>NC_137471.1:35961441-37309109 GCF_964235325.1 Thermobia domestica
ATATATATATATATATATATATATATATATATATATGAATGTAGGGGTGCTATTCTAATTTCTTAACAACCGGTTTTCTCTCTCTCTTTCTCTCTCTCTCTCTCATATATATATAGTATAAGGATATATATATAACTCTCTTAGGAAACAAACTATACAAGGTAGACAAAACAAAAATATTTATTGGATACCGCAAGTGACATGTACAGACCTACACAGCATCCTAATACAATGTAGTGTGACGAAATTAGGCTAGGTAGCACTGCGAATATCTTGGAGATGGATTAGCCAAGATAGATGGTTCTCAAAAAATGTTGATAAGATCTTAATCGAGCAATGGACCAACAATTTATTATTGATAATGATACGTATGCGTTTCATATATAAATTACCCTCACCACTACACTCATGTGATCCCAGTTCTCATTCTTGATACCTGAGCTTTTGAGATTAAGAAATGAACGGTTATACCTTGTTTTGAGAGATCATATGTTTAACCCTATAGATGTAAGAATTTCTAGAAACAAAGATGCTTAAACTAAAATTTTTTGTTCCTGGATATAACTGGGTGAAAATTACTTCATGTTTGGTTCTAACAAACGGTTCTGCGAACTCTAAATATTTTAATAACTTATATATATAAATGATCGTAAATTACCGACGTTAATGTTCAATCCATAGTTTTCGGGGTCACGGAGACGAACAATGACACTTCCGATGCCATTTAAATACAAAAGCATCCCCCATAAGTACTCCTAAAGGGAGACGGTAACATGTAAAAATAATTGAAATTGACAGGTATTAGTGTCGAATTCCTAGCTTTTGGAATCCCTAAGTTGATTGGTGACAGTTTTATTGCCCTTTATATCCGAATTAAAACGTTGAGTTGATTTTGAGTTTTACGTCCCGTTCAGCAGCGAGGCTATATGAGACGTGGACCTACTGATTGACGTGGAATCCGAACCTCATGAGCTCCCACCGGGAATCGAACCCGGGTCTCCCACGCCAAGGGCGCATACGCTTAGCCACGAAGGAGATCCGAATTAAAACGCATTCTCCCTATGCGAAGAACGGGTATTCTGCTAAGTCATAACCGAAAAAAAGAAGAAAAAGATTCGTGAAACTAAATTTTATACAGATTAGCAACTACCCTTTTGGAAAACAACATAAAATAATCAACCTTCTTTTTACCTTTCTGCCTTCTTTTGTTCGAAAATTTCCACCTTCAACAATAAGCTAATAGAAGAAAGCTTTGTTCGGTTTCAAACATGGAACAACACTCCAACATGGAAAGTAGCAACATTATCTTTATTTAAAAAAAAAAAAAGTCAGGGCTAGCATTTAGAAGAAGCTCAACAGACTTATCTAATCGTAAGTGCAACACTGCCCCTATGCTCTATATAAGGCAGGCCGCGGTGGCTCAGCTGCAAAGCGCTCACCTCTGGTGCGAATGTTCTACCAAACAGAATTTGTGGTCGATAAACGCTTTGTGCGTAGGTTTCCCCGTTTTCTTCTACGTTCTTTATTCCACTTCGTTCATTATCATTGTCACCCCCGTCATAGCCTTGAAGCAAATCATGAAACTCGAAAGTATAGAAGAGGAAAAACAAATGCTATTGGACTGCCTGTGATCTCAGCTGGTTGTGAAAGGAGCTTTTCTGTTATGACACTCACAAAACATGAATAAGAACTATGTTAAATGGTACATTTTCGGAATTGATTCTGCTTAACACTTAGTCACATTGTTAAGCACAATTGAGACCCCAATGGGTATTTGCAGATAGGGGAGGGGCTAGTGGAAACGTCGCCTCGGGCGCTGATTCCAAGAGGCGTCTAACGAGCAAGAAGGAAAAAGTGTTGGAAATGAGTAAACATTCCCAAAACAGTATTAGCGGTCTGTTAAAGCCATATTGTTGTCAGTTTGCAAAGAAATAGATTTGTTAAAAGTTTTCTTCTAAGCTCCGCTCGCAATCCAAACTTCTTAATAGGAGTCAGAACAGGTTTTCACTTATTATTTGTCAGTAATAGTTAAGAAAGTCATTATATACCTAAGAAGGGCCGTACCGTAGGGGAAGCGAGCGGGGCGACGACCCCGGGCGCCGAAGTAAGGGGGGCGAAAAATTCGAAAGAAAAAAGGAAAAAAGAATAAGATACGAAAAATTGTTTGGAATATATGTATGGGAGCGCCATCGTATACTCTCGCCCCGGGCGCTGATTTTCTACGGCACGGCCCTGTACCTAAGTATGATTCCTTAATGATTATGTGATATACAAGCTGCCGAGTAATGATTTATAGTGTATGCAGGAGCGTTTTCAAAATTGGAAACGGTGAAAGTCTCAAATACGTGTTAGGCCTTTTAATGATGATGAGTTTGGTTTGTTAATCACACTTTTCTACCTAATCGGATTAATTACGGCAGTCAGAATGAAAGTATGAAAAATAAGGCGGGTGAAGAAACACACACAATCTGCTATTTACGAGGGAATGTTAAAAATGAAGGTAAAGAAGGGAAATAACATTTTTTTAACCTGAAGCAGTTGTAGAATAGGGGCTTAAGAGATCAGAACTTAACCCAACGAATTTCGTCTTTTTCAAAGACTGATCACTACCAGTATTTGCTTTTGGTCCATTAACATATGAAATGCTTCCAATTTGAAGGACTTTATTGGGATCATTTTTCCATCAAACAGGACACGTAAGTTTGGCCCTCCACTGTACAACACGTATTGATCGTTTTTGGTTTTCAATGTGACATCTGGACTTTCCTCTTCCATCAGCAGTAACCAGTTCACCTGTGAGTGTCGTGGTGTGAAAGTGGTGCGGTAAAATGGGCGACTTGACAGACTTCCAAAGAGGCATGATCCTTGGTGTGCCCGTCTGGTTGGAGCTTTAGTGGCAACAGTGGCGAACATTGTGGGGTTATCGAAAGGCACTGTGTTCAGTCACGAGGGCATACACAATGGACAAACGACGTCTGCAAAGCACAACAGTGGTCGAAAGAGAACCCTGTCAGATAGGGACCAAAGGGCATTAAAACGGATTGTAGCAGCTAAAAAGAAGACCACTGCAATGAAAATTACGTCTGAACTCAATTCCGGCCTACAGAACCCGGTTTCATCGAAAACAGCGCGACGGGAACTTCATAAAATGAAAATTCATGGCAGGGCCCCTGGTCACAGCAGCAAATGCAAAGAGGCGTATCTAGTGGTGCAAGGACCACAAGGAGTGGACTCGTGGTCAGTGGAAACACGTAATATGGCCCTATGGATCGACCTTCACCTTGTTTCCAACAACCGGTCATGTTTACGTATGGAGAACACCGTCGCAGGCCTATGATACAGACTGTCTGCTCACAACTGTAAAGCATAGGGGTGGTTCTGTTACAGTATGGGCAGTGATATCGTGGTTTTCTGCAGGTCCCATCATAGCCTTGCATGGAATGATGAATGCTAAAGTGTATGAGACCATTTTGGAGGACCACGTTCTCCCATGGCTCAAATATTGTTCCCTGATGGTGATAGCATCTACCAAAATGATTTGGCACCCTATCACACTGCAAAAACGGTGAAATCATGGTTTGAGGAGCATGACCAGGGGCTATCACAACTCCCCTGGTTCCCGCAATCACCAGATCTGACATCATTGAGCCATTATGGTGTGAGTTAGAAATGCGTGTTCGGTCTCATTACCCTCCACCAGCATCCCTTAAAGAACTGGAGCGTGTTTTGGAGGAACAATGATACAAAATTCTACACATCACATTTCAGGAGCTGTATACGTCCATTCCACGTCGGATCCAAGCTGTCTTTAACGCAAAAGGAGGTCCCACACGATACTAGATATGATTTTTACAGTTTTGTAAACGTTTTAGATTTTTTGTCAAACCCCTATATATATATATATATATATATATATATATATATATATATAGTCATAAAATAATTTAAATATTAATATTAATAATTTAAATATTTGTGTGGTCACATACAGAATAAAATTACAATTTGTAAATTTCTATTACTGTTCTCCAAATGGAGTTTAAAACAACTCTTAGTTATGAAAGAAAATATAATGATCGCTTTTCGCTGTTGCAATGATCTGTCCAAGCAGCTTGGGAGGACCGCGTTGCCTCAGTGGTAGAGCGCTCACCTCTGGTGCACGGGGACCCGCGTTCAATCCCAACTCCCGCCAAGTGAATCTTGTGGTGGGCGAACACCGTGTGCGTGGATTTTCTCGTTTTTTTCGTTTCCTTCCTCTTCCTTCATTCCATAGATTATGCACTTTTTCGTTTTAGCCATTATATCCTATTCCAATCTTTATATGTAGTATAATTTGTATATATATCGAAAATATCATCATACTCTCTCGTTAGAGGTAACTAAACCCGTGAATCTAAGTTAAAAAGAAAAAAAAGTAAAGTAAAAGTTATTGGAGGAAACTGAAGAGCATAAACACGAAGCACAGTGAGGTTTTGTAAGAGTAAGAACATAGCATACGACTAGAATAAAAGAAAGTAATATTTGTAATAATTAATATTTCCAAACCGATTTTAACAAAGGCATATATCATTTTAATGCCAAACAGTTTCTATTATTTGTGATAGGATCGATTTTGATTGATCAGTTACACGAGAGTATAGAGTTCAAAATTATAGAAACTGCTCATAGTTGCTCATTTTTAAAAATGGGTCCAGTAAAGTCAGTAGCTTGGTAAAAGATCTTGGGCCTTATGTAGAGTCATTGTGACGCGTGATTAGTGCCTTACTAAGGAGTTCGACTAATATGTTTCCGGCAGTACTCAGGTCTTTAGTATGACGCTAATCATACGTCAAAACGACTCTTCATATTGCCCCTTATGTTCATACCTTACGCGAGTGTTGTCAAACTATATGTGAATAGGAGGAAATACAGTGCCACCACGCAGAAAAGCACGTGAAGCATTAATTGATATGGTAATGATTTTTTTTTTTTTTTTTTTTTTTTTTTACAGTTGGAAACAAATGAACATGAAAGAAGGAATATAGAGCTACTATGAGCAGACAAAGATCTTGATTAACGCTTGAACATCTGAACTGAGTCCCAATTCATCCTTTTCCTGCATGGTACAACTCTAACATTGTAGTGGTATCTTAAAAATATTTGAAATAGCTTACTTATTTATTATTATTACCACTTCAGATTTTTGAGCCAAATGTCATAGTCCAGTTTTAACAGGATTTCTGTTTATATATATAAATATAACTTCTTGTAAGGGGCCCAAGCAAAGAGCAGGAAATTTTGTTTGGTAGCACTAGATTCTTTTTGCATGCTTTAAAATATAGTTTTATATTATATTGTAGTGAAATGGTGGTTAAATGTCTGAGGGGGGGGGGGAGACGCGTGGTCATCAGGAAAGTGTTCGACCCCTCTGACGTCGTGACTGTGATGGGTATAGGCGGAAGAAATCGACTTTTTGCAATAATTAAAATGAAATTTGGAAACTCACAACGATAAAAAAAGAAAACTTGTTACGCGTGATTTTTAGTTTGGTTTAGAAAATTTTCTTCAGGATACACTGGTTAAACACAAAGTTATGGATAAGGTATAAGGCTCAATCTTGTGCATTTATTTTGTGTGGTACATACGGATTTAAAGATCAATGAAATTTCAGCCGAAGTCAGCAGATTGGTTGCATGATGGGAATCGTCCTCCCAAAATCTTCTGGAAGCAACATTATACACCGACTTTGATAGGCCTATTGTTTTTTTTTTTTTTTTTTTTTTTTGCTACTACTATTTTTTCCTAGATTCCAGTACGTAGTCAGTATGAGTTATCTATCTGAAGCAGGGTCATCGTTTGAGGAAAACAGGAGAGCAATTGTTCTTCTGAGTTTGAGAAATACATATTAATCAATTGTATAATAATATACTAATAAAAAATAAATTTTTATGTGAGTGAATAATCTTGCCCCCATTTAGCAAAATTTGCTGGTGTCGAAGGCAGAGTTTAGGCCACTTATTATTCTAAACTAGTTAGGTAGTAGTAGGGTGCTCAATTTCATTCCCCTGTAGTTCCAAATGGGAAATTACAAACTGGCATTTATATGCTGGAGTAGAGAAACTGGTTGAGAAATAGGATTAAAATTGAATTGGATTCTTAGTTTAGCGTCCCTTTCAGCAGCGAGGCTATATGAAACGTGGTTCTACAACTTAATGTGGAATCCGAACCACATGAGTTCCCGCCGGCAGTCGAAGCCGTGTCTTCCACGCCACAGGCGTCCGGTGACAGTCCTAATGGCACTCAAATCCAAGTTTAGGCAAGAACGAACATGGCAGCTTGTCGGCGTTGCTCTTCGGCATTTCTATATTGCACTTATATTATGCCTATATACTGCTTTATTTATTTATTTCATTGATTTCTTTACCTTTAAATATGGTATATTGTATAAATCTTATCTTCCCCATGCAAAGAACGGGTATTTCAGTTAGTATAAAATAATTCATCAAGTAGATACCTTGCTTCAGGAAATTGTACTGAAATTGAACTAAGCATTCTTAAGTTTAAAAAAGAAAAATGTGGTACGTGAAAGTATTTTTTTTTTTTTCTGGTAAACTTGACTTTCATATATTCTCATTCCGTCCCTCTGAGGAAGTTTGAAGGCCTGGAGTAGTGTATTTTTGTCTATTTTCCGCCGGAGGCTACGTGATTCATTTCTAACCATGGTCACACTCACCAAAGAACAATATTATTATTATTGTACGAATTTATAACTTCTTAATTACTACATAACTCATATATGATGTATAATTCAGAACAATAGGGGAATTGTTCTATTTATTGAATTGTAACTAGCTTCCTGTATATTTGATTTATTACAGGCGTTTCTGGTATTTTGTTTAAACAAATGCATTGACTGTGTTCTATGTGCATAAATGATTTAAATAATTCTAAACATAGGAATTTCTACCTAACACATGAATAAAATTTAAAATTAATTTATTTAAATAAAAACTGAATTTGTCGTAGAAGATTGTTCAGAAGATTATTGTAGTCAATAGTTGCGGGTTACCATCGAGGCCGAAACTTAGAATCCAGTCACAATAGCTATCGCCTATATTGACGGCATGATACTTTCTCTTATTTCTGAAAATATAATTCAAATTTTCTAGTGATAACACACCAAATGTTCATTATCCCAGTGAATAATGAAATAAACATGTTCTCCACACTATACGTGATAGATTTTATACTAAAGTAAAATAAAATACAATGATTTTCCATATCCTGCGTTTTTCCATTTTGTTATTTTCATTTAATAATTGACACTTCCCCTTTGAAAAAAAAATACTAGTTTCTTTTCCAGTCTTTTCAGGAAGTGCATGATGTAGACAGACCCTTAAACACACCTTTTAATGCACTGAAACATCAGCAGAGTTTATAATTCAGAATGTTAATTTATGAGAACCACGTTTTCCTTAGTAACCCCTTACAGAGACCTCATCCGATTAGTTATAAGTGTAAATGAAAAATTCTTTTTTCTGCTCCATGGTTTCCAAGCTACTCCAACTAAACAAACTGAAAATTAATGACAGAACATCCATACGTATGAATTATTTGTCAATTTACCTGTTTTGCAAACAAACAAACAAACAAACAAAAAAAAAAACTGGTTACATTAGCGACACTGCGTGGTTTCTAGTGTACTTCAATCGTTGCTTCCTAGTTTAAAAATATATGCATGAATAAGGCTTCTTTATGGTATAACCATTATTTGTGTATTGCTTCAGATTCAAAAGTTCTACTATCCCAAACTCCAGATTGCATTGAATATTGGACACCCTCTATTTATATTATGCGAGTAAGGTAGAGCTAGGAAAAAGTGCAAAGCTGAGTTGATCACTTAGAGTTTTTTTTGTTGTTGATTTTAGTTTAGCGTCCCGTTCAGCAGCGAGGCTATATGAGACGTGGACCTACTGATTAACGTGGAATCCGAACCACATGAGCTCCCGCCGGGAATCGAACCCGGGTCTCCCACGCCAAAGGCGCATATGCTAACCGCTTAGCCACAGAGGAGCTCTAGAGTTTTTTTTTCCTCTTAAATCTTAAGCTTTACGCAACACGAAAGCCAGATTTAACATATGATGCGAACAAATATATACGTTCCGATTCAAAATGGGGTAAAGAAAAAAAAACTTTTGTTTTCTTTCTAGTTTAACGACCCACGATTATGCATCGAGGCTATGGGAGACGGTGATGATAAGACGAACGGGTCTAGGAAAATTCGGTGTAAGAAAACTCGGTGTAGAAAAATTCGGTGTGCAGAAAATTCGGTGTACAGAAAACTCGATGTGGGGTAATTTAGGTGTAAAGTAGATTCGGTGTAAAACATATTGAATATTACCACTTACGATAACTTACGACACTTCATATTGTGAGAACGAAAACCATAAAATGTAACGAATAAAATGTTATCTATTTCAAGAAAAGCAAATTTATTTATTTATTTATTTATTTATTTATTTTTATTTATTTATTTATTTATTTATTTATTTATTTATTTTTATTTTTATTTATTTATTTTTGCCTTGAGTCCAATACCTCTTGCATGTCTTTTGCGGGGTGTTACTATAAATTACTTTTCATCACACAATAAAGCTGGCACTTTTTGTCACAATTAAAACAATTACAGCTATAAGTTCAGAGAATAGTTATAGAAACAACTAAAGACACCTTTCATATAGTACATCATAGACCATATACGGGATGATTTTTTTTAAACTCGCGAATTTCATTTGGGTCTAGAATTTCTAACTGAAGTCCGATTTTCATGCGGTTTTTGGCAAATGATCAAGGAAGGATGGGAGATTTATGGAATTGTGTTTACTGGTTTAAATTAATTTGGGGTAATGTCGGCCACGCCTCTAGAAAAACAGCAAATATTCGCCAGTGTACCTTATAATTGGAATTAGGTGAGATGCAGTTTGGAGATTTGAGTTTCTTCGTTAGATGGCAACCTAGCCAAGGTCAATAAGAAACAGGAAACTGGCCATTGTATTGAGAATTATGCTGTGCTACTGTATCAATGTGATCAGACACAGTTACAATAATGTACTCTTTGGAGCAACGTGATTTTATCGTTAAAAAATTTTTGGAGAACGGAATCTGTTGTTGCTACGCAAAGGGCATTTACAAGCACTTTTGCCTCACGTTCTGGCCCAGACAGGAACATAATATGGTCGTTAGTGAATAAATTGCAAGAAACAGGACCGCTTCTGAGTGAGACAGGGAAGCATCGGACCCCCCTGGTGGGTGTTCTGGAAGATGTCAGTTACTGACTCTTTAAGTCGCTCAAGAAATCTCTCTGTCGTTTGTAGTGAGAAACCGGCTATAGCTATTCAACATGTGATTTATGTGTATTAACTAACACTCAATTTGTATTCTAGCACTTAATTTGTATTCTAGCACTTAATTTGTATTCTAACACTTAATTTGTATTCTTCAATTTCGCTTCAAATATTCAATATCTCCCGGCAGGAGCTCATGTGGTTCGGATTCCACGTTAATCAGTAGGTCCACGTCTCATATAGCCTCGCTGCTGAACGGGACGTTAAACTCAAAATCAACTCAACTCATTCAATATCTCATTCGAACTATAAGGTACACTGGCGAATATTTGCTGTTTTTCTTGCATGCTGCTCGATATTACCCCGGATGAATTTAAACCAGTAAACATTGTCCCATAAATCTCCCATCCTTCCTTGATCATTTGATTTGTACCAAACCGAATGAAAATCGGACTTCAGTTAGAAATTCAAGAGCAAAATGAAATCCGCGAGTATTAAAAGAATCACTCTGTATATACCGTACATATGTAAGATGCAAAAATATATTGATAAAATAAAAGTCTTAGTGGAACGGGAAGTATAAAGCAGGATGGATTTTCAGATAATAGTTGTACAAATAGTTGACTTCTCCTCCAATCAGACACTTCAGTTTGTTTGCCTTAAGTTGAGGCAAACAAGTACTGCAACCCTATTGACTCCTTATTGACTTCTCCTCCAATCAGGCGTAGATACTTTAGTTGAGGCATTTATTTTTACACATTTCAGTAACACAAATAAACTATGTCGTTTTTGAAGACTTTAGATTTAAATATTTATTTATAAAATAGACATAAAATCATTAGAACATTTTTGGAAAAACTCGTCGGAAAAACTCGTCGAAATGTAGAATTCAAATTATTTCAGGAACAATTTTTTAAATTTCTTATAGTAGACAGTAAAAGTATGTTCAACACAAAGTTTGAATTTAAAACTAATACGCTCCTTTATCTTCAAACTTAAGTTTCTAATGGATTCTACGGTCTACTACAACAAATCTTTCTTTCCACCTAGCATTCCCCACACCGAATTTTCCGTACACCAAATTTTCCTGCACCGAATTTTCTTACACCAAGTTTTCCTACACCGAATTTTTCTACACCGAGATTTCATACACCGAATTTACCTGCTCCCAAGACGAACGATATTGGTGTTGTCTTGAAAGTAGGAGGAAACGGGAGAAGAAGACCCACGCAGACGGTATTTATCCACCACAAAACCCACTTGGTGGGAACTCTAATGGAAAGCGAGATCTCACTGTCCAGAGGCGAGCGATCTACCACTGAGCTACCGTGGCCCCGAATGCCATTTCTTTTGGGATTCTCCTGAACATAAGCAGAACCATAGTCTGTCATATTCTCATATATGAGCTCCCTCATGGCTGTATGGTTAACATACGCGTCTTTGGCACGGGATAGCCGGGTTCGATTAATGGTGGGATTTCGTCTTGTTCGGATGCATGTTAATCTGCTCACCTGCATTCGGATGCGTTAATCTGCACGTCTCATATAACCTTGCTGCTGAACACAACGCTAAAACCCAATTCAACTCAACTAATATTCTCATTTATAAATGTGAGACTCGTAGTTATTTATTTTTTTTTAAAAAAAAAGTACACTATATTATCTAAGAAGAAATGACGCATAAGGTAAAATAAATAAATAAATAAATAAATAATATGTACTAACTGGGATGTTATTATGGTTAACTGATAAAAATTTTGCTCTGTTGTGAGATCTCACAAAATTTAGATTTCATCTCAATATGTAGAATTATGTATCATATGGTTTCCTATGAGTTTTAGGCTAGACGCTGACATCCAACTATCTATTGCGCAAAAGCTTATAGTATCATGGGTACCACTACTTTATATTATATTGCAATAATGTGTAAATACTGTATTAATTTGATTAAATTTGAGAGTCGCGATTTTAAACAAATTGAAACGGTTTGTTTAGTTTCTTTGCTAAATTCAAACCTTCTTTCTTAGGTTTATTATTTGTATATGCAACAATCTTGCAAGTGTGTGCAGCTCCCAAGTTTGTGTGGTGTTCGCCTCTGTTAAGGAAACATAATACGATAGAGTCGTTCTTCAAAATTCTACAATATTGTTAGTTTTCAATGAGGAAAAAAGCTTCTCCAACGATGAGATACCAAATGATAAATCTAAATGAGATGGACAAAATGGTATGCTGGAGGGTAAAAGCTCACATATAATTTTCGAAAAAATAAAAGAAAAAAAAATTAAGAATTAGTTCATATAAAAATCATGCTACTTATTGAGATGAAAGTAATACTGAAATATGTCCTCTTCATTATGACACAAGCAAGATTACAGTACGTACTATGGTACAGAGATGGTGTGGATCAATGAAAACTTGACCCACGACCCACTGACTCACCACCCATCGTGATCCATGAACCACTGACCCACCGTGACCCACTCTGAACCACTACCCACCATGACTACTCCGGGCCACCACCCACCATGAACCTCTGGAACTCACTCCGACCCACCAAAACCCATCATCATCTACTCTGCCCAATGATTCACGTCTTCTTCTCTACTGACTAAAGAGTTTACACTTGTAATAAAACAAGGTTGTGAAATTATCAGTAATCGACGTTCGAACTTCTGCGGTGAATCGCGCAAGTATTGCTCTGTTACAATACCGGTGGATCTGACCTTTACGATATAAAATGGTAAAGTGTTTGTCATGGGCCAAATTACGATAAACTTAAATTTAATCATCATATATAGAAGTATTTTCTTGTTGAATTACAGATACTTTTCAGTGGAAAATTGAATGAAATTTGAGTCACCAATCAAGGTATAGTAAACCAACGTAAAGGAGTAAAAATGATGTAGTTTTCCATATAATTAAGCATACCGTACAAACTTCAATTTCCATTAACTAAGCTTACAATATAAATTTTGTCTATTTTTTTCTCACAATTTTATGGCTTAATTGCCTTGTGCTCTGAACGCTCCATATAATAAACATACGATTCAGCAATTATTATAGTAGAAAACAGTGGATATATAATGCGAAGCACTGTATTTCTTGTCTCTCAATTAAAAATTATTTCTCAATTTATTTTTCAACTAATATCGATCATTTTCGCTTACTTTTAAAATCAACCCACTACCAGTTTCCCATATATAGAAAGAGATTTTTTAAAAAAAATGTTAGAACACGTTCTGTTTATTTTTAATAAAAAGTTAATATCCTGAATTTCAGCTCCGTCAGTTGAACAACTTGTGAGATGCACAATTTTTTGCAAAAATTCGGACCCCCACTTCCCCCTTTGTATTTGTATTATAATGAAATTGATATAACATTTCAGTTGAGACTGGGGCCTAACTATATTCACTTCATTTGGTTTTGCCATTTGGTCGTGATCATCACGTGCAGATAGTTACAGTCATTTTTATGTAATAATTCATATAGTACAGCTGATTCAAAAATATATTTTCCCAGTAGTTAGCACCTCTAAAAACTCACAGGCTGTATCTGGAAAGCCAGGTTGTAAGCCCTGTTACTATTATTACAATTATTACCTGTACCTGAAGTTTTTTTTTCACTTAAATATACATGTATACACTCCTCTTAGATAAGTAAACAGAAACAAATGGAAAAGCAAGGAAATGAAATGAATGAAATGAAATTTTGAGTTTTACGTCCCACGTTATGCCGGTTAGGCTAAAGGAGACGGTGATAATGAGTAATGAATGAAATGGTGGAATGAAGAAAGTGGGAGGAAACGGGAGAACCCCGAGAAAACCCACGCACACGGTGTTTGTCCACCACAAAGTTCACTTAGCGGGAGCAGGGTTTGAACCCGAGACCCCTAACACCAGAGGTGAACGCTCTACCACTGAGCCACCGCGGCCCCGGAAAAGGAAGGAAAATGGAGGCCTTAAAAGTAAAACATACGTAGAAATTCACAAGTGTTCACTGCTGTCTATAGGGATGCGCACGAATCGAGACAAGTCTCGAGTCTCGACTCGACTCGAGTCGAGATTCGAATTGAGACACACTCTGTAAAATTCGAGACGAGTCGAGACAGACGTATTTCTCGACTCGAATTTTCGAGTCGAGACTGTTCGTAAAAATCTCGACTCGACTCGAATGTCTCGAAAATCTTTCTATAATTTTTAATATTATTTTGAAGAAAGTACTTACTCAGAAACAGTCTTGAAACTGATTCAAGTGAGCACCCATACATAGACGTAACTTAGGGGGGCAAGGGGCAACTGCTCCCTGCATTTCTGAAGTTTAATAGGATAGTCATCCAGTGTTATCTATGAACTGAGCTGAATCGAATACAACACTATTTTGCTTAATTTTATGTTTTTATTTCACAGTATTAAGGTCTTGAGGCGACTAACCAGGCCAAGAGAACGGAGGGGCAAGGAAGTGAAAAGATAGCGACTCTGGCTTGACAAAAGATACCAGGTAGAACTTCAGTCACTCAGTCAGGATGGCCGGTCGGAACAGAGTTCGTGGCCGTGCTCCACATTTAAAATGCTGCTCGTTAGGCATACACACTGCCCAGGGCTTAAAGTAGTTTCAGTGAATAGCCACCTCACCAGAATGCTTACCCACAGTTATTTGCGAGAACGCAGTCAACAATGAAAGTAAATAATCCATGACCCATCTTCCAGATTTGGTTTGATAGATCATATTACTAGTCGTTTCATAGACGGAACCAAAATATTAGTTAAAAATTAATGCACAGTTTGTACAGTGACTGTTGCACACGAACTAAATTCTGACAAGAGGCTGATTTGCCAGAAGTTTGTGCCGAGCGTTCCGGCTCACTTTAAGCCCCAACACTTCCTTTTTACTACTAGCTGGGTAATTGTCACTCACTTTCGATGCATGTGATCTGAATTGGTTCACACCTCACTTTATTGCTTTTTTCGTTTTTAGACATTACATGTTCCTTTACGACGGTAATAATAATTTATAAACTGTATTGTCATGAGTTTTTTTATTTTTCTGTTATATCATAAATGCTTGTAATTTGAATAATTACAATAGGACTTATTCGGAACATTTTTTGGGGGCGGGGAGGATCACAGAAACAGTGTAAAATTGTGATTGAATATATATTTTAAAGAAATTTCTCATGTTCAGAGATGTTCATATACCTTCTCTCTTACTGATTCTGGCTGTTTCCTAGGCAATGGACAGTTATTAAAAATTTTGTCTTACGGTATCTATGCTGATATTATTATAAAATGTTCGTGTGTAAACTGTCTTTAAGTCTGAAAAATGTTCTAGAATAACAACGGGAATGAAACTCTGATTTTAGTCATATCTGGTAAGGTCTTTCAATAAATGTTTTGCCACATCCATCTTAATAAAGGTTAGTGAACTTTGAGAGTGCTGGAGAAAGGGAATGCGGTGTACGTTGATGGTCAAAGGAAAAACAGGTCGGTCTGTTGTCTGGGATACAGGGTGAGTTTTATAAGGATAAGCAGAGACATCAGAAATCGGCTCTTTGTCGGAAATCTTGTGGTCCTAAATACAAAAGATATTTTAATCCTTTCCCTGTGTCACAAAAATAGCAACATCTATTGTTGTAAAGTGGAAAGGGAGAATTGTAAGGTTAAAACAACGAGTTATTTTTACTAATAGCCACCCTGGCACCCAAACCAAAAGTAATACACTTGAATTATTCTGAAGTTTGTGTTTGCAGTGAGCAAGAGCCCCCCAAAGCTCATATGGGCCCCCATGTATTTTTTGCATATGTATATTTATATGCATTTTGTATTGTTATATGTATTTTTTATGAATATACAAACCCACGTCTGAATGCTCCCCCCCCCCCAGAGTTACAGAAAAATTGGCGCTCTTGGCAGTGTGCAGTTCGTTTGAAGGATTTTTCTGTATATATAGCCTTCACGTGTATCGGTGTATAGTGGTTTCATTCTTTTATATTTTATCTAGAGTATTTGAAGATTTCCCAAGTTTCACAGGAAGTTGTGACTAATATGCAGTGCTCAAAAAAAAAAAAAAAAAAAAAAGAGACTTTGTTGGAATATTTTAGTAAGAAGCCGAAACTTAGCAATATTGACAGTTAGCAGAGATAATGAAATAGTGACTAAACAATCTACTTCTTGCGTTTCAGAAGATAAGAATTCAAGTGCTAGTGTGAAAACAGTGTCAGAAGATGAAGTCTCAGAAGATAAGAATTCAAATGACGGTATTACTGTAGAAACAGTGTCACAAGATGAAATTTCAGTAGATCGTGATCCAGTCAAAGGTTGTGAAAATGCAAAGACATTTCTGGCAGTAGGTCTAGATCCCTTCCAACCGCAATTGAAAACGTACCCCAATAAAAATGTCCGCCAGTTCCGATCTGAGTGGTATAGGCCAGTGTTCGAAGTGAAAAAAAGCAGAGGCGGTATGTTTTATTATGATTTTGACTCAACATACCGGATATTTAAATATTGTCTTGATCACTGAAAAACCACAGACGGTATGTCCTCATTACTGAAAAACCAGAGGCAGTATGGCATACCACCGCATACCGTCTCATTTCGACCACTGGTATAAGCAATTTAGTTGGTTAGAATATAACATTTCTCGAGATAGTGCTTTTTGCTTTTATTGTCGCGCATTCTCCGAAAATATTCCGAAATCTGAAGACAGTTTTACTAAAGAGGGTTTCCGTAACTGGAAGAAGGTCGTAGATAAATTCGGTACTAATGAGGCAAGTAACGCTCATAAGACTTGTATTTCTAAGACTGCGGAATTCCGAAACGCATGGACCAGTTGCGCGTAAATTAGATTTGCAGACGAACCAAATAGTTAATGCCAATAGAATATATTTGGAAGCACTTCTAAATAGTATTTTGTATTGTGCTCGCCAATATGTTCCTCTTAGAGACGATAAGGTAAATAACGAAAGTGAAAATAAAGGTAATTTACTAGAACTCGTATCGCTAAGATCCAAACACAATGACGTGATTTTTCGGTATTATGTTAACAAAGAGAAAACATTTAGATACGTTAGTGCCCAAATACCAAAATCGATTTCTAGATTTAATGTGCGAGTATGTGCTGAGAAAAATAATCGATCGTGTGAAGACTGCAGGTATATATGGTGTCATCATGGATGAAACTCAAGGTATGAAGCGACATGAACAAGTATCAATTGTTTTGCGATACTGTGATGAAACATTAAACGTTCACGAAAGTTTTATCGGGTCTTACAATACAGAAAAATCACGGCGAAAGTTTGTCCAAACTGTTAAGAAATGTGTTAATATCACTGGGTCTGATTGTAGATAACATCCGAGGACAATGTTACGATGGTGCGGCCGCTATGCGTGGTCAGTACTCTGGCGTTGCAAAGAGGATCAGGAACGTGAACTATTTAGACATTTATATTCATTGTTACGCCCACATTTTGAACTTATGCATGGTTGATGTGTGCGGAAAACTGTCTAAGATTCGAAACATGTTTGGTGTTTTGAGCAGTTACATTCTTTCATAGAAGAGCCCTCAAAAAAGCACGCTACTTTTTTTTTTAAATATTCAACGTCAAGGAAAAAAAGCATTTGGTAACATTACAATCTTTGAGCGACACTAGATGGAACTGTAAATTGGAAGCTATTCGTGCAGTTTTAGAAAATTTTGGACCTGTAGTTGAAACTTTAGAGGAAATAGTACTATCAAATTTACGGTCCAGATGCGCATTCCCTGTTAAGAAATGTTCATATTTTTTTTTAAATTTTTGTTCGTCTTAAACTGATGAGACGTGTTCTTGAATACACGAATCAACTGTCCATGCACTTACAGAATACACGTACCAATTTTTCTACTGTGAAAAATTTGTCGCAAGCCAATATCTGCAGCCTTCAGTCCTTACGGAATGAGAAAATTTTCAAAACGCTGTGGGCAGAAACAGAAGCAATTGCAGAAATCATAGGATGCAGTGCACCGAACGTTCCGCGAAGACAAATCCCACGAACATTGGATGGTGGTGGTACTTCTTCGAGTGTGAGACAGCAGCTGAATATTACAGACGCGAAGTGTATTATTCCGTTACTGACATCCTTGTGGCAGATAATAGCAACAAAAGTCCAAAGAAAATTATATACAGGTTCTTCATTCCCTCCACAACGTGTTGAATCAACACAAGCCATCAGCAGTAAGTATCACAATTGTCAGCAACACCTACAAAATCCCCAAAGTTGAGCTGACATCAGAGTTAACAGTTTTCTCCAACTTGTGTGCAAAGAGATAGATTAAAAATGATTTTCATCGCTTCTAAATTTGTTTTAAAAATTGAACCTTTACGAATGCTTCCCAAACTTGAACCAAGTCTATAAGACTTTTCTAACCGCGCATATTAGTTCCGCAACCAGTGAACGCTCCTTTTCGTGTCTGAGACGGCTAAAAACATACGTTCGTAGCACTATTGTTCAAGAAAAATTTCGTAGTTTAGTTGTGTTGTGCATAGAAAGGTCTTACGACATTAGAGTTTCTCAGATTATCGACAAATTTGGTTCAGAAGCAACATTTCGAGGAAGGCGGCAGTTCACAGTTCAAGTCCAATTTCCATATCATTACATTTAGTGGTAAGTGAAATATTAACTTATTAAATCAAAATTATAAATGTGATATTTACTGGCTAACATTTGGATTTCCTAATATTGTGATTTCCTTGTATTATTGATCAGCAGTATTTCTTTCAGAGGGTGAGTCGGGGCTTCTCCCTTTATACACACACAGTCAAGTGCAAAATACCCTTCAGGCAAATTTTCAGAGAAAATCAGGATATCAAGAAACATGTTTAACTATAATTCGCCTCTTTACTTTTAAGATACCCTCTTTGGATATTTTTTCTGAAAGAAACACTATTGATGAGCTGCTGTAGGCCTAAATGAATATGTGGATGTTGTGCTGATAGGTTGTTTCAGGTAATTCCTTATGAACATTTAAGGCTCAGATCAATATGAGGGATTGGGCAAAGATCAGGGAAAGATTGGCTAAGCGGGGCTTAAAATGGGCCAGAACGCACCAGTCCTGCGCTCCAGTAAGTCAGTGTGGTGTCCGAATTCAGTTTCTGTGCTGTACTTGTCTCGCTCCAAATTTGTATCTTTTCAGTTTATTATTGCCATATTTTAAGCAGATTAATACCCTATTAAAGCACGATAAAGAACTAATGTAGAACTTTTTGTTCTGCGTCATTGTGTTCCACGAAATTATTCTAGGGAAAAGCGTTCCGGCTATTGACTAAAACAATTTTGAGCACAGAGGCAAAGGCTTAATTTTAGGTCTCATCCTCAAAAACTGACGTAAAGTTAGGCTGGATATCTGCCTGAGTAGTATTTATATAATTCACACACTCCAACTACACAATACAATGGTGATCCAAAATCAGGAGGGTTTTTCGAAACTACGGTACTAAATATTTGGTTAAAATATTAGAAACAAATGTATGGTTGGTTTCAAAAAGTGACAATTTAAGGTCGAAGAATATTCACAAGTAAAAATTTGTGAATATATTTTTGTCAAAACAAAGAAAATTTAACGTGCACAAGTGAGTAATCTATATTATATACGTCTAATTACAGCTTGTGAATCTTAAAGTCAATAAATAAAACTCTCTTAATAATGAAAGAAAAGAAGAATCGCAGTTCACACTCATGCCATGTAGCTGCCACCGCAAATTCCAACTTTATAATTGTTTTTTATACCAAAGGCAATAATTTGAAATATGTTGCTGCTTCCAATCTAAAGTAGGAATTAAAATCTACGCTTGGATGAATTCACAACTTTCTGTGATCAGTTGTTAATGTATAATGCTCTTTCTTAAACTTCCAAAGGGAGAGAGCATATACAACTCAAAGAAGCATGGATAGATGTATGCTTGGAATAACCCGGAGAGATAGAAAAAGAAATACATGGATAAGAAAGATGACAGGAGTGACCGATATCATCGTGAAAATAAAAGGACTGAAGTGTCAGTGAGCTGGTCATATTGCAAGAAGAGCTGACGATAGGTGGACAAAAGCAATTCTTGAGGGATCCTAAGGGAACGAAAACGATCCAGAAAACGTTGTAATACAATGTGGTGTGGCGAAATAAGGAAACAGAGTGGAGTAACGTGGAAACAAACTGCCGAAAATAGATACGTGTGAAAAAGTATTGGAGAAACCTTCACCCAGAAGTGGGTCGGCAAAGGTTGAGAATTATATATATATATATATATATATATATATATATATATATATATATGTGTGTGTGTGTGTGTGTGTATGGGTCAAGGTTATGCTTATGTACCCATGTGTCTAGTGAAGCTCGAGTAAAGCACCATGACGGCCGAGGCGTATCGCACACTGCTTGCAGATGACGTACACGCCTTCATGACGAACATGTTTCCCAACGGTAGTGGCATTTTTCTACAAGATAATGCAGCATGTCACAAGGCCAGGAGTGTGATAGAGTGGTTCGAGGAACATATGGGCGAGTTCCCAGTGATGTGTTGGCCCCAACTCGCCGGATCTGAACCCAATCGAACACATCTGAGATGTGATTGAACGTGACGTCAGATCGCATCACCCCCTCCCCGGAATTAACGGGAATTAGGTGACCTGTGTGCGCACATGTGGTGCCAACTCTCTCCAGCGACCTACAAAGGATCATTACGTCCATGCCAAGAGCATTCGCCGTTGTTATCAGTGCCAAAGGTAGACATACTGACAATTAGGTAGGTAGTCATAATGTTCTGGCTGATGTGTGCGTATATTTTAATTCGTATATTTTGTCTTGACTTGAATTCCGAGACGTCTCGACTCGAATTCGAGTCGAGTCGAGACAGAAACTCTCGAGTCGAGACACGAGTCGAGACAGAAACATATTTTCGAGTCGAGACAACATTTTCTCGAGTCGAGTCGAGACAGGCTTAAATCTCGACTCGACTCGACTCGTGCGCATCCCTAGCTGTCTACAATGCACTGAGCAGAATGGTCCTATAAACTGTCATTCGATGTCAATAATAATAACTGCCATTCTTAATTTTACTGAAATTAGTTGTTTTTGAATTTAAAAATGTATGTGTAGTAAAATGCACTGTTAACTAGCAGACTGTAGTCCCATTTGTTGTTTGTCTTTTTGGATGGTGAAACTCCCTCTTACGCACATGTTACTTCTAAGCCGACCATACAATTAAACTATGTCATATGCTTTTATTTTATATTATAATTGCTTATTCTTTTGTTCCAATTCCAGAAAGAATATTCGCTTCTCAGTTTCTACTGTTCTTCCTCATTTGTTGATTTAAGTTTATCTGAATCAATTTTACCCATTTTTTAAATTCCAGAGAAGGTCAAAGAACTGTCTCCCAATCACAAGGAATAACTGAATAGCATCCTTAATCAATCAATAGGCACGGGAGACCCAAGTTTGACTCCCGATAGCGCTCATGCGGTTCGGATTCCACGTTAAGCTGTAGGTTCACGTTTCATATAGCCTTAGAGCTGAAAGGGATACTTAAATAAAATCAACAATTTATACGATAATTTAAATAAAGTAAGCATACTCGACATTTATTTAAAGATTTACTACTCAATAGCCTAAAATATTATTTATAGTCATTTATTTGGAATGTATGAAGTTATGATATTCAAGTATGCACTGTAAATTTTGTAACCTTACAGGTTATTACAAACTATGTTTTTTTAAATGATTGTATTAGAGCATTTGGCAACTATAAGTAAGTTTACTACGAAGAAAATGTCGGCATTCAGTTGAACATGAGAATGCGTAACCAGTTTACGCCAAATCATAGACATGTTGCGCGTAGGATACAGGATAATACTTAAGGGTGTTAAGGGTCTTCACTACAGCGAAATTAAACTACCTATAGTTTTAAAGTTTTTCCGTAATATCTAAAAAAAAAAAAAAAAAAAAAAATGGAAAATTAGGAACGTAGTGAACTAGACAATATGATTTTGCATGTGATACCTTTACCACAATTCACGTATCTGCTTTTAGTATGCCGCTATTTGCAGAACCCGCAAAAAATGCTAAATCTATCTACAGTTGCAAATCGAAGGCAGATAGATGAGTTGTGATAACGGTATCACATGCAAAATAGTATTGTCTAGTTCACTACGTTTCTGCTTTTCGAACATTTTTATTTGGTTTGAAGATATTACAGAAAAACTCTAAAATTAGCGGTGCAGCGATTAGCTGTCAATGACAGACGAAATGAGAAAGCACGAGATAATACTGAATCATACTACACTTAATATTTATTGCCCTCCCCGCTGGTTTACTAATCGCGGCTATTAATCGCGCCTTTGGAGTACGTGGTCGCGGGTTCCATTCTTTGTTGGAGAGCATTAAATGCATTACGATGGTTTGGATTCCACATTTAAAACTGTAGGTCAACGTCTCATATAGACTCAGTTTTGAAAATGACGCTAAATTTTACAAGCAAACAAACAAGTTAATATTTCCATTTCCGATGATACCGGTACTATAATAATTAAACAGAATAGTTAGGGGTTAGCTTACGCAGCTTCTTCGTACGATAGTTTTGTTCGATTCTCATTGGAAGCTCATTTCGTTCGGGTCCCAAGTTAAAATGAAAGTGCATCTCCCATATAGTCTCGGTGCTGAAAAGAGAACACATAATTTAAACTAAACGATCAAGCAAAGTGATTATTCATCAGCGACCAGTCGAAACCACTCAGAACCTTGAAGTTTAGACAATACAGCTGCTGCTTTTATTTGATATTTTATTAACAAACATTTTGTTTCTTATTGGCATTATCTAAAAAGTTTTCTTGTCCGCTAGAAATCTTTTCAGACGAATGGCCACATCAGTTTGGCACGGATTATTCACAGACGAAATTTTCCCACTGGACCACCCTGATAAATATGTCATAGTTCACATCAGAGTATTCCCTGAGGCGGTAAGTTTCAAACGATCTCGCTTCATGAGGATACCTTATTACAACTACAATGTTGAAAATTTACTAAATATTTATTTGAATATTTCACTTAAAGTTTGACATTTTCAATAATAATAATAATAATAATAATAATAATAATAATAATAATAATAATAATAATAATAATAATAATAATAATAATAATAATAATAATAATAATAATAATAATAATATGGTATTTTGATCTAAAAGGTGCAAAGTGTTGCAACTTTATAATGTCCATATAGAAATGCGTATAACTCTGAAAAGGTTAATTGAAATGTGTTTAAAATTTAAAAGGTAATCATAATTTTAGGACATTTAGGTTGTTATATCTTATTAAGGATAGGGTGGACTGTCCTCATGCTGGTGTAGTAATGAAAGGCTGAATAGTGTATATTTTGGAAAAAGTTTCATTTTAATTATTGTCCCTGTTAATGTTATGTACGAATGACATGTTTGTACCATAAAAAATTAGTTTTATCGATTTTTAACGCATTAGGATCGCTTATAAGTATTAAGATTCGCACAAGTCATTCAGCTCAATGACACCTATTGATTGATGAAAAGTCTTATTTTGGACGTTTTTCCATGGAGCGGCAATTGTTAACTAATAGAAATTAGCGTTGATCACGAAGTATTGCTATTATAATATGATTTTATTGTTGAATCCAAAGAGGCTATATAGACTATCAATAGTAGGAGGTTTTTTATACGTATATTGATAAGATATTGATAATAACATTTTTTTTCAGTTTAAGGTAGAACTACATCATTATCCTAAAGTATTGCTGAAAATGTCCCTTAGTAAGATCCTTCTACGTTTTCTCGTGTCACTTCTACCCTCTACCCTCTATATTTATAGTCTAAAGCTCTCAAAAATGAAAGCTAGCTCATGGAACTAAATACTACTATGCCTTCCACGCTAATTAGTACCTAGAGCGAGCACCTGCGATTCAGAAATTTAAATGGACTACAATGATTCGGGTTCCACTCTAAACTCCCATCAAATCAATCAACCAACTAGTGACGTACACAAAATTTCATGAGGGAATAAGTTCAATCACCCAAAATCTTATTGTTTCAAACACATTTTAGAACACATGTCTTAATATAGTAATTGTTTATTTTTTCATAGTATCTTGTTAAATGGGGAGTTAAAATCAGGAAAACCCGCCTTTCTGTACTCCACTGCAACCAATTTACATATTACGAGTAAATGTGTAAATTACGAGTATTAATAGTAAATTTCTCCCTATTAAAACGCATTGTTGCACACTATTTTGTGAAACAAGTATTTTGACGAGATTTTCTAATTTCTTCAAAAGGTAGCTACTTTCTAATGATAGAAAAGAATGTTCGCTATTTTACCTTTATGCTGCGCGAGGGACATTCGAAATCCTTCCTAGAGAGATTTTATTAAAACAGGTTTCCAGAATTTTGTCTTGATACATTGGACAGTGTGACTTCTAGGTCTGTAAAGGGGAGTACAGACAGACAAAATCAGAAAGCCAGTTTTAAGTCATGTATACGACATGAAACGCGTAAATCCGACGAAGCTTTTGTTTTGAATTATAACCACAAGACTCTTTACTAGTACTGTTGTTCCAAAGTCAAAAGCACATCCTACCTGTAAACTATCTCTTCACATACATCGTGACGTGATCTCTTCAGGCTTTCCTAAGAAAAAAGGTATTCTATTTTCTATAATGTAGGGTTATATAGGAGAACCCCCGAGGAAACACACGCACACGATTTTTGTCTGCCACAAAGTCCACTTAGCGCGAGCTGGGATCGAGGCAGGAACTCTACGCACCAATGGTAGGACGCTCCTCTGGTGTATGAGGTCACCGGATCGATCTCATTCGTGGCAAGTGGACTTTGTGGCGGTCAAACACTGCGTGGATAGTCTCATGGTAGAGACCTGCACGGGTCGGGCCTGGCCCGAGGCCCGAAGCCCGGCCCGGCCCGCGGGCCGGGCTTGGGCGGGCCGACTCTGTAATTTCTTTGGGCCGGGCCGGGCTTGGACTGGCCGAGACTGATCTCTCTTCAGGTCGGGTTGGTCTGGGGCCGATCAATTGCAATTCTTTAATAATTATTGATTTTCGTTAAACGATAATTAGTATAAAGCCAAACGTTGAAGAAGTGTGTCCGTGAAAAATGTTACAAAGAAGGCAATAGCTATTTACAGTTTGTGTCGCTTAGCGGCTCCACTTTCACTATAGAGGATTACAGGCATTATGCGGTTAATTGAGCTCTGACCTTGACCTTCACTGAACTCAAAATATAACAAGAAGGAGTGGGAATGTTTTGCCTGTCGCTAAACAATATTGCCATCTTCACTTTATGCTAAAAATCAATCAAGTTAGATTTTTGTTACAGGGAATGGAGTTTTTGTTCTCTCGATGACAGGCAAAGTTCTAGGAGGCAATGGTACCATTCGTAAGGCAAGCGTCAGGTTGTGAACCAGAGTTTAGAAAATGTTTCTGAGGTTAGGTCAAATTTAATACTAAATTTTGAGAAAGATTGGGGCTCGAGCTATTTTTTTAAAAAAATATCAGGCCGGGGTCGGGCCAAAAACTTTTAAAATTTATCGGGCCCGGGCCGGGCTTGGGCCAAGAATTTTAAAAAACTTGCCGGGCCGGGCTCGGGCCGAAAATCTCCAAAACTTTTCGGGCTCGGGCTGGGCCGGGCCTAGGTACGTTCGGGCTGGATTGGGCTCGGGCCGAAAAATTCGGCCCGTGCAGGTCTCTATCTCATGGTTCTCCCGTTTCCTCCCATTTTCTTCATTCCACCATTATCATTCACCTCATCATCACTCTTTTCACATCATTATTGTTAACCTTGGATTCATATTCATGGGACTTTAAACTAAACTGAGTTATCTTACAAAATGTGGAAAAATAATTGCTTGAGCCGTTTTTGAGAAAATTATCCGAACAAACTTACTTCAAGAGAAACTCAGTAAATCGACAGGGATTTCCCCAGAGAAACACTGCATGAAGTTGTTGATGAAATTCTTGTTTATGACACAATCATAATTGTTAGAGTCATTTTCGAAGAAACAGCGATTTCAAGTTTTGAGCTATAAGAAAATTACTTTTATGCGGGAGTAAGGATTAAATTCGATGCCCCTTACTCTAGAGAAACTTATACACAACCTTATGATTAAACTTTGGTCCGATACGTTGACCGTATAGTCTCTAAGTGTGCACACATACATCGTGACGAACTGACATGAAAAACATGAACTGACATAGCCTTTTCAACATATAAGAGCCCTAAAATATGTAAATCTGTTCAGTGGCGTATTTAGGGGGAGGTGCACCCGGCTCGAGCTCCCTCATTGAGTGCAAAGTTTTCTTTTTTTTAATGTACTTGCAACGATAAGAGAAAAACTCACGAAATTGTCACCTAACGTCTCTTGTCGAAACGAAGAACAAAAAGCAGCATATCTGCAACGGAATGACCCATCCCTCTTCACCTCCATCTCCAGACACACACACCAACGAACATTTTTAACAAGCGAAAATGTAATTGTAGTGGAACGCTTTAAAGCTCCATTTCAATTCGGCTCTCTCTGTTCTTGGTACTTTTCTCCTGTGCATTTATATATATATATATATATATATATATATATATATATATATATATATATATATATATATATATATATATATATATATATATATATATATATATATATATATATACAGGAGAGGATCCAGGATATGATCAAGGGAGGGGCAAAACCATATTTTGCCGTTTTATCCAGTGTATATCTGAGCGTCAAGGGGGACTATATATATATATATATATATATGTGTGTGTGTGTGTGTGTGTGTGTGTGTGTGTGTAAGTGAGTGTGCGTAATAGCCATATTTTGCATACTTGGATTCATGTTCAACACAAAATAGGAATGTGTTGTATATAGTTTTGCCCAAAAATTTTCAGCCCCTCCCCTCCCATTGAGAATTTCTGGGTACGCGCCTGAATCTGTTGAAATCTGTTCTTTGCACAATTACAAGATATTACTATCATCATTGGAAAGTTAAGAAAGACATATTGATACGTTAAAATTAAAATTAAAATAAAAATCCCAACAGGGCACGCCAGGCAGTGACTTCCGAAGTGCTTAGGTGATAATAGAAATATTTGCCAAAATGTATATAAAGAAGAAGTAGATCTTATACGTTTAAAAATGTAAGGCTTTTGGATCAGTAGAAATTGTCCCTTGATAAAAATCTGTTTATACTTGGAATCAGAACCGGATTTAGGGGGATGCAAAGGTGCACATACACCCTCCTTCATTGTAAATATACAGTACCTAAAGTGAGAAGCTACACAGTAAAAAATGGCTGTATTAATTCAACTCAATTTCAACACAGGGCAGTGGTTCCAGCGTGACTACCACTATGCGGTGTAGGTTTTCTCGGGGTTCTCCCCTTTCCTACCACATTATTTATACCACCATTTCATTTATTTCTCATCATAAGAATTAGTCTAGCCGGCCACTTTAGTCTAGCCGGCATAATCGTAGGACGTAAAACTTAAATATTTCATTTCATCTATATATTAATAGCGGTGTCTGTGAACAAAAAACATTAGTTCCAAATTGAAAGTGGCTATGATTGTGACTCTTAATTTCTTAAACCACCCGAATGATCTCGATCAAATTTTGACGTAGATGCAGTTCTGGCTTAGGAGTGTTTTTAACTATTCACTTTGACGTTAGAGCTTAGGCGAGGGGGAGGAGGAGGAATTATACAAAAATAAATAAAATTTAATAATACTTGAATCGAACGACCAATCTCGATCAAATTTTCAACATAGATGGCGTTCGTGCCTGGGATGGATTTTACCATTTCACTTTGATGGAACAAAGTTGGCAATGGGGAGGAGGGGGAGATATACAAAAATCAATAAACAAAAAAAAAAGTGCTAAGGTTTGTGAGTTAATAACTCTTGAACCACCCGATCGATCTCAATCAAATTTTCAGTATAGGTGAAGTTCGAACCTGAGACGTTTTTTTATTATTTCATTTTGATGGTAGAACTTAGGGGAGGGGAGGGGAGGGGAGGATGGCAAATATATGAAAATGAATAAAACTTAATAACTCTTGAATCACCTGGCCGATCTCGATCAAACTTTTAACATAGATAAGGTCCGTACCTGGAATGTTTTCATCATTTTACTTTGACGGCACAATGTAGAGGAGGTTAAGGGGGACATATACGTAAGAAAAAAATAAAATAGAATAGAAGAAATATAAAGTAAGTGTTTTTGTGACTTCATCACGCTTAAACCACCGAACCGATCTTAATCAAATTATCAACATAGATGAGGTTCGAACCTGAGGTGGTTTTCATCATATCCCTTTGACGATAGAACTTAGGGTAGGAGGAGATGAGGGGAGAGATATAGAAAAATAAATAAGACTTAGTAACTCTTGAACCGACTACCCGACTGATCTCGGTCAAATTTTCAAGATACATGACATTCGGGACTGGGATAATTTTTATCATGCCATTCCCCCCCAACATGGGAAGGGGAGAGGGTTATATAAAAATAACCGAAAATGACCAATATCAAAGAACTCTTTATTAATAGTAAAAATGGAACATAATACTATTTTCTTAATTTAACCCAGCGAAATTGGGGTGCGTCTTGGATTCGAGGACGTCTTAAATTCCAGTAATTATCGAAAAATTCTTAACGTGTTATTAAAGCTACTTTGCTAGCCATAAATATTTTAAATTTTCTATTATATTCAATCATTCAGACAACAATGGTGTCCTGTGTGCGGGTTTGTCAGTTTTGTAATTGAAAACGAAGAAAAATATCTTATACACTAGAGTCACAAAGTTTATAAAATGTCAGTCCTGAAGGAGAAAGTAAATTATGGTTGCGTATGTAATTTTCAAATTATGTTTGAGATTCTTAGCTGTAGTGTCTGATTTTCATATCTGATTTGTTTCAATTTTATCTTCTTTCTCTTTTTTGGACCAATGTTCATTTCTAAGAGCACCAGAAGGGTAGATCTCCATTATCATTTTTGATTCGCGGACTACAGTTTGCAACACACTGGGCTTGAGTATATGCCTATTTACGGAAGGCAAGGGGACTAAAAGATTTGGTACTTAATATTGAAGATAGTCGTATGTTCTTTGTATGTCGTATGTCGTTTCCATGTTCAGCTTGAAAAAATATATAAATGATTCTTGATGCACTGCACTAAGTTGATTTACATATTCGGAAGCCACGGGTGAGATCTTGGATTTAATACATACATTTCGCGGATTGTCCAGAGAGAGGTTCTTCTGTCTCAAACTCCTTTAAAGACCTGTTTAGTGTGTGTGTGGTGGCGGGGAAAATATTTTGAGATGACTTGATTTTGAGTTTAACGTCCCGTTCAGCAGCGAGGCTATATGAGACGTGGACCTACTGATTAACGTGGAATCCGAAACACATGAGCTCCCGTCGGGAATCTAACACGGGCCTCTCACGCCAAAGGCGCGTACGCTAACCGCTTAGCCACGGAGGAGCTCAGGAAGATATTTTATTGTTGTTACACAAAGAATATAAACTAAAATCGAATGATAGGAATTCGGAATACCATGATATTGTACTTGGAGTCTAAACATGAATGAGGAGAGGGATAATGTGTCAAAAAGAATTTAACTATATCTTATAAAATAGATTATTAGTGTTATTAGATTTATGGCATATCCCTCATATAATATTTCCGACTACACCAGAGGTAGTGGTATTAGAACTCCTACGTATAGTCGAATTTTATATTTTAACGATATGTACGTAAACATTTTTGTTACCATGTCAGTCACTCAATTACTTGTGATACTAGCATATTATTGAAAACCATTAGAGCATTGTTCATGTAATACTCGTGCAACGAAAATTTTAAAGAAAGGGGGCACGGTGTCTCAGTAGTAAGGTGCTTACCTCT
Organism: Thermobia domestica; assembly: GCF_964235325.1. Classification (NCBI taxonomy): domain Eukaryota; kingdom Metazoa; phylum Arthropoda; class Insecta; order Zygentoma; family Lepismatidae; genus Thermobia; species Thermobia domestica. The sequence continues at coordinate 35,990,733 of NC_137471.1, forward strand.
GAAGCATCTAGTCCCTGACTCGATCCCCGGCCACGTAAGTTTGTGGTGGACAATATTTTCGTGGATTTTCTCGGGGTACTCTCGTTTCATCTAACATTCTCATTCAGTCAATTCCTCCATTATCATTAACTTGTCTAAATCATCAACTGCCTTAGTCTACGGTCATAATCGTGGGACGTTAAACTGAAAGATTTTATTTTTTAAATTTTTACTTTAAAGATAAAATTAGTTTAAATAACTGCCTTAATAGTGCAAGATCATTGCACATGTTTCAAATTTGAAATATTAACAGTTGCAATGAATATTCTCATATATTTTCTTTTTTCTTTCTCCTTTCTTTGTTATTGATATACCCAAAATAAAATCCTGATCTCTAAAATAGGATATAATTTGAAAATATTAATCAATATGTTATTGCTGATGTGTAGAACAGTATACACATCTATAAAGTATTGAACAGTGAATTCTGTGCTTAAAAATCTTAAGTCAACAATTTCCATACAAAAGTTAGTTGGTAAGCCTGATTGGGATGAAGAGACCTCGAAGCTTCAAAACGACCTGTTTGGATATCCATTTGGGGAGGAAGAGACCTTTTTTGGGGGACGAAGAGACCTTACGGGGACAAAGTGACCGCTTGTGCTTTCTGGAGAAAATTGCAAGAGGTCGATACGTCCCAAAATGGGGACCAAGAAACCTGTTCAAGATATCTATCTATCTATCTATCTATCTATCTATCTATCTATCTATCTATCTATCTATCTATCTATCTATCTATCTATCTATCTATCTATCTATCTATCTATCTATCCATCCATCCATGTCTGAAGTTAGGATTCACACGGTTGGCTTAATGTTTGATCCTATACTAAATAGTTTTGCAGGTTCAAAGCAAAATGACTCGAAGTCTTATATCTGCATTCATACGAATATGATGAGATCTAACCTATTGCTTTGTCTGCAATGCAGGTCTCATTATTTTTAACGATGAACTTGATAATGTTTGCAAATCAAGGTTATCCCCTTGGGCAGCTTACACAGCGCTAGAGACATTGCCTCCATTCTCCGTAGCAGTGCTGGAAGGCTTCTGCGGGAATAAGGCTTCTAGGTCGGCAGTTACGTTCTTCTGAATATTACCCAAAGTGCCAAAATGACACCCTTTCATTTATTTTTGAGCAAGGGAAATAAGAAGAAGCCATAAGGAGGGGACTGAGGAACCACAGGGAAGCTTCTCTCTCTTTTTTCTTTCTTTTCTTTTTAAAATCAAAAATGCATTGATGGAGACTATCGTGTCGCATGTTCTTTGGAACTATCTTGGCACACACTGTTCTCATATCCAAATCCTGTGTTAAAACTTGATGGATGGTATAAATACTTCCAAATGTAACTCACTACTGATCAATCTCCCGCCGAATCGACGATCTGACTGAAAAAGAGACTTCGATCTTTCCACAATTGTCACCCGCATTTGAGGTTAAATGTTTTCTCGCACGAGGTTTGGTTCTACCACGTGGCTAAGCGGTTAGGGTACGCGCCTTTGGCGTGGGAGACCCAGGTTCGATTCCCGGCGGGAGCTCATGTGGTTCGGATTCCACGTTAATCAGTAGATCCACGTCTTATATAGCCTCGCTGCTGAAAGGGACGCTAAACGAAAAATCAATATCAAATCGCACGAGGTTCGTCTTACTTTGATTCTTTTACTTATCTTTCTTTGATTCTACTTTCTTTAAAAAGGACCAAAAAGGATTTGTGGCATCTGAAAAGTTGTACCCTGAATAGTGAATGTTCTTCATAGGTCATAGTAGCGGATTATCCGAAATTTTACACAAAAGTTGATAATAAAACGTTGCTCGAACTTTTGGCGTTTCACTTTCGTAACGCCAGTTCACAAATAACTTCATTTTTGATGCTCTCAACAATTAGGTAGCAACTAGAGCAAGCTTCAACTTGTACTGAGCAGTGTTGCCAATAACCTCTGAAGAAAATAGGCTAGACGACCTTCAGAAATAAGCTTTTTTACGCAAAAAATGGCTAGATTTTGAACTGCTAACCTATAATCCACATTGTAGATTTTAAACCCCTCTTTTTGTGTGTAGGATTATAAATGGGTTATAGTAAAATTTGAAATGTTGAATTTTATTCGCTGAAGACTAACAAGTAATATACATGGCTTTAAATTACAATAAAATTCATCAACAATTCATCCGATTTGTGAAAGTTAACAACCATATTATCATTTGAATTGAAATACAGGGTTTGTCCGGAAAGTAATAGGACTGAGTCGATTTTAAAAAATATATATATTGAGCCAATCGTTACAATTCTTTAAAAACTTTCAAAATAGGCTCCTTCTGCGTCGATGCAGCGCTGCCAGCGCGATTTCCAAGCATTGAAGGCGTCACGGAAGTCATTATCCGGAATAGCCTTGAGAGCCGCGGTGCAAGCTGCTTGGATCCCCTCTGTCGTCTCAAAATGCTTGCCTTTCATCGGGTGTTTCAGGCGAGGAAACAAAAAGAAGTCCGGGGGGGCACATCTGGGCTGTAGGGCGGCTGCGGAAGCGTTGGGATGCCGGCCTTGGTCAGGTAGCTGTTTACAAGAAAGGCGGTGTGAGCCTGGGCGTTGTCGTGGTGCAGCTTCCAGTCGGCTCCGATGTCTGGTCGGACCCGATTGACCCTTCGTTTGAGTCTCTTGAGCACTTCAACGTAAAACTTGACGTTGACGGTTTGTCCAGGAGGAACAAATTCATGGTGGACGATGGCTTTGATGTCAAAAAAAGACAATGAGCATCGTTTTCACTTTGGATTTGCTCATTCTTCCCTTTTTTGGGCGAGGAGACGCCGGCGTGTGCCACTCGGAAGATTGCCTCTTTGTCTCGGGATCGTACTCAAAGATCCATGATTCATCACCTGTGATTACGTTATTCAAAAATAGGTGTCACTTTCACACACGTCCAAATTTTCTTGGCACAATTCCACTTGCCGCAATTTCTGTTCGTCAGTGAGCACTTTTGGGACAATCTTCGCGCACACCTTGCGCATGTTTAAATGCTCCGTCACAATTTCATGAACCACAGTTTTTGGTAAATTTAACATCTGGGCAATTAAGCGAATACTTAGTCGACGCTCTGAGTTCAAAACTTCGCGCACACGAGTCACATTGTCGGTGTTTGTCGAAGTCGAAAGTCTTCCAGCACGGTCTTCATCGCCGACCTCTTCCCGGCCCTCCGAAAAGGCCTTGTGCCATCGAAACACACCACTTCTTCCTAAAGCATCATCTGGGTAAGCCTGCTTGATCATATCAAACGTCTCTGTCGCAGATTTACCGAATTTAACACAGAATTTAATCGCGTACCTCTGCTCTAACGAACGCTGCATTTTCGGCTTGCACCACTCACAGAAACACGTCGTGCGAAAAAACCTGTCCTGACTCTCCGTGTGCTCGGAGACAACTGACCAGCCGCTCGTGCATTAGCTAGGAACGCCCTCTACCGGATCCAGTAGGTGCGCGCACGCTCCGAAGTACAGTCATGGCGGAATAAAATCAATCCTATTACTTCCCGGACAAACCCTGTAAGTTATCATCGATGACGTCGCAGCTAGCCGAGGCGCTGGAACTGCATATACCATCGTTGGATTGTGGATTGGTAATGTTCATGTAGACTGCCATTGTCCCAATTTTCAGTAGTACTTTCGGCAGGTCATACTTCTTACAATCACTTCTTATTTCTTCGTACACCGACACAAATCATCATGATTGCATTGAGAGTCTTCCAACTAATTAGATATCCTATTTGTTTCCTTTAATAAACAAAAACAAACTCTGGGCTTGAAGAACCAAACAGTTTACTAAATTCATATTTTTTAAAAAAAGCTCTCATTCTTTTAATGAAATGCGAAAATTAAAGTAATTAAAAAGTGGCAAACGGCGCCGTTACGGTAGCGACATTAAAATTCTTTCTAAGTCGATAAGTTTTGTTAAATGGTTGTAAATCTGTGGGCGGGGAGAGAGAGAAGAAGAAGAATGAAAAACAAGTGTTTGTTGCATAATACAACAACACCCTCTGACTAGAAAAAAATTAATTAATACGATAATACGTAATGACAAGAAGGTTAATTTTTATAAATTACACTTTTATTTTCAAAGAAAAAGTATTTTTAGAATAAATTTAACGGCTAATAAGAAAAAAAAGGAAAAAAATGGCAAAAGTGTTTCATAAAATAAGCTATATTTAAGGGTATAAGCATTTCGTAGATTTGTATGGGTAAATGCCTCTCCAAATATGCTAGATTTAGCCAAAAATAGACTAAATTGGCATCACTGGTACTCAGCAGTGTTCATAGGTTTTCGCAAGAAAATTTCCCTTGACTGACACAAAATTTTCCCTTTTCTCATCAAATTTTCCCTTTTCTCATCAAACTTTCCCTTTTCTCATCAAACTTTCCCTTTTCTCATCAAATTTTCCCTTTTCTCATCAAACTTTCCCTTTTCTCATCAAACTTTCCCTTTTCTCATCAAACTTTCCCTTTTCTCATCAAACTTTCCCTTTTCTCATCAAATTTTCCCTTTTCTCATCAAATTTTCAATAGTTTGTTGAGTGTCCAATTCCTATGAGAGAAGTTATGTGATAAGATAAATTTAGCTATAATAAAGAAAGTTCCAACCACATGTTTTATTCATTTCTTTTTTGCTTTTTTCTTCACTTATTTTTAACAAGATGGTACGGCGGCTCAATGGTAGATCGTTCATCTCCAGTGTGTGAAGTCCCTAGGTCGATCCCAGCTCGTGCCAAGTGAACCTTGTGGTGGACAAACACTGTGTTGATGGGGTTTCATGGGGTTCTCCCATTTCTTAACACTTTATTCATTCCACTATTGCATTCATTTCATATCAACACCGTCTCATTTAGCCTAGTCAGCATAACGGTGGAACGTAAAACTGAAAGATCTTTATTTTTAACAACACAAAAATACACATAAATACACTAAGCCAAAAATGGGTGCAAATTATGCTACTTTGAACACATACACATATACAGAAACTACTGCTTTTGTATTGGTTTATTTCTGAAGAACAAAGACATACTTCAGCATTTACGTATGGTTAATCAGTCAACACGAATATTTCCCTGGATTTTTTACGTTTTATTGAAAAAATTCCCTTTTTGCTAAATTTACATACAAAATTTCCCTACATTAGGGAAATTTTCCTCATATTACGAACACTGGGAGTCAACGACAAGGGTTAATCTAATTGGTGTGTGAATGTGGAGGCAGCAGCGTTGTCGGTTCGTGCACAGTGTTGCCAGTCTCATTGCTTTTCAAGCCTACTTCGTATATAAATATTAAAGTAACCCATTAACTAATATAAATAAAGATGGATAGAGGGTGTTCCGGAAATAAACGGAGAAGGATAGCAATACAAGAAGAAAGTTTATCTGCGCTTTCAGTTGAAAATACCCAGTTACCACGTTGAAACCAACTGAAGGTAATTAGTGGAATTGGTTGTAAAGCAGGGTTGGCAAAAACCATAGCTTCTATTAAAAAAAACAAACAAAAAAACATTTTTTTGGGTGTAAACCAGTTTTTTCTTGGTTTAAACCAGGTTTTTATGGTTTAAATAATTTGCTCTATATATTCATATCATATATGGACAGAAATAAGTTTGTTTCGCCTTGATGTTATTATGCAACAACCGGGTTATGCTGGAAGGGATCACATAAGCTTAAAGCGGAATAAAAACCGCTTCTCGAGTTACATCCGAGAGAAATTGTCCTCCATTTGAACTCGGAACCAGGACTAATTGGCCACAAATGCAATACGTCTGCCCACTCACTCACGAAGGAATCCTGATTAAAAAAAAAAAAAAAAAAAAAAAAAACGTTGTACTGATCTTTACATGCTTCTTAATATAACTGTCAAGAGTCATTTCAGAAGGACAAAAAGATAAACAGTTGCACAAGTGAAATCATTACACAGAATTACATATGAACAATTTCAAAATACTACGGAGTACAGAAGAACTAATTTAGTTCAACTTAGTTAACAACGACTTTTATTGGTCCAAATTAAAGAAATACACCGACTTAATCTGCATATCAATAAGAAAAGTGAGTAAAGATACGAATTATATGAGTCCACTTTGGCTCAGACTCATTTATACATAAATAGATACCAAAGATACTTATTTCACTAAATGCCTCTCGTGGGGTCTGTATGACCCCCCCACACAAAAAGTACGGCATTTTCATGTATTTTATCAATAGTAAACATTGAAACGAAACAATATTTAGAATTTTTCTTCGATTGCAATTACACAACAATAATAACAACTATAAAAAATCACAAAATAAACATTTATAAACTTATAAAAAAAAAGTTGCTTTTGTAGTATAACCTTCTTGAGTAATGAATGGGGAATTTAGGGCTGAATATAATACGAATAATATAAGGGAGTGAAACGTGATAACCTACAAATGTGTGTTCATCAAGATTTTACAAACACTTACACTTTTACGAACATTTTTTTGTTTTTTGGTTTAAACCAGCCAACCCTGTTGTAAAGTGATCACATTAAATAGAACAGCGGATAAAAGTTGCATAGTGTTCAGAATCTCAAACACAAGAATAAAGTTTATGTTTGACTTTGGTCGCAAACGATTATTTACAGAGACAAATCCAGTTTTAAGATTGGAATTGATCGTAAGCTGGCTATAGTAAATAAAAGAACCGACAAACTTGGCATGTTTGTGTTGAGAATCTAAATACGAAAAACAATCTTTCACTGGTTCCAGCTCCGTAATTAGGCGTTTCACTTCAAAATCGCAGATACATAGAGATAACTTAATGGAAGAACTTTTTCTTGTATTAAGGTCCTGAAAACGTAAGCAAAGTTCGTCGATTTGTTCCCGGAACACCCTGTAAATATCATAGAATGAAGAGTTTCAAATCAACAATTCTCATAATACACAAATAGATTTTTCTTAATCGCAAATCATGAAAAAAAAAATAAATGAAAAAGTAATGTTTCTAGATACTTTGACAAATGAAACTTAATCGAATTGTAAAATACATTTCCAGTCTACTGCGTAGGTATCGGTTACTTCGAATTACTACCAGTTCTTTTAAAGACAAAAAGAGAATACCATACATGCACACTAGCCAAGTTTATTTCCGGTTGGTGTATTTACTTCTTCATATTCTGTTTTCCTGGTTTTGAATTCACAGATGAATTGATACGTATTTTTAAATAAATTTAGCCACTAGGCGATAATTCTTTTAAATTTAGATGGATTGATTTTTTTTTCCACATTAAATAATGTGCTTGGGACATTTTTTAAAATCAAAATACTCCATTACTGCATTACTCAGATTCCCTTTGAAACATCATTTTTCTCTTGAAACTATGTTTGTGTGCGGGTTATTCTATTTTTTTCGAAATAACAATCTACTTAGGTATGTTGAACATGTAGTTTATTTTTGAGGAAACATAATATTGCATTGTTATTATATTTGGACAAATGAATTTGAATATTATTTCCAAGAGATAATAATAAAAACTACGTATTTACTAATAATTTTTGAAATCAGTATAAGTTATTCTGAAAGCTGATATTGTTCTAAGTATCTGAGTATGACCATATGTAATATACTGTATATATATATATATATATATATATATATATATATATATATATATATATATATATATATATATATATATATATATATATATATATACAGTATATATACAGACTATATATATATATATATATAGTCTCCAGAAAATTTAATTCGTAAGAACTGTCGGCAATACAAAACTAAACAAGATCCAATTACGGAAAAACATTAGTCTTTCATCGATTTTTTAAAAAATATATTTCGTTATTACTAAATACGAAAATTACTGTATTTATATACCATCATAACGCCCTCTTTTCATATGATGGTAATATTCTAATATGTGTATTTTCAACGAACTTCGAAAGTTCGTTGACGCGGGAGACCCGGGTTCAATTCCCGGCGGGAGCTCATGTAGTTCGGATTCCACGTTAATCAGTAGGTCCACGTCTCATATAGCCTCGCTGCTGAACGGGACGTAAAACTCAAAATCAATCAATCAATCGAAAGTTCGTTACTGAAATTTCTATGTTTGTGTCTGTCTGTCTGTTATTTGCGATTTTTTTTTTTTTTAATCGAGCCCTCCATTCGATAGTACATCGAAACCTATCTGAGAAAGTGATGGAATTTTTCGCGTCACTTTTACCATTTCCAAGATATTGTTCAAAAATGGCCGATTTCAGGAGCCATATCTCGGAAACCGTAAGTTAAAGAGAGATGGCATTGGTGTTGATTAATACCTAAGACGATGGTGAACATTTTGGTATCAAATAGTAACCGATGACCACTATCCAATTTTCCACTGGTTTGGCCAGTGGCCACCAGTTATTACCGGTACCAAAATGTTTACTATCCTCTTAGGTATTGATTAACACCAATATCATCTCTATATGATTAATCGTTCCCGAAATATTGGCCAAAAAATAGTTTCGATTTAGGGAGATTTAAGGAGCCATATCTCGGGAAGTGTAAGTCATAGAGAGATCATATTGGTGTTGATCAATACAAAATTGGATGGTGAACATTTTGGTATCAAATAGAACCGGTGGCCACTAGCTAACTGGTCACCGTTCTTTAGGTATTGGCCAAAAAAGTTCGAAATTCAGGAAATTTAAGGAGCCATATGTTGGGAACCGTAAGTTATACAGAGATGATATTTTGCTAACTTTTGCGAGAAAGAGAAGAAGGTGCGGATAAAAAGATTTACTTTTACATGTAGGAACAATCATAGTTATCCTTACTGCTCCATCTCTCCTTTTTTTTTTTTTTTTTTTTTTTTGTATTTCTCTTGAATTTAGCCACTCGTATCCTTACCTCCTCCTGCGTTACTTTTGCTCCTATATTTATAATAAAGATTAAACCAAATCAGATAACGTTTCGAATGTTTGGGGATTTGACATCTTTTCGCATTGTTTTTCGTTATTATGACCATTGCATTGGAAAGTATCTCTTTCTTTCTTAATTTATTAATTTAACAAATGTGTTATTTGTTTGACACACCAAAGTGTTAGTACTAATTTGTTTCGTTCTTCTTAAAAACAAAAGGAAAACAAACGAGTTACTATATCAGTAATGACGTTTTTGTGTAACTTTCTAGTCAACTAGACGGTCAGCATATCTGTTCATATTGACATCTTAACTGCTTTTTGTTAATCTGGATTCTTAATAATTATCTTGTAGTTTTTTTTTAAAAAGAAAAGTACATTACAGTCCCTATTCAAATGGAAAATATGGCTTTCTAACGCCTTAAGAGTCTTCATCCCAGCGAAATTAAAATATCGCTAACTTTACAGTAATTATGTGATATCTTCAAATAGATAAAAGATAATCGAAATGTGGAACAAGAGACACCCTAGACAATATTATTTTACATGAGAAACCGTTATCACGACTCACTTATCTGCTTTCGATTTCGAGCCATTTTGAAAATCGGCATTTATTTTCGCGTTTCTAGACAGCTGGAAACGGAAAGCCACTAGGTGACTTGTGATAACGGTTTCTCATGTAAAATAATATTGTCTAGGGCGCTCTTGTTCCATATTTCAATTATATTTTATCTATTTGAAGATATCACATAATTACTGTAAAATTAGCGGTATTTTAATTTCGCCGGGATGAAGACTCTTAAGAGCGAAGATGATTCTTATTCTTCGCAATTCTACTTACAGGACATTACAATACAAAACAAAATTAGTACGTTTTTATCTGTTACTTGAACTTATTATAATAGAGAATATATATTATAAGGGATTTACTTATAAATAGGTTTGAAAAGTATCCTTGTACCCTGTAATCACATTGTGAAATATCATGATTTTTTATTATGATACATTTTTAAACGAGCCATCTTTAGCTCATCGATTTTTTTTTTTTTTTTTTGAAATTTAGACCTCAAAATGGAAGAAAGGAAAGTATGTTGTATTACTTATAATCAATTGTTTCGCTTCTTCCTTCCTCCCTTCCCTTTCCTCGGAGAGTGTGATCGGCGAGAGACGTCACCCTTCATTAGAGATCTGTAGGGGCTCGGGCCGTAAATTTTTAAATATATAAAAATATTTATCGGGCCTTTTCGGACCTACTTTGTAAACATACTGTACAATGATATTTTTAGGACGTTGAAACTTTCTCTCTGGAGAACTTTTAAAACACAACTGCGCAAAATGAAAGTTCTAATTGCTGTAAATAAAAATACAATTTTGCGTTATTTTATAAAGTTTCTGAAATTCGGGCTTATCTTGGGCGTTTTTGAAAATCACACGAGCTCGGACCGAGCTCGGGCCTAAATGCTAAAACTTATTTCAGACTCGGCTTGGGTCTCACATTATAAATTCATGGGCTGGGCCGGGCCCGGGCTAAAAATTCCGGCCCGTGCAGACCTCTATTCCCTATACATGACGAGCTAACATGCAAATACATGCCGAAAGCCCAAAAATCTAATTCCTACTCCTAATCCTAGTGACGGTCTAACATGGCCATAGATGCCGAAAGCCCAGAAATCTAATTCCTAATCCTGATCCTAGAGACGGTCTAACATGGCCATAGATGCCGAAAGCCCAGAAATCTAATTCCTAATCCTAATCCTAGTGATGGCCTAATATGGCTATGGATGCCGAAAGCCCAGAAATCTAATTCCTAATCCTAGTACAAGCTTAACATGGCCATAGATGCCGAAAGCGGAGAAATCTAATTCCTTATCCTAATCCTAGTGGTGGCCTAATATGGCTATAGATGCCGAAAGCCCAGAAATCTAATTCCTAATCCTAATCTTAGTGATGGCCTAACATGGCCATAGATGCCGAAAGCCCAGAAATCTAATTCCTAATCCTAGTGACAGCTTAATATGGCCATAGATGCCAAAAGCGGAGAAATCTAATTCCTAATCCTAACCTTAGTGGTGGCCTAATATGGCTATAGATGCCGAAAGCCCAGAAATCTAATTCCTAATCCTAATCCTAGTGACAGCTTAATATGGCCATAGATGCCGAAAGCCCAGAAATCTAATTCCTAATCCTAATCCTAGTGACGGCCTAACATGGCCATAAACGCCGAAAGCCCAGAAATCTAATTCCTAATCCTAATCCTACTGACGGCCTAACATGGCAATAGATGTCGAAAGCCCAAAAATCTAATTTCTAATCCTAATCCTAGCGACGTCCTAACATGGCAATAGATGTCGAAAGCCCAGAACTCTAATTCCTAATCCTACTCTTAGTGATGGTCTAACATGGCCATAGATGCCGAAAGCCTAGAAATGTAAACCCTAATTCTAATTCTAACCCATCTGTACATGGTATGTCGTTTGTTGTATTTTATTTCATGTCTAATATCAATTTAAAAACAAAATTACGAGTCACTGCACTAAATTCTGTCGCTCCCATGTCTTAAAAGTAAATAATTTTATTCTGTGGTTCTTAATTGAATTATTTTTTTTTACACAATATGCAGGAAAGCATCTAAGTCGTTCTGAAGAAAAGTGTCCCAAAAGCACTTACCTTAAAGAGTAAACCAACCTTGTAGATTCCTTCCAGAAAAAATTTCTTAAACCATATTTTATAAGGTTGTTAATGAAACATTGATTTATGAAAATAATTTTTTAAAAAAATCATTTGAGCCATTTTCCAGAAATTAGTACCCTTTTATTTGCATCTGCCCTTATCGTGGAAATGGAAAGAAAATTGTACCCCCTCCCCATCTTGGAGAATTTTGTAAAACCCTTAAAGGTAATATGACTTGTTTTGGTTTGAAGTGAATATATATATATATATATATATATATATATATATATATATATATATATATATATATATGGTCTCTCGAGAAAAGTACATAAATCGAACAGACGAATGATGGACGATGACGGACAAACCCAAAAGGAAATTTCTCTATTGAAATCTTAAATCCCATTTCTTCTTTTCACGATTACATACTACCTCTCTTCCTATCATATTTCGAATGATATTCTTCTTTTGTTTTAAAGATTTGGATGGCATTTTGTTGCATGAAATATTTTTGGAACACTAGTACTAGTAGATTTTCTTCAGAAAATTTCCCTTGACTGACACAGAACTTTTTTTTATCAAATTTTTCCTAGTTCGCGTCACCTGAATTGGCGTGTGGCATTAGCCAATAAGCTCGCAGTGCGCTGTTACTAAACCTTCAGGTAGGAATCTAATCATTCATAATGGATTTTTAAACACAACCAAACTATTTGCTGAGCAAAACAATATATTCACATAAAAAAAAAAGACTACATACGTGTTACAGTTTCGCCAACTAACATTTTGGCTTCATCAGACACTGTGAGATAAATGAGAAATGTGCAGTCTTATATACAAACAAGAGCTGAGACATCTTGCTTCTGATTGGCTCCTGGCATCAGCCAATCCCCTTCAAGTGTTCTGATTTGTAGTTTCCTATACCGAGACTTCCTATCTGTTGTAAATTACACACACATACATAACAAGGACGATCTTAGTACAACCAATCTAAATTAACAAATAATCGACATAAATAATTAAATAATTATATAAATATATACAAATACACATAAATAAATATATATGTAAATAAACAGATAAACATACAATTACGCATACAGTTAAAAAGACGACACACACATACAGTATATAATTATACAACACATATATCTATATATAAATATACCATTACATATATACATATATACACACACGTATATAGAGATAACTAACATGGACTAATAAATACATAAACACGTGTAAGACAATCAATATATATACAACAACCATAATAGATATGTGTTTTCAAATCTTCTACTTTAAGCTTTTTTAACAACCTATTCCACTGTTGGTCGATGATCAGTCCTGAGTTCCACTTCATAGCTTTATTACCCTCCATTTCTATAAACCGTGCCTCCTTCCATTTCCTAACTATGCTTCTTTCTTCCTGGCCTAGAATTTTTACTTCATTCCAATTAACTGAATGTCCCGTGTCCCTTACGTGTTTGTAGACCGCATTTTTGTTCCTTTCTGCCCTAACGTCATCCCTATGTTGTTTTATACGCTCTCTTAGTCTCTTTCCAGTAATCATTCCTTTCTTCTCCATCATTTTCCCTTGTTCTTCTTCTGTCTTCTTCCTTCTTTTTTCCTTTATTACTTCCAGAAGCCTCTTGCTCCCTTTTCTGTACGTTGAGATGCCCCCCATCTTCTTAAACATTCTTTTAATGATTTCTGTTTCTTCTCCCAAACTTTCTACCCCCTACCACATTTTTCTTCTTTCTTCTATTCCTCCTTTACTTTGCTCTCCTTCCTTGTTCTCTATGTTAATGATGAAATTCCTCTTGGTCGAGTAATCTACATCACTTCTGGCGTGGCAATAGTTTCCCGACGCGCAACTTTTTTGATACCATTCTGTGTATATCACTCCTTGTTTCTTTCTTATTCTCATATCCAGGAAAGCTATAGCCTCTTCCTTCTCTACCTCTAGCTCCAGTTGTATTCCCTTCTCTATATCCTCAATTTCTTTTACAAACTTTTCCAATTGCCTTACAGTCCCTTTCCAAATCCCCAAGCAATCATCAACATACCTAGCAAAAAACACTAATCTGTCACTTCCTTTCATCCTTACTTTCTTCTCCCAGTCGTTCATAGTAATTTCTGCTACCACTGGACTCAACCTGGAACCTATGCTTAGTCCTTCCTTGATTTTCCCTAACTTATCACCTATAACACAATAACTGTTATTCCATATAGTCTTCAGGGTCTCCTTCAGTCCTTCTCCACTCCAACCATTGATCTTCCTATCCTTCATCAATTCAGTGATGACTTTAACAATGCTGTTTCTTCTTAGACTTGGAAACATAGCCTTCACATCAACACTGAACATGATTGTTTTAGCTTTGCTCTGTCCTACTTCCTCCAACCTTCTTCTTAACTCAACCGAGCTTTTCACACTGCTACTGTATTGTTGCCTCCTTAACATTTCTACAAACCTTCTTTAACTCCTCCTCCAATGGTTCAAATATGTTTCCTCGGCAATCTAATACTGGTCTCAGTTTTACCTCCTCCTTATGAGCTTTAGGAAAACCTTTCATTACCGGTATCCTACCTTCTTTATTAAGACCTCTTTCAAAACCTGCTTTTGTTAATGATACTAAAACTTTTTCTTTAATTTCCTCACACACAGATCTTTCACCTATCACCTCGTAAGTATCATCACAGATATCATTCAATTTTTCTTTGTGCCATTGTTTTTCCATCACCACAATGGCACCACCTTTATCCGCTTGTTGCACACATATATCTTTTCACTTCTTTATGTCTTTCAACATACTGTACTCGTGTTTTGAAAGGTTCCCCTTTCGCTTCTTTATGCTCCTTTTCACAATCACCTTAGTCTTTCTCCTTATCTTATCCCTTATCTCCTTGTCCTGAACTTGAACTATGGCTTGTTCTACCGAGTATATAACCTCTTCTGAGTCCACCCTTCTTTGTTCTTTCACTTTAAACTTATAGCCTAAACTTAACACTTTCTTCTCATCATCCGACAACGCCACATCACCTATTACTACCACCTTTTAGTCAATGTCCACTTATGGAAAATAATGGATTTTGTGCATATTTGTGGATACTTATGAATGATTAGATTCCTACTTGAAGGTTTAGTAACAGCGCACTGCGAGCTTTTTGGTCACACGCCAATTCTGGTGACGCGGACTTATAGTTTGTTGAATGTCCAATTCTTATGATAGAAATTATCCGACAAGGTTGATTTACCGTATTTTACGTACTAAAAGACGCACTTTTTTTTTTCGAAAAATTACCTCCAAAATTCATGTGCATATTCAGCGTTTGATTTAAAATTCTCGCCAGTCTTTAAAAAAAGGCCATATATTCACAGATGCCGCGGTAAACCTATCTCTATCTCGGAACATTGGATTCAACTGACAGAAACAGTGTACCCATGCTACGAACATGAATTGCGGGGATTCACAAGCTTGCTTACACTGACTCCCCTTCGCCCTGCCATCTAATAATAAAAATGGTAAAAATGTTACGGTATTTTTTTTAAAAAAATTCTTAAAAATTAAGTTGCGTGTTATAGTCCGTAAAATATGGTAGCTATATTAAAGGAAGTATCAACCACATTTGTTTTAGTCCTTTACTTCTGCTTTTTATTTTTCTTCATTGATGCAAATTATGTTCCTTCGATTACAGACATAGACAGACAAATACTATTACTTTCGTATTCTTCTTTTTTTAAAATTTCTGAACAATAATTAAAATTTTAAGCATTTACATTGGTGAATCAGTCAGCTTATACATTTTCTTGGATTTTCACGTTTTATCGAAATATTTCCTTTTTTGCTAAATTTACCTTCAAAATTTCATTCAGACAACGAATATTGACTGGCTCTAGGGCTGTTCCGATAATCGAGTAATCGATAACAATTCGATAAAATTTCAAAACCGTTTCATCGATAAAGAATTTTAATTTTATCGAATTATCGAACTTTCGAGACTCCCGAAATGTTCGAGACTCTCGAAATGATCGAGACTCCCGAAATGTTCGATACTCTCGAAATATTCGAGACTCTCGAAATGTTCGAGACTCCCGAAATGTTCGAGACTCCCGAAATGACCGAGACTCTTGAAATGTTCGAAACTCCTGAAATGTTCGAAACTCCTGAAATGTTCGGGACTCCCAAAATGTTCGAGGCACTCGAAATGTAAGAAACATTAGACAACTTCGAGACACTCGAACTCTTCGAGAATCTCGAATTGTTTGAAAGCAGCAAATATAGAAATATATCAATATGATCGCATTTGTCGAGTCGCTTGAATATTTTGAAAAGTTCGGGATTATCGGAGTGTTCGGAAGAAACAATGAATTCGAGGTTATCATAGTTGTATATAATATGTATTACATATATGCAGAGTGTTTATTTTAAAACTTCTCTCCTTAGCAATGAAGTGAAGGAAAAGTTTTTTCCCCATAGATCTGTATAAGGTTTAAGCAGTCTGTCAGAAGACAGAAAGAGGAAGAGAAAACATGCATCACCTGAATGGAATTAGAATCCAAGACACCATTAGTCTACTAATAGTCACTTTGCCGATTGCGCCAATAATGGGGCAGGCAGAAAAATAATTTTAATATGATTTCGAGGGTTTAATTTAAAGTTCTGTATAGAGATAGCCACTGATATAGGTAGAGGTAAGGAAAGTCGATAAGGCTGAAGACTTATCAAACTTCCGTTTCGAAAATTTACTCTCCGGTGCTTGAATGCCTTCGAGTATTTGAGATTGCCGTGAAACAAATCTTGAGAATTTTGGGTGCGAAGCTCCCTATTACAGGCCGTCCTGTCTGTCTGTTTGCATGTGGCATCCGACGATAACTTTCGAACGGATTGTCCGATTTTGATGGAACTCATTTTAAAATGCTCTCTTTTGCTTTCACCAGACACCTATTGTTTTGGTTGCCATACCACAAGGGGATTTTTCCCGTATTGAAGTATTTGTTCTTACTTTGGGCGTAGGCGTGTGAAAACTACGATAACTTTCGAATGAATTATCCGATTTTAAAGAGGATTGGTCTAAATGCATATGTCAGGTATCTGTTGCTCATGGTTACTTTACGATATTTGATTTTGTGCATAAGATGCCGTGCGGCTCTGGGCATTACCAACCTCAGATTCAATGCGTACCTGGGAGGGGGGGATGCGGGCGAAGCATAGCACCACATTCATCTACGACTGAGGGCACACTCCCTACATGCCCTCATAGCATGGTGCTATGCACAAGAGAGAACTTTACATATGACAAAACGAAGACTAAAGGAAAATGAAATGAAGTGAAATCTTCCAGTTTAATGACCTACTATTATGTCTGTTAAGCTAAGGGAGAAGTATGATTAAGGCAAGTGAATGATGATGGAATAATTGGTGGAATGGGAATGTGGAAGGAAACGGGAGTACGCCGAGAAAACCCACGGACACGATGTTGTCCACCACAAACTTACTTGGTCGGGGATCGAACCAGGGAGGGACAAAAGGGATGAAGGGGAAAGGAGAAAAACACACATCCTCTGACTTACATTTCAATGGCTCTGATTCAATTTCCATATCAAATTAGGGGAAAGGAGAAAAACACACATCCTCTGACTTACATTTCAATAGCTCTGATTCAATTTCCATATCAAATTAAAATAACTTCCGATCACTTCTTAAGGAAAAATAGAAAACATTATTTCCTCAAGAGTTCTCTCAGCTGCTTCGCATATTGTTGCAAACAGCCTTTCAAAGAAAGATGGTCGTGCAGTTACTTGCTTTGCAGTTGTTGAAAGAAATATTAGACCCTATCTCTCCTGTTGTGTCCTGCATACAATAGACTACTTATCATTGTTTCTTTCTTTTAAGAAACAAGAAGCCAATGTCTTTAAAACCGATTACGATTACATTGCACTTCGGTTGTAATCAGATTTTTCTATGGGAAACAAGGTTATACTGTTAATTCAAGCTGAAACGGCACTGGAAAGTGTGTTCTCTGAAACTTGGATATTTGGATAGGGCACATACTAGTTCCTAAATAAAATCTTGACCGGACTACGGTAGATCCTATAGTATTGGAGCTATGGACCTATAAAGTTCATTTATTCATGTTTTCGGCATCCTATAACTCCAAAAGGAAGCATTTGTGCACCCAGGTTGGTCTTTTTGTTTTATCTTGGTCTCAGGATAGGGTTGCCATATTTTGAAATTAGAAAAGCGGGGATATTCTAAACCGTAAGTACTGATGTGAATTTGTGTATTAGAAATACTGACGATTCTTCTGACCATTTTTTTAGTGATTTCTTTGTTAAGCGACACTTCCAATGTACTTTTCTAACAAAACTAAAGTAAAGAAAATTTAGTTTTTGCCTTTAATATTTTATTAAGTTCAACAAATGTGAGTCTCGAATTGTAAAGTAAGTATTAAATAAGTATTACAGTAAAATATCTCTAATAAGGATTTCTCTAAGACAAGTTTTCAAAAAAAAAAAAAAAAAAAAAGCGATATATGGCAGATGTTGTTCATACGGTTTTCTCTCTAAGGAATACAAAATAATTTCTAAACTTTTATCGTAAGAAAGCTAAAACATATTTAGGAGTCTTGGTCCATCTCTTATAAAATTTCTGATCATTTTCAAAGATTTCTACTTGAAATCATACTAACATATGAAAATACCACAGTTTCACAATATATGAAATACAGTATAAACATTTTAAAAGAAAAAAAAAATACTAATAATGAATCTAATCTAAACAATATGCTAAGGATCCGTAGGTTCAATTTGCAATCATTTCTGAATATATAAAGACTAGTTGAACATATAGATTGCGTAACAACATAGACGTGTTCAGTAGAACTGGACAGAATGTTATCAAAGAAATACGCACCCATGAGATCATACATTAGTGTTCATGGGTTGAACCAAAATGTGTATGATTATGCCAAATTTTTTACATTTTTCATTCCCTTTAACTTCCTTTAAAAAATCTCGATGGCGTAAAATCTTATCATAAAATTCTACGCATGATACATCTTTCATATTGTACAAAACCAGTAGAAATAATTTGACAGTTTTTGCGTTCATCTTATTGTTTCTGTCATCTGTCCATTCGCGATTGAGATTGACACAGAAATGTAGCGGTTTACGTTGAATATAACAACACTTTATCAACAAAGTCGTCTTAGATTTTTCTCCAATCCGAAAAAGCGAGTGGGTTTTCATGATTAAGAGATGATTAAGCGGGGGACGAATATAAGACCTGAAAATCTGGTGGTATCCGCTAAAATTAGGTAATGTGGCAACCCAAACGTTGGCAGTGTTGTTTTGAAACACTCTATATAAAATAATGCACCACGTTATTCTAAATTGATGCAAAACTCTTACGTTTTTAAAACCTACATTATTCGTCCAGGAAGCAATCTGCCTCCACCAAACGACGCTTCTGGATCCGCTAGTGTGTGGATTCACCCATAATGTACAAACCAACTGTATAGAACATATGGTATACTGTATATTCACTGTCGAGGAAATAGATTTATTTCCGTTTTTCACCTTCATTAAATTTAGTGATGATTTCAAGGTTTCCCCCGCGTAGTCTTATCATACGTCCTAGATTCAAGCCCGATCCGGAAAATTGTCTGGGATTAACTAATGCCCGAAATTTTAGCAAAAATGGAAGACTGGGAAATTTCGCTGTGTTTGGTCAAGTGCTTGGCTTGCAATTCTGTCTTGTGCTGATATTTATGAAAAAATCAGTAACGATAAGGTGTTCTTCGCAAGAATATTTTACTCACGAAAATAATTAAGACAATAATATAAAAAAATATATTTTAAGTATAGAAAATGAGCATAAGCATTTTAGGAAGTTAAGATTAGACTTTTCTTAACTTCTCAATAAACACACACACCATTCTTTAAAATATCCAGAAATTATGGTAATCCTACCCCGGGAGATTTTGAATACACGGAGGGTAGCAAAAATACTGGTAAACCACGGTGAACATGATCAGAGATATGTTTGTGGGAAAATATTCCTCCTAAACAACCCCTGAAATCACCACTGATTTGACTAACATTTATTTTACTGAAAGGCTAAAGGGGGAGTTTGCGCCCAAAGCATCATCATATCTGATTACGGCAATGTGTGAACTAGTGACCATTAAGAGAAAGCAAACACGACAGAAGATAATACATTTGGCTTAAAAATAAAATTTTGCTATAACATTTTAGCAACACCGTGCGTGATTAATATGGTTGAGGTGTTGGGCGTATACTATATTGTATGAAGAGCAAATTACCCTATTTCTACGTTTAAGACCGTATCTCTGGCAACACTAATACACTAGCTGTTAGCAAATAACAAACAAGAGATAAAATTCAGGGAAAAATGAAGGTTTTCTGAGTGTGTGTGGGGGGGGGAGGGGACGAAAAAGCAATCCCTTTGTGCACGCTTTCCTTTCTCCTCACAAGTACAACTTTGCAATAACTTATCAGATAAAAAAAAGTTGTTTGACTAGTTTGGCTGCAAGAAGGAATCATTGGAGAGGTGAAGGAACCGAACTGTCCATCACTACTTTTGATAATACCCGAAACTTCGATAATACTCGAAATTTTGATAATACCCGAAACTTCGATAATACTCGAAATGTCGATAATACCCAAAACTTCGATAATACTCGAAATTCCGATAATACCCGAAACTTCGATAATACTCGAAATTTCGATAATTCCCGAAACTTCGATAATACTCGAAATTTCGATAATACCCGAAACTTCGATAATACTCGAAATTTCGATAATACCCGAAACTTCGATAATTTCAAATACTCGAAAGGTTTCGAGTAACCGATGACAATTCGATAAATTTTCAGTCCCGAAGTTCGATAGGTCCTCAGCCTTATCGAACACCCCTAGCTGGCTCATGAGGTGAAATCATAGGAGTAAAAGTATAGTTTATTGCTAGAAGATAGGGAAAAGTAAATTTTCTCTCATTAGTCTGTAGTCATAAATTGAAATTTCTACCAGTAAATTTTCTCCCATTTGTCTGTAGTCTTAAATTGTAATTTCTACTAATAAGTTTTCTCACATTAGTATGTAGTCATAAATTGTAATTTGTACTAGTAAGTTTTCTGCCAGTAGTCTGTAGTCATAAAATATAATTTATACCTGGTAGTTTTCTCTCATTAGTCTGTAGTCATAAATTGAAATTTCTACCAGTAGATTTTCTGCCATTTGTCTGTAGTCTTAAATTGTAATTTCTACTAGTAAGTTTTCTCCCATTAATATGTAGTCATAAATTGTAATTTCTACTAGTAAGTTTTCTGCCAGTAGTCTGTAGTCATAAATTGTAATTTATACCTGGTAGTTTTCTCTCATTAGTCTGTAGTCATAAATTGAAATTTCTACCAGTAGATTTTCTGCCATTTGTCTGTAGTCTTAAATTGTAATTTCTACTAGTAAGTTTTCTCCCATTAGTATGTAGTCATAAATTGTAATTTCTACTAGTAAGTTTTCTGCCAGTAGTCTGTAGTCATAAATTGTAATTTATACCAGGTAGTTTTCTCTCATTAGTCTGTAGTCATAAATTGAAATTTCTACCAGTAAATTTTCTCCCGTTTGTCTGTAGTCATAAATTGTAATTTCTACTAGTAAGTTTTCTGCCAGTAGTCTGTAGTCATAAATTGTAATTTATACCAGGTAGTTTTCTCTCATTAGTCTGTAGTCATAAATTGAAATTTCTACCAGTAAATTTTCTCCCGTTTGTCTGTAGTCATAAATTGTAATTTCTACTAGTAAGTTTTCTGCCAGTAGTCTGTAGTCATAAATTGTAATTTATACCAGGTAGTTTTCTCTCATCAGTCTGTAGTAAATAATTGTAATTTCTACCAGTGAATTTTCTCCCATTTGTCTGTAGTCCTAAATTGTAACTTCTACTAGTAAGTTTTCTCCCATTAGTATGTAGTCATAAATTGTAATTTCTACTAGTAAGTTTTCTTCCAGTAGTCTGTAGTCATAAATTGTAATTTATACCAGGTAGTTTTCTCTCATTAGTCTGTAGTCATAAATTGAAATTTCTACCAGTAAATTTTCTCCCATTTGTCTGTAGTCTTAAATTGTAATTTTTACTAGTAAGTTTTTTTCCATTAGTCTGTAGTCATAAATTGTAATTTATACCAATGTTTCTTCCCTTAATAGTCACCACTGAAGTTCATGTCTTTCTTTACAAAAAAAAAAAAAGCCTTCTCTTTTTTTCTTGCTTGAATTTTTCATTCTTTAGTGGTAAATGTCAAATTGTTTTATTCATACGTTGCTTATACCTTTCTTCCTTCCTTCGTATCTTGCCCACATCGTTTGCAAATTATTCGCATACGTGTCGGTGAGGTTTCACTTGTCACATATGTCATTCACATGCATCGATTCCTGTTCTGCATCACCTATAAGTGTGGTTTCCAGTTATCTACTCACATACAACATATATTCCATGAAAATTTGCCAGTTGATTGACAGCTTGATATCAAGGTGAAATCCAATATTTCACGGAACCAGAATACCTCGTGGAATATATACTTGCAGAACAGTACGTGGAAAATGTTAAATGTTCATGTCTGTATGGATTCACACAATGCACTCACCAGAAGAGGAGTGTCAGGAAGTAAACAGGAATCCATTTTTCTTAATAGTCTCGTGTGTCTATTAGGAATGTTTTGCTGGTATTCTAGACTCACGGCCGTCAGGAGGTGAAGATTTTTCTCGTCTCTCTCGCCTCATTTTGTAAACTTATGTACAAAATTAACATAATTAATTCCGGCTCGGTTTCTTGCCTTAATTTCATCTAAATGTTAATCAGAACCTTTTCGTGCCAGAGGGGTCCACAAAGGGTGTCATATAACAACATTTAAACCATTTTTATTATTGGAATACGTTTACTGCGCAATGACCAGTGTATATTTAAACGCTAATAAATGATCATCACATTTGTCATTTAATTTATTTATTTATCGTTTTTAAACTATAAAATACGTACATTGAGAAAAAATCATTTGTCCGGACAGCGCTATATTGTACAAATATACGGAACCATTACATTTACTACGGAAATCAGTACAGGGCACACGTTATACAGATGCTATATACGTACTGACTTTTCCTGCTTAGATGTTACATCGTGGCACTGCAGGATGGCTAATATCTAGCAGTCTTCCGTATATTACCTACGTCAGCTATATGTTATGTACGTCCACCTGTATGTCAGATCCTGACCTGGGATGGCCATTTCCAGAAAAAGAGTTTTCCGATTTCCGGAAATCACATTTTCCGTTTTTCGTTTTTCCCAAAAAAAATCCGTTTTCCGCTTTCCTGGAAAATTTTCCGTCTTCCGCTTTTCCGGAAAATTTTCATCTTCCGCTTTTCCGGAAAAATTTCCGTCTTCCGCTTTTAAGGGAAAATTTTCCGTCTTCCGTTTTCAATTTTCCGGTTTCCGGAAAAAATATTTTTCCGTTTTTCCGAAAAATGTGGCCATCCCTAATCCTGACCTCGTTCGTACAGAAAGTACTTTTATTCCGAACATTTATACGGAAGGTACGTATAAAACATACGTTTTCAGTTGTGCATTTGCTGCAGTACCGTAGTCGTACGTTAGGTCCAAAAACTACTGGATTTGCGCACGTAATGTACGTTTTTACGTACGCCACATATGTTCTTTTTTTCTCTGCGTTACAGTAAAATCAGACATATAAACAGTAATTTATATCGGGACGGGTCCAAAGCATTATCCACAGGGTTAACATTCAAAATGATAATAAATTTAAGTAAAAGTTTGTGACGTCATTCCTAAATTTAGGCTAAATTTACAGGGAAATCAGGGTTTCAGATGGTAGGGTGTTCGGACCCACAGGGACCCATTGTCTGCGTACGCCCCTGGCTAAAATAGTGTTTGATATCTAAGACTTGGATAAACTATCATTGCCAATGATATTCATGTCGTATGGAATTAAAGATGCTATTTTCTTTCAAGACGAGAAATTTTTCGTCTTTTTGGTGACCCTAATTCTAGGGTTGATTAACCTATACAAGATGATTACACAAGTGTAGAAACACAGTTTTAGACACAATGGTTCTTAAAATGCACTAAAGATAAAATATGCAGGGTGTTTCAAAACAACACGGACAACGTTTGGGAGGTGATTCCTGACACCAAGATAAGACAAAAAGTATAGACCAACCTGGATGTACAAATGCTTCCGTTCGGAGTTATATTCTGCCGCAAACATAAAAAAAAGAGCTTTAAAGGCCAATAGCTCCAAAACTATGGGACCCACCGTAGTCGGGTCAAGACTTCACTATCCAAAAATCCATCTTTCAGAATCCTAAGGTACTCGGGCAAGAATTTTTATAGAGCGAGTTTGGCTACAGGCATTTAATTTGAAGTACTCATCAACTACCTCTATAAAAACTGTTGCAGAAGCACTACAGGATTCTGAAATATGGATATTTGGATATGGCACATACTAGTTCCTAAATGAATTCTCGACCGACTACGATAGGTCCCATAGTTTTGGAGTTATAGACCTTTAAATTTCGTTTTTCTCATGATTTCGGCAGCCTATAACTCCGAAAAGAAGCATTTGTGCACCCAGATTAGTCTATACTTTTTGTCTTATCTTGGTGCCGGGAATCACCTCCCAAACGTTGTCGGTGTTGTTTTGAAACACCCTGTATATTTTTTTTACTGTTTAACTGAAAAATATGAAGAAACATGAGGCATATATCAATTGACAAATATGATTAAGATCAACATAATGATAGAAGTGAATGCATAATTTTAAAACAATAGTGAAATATATTTTTTTTCTAAATCTAAATATCAATGGTATACTATAACCACACCACCCTTTATAATTAGGGATGCGCACGAGTCGAGTCAAGACAGAATTTTCCTGAGAAAATTCGAGTCGAGACACAGCTCTTGCAATAGAAAAATATACGTTTTTCGAATCGAGACATCACTTTTACAGCACATTTTCGAGACGAGACAGCCTAAAATCTTGTCTCGTGCGCATCCCTATTTATAATCAAGCTGTACTGAAGTATACTAACAAACTTTCTATAATGACACAATCGAAACTGTCAGAAACCATTATGGTTAATGAGATATTACTGAAACTTACGATTAACTCTTTAAGTGTATGTTTAAATATAATCGTGTGCAGAGATGAGACATATGTGAATCTACGACATGCTTAAGGATAAATTCTAATGCATAGATTTTGACAAAATTGATAAAAACAATTTTTTATGTTGTTCAAAAGTTTGTTACTTGTTATCAATCTGATATAGTTGATATTTTTATTATATTGGAATAGATTATCCCTTTATTTATTTCCTGTATATCAAAAATGTAAGAGTTGCTTAGTAGCAAATTCAGCCTACTGTTGCTTGATTTCTCCCAGTACTGATACCATCATCAACACTGATGCTCATACCGTTAAAAGTGACACTTAAACTAACTACGGATGATTCCATACCGGGACCAAGTACCTGGATAAAACCTATATATCGTCTGAAAACTCTTGCCATGGGAACTACGAAACCGTTTTCAAATCACGGGTAAACTCACAACCTGACCCTATATGGAGCCAGTTTGTTGGTGTTTGCGACCCTATGTATGGCATATTCGACAGAAGTAAATATGAATGTTACGATGCATCACGAGTAATTGCCTGAGTTCATCATGATCCTTTTTAATTCATTGCTAGAACAGACTCTGGCAAGAGTTTGGTAATATCGCTCTGCGCCCAGACGTACCCATTTGGTCAGTGTTGTCAACGAATTGTAAATATAATGTGGCAAATGGTTTCTCTACCACTGGACGTATATCCATGTAACGCGGCATAAACATCATTCGACACTAGAGAAATTATACTGTGGACGTATTCCTCTCTCAAGGATCCCAGTTTGTTAGTGTTGCCAACCAATTGTAAAAATGAGAAGGTGTAAAACAGGTTCTGTACGATAAGACATTTACACACCAAGCTTGGCAAAATGCCACACGATACTATAGCAGAAAGACGTTGAGTGTGACAATCTCCCAAACATTCCAGGTTGCCAGTGTTGCCAACCAAGTGTAAATATCACAATGTGGCAAATGGCGTGCGTGCCATGGAACGAATGCAAAACAAATGTGACAGAAGCAGCATTGGATAATGGAAAACATAATGTGAGTGTCCCCGTCTCCCAAGCACCCCAGTTTAGCAGTGTTGCCAACTAATGCGAACATTCAAAATTATTGCATGAAGTCTACAGCATTGGCAAACATAATTAGACTGTAACCCATGCTAGGTTTTCCATTGTCCAATGTTGTTTATGTTCATTTGTTATATATAGGTTCAATTGCAAGCACGCCACTTGCAACATAGTGATGTAAACATTTGGTTGGCAACACTGACAACCTAGAATGATTGGGAAATGGTCACACTCAACCTCTTTTTGCTATATGATGTGATGTTTCGTGTGATCGTGTGATGTTTCTACCAAGGTTGTTGTATAAATTTCTCATCATACGAACCTGTTTTACACCTTCTCATTTTTACAATTGGTTGGCAACACTGACAAATTGAGGACCTTGAGAATGAAATACGTCCACAATATATTTTCTCTAGTGACGAATGATGTTTATTCCACGTTACATGGATATACGTCCAGTGGTAGAGGAACCACATTATATTTACAATTCGTTGGCAACACTGACCAAATGGGTGCAAAGTGATATTACCAAACCTTTGCCGGAGCCACGTTCTAGCAACAAGCCAAAAGGAAAATAATAGGCTCAGATGCTTACGTGTTATGGGTCGTAACATTCATTTTTACTTCTGTCGAATGTGTCATACCTAGGGTCATAAACACCAACAAACTTGCCCCTTGTAGGGTGAAGTTGTGGGTTTGCCCGTGATTTGAAAACAGTTTCGTACTTCTCATGGCAAGAGCTTTCAGACGACATATAGGTTTTATCCAGGTACTTGGTCCCGATATGGAATCATCCCTAGTAAGATACTAACAGTGAGGCATATTATCCTAACATTGACGATTTTTTTTTAAGACATATTACAAGTACTCTATATCTGTCCCCCGTAGCAACTGTGCAAGTATCAAGTTCCTATCAATCCGTTGGAAAGCACTTTTGATGCGAGCTCTCAGTTTTCTTAGGTTTGATGGTAAAGCAGGCGTAAACACTGTTTCTTTCACATAACTGAACACATATACGTTCTTAAGGCCGTATATTTGGGGTGGAGCGTAAAAATCAAATTTTCGAGTATTGAATTCTAATAGGGCTCAAAAGTTGCGTATTTATATGCTAATCAATGGAAAAATAACGAAGAAATTCACAATTTGGATCTTCAGTTCGCGTAAACGGTCTAAAGTTTGACAAAAAACACCAAAACTTACCTTTACGCAAGAAATATACAGATTCTTTTTTTCATTTCTATATCTCCCAAGTACTTTATTTTAGTTGTGTTAGGTCATGTTTGTTCATAATTTGTTAATGTGAGTAATTTTATACATTTTATTTTCATAATGATTTTGCAGCTCTTCGCCCATTTCTCAACGTTTTTCTCCTTGAAATGACCCAGAACTCATCACGAGGAGGTGGCTGCTATTCGAGTTCCACCCATATCCTACACAACTCTCCAATCAATTAGAGTGTGATAAATTATGTAGATTTAGTCAAGGACGTTGTCTCAAGTTCATATTTTTTAAAATTAAATTTTGGCATTGCGAGTCCTGAGAGCAAAGTTGCTCTATAGCCATCTCTGTTCTTTTGTCCGCACACTTTTGCTGCAGATTCTGTAACAAGTTTGACACATCTTTCAATTTCTTGAGTAGGCTATGGCACTGAACATTTAAAAAGACAAACTCACGAGCAGATTTGTCATGCATAAATGATAAGATAGATTATGTTGTCAAACTTTCGAGCACTGGAGGGGCGACAACTTACATTTTCTCCAATATATCAGCTCACTGTAGTCCGTGGCATCAAAATGTCCATGTATTTTCTTTATTTTTTTGCGTGTTGAAAATTTTAAAAAATTGTAGAAAAAAATTTGGGGGGGGGGGACACGTTCCTGATTTTTTGGTTAAAAATTTGTTATACCCTTAGGTACAACATATATTATTTTTCGGGGCATGAAAGTGATGGCAACATTGTGAAAAAGAAATAAAACTGAAAAGAAACCTGTTTTTCGCACAGTTTTTCGGTGTCTTCCCACTTGCGACAGTCCTATTAGCGACAGGAACTGTTAACTGTCCTATGAGCGACCGATTCGATTTATTAACTGCCCTATGAGTCATCGATTCGTTCATACTAAGATAATGAAAGAAGATAAGGTTCTCTCTTCTTTAACTTGTTTCATGCTAATGTGATTTAGAACCTAACAAAATGTACTATGAAAAATTTCGCTCTACCTGAATTTAATACGTGAGGATGCTCTCATTACATTAACAATCTTTTATACGTTTTTCCTAATATTATATTCTTGAATTAATTTCTATGAATGCATTAACTCTATCAAGGGGAAAACTAACTAAATCCTTAGAGTAGCTCCGCCTTTGTGTATGATTCCAATATAATTAAAAATTTCATGTTAACATTATACGGAGCATAAGTTTAGATTGAATATGTTTATGGCATAAGAAAGAAATCAGAAAGACATAGGGGCGCCCGAAGAAAACCATCTCCATGGTTGCTGTATCACGTCTTGTATATCTGATATTTAATACCGTATATGTGGTTTGCTTTATTACGTATACATTTTTGTGAGCCAGGGGGAGCAACCCCTGCCTTTCCATCGGGTGTTCACCACTTGAGGATATCAAAGAAATCTAAAAACACGCTGTATTCGAAGAAATTATTACACAAGTTACAAATCTCTCGCAGGACTTAATAGTTCGTTTAGTTATAAGGGATTATATCAGGTTGCTATACGACAAGCTTTTATGTATAAGTCAAAACAATAGGGAGGAAGGCAAATTAAGCAATTAATTTACGTTTTAGTAGCTTGCAATAGGGAAGAAGATAGTTTAAAGAGTTTGTTAACCTTTTGGATTGTTTAGAGTGAACTGCATTGTAATTGGTGGGATTGGTTGAGAATAGCCAATCAGATGTAAGGGATCTCAAAAGCTGTATTTTGTCATTGACATATATATATTCATTTTATTCACGGCGAAACTGTTACACGTTTAAGTTTTTCAAAATAAAGTATATTACTGGGCTTAGTGAGTAATTAGATTTGAATCAAATTAAGTACAGAAAACAGAGCTTTTGAAGAAAGGGGATATTACAACTGGATTTTCAATAATTACATAGGAATATACTTTTCATGGAAATATTCCTGTTGTCTCGTTAAGTTATTTGATATGTTTTATGTCAAATCTAACTCAAAATTAAAATAAGTTGCACTCACAGTAGAGGAAAAATATATTTTACGAACAGTATCACTGGCACGTACATATTTCATACCAAGGTTGTTCGAGCGCTAATAACGCCAGAGGTAAACATACTTTACGAGATGGAATCATATCATCTTCCATCATCTCAATGTAAATGAATCGGTCGCTCATAGGACAGATAACAGTTCCTGTTGCTAATAGGACTGTCGCTTCTGGGACTAATTCCAGTTTTTCCACCATTTTAGGGCCCTCAAGGTGAGGGCCTCTTGAAACAATT
Organism: Thermobia domestica; assembly: GCF_964235325.1. Classification (NCBI taxonomy): domain Eukaryota; kingdom Metazoa; phylum Arthropoda; class Insecta; order Zygentoma; family Lepismatidae; genus Thermobia; species Thermobia domestica. The sequence continues at coordinate 36,020,091 of NC_137471.1, forward strand.
CTTTGCCAAAGTCTACAATTTCCCTTTCTCTTGCGTCCCTTCTGCTTCTGTCGTTCTTTGATGCTTCGATTATGTCCATTTCGGAATAGAAACACCAAATATATCTCCATTACAGTGCTTCAACTTCAACAGACTATTGCAAAGTTACACATACCTCGCGTCGGTTCCTCGTATCTATCAGTGCTTGCTTCAGTGGCCGCGCACAGTGGCGCTCTCTACCGGCAACGCTCGCTACCGCGAGCTGTGTGTAACATTGTTGTGCAAGAACGGTTGAAGTGGAAGCACTGATGCGGAGATATATTGGTGTTTCTGTTTCGAAATGGACACAATCGAAGCAGCCGAAAAACGACAAAAGCGGAAGGGACGTAAGAGAAAGGAAAATTGTGAACTTCGGCAAAGGATTGTTTGAAGGGGCCCCTCACCTGGAGGGTCCTAAAATGGTGGAGAAACTGTGCGCAAAATACGTTTGTTTTCAGTTTCATTTCTTTTCACAATGTTGCCATCACTTTCATGCCCCGAAAAAAATATATGTTGTACCTAAGGGTATAACTACAGGAACGTGTCCCCCCCCCAAATTTTTCTACATTTTTTTTGAAATTTTTAAACGCAAAAAATGAAAATACGCATGGATAGTTTTGACAAAAAATGCACATTTGCATGAGGATAGTATCTAGAATCTGTGAAACTTTCAAAATTTCTGTACCACCCTCACCAAAGTTAAAAAATATTCAATTTTGAGCAAATATGATACGATAAAAATTCGGTAAGGGGAGGGGGTCAAAGTATTTTTTGAGGTAGTTTTAGGCCTAGAGTAACCTTTTTGGCCAATAGCGACCCAATTTGGATCAAGGACCGATTTCACTATCTTACCAGGAAAGACCTTTTTGGTGTATTTTGTTATTTTTTTTAAACTTTAGGGCGTTTGTGCAAACTCAAGATCCGAAGTGTGAATTTTTTTGTTAGTTTTACATTGATTAGCATACGAATATGCAACTTTTGAACTCTATTAGTATTCGATACTCGACAATTTTATTTTTTTGCTCCACCCTACCGTATATACCGGTAATATATAGAAATGTACGTACATAAATAAATAAATAATAAATCGAACAGGTGTTAACATATTCTCTTATTTCTTTAGTGTGAACACAACTGTCCCAATCTTTCCTCCCTAGTTTATTGACTAGAGGATGTGGCTTTGGTAGGTAAGGCCCCAGGTTCGATTCCCGATAAAAACACTTAGGACACTAACTCAACACACTAACCACTTGCTCACGCCCAGTCGATAACAAATTCAATAGATTAGAGTTTAACGTCCTTGTCGGAAACTAGGGTACATGAGATATGGATCTACACCGTAATATGGGACCCGAACCACGTAAGCTCCCACTAGGGGCTTGAGTCTGACCATATACGACCCACAAACGTGCTCCAGCCACGACACGGAACAGCCTGTTTGTGGTGATTGTTATCTGCATTCTTGTTTCGCTGCAAGCTTTCTTTTTTTAATCAAGCCATGTGGCCACAAAAACAGGAGTTTAGCAACCACCTCATTGAGCACGATGCGGAAAGGACAGTATTATAAAAAAAGGTGTTAAAAAGCACGTAACACGATAACAAAAAAACAACTACTTTTTAATTAAAATTTATAGGTCATGTTTTAACAAACCCTGCGAAAGTTGATGAGGATCCTCTCACCACATTGTCTGTGTCGCTACTTTTCTCCCATTAAAACTTCCCTATACTTTCAATAATAACCAACTTGCTAGCCATCGCTTGGAGCTAAAGTGTTATCAACCACGTGCGCCATGCTTTAACTAAACCAACCACTTGAAAATGCTTCCATTTTTCCCTCCCTTTTCTTTCTTGCTTTTTAGTGTTGTGTCTCTGACGTAACTGATTTAATAACGTTTCGTCCTTATCTGCACCACTTGCTGTACAGATTGAAACGGTCCGTTGCCCTTTAAGCTAATATAAAAATCTCTCCCGCCCCCGCGCCCTCCTTTCTCTCGTTCGTTTGCTCTACAACAACGATAACTAAGCCTGTTCAGATTATAATGAAATCTTCAAGGATAACGAGAAAAATATATATTTTCTCCTATCTGACACATGGTTTGTTTGTTTTCCTAGTGGGAAATAAGTAGTATCTGATTTTTCTCAACAGTTTTCCTTTTATATGTTCTATACTTTTGAAGTACGTATCTGGGTTTTCCTTCTTTATCCACCTTTTATATATACTGCTAAGTCACAAGATTTTTCTTTCACTGTTTGGATTTACGTTATATAAGGGGGAACCAACTGAAACCCGTTCAGTGGTCATAATTAATAAAATAAATTTTATTTCGACCAGAAACTTGTACACTAGCTAGAGGCGGCTATGGTTAGCGTGCAGTAAAAATATTGTTCGGAAGAAGTCACCATGAGCGTTGGGATACTTGTCCAACTGTGTCACTAATTTACAAATGCTGTCCACGTAAAATTTGGACTGCTGACTATCAAACCAATCACGCACAGCGTCCTGAACCTCAGCGTCAGACTTAAATCTCTGACCTTTCAATGCCTTCTTTAGAGGCCCAAAGATGTGAAGGCCACAAGGTGAAAGGTCAGGGCTGTAGGGCGGGTGTCGCAACATTTCCCACTTCAATCGTTGAAACAAATCCTGCACTTCGTTTGACCAGGACGGGGATAATCAGTAGTTTGTTCACACCCCATCCGAAACATTTTGGCTCAGTCCACCACTGTTGTTTTACAGACACATGCGTCACCTACATGTCTTTCATACACCGGAACTCTTTCAGCTGGTTGACAACGTTCGGCACTCAGAAATTGGATGACAGCACGCTGGTCCTGTTTGGATGGATTGGAGATCTTGAACGCCATCTTTCACTCGTTATACCAGCAAAACGGAAACACGTATGAACAACATTCCTACACCCAACACACAGGGACATTAACCATTACACACTATTAACACGTTGGCTACCAACGTCCCATATATGGGACACAGCGAATTTTACGAGGGACCGATTCATAGACATAAACCACCACTATAGACCGATCATAAGAAAATTACCTTACCCACATACCATCTGCTAGAACGAGCCCGGGCGTCTTACATATGGGACGCTGGTCCTTGGAGAAAATCAATGCGTCCCAAATATATTTTTTGTGTCGGTAGCGAACGTGTTAAATAAACATTATCCTCCTACACACTATACCAATAATACATGGAACGAACGGGTTTCAGTTGATTGCCCCTTATAATGAGTAGTAATTTTGAATGAATGAAATGAAACTATTTTTCACTGACAAAGTAGTAAAATAAATCTTTTCATGGAGGACCACGTTGTTGTTTGGATCCCACGTTAAGCCGTAGGTGCAGGTCTCATATAATCTCTCTGCTAATAGGGATTCTGTACCGTAGTTCAACAATGTGACACGGAACTCAGTTGTATTTCTTTATTAAAGACAAGAAGATTTTACATCAGTAACGTAGCTTGAAGTTTCAAAAAGTAGTAGGCCCCCGCGTTGGCGCGAATTGACCTTTATGACGTCATAGGTCAAAGGTCAATGACCTTGGCCCGGGGTCAATGACCTAGGGGTACCTAGGACCACCCCCTCTAAATTTTGGCAGGGGTACCTTGGCCCACCCCCTAAATTTTGGCAGGGGTACCTAGGACCACCCCCCTTAAATTTTGGAAATTTCCAAATCTAAAAATTTGGTGTGGTACCCTAGGACAATAGTATGTACTTCTATTAGTATTGGGTGTCTATGTCGTTCCCTTTCATGGGTAAAAAATTGCCAAAAATTCAAATTTCGGGGGTTTTTGACCTAATTTATCCTCTTTGATGAGGTGTTATTACCCTATATGGTTATATGCACGTATACAGGGGTCCATTACCTTTCATAAGACATGGGTATATTAATGCACCCCTTGAAAAATTTGGGAGGGGTACCTTGGCCCACCACTTAAATTTTGGAAATTGACCAATTTAAACATTGGGTATTATAGTACAGGACCCTAATATCTATTATGATAAATTTGGGTGGTCCACCTCATTTCCTTCTAAAGGTACAAAATTGCCAAAAATATAAACGTAAGCAATACGTTATACCACGTGTTTGGTTTTTAGCTCAATTTATCCCCTTTGATGAGGTGTTATTACCTTATATGGTTATATGGTCATGTATAGGGGTCCATTCCCTTTCATAAGATATGGGTATATTTGTGCACCCCTTGAAAAATTTGGGAGGGGCACCTTGGCCCACCCTTAAATTTTGGAAATTGACAAATTTAAACATTTGGTATTATAGTACTGCACCCTAACATGTATTATGATAAATTTGGGTGGTCCACCTTGTTCCCTTCTAGGGGTAAAAATTTGCCAAAATATAAACGTAAGCAATACGTTGTACCACGTGTTTGGTATTTTGCCCAATTTATTTCCTTGGATGAAGTCCTATTACCTTATATGGTTATGTATAGGGGTCTATTCCCTATCATAAGACATAGGTACATTTGTGCACCCCTTGAAAAATTTGGGAGGGGTAACTTGGCCCACCCCTTAAATTTTGGAAATTGACCAATTTAAACATTGGGTATTATAGTACAGGACAATAATATCTATTATGATAAATTTGGGTGGTCCACCTCGTTTCCTTCTAGGGGTACAAAATTGCCAAAAATATAAACGTAAGCAATACGTTATACCACGTGTTTGGTTTTTAGCTCAATTTATCCCCTTTGATGAGGTGTTATTACCTTATATGGTTATATGGTCATGTATAGGGGTCCATTCCCTTTCATAAGATATGGGTATATTTGTGCACTCCTTGAAAAATTTGGGAGGGGCACCTTGGCCCACCCTTAAATTTTGGAAATTGACCAATTTAAACATTTGGTATTATAGTACTGCACCCTAACATGTATTATGATAAATTTGGGTGGTCCACCTTGTTCCCTTCTAGGGGTACAAATTTGCCAAAATATAAACGTAAGCAATACGTTGTACCACGTGTTTGGTATTTTGCCCAATTTATTTCCTTGGATGAAGTCCTATTACCTTATATGGTTATGTATAGGGGTCTATTCCCTATCATAAGACATAGGTACATTTGTGCACCCCTTTAAAAATTTGGGAGGGGTACCTTGGCCCACCCCTTAAATTTTGGAAATTGATCATTTTATATATTTGGTATTATAGTACTGGACCCTAACATGTATTATGATAAATTTGGGTGGTCCACCTCGTTTCCTTCTAGGGGTACAAAATTGCCAAAATATAAACGTAAGCAATACGTTATACCATGTTTTTGGTTTTTGGTCGATTTTATCCCTTTGATGAGGTGTTATTATCCTATTTAGTTATATGGTCATGTATAGGGGTCCATTACCTTTCATAAGATATGGGTATATTTGTGCACTCCTTTAAAAATTTGGGAGGGGTACTTTGGCCCACCCCTTAAATTTTGGAAATTGCCCAATTTAAACATTGGGTATTATAATACAAGACCCTAATATGTATTATGATAAATTTGGGTGGTCCACCTCGTTCCCTTTTAGGGGTACAAAATTGACAAAATATAAACGTAAGCATTACGTTGTACCACGTGGTTGGTTTTTGACCTAATTTATTCCTTTGGATGAGATCCTATTACCTTATATGGTAATGTATAGGTGTTCATTCCCTATCATAAGACATAGGTACATTGATGCACCCCGGGAGGGGATTCGATATCATAGTACATGACTCAACATGTATCATGATAAATTTGGGTGGTCCACATCGTTCTCTTTTAGGGGTACAAAATTGCTAAAATATAAACATAAGCAATATGTTGTACCATGTGTTTGGTTTTTGGCCCCAATTTCTCCCCTTTGATGAGGTTTTATTACCTTATATGGTCATGTATATAGGTTCATTTCCTATCATAAGATATGGGTACATTGATGCATCCTTAAAAAATTTGGGAGGGGTATCTTGGCTCATCCACTCGGTTTTAGAAATTGTTTAATATAAGCATTTGGTATCATAGTACAGGTCTCCAATATGTACCACTATAAATTTGGATGGTCCACATCGTTCCCTTTTCATAGGTAAAGAACTACCAAAAATCAAATTTCGGAGGTTATTGACCCCTATTTAGCATGTTATATGGATATGTACAGAGGTTTATTACCTTTATATGTTTATGTTTCCTTTTAAATTTGGGAATTATCAAATAACAAAATTCGGTAAACGTTTTCTAGAACCCATTGTAGATGTTGATGTTCCTCTTATGGCCAAATATTCAAAATTTAAATGTTATTGACCGGCTTTATTATTGAATAAGTACAGGATTTATTACTTTTTTCATAAGACACAGGTGTATTTGTGTACCAATCTTAAATTTTGGAAGGGGTACATTTCTTATTGTCATATCAATAATTGGTAATTGTTCTTAAAATTGGATAGTATCTCATTCATTGGGTAAATCATTATGATCACGTGATCGGTTATTGACCTATGATGGGATTAGGAGTCCAGGACATTGGTACATTGAAACTTTGTAGGATAATTTGATAATGCGTCATTGGTTTTGATTATTCCCGCCAAATATAAACGTAAGCAAGACGTTGTACCACGTGATTGTCCTTGATGAGGTAGTGTACAGGGATTCATTTCCTTTGTTGTGGTACTTCTTAAGTTTGAGTACACACACACTTCTAGAAAACAGTTGGTTCTACTCAGGTAAACAATTGACGGACATTATTGACCTTATTGAACATATAATGATATGATTAACTCTAAGACTTAGGTATATCAAGAGAAGTATTCTTTAAATTTGGGAATGGTGATAAACAGAATTTTAACATAAGGTGCGAAATTTGAAACAATACATTGAACTTTAGTCACAGCTCATAGTCTAAGATCATTGGTGGTGATTGATTTGACCTTGAGCTTTAGAAATCTGATAGCTAACCTTATTGAATCTTATGACTCATAGACGAAAGGCAATACATGCTACAACAGTTTAAAATTTAATCATAAGGTGATGTAATCTGACACTAGCAAAGTTATTGTTAATGCAATTTGATTGGATGATCACTATCTTTCCTGCAATCTGATTGGTTGATCACTATCTTTCGTGCAATCTGATTGGTTGATGATTTTCAAATCTTTGCTGTATTCAGTTTTAAGTTTTGTTTAACATTTAAAAATCTTGGTTTCGTTCAACATTTTGCACTCACTGATAAATATGATCAAAACCGTTTATTTGTTAATCGAATAGTTAAAAACCGTATAAAGTTTGACGGTTAACCGTGAAACGTAAAATTTTTAGTTTGAAATTTTTTTAACCGTTTATTTGTTAATCGAATAGTTAAAAACCGTATAAAGTTTGACGGTTAACCGTGAAACGTAAAATTTTTAGTTTGAAATTTTTTTATTTGAAACTTTGTTTGAAAATTCTTGCTTTCAAATTTTTGTTTGAATTTTTTGTTTCAAAATTTTGTTTGACATTTTTTTGACAACTTTTGTTTCAAAATTTTTTTGTTTAAAAATTTTTCGTTTGAAATTTTTTCGTTTCAAAATTTTGTTTAAAATTTTTGTTTGAAATTTTTCGTTTCCAAATTTTTTGTTTGAAATTTTTTGTTTCAAAATTTTGTTTGAAATTTTTTTCGCTTCAAAATTTTGTTTGAATTTTTTTCGTTTGAAATTTTTTGTTTGAATTTTTTTCGTTTCAAAATTTTGTTTTGACATTGTCCTCTGGCAACCATGTGGTGCAATAGTACGTCAGAACATGATAATGCAACGTCATCAGTTTTTCATCATATATAAGTATCGTTCGAGTTAGTATTCATGATAACATCATCATGGCTACTTGTCTGCAGTTTCTAAACACACGTGATGTGATGAAATCATTTACCAAGATTACTGATTTACAACAGAATGTACCTTATAGAATCTTAGCTAGCCAAATGATCCCTACAAAGTTTGGATTAAGAATCGTAGTGAAGCTTGAAAATGATAAGAATATAATTTTACCAGCAAGATATTTACCAATGGAAGCATCAAAACAAGAAGAAGTGCTGCGTTTCTTAAATACTGGATCTGTATCTTTATGTTACAAAGGATTCTTGGGTCGAAGTCATCAACTTGAATTTAGTACACAGCCAGATTCGTCAGCAATTGTGATGAAATCATGAATTCAAGCGTCAGCACATTCCTTTGACGTCAGACATAGTTGTATGAATTTGGTTGGTCAGCATGACGTCAGCAACTGTGATGAAACCATGAATTCAAACGTCAGCACATTCCTTTCCAATGACGTCAGCCGTAGTTCTATAAATCAACCAATACACTGTCATCCCACAAAATCATTTGAGCAAGTGCTTTTCAGGAGGAAAGATGTGTACTTCTAACGATAAAGAGTTCATCTTCGCAAGCTATTATCCAATAAATATATTTCAAACAAAACATGTGATGATTGGTATCAGTGCTAGAACATTTGAACCTGTGATTCGATTGGGCAAAGCAGAACAATTTGGTGTACAACTGACCTGTGAAGAATGGCAAATATTATGTTCACGAATCGACCAAATGAACGATTATTTTCATGATGAGCTAAATGTGACCATAGTCAAATCATTAGGCTCAAATCATGAAGTGGTGATGCGTACAGTCCTCGAAGAGAAGATGGTGCTGTTACGTAAAAAGAGTACATTCCATGTCCCTCGCAACATGGTGTATCTAACACAAACGGAATGGAACAAATTCATCAGCATATTTCAGTGTGTGAAACATGCAGTGGAAGTGTGCAACAAAAAAGTATATTCCTGAAAAAGTACTATTTTGAAAAATGTGTTATGCATATTGTACAACATGTATCTAGATATTGTGATGGTTGTCAACATCGTTCGTGGGTGCATACCTGTATTGATAAACAGTTTATTTGTGATCAAATGGACATTGAGTTTCCACCAATTGATATTGCAATAGACCTTAAAAGACTTCAATTGGAATTAAAATTATATGCTAAAGACAAACTAGTGCAAGAAGTTCAAAATACATTGTATCGACAATATCCAGAACCACTATCTGGTATGGATGTATGTGGAGTATAATAAAATGATCCATTTCAATGAATTGTGTTTTTTCATTTCAAGTACAACCCCAGGTTCTGACGTGTACTATTGCACCACAATGTTGTCAAAGGTTTTTGTTCTAAACAGTTCCAGTTCTTTACTAATAAGTGCACAAACTTTTAAAAATGTCAAACCAAACTTTGAAACCAAAATTTAGAACAAAAATCTTTGAAACAAAATTTTGAAACGAAAAAAATTCAAACAAAAAATTTCAAACGAAAAAAATTCAAACAAAATTTTGAAGCGAAAAAAATTTCAAACAAAATTTTGAAACAAAAAATTTCAAACAAAAAATTTGGAAACGAAAAATTTCAAACAAAAAATTTTAAACAAAATTTTCGAACAAAAATTTTCAAACAAAAATTTCAAACGAAAAAATCAAACAAAATTTTGAAAATTTTCAAACAAAAAATTTTAAACAAAAAATTTGGAAACGAAAAAATGTCAAACCAAAGTTTCAAACAAAAAAAATTCAAAAACTTTTTAAATGTTAAAACAAAACTGAATGCAGAAAAAGATGTAAAACTCATCAACCTATCAGATTAAAGGAAAGATAGTGATCAACCAATCAGATTGCAGGAAAGATAGTGATCATCCAATCAAATTGCATTAACAATAACTTTGCTAGTGTCAGATTACATCACCTTATGATTAAATTTTAAACTGTTGTAGCATGTATTGCCTTTCGTCTATGAGTCATAAGATTCAATAAGGTTAGCTATCAGATTTCTAAAGCTCAAGGTCAAATCAATCACCACCAATGATCTTAGACTATGAGCTGTGACTAAAGTTCAATGTATTGTTTCAAATTTCGCACCTTATGTTAAAATTCTGTTTATCACCATTCCCAAATTTAAAGAATACTTCTCTTGATATACCTAAGTCTTAGAGTTAATCATATCATTATATGTTCAATAAGGTCAATAATGTCCGTCAATTGTTTACCTGAGTAGAACCAACTGTTTTCTAGAAGTGTGTGTGTACTCAAACTTAAGAAGTACCACAACAAAGGAAATGAATCCCTGTACACTACCTCATCAAGGACAATCACGTGGTACAACGTCTTGCTTACGTTTATATTTGGCGGGAATAATCAAAACCAATGACGCATTATCAAATTATCCTACAAAGTTTCAATGTACCAATGTCCTGGACTCCTAATCCCATCATAGGTCAATAACCGATCACGTGATCATAATGATTTACCCAATGAATGAGATACTATCCAATTTTAAGAACAATTACCAATTATTGATATGACAATAAGAAATGTACCCCTTCCAAAATTTAAGATTGGTACACAAATACACCTGTGTCTTATGAAAAAAGTAATAAATCCTGTACTTATTCAATAATAAAGCCGGTCAATAACATTTAAATTTTGAATATTTGGCCATAAGAGGAACATCAACATCTACAATGGGTTCTAGAAAACGTTTACCGAATTTTGTTATTTGATAATTCCCAAATTTAAAAGGAAAAATAAACATATAAAGGTAATAAACCTCTGTACATATCCATATAACATGCTAAATAGGGGTCAATAACCTCCGAAATTTGATTTTTGGTAGTTCTTTACCTATGAAAAGGGAACGATGTGGACCATCCAAATTTATAGTGGTACATATTGGAGACCTGTACTATGATACCAAATGCTTATATTAAACAATTTCTAAAACCGAGTGGATGAGCCAAGATACCCCTCCCAAATTTTTTAAGGATGCATCAATGTACCCATATCTTATGATAGGAAATGAACCTATATACATGACCATATAAGGTAATAAAACCTCATCAAAGGGGAGAAATTGGGGCCAAAAACCAAACACATGGTACAACATATTGCTTATGTTTATATTTTAGCAATTTTGTACCCCTAAAAGAGAACAATGTGGACCACCCAAATTTATCATGATACATGTTGAGTCATGTACTATGATATCGAATCCCCTCCCGGGGTGCATCAATGTACCTATGTCTTATGATAGGGAATGAACACCTATACATTACCATGTAAGGTAATAGGACCTCATCCAAAGGAATAAATTAGGTCAAAAACCAACCACGTGGTACAACGTAATGCTTACGTTTATATTTTGTCAATTTTGTACCCCTAAAAGGGAACGAGGTGGACCACCCAAATTTATCATAATACATATTAGGGTCTTGTATTATAATACCCAATGTTTAAATTGGGCAATTTCCAAAATTTAAGGGGTGGGCCAAAGTACCCCTCCCAAATTTTTAAAGGAGTGCACAAATATACCCATATCTTATGAAAGGTAATGGACCCCTATACATGACCATATAACTAAATAGGATAATAACACCTCATCAAAGGGATAAAATCGACCAAAAACCAAACACATGGTATAACGTATTGTTTACGTTTATATTTTGGCAATTTTTTACCCCTAGAATGAAACGAGGTGGACCACCCAAATTTATCATAATACATGTTAGGGTCCAGTACTATAATACCAAATATATAAAATGATCAATTTCCAAAATTTAAGGGGTGGGTCAAGGTACCCCTCCCAAATTTTTAAAGGGGTGCACAAATGTACCTATGTCTTATGATAGGGAATAGACCCCTATACATAACCATATAAGGTAATAGGACTTCATCCAAGGAAATAAATTGGGCAAAATACCAAACACGTGGTACAACGTATTGCTTACGTTTATATTTTGGCAAATTTGTACCCCTAGAAGGAAACAAGGTGGACCACCCAAATTTATCATAATACATGTTAGGGTGCAGTACTATAATACCAAATGTTTAAATTGGTCAATTTCCAAAATTTAAGGGTGGGCCAAGGTGCCCCTCCCAAATTTTTCAAGGAGTGCACAAATATACCCATATCTTATGAAAGGGAATGGACCCCTATACATGACCATATAACCATATAAGGTAATAACACCTCATCAAAGGGGATAAATTGAGCTAAAAACCAAACACGTGGTATAACGTATTGCTTACGTTTATATTTTTGGCAATTTTGTACCCCTAGAAGGAAATGAGGTGGACCACCCAAATTTATCATAATAGATATTATTGTCCTGTACTATAATACCCAATGTTTAAATTGGTCAATTTCCAAAATTTAAGGGGTGGGCCAAGGTACCCCTCCCAAATTTTTCAAGGGGTGCATTAATATACCCATGTCTTATGAAAGGTAATGGACCCCTGTATACGTGCATATAACCATATAGGGTAATAACACCTCATCAAAGAGGATAAATTAGGTCAAAAACCCCCGAAATTTGAATTTTTGGCAATTTTTTACCCATGAAAGGGAACGACATAGACACCCAATACTGATAGAGGTACATACTATGGTCCTAGGCGTCCACACCAAATTTTTAGATTTGGAAATTTCCAAAATTTAAGGGGGGTGGTCCTAGGTACCCCTGCCAAAATTTAGGGGGTGGGCCAAGGTACCCCTGCCAAAATTTAGAGGGGGTGGTCCTAGGTACCCCTAGGTCATTGACCCCGGGCCAAGGTCATTGACCTTTGACCTATGACGTCATAAAGGTCAATTCGCGCCAACGCGGGGGCCTACTACTCAAAATGGGTAGGACTGAAATCAGGCCCGTAGCTAGAGGGGGGCTAGGATGGGGCCTAGTCCTCTTGCGACCACTATTAGCCCCCTGAAACTTTGAGTTATTTTTTTCCCATTTTCAATGTAAAGTGAACTGAAATTATTCGTGTGGCCCCGCGTGGCGTAGTCGCTAACGCTCTCGCCTTCGGTGTGAGCGGTCCCGGATTCGATTCTAGGTGGGGTCACTCGGTCGAAAAAGTGTAACACGCTTTTTCAGGCCAGCCACCCTGAATTAGGTTTTCCTGGGATTTCCTCATTCACACCAGGCAAATGCCGGGGTGGTACCTAATTTATAGGTCCCAGGTCGCTTTCCTCCTTCTCCAATCCTTTCTTCCTTCCCTTTCTCCGGATTGTGTGCTGACCGAGGGACGTCATCCTTCAAATCGTGAAGGACTAAATGGCCTTAGATGCCGAAGGCCCAGAAATTTAAAATTCTAAATCCTGAAATTATTCGCTCATTTCTCTCTGCTCTTTGATAGCGATGCTTTTACATGGTGGCACTTAGACTGGAAATATCTTATGAAATGAAATCTTCCAGTTTACGTCCCATGTTTATGCCGCGTAGGGTAAAAGAGAAGGTGTTGATGAGAAATGAATGAATTGGTGAAATGAACAAAGTGAGACGAAATGGGAGAACCCCGAGAGAACCAATACACACGGTGTTTGTCCACAACAAAGTCCACTTGACGCGAGTTGGGCTCGAACCAGGAACCCCATGCCAGAGGTGAATGCTCCAACACTGAGCCACCGTGGCTCCAGGAAATATTTTTTTTCTACGTTTTCCCCAAGCAAGAGAGGGTTACTTATTCTTTGTTTCAACTCTTTCCTCGAATGTGAGACGGGTGAAATACAAAGTGTCCACATGAAACCTCCCTGATTACAAATATTAATTGCATGGAAACTGTTAGTGCCAGTGAATAACGGTTTGCGGCATCTTGAACACCAGCTCAAATACTTTTCTGTCTATATATAAACTTATATATGGGCTCCGTTAGTAGACGTCAGAATGTCCAGTCGATAGGCCTATTCAATCTTCCGCCATATGTTGCGTAGCATGTCCGGTGTGATCGAGTTGATGGCTTCAATTTTGTGAGGAACAGCAGGAATATCACGTGCAGGTGTGGCGAGACTCTATTTTTGACATAGCTCCATAAGAAGAAATCCATGGAGGCTGTGTCAGAAGAATGCGGTGGCCAAGGAGAGGGGATATCGCTTCCAATCCATCGCTATGGAAGCGTTCGGTCTAAAGCCATACGAACATCTAAACATCAGTGCGGAGGGGCACCATCCTGTTAGAATATCACGTTGGGTTGCAAAGGGCATAGCTGTGGAACAGCAAAGTGTTCAAGCATGTCCAGATAAATGGGACCAGTTATTGTGTGCTCCATGAAGAAAAATGGTCTGATAATTCTGTCGCGTCCCGAAGAACACCACATTCACTTTTTAGCCGTCTCTGGCATATTTACGAATAACGTATGAGGATTCGGGACCCTAAATGCGCACGTTGTGACGATTCACCTTGCCTGATGTGTGAAAGGTTGTCTCTTCATTGAAAATCACCCTCCCCAAGTAATCGGGAAAACCTTCCATCCGTTTCAGAACCTCCGTTGCAAACCTAGTTCGTTTTAGTAGGTCATCGGGCTGTAGCGCCTGAACGATTTGCACCTTACATGCATACAAACAAAGCCTTTATGGAGCACCTTATGGACCGTCAAACGTGAAATGCTCAGCTCGCGTAACGCTCTGCAAACTGACTTTGTTGGGCTTTTAGTGAAGGCTTGCCTGACCTAACTCACAGTTTCCTCAGATGTTCGTGCTTTGCCCGAGCCAGGCTGTCGATTGACACTCGACGTCGCTAAAACCTTCTCAAAACATGTTTTAATGGTCTTTACGCCTGTTGGGCCCAGAGATGGTCATACTCCCTCATTTTGCCCTCATGAGGGCCGCCCTCACCCTCACCTCACCCTCATTTTAGTACTTGAGGGTGAGGGCGTTGGAGGGTGAGGTCGATAAAGTAATTGAGGGTGAGTGCGAGGGCGTCAATGGAGGGTGAATGTGAGGACGTTAATGGAGGGTGATTGTAAGGGAGGGCGAGGGCGTCAATGGAGGGTGAGTGTGATGGAGGGTAAGGGACGTCAATTGAGGGTGAGGGTGAGGGAGGGTTAGGAAAAATGACCATCTCTGGTTGGGTCCCCTTGGTACTTTCGTCTGCAGTTCGTTTGCACGATAATTGGTGATTTTTTCTAAGCTAACCACACCACACACTGCGCTCTCTCTTGTACTGTTGCCATCTTTGTTCATGAACACCTGCAACAAATAACAAAAAATCATATAAACTTTGTTACTGAACATCTGTAACAAATAACAACTATTAACAATCAACAAGAAAAAACTGTTTGAGCTGCTCTTCAAGATGCCGCAAACCGTTGTTCTCTGGCACTCATAGTTTTCATGCAATTAATATTTGTGTTCAGGAAGGTTTTATGTGGACACCCTGTATGTCTCGTTCTCAATGAGATCATCCACTAAGTTTCGAAGAATGCCATAGTAGATCTTCATATGTCACTCCACTAACACACACACACACTGATCATACAAAGTTGAAAAATACCCTGTGTTACTACTTCAAATTAGAGGTCTGCACGGGCTCGGGCCGAGCTCGCGGTCCTAGGCCCGACCTGGCTAGAAACTTGTGCGCTAGTAGAACAACGCGCTAGTAAAACATCCAGAAGTACATGTTTTAGAATCCTAAGGTACTCACGCAACAATTTTTACAAAAGAAGTTTGGCTACGGGCATGTAATTTGAACTACTCACAAACCACATCTTTAAAAATTGTTGTGCAGAAGTGTTCAGGATTATCCAACGTGGATATTTAAATAGGGAGCAGACTAGTTCCTAAGCGAAGTCTTGAACCGACCCGACTACGGTAGGTCCCATAGTTTTGGAGCTATGGACGTTTAATGCAGTACAACCCCTCAAATCCGAACTAATTGGGGCTGAAGCCTGTTCGGATTTCGGGGCGTTCGGATAACCCGGGAAATAATATTACGTACTTATTTCTTCACTGAATTGGCGGTAAAACAACGACTGAGGTTAGACAGGGTGGCCCAGTGGTCGAATGGGCAGTGACCTTGACTGGCGGGTGTACGCTCATGTCCAAAATAATTGTAACATATCTATAACTGTCTTCTTGTAAGAATATAATTAGATAATGATGTAGAATAAGCATTAAGTATAAAAATGTTAAAACCTTAAAAAAAAACTAAATTTGTGTGATTATTTTTTTTTTTTTCATTTTCCAGCTGTAGTTATTTTTTCTCCTGAGAACGTGTTCGGATTTGCCGGGTTTTCGGATTTTCGGGGTTCGGATTTGAGGGGTTGTACTGTGTTAATTTTTTAATGTTTTCGGCAGCCTGTAACTCCGAAAGGAAGCATTTGTGCACCCAGGTTGGTCTATACTTTTTGTAGGCACGTAGCCAAGGGGGGGATCCGGGAGGTCCGGACCAGAGTGAGCGTGGGTCAATGAAAACTTGACCCACGACCCACTGACCCACCACCCACCGTGACCCACGACCCACTGGCCCACCACCCACCATGACCCACTCTGACCCACGACCCACCGTGACCCACCACACACCATGAACCACTTTCATCCACTTTGACCTACTCTGACTCACCAAAATCCATCGTCATCAACTCTGAACACGATACACGGCCTCTTCTGAACCGACTAAAGAGTTAACACTTGTAATAAAACAAGACTGTGAAATTGTCACTAATCGGAGTTTGAAATTCTACGGTCAATCGCTCAACAAGCACCATTCTGTTACAATAACGGTGGATCTGACCTTTACGATATAAAATGGTAAAGTGTTTGTCAGTGAGGAAATTGAAACAGTACGAGGTGGGGGAGGGGGGAATTAGTTTGTGCCTAAAATATACTTGTACTAAGAGAGTATTCTTGCAAGTGTTAATTTTTGAACGCATTCCACAAGAAACTTCTATTCGCAGGAAAATACCCCCGTACAATATGGAAAGGGTTATGGTTTCTCAGTTCACAGTATTTTTCTCACAAAAGACTTGAAAAATCAGTTGTTCATAGGGCCGGTGCTCGGGTATCCTATGTGAGAACATCTCCATAAAGTATATTCATAATTGTAATTTGTGTAATCACTAAAACACCACGTTAAATTTAAGTTACAAATATGCATAATTGCAATTATTATGAATATTTATTCCAAAGTAGTTTACCTAAAGCAAAGAAGAGACTTACTAAAAATTAGGTACAAAGTTGAATAACACAAATAAGCCAATAGTAATACAAGTATACATTTTCCGTAACTCATAATTTTCCACCTTAAAACAAATCTGAAATCGGATTTATTTCCTGTTGGTAACTTTTTGGCGGTAAATCATCCGCAGTGGAATGATGTCCATCCTTCAGCCAAGAAATAACTAGCTCATCTACTTTGAGCTTGTCTAGCGGAGGGCCATTAACTTTCATGAACAACAAGTTAGACAATATTTGAGCACTTAATCTATTTCTAATATCAGTCATCTGTAAATTCATAAGGGCAAATCCCCGTTCGTACTCTGTCGTGGAAATTGATAATACTTCTACCCGATTTCTGCAACTTCTCATCGACAATCTACTTGTTAGACTTAAGTCTGATAACGATTTTTCTTGGCCAGTTTTGAAATACTCAGCAAGAAGTATCATCTCTCTATCACCATACAACATCTTTTCCTTATCGACTATGTCAGTTGGCAATGTCGACCCATGTAGAACAGAAACTTCATCTACCACGCCTTTGATAAGGAATCTTGTGAATAAATTATCAATTAAAGCCTGATAAACTGATGATTTCTTATTTGTTTATAAATTTAATTTTTGTAATTACACATGAAGGTTTGATACCATTACCAAGTTCCCTCCCCCGTCTAGAAAGCGAAAGCGAACGAGATTTCTGGAAAGTATTCAGAGGTGAATGGGAATTTTCCTCCTTCTTCAACTTCAATTACCACACTGCTGTTTGCCACGTGCCAAATTACAATGAATTTCAATTAAATTATCATAGTATATTTATTTCCTTCTTGAATTATCAATACTTTTCAGTGGAAAAAAGGATGAAATTTCAAAGTTCCAAATCAAAGTAAGTAGACCAAGGTAAAGGGAAAAAGTGTAAAATTTTCCATACAATTATGCGTACAATCCAAACTTAAAATTTCCGTGTAATTAAGCTTACAATACAAATTTTATGCCTATTTTTCTCACAACTTTATGGGTTGATTACCCTGTGCTGTGAGCGCTTCATATAATAAACATAAGCTTCAGCAATTATTATAGCAGAAAGCAATGGCTATATGGAGCCAAGCACTGTATTTTTTGTTTCTGATTTTTTTTCTTAAATAACATCGATCGTTTTCGATCATTTTTACAAACCAACTCACTACCAATTTTCCATATATAGAAAATGCCTCCCCCCCACATAAGGAGAATTTAAAAAATGCTAGGACATATTCTGTTTATTTTCAATAAATAGTTAATACACTGAATTTCAGCTCCATAAGTTTAACGGCTTGCGAGATACTCATTTTTTTCGCAAAAATTGGGATCCTCACTACCTCGTTAGGATATTATGCATTATAATAAAAGCAATATAACATCCTATGTTGGATTAGGGCCTAACTATATGCCAAAAGTAATTTCATTTGACTTTGCAATTTGACCGTGATGATCAGGCACACATAGTCACATTCAATTTTTTATAAATAATTTATATATTACAGTGATTCAAAAATGTATTTTTTCCAGTAGTAGCTCTAAAAACCCACAGGTCTCGAAAGCCAAGTTGTAGTGTAAGTCCTATTGTTATTTTTACTATTAAAAATATCAATATCCAAAAGTGCCTGAAGTTCTTTTTTCACTTGGTTAGATATACTCACCTCAGATAAGTAGACAGAAACAAGTGGAAAAGAAAGGGAAATGAAGATCTTGAAAGTAAAACGGTGACAAATTTACCAATCTTCAGAAGATACTCTCTACAATGCAATGAGCAGAGAGGGTCGGTAGATCATACTGAGTCGGTGGGTCATGGTGGGTGGTGGGTCGCAGTGGGTCACGGTGGGTGGTGGGTCACAGTGGGTCATTGTGGGTGGTGGGTCGCAGTGGGTCGTGGTGGGTGGTGCGTCACAGTGGGTCACGGTGGGTTACGGTGGGTGGTGGGTCACAGTGGGTCACAAGCTGTTGACCCACGACCCACTGACCCACTCAGAAAACTTGACCCACTTGACCCACCGAACCACTGACCCACTCCATCTCTGGACCGGACCACCCGTCGAGACCAGAAATGAAAACAATAAGGAAGGATGAAACAAAATGAAATGAGAAAAAGGAGGATCAGCGTTAAAAATAAAAAAAGCTACAGGAAGCTTTTGGTTACTCTTTCTTATGAGGAGATTTGTATTACTTGCAATATATGGTGGCGAGATGAGCGAGATATCGTGGAAGAGTCAGGGAATTTGAAATTTCTAGAAAAGTTACAAAATTCTCAGAATTTCTGCTACTAGTCAGGGATATTTCAAGCTTCCGAAAGAATAGTGCCGTTGAGTAACAGCGCGGACATTTTTTGTCATAATTTTTCGTCATCGCATCCTTGCAGTATCAAACATGTTATTTCAAAAACAATTTTCTACTGCTCCTTTAGCCTGTCATTTGGAACCGACAGTAGTTGACGGAACAATAAAAACAAAAATTTATATGGAAAAGGGGTTCTATTAGCATTTGATTCAACAGAAAAAGGAATGCAGATATTGTAAAATATTTTACAAGACTTTTTATAATATTGAATATGCACTTTTCATAATAGTTGAGATCATAATGAAAGGAAAATTTTTATATTTGAATGAACAAAGAAAGGAACGTAAATATCGTAAAATCTTTTCCAATACTTTTTTTATTCTTTTATTACTCGAGATTTCTTCATAGTTTGTTATTGAAATACTTACCAACATATTCTCATTTTATTGTCCTAACAAACCAATATATGTTGATAGTAAAATAGTTTACATTGATCAAGCTCCTGAGTCTTCAGAATTTCATATTACGTCCCCCCCTTTACGAAATCCTGGCTAAACGAACCAATATATGTTCCAGTAAAATAGTTTAGAATGATCGAGCCCCTAGTGTGATGATCACAGTATTTCATGTCACGGGCCCCCCTTCACGAAATCCTGGCTACGTGCCTGCTTTTTGTCTTATCTTGGTGCCAGGAATCATCTTCCAAACGTTGTCGGTGTTGTTTTGAAACATCCTGTATATGTTTACTTCGACTTTTTGAAAGCCAAGGAAATAAATCAAAATGTAGGTGATAGCATTGTTATTGATCGGACTAGTTCTATTCGATTTATGTCACGTGCATATATATATATATATATATATATATATATATATATATATATATATATATATATATATATATATATATATATATATATATATATATGTAAAAGAAATGAAGAACGAAGAGAGAAACCTTAAAGAGGAGAGAAGACTCTAAAATCTGCTGATCCGAGAAATGTGAGAATCGTTGTAATGGGGAAGTTGATTTGCATATCAATTCTGAGAAATCACACTCTTCTGCATGTGACTGCGGAAAATGAGTGTGTGTGTGTGTGTTTGAAAGTTATCTCTACCATTCCTTTTTCCTTCCAATCCACTCTCTTGTTCTCTTTCTCTTTGTTTCCTTTTCTTTTAAAACCATTTTCTCTCAACATATTAGAAGAGATTTCTGCAAATCTAAGGATTTTAAGATTAAAATATCCAGGATTTCCTGTTATATCAAGGTCATTGTTATTATTATTATTATTATTATTAAAATACGCAAATGGGACTTACAACATTATAACGTTAGCACTTTATGTCCATCACTCGTCACGGTAACTCACATGTCAGTTAGCACGTCCGCACGTCCGTTATTCGTCACGACAGCTCCGTTAACACGTTCGTACGTCTGTTATTCTTAACGATAACTCGGTTAGCATGTCCGTATGTTGGTTATTCGTCACGATAACTCCGTTAGCACGTCCTTACGTTGGTTATTCGTCACTATACCTCCGTTAGCACGTCCGTACATCCGTTATTCTTAACGATAACTCGGTTATCACGTCCGTACGTTGGTTATTCTTCGTTAGGACGTCCGTATGTACGTTACTTGTTACGATAACTCTTGAACGGAAGCGAGTTTTTTTTTTTAAATTACTTTTTTGCAATAGAGAGCTAACGCGAATATGTCAGTCGAGTTCATTAATGAATTTGATCCGTTATCATCATTAAATGATAACGGGAGTTATGTTTCTCCGTTAGTGCACACGAATAACTCTTGTACAAAAGGACCTTTTAGAATTCTTATTTCTTGTTCTTTCCAATAGACACTTAAAAACAATTATTGTGACCAAGTTCGTTGACGAACTATGTTCATTAACATCTTAACGAATAATGGAGACATGTCCACTAGTTACTTCACACGATAACTCTTGAACAAAAGTGAATTTTTGAATTGTTTGTTTTTGCAAAGATACTAGAAGTTATAGTTCTCGCCGCTAGATAGCAGCAAATGTCCTCCTCGAGCAGCTGACATCTACCGGACAAAATTCAAACTTCTAGTGCATCCTCTTTCTTATTCTTTATGAGAGTTTATTATAGTATTATTTTTTTACGATTTTCGTTCTTCGTGTCATTTATCTAAAAAATAAATCATAATCAAAATATATCGTTGTCTGAGATTCAACACAGCGTATCTCCAATTTTGGCGAATTTGAGTTTTTGATAACATTAGAATCAGTATAGGATGGCGCATAATTTGGTTAAGTATTACACCTATATAACGACAAATAGCTCTGTTATTCCCTCAAAGTAATACGCGTATAATATACTAGGCTGAAGCTAGTTTTCAAACAGTTTTTTTTGTCTCTTCTGTAAAATTGGTGAAATGTTACTTACGCGGTATTGAAACTCAGATGACGATATATCGTATATGATCTACGAAACTCAGGTGACCTCAACCAAATTTGGAATAGTTGTCAACCTTGACGATCGTAGTAGACATAACTAACTAACTAACTCTATAGCCTATGAAATTTGAAGGTTCAATACCGCATTCTCAAAAACTCTCCACTAATTTCTATCCTTATTCAACTGGATCCAGTTTCTACTTTGTATTCCTATTTGTGCTGGATCCATCTTAATATTGTACTTCCATCTGCGCCTAGGTCTTCCTAATGGTCGTCTGCCGATTGGTCTTCCAGTCAAGACTTTGAAAGCGTTTCTACTTTCTTCCATCCTAGCTACATGACCCGCCCACCTAAGCCTCTTAGACTTGATGACCCTAACAATGTTTGGTAAACCGTATAAATTATGTAGTTCCTCGTTATGGTTTCCGCCATTCTCTATTCCCGTCTCTGTTGGGTCCGAATATTCATCTCAGGATCTTGTTCTCAAATACTTTCAGTCTATGTTCTTCCATTAGATTAAGCGACCATGTTTCGCAACCATTCAGAACAACGGACATGAGCATCGTTTTATATATTTTAAGCTTCAAATTCCTCGACAGAATTCGCGAAGACAAGAGATTTTGAACCGAATAGTAACACGAATTCCCTGCTTTTAGTAGACATTTAATTTCTTCCTGAATATGATTTTCGTCTATTACTATTGATCCTAGATATTTGAAAGTATCCATTTTATCAAAGTATTAATTAATATTTTAGCGCATCCATAATTTGCTGTATTATGGTCCCGACACACTTCCATGTATTTAGTTTTCTCTGCATTTAGTTCTAAATTCATGTCCCTGCAAGTGTTTAATAATACCTCTGCATTTGTTTCTATTGTTCTGCTATCGTCACCTATTAAATTTGCATCATCAGCATACGCTATAACCTGGTGAACACCATTCAACTCTAGGCCCTGGTTACTATCTTTGATTTTCATAGCGTATTCCAGGACAAAGTTGAATAATAATGGTGACAACGCGTCCCCTTGTTTCACGCCATTCTGGACCTGAAAGCTCATGGGCAAAAATTTTTCTACCCGGACTTTACTTTGGGATTCATTTAAACATACTTCAATTAATCTGATTAGCTTTTTAGGTATTCCAATGGTATATAATAAATAAGATTTGAGACATTTTCACCCAGGGAAGAATATGAATCCAACTAGGGAGATAAGGTACTTTTCCTGTAGCTACGGTATCTTAGTACAAGGTTATTTATTACTTACGACAAAGAAATCCTGCCAAAATTTGACTATATACAAAGAGAAAACAGATTTCATAAACCTTGACATTTGTAGAAAATCAATAACAGTCCTCTCCTCTGGAATAACTTATTCCAAACACTCGCGCAAACTATTGGTTCTACGATGGTAGAACTTAGAAAAATCTTCCAGAGCGTGGGGAAACTGTACGAAGTTTCGAAACGGTCGTTCTCGAAGATGGTTCTCTGAACGAATGGAGGAAGTAGTAACAGAATTTCGTCACAATTAATGATGAAAGGGATAAGTCCCATATTGTAGATTTTACATTCTTTTTTTAAAAAAAAAAGCGATAAAGGTAAAGTTCGTCAGAATTAGCAGGATATATGGGATTTCTTATATATATATATATATATATATATATATATATATATATATATATATACTTCATTTCAGCAATAAAATTTCGGTAGGATTAATGAGTCCTCAATAGTCTTTAAATTAGTACCAATTGTCAAATTTTGTTACTGGAAAGTGCGCAAATACTACAGCAGAAGTATCTTGTGATTTTAAAAATACCCTCCAAGACACGGAAATTACACTCTGATATTTACTTTTGTTTTTGAAAAAGAAAATAATCAAACTGAAAAATGTAAAATATGAAATGAGAAACAACAAAGTTAGAAAATGATTGGACAGTAAAGTTCTTATAGCGTCGTTACTTTCTTTAGAAAATAATGGCTCGAAAACATAACGCAAATACTAAATCCTGTAGATACTTTTGTTGATATTTTTTAAACTCTAGAGATGGAAATTTATGGATATAATATTGAAGAAAGTGAATCACATAATATATATATATATATATATATATATATATATATATATATATATATATATATATATATATATATACACATTTGTAATTGGTACAACATGGAAAATTCAAAGCCAAAATGAGAATTTCTGCCTCTTTAAATGGGATTTTTGTAATGTTTCAGGTTGGCATCACTAGTATCGTGTTGCTCTGAAGCACAAAAGACTTCAGCGATTTACAAAAATTAGCTTCGTGGACAAGCATTTCAGTTTTTGAGGAGTTTCGTCTACCCAATCTCCTTTATATATATTTAATAGATCCTTCGTGGCTAAGCGGTTAGCGTACGCGCCTATAGCGTAGGAAACCCTGGTTCGATTCTCGGTGGGAGCTCATGTAGTTCGGATTCCACGTTAATCAGTAGGTCCCATCTCATATAGCCTCGCTGCTGAAAGGGCGAATGAACTCAACGCCTTTATATATTTTATTCTCTTTGTCCGAGTTGGTCCATTCGTCCGGGCGACACAAAATCTTTAAAAAAAAGTAAAAAATGATAAATCACCTTCAAATTTGACTAGGACGTAAAGTATTAAAAATTAGGAATAGAATTCGTTTATGCAGGTGATATTTAAACCAGATTAGGATAGAAATCAACAATTTCTAATTTCATTGAGCACTATACCGAGCGTAGGTAGAGAGATGTAATAATTTTCTACCGTCTATTAAACGTCACAATCTTCACTCTTAACTCTATACTAAAGCCGGAAGTGAAAGAAGTCTGCTGCAATTTCTGTTTTAATATTAACCTATATACAGGGTATTTCAAAACAACTCCGACAACGTTTTGGAGGTGATTCCCGACACCAAGATAAGACGAAAAGTATAGACCAACCTGGATGCACAAATGCTTCCTTTCGGAGATTTAGGCTGCCGAAAACATGAAGAAAATGAACTTTAAAGATCCCTAGCTCCTAAACTATGGGACCTACCGCAGTCGGGTCAAGACTTTACTTAGGAACTAGTGTGTGTCCTATCCAAAAAATCCATGTTTCAGAATCCTAAGGTACTCATGTAACAATTTTTATAGAGGGAGTTTGGGTACGAACATATAATTTGAAGTAATCAACAACTACCTTTGTAAAAATTATTGCGGAAGTACTGTAGGACTCTGAAACATGGATTTTTGGATAGAACACATACTAGTTCCTAAGTGAAGTCTTGACCCGACTGCGGTAGGTTCCATAGGTTTGGAGCTATGGACCTTCAAAATCCAATTTTTCATGTTTTCGGCAGCCTATAACTCCAAAAGGAAGCATTTGTGCACCCAGGCTAATCTATACTTTTCGTCTTATGTTGGTGTCAAAAATCACCTTTCAAACGTTGTCGGTGTTGTTTTGAAACTCCTTGTAGAGCCGAAACAATAAGAGAGAGCGAGAACTGGTTATTTTAGAGTCGATTTAGTGTTTTAAGAATGGGTACCATCTTCTCTTTAAACTCTGTATTCAGAACCAAAAGTACCAGAAATCAACCATTTCCGGTTCTAACGTTAATCGCTTTAGATTGGAAATGGTCATATGTAATGAGAATGGCTTTCTTGTAGACAAATAAGCATACGTATCTCTACTGTAATTTTTGTACTAAAATTGGAAGTTGTAGATTCCTACTACCACTCCTGGTTTCAATATTAATTGAGAACATACCACGTCATACAGAACGAAATCTCTTCATGCGGTATATGCGTCACACTTCTATTTGTTAATCTTTACGTTGGAACTGATGCAAATACATAGCTGCGTCGATGATAGCAGCAATGTAACCTTCATAAACTTCTGTTGATGCAATGATCATTTTGATTGATTGACTGTGGGTTTATATATTGGCAACCGATGATTACGATGCCATAAAGAGCGTTCAATACCCACTTTCTATCACAGACAGAACTCTGCTCGGAAACGTATCCTTTCCCTGACGATTTGCTCCGTGCTTGCTTCTCGGCCTTAGTCAACTCATGAGAGACGTATCGTTCCATCTTGTACCGCTTCACAAGCTTGTTGGAGTTGTAGGTGAGTGGTTGTTTTATTGCAACTGAATGTCTCTCAGGTAGAATACAACCGGTGTTGATGGCATTACGTTTCATGGAGTTAAGGTCGGATATTATTCGTTCATCTTCAATATTTGGGTCTGAATATTGAAAGCAACGAAGCATTATTTTCCTTCTGAGTCAAGGGCTCACTCATTGCTACATGGTTAGCGTACACGTCTTCGGTACGGAAGAACCAAGTTCGATTCCTGGCGGAAGATTATGTGATTCGGATAGTGGTCTGTGGGTCTAAGTCTCGCTGCTGAACGAGACGCTAAGCCTGAACCACTGTGGGTCAAATATCCGGCGAGATTCCTCTACCTCGAGATAACAAACAGCAGAATTTTTGAAGAAGCTATTAAAGAAAAGTCCACCATTCCTAATAGTCCCCTGAAAAAGAAAGATATGAAAGAAAATATAAAACGCATGAAGAAACTAGACAAAGAAAGAGTAAGAAGCACTTACAGCTGCTAACATAAGCCTTACTTAAGTCATTACTCAAGGAACTCAAATGGTTCTCGATATTACCCCAGAGAACAAAACTGAATCATTGCCTTTAACGAAGCCAGCATATATATATATATATATATGAAAAAGGCAAAACTCCTTTGTGTGTATGTGTGTGTGTGTGTGTGTGTGTGTGTGTGTGTGTGTGTGTTAGAAATGATACATCTTCAGAGCAGAACAAGAGTGCATTGTTGTGAATTTCTTAGTCAAGAAAGCACCGGAAATTGCATGGGAAATGCAGCTACAAAGGGTTTCTATAAGGGCGGAGTACAAAGTGAAGTTTCTAAAAACAGTTCCGGCCTATGGATTTCAGATCTCAAGCTGCTTTCGTAGATTATAACGGGAAACAACCCTCCCTCCCTTGAAGAATCAACCAATCTTTACATGGTATTTCTTAATATAGTTGCATAACAAATCGAACACGAGCTACAACTTCAAAGCATGAACTTCACCAACATAACGGTAAACCGTTCACAATCAAAGGTTTACAAAATTCCCTACTGTATATATGTTCTCATCGGAAGTAACTCAATGTAACAGATTTGTAATGAATGGAAGGGATGCCTACGGACGTATCTCTTTCAAGAGAGCTTTCAGAGATCAGACAACTTAACTCTTATATCGTAGGTAGTTAGGGCCGCAGTGACTTAGAAGTAGAGTGTTCACCTCTGGTGAGTGAGATACCAGCTCGTAGCCAAATGCTTGTGCTTTGTAGTTGGCAATCATCATGAGCATAGGATTTCTTAGGATCCCTCACTTTATGCAATCCCCTGTTTCATTCATTTCCACCATTATCATCTTTTAGCTTCCACGGCACATCGTGGGACGTAGAACTGAAAGATTTAAATTCATCATTTTCAAAAGCAGCCCTAACTGATCTTTCATTCATCCAAAATAAGTATGTAGTAGTAGTATTCAGAAGCTCTTGATCAGTGGCGTATTTACGATTTTGTTTCGGGAGGGGCTTTGCTAACTTTCGGGCGGGGGGCTTTGCCTGAAAATGTGAAAATTCTGCAAGCTATTTCATATACTTTACTATAGTAGGTAAGATTTCGGGGGGCTTAAGCCCGGAAGCCCCCCATAAATACGGCACTGCTCTTGATATTTAGTTCTTTGGTGGAATTGTTCCTTGGTTCAGTTCCTTGGAACGTCGCTAATACTCTTGTCTCCGGTACGAACGATCCCGGTTTTGACTCCAGGAGACATTGGGTCGAAAAATTGTCAAAGCTTTTTTTTTAAAGCAAGCTATCCACCCTGAGTGAGTTTTTCTTTGTTTCGTTTATTCATTCCAAACAAATGTTGGTATGGTACTTAACATAAAGGTCCCAGTCACTTTCTTTCTTTCCCCTATTCCTGGATAATATAATCGCCGACGGACATCATAGCTCATAGTGACGTACGTAAGGCCATTGTAAAAGATAATGGGCCGCACCGGCTGGAAGCGTATGTGTAATAAACATGAAAATATCGCTGAAACTTTGAAGTCAAAATATTACTTACTCTTATCTCAGGGTTTCGTGGCCTCGGGCTTCTGTCGAGCCTCCGTTTGCTGCTAGTTTTCCATCTAAAGTTACCTGTACCATAACTCTTTTAACTCTTTATTTGCTCAACAATAAATTTTGGTTAATGAAAACTTCATTGTTCATTTAGTTACTTTAATAATTGAAATTAAAGATAAAATGAAAGTTACAAATATAAATACAGTTATCACGTTGTTGAATGATAAATGTTATTTATAGAATATCAACTTTATATTAATTGCAGAATTGTATTTAACTCTGATTGAATTTACAGGTTGATTGAAAATATTTTATACTTCACCTAACACAAGAATATAAGTTGGCCTTTTCTTTAACACCAATAATTACATTTATTTTGCAAAACAAAAGGGAGGAAATTTAATTTTACTCAAATTATAAATGACCTTAATTCGAGGGTGTGTCATTTGGAATTTTAGCTTTATCGCGCACTGCACTCAAAATTCAGTTAATGAAATGTTTGCCACTTTACCTCCTTTTGATCTCTGTCCATAGAACATCTTCCTTTTCTTCTAGTAAGATAGCTCTGCTGTTTCCGTGGAAGGTCTTCGTGTGGCTTTGTTGTCTCGTTTCCCGGAAAGTTTCAGATGGTTCACACTCTTGAAAAGTCCGCAGAGTTCCAAACGCTTACTCCATTTACTGCTTTTTATCACTACAGGCGACGCCACACTTTTATAAAACGTTGATTAAATTATTATACTTATTATACGGTCTTCTGGTACAAGAAAGAATTGCAATACTGTTCTTTCTTGTCACAGCCGAAAATAGCGTACTCTTGCGGCCTCTCGCATTTTTACCACTACTTGCCCCACTGAAACTGTCTTTCACCGCTCAGAGCGCGAAGATTATTATACGGGTTGTTACCCCTGAATTCAGTCTGGACTTCGCGATTCGATGATCTCGACAACTTGATTCTCTCAACCTAACTAAAAAACTTTTTTGTCCACTTTCCGTCCTCTTCCTTTATCTTTTCACACTAATTACTTATTCATTTTTCTTTCTCCTTTCCTATTTGTCCTTTACACACTCTGGCCATTTTGACACACCCCTTGTCTAATCTAACCAATAATTGTTCTTTTCATTTTGTTTCATTAAGTTTCATTTTCTGTCTTATTGGTTTCTCTCCTTTTTCTTGACCACCCTCTCTTTTCATTGGTTTTTCTCCTGTTTCTTAAGAAAGACCTCCCCCTTTTTTTCAAAGTCACCCTCTTTAGCCAGGGACACCCTGCTGAGGTTGCCGCGCTACCAATTTAGAATGATCCTCCAGTGCCAAATGTGAATGCCTTACGAAATTATCTTATTTTCAAATATAGATTTTACTATTTATTAAACCCGATTTATTAAATATTATACTCTTTTGTGACAATTTAATTTGATTTTCTCAGATGTTTCTTACTGGAATATGCATATTTATATTTCTATGACAATCTTGTCTTGCTATAATAGTGGTGGTATTAATAATGTTGAATAAAACAATATTTCTATCACTGATAGTGTTAATAATTATAATATTTGTTGGTTAAATAAGACTAATGATAATTATGGTATCCCTATAAAATATCTATATCTATTTGAATATGTTATACACAACTAAAATGATCCTCCTTTTTAATAATTCTTTATGCAAAATACTAGTTACCAGTAATGATAATAATAATAATAATAATAATAATGTTATTTTATTCTAAATATTTTCACAGATTATGTACAGCTTTTAACTAGTTTAGGAATGATCTTTTGCCTAGCACTTAATTGATGCTCTTAATACTTATATGATTATATGTAATATATAGATCTCATATACATAGAGATAGAGAGAGACAGACAGACAGACATAAGGAAATCCTTTCAAAGAAATAGTGCTCCGTTTATTTGTTTAGATTTGCGTATAAAATATACTCAATTTTGATCATTGTTACGTATTATAGTAATTTTAGTTAAGAAAATTCCCTAACTTTCTTTCTGTGTATTTTTTTACCCCCTCATCTTTCTACGTTCCTTGTTCTGTGATGTTTTTTTTTCTTAGGGTTGCTTTTCAAAGACCTTTTCTTTTTTTCTCTCTCTCTCTTGCGGCTGCAAAACTGACCGCTTAGGGACAAAAGTTTCTTGTGGTACATGTTACGTGTCTCAATAAATATCGAGAGACGCCGGAGAGTCTTGAGAAAATTTCTTAAAATGACCACAAAACTTAGCCGTGTTACTTTTCTGTCACCATGCGGTGTGTGTTTTTCGCTTATGTGTAGAATAATTAAAATATTTTTCTAGCGTCATGGCCAGCCATTCTGGACCTCTTACGTAGCCGATTTTGGGTGGTTTTCTCTTCTTTTCCGAAGCGAAGTGTCAGATTCACAGCGTTGGGGTAATTTCTTTCAAACATGTGTTTAACTGTTGCCACATCTCTACGCGTCTAATTCTAATAATCCATTATATAGCTCATTATTCTCGCTCGTCTCATTACTAAATAGTATTATCCCTCTCGCGGCAATGTTATCTATTTTATTATATGCTCTTAGTAGCGAAGCTTTATTTATACTTTAAAATTTTGCGTGCTTATTGCTCTTATAAATATGACAACATATTGGACATTCTGTTTCTGTTAGTATTGTCCCCAGATAGTCTGGACTGTGTGTATGTTAGCTAGTTTTGGGAAATGGTTCACCCACGGTTTAAAACCGCAGTTCGTCTGTTATATCTATGGTCATTTTCTTGAAAGTGCCTTGGTGACAAGCTACAAGTAACAATCTTAAAATAAATAAATGGTCTGTTTCGTATCAGTCAATGAATTGTCTATGTTAAAATTCCTCTCCAGGGTGGTAAAGACGCTACAGTCTAAAATTTCATGAAAGAAACCACGAAACTTACAAGCTTGTTGCCTATTTTTTTTCTCGTGTGTGGCCGTAAAATAATGAGGACTACCTTCTGTCTTGTTTCTTTCCTTTTTTTTAAAAAAAAAAGGGAGAAAAGAATTGGATGTATGCAGCCGTCTTGTTTCTTTATACTTTGTTAACCTTAATGAATATAGTTAAATAATATATATAATTAAGCAATGAATGTAATTAATTAATATATATATAATTATTCGTATAATTACGCAATGAATGTAGTTAATTAATATATATATATAATTATTCGTATTACACCATAGATCTTGGTATTGCCAAGAAATATGAATAAAATAAATAAATAATGATACTAACAGTGACTCAGATATTTCCTAACAGTGACACTCACACTTCTTGTAAAAAACCGAACAATGTGTCTCATAAAATCAAGCAGAGCAGGAAAGTAGACAAAAATTGCGTAGAAATAAACACAAGTCATTCTCAGTGTATATTTAGAACTGTCATTTATTAGCTTAACATCAAAATGCTAAAAGGTGCGAATAAGAGCGGATGTTATACACAATCACAAATACGTAAAAGATAAATACGAAAAAAAAAGTTCTATCATGTCAAGAGATAAAGAAAATAAAACGTTTATTTGATCACTTCTTCATGAGGTGACTCAACGATAGATACGATCTTTTAACGTAATTTCCTTCTGTAACTTCCTGCTCCAAAACACACACACATATAGATCCCTATATATTCCTTCAAAGTTCTATCTCGGTTCTCCCTCGAAAGAACTGATCTTTCTGGTGATTTTTTTGAGGAAACGAGGAAATTGATGTAGAATGTGTTTCCTGGATATGAATTTCGTTTTGCTCTGATTTGTTACTAGTGAATGGAAACAACTTGTAGTAATTGGAAATAGGTGTATTGACTCAGGTGTATACAGAGTCTGTCGAAACTATACCAAAGAACTTGAGGAAATAAATCCTTACACAAAAACATTAAAAAATATAGTTTAATATGGTTTCGGAAATGAAATTATTTCGGAGCTGTAGTAATTCAAACATTAGTCTGAAAAATATAAATAACACGAGAAAAAAAAAGAAAGATGAAGATCTGGTAAAACTGCATAGTGCTAATTTCGATTCTAGATTCTATTGACGTACCAGTGGATGTGTAATAAGGCGTCAACGTTAGCCTCGAAGCATAGAAGAAAATTTATGCTTCATAAACGAAAAGTGATAAAATGAAGGGTCATAATTCGTGAACAAAATGAAAGGTGAAGATCAAGAAAAAAAATATTGCTTATCTCGAATCTAGATTTCATTACTATGTCAGTGTGTCTGTAACTAGCATGAAGATAGGATTAATCTCAAACCATACGCGTAGAAGGAAATTTAAGAAGGTTTCAAAATATTTCTATTTTAGTTTAACGTCACACTGTTACGTCCCTTAAGACTAAAGGGGGCGGATGATAAATGAAAGTGAATGATTGTGAAATTAGTTTTTATTCTCTCTCACTAAGAATCGAACCCGGGACTAAGTGGATCAAAGTCAAACGCACTAGCCACTAGACCCTGAAGAGAATTGTATAAGGATTTTGTAGAAGCCAAAGATGATTGACCAGGAACTGAAAGCTAGAACACATGCTATAGCTATGGAAATTTTGCTACAAAATAACTGCTTTACACGACCTTTATCCTATATTTTTGCTCTTAAGCTAGGATCCATTTTATGTCGTTCTGATCAATTTTCTGCGTACTTTAACTCAGAAACGACACATATACTTATCCATGATAGTATATAATTATTTTTTTTTTTTTAGTTTAGCGTCCCTTTCAGCAGCGAGGCTATAGGAGAATATAATTATTTTAGTATCCATGATTATATATATATTAATTGATTTATATAAAGAATGTTTCATGTCCAATCATAAGTTGGTAACCAGTTGCATTAAACAGATGCCTTGCAATTTGTTTCAAGGGGAGCACGGTGGCTCAGGGCTAAAGCGTTCACCTCTGGAGAGAGGGGTCTCTGGTTCGATCCCAACTCGCGCCAAGTGGGCTTTGTAGTGGACAAACACGGTGTTCGTGGATTTTTTCGAGCGGAGTTCTCCCGTTTCCTCCCACTTTATTTATTTCTCCATTGCATTAATTTCTCATCATAACCGTGGGACGTAAAAATAGATTATTTCATTTGATTTTCATTTTTTTACTTTATTTTATTATTACATTGGAAGAATTATCATAAAAAACTTGAAAGCTCTTTATATTTGTGTATATGTTTACGGATTTCTAGCTGACATGATTTGGATTCTGGGTAAAAATCTAACTTCTTCAATGAAAACCCCTGATTCTCTAAACAGAGAATCTAGTTGTCCAACGAATGGAAAACTACACATCCCACAATTATTAAAAAAAAAAAAAAAAACTCCAGTTTAATTTGAATGAAATTGTTCAAACAAATTGAAGACATCTCAAAATGGGTAAAACTGTCTAGTTCTTCCGGAAATGTAAAGCTAAAAATCCAGCAATTCAAATAAGTACTTGTTTCTAACTTTGGCGGGTAAAATCATCAAAAAACGGGCCGATATTAGTGTGTTATTTATAATTCTCGGGATCACTGAGATCTGGATACTGACACTCCTGATAGCGTGCCATTAAATTCAAATTAATCTCATGTGTATCCTAAGGGAGGAAAGGAGATCAAATACATTATATACACCTACCTATTCTTCCCTATCGAAGAACGACCATTTCAGCTGGTGAGATGAAAATGACCTACAAATGAAGTCTAATATGTTAAATCCTGTTAATTTTGATACGTCTGAGAGGACAAAATAATAATAATAATAATAATAATAATAATAATAATAATAATAATAATAATAATAATAATAATAATAATAATAAACATACATGCTCTTATACATACATACATAATACAAAATAGATGACCTTATAACATATTTATCCACAAAAAATTTATTTCATTTTTATTTATTTATTTACAGTATTTTCCTCTTTGAAATTTTTCAAACTAAACTTAACGGCATTTAGCATAACATACCTCAAATAACGTACATAATATGAACAACTTAATGGATGAAATCAACAAAAGTCGTTGCAAAAATAGGATGTATGCAAATGAATCAGAGTGCTTGGCATTTGGTTAGATTGCTTATTAAATGATATCAAGACCGAGTGCTAACTTTACTTTGTGTTATGCAACCAATTGTTCAACTGTGCATTGTGGGTTGCCTGCTTACCAAAGGAAAAGGCAAAAAAGTTTAGAGGTGCTCTTATCACACGAAGAGATAGAACATTTTTTTACGGGAAGATAAAAACGTTAAAAATCTTGGTCTGACACACGTAGATAATTAAAATATTTTTACGAGAAGATAAAAAAACGTTAAAAATAGTAGTCTGTCACACGTAGATAGTGAAAATACTTTTTACGAGAAGATAAAAAACGTTAAAAATAGTAGTCTGTCACACGTAGATAGTGAAAATACTTTTTACGAGAAGATAAAAACGTTAAAAATAGTGGTCTGTCACATGTAGATAGTGAAAATACTTTTTACGAGAAGATAAAAAACGTTAAAAATAGTGGTCTATCACACGTAGATAGTGAAAATACTTTTTATGGGAAGATAAAAAACGTTAAAAATAGTAGTCTGACACACGTAGATAGTGAAAATACTTTTTACGAGAAGATAAAAAACGTTAAAAAATAGTAGTCTGTCACACGTAGATAGTGAAAATACTTTTTACGAGAAGATAAAAACGTTAAAAATAGTGGTCTGTCACATGTAGATAGTGAAAATACTTTTTACGAGAAGATAAAAAACGTTAAAAATAGTGGTCTATCACACGTAGAT
Organism: Thermobia domestica; assembly: GCF_964235325.1. Classification (NCBI taxonomy): domain Eukaryota; kingdom Metazoa; phylum Arthropoda; class Insecta; order Zygentoma; family Lepismatidae; genus Thermobia; species Thermobia domestica. The sequence continues at coordinate 36,054,728 of NC_137471.1, forward strand.
AGTGAAAATACTTTTTATGGGAAGATAAAAAACGTTAAAAATAGTAGTCTGACACACGTAGATAGTGAAAATACTTTTTACGAGAAGATAAAAAACGTTAAAAATAGTAGTCTGTCACACGTAGATAGTGAAAATACTTTTTACGAGAAGATAAAAACGTTAAAAATAGTGGTCTGTCACATGTAGATAGTGAAAATACTTTTTACGAGAAGATAAAAAACGTTAAAAATAGTGGTCTATCACACGTAGATAGTGAAAATACTTTTTATGGGAAGATAAAAAACGTTAAAAATAGTAGTCTGACACACGTAGATAGTGAAAATACTTTTTACGAGAAGATAAAAAACGTTAAAAATAGTAGTCTGTCACACGTAGATAGTGAAAATACTTTTTACGAGAAGATAAAAACGTTAAAAATAGTGGTCTATCACATGTAGATAGTGAAAATACTTTTTACGAGAAGATAAAAAACGTTAAAAATAGTAGTCTATCACACGTAGATAGTGAAAATACTTTTATGGGAAGATAAAAAACGTTAAAAATAGTAGTCTGACACACGTAGATAGTGAAAATACTTTTTACGAGAAGATAAAAAACGTTAAAAATAGTAGTCTGTCACACGTAGATAGTGAAAATACTTTTTACGAGAAGATAAAAAACGTTAAAAATAGTGGTCTGTCACTCATGAATAACTCAAATACTTTTTATGGGAAGATAAGAAACGTTAAAAATAGTGATCTGCTACATGTAGATAGTTAAAAAATATTTTTACAGGAAAATAAAAGAAATAATCAAAATATATTTGTTTCTCTATGAAACAAAAGGCAATCAAATTAAGGTTTTTCTCATAGAGTGTAATACTAGTGTAAAGTACCCAAAATGCAAATATGTATTTTGGAAATTTATTTTGGTTAGTGTAAAACAAGGAAGCGATAACCAAACTATTTGTTTGAAAAATAAAAAGCGATAACATAGGCATCACATCACAGTTACAGGAAGTTTTCCTCTAAGGAAATAACAGACTAAGTCATTTCATAAGGAGACCTGAGCTAAGCTCTACGCTACAATCAGGAAGCGTCCGAATTCCGGAACTGTGGGCTATAGTGTAACGCTATAAAATATACAAAAATAAGCAAACACATTATATTCTAAGGGTCTATGCAACACGCAAATCAGCTAAGTTTTAGTACATTATATGGTAATAGTATACATGAGAACCCCCTGATCTGCGTTTCTTCTGTGTTCTATTACCACTTCTACATGAAATACCATAAATTTTCTACGTACTGCAATAGTAAGAAGTATCCATGTGCACAAGACATGCGATATGCGTTAAATTCCCCCCCCCACATATATATAGATAAATTACAAGGGCACTACACATGCAGATATAAAGTACAGGTACGTTCATTTTTTATTTGCGTATCAGTCGATAAGTAAATAAAAGTCGCTTTGTTACCCCCTTTGTAAGTTCGTACATACTCAATGAATAATCCCTAAAAGTATGAGCGTCCTACTCCTTCGGGAATTGATGCAGCTTCATGTATACTATATCCCATTATATTAACAAGATGTAGTATTTATTGAGGAATACAATATAATTAATCCGCAATTATTAGGCTATATGCATTATCTTGTAAATCAGTATTACAGAATAATAACAGGATTTTAAAATTTTAAATTGGTTTTGGTGTATATTCCTTTGATTCTGATTCTGTCATTTCATAACAGGTAATCTATTACAGATTTTTTTTCCTCTTTTTTGTGAAAGCAATTAACTGTATGACAAACTGAAATCGCTTCTAGTCAATCATTCAAATAGACATAACCTATTAAGGGACTTTTTCTAAAAAAAGGAAATAATAATAGAGATAAATTATATTATCTTTTTTAAAAAATCGTACTGATGAACACGCAAACACTGTCATTCTTGACATCTGAAATTATTATGAAATTCACCTAACCATTCTAACAAAATGAATTTTTTGAACATATATTTCATTGCCAATGTTGACTATCTGACACATCTTATTATATTAGTACCATTCTCTTAAATATGAGTTTAGACATACTATGGCAAAATAAGTTGAAAAAAGAATAAATAAATAAATAAATAAATAAATAAATAAATAGAAATAATAGTTTGTTTTAGAACAAGAGTCCATTACAAACTAAACAACGTATACATTTCCGAACGAGAAACGTACAAATACGTTTATTCTGTTTATGCTATTGTAAACAATACAAAGAGAATTAAAACAGACATTTTTTAAAAGTAAACATTCGTTTTATATTTCTTTTTCTATTATTTCGTTGTTTATACGTGGAAATGCAGATGTTGAGAATAAAAGAAAACAGCAATTACAGTATAAATACCCTGAACGGTTATGCAATACATGTACCATATGTTTGCGTATAGTATGTTAACAGGATATTAGCTATTGACTAATGGGAACATTGGATGCTGGGAGTGTTTTAATTGGATTTGTTAACGTTCAAATATTTATTTTAATTATCATTTCAGAACATAATAGGTGCAGCTGTTAGCGGAAGTACATAACCGTTTCTACATGTTTTTATTTCTCACTAGCTTTAAATCTCTTGTGTTCATTGAATAGAATTTAGTCGATGTACAAGGTTCATTCAATAAATTATTGGAAAAGTTGTGTAAAACTTTAAAACAAAACTTCCACAAAGTTGTGCTTCTTTGTTATATTTTTGTTGGAGTCCTAGAACTATTATCAAATGGGCCTGGCATTCCTGCCTCGCGAATGGAATGCTGGGAATCAGTGAAACAAAATGGCGACACTCTTTTCAGGTTTGTACGAACGGGTAGCAGCAAAGGTTGATTAGATTCCTGTTAGCTGAAAGGCTGAAACCAATCAAAATTTACTGCCAAATGGGAGTGCTACCAAATGGGACACTACCAAAAAATAACAAAAGAAGCACGAACTTTGTGGCCGTTTCGTATTTTTAATACAACTTTTCCGGTTATTTATTTAATGGACCTTGTAATAAGGTAATTAAGTGAAGGAGATTTCTCGTTTTACGTGTCACAGTTATGCCCTGTAGGCTAAAGGAAAAAATGATTAATGAAATTAAATTATTATGGAAAAATTGGCGAAATGAGAATGTGGGAGATAAATGGGAAAACCCACGGATACTATGTTTTCCTTCATAAACACATAAGACGTGAGATCGAACATGAAATTCCTCGTAGCAGGCCACTGAGCCATCTTATCCCTTTAATGTAGCGAGTATTTTACGTTAATTAGAAGTGGTCATTTCAGTATTATTTCGAAACGGGAAAGCACTTTCTCCAGTCTCTGTAAATGTCCGGTTATGAATGTTCCTTTCAGTACGATATATAATGTAAGTTATGCACATGAAACTTGCAAAGTATGGCCCAAGTTAAAGCTACTTGCATGAACGAAAACAGCTCTCCTTAGAATTTGTACAGGTATGGTACTGACTGCCAACAGCTACCCTGAGTTTCTGAATACCACGATTACCTGGATACATGAGTATAACATGGAGGCAAAATCTGAATGAAAACATTCGTTCTCATCAGAAGAAAAAAAAGTAAAGAATAAAAATAAATAAAGCATGAATTGTGAATAACAAAATGAAAGGTGATGTTACCTTTTCTCTTCGACTACCTTAAAATTATGTATCACGAGTCACTATCAAAGACACAAACAGTTGTGATGAATTGGTATCTTGTTCTCCGTCGTGTACGTTATATAGCTTGTTGGAACAGACCAGATCTGTGAGCATCACTCTTGACAGATGTACCACGACGATCCATCGGCTGATTGTGTGCAAGTGATTTAGAATTTGCTAACAAGGAACAAAATTTCTGCTGTGCACCATGTCTCTCGTTATTATTATATGGCTCCTTGCGATTGCAGGCTATGTTCGAAAATCCAAAAACGAACTCAAAAATACCCGCTTTGACAACAGAGAAAATATCATTCTTAACGTGGAATCTAAACTAACAGCAACTTTAAACGAGGCATTAGAGATTTACTTATAACAATGGATGAATCGTATGATTCTGTATATTGAATCTTCAATTACCTACTTTAGAAGTCATTAGCAATGAAAACACATAAGGTAAGTAACCATATTTGACTTAGACATAGAATGGCATAGACATAGGTGGCATAGACATAGAATGACTTGGCCTAGACAGAAAACAAGAAACAGAATACACACGGATAGAACAAAGATTCAGAAAATGTATGACTTTGTCTAGACATAGAAAACACAAGAAGGAAGAAACAGGATACACAGAATAAAACAATTTTCATAAAGTGTGACTTGACATAGACATATGAAACAAGAAACAGAATAGGCGATCTCGGACATCTTTGGCAACTGATAACAATGTTGTGCGGTGAAAGAAATGGGAAGTTGCACTGAAGCCATTCTAAGGGAAGTCTATCGCATAACTTATCTCGCTTCAGTATTAAAATGTATCCAAAACATAGCCAAAGTCTTTTCAACTTTTCATCATAGTTCCTAATATTTCAAATATTTTAAGAGTGTGCCATCTATATTTGCAATTAATCTTATAATAAACCAATTAGTGTGGCTGGAAAATAATGGAAAAGGCGCGTAGGTTGCAAGTAGCTTAGAAAGAGTTTTTATTGTTAGAAGTATAATCCTGTAACCAAACTCTTGATTGAAATTCAGCGTTCTGCTTAAGCCAGTTAAATCTCCTGAACTTTCAGACTTAATCTAAGAAAGCCTTTTCTCTTTTATTTTAGAAGTACTTTCAGAAACAACAAGGAAGATGGTGTAAAAAAATCGACTTTAATTTTATAAGAAGTTTCTCTCATGTAGAAAACGGAAGACCTTATATTGTTTCTTTTTTCAGTTTTAACTCTTGTTCCCTATAGTTGTTAAAATATTAAACTTTTTTTTTTTAATCTGCTACTGTAGGCAGTGGCGACGCATGACCAAATATCTTGAGGCTACGTGAGTCTCATAATCTAAAACTTGGTCCAAGATTTCTTAAGAAAGTTGTTCAACATTGCCTAAAGGTGATAAGGGAACAAGCACTCCGTTTGTTTGTCAATGCGATGATGTATGGAAGCCTATATACACAATGAAAGATTAATTATTATACATATTTTAAGATGAGGACGCTTAGGTTATCCATAGCACATCATTCACATGGAGAATAAATTTGGAGTGTATTGAAAAGAGATCTTTAGTTAGGTAAATAACCACGCGGAATATCTATCTATCTACCTATGTAAATAAATAAACAAACAAACAAACAAACAAACAAACAAACAAACAAACAAATAAATAAATAAATAAATAAATAAATAAAAGAGACTATGTTTGTGACATACTTTTCGAACCACTCAACCAATCTCGATTAAATTTTCAACATATATGAGGTTTGACCTGGGACGTTTTTTTTATCATTTCCCATTTGACAGTGTAACTTAGAAGAGGGGAAAGGAGGAGACATTTAAAAATGATCGTAAATGGCCGATATTAGAGTCGAATCTATAGTTTTCTGGGTCACTGAGATGAATAGTGGCACTTCCGATGCAGTTAAAATTCAAATTTAGAGCTGGAACTTGGGGGGAGGCTATATAAAAATCATTTAAAATGACTAATTTTAGTGTCGAATCTCTAGTTTTCCGGGTCGTTGAGATGAACAGTGGCACTTCCGATGCCGTTTAAATTTAAATTCAGTCCCGCAATTTGGAGGATGGGAGGGGGAGATACATAATATAATCGAAATGGACCGATATAAAAGCTGAATTCATAGTTTTCGGGGTCACTGACGAACAATGTTACTTCCAAATTCAGCCCCATTTGTACTTTGTGTCCAAAATGAAACGTATTCTCCCCTGCGAAAAACGGCTAGTAATTGTATAAAAAACAAGATCTTAGAGATACGAATAATAAAAAAAAAGAACTTATTAAAATGGATTGACTCCGTAGTTAAATGTGCAGGGTAATTCATATAAAAACCTATTCTGAACATGTTCTTATTTAGGTTTGATTGTAGTTAGGAAACTACAACTACATTGTAAATGTAAAATATCTTTTTTTAAAACAATACCATAATATCACATGTGGACCATCTTCCTGTTTGCACATATGTAATCGTACTTTCATTGTTTCGCAGACCTCTACAACATATTCTGGGCATATTAAGAGTTTTTTTTTAATATGGATATTATTGTGAGTATTTATAAATTATCGCTGTATGTAAATATTTGAAATGAACATAAGGAAAACCAATGGGAAAAACTCGAAATAACCTTCGTGCCTACATGGTCATTGTAAACGCTTTGGGCACAGGAGAACAGAATTCGATTCTCGATAGTAGCTCATGTAAAAATGGAAATTGAAATCTTTCAGTTTAACGTCCTACTATTATGCCCGTTAGGCTAAGGGAGGTCCCTAGTTCGATCCTAGCTCGCGCCAAGTGCACTTTGTGGTAGACAAACACTATGTACGTTTTTTCTTTCTTTATTCCACTATTTCATTCCTTATCATCACCGTCTCTTTTAGCCTAGCCAGCATAAACGTGGAACTTAAAACTGAAAGATTTCATTTCATTTAGGCTAAGGAACACGCTGATTAAGGCAAATGAATGATGATGGAAGAATTGGTGGAGTAAGAAAGTGGGAGAAAACGGGGGTACCCCGAGAAAACCCAGTAGCACGATATTGTCGATCAAAGACATACTTGGTCAGGTATCGAACCAGGGACCCGCACACCAGAGGTAAGCGCTTTAACAATGAGCTTTCGTGCCCCCCCCCCCTAGTCGCTCATGTAGTTTCGACCCCACTTTAATCTGTAGGTCTATGTCTCATATGATCTCCGAGTAGAAAGAGAGTTTACATGCGAAAAGAGTCAATCAATCAAAATTACGCGAAAAGAGTCAATCAATCAAAATTACGCGAAGAGTCAATCAAAATTACGCTAAAAGAGTCAATCAATCAAAATTACGCGAAAAGAGTCAATCAATCAAAATTACGCGAAAAGAGTCAATCAATCAAAATTACGCGAAAAGAGTCAATCAATCAAAATTACGCGAAAATTACTTTCTAACATGATATTATTCACTAAAAATTCACTGAGACGGAATCGAAGCAGGTTCCGAAAGACGAGAGTTGGGGTCTTAGCAATCACAGTCCTGCTCCGATTGACGTATGTTACAGGATCATGAGAAATAATATTGTAGATACAAAAAGAGAAAAGAAACAACTGCTGCTTATTGAATAATGTTTGTTTATATTTTTTGTTGTTGTTGTTTTAAAAATTGTTTAATTAGACAGCTTATAAAAGACCGACGTTTTGTTTAAGGTTTTTTTTTTGTTTGCTTTTTCAAAATGATATTTGAACTGACATGTTAATGATTTTGTTGGAAGGGGAAACATTCTATTTTTGAAGGTGGGGAAAACAGAAAAAAAAAATGAGACCAAAACCCGATTACATACAACTGAGGTTTCCAATATTTTCTGTACTGATTGTGGATTCATGTATCAAACCAGTTAAACACGTATCATTCATTTCAAAGCCACTGCTTTCATCGACCGTTCACAAAGGCCACAAGCACACAGAAAGAATATAGAAGCAAGCGTTGTTACAGGCTTCCACGTTAATAACAATAATGGGGAAACCTTTTACAGTTACGAATCAAATGGGACAAACGATTTTTATTTATTTTATTTTATTGATTTTGTTGTTGTTTTACAGAAATGTTTCACTGTCAATAAAACATAATATTTGTAATTTTTTTTATTTTGAACGTTTCCTCCTGTTATCTGACACTGTCATTAGCAATCAATGCTGCGGTTATTACCTCGATTTGACAGAATTTGTGTCAATAGTTCACGTTCTCAATGTCACACTGGTTTCATTGGAGTAATATTTTAACATGTCTGTTTATTATCCTCTCTTGATATATATACAGAGACTCACTTTAATATTCGGCCACCCCATATTGTTGTCATTTATGTCAAAGGACGCATTAATGTAAATATATAGGTATTTGTAAACAATTACAGGGAACAACTATCATGTCTTGTGTAGTATTTCGTAATGTGTAAAAGTTGTAAATGCAAACTATGCCTAACTAACTGCTAGGTTTCTACAAACTGTCTTCATATCATGCCACTTTAATATTTGGCCACTAAAGTGACTCGATGATCTTACTGCTGTATCTCCAGTTTACAGAACAATATGATTGGGGGATGGAACGTCGTATGTATAACTCATTTCTCGTCTTCGTGTTAGAAAGTGTGAGTGGATATTGGCTTTGCAGTATTACACTCCCAATGGGGCGCAAAAGTTGTAACACAACGTTTGAGCAGCGCCAGCTGGTCAATTTTCGTCATAAAAGGGGGATTCCAATATGTATATTGCCCATCTCTTGACTATACCACGAAGTACAGTCGGTGATATCTTGCGACGTTATAAGAACGAAGACAGGATAGAATCCGTGAAGCAGAAGAGTTGCCCTAGCAAGCTAAATGAACGAGACAAACGTGTGAGTGTGAGAAAAGTTAAGAAAAACCCAAAATTTAGTGCACCGAAGATTGCAGCGGAATTGTTGCAAGGATATAGAAAGGATGTACACCCAGAGATTGTTCGGAAAGTACTGGAAAACGAAGGATACCACGGAAAGGTAGCTAGAAAGAAACCATTTGTCAACAAAGTGAGCAGAAAGAAACGGCTTTAGTTCGCTAAAATCTACATGCAAAAGGAACCAGGATGATTGAAAGATATTATTTTTGCTGAGAAAAGAAAATTCAACATTTTAAAGTCAGATAGCAGGGTTCTATTGTGGCGAAAGGCTAATGATGAACTAAAAAAACTGAATTTACTAGCAACAGTCAAATATGGTGGTGGTAACATAATAGTTTGGGGGTGCATATCTGCTGTCGGTCTGGATGAACTCAGGTTTACTAATGCTAAAATGACAAAAGAACAATACCTCAGCATTCTAAAAAGAGACTTTACACAAGAGTGCAGACAAATTTGGAATCTGCGAGACCTTTAAATTTTATCACGACAACGACCCAAAACATAAGGCGTATGTTGTATGTGAGTGTCTTCTGTACACCTAAAGTTATCGAAACTCCACCACAAAGTCCGGACCTCAATCCCATTGAAAATTTGTGGGATGAACTCTACGCTAGAGTTCGGAAAGTGGCGGTAACATCAAAGAAGAAACTTGAGAGAAGGTTAACAGAAGAATGGACCAATATTGCTCCAGAATATACCGCAAAAATAACTGGAAATATGCAAAATCACTTGAAGGAGATGATACGCAATAAATGGTATCCAACTAGGTATTAAAACATTTTTCTTGCATCTAAGAAGGCGATAAGAAAGTTCCACATTATGTGGTGGCCGAATATTAAAGTGATTATAATTTTTGTGTTTGAGAAGAAATATTCTGATTTTTGTACGTTAGAGTTAAAATTTTATGGTTTAATTTTTGTAAAAAGTTGCAGAAAATATAGAGTTTTCACATAGTATAAACAATATTATCACTCTACTTTACTGTAGTTCATAATATAAGATGAAACGCCAATACAATCTGGTGGCCGAATATTAAAGTGAGTCTCTCTGTACATGATGTTAATGAACATTGTGTCATAAATTTAAAAGGTAAGACTTACATTTAAAAAAAAAAGATTCTACAAGGGTCGGAAAATAAAGGAGATTTTATTAAAAACTCATGGATTTCATCTGGGTCTAGAATTTATATCTATAGTTCGATTTTCATGTGATTTGTGGCAAATAATCAAGGAAAGATGAGGGATTTTTGGAACTAATTCTCGTTTACTGGTTTGAATTTATCCGGGGTAATATCAGCCACACCTCAAGGGAAACAGCAAACATTCCCCAATGTACCTTACAATTTAAATGAGGAGCAGTGCGGTGTGGAGAATTGAGTTTTCTTCGTTAGATGGCAACCTCGCCAAGGTCAATAAGAAACAGGAAACTAGACCGTTGTAAATGAAATGAAATCTTTAAGTTTTACGTCGCACGTTTATGCCGGTTAGGCTAAAGAAGACGGTGATAATGAGAGAAATGGTGGAATGAAGAAAGTGGGAGAAAACGGGAGAACCCCGAGAAAACTCACGGTGTTTGCCCACCACAAGGTCCACACGGCACGAGCTGGGAGCGAACCAGGGACCCCAAGCACCGGAGGTGAACGCTATACCACTTAACCCGCTACATGGACTCATTCCTGGCTCCTTTAATCCTCTACTCCCAATTTTGCTAACAACTTGTTACATTTGTATTTATACCCTGAAAGTTATATACCAATACATGGTTAAAACACAAAATAGAACCACTTTAGCGTGTTCTATTCTACCACTTTTGTAAGTAACTGGCCGTTCCGGCTAGAGCCCTGTTAGAGGGTCATGCCTTATCTTAGGGAACTGAAGTGTGGGAATAGTAGATGTGGGCGACTTGGAGAGGGTCTTAGAGTTCTTTATTAAATCTTGTTACAATTATCAAAAATTTAAGGACCTTTGCGGGCCTTAACACCAATCAGACTGGGTAAGTGTGACAAAGCAATTACATGATGTACAATAGGCCACAGAGAGTATTGAGGTACAAAATCCGATACTTAGGCAACCCAACTAACGCCCGTTCCAAGATTAATTACGCCTGGTAGAACAGCTATAACAGCAGCGTGAGTTGCCTCCACTGGTGAAAAGAACAAATCGTAAAGAGTGCTTTTGATGAAATGACAAAAGGGAGTCTTTGCATACTTGTACTCACAGTACACAGCACAGTACCAAAAGAAAATATACGGACACCAGAGGCGCCGATGAGAAGTTAACAGTCGGGGGACTTAAATAATCTTACAATTAACTCAAATGAGGGATTATATAAAAAAGTTAACTTACTCCAAATGAATATGCATATATGCGTATCAAATAATATACGGATAGATTATGTGGTATACAAAGTAAACACAAAGCCTTGTGATGAGTTTTAAAACTATTAACAGTAATACTAGCTGCAAATCAATTAATGTATGGATTGATCATTCAGGGGAAGAACCCAGCTCCCAATAAAAATTTTGGGAGTATAACAGGACCTGAGCTCCCACGTTCCGGCGCCACTGATTGATACGTAATGTTACTTCGAAAGAAGAACTTGTCTGATTCCATTATTCGTTGAACGACTTTTGAAAATGCTAAAAATTGTTATGCCGTAAATTATTTGTAAATATTAAAAATGCAAAATTCGATAACACTTAAACGAGTTGGGAAACTTATCCGTACTAAGCGTCTTTCTCCTTAGGTTGCAAATATACCTGAGAGTTCGTGATTTCTTTAATATTTGTGCAAATTTACACATTGAGATGCAAGGAAAAAAGAGGAGAATATAGTGTCAATTAATAATAATTTAAAAATGAACGAAATTAACGGATAATATCAAATATACAACCATTAACAGAATTAACTCTGTAACTCGTTTTCTCCATTCATTTTCCTTCCTTTATTTTCAGGATTACATCATCACTGAATTTCTCCACTGGAGATTATGTTTCACTTAGCAGCATCCAACGGGAGCTCAGCCTTGTAAATGAAACATTCTAAAAAGTGTAAACGGCGAAGACGAGAATCGAACACGGATTGCAGAATTAAGAAACTACAACGCTAACCACACATCTAAAGCGTTACTTCTTCCGGCTCGCCTAAATAAAGATCGTTTTCTGTTCGCTCAAAACAGTAGCTTGTTAATAGTTAGATTGATTCGCAAAACACAGGAATATGTATTTGAGGACTAGGAGGGCTTTACATCACTGTATTCATTAAATTATCAACATTACAGGTATTTAAAATCAAAATACAAAACTCCTTTATTTTGAATCAAATACGGCGCGTGTACTATACTCGTAAACAAACTAAAGACAAATTAATTGCTGCGTAGTAATCGTGGTTAAGTAGTCAAGGAGCTCGATCAGTAATCTGAAGATAGTCAAATCGAATCGGATCCATGAACGACCAGTATATTTTTACTTTAGAATTTTTGGTGGCGATTGACCGGCGATGACACACGCTTTATTTTCTTCTGATATTTGAATACTCGGATGTTTCAATACTTGAACTATCAAATCTTCAGGAATAATAATAGTAATAATAATAATAATTATTATTAATATTATTATCTCATAGAAGACTAAAAGTTAGGAGCTTCTTATCGCTCATGGTATAAGATTACAATCAGAAATGTAATATTTGGCAAAAATATTTCGGTATTGTTTCGTGTTGCTCACATAAAGGGAATTTCCCATCTCGTTTCTAAAACAAACCAAACAAAATTGAGATGAGAGTTAACATTTTACGTTCAATACGGGACAAGGCTAACTCAAATTATCGTCTCGCTTTGGAGATGAAAATCGAGAGGATACGAGAAGTATCGTAAACACTTCTCGTTTCATTTCGATTTTCGAAATAGTGTATGTCCATTCTTTAAGTAACAATTGCTTTGTAGACTGAATCTTATACGGTATTTTGTTACTTTCTATTTCGGAGCTTATTGAATTTATTATGGTCTGTGTAGATATTTTTGTAGCAAAGCTTTTATAATTAGTTCTGCATATCCTAAAAGTTAGTTTATTATATGCCTTACTGTTCAGTGATATTCAGTTATTTTTATTACAGTTAGTTTCATCAAAACGTACAGTAGAATACTTTCTACATGAAACTTTAGTGGAACGCTTTGGTTTAAAATATTGCTAGTTCCAGAGGTGTGTCTCGGAAATTGAGAAACCCTCCCGAAATCCCAACTTATCTGTAAGTTTTGCCTAATTTTAGAGCAACTTTAAAAATTTTACATTTCTGGTTTAATGTTATGCCATGAGCGATAATAAGCTCCTAACTTTTAATCTTGTATAAGATAATTATTATTAACTATTATTATTCCGAAATATTTGATAGTTCAAGTATTGAAACACCCGAGTATTCAAATATCAGAAGAAAATAAAACGTGTGTCATCGTCGATCTATCGCCACCAAAATTTCAAAAGCAAAAAAAGTATTGGTCGTTCGTGGATGCGATTCGATTTCACTATCTTCAGATTACTGGTCGAACACCGTGAGCAGTTAACCACGATTACTACGCAGCAATAGATTTATCTTTAGTTTGTTTACGAGTATAATACACGCGCCGTATTTGATTCAAAATAAAGGAGTTTTTTATTTCATTTTTTTAAAAAATCTGTAATGTTGATAATTTAGTGAATACAGTGATATAATGCCTTTCGAGCCCTCAATTACATATTCCTGTGTTTTGCCAATCAATCTAACTATTAACAAGCTACTGTTTTGAGCAAACAAAAAACGATCTTTATTTAGGCGAGCCGGAAGAAGTAACGCTTTAAATGAGTGATGCCGGTGCAATAGCCGAGTGGTCTCGGGCGTTCGGCTTCGGATCATGAGGCGCAATCCACTGGGGGTTCGAATCCCTCTGAAGAGCAAGGTCGGAATTTTAACTATCCTGGATTTCGTGTCCCTGTCGAATATGGTAAAGGTCAAGGAGGCCTTGTATACGAGAAAACTCGGGTTGCTCAGGAAAATGAGGTATCATCGGTTGATCTTTTAAATTCAAAAAGTTGTTAGCGTTGTACTTTCGTAATCCGGCAATACGTGTTCGATTCTTGTCTTCGCTCTTTACACTTTTTAAAATGTTTTGTTTATAAGCCTGAGCTCCAGTTTTATGCTGCTACATAAAAGAATCTCCAGTGGAGAAATTCAGTGATAATGTAATCCTGAAAATAAAGGAAGGAAAATGAATGGATAAAACGAGTTACAGAGTTAATTCTGTTAATGGTTCTATATTTGATATTATCCTTTAATTTCGTGCATTTTTAAGTTTTGTTTATTTATACTATATTCTCCCCTTTTCTCTTTGTGTCTCAATGTGTAAAATTTCACAAATATTAAACAAATCATGAACTCTCTGTTATTTTTGCAATATAACGGGAAATAGGCGTGCTTTAATACGGATAAGTTTGAGTGTTATCGAATTTTGCATTTTTAATATTTATTAATAAATTACCAATGCCAAGCATTTTCAAAAATTATTTAATGAATAATAAAATGAACAATTTCTTCTTTCGGAGTAGTATTTCGTATGAATCAGTAGCGCCGGAACCTAGGAGCTCAGGCCCTGTTAGACCCCCAAAATTTTCATTGGGGGTTAAGTACTTCCCCTTAAATGATCCATCCATACTTTTAATTGATTTGCAGGTAGGACTACTGTTAATAATTTCAAAACTCAGAGCAAAACTTCGAGTTAGTTAAAATAATAACCTGCCATATATATATCACATAATCTATCCGTATATTATTTAATACGCATATATGAATACTTATTTGAAATAAGTAAACTTGTTTATATAATCCTTCATTTGAGTTAATTGTAAGATTAATTAAGTTCCCTTACTGTTATCTTCTCATCAGCGCCTCTGATATCCGTATATTTTTTCAAGTGGCTGTGTATAGTTTTACGTGTGTATCATACAAACAAGAAGTACTGTGAGTACAAGTATCCAAGGACTCCCTTTTGTCATTTCATCAGCCAGCGTTTCGCTCCACTTCTGCACGAACACACTCTTTACGATTTGTGCTTTTAACAGTTGGGGGCAACTTCACGCTGCTGTGCTAACAACTACCAAGCGTGATTAATCTTGGAGCAGGCTTTAGTTGGGTTGCCTATCTCACAGATTTTGTACCTCGACAATTTCTGTTCCCTACTGTACATGAATGTTAAGTTTGAACACAGAGAATGACTAAATCAGATGCAACTTAATTGTCGTTATAAGTATATATACTTTGGAGACGAGGATGATGGATGAGGCGAAGTGCATGATTACGTCACAACACAGGGAAATGACGAATGAAGTTATCTTCTCGCCTAGGGACTACTCTAGGTATTGATGGAGACAATGGGAGCCTATCTTAGTTGTGGATGGATTTATTGCGCAACATAGGCTGGAAAGATGAACGGAAGATTGTCATGAATTTGATAGTCTGCAAGCAACTACAGATCTAGGGCGTCAGGAGGTAGTGTGTAGCAGTACAGAGTATATAGGAGCGATAGCGGTGGATGGGAATATGGAAAAGGCAATAGATGGAGTGCTATATGAGGCATAGCTTTCAGAAGTAGAGGATGGTGTGCTTGACAACGATTACGTATGTAGATGAGATGTCACTTTCGAGATGAAACTGTAGAGATGGAAACTCAATACGGTGATACAACTCTGCTGTTGAGTTAGGTAACTTGATTCGAAATGCAATACTTAGTGCATGTCTCTCTAAGACTAGAAGCTTTTCGTAGAAGGAGCGTGTAGCAGTAATCCATGCAGTATGATCGTATGTTAGAGACGGTCGTAGGAAAGCTTTGTAGATACTTCAATACTGTAGTAGATTTCAAGGTCCATGATGTTCCAGTTAACCAATTTAAGAGATTTAGTCTATTGTATACCTTGGTGGTGATTGTTTGAAGATAAGGTTTCCATGTTAGATGTTTATCGAAAGTAATGCCCACGTAGGTCACTGTTGAGCGTGCCTGTATAGGTGCGTGATTGACGTGAAGTGTGAGGAGGTTTGAATTTCGACGAACTCGTGAGGTTTTCTTAGAAGGAACGAACACAATACCCTGAGTTTTATGGCATTAATTGTGAGTTGCAATTTATTACACCAGAGGAGAAAATGGTCAATTGCTGTCTGCAGAGATGTGTTTATTGATTGGATAGTCGATCCTAAGGCGAGGAAGGCAGTGTCGTCGGTGTATTGAAAAAGATGGACTTTATCAGGAAGTGGAGGCATATCAGCAACATAGAAAATGTAGAGAAGCGACGACAAAGCCGATCCTTGACGTACTCCGGACAGCAAAGAAAAAGGTGTGATAGACAGTTATTTATGGAAACATAGGAGAGACGGCCCACAAAGAAGTTGTAAATCAGACGGATATAGGTGACCGGTAAACGGAATTGTATTAGTTTATAGGTAAGGGCTAAGTGTCAAACTTTGTCAAACGCTTTCTCTAGATCAAACAGTAGAAGACATGGTAGTTTGACGGAATTATAATGTTGTGTTACCATTGTAGATAAGCGAAGCAGTTGATCATTAATGGAATAGCCTGGTCGAAATTCTGCTTGATGGATGGAAAAAAGGTGGCGACTTTCGATGTATGTATGTAGCCGTCGGACAAGAATGCGTTCTAAGATTTTACTGAAGGTGGACGTTAATTGTATCGGACGATAAGATGATACGCTTTCAGGTAGTTTGTGCGGTTTTGGAAACATTAACGTCTTTGAATTCTTCCATTGGACAGGAAAATAGCCTGTTCGAAGGATGAAGGTAAAGGTCCTGAACGGTAATTGGTTCTGTCAGAGGTTGATTATGTGGAAGAGTATGGCACTTATGAGACTGTAAAGAAGGAGATGAAGTATTGATGTGTTTGCTGGATGGCGATATTAGGTGTGAATATTGCATGAAGAAATTCAGCGAAAGCGTTGGCTTTGTCTGTATCTGAATACCCAAGACATCGCCTTTGGAGCAAATCAGGAGTAACTAGTAATTATCAGGGAGAATTTTACTTTTGGAGTTTATTGCTTGCAATGATTAAAGCTTTAGGCAGTATATTTGACATTTTTGCGAAGTAATAGATAATGTAACATGTTCTGCTGTAATCGAGCACGAAAATAATTGTAAGCCTATGAACTGTCTAACATTTACATGAGTATCAGTACTGCCACCTGTTGTTCTTATATCCTAGCAGCGGACGTTACCGACTTCTCACAATCATTAAGCGATCATTCGTCGAAAAGTATCTATAACACCGCCTGGCGAAGAAACGACAGCTGCTATCTAACTTTACGACGACGGGAGCCCTTTCACTTCCGCTTCGATGGTTTTGAGCTTGGAACTTAAGGGAGCAGACTACTAAATATTTTTGAAAAACTAATAATTTTTCTTTTGCCCGTTTTTCGTAAGTGGAAAGAGGTAATAAAATGTAAGTTACCACAATAATAGATAATGTTATTCTACACCCGAAAATACGAATCGGAAGAATTTTCAGTGTTGCCATCCATAGAAATTACAGTGTGACCAGAATTTGAATTACTCAAAAATCTAGGTTAAGGCAGCGACTAGAAAAATGAACTTAACGGTAATTAATGACTTATTATGCTATTTATCTTCCTTGTTTACTACTTTTTAAATACTTTTTCTATTTATATTGTAATAACTTATTTATTTTGTAATAATTTATGTAAGTTTTATAAAATAAATAGAAATATTATCTAAAAAGTAGTAAACAAGGAAGATAGACAGCATGATAAGTCATCAATTACAGTTGAGTTCATTTTTCTAGTCGCTGCCTTAACCTAGATTTTTGAGTAATTCAAATTCTGATCACACTGTAATTTCTATGGATGGCAACACTGAAAATTCTTCCGATTCGTATTTTCGGGTGTAGAATAACATTATCTATTATTGTGGTAACTTACATTTTATTACTTCTTCCCACTTAGGAAAAACCAGCAAAAGAAAAATTATTAGTTTTTCAAAAATATTTAGTAGTCTGCGCCTTAAAGCGGAATGAAGCCGGCAATAATTTTTCCTTCACTTTGGCGGCTATCCGTCAAAAGGCGACAGCGGACCGACGATAGTTGGCGGCACTTTGCATATGGGGTTACTTTCTAATTGACGACGTAACCTCTAATGATACATTTTTAAAATCTCATTAGTAGTTAATTGATTGATGTTAAGATTAAGTGCCCTGTTTTGAGCAGCGAGGCTATCCAAATTAGATATTTAGTTTCAGGTAGAATCATAACCATTGTTTCGTGTTCCATGTTCTACCACCGAGAATTGAACCCAGAACCAAGTGTACTGAACTGCAGAGATGGCGGGGGTCAATGGTAACTTGACCCATGACCCACTGACCACTCACCCACAGTGACCACGACCCACTGACCCCAAGATTCACCGTGAACCATTCTGACCCACGACCCATCATGTCCCACTCTGACTCACCACCAGCTAAAACCCATCGTCATCAACTTTAATCGATGATCCACGCATGACTAAAACGTTAACTTGTAACAAAACAAGGCTGTGAAAGTATCATTAATCCGAATTTGAATTTCTACTGTCAATCATTCAAACACCGCTCTGTTACGGTACCAGTGGATCTGGCCTTCACGATATAAAATTGTAAAGTGTTTGTAATGGGGCATATTACGATGAATTTCCATTTAATTATCATATATAATTATTTCCTTGTTGAATTACAGATACTTTTCAGTGGAAAATAGGATGAAATTTGGAAGTCTCAAATCAAGGTAAAGTAGCCCAACTTAAAGGGAAAAAAACGTGTAAAATTCGACTGTCTGTCGAAAGCTAAGTAATAAGTCCTATTGCTATTATTACAATTACAAATATCAATATCCAAAAGTACCTGAAGTTCTTTTTTGACTTAGATATACTTACCTCAGGTAAACAAATAGAATCAAATGAAAAAGAAAGTAAAACGGAGAACTTGAAAGCAAAACGTAGACAAATTAACCAGTGTTCAGAAGATGCTATTGATGCACTGGACAGAGTGGGTCGACGATTCAGAGTGGGTCACAGTGGATGGTGGGTTGCAGTGAATCACGTCCTTTTGACTCACTACCCACTAGCAAATCTTGATCCACTTGACCCACGACCCAATGACCCACTCCTTCTCTGGATTAAAGGTATGCGTACTGGTCATTAAATACCGGTGTTAGAGATGCTTTCAGTATGACTGGGAGCAATTGAGCACTGGGTCATGGAAAATTTTTGCCACCACAACAAAAATAACTTCATTTTCTTGTCTTGACCGTTCGTCTGGTTTTTAAATTAATCAAACAACAAAAGAAGGAATAAAGTAAAAGTGCCTGGTGAAAGAAAGTAGAAATAAAATAAAATTGGATGGAAAAACTAAAACTAACTTAGTACATCATTACTTTCTTTCAATACGCGAGCTGTATCTTCCTTTAAAAGAAAGAAAATCAATCTTAATGTAGCGAACATGAATTCGACGATTCATTTATATATATACACAAAGAGAAGCGTTTTCAGTGAACGAAGACTAAGATCCAAAGAAGAAAAATAGACAGTAAAAATGCCTGTGAGGCAAGAATGAGGCAAAATGTGGAGAGGAGAGGAAACTTCTGTATTAAAAAGAAAGAAAAAAAAGGAAGGTAGAAATGAAATATCCTATGAAAAATCCTTTTTTCTGTTACGTATTCCCTGAGGAACTGATCGTTTCCGTAGCTGTGTAGGATATGTCCACAGTGAAATAGGGCACATTGCATGGAAGTTTCAATTTTCTGCGATATTCATTTCCGTTTCTTTACAGCTAAAAAGACGAGGAAGGGACCTTGCGGTACCAAAACTGCAGTCCAGATACGCTTTAACCATATCTGGGTAATATCTTTTCTCTCTCCTTTCTTACGTTTTGTATATATATGTATAGTTTGTGTATGTGTGTGTGGGATGACCTCGTACGATAGAATATCCCGTAAGCGCTTATTGCACTACACAGACGTACATATATGGAGAGAGATAAAATGAAATCTTCGTGTGTTGGAGTGCCGGATGTATATTCTCGCTCTTCACTCCCTTATCGTTATGAAAGAAGATACCATTTCTTTGCTTGGAAATTCAACCTGAGCTAGATTAACCTTAATCCTAACATTTCTGATACAATGAGTAACTAATACAGTGGTTTCCAACCTTTTTTCAATGACGACACAATTTGTTGAAGATCGACATTATCGCGATATATTTGTTTGATTTTGATTTGCTTATACGTAATATAAGGTATAAAAGTGTATTAAATCTCCATAAAGTAATAGGGGCCACGGTGGCTCAGTTTTAGATTCTTCACCTCTGTTGGACGAGGTTCTTGGTTCAATTCCAGCTCTCACCAATCTCGTTTTGTGGTGAACAAACATCATGTACGTGGGTTTCCTCGGGGTTCTTCTGTTTCCTCCCACTTCCTTCATTCCATCATATCATTCATTTCTCATCATCACCGTATCCTTTATCATAGCCAGCAGAATCGTGGGACGTAAAACTAATTTTTATAAGGTACTTACTGTATATACTACTGAGCACCGTTCCAGCCGCTGGAAGTGTTGACTTGAGCAATCTGTTCCAAAGTTGGTTTTAAGTATCTGCATAATTTCTAAAATCTAAAATTTCTCGATTGAGCGATCTGTTCCAAAATTGGTTTTAAGTATCTGCATAATTTCTAATCTCTAAAATTTCGCGATTGAGGAATCTGTTCCAAAATTGGTTTTAAGTATCTGTATAATTTCTAAACCCTAAAATTTCGCGAAACACCGTTGGGAATAACTGATCTAATTCATACTGTTACAAGTGATATATGGCTCGTATGTGTTGCGATTTACAAGTGTGAGTTAAGAGATATCAAACAAAAGTCATTAACACTCTACTTATTGTGTACGCAGTATAAGCTACTAATTCTCAGAGGTTTATGTTCCGTAAATACACGTGAATAAGGAAACCGTGATCAGTGAATGGAGAAAAGTATGGGATTATAAGAAGTAGTTCTATATTTACGAAATTAACTTTTGGTTAAAATTGCTTCAGATGGTGGTGGCCCCGAAATTCAAATTATACGGAGAAATGAACAGAATCAGAGGAGATGTCAGCATGAGTTACAAAAAAAAAAAAAAAAAAATAAATAAATAAATAATAAATAAATAAATAAATAAATAAATAAATAAATAAAAATAAAAAAAAATCATTCGTGTAGGGCGAATAATTAGGGAGAGAAACGAAGTTATATCCTGGACTATATGTATTCGTGTATTGTTGCAAAATTAGTGTGTTTAAGTCATTGAGATAATATTAGCAACATGAGATGCCCTGATGAGAGATTTTTGGTGGTATCGAACTCATATATGTCGAATTGATCCGCCATATTGGAAGAGGATAAAGAGGGGTTTTCAACGTAAGGGGCCATAGTAATTTATGTCTGTTTTATTGTTGATTGTCTGTGCTCGAGGAAAAATTATACGACGAAAACATCAACGTTCTTTGGAATTTTTATAATATGTCAAAGGTAAGTCATTTTCTTCCCTCTTTTACCCTGCAACAGTCAATAATATAATGTGCTTGTGTACTTGTAATTACATTGGGTGAATAGGCATGTGCATTGTATTTACACTGTTAATTGGCTCGTAAAGACTACTATTTACAGAATTGTCGAACTATTACTAAGTTTGCTTATTTATTGAACCATATATTTATAAGTTGTTGGAAATTTTGTCAAAATTATGTAACATACAAGTGTTCTGTAACACCTTGGAAAGGCAACTGTTTGGTTGTGGATGGAGTAGGCCTACTTTGCCTACGTTAAAAATTGTTAATGATGGCAATTACTGCATAAAATAAGCCACACTCACTCTTAAAAGGAACAATAGGCCTATCTCTTATACAAGTCGCACGTTATTTATCGATATTCTGCACAAAAAAGTATATTTGTGAGTGGGTTCACGTTCACTTTAGCAGACGGTTCTACCAAATTGAAAATTTATATCTCGTATATAGTATATAATTATTTTTGTTTTGGTGGAATCCGTTAGTTAAAAATCAACAGGCGCTACGATTTATCACTTTAAAAATAATAATGTCCGCTTTAGTTGTCGCAAAACGTAGAGCGGATAACGTAAAAGGTTGCAGCATTTGGTATTGTCCAAAATCTACGATAATTTATTGTAAAGTTTATTGCGAGTTATTGTGAAGTTTACGAACTTCCCACATACAGGAGTTGCCTATAGTTTCCTATTACAAATCAAAAAGCTCCTAACGAAAGGTCCCCACCATTATTTATACGCTGACAAACTTTCGCAATACGCCATCCTGGGAGAGGATATCTCGAATTGAACGCTACAATCGAGAGCACGCTCGAATCAACACTGCGAAAAGGGAAAGAGCATCTCTAGTTCTTTATATTATCTCAGTGGTTTAAGTAATGTTTGATGTCCCAATATGTATTTGGCAGGGAGACTCGTTCTTAATCTCCCCTTTCCTTTAAAAGTTTATTTAAACAATACTGTAAAAAAATGAAATCAAATCTTTGAGTTTCACGTCCCACGGTTATGCCGGCTAGGCTAAAGGAGGCGGTGATGATGAGTGATGAATGAAATGGTGGAATGAAGAAAGTGGGAGGAAATGGGAGAACCCCGAGAAAACCCACGCACACGGAGTTTGTCCACCACAAAGTTCACTTGGCGGGGAGTGGGATCGAACCCGGGACCCCAAGCACCAGAGGTGAACGCTCTACCACTTTTTTATTTTTAAAAACAACTTCCTGACTATTTTTTCTATTTTAACCATTTCTCAGGACTACTAGACATGGCAGGGAGGGACACGAACACAGAAACATCGAGGACAGTTAAAATTCCATCCTTGCTACTACAGAGGGACTCGAACCCCCAATGGGCTTCACCTCACGATCATCAGCCTAACGCCTCAGACCGCTCGGCTACACCCACCGGCTTTCCCACTGAGCCACCGCGGCCCCGCTACACAATACTATAGTAGAGTGTTGTTTATAGTGCTGGTTGGAAACATGACAAGGTAAGGATGAATCGTTTTTCTTATTCCTGAATAGTGTGTATACTACAATTGATATTACATGTCCTTTCTGACAGTTTGCTGAGCACACGTGATGCTCAATGCTGTGTTGCCAGCTTTTGCGTCGGGTATTGGAACACGAAATTATTCACTGCAAGTAAATCTCAGTTTTATAAAATTAAATGACACAAAAGAGAACTAAAAAGAATGCTCTCAATATCCAGCAGGTCCACTACTCAAGTTGACATTCGACTGAAACAATATGCATTTGTTTATATTCAAATTGACAACGTGCGGAAAGGCTGGAATGTTTACCATTGCAGAGTGAGAGAAATGAACCACAATAATTGGCTGAATGTACTGTTGCCATAGAAACAGTTCTTGTTGCATGATTGTTATGACCACATGCAGAAAGAAAAAACAAATGAAAGCAACTGTCAGAAAGGACAAGTTGTGTCAAATGAACTGTAGTTTGCTACACTTAACAGTTGGAAGGTACTAGTTTTGCGTAGTAATGCAATACACATAAACACGTACTTAGTAGAAAGCATAGAAATAAGAAATATTTGAGATTAACAGTTAAAAATGAATGACGGAAATGAAGAAGAATAATTATATGTAACGTATATTAAAATAACAACAAATAAATAGTAATACAACATTGAAAACAAGTTCAGGTAGGTTTTATCCGTGGCTGCCATCTGCGGAAGATTAGCCAAAAACTACTTTTAATTGAAGTTTCTTAACAAAATTAATATGCCACATGGTTAATTATCGGTTTTAAACAGTGGCTTGAAGAATTTAAGTTTTTTGTCTTGTTTTGAAACTTTTAAACGTTTTTTTTTAAATCAGGCTGAAACTCAACTGTGGCTTGATCTTTTTTTTTTCTTTCGAAAAAAAGCTTCTGTTCATAGATGGATCGTTGCTTTTATAAAGAGGTCACAGAGATCGTTAGCCATTCGCACTGCTCAACTTAATCTCTTAAAGGTCAGTGTTATCTTCTCTCTACAAGTTGTAGGCTCATCCTCACTAAAAATCGATGTAACGCTTTCCTCCAATCCCGTTTCAGTAGAGTTGAGTTGTTGAGTTGATTTTGAGTTTAACGTCCCGTTCAGCAGCGAGGCTATATGAGACGTGGTCCTACTGATTAACGTGGAATCCGAACCACATGAGCTCCCGCCGGGAATCGAACCCGGGTCTCCCACGCCAAAGGCGAGTACGCTAACCGCTTAGCCACAGAGGAGCTCAACCCGTTTCAGTAGAGTCTTCATCCTAGTATAATTAAAACAACTCTTCAAGATCGATTCATGACCGATTTCATGTTATTTCACATTAGACCTTGTTTATTGGCAGCTTCCTGATCACCCATTCCTCCTGCTTCGAGGTTTACTCGCGCTGGTCAAGTTCCTTCCATTTGCCGTGCTTATCCAGAGACGAATGTTGAGCGTGTGCCTGGTCAACCGGTCTTCGCAACGAGGTCTAAATGCTATAGCGTCCTACACCATATGTAAGCATAACGAAGCGTATGAAAGGAGGACAGCTTGACGGACAACACACAAACCCCAGACTTACGCGTCATTGATTATGTTTGCTCAGTTTAAAATCTTCATCGACGTAACTGAGTTTACATTGAATGAGAAATCATACTCGTATAATATTTATTGAGAAACCATTCATGGTATATATCTTCATTCCACAACGGATACAGTTTGTTCTGCAGGCCGGTATATTAATCGGGTAAGTTGCTTTTCATTCACTGTTACCATTATTTTGAAAACTACCTGTATTTACATGTGTATATGACAGACAAGACGAGGGAGTTGAAAAGTCAACTTTTGACCCATTGAAAGGCAAATAGCAGTCTTTATTTGTGACAATACTGTGTGCTTATATTTCAAAAAGTGGATAGAGGAAGTGGTAGTTCTGAAATTGGTCTCTCTAACTTGTCGAAATATTATACAAAAGTGTCAAACATTTATGGACAATTCTCTACAATGGAACTGGGTCTGGAATTCAAACAAGTTCCACTCTACGTCAACAGCTTTCTCTATAATGGTTAGAATGTAGTTTCAATTGGTAATTTCTGTTACAACGCGAAGCCTATTATACATACTTTACTTCTTATAGTATTATATATATATATATATATATATATATATATATATATATATATATATATATATATATATATATATATATATATATACTATGCTCTCCCCTATACATATATGCCGTATACGTATAAGGAGGAAGAGAAAAAGAGTATATTTTCCGTTTATTTCTTCGTTTCAGAACGTAGTGCGTGCCTATGACAGGTTTCCTATACATTTTTTGACAATGGGTATAAAAAGAGAAGTTTTTTTTATATAGAAGAGAAACAAAAAAAACTAGATAGGAAAAACGTTAAATTCTCTTTCGCTTACGAAAATGTCCCTCTACGGAAGAAAGACTTAAGAAAGAAGACGAAGGAAAGGAAATTAATTGATTGTAGATATCAATATCGTAAAAAAAAGAATAATGGGAAAAGAGTAAAAGGAAATGTTAAAGAAAAGAGGAAGAAACCAGAAAGATAAATAGTCGGAAAGGAAATGAAAAGGAAGTTGAAAAACATGATGTACTTTGTTCACAGTCAATTTACGTGTTTCTTTTATTTTTCTTATTACAACCAAAATTTTACTTTTTTTAAAAAAAAAATTCAATAACATGGTTGAAGATAAAGTTGAGGTACAATTGTACGTTCATTGAAAAGCCAGAGCTTGTGTTGTGGTTTTAGACTTCAAAGCTATGCTATGAAGTTTTATACAACGACTATGTCCGTCGGAAGTTCTATAGAACGAGCATATCCGTCGGAAGTTCTATAGAACGACTTTGTCCGTCGGAAGTTTCATAGTACTATTATGTCCGTTTATCTGCCTGTTTTTACAGGGTGCTTCAAAACAACATCGACAACCTTTGGGAGGTTACTCCTGACACCAACATAAGACAAAATATAGATCATCCTGGATGCACAAATGCTTCCTTTCGGAGTTATAGGCTGCCGAAAATATGAAAAAAAAAAAAAAACTTTAAAGGTCAATAGATCCAAAGCTATGGGACCTACTGTAGTCGGGTCAAGACTTCACTCAGGAACTAGCATCTATACTATCCAAATATCCTAGTTTCAAAATCCTCTGGTACTTCCGCAACAATTTCTATAGTGGTAGTTGGAGAGTACTTTAAATTACATGCCCGCAGCCAAATTCCCTCTACAAAAATTGTTGCGTGAATACCTTAGGATTCTGAAACATGTATTTTACGACAGCGCATATAGTTCGTAAGTGAATTCTTGAGCCAACTACGGTAGGTCCTATAGTTTTGGAGCTATGGACCTTTAAAGTTCATTTTTTTTCGTGTTTTCGATATTTATAACTCCGTAAGGAAGCATTCGTGCATCCAAGTTGGTCTATACTTTTTGTCTGATCTTAGTGCCAGGAATCATCCCCCAAACGTTGTCGTTGTTGTTTTGAAACACCCAGTAGATTCTGTCTCATTTATTAATCCTCTATTCAAAACAGAAATGGTAGAAGTTCAACGTTGATCAACATACACTAGAAACGGTAATAGATAGTGATAAGCGTTTGTTTCTAAATCCGTTCATTGTTTCAAGAAAAGATACCAACGAGTCAATCCAGTCTTCGCCAAATTTTGCAGACCTATTATGCAACGCAAAAGTTGGAACAAGTAATTGTAAGTGTTATTCTGATCATTGCGAACTAAAACATATTTTTCGTTACATTGCGTTGGCACAAACCTGTATGGAATGAGATCCGATATCTCCATTTGTGTGTGTGCGGCCTGGAGATCAGACGAGTGGACTGAGAATTTTGAAAACGGGTACCTTGGTCCTGGTCCCAGACCAAGACGAAGCGTTTTTTTTTTTAATTTTAAACCAATGGGATCTCAGGGAAGAGTGTTTACCGGGACATGTAAAAGTAATAGAAAATGACCGATATTAGTGTCGAATTCATAGTTTTCGCGGTCGCTGAGATCAATGATGAAACTCTGATTGCATTAAATTCCAAATTCATTCCATTCGGTCACTCGGTCGAAAAAGTATCAAACGCTTTTTCAGGCCAGCCACCCTGAATGAGGTTTTCCTCATTCACACCAGGCAAATGCCGGAGTGGTACCTAATTTATAGGTCCCAGGCCTCCTCCTTCCTTCCCCAATCCTTTCTTCCTTCCCTTTCCCCGGATTGTGTGCTCGCCGAGGGACGTCATCCTTCAAATCGTGAATGGCTAAATGGCCTTAGATGCCGAAAGCCCAGAAATCTAGACCCTAAATCCTAAATCATTCCATTCGGCTCCGGGCCGGGGGTTACCAAGGGCGGTACCGAGACATGTTAAAATAATCCAAAATGACCGATATTTGTGTGAAATCCATAGTTTTCGCGGTTACTGAGCTTAATGGTGACACTTCCATTAGCGATGATTTTCAAATTCAGCTACCATTCTATGCGGGTTGGGGTTCACCTCCAGGGGAAGGGGTTACCGAAACATGTATAGTAAATATAATCCAAAATTACCGATATTAGTGTCAAATCCATAGTTTTCGCGGTCGCTGAGATGAATGGTGGTACTCTCACAGGCGTTGACTTCCAAATACATCTTCCATGCGAAGAATGGGCATTTCAGCTAGTTATTCTATATAATTATCCTTGCATTAAGGAATATGCATTACATACCTAAAAGGAATGAAGCTCACGATCTTACGATTAGCAGTGCTGTGCTTTATAAATTTCTTTAAAAAGTAACTTTCTCGCACTTATTTTCTCTTTTTTAAACTTTTCAGGGCGATTCGACTCAACAGGAACATGAACACAGAGACATCGAGGACTGTTAAATATCCATTCTTGGCACTACAGAGAGGCTTGTACGCCAAATGGGTTTCACCTTGCGATCGTGAACCTAACTCCTCCAACCGCTCAGCTACACCCACCGGCTACCACTGAGCTGACATGAACACTTCTCCCGAGCTCATTCTAAAGACATATACCTGAATTTCCAAGTCAAGGACGTTCATATCTGTTGCAAATATTGGTGCTTCTTTTTCCTTTGTCTTTTTCATTCAACTATGGATGCTAGAAGTATATTCACTGTGTTTTCTTTCAATAATCGAAATGCTCGTTCACGTATGTGAACATAAATGACAAAACCAGCATGCGCTCACATATACAGGGTGTTTCAAAGCAACACTGACAACGTTTGGGAGGTCATTCTTGACATCAAGATCAGACAAAAAGTATAGACCAACCTGGGTGTACAAATGCTTCCTTTTGGAGTTATAGGCTGCGGAAAACATGAAAAAATTAATTTTAAAGGTCCGTACCTCCAAAACTATGGGACCTACCGTAGTCGGGTCAAGACTTCACTTAGAAACTAATATGTGTGCTATCCAAAAATATATGTTTCAGAATCCTAAGGTACTCAAGCAACATTTTTTATAGAGGGGGTTTGGCTAGTGGCATATAATTTGAAGTACTCACCAACTACCTCTATAAAACTTGTTTCCGGAAGTACCGCAGGATTCTGAAACTCGGATATTTGGATAGAGCATATATTAGTTCATAAGTGAAGTCTTGACAAGACTACGATAAGTCCCATAATTTTGGAGCTATGGACCTTAAAAATTCATTTTTTTTTTCATGTTTTCGGCAGCCTGTAACTCTGAAAGGAAGTGTTTGTTGCACTCAGGTTGGTCTATACTTTTTTCTTACCTTGGTGTCAGAAATCACCTCCCAAACGTTGTCGGTGTGGTTTTGAAACACCGTGTATACATAGTTTTGAAATATCGTATCAGTACTTATTTCAATGAATGTAATTTTTTCTACACTTAACATTTCAATATATCTTATTACATTGAAAAGAAAAAAAGACAAATTAGTATAAATTTTCCCAATTTGGAAGGTTGATTTGTGGGCTGGAACCTGACATCTTTAGTTTACTGTTTTCGGAGATAACTCAAGTTGGACTTTTCAGCTCAAAATAGCTATAATCAATGGGGTCATTCTTTTTTTTAATATGGTGTACATTCATTGATTTGAGAATAACATAGGCGGAACTAGAAGGGAACTAGTTAACTCCTAGATCACTTTTGTAGTCCCTAGACTACCGTTAGAGCAGGAATGCAAATAACTACTCGCACGCCGGTGCGGGCCAGTCATTATTATCTATTTCAAACTGTAAAGACTGGGACTTGGACTAGTAGCTTTTTTCTTTTTTTTTGGGGGGGGTGAGTAAAATTTTGTTGCTTATTTGCATTCCTGAGTTAGAGTATAGGGGGGGGTCTTTCAATTGTTAGAAGTAAAGCGTTATGCCCGTATGCAAGCAAAATATCCTGGTTACGTCAATGGAAGACAGCTTGAAAATATACATTATTGGCCAAGAAAGCAAGAATTAATAGTATTTGAAATTGTTGAACTGACTATACGTTACTAAACTGAATAATGTCTTATTTCAGGGATTATATTTTCTTAGAAACTAGTAGCACCAACGTTTATTTAATATCAAAAAATGGTAAATCGTATAAGAGCTTAACGTTATGTAAATCATCATCAAGACCGTATAATTCAAACAGATTACGTAACCATTCGTCACTAAGATAGAACATTCATTAATGAGTCTTCAGAAAACAAACGATCTTGTTAAGAAATGCATTCATTCGTAACGTACAGTACTTCTATGCACAAAAGAGGGTGCCAATCAAAACGTTATATAACCTTATTATAGGAAAAGTCATTTCCTAGAACGACAGAATCCAGGTTAAACTCACAAAAACAAATTTCTAAACACGCAGTTGTAGGTATGATATTTAACAAGTTAATACGCTTTTCTATCGTTAAAAGAAATTATGTGCTGTTATACTTAGTAATTTAAGCTTAAAACTAATATCAGAGACTTTTCCTTCGATTTGTTCATGAAAGGCGTGAAGAAATTAATAAAATGAGAACCGAAATTTTTGTTACTGAGAATTTAATATAATGATATACCCATATGAAATATGGGTTGAAGTGGTTCACCATGATGACCATACGAAGTGCTCGAATCTCATGTGAGACCTTGGGTTGAGATGAATTCTAAGTACATGAAAGACGCAGACAGAAGGAATGCAAAATTTCGCTCCCTGTATCTCGTTGGAATGTTTGTCAATTTCTAAGTTCTGACTGACGTATTGATCAACGCCTAAGTCAAACCGATTAAGTTAGAAACTTGAAATTTGGACAGGGCATAGGATTTGTGATATAGGGTCTTACTAAAGAATTTTTTTTTTGAAATTCGACAGGGGAGGGAGACAATTGTTATCTTAAAATGTTTATATCTTGGAATCTCTAGAGCTTCCTTATGGCTGAGTGGATAGCGTATGTGCCTTTGGCGTGAGAGACCCGGGTTTCGATTTCCGACAGGAGCTCATGTACTTTGCATTCCACGTTAGGCAGTAGATTTATATAGCCCTAGATTCCACGTCTCATCTAGTCACGCTTCTGAAAGGGACGCTAATCTGAAATTAACTCAACTCAACACGGACTCTCTGAAGCTTGAATACACGTACTTTGGTATTTGGACTTCTCATTTAAAATAACTACACATATTTTGCCTTAGACGAAAGCAATAAAAGATACGAGTCACCGCACTAAACGTTTCTTAAACTAAATCATATTTTGCTGCGGTTATTAATTAAATATTTTCTTGTAAATACAAAACAAAATTATAAGACATTTTTTGGAAAACTTCACCCAGAG
This sequence comes from Thermobia domestica, assembly GCF_964235325.1. Taxonomy (NCBI): domain Eukaryota; kingdom Metazoa; phylum Arthropoda; class Insecta; order Zygentoma; family Lepismatidae; genus Thermobia; species Thermobia domestica. The sequence continues at coordinate 36,085,169 of NC_137471.1, forward strand.
AAAACTCATTCTCAATGGTAAACTACTCCAGGGGCGGATCCAGGGCGAACTCCTGGGGGGCGGTGGGTTGTAACACTGCTACTTATAGAGCTACTTTTAAGAGCTCTAAACTTTGGGATGGGTTTCATTTATACATAAAATAATAAAGTTCGTTTTTATGCCATACGTTATGCCATACGTTAGGATCATTAATGAAATATTTGTTCATAAAGTAACAAAATCTGAAGAATGGTATCAATATTTGACAAAATTCTTAAGGAAACACACACATATATACATAAGACCAAACTCTTCTTGTAGGTATTCTCATGCAAGTCATTTATGCAACATTATAGGAATAATAACAAAATATTTATTTATGAAATACGAAAAAAATCTTTTTTTAAAGAAAATTCACCCCCCAAAAAAACTCACCCTTAAGAATAAACTACCCTTTCACTATTTTTTCCAGAGAAGCGACTGACGTTTTTGAAAAATTGTTGAATGAAATATAAACAACATCGTTAGAGTCATTTTCGAGAAATTCGGATTTTTTTTAAAAGTTTACACTGAAGTAAACTACACTCATGTCCAAAATTATTGTCGCATGTCTATAAATATGTTGTTGTAGGAATATAATTTGATAACGAATTCGCCCGGTATTTCTTATAATGTTAGTATACGTATAATCGGCAAAGACATGTATGTGGCAAATTTCATGTCAAAAGAGCAATAAAGAAGAAAATTAAAACGAAAATAAAACTTTTTATTTGTCCATTTGGCAACATTTTGTTTTATTCATTCTAATTTCCGTATTTATAATTCTTTTTCTGTGAAATTTACCACAAATATACATTTACCGATTATACACATAGTATCAGTATTAAAAGTACCCTGCAAAATCATTATCAAATTATATTCTTACAAGAAGACAGTTATAGATATGCGACAATAATTTTGGACATGAATGTACCTTTATTTTTAGGGGTGAGAAGAAAATTCGAAAGAAGAATAACATAGAAACTTTAAGATTTCTTTGAGATACGTTGAACGCTGTTGATTCTATTCCAGTATACATGAGGACGAAAGGATGAGCAACGAACAGTTGTCGAAAAATAACTTTCTTCGGCATCTATTGCAATGAAACCGGTGAAATATCGAATTCAATATTTTTAACGATTCCTTTATTCTCTCCTTTCGACACTCGAAATTAAAAAAAAAAAAAAACACGGGAGAAGAAAGGAGGGTGTGGTTACAATTGTTATTAATTGGATGACCATTTCTCGAAATTCGTTAACGTTGCAGACATTCAATTTGGTATTAATAAAATAATTAAATTCCGTTTCAGCGTTTTTTGATATTTGTTCTACATACAGAAGAAAAGGCGAGAAGGTAAAAGGGTGCAGGTTGCATTTGTTAAAATAAAATGGGTACATTTCGTGATGCTTAGAGACATGCAGGCCGGTAGCCAACCCAAAAATGTAGGGGGGCCGTAGAAGTTGCGGGAGGGTGATCCAACCATATTATAGTTCACCACTATATTATAGTTCATTTGCAAGCCTACTGTGAAAATTTTAAGGGGCAGCAAAAATTTAGGGGTTCCTACCCCCCCAGACTCCCGGTGCATATGGGCCTGAAGACATGATATTTGATATTTAGACTTCTAATTTAATATAATTAAAAACGTGTTTCAGCATTCTTTGATATTTCTTCTACAAGAGAAAAAAAACGGGAGAGAAGAAAAGTCTTGGTTGCAATATAAAATAAGATGGACATTTCTGGAAATCTCTTAAGATATGGGATAAGAGAAGTAGCAAATGGAGCCCCCAGCTAGCCGAAGGATAACCTCTATATACTAAGAAGTCCTCAGTGAGTAAGTTACTGATGGAACAACGCCCAGACCAAACTACGTAAGTTAGAAACTTATAATATTCTCAATGCATAAGATTTGTGATGTTTTGGAAATTCGACCGTGAAGGGGGAAAGAATAAAGGTGAGAATAGAAAGAGTGGGATTACAATTGTTATAACAAGATGACCTTATCTCGTAATCCTTTAAGGTTAGATATACGAAATTTGTTATTTAAACTTTTCATTTAAGATTAAAACGTGTCTCAGAGTTTATTTTAAAACAATACTTTCTCTAGAAGGGACGAGAAAGATCTGAGGAGAAAAGAATGGAATTCACATATGTACCAATAAAATGGCCATATCTCTATATTTCTATAAGTTGTAGATATGAAAATTGGTATTTAGGCTTTTAATTTGAAATATCTAATGACCTGTTCCAGTGTTTTTTAATGTTTCTCTTAAAATAGGAAGAAACAACGCGGGAAGAAAAAAGAGGTGAGAATTGCAATTCTATTTGGTTTGATTTTAATTTACAGTTTAGCGTCCCTTCCAGCAGTGAGGCTATATGGGACATGGACCTAGAGCTTAACGTGGGATCCTAAACCACACGTGCTCTAGCCGGGAATAGAACTCGGGTCTTTCACGCCAAAGGCGCGTTCGCTAACCGCTTAGCCACAAGGACCTGAATTGCAGTTCAAATATAAAAATGATGGTAACATCTCGAAATCTCTTAACATTAGAGACATGTTAACTTTGTACTTAAACTCCTTATTCAGAACAAGTGGGCATATTTCACAGCGTTTGCGGAAAATCCGCTTTTAACGAGACAAGAAGGGCAATTTCAAATGTTTTTCCTCAGTACAAAAAATGACTTTGAGTTTGGCAGTCTTGTCATCAGAGGAAAAAGTGTGAACTATTTGAAATGAATGTTTGAACACAGTTACCACTTGGACCGACATGCGTTTTTATCATTTTGCTTCCATTGAAATGTGTATTGTAAGACGGAAAGAGAATTAACATTAAAAAAAAATCTTTCTGTAAGAAGAACGGAAGGAAAAGCTTGCATGTCAGGTGTGAGACCATAGGCCAAGCAAATTTCGGAATCTAGGAGCGAAGTCCCCAGCTATTTGATAATTAGAGGTTTGGAGAATTCGACGTAGAAGCGAGGAGGGAGCATGCACATCACAATTATTATAATAAGACACCCGTATGTCTGAAATCCTTAAAGTTAGGGACATGAAATTCGATATTTAGACTTCCATGTAAAATAGCTAATATACATTTCAACGGTTGTTCATAAAGGATAAAAAGGTGATATTACGGTTTTTACATTAAAATGTCACTATTTGAGGATCAATTCCACTGAGTTAATTTTGATTCACTTATCCGATATTGATAAAAGATACATAGTTACTTATTACAAGCTTTCTTACTCTACACTGAGAAAAATCCATTATCCGGACAGCGGTATATTGTACAATACGAAGCAAAAAACCTGCAACATGAAAGTTTAAGTTCATTGTGAAACTACGCCAACAACATAGGCAACCAACCTAACGTCTTTGTGGCACTGATCACGCCAGGATAACCTTCGGCTTCGTCCCCCTGCACACTTCGTTTGGAGCAAGAAATGCATAGACCACGTGACTAAAAATCACATATTTCTCACAAGATGGAGTAATAGATTGAGGTTCTTCTCATTTCTCTTCTCATTTTACATCCTCAGTTTTAAAGAGAGAGAAAGAGAAAAAGGTCAACGTGATAAAAACTAAATAAAGAGGAATATGCGAAATATAAAGGAAAAGAAAACGTGCGCATATGTTGACAAATGACACATGCACTTCAAAGGATACCACCTCAAATTTTGTTATGAACCATATATAATAACTGTGAGAATCAGCAAACCACAAAGACATAATTACACACAGTAAGTGTTATATAACACATATTTATTTAAACAAATAAAAATGCTTGCAGAAAGCTGAAAATGTCTTTAAAATCTCAACCATAACTGAAACAAGAGATTACTTCTCTATTGTTTTTCTTCGTAGCATCCATCTACATGGAGAAATGAGAAAGAGAGAACATCTTAAGAGATTCGCACGTATACAATATCGGAAACTGCTAAATGGAAAAAATTACAGTCTTTGGATGGGATTCGAACCCAGAACCATAGTATTAGAAATCCTACACTCTACCGATGTAGCTAGTCTGACAGTAATACCCTGTTCCTCCATCATTACCTATGAAAGATGGAATGGAGTCTGCAGAAAACTACGTCTAACATGTCCACGACAGACCGCCTATAACCTATGTCTAATTGGTAGTTAAAAAAGCTAGTTCTACACGTGCATAGAAAAGTAAAATGAAATGAGTAGTTAGTACACATCACTTTGTCTGTCTCACTCTATCTCTGACTATAGAAATCGAGGAAGAAGAAAAAAGTATAGAGGTGAGAACATAGGAAGAACAAGCAAAAATATAAGTTGCAGGAAACTGAATATCAAGGGGAGAGAGAGAGAGACATAGAGACAGAGAGAAAAATAGAGGAACGGAGCAAATGATTTAATATACATCGGAAAAGAAGGTTCACAACTGTGCAATACATTTAATGTATTGAATACTCTGCAGGCCCGTATCCACGGGGGGGGCTAGGGGGGCCGGGACCCCCTAAACTTTGGCTGGCCCCAATAAAGGTTTCACGATAGGCTTGCAAATGAACTATAATATGGTGATGAAGTGTAATATGATTGGGTCGGGCTTCCCCTAACTTCGGTCGCCCCCCCCCTTATTTTTGGGCTGGCTACGGGCCTGATACTCTATTTCTTCTAAATTGCTTGCTAGATGACAAATATTTATTTGTAAAAACGTAGCAAATGCCCGCGTTGTTTTGTTTTCTTACTCTTTCAGTAATAGTGGAAAACGTGGTTTATGCAACATAATAAATTACTAATTTTCCCACAACAATCATGCAGATGTTGTTGATGATTTTGAGTTTAACGTTCGTTCAGCAGCGAGACTATATGAGACGTGGACCTACTTATTAACGTGGAATCCGAACCATATGAGCTGCTGCCGGGAATCGAAGCAACCATGTACTGTTGGTAAGAAATTTCTAAGCAAAAGAAAAAACTGATCAGCAAAATACATAAAACGATAGTCCTGCAAACTATTACTTAAAGAGAATTTATTGTAAAATCAATACATCCATGTGGCGGTATATAGTCGTAAAGTGATTAGAAAACTTAATATTAAACTGTCGATCACATTGTTTTACTTATTTGAATTCAATGCCGTATAGATTCGGTTTTAGCTCTAGATTTCAGCGTTCTCACTTCGATTCTTAACTTGTTGGAAATATGCATTAATCGAAATTATGAAAGTATACGAAATTTAACTAGCTAAAAGAAGAGAATAACATAAAAATCCGGATTAGAGTATTACAATAAACATGTGTATTTTGTTTAGGGTTTGCAAGTCATAGCTTATAGGAATTATAGAAAAAACGTTCGTTGTGAAAGCACAAGAAAGAAAGCAGAGAATAGACACAAACCTCAGGTGGGTTTGAACACGAGAAGGCGGAGGTAGTAGACTACTCTACTAAACCGCTCGGCTATATCTTAATTCTCTAGTACGTTTTGAAAAATATTGTCTAGAGTATTTGCACTTTACTTGTTTCTGTTTTGTTGTTTGTCATATAATGTATACGAGTGGCGAATAATAGAATAGAACTGTTTTAGACGAGTATGAACAAATTTCCCAGACAAGTTGTAATCTTATATGTATCTAAATTGCACAAATAAATCAGATTAAATCTGTAAAGTGCTTCGGGGGTTTTGATGGAAGTTAACTGTTGCATAGTTACGAGCTTTTGTTTATGCCCACCACTCGATGGAAGTTATGTTCTTGAAAGATAGTAACTGCTACTATATTCTAGTGTATTGGATTTAAAAAAAAACTGGAAAATATTTTGTTACTAACAGTGAGTGAGTATTTTTGCGTGCAACAACAGTTGATTACAGGCACATCTACTTTTTCTGCGCATGTTTTTCATAATACGACGTCATGTATAGCAATATTGTGCATTATCGTATATTCAAAGACGTTTTTAGCACTTTTACTTTTGTGTAAGAATGGCGCAACATGATCATTCTGTACGTGAGAGTGTTATCGCTCTTATTGAACATGCGGGATTGAGTGTTACTGAAGCAGGCACTCGATTAGGCGTGCATCGTGCAGCAGCGTTCAGATGGTGGAAAAAAATATGAGGAAACTGGAAGTCTAACTCGAAAATCTGGAAGTGGTCGGCCACGAGTGTCCTCACCGACACAAGACCAACGATTAGTTGATCAATGCTGTCGACAGCCTTTCATGTGTGCCCGACAACTGCAGCAGTCTACCGCCTTTCCAGGTGATGTAACTACAGTCCGACGGTGACTTCGGGCCGCAGGCTTAAGGTCCTTCCGGGCTGCTGTTAAGGAGAGATTGACAGAAGATCACAAAGTCGATAGACTGGCGTTTGCAGAGCTAAATATTACTTGTCACTGGGGCACTGTTGTCTTTACAGATGAGAAAATATTTTCCACTGGAAACTTTGGGAAAACACGTGTGTATCGCCCATCTGGAAGACGGTTTGATCCACAATATATGGCCCGTTCAGCGCGAATGGGTCATGTGACGATTCACTGTTGGGGATGGATATGCGAGACTGCAGGTTGAGGTGGTATCCATCGAATTATAGGCCGACTTAATGGTAAAAAAAATGTTGATCTTCTCGACTTTATGCTCCCTGAAATAAAAGCACATGTTGGCGACGACGTACTCTAATCCGGATTTTTATGTTATTCTCTTCTTTTAGCTAGTTAAATTTCGTATACTTTCATAATTTCGATTAATGCATATTTCCAACAAGTTAAGAATCGAAGTGAGAACGCTGAAATCTAGAGCTAAAACCGAATCTATACGACATTGAATTCAAATAAGTAAAACAATGTGATCGACAGTTTAATATTAAGTTTTCTAATCACTTTACGACTATATACCGCCACGTGGATGTATTGATTTTACAATAAATTCTCTTTAAGTAATAGTTTGCAGGACTATCGTTTTATGTATTTTGCTGATCAGTTTTTTCTTTTGCTTAGAAATTTCTTACCAACAGTACATGGTTGCTTCGATTCCCGGCAGCAGCTCATATGGTTCGGATTCCACGTTAATAAGTAGGTCCACGTCTCATATAGTCTCGCTGCTGAACGAACGTTAAACTCAAAATCATCAACAACATCTACATGATTGTTGTGGGAAAATTAGTAATTTATTATGTTGCATAAACCATGTTTTCCACTATTACTGAAAGAGTAAGAAAACAAAACAACGCGGGCATTTGCTACGTTTTTACAAATAAATATTTGTCATCTAGCAAGCAATTTAGAAGAAACAGAGTATCAGGCCCGTAGCCAGCCCAAAAATTTAAGGGGGGGGGGCGACCGAAGTTAGGGGGAGCCCGACCCAATCATATTATACTTCATCACCATATTATAGTTCATTTGCAAGCCTATCGTGAAACCTTTATTGGGGCCGGCCAAAGTTTAGGGGGGGCGGCCTCCCTAGCCCCCCCGTGGAGACGGGCGTGCAGAGTATTCAATACATTAAATGTATTGCACAGTTGTTAACCTTCTTTTCCGATGTATATTAAATCATTTGCTCCGTTCCTCTATTTTTCTCTCTGTCTCTATGTCTCTCTCTCTCTCTCCTTGATATTCAGTTTCCTGCAACTTATATTTTTGCTTGTTCTTCCTATGTTCTCACCTCTATACTTTTTTCTTCTTCCTCGATTTCTATAGTCAGAGATAGAGTGAGACAGACAAAGTGATGTGTACTAACTACTCATTTCATTTTACTTTTCTATGCACGTGTAGAACTAGCTTTTTTAAGTACCAATTAGACATAAGTTATAGGCGGTCTATCGTGGACATGTTAGACGTAGTTTTCTGCAGGCTCCATTCCATCTTTCATAAGTAATGATGGAGGAACAGGGTATTACTGTCAGACTAGCTACATCGGTAGAGTGTGGGATTTCTAATACTATGGTTCTGCGTTCGAATCCCATCCAAAGACTGTAATTTTTTCCATTTAGCAGTTTCCGATATTGTATACGTGCGAATCTCTTAAGATGTTCTCTCTTTCTCATTTCTCCATGTAGATGGATGCTACGAAGAAAAACAATAGAGAAGTAATCTCTTGTTTCAGTTATGGTTGAGATTTTAAAGACATTTTCAGCTTTCTGCAAGCATTTTTATTTGTTTAAATAAATATGTGTTATATAACACTTACTGTGTGTAATTATGTCTTTGTGGTTTGCTGATTCTCACAGTTATTATATATGGTTCATAACAAAATTTGAGGTGGTATCCTTTGAAGTGCATGTGTCATTTGTCAACATATGCGCACGTTTTCTTTTCCTTTATATTTCGCATATTCCTCTTTATTTAGTTTTTATCACGTTGACCTTTTTCTCTTTCTCTCTCTTTAAAACTGAGGATGTAAAATGAGAAGAGAAATGAGAAGAACCTCAATCTATTACTCCATCTTGTGAGAAATTTGTGATTTGTAGTCACGTGGTCTATGCATTTCTTGCTCCAAACGAAGTGTGCAGGGGGACGAAGCCAAAGGTTATCCTGGCGTGATCAGTGCCACAAAGACGTTAGGTTGGTTGCCTATGTTGTTGGCGTAGTTTCACAATGAACTTAAACTTTCATGTTGCAGGTTTTTTGCTTCGTATTGTACAAATACAAGGATTCGTTATGTTTACTAAGGAAATCTGTACGGAGCGTACTTTATCCATATACTACAGAGGTACTGCCTTTTACCCGCTTAGATATTACATCATGTCGCTGCAGGATGTCTGACATCTAACAATCTTCCGTATTTTACATACGTATACGTATGTTAAATACTTCAGCTATATGTTAAATACGTCCATCTGTGTGTGAGATCCAGGCCGCCTATAGACACCTCTTTCTTTCGCCATGGCTGACGTCATTGAACTACCGTCTTTTGCTTGCGAAACGAGGTTGTTTACAAACGGAAAAGAAGAGAGGAAGCAAACAAATGCTTGGGTAAGTACACTAGTTAACTATTACTTTAGTTAAATATTCCATTAATTATATATTCTTTTAGTGTAACTTGCTTTAATATAGTACTAAGTAAGTAATGTAGTTTATGAATACAATTCTTACTATTGTAAAACTCGTTAATGATTGAGGACAATGGAATGGGTGAATCTGAATTTTGAGAAATCTTTGAATATTAATGTTTTGAAACATTTTACATTTCAAGGTAGCAAAATGAATGTTATGTGTTTATTCATTCCGTTTTATATGTGACGATTTATTACTTGGTGCAGATTTACTACAGGGCTGCTTAACATAATTGCTAATAAACCGTTTTCAGCGCGAAAATTCCCTTGTGTAGTGAAGATTTAGGATTTAGATTTCTGGGCTTTCGGCATCAATGGCCTTGTTAGCCCGTCGCATATGAGGGATGACTTCCCTCGGTGATCACACTATCCGGGGAAAGGAAGGGAAGAATGGATTGGGGAAAAATGGGGCCGCGGTGGCTCAGTGGTAGAGCGTTCACCTCTGGTGCTTGGGGTCCCGGGTTCGATCCCAGCTCCCGCCAAGTGAACTTTGTGGTGGACAAACACCGTGTGCGTGGGTTTTCTCGGGGTTCTCCCGTTTCCTCCCACTTTCTTCATTCCAAGATTTCATACATTACTCATCATCACCGTCTCCTTTAGCCTAACCGGCATAACCGTGGGACGTAAAACTCAAAGATTTCATTTTCAGTTTTGGATTTCGGAAGGAAGAAAACGGCCTGGGACCTATATGTTAGGTACCACTCCGGCATTTGCCTGCTGTGAATGAGGAAAAGCCAAGGAAACCTCATTCAGGATGGCTGGACTTAAAATCTTTTGATACTTTTTCGACCGAGTTCCCCCACCGGGATCGAACCCGGGACCGTTCGCACCGAAGGCGAGAGCGTTAGCGAATACGCTACGCGGGGCCACTAGTGTAGTTTAGAAAACTCATTTTTACTAGGATATTTGCAAGATTTTTTTTCTTTTAGTTTAACGCCCCATGATTGTACATCAATGTAAGAGAGAAGGTAACGATGAGATACATGATAATGGTGGAATCAAGAAAATGTAAGGAAACTGGAAAGTCTTAAGAATAACCACAACTACAGTGTTCACCAAAAGCCTATTTGTCGGGAGCAGGAATCGAACCAGGGACCTACCGCGTCAGAGGTAAGCGCTCTCAGAGCTTTCTTTTGTTTAAAGAACTTGTTTACAATGAAATATATATATATATATATATATATATATATATATATATATATATATATATATATAACGAAGATATTGACATATTTTACAGCCTCACTGAAATTAAAAAAAAAAGTAGTCAGGGAGAGCTTACTTGTCAGGTTTTTATTTTTTAATTTAATTTATTTTTATTTATTTATTTTTGCTTTGTTATGTTCCCTAGTTAATTAATGTTTGGGTTACTGAAAATTAAAACCTTTTTAGTATTATTGTTATGTCATCACTTTGGAACCAAAACGTTAGATTTTTTTCTTGTGTTTTCATATAGGAAGTTGGTGAGTTTGTGCCTTAGCACTGGTTTGGTTTCTAGAACGTAATTGAAGGTCATGTTGAGTTGAGTCTTGGTGGGTTTGAGTTCGTGAAGTGTCAGGCACTGCTTGTGCCCCTGTCTTCTGTTTGTGATGTTTCCTGGCTTTGGGCTGTGACGTATTTATGTTGAGGAGTACCAACGCAGGCCGCGTGATATACAGATAGCTACAACACAGCTTCAACAGTTAACGAGTGCCATGTCTTTGAATTTCAGCTTTCGTTACGGCGTGACTAATGCAGTATAGTGCTAGATTGAAATTCTATGGGTGGTAAAAACGGTATGGTAAGAAATACAACGTAATTGTTATTAGTTTAATTAGTGTTTCTTCATAGTACTGTTTCACTATTTCTAGAAGGAATTAAGTATTAACGAAGTAATGAATAAGCAAAAGCACACATTGATTGACGTTTACTATTTCTCATACTCCATTGAGAATGTTTTGATCCTCAGTTGCGCAAACATCCAGTGTGCGTTTATTTTCTTTCTTTTTTGGGGGGTTTACACTGCCTCACAGATGAGCTCCCTCGTGGCTAAGTGGTTAATGAACACGCCTTTGGCGTGGGACACCCGGGTTCGATTCCCGGCCGGGGGCCGCGGTGGCTCAGTGGTAGAGCGTTCACCTCTGGTGCTTGGGGTCCCGGATTCGATCCTAGCCCCGCCAAGTGAACCTTGTGGTGGACAAACACCGTGTGCGTGGGTTTTCTCGGGGTTCTCCCATTTCCTCCCACTTACTTCATTCCACCATTTAATTCATTGCTCATCATCAGCGTCTCCCTTGGCCTAACTGGCATAACTGTGGGACGTAAAACTCAAAGGTTTCATTTCATTTTTTCTTAATCTCTTGCACCGACCGACCGATCTCGATCAAATTTCCAACGTAGATGCGCTTCTGGCCTGGGAGTGTTTTTAGCTATTTACTTTGACAGTAGAACTTAGGGGAGGGGGAGGAGGGGGACAGAAAAAATAAATGACTTAATTTACTTTGAAGTGTAAAAGTGCGAGCGTTTTCTTCTCTCTCTCTCTCTCTCTCTCTCTGTCTCTCTCTCTCTCTCTTCACTCCTCCAGTCTCCTCTCACTTTTAGGGCCGCGGTGGCTCAGTGGTAGAGCGTTCACCTCTGGTGCTTGGGGTCACGGATTCGATCCTAGCCCCGCCAAGTGAACCTTGTGGTGGACAAACACCGTGTGCGTGGGTTTTCTCGGGGTTCTCCTATTTCCTCCCACTTACTTCATTCCACCATTTCATTCATTTCTCATAATCACCGTCTCCTTTAGCCTAACCGGCATAACCGTGGGACGTAAAACTCAAAGATTTCATTTCATTTTTTCCTCTCACTTTGATTTCATGATTTCGCACTCTGATGAAAAGTATTAAATACCGCCAGGAAAAGTACTAATATATAACCTCTCTTTTAGGCGCCCCTCCAACCACGCGCCCGGGACACGTGCTTTGCTTGCTTGCCCATAGCTGCGGCTCTTTGAACTACATAAGTAACATACAATGCTTACGTAATACTTTGGGTCATAAGTACTATTAAGAAAGGAAGAATTGCATTTTTTTAACTTTGGGAAAGGAGCTCCTATGGGATTAAAGATAAGGTAGGAAAGGCAACACATTCCAGTCTATGCTTTCACCCAGCAGACATATTGTTTGGAACCAAAAAAATGTGACTTTTGGAATCTTGTACTTAGGTTCACAGCGGAAGCGACGAAATAACTTGAATCATCCATTGTAGCTCTCCCCGCAACCAGTTTCTAAAATGTTGGCAATAAGTTTGCGAAACGAGAGGTGACGACTCCAATTTTGGGTGAAAAGTCGCTATAAGAAATAATCGAGAAATTCATTGTCTATAAGCATTGTAAAAGTTGTAGATGTAAACTAAACAATATGTTCTACTCACTGGCGCAAATCCCGGGGGGGGGGATGACGGATACATGTCCCCTCCAATCTTGGAACTGAGGGGGACTTCTCCCAAATAATCCGATTTGAAATGTGTTTTTTGGGAGAAATTTGATGATTTTTGTCCGATTGCTACAAAGGAACGTGAGATGTCCCCCAGAATAAGCCTCAAATCTGCAGCCTCCTAACGCTAAAGACAACTCTGATCCTCCACAACATTGTTTTTCAACTTCATAAGTATTTTGGACATCGCCAAAAAAAGTATGGTAACGGTCTTACCCTCCCCCCCCCCCAATGTTGAAGACAGATTTGCGCCGCTGGTTCTATTCACATCTTTGTAAACAGGGCGCAACCAATCCTTTAATTCAGGGATCATTTCAGGTTGTTTCGGGTACTTTTGTTCATGTTGTGGTCAAAATAGTTCCGAAATAATTAACACTACAGTACTTACGTTAAGCAATTTTTTGTAAAAGAAAAAGTGCAGAATAATTAAAAGACCCCAGAGGACAAATATAACAAACACCTTCTTCGCCTTTTTTCACGCATCTATAGCTAATCTTGTTGCTATCGGTAATGATGTATTACGTGTGTCTCTCAACGGAAACTCTGCGAACTAAAGGACATCAAGTTTGTAGTTATTCTTCGTTAGAGGGCAAGGGTAACATAACAATGCAGAATTGTGGAGTAGTGAGTACGCTGTATTTCCAAACTCTTCATCACTTGCGCTGATTAAAACAAACAAACAGAAAAAAAGAACGTAAAAACTGTTTTGAACTAATAATGCTTCTCTACAGATGAACATTTTGTTTGCAGCAAAAAGTCGCTAAATGTGTAAGTAGGTAAATCATTATTTAAAAATCACCCAAAAAAGTCTCCAATCGGAATTTTTTTTGTCGTTATCGTAGGGCGACCATACGTCCCGTTTTGACCGGGACAGTCCCGTTTTAGGGGCGTGTCGCGGCCGTCCCGTCAGTAGATGGAAAAAAGTAGTATTCGTCCCGTTTTATGTAAATGAAAGAAGTAAATAACAAACCCAGTACCTTTACTCCTTTTAAAAGTATTAATAATAACAAAGCGGCAAAAATTGAACTGAAAATCCCTATATTAAACATACTCTATAGTTCGCAGTACTGCTCGAAAGGCAGCAGAGGTTTTAGCAGTTGGTTGTGTGTTAAACAAACTTCAACGTGTCTTTCCTTTTTCATAAGTACCCGCTCTGTAACGAAGAGAGAGAGGGGGAACTCTGATATCAAGGCACTGATAAGAACAAAGGTAGATCTAAAAGTCTAGTGTTGCAAGAACCTGTCCCGTTTTTAACTGAAAATTTTATGGTCACCCTGCGCTATCGTTGAGGTCGAATTCCCCTTATTTAGCGACTTTACCCAAAATTGGCAACATTGACCCCCACCGAACAACACCCCGTCATCTTGAGCCTAGCCAGCATAATAGTGGGACGTAAAACTTAAAGATTTCATTTCGAACAACACTCCCAGAAACCTACTGTTATACTATTCTCAAACCACCCTTTCGTACAGTTCTCCCTATTCGAAAAAAAAAATTGTAAATAGCAGTGTTCATACATAAATATGGAACTCAATTTCCCTGAATTTTGCAGGTTTTCCAGGTATTAATTTTGCAATTTCCAGGTCTAGTGGAAGAAACTAATAGTACGAGAACACATAAATTTTAAGAATACTATATTTATATATTTGAGAATGGCCACCCTTCTCCCCAATGAACGATTGCAATTAAATATTGAGTCACAAGAAAATAAATAATTAAAATAAATAAAATTTAAGTTGAAACATATTAAGTTGAGAAGCCTACTAAGGGAATTATATAATACTTTTGTTCCATACTTGAATACATTCAAAATATACAAAAAAATATTGGCTTGGGGAAGAAAAAAGGGCCCGCGAGATTTTAACTGATTCTTGTAGTACTCGACGACAGAAATAGATTACTGAAAGAATTTTCAAAATCGGCACAGGCAAACATGAAGAAAATCGCATTTTCAGGTACCGGTTCAAAATGAGAAGAAAAAAGGACCGCGAGATTTTAACTGATTCTTGTAGTACTCGACGAGAGAAATCGATTAGTGAAGGAATGTTCAAAATCGGCGCAGGCAAGCATGAAAAAAAATCGCACTTTCATGTACCGGTTCAAAATGGGGAAGAAAAAAGGGCCCGCGAGATTTTAACTGATTCTTGTAGTACTCGACGACAGAAATAGATTACTGAAAGAATTTTCAAAATCGGCACAGGCAAACATGAAGAAAATCGCATTTTCAGGTACCGGTTCAAAATGGGAAGAAAAAAGGGCCCGCGAGATTTTAACTGATTCTTGTAGTACTCGTCGAGAGAAATCGACTAGTGAAGGAATTTTCAAAATCGGCGCAGGCAAGCATGAAGAAAATTGCATTTTCATGTACCGGTTCAAAATGGGAAGAAAAAAGGACCGCGAGATTTTAACTGATTCTTGTAGTACTCGACGAGAGAAATCGATTAGTGAAGGAATGTTCAAAATCGGCGCAGGCAAGCATGAAGAAAATCGCATTTTCATGTACCGGTTCAAAATGGGGAAGAAAAAAGGGCCCGCGAGATTTTAACTGATTCTTGTAGTACTCGACGACAGAAATAGATTACTGAAAGAATTTTCAAAATCGGCACAGGCAAACATGAAGAAAATCGCATTTTCAGGTACCGGTTCAAAATGGGAAGAAAAAAGGACCGCGAGATTTTAACTGATTCTTGTAGTACTCGTCGAGAGAAATCGACTAGTGAAGGAATTTTCAAAATCGGCGCACGCAAGCATGAAAAAAAATCGCACTTTCATGTACCGGTTCAAAATGGGGAAGAATAAAGGGCCCGCGAGATTTTAACTGGTTCTTGTAGTACTCAACGGGAGAAATCGATTAGTGAAGGAATTTTCAAAATCGGCGCGGGCAAACATGGAGTAAATGGCATTTTCATGTACCGGTTCAAAATGGGGAAGGAACAAGGTCCCGCGAGTTTGAACCGCTACGATGTATGTTCACGAATGTGCCCGTCTTCTCAAATTTAGTTAATTACTGTGACACTGAAACATGTGACACAGAGTCACATTGTGGATGACTCTGCAATCGGCAACCACTGCACATATACTCCTCCCGCCCCACAGTTTGATTATTTCGATCCATTCCTCACGTGCTAACGGCATGGTTCAACATCTGCAAGAAAGAGGTAAATGTAACGTTCAATTGGCAATAGCTTTTCACCAAATAAAGCTGCATGAAATCTGATTGCATATTTGACATACTGAGAAAATTCTAGCCCGTGGCCATATGTATCACATATCCCACCAGTTCATAAAAATTTTGAACACAAAATTACGGTCGTCCGTGCGACGTACTCCCAAAAGGTCTAATGTGTATCACCCACCTCACATTCAATGAAACCACATCCGTGTAGAATTAAGAAAGGAACCTCTTATGATGTATACAGGATGTCTCAAACGTTCCCTGACATAGGGTAACTCTGTTATTATCAGAGTTACGACAAAATGTAAGAGGAAAAACATCTCGAAATATGACGTTTTCAATCTAAAGTGAACACTTTTTTAAAAAATCGGACAAGATGAATGTGCTGTATACTCTTTATGCACCCAATTTTAAATGAAAATGCAATGTTGTCATTTACCTGGACCCACGACATAAGTGAATGAAGTTACTGTTTGAAACGGGGGCTGGCCATCGACATGTTAGCGTAAAAGACAGTAACTTCACTCACTTCTGTTGTGGGTCCAGGTAAATGGCAACGTTGCATTTTCATTTCACATTGGGCGCATAGAGAGTGTACAGCGCAAACGGGTCATCCGATTTTAAAAATTCCTTCACTTTAGATTGAAAACATCATAATTGGATATGCTTTTCCCTCCTACATTCTGTTGTAACTCTGATAATAACAGAGTTACCCTATGTCAGGGGACTTTTGAGACACCCTGTATACCTTATTTAATGTATGTTTGATGTCACTATAACTGTAGTATAATTTAGTTTGTTTAAATTTACAATTTAATACAAGTAGATTCGGATTTACATGCGTAGGATTTTGTATGCATCTAACTAATGAATTCTTTTATTTTTATGCTTAACTTAGTGACTTGGCTTTGGACTGCAACTGATTATTGTAACCCATTATTGCTTGAGAAGAAACAAGATATCCGAATCTTCATTTGGAGAAATCAAAGGTCTATTGGAAAGCTGGGGATTACAATAATTAATTTCTACATTTCAAGGTGCGTAGTAAATTATATATTGTGTTTATTGTTAAATTACTATTATTGGGTTTAGAATCAATGAAGCACTTCATGATATTTTATGGGGATCAAGATGGGTGCCGGATAGATAAGTATTTGAGCGTCAGGCTCTTATTTCTTTTCAATTTAATATTTAATCAATGATTATTTTTCTCCCTCATTATTCCATCAAATCGTATTCCAAGATCATATATCCATTTTTGTTCGATATATCCATATTTTTGATCTCTTTCATATTTCTATATTTTCGATTTTTGATATTGTTTATATTTCGATATTGCTGTATTTTTCAATATTTCGAACAAGTTTCGATAGTTTGTCGACATCGATTATCTATATCTAAATTCGGATATCCCAAAGCCCTATCGAGCACCCTCCGAAATGAAGTTTTTGGCTATGGACCTGATTAGGGATGCGCACGAGACAAGACGAGACAATTTTTGTTACGAAATTCGAGACAAGATAGAGCTTTTCCAATAGAAACGGATCCAGTTTTCGAGACGAGACAACTTTCGCGGCACCTTTTCGAGAGGAGACAACCTCAAATCTTTTCTCTTGCGCATCCCTAGACTTGATCATGAGTTATCAAAAAAAAAAATGTTAATGAGAAATAACATGTAAATACAATATAGGTAGCTAAAACATTTTTGTTTTCATTCTTCAGTAATGCATTGTTATTAATCTCAGGGGGGGGCGGTGGCTCAGTGGTAGAGCGTTCACCTCCGGTGCTTGGGGTCCCTGGTTCGATCCCAACTCGCGCCGTGTGGACTTTGTGGTGGACAAACACCTTGCTCGTGGGTTTTCTCGGGGTTCTCCCGTTTCCTCCCACTTTGTTCATTCCACCATTTCACTCATTTCTCATTATCACCGTCTCCTTATCCTAACCGGCATAACCGTGGGACGTTAAACTTAAAGATTTCATTTTTTATTAATCTCAGCATTTTATAGTGTATTCTTAAGCTTAAGGTGATGTATAATTAAATTTTGAATTCAGTTAACTTATTTTGTTTCTCAGATTGTTTTTAAAATGTATGTACAATTGTTTATGTTCATTCTCGAGAGTTTAAAGTGACGTATAGTTATTAAACATAGTATTTAATATTGTACTCTTAACGTGGAAGTGATATACAGTTAACTTTTGAATTCAGTTAACATTTTTCTTTCTGAAATTGCTTTAAAAAGTATGTAAAAACGTTTTTATTTTCTTTCTTGAGTGCTAAAAGTGATGCAAAGTTATTAAGCTTACTACTTTATATTGTATTCTCAACCCTAAACTGATACACAGTGCGTTTTTGAATAAATTGTCAAGTTATTTGAGTGATGAACACTGGTAGAAAATCCTGACTACTACTGGAACATTTTGATTTTAAGGTGACGACTACTGGTGCAAGGATTTTAAAATATTGTTTTTCCTTCAAGGGCTACTCCTTTTTGAATTCTGACTACATGGTCACTATAGGAAGGATCAGTGAGTCTTTCCAACTATGGTACAGCTCCGACAGATTCACGATGCTCAGAGAAGATACAAAATAGTATGTTTTCAAACTTAAAGTGAGAACTACTGGCGTTTTTACCTTGCTATGCAAAAGTAAGTGAGTACTCCAATGGGGTTCCAATGCGGTACCTAATTTCTGCATTTTAGATATATGGAAATACATGTCTCTAAAATGTAAAGAACTGATTTTTTTAGGGGGGGGGAATAAACTATAGGTATGTGGGGCTTGCATACTTGACGCTACAATTCGGAAATTGAATTAAAATATGACTAACGGCTATCAAGATGTTGTCAAATAAAGGGAGGACCAACACAGTTAAGGGGTTTTCGTGTTAGATGCTAAAATTTCCGAAATCGGTCATGGAAAGTTAATAAACACCAGTAGCAATTTCATCTTAAAGTAATTAGATATCTTCATGGGGTGTTAGAACATCATGGAGTCTACCAAAATTAAATTTTAAAAGCTTTTGAAAATATAATCTGACATTTGTAAACAGTATTTGAAATATGTATTTACCCAAAACTTCCAGCTAGTACATCTAACATCTGGAGAAACACTGTGAAATAAAAGCTTGAAATTTCGGAAACAATTATTGGTCGCAAAAAATTAAATAAGATGGTACTTCTATGGGTTAAATCAGTACCTCAGTACAATTTCGATCGAAAGATTAGTTCAGTCCTAGGTTTTCTTCAGGCAATTCCAAGGGTTCATCGAGCTGTGCAAAAGAATGAAAATTCGCTGTCAATATCTAAGATAGTAAATAAGATATAAGGAATTATATATTTTATGACGTGAAAATAGAGATCTTTATGGATTTGTACTTTTGGGTCTTTCCTATAAGAAAAAAATTCAGAAAACTACTGTATATACCTTAATAGACAATTCAGTGGGCGGGGACACAGTAGCTTAGTGGTAGGGTATTTAACTAATCTTTTTTTTTTTTTTTTTTTGCAGAAACTATTGGAGTATTCACTTAACCCATAGAAATACAATCATACTTAACTCCATATTTAATTTTAAAATTAAATAAAAGGAAATATTTCAGTGTAGCGACCCACGATTATGCATTTTAGTCTCAGGGAGATTATGATTAAAGCAAGTGAATGTTGTTGACAGAATTGATGGAATGCAAAGGTGGGAGGAGAGTACCCCGAGAAAACCCACGAATACGATGTCCACTACAAACTGACTTGGCCGTGGATCGAACCAAGAACCCAATACACCAGAGGTAAGCACTCTACCACTAAGCCACTGTGCCCCCGCCCATTTAATTGTCTATTAAGGTATATACGGTTGTTTTCTGAAATTTCTTCTTCTTACAGCAAATACTCAAAAGTACAAATCCATGTGGGTCTCTATTTTTACGACGTCATAAAATACATAATTCCTTATATCTCGCTTGCTATATTAGATATTGACAAAAAATGTTCACTTTATTTCAGAGCCCGATGAACGCTTGGAATTGTCCAAAGAAAATTTAGAGCTGAATTAATCTTTCGATCGAAATTGTACTGACGAGTCTGAGGTTCGCACTTAACCCATATAAGTACCATCTTATTTAACTTTTGTTAGGATCAATAATTGTTTTCTGAAATTTCAAGATCTAATACGCTTTTATTGTATGGTGTCTCTCTAGCTGCTAGATGTACTAGCTGGAACTTTTAGGTAAATACATATTTCTAATACTCTTTACAAATGTCAAAATATATTTTACAAAACTTTTAAAATTTAATCTTGGTAGACCCCATGATGTTCTTAAACTCCATGGAAATACCTAATTATTTTAAGATGAAATTGCTACTGATGCTTATTAACTTTACATGACCGGTTTCGGAAATTTTACCACCTAACACGAAAACCCCATAACTATATGGATCCTCCCTTTATTTGACAATATCTTGATAGTCATATTTTAATTAATTTTCTAAATTGTACTGTCTAATATGCAAGCTCCACGTACCTATGGTGTCGCTTTTTATTTCACCATATTTCGGTAACTGTTAGGCGTACCGACTTGCGGTTTCGGTAAACACACACCTCTAACGTTCTTTAAAACGTTATTAAGACATATTTTAGAATATTTAGAAATGAGAGTTCTGGGAATATCATGGTACCCGAAAACCCCCATCAGGGCGTGTGTGTAGTGTATTTAATTGAAACTACTTTTGAGGTTGTTGTAAGCCCTCGTAATTACGTTTCCGAAACTGCACCATCTAGTACGCAAACTCCACAGTTCTGTAGTGTCGCTCTTTATTTTCCCATATCTCGATATCCATAAGGCTTACCGAGTTGAGGTTTTCGGTAAACAGATGTCAGTTCCTTACATTTTAGAGACATATATTTTCACATATCTAAAAAATACAGACATTAGGTACCCCATGGTAGCCCGAACACCATTGAGGTACCCACTTACTTTTGAATGGTAATACATTTTGAGTTGTTGTTCAGCATCAATAAACACTTCATAGTTTTTATACGTGCAACCCAAAAGTCCATATCTGACCGAACAGATTTTGTCCATTTAATCTCAAAAATGTTAAGATACTTTGTATTGTTAAGTACAACCAAATTAAGCACACTGAATATAACATTTTAAATATTTTCTGATTTTTGTTGCAGGTATTTCGTGCATCAAACCAGGATTCTGCTTGAAAGACAGTCAAAAGAAGCAGTGTAGGTTGTGGCTAAAAGTACGCCCTTTCTGAAGACAGACTCAGTTGTACTTACATTATTTTGTACGAATATATAACCCTAATAAAGATACTGTACTACAAATTATTTCTTTCTTCCATAAATTATAATAAAATATTATTTCTGTTTAAAGAAAATGATTGTTAATGTTAAGTCATTTTAATTCTTTTTCTCTGTAATAAGAACATTATCCCTAGCAATATTTTTTATCTTTGTGCTATTGCGATTGGATGAAGTAAAATTCTATACGAAGCACTATTATTTCAGACATGCATTAATAACTAATGTATTGTTCTGTATGTAAGACAATGTGTATACTGAACATGTCTAGCGAAGGTGTTGTTTTAATACAGAATCTATAACTCAGCTTTTCAGTAGTCAACTTTATTGGGAATCCGAAGAAAGAAGTTAAAAAAAAAAAAAAAAAATGTTGGACTTACCAGCGTGTGTGTGTTCGAATTCTGGACTAATCCAAATTATCCAGAGAAATCATTATATATTTCTTTGTTGCTATTTCAGATGTATCCTTTATCCAAGTCGTATGAAACGGAGACTTCATACATCGCTATACTTTGTATGAACTATGTTCCGTATTTACTTAATCACTTTGTAACTTTCTCTAGTGTTGACAAGGCCGCAGGTGTCAATCGAATAGTTTAGTGTTTCACTCATGTCACCTTGTGACTAAGGTACGTCCTGTCGGTATATATATGGTACTGGGTTCAATTAGCGATAAAATACATTTTTAGCGTTAAACAAATGCAAAAATCTACACGAAATGAGATACCGTGATCTCTGACTTACGGATAACACCAAGCAACTAATGGTACTGAGTGTGATTGAGTTTACTAATTACTATTTGGCTAAAATCAGTGTTCCTTTATCTATAGTTCTTTTCGTGCTTTGAATTGCAAAGTTTGAAATAACCGTTTTAAATTATTGTGTATATATATCTTCCGAGTAATTCTGAGAATCATTGCTCTTTCTTTAAGCAATGTATGAGACTGTTAAATTGCTCTTTCCTTAAAATGTTGCACTAAGAAGGATGCATCCAGGAAAGTCCAAATTTGCAGAATGTCTATAGCAGGGAAGAATAAATATGTTTAGTCGATGGCTGCACAACGCCTCCGCTGTCACCACGTTGTCACACAGCGAATACAGCGAACGTTTAAGAGTATTCTGCACTTACTATTAGGTATCGGCCTGGGAACTTTGGCGCATCTACCCAGTCTCCTTCTTGGTGTTTCATTTTTAATGGCGAGTACTGAGTAGGAATAATATTGTAAGCGAATGCGTTTCCGGCTGACACCACACTTTTAATTATTGCGACATTAAAAAAAAAAAATACCTGTTAATTAAAATGTACAGAGAAGTTATTTCTGGAAAATTCTATTCAGGCCTCTTGTGGTAACAACTGCACTTTAGTAGAAGATACTATTAAGGAAAAGAATGAGGTAAAATAATCTTTATATCGTACAAGCAATGGATGATAACAGCTTAATAAATGATTGTACGTAAATCTTGTTTGAGTTTGAATATAGGATTGTATAAGGCTGTGCATTTTGCATTATTATTGAGGTGCTGCAACTAACTAACTGCAAACCATATGATAAATTCTTACAGTAATATATCACATATTGATTTACTCTGTATGGAAACGAAAATAGTTTAATATATGGTTAACCTCCTTTGTGCCAGGGGCGGATCCAGAGGGGGGCGATCGGGGCGATCGCCCCCCCCCACAAGAGGAAACTTTCTTATTTTATATATAAATAAACCCATCCATAACAAGTTTGGAGCTCTTAAAAGTAGCAGTATTACCACCGACCGCCCCCCCCAGAAGTCCGTCCTGGATCCGCCCCTGCTTTGTGCCCATAATTTTAAAATTAACGCTTGTGTCACTTTTCAACACTTGACTTTGCAGTAGCTTTCCAACGAATTAGCAGGAAGCCCAAACTTATAGGACACCCTGCAGGTAAATACATTTCTTTGGACAGTTTCACTGCTCCAAACTAAGATTTGAAAAGTGTAGTATTGTTAATTTTATTATTATTGGCACAAAGGAGATCAACCATATTTTAAGCTATTTTTGTTTTCATACAGAGTAAAACAATATTTGACAACATTACAGTAAGAATGTATCATGCACTTTGCAGTATGTTGCAGCACTTTAATAATGGTGCACTATACGTACACTCTAGATCCTGCATATGTCCGATCCATACATTACAAGAAGGCAATACGTATTCGATACAGGTAAAATCTGTATATTTCATATGGACAACCTATTAGCTATATACATCCAATCTATACATTACATATGGCCAACCTGTACGCGACATACGTATAATCTATATGCTGCATGCAGACAGTCTGTAAGCTACATATGTCCACTCTGTATGGTGCATATGGATATTCTGTATGCTGTATCTGGACAAGCTGTGTGCGACATAAGGAAAATCTGTGTAATACATACGTACAATACGTATACTGTATCTAGTCGTACGTATGGGGCACAAGTACAATATAGATGCTGTCTCGGGGTTGAACGCAAGAAACATACGTACAGAACGTATATTGCATACTTCTTGAAATCATGCTCCGTCCTGATAGTCAGTGTATGTCGTCATTATTAACCCACATGCTACATACGACCCTGACGTCACAAAGCTAGATATTACCTCCGTATATACTTGTTACTGCAGATAACGTCACACGAATGACGTCACTGCACTTGTGCAGACAGTACGTATAATACATACTTTTTCAGCTATACGTTTGCTACAGGATGTTATATACGGTTGTACGTTAAGTCCAGAAACTACAGGAATTACGAATGTAACCTACGTTTTTAAGTATGCCACCTACATTTTTTTTCTCAGTGTAGTTCCTAAAAAGTAAGAATACCTTTTTCTGAGTCTAAGTCTTCTCAATACAAATTCAATGTTTTGCACTATAACGAACCTTTTCAACAAGAACAAGAGAGTTACAGTATTTTTTTCACTATTTCAATTAAGGTTTTAATATCTTCACGACCCGTTCGGGAGAGTAATACTTCTGGAAGTACGTTTTGTCGCGCGCGCTACCCTAGCCAGCTGTTTTACGCGCTACCCTGGCCAGGCATTTTAAGTTGCTCACAAAATTTTTATCATGGGGATCAAGGTGGAACAAAACGAGTTCTGTAGGGCTTCTAATCCGTTCCTCCTCCTCCTCCTCCTCCTCCTCCTACTACTACTACTATTCCTGCTCCAACTCCTACCCCTCCTTCTACTACTACTAGTACTACTATTACTTACCTGCACAAAAGTAAGTAAATGATTTTTTTAGTATATTTCCAGCTTGTTTTAATGAAAAAAAATATTATGAAAATTTAAAAAAAAACTTTGTTGGGCCGGATTTGAACCCATTCGAAAAGCGGTTGCTGTTACTAGCCCGTAGCGCTAACACGCTTTTTTTTGCCTCATTAACTTACTTATTACTACTTTCTACTTAATTTTACTCGCTTTGCACTTATTTATCTCACTTTACCAGTAACCTGCAACGACAAGGACACAGAAACATCGAGGACAGTTCCAATTCCAAAGGCTTTCCCACCGGGAGTCGAACCCGGGACCCGTACACGAAAGGCCCACGTGCTAGCCACTAGACTAGCGGGGAGGGTCACGCTCGGCCACGAGGACCGACAGCAGCAATTGTTTGATTTCTGCTATATGTATGCTACATGGCAAGAAACGGATAACGCCAACCAATCAAAACCATGTATTTAGTTCCTACTTCTCGGAGTATTACTCTCCCGAGCTATTAGTCCTATATTTTCAGGTGCAGTTAATAAGTTCTAGTTACCCATGTTATTATTTATGGTAATAAACATTATTTAATAATATTATGTTGTCTACAAAGTATTGAGTCTTTGTAGGTCAAAATTGAGAATACATTTCTTGTGATTTGAAACTAACAAGATGAAAGTCACAGATGCATCATTTTGTCCGATAATCTGTCATATTTCCGGCGACATTGTAGTTCCTTCGTCATATAACTTGTGTGGTTTCTGGTCAAGAAACTGTGACATGTGTTTACAAATGTCTCTTTTGAAACTAACAAACTCATGTGCAATGTATGAATGCATGGTGACAATATATACGATAATGGGGGTTATAGTGAGAGGTGGCGTGATCATGTTCATGGGTAGCAGGACGATGATCTATCGGTGAATATGCGTAACGTGGAGTCTGGTTCAAAGAGTTCATGGAGAATTGGATAAGCGTCTGCTATGCAGCGTTGAACGAGAGCGAAAACTGCACAGATGTGGTAAGAGCGTTAGGATAGATGTGCGACGGTAGACCTCTTCTGCTGGCGTACATGGTGGTAAGGAATAAGCAAGGCGTAAGACATGGCTTCCCAGGACTTGTAACTTATCATAAAACTTCTGTGGGGCCGATAACCAGGTGACACATCCATGCGTGAGAGGACGACGAAAGAAGACATTATATGTATAAAGAATGAGTTTGATGTGTTAACAAGTTGATCCGATGACGAACATGATTAACATCCAAACCTGACAAGAATTCTTCAAACTTCCGGAATAAAATCATACCATCAATTTAACCAATCTTATAAAAAGAACTTCCCGTGGATTTTTTCAATGAATCATTCCTTGTTTCTCATTAAGAAACTTAGTAACTTATCGTTATTACAGACTTTTCTGTTTAATAACACAATGAAATTTTGAGAAAATTTCAAAAGTAAAATTTACAACACACAAAGATTCTAAAGTTAGTAAGCACTGATAAACTCTTCTCTGCCATCTTGTAGCATTCCAACAGAGCATCATACTACGTACTTGGATTACTGCATTTGCTGCATAATATAGTTGATGTTATCTTTACGTAGTATTAGTGGGTGAAGGCGTTGTTAGAAGGGAAAACATGAGTTTGTTTGTCCCATTATTTTACAGAATTACCAGTACCATTATGTAACAGAAGGAGGCCAAATGTTAATTGGATAAAATGGAAGATTATCATGATTTTCCAACAAAGTATTGGGGTGTTATGTTAGGTTTGGTTAGATTCTTTAGGACCTTTAGGACGGAATTCGCAGTTCAACATTAATAGTATGCAATGCAAAAAGTTCAAGAGTTGTAATGTTCCAGTTAAGATATCCATACTTGAATTCATGAATTATGACTTCTGTCTTCAGAAAATAAACTACTAGCACCTTACAAATTGTTTATAACGAGGTGAGTTGAATTCATGGGTGCAGATTCATTGTAGGAGGGATTTGACTGTTATATGACACATATCGTGCAAATATATGCTATGAAAATGACAATCTAATTAGATATGAACCAATCTGAATTAGATGCCTACTAAAATGCACGATTGCTACTAACCGAGTCAGGTCAGGGCGAAGTTGGAGTCCCCGTACGGTAAGGTCGGGGTGCAGCCAAAGGAAGCTGGACTTGTGAGTTGGCGCCTAAATAAAGACAGTGGAAACAGAGGTTAATTCAGATTATTAATAGTGATAGTACCGGATTAGTGATTTCGTACTTAACACTAACAAAGTTACTTCAGGATTTGTAAAGCTCCGATACTGTATTAAGAAATTTTGTATTACGCATTTCTTATTTAGTTTCATGAAAATTATGCCTCTAAAAGACTCAATAAGTTACAATAAACTAGGTTTGTCCATAGGAACGAAATAAAAAATCTTAAATTATTACGATTTCCCTGTAAATTTTGTAAATTTTATTTATTTCTATAAATTATTTAAAATTATTATAATTGTAAAACTATCGCTGTAATGTCATACGTTGATGTAAATAAAAGCAACGACAATTTTAATCATTCACTACAAATTCGACATTTTAAGCAGTGTTGCAAATTCTAATAATGTTTATCATATCTTCGGAACGGTTTGAGATATCAAATTGCTGTAAAGGGCATTATGATTATTTCATCTGTTGGACATCATCCAAGTCCTTAAATACGTAATTTATCTTAGCACTTTTCTCGAAATAAAGTCTTAGAAAAAATAAATTTTCAATTTTTTGTAACTTCGTTTCTGTTTATCTGAAATGCATGATATCATTGTCATAATCTTCGATACTAAGTTGCTTTAGATATGCACCGCCTCGTTTATATCGGTTGCTTTATTACTGTTTCACAGTCCTCCGAAAATTGGATATTTGTTATATTGTAGCATCTTTAGTTGCCAACACTGAATAAAAAGTATGGCGTTTTAATGTTTTGCTTTACATACAGATTTGAAATATGTCATAATCTGACGTAGTGCTATTTAAAAAACGAAACTTTATATTGAGATAACAAAACTGTTAACCTGGTGATATTGCTGCACACTTCAAACTATTTTCCTCTTCTGATATTTGCTTGGTACAAAATTTCAGCTATTTCTGTTATTTAATTTAGAAATTACAACGAGGGATTACTTTAAGTGGTTTACTATATATATATATATATATATATATATATATATATATATATATATATATATATATATATAGATAGATAGATAGATAGATAGATAGATACATACATACATACATACATACATACATACATACATTTGTACTTATGCCTTTAATCTGGACACTATCACCGCTGTTTCTTGTTTTCTATGCTGAAAATCGTTGTGTCCTAATTAGTGTTGTAAAGGCCTGGAAAAAACCGGAAATTTTGGATAAAAAACCAGTTTTGTACGGTTTTTTCTCGAACTTGGAAAAGAACGGAAACTTTGGGAAAAGTTTAAATTTTCGAATACTTTACTACATTATGCTTTTAAAATGAAAACTATTTTATATTTACTAATTTACAGTTAAGATCATTGAGTACTTATATTTTTGTATTAGAATAGGGAAAATTTGTGGCAACAAATATAAGGGCACCACTTATCCAAACTATTGAAAGATAGCACCGTGACAGAATGGAGTTATGGCTACGAAAGAAATAAAAATATAATCCTGGTTAGCTTAATCATATAGTTATTATAAGCAATCTTATGAAGTTCCCGCTTTATGGCACGGAAGTGTTAAAATAACTGGGCCAGAATCATTTCAGTTAATATGTTAAATCAAACATATATTTTATAGATACATCTTCCTTGTACTATGTAAAATTTCCGGATATTTTGAACCCATTCGAGAAAATTATTTGTTCGGAAATATTGGCAAAAGCCGTATAACATAATTCTAAAACTAGTTCTTCGTCTGATGCTAATCTTACTTCCTGTGACATGTCTGCAGCATACATACAATGTATTTCGCTACCGTAACAGAAAACGTACTCAAAGCAACAGCTTTTTATTTTACTTTATAGTTTTCTGATTTCTGGTAAAATTATTCTATATTATTCGTATATTTTTAGAACAACTCAAAAAGATATCTGATCTTATTTAAACATACACTTATACACAGTACAAGTGCGTAAATTTGAGCAGTGTAAAATATATTAAAAGGTTGTTTCACATATTCAACTTCCGTTCGTTATTATTACAGACTTACAGAATACCCCTTCTTCGCACGGGAAGAATAGGTTTCATTTTGGACATAAATGGCACCTATCAATTTATTGACCCCAAAAACTATGAATTTAATATTAATATCGGTCATTTTCTATTATTTTTACATGTCAACATTTCCCTTAGGAGTACTAATCGGAGCTGAATTTGGATTTGAATGCCATCGAAAGTATCACTGTTCATTTCAGCGACCTCGAAAACTATGGACTCGACAGTAATGTCGGTCATTTTCGAACATTTTATATGTCTCTCATTTCCTCCTCCCGGAAAGTTGTGGGGCTAAATTTGGATTTAAACGGTATCGAAGTGTTACTGATCATCTCAGTAACACCGAAAACAATGGATTCGACACTAATATCGGTTACTTTTCGATATATCTCTTCCTCCCTTCCCTCAAGTCTCACCTTCAAAGCAAAATGATTTTTAAAAATCTCAGGCTCGAGTCTCATCTCCGTTGAAAATTTTATCGAGATCGGTTGGGTTGTTCAAGAGTTATCAAGTTACAAACATAGGCATTTTTATTTTTATGTCGCATTAGAAAACAGGTATTTGTTTACATAGAAGATTCTATAAATATTGTATATGTAAATGTCTATATTAGAATAGTAGATAATAGTAATTACACTGGCCGTCACAAATTAAGCAACAAAGACAGAATGTGCAATAAAAAAGAAATGACTGGGGAGAGGGCTGGTGAAATGTAGAGAAAATTGATGTCACAATACAACAAGCATTGACAAATGAACGGGGAAAGATTGTGCGGAAGAACTCGCAATTATGCTGCCATCACACGAATTTGTTAAATACTAAGTACAGGCTAGGATCACATGAGTTCTCGGAATTGTTCGCTGACAGCGTGTGTAGAGTGCAGAGGCAAGTTTAGTAGAGTGAAACAGGCGAATATGGTAACAACGCTTCATTTGACGGATGAATTACGCTGGTGTGCCTTCGGTAGATTGGGACCACAATAGCGTCAGGCCGACGTGGTCCGGTGGCTCAATGTCGATCGAGCAGTGGTCATCAGGTTATGGAGAAAGTTCCAGAGAACGCAAAATGCTTGGAGCAGTTATAGTGGCGGTCGACCGCGTGTGATATCGGCCCGGTATGATCGATGTATCCGTTAGACAAGTCAAAGAAACAGGTCTGCAACAGCAACTCGAGTGCGTGAGAAGGCTGTAGCTGCCACTGGATGCCCTCTATCAACGAGTACAGTATGCAGGCGACTTCACGAAAGTGAGTTGTATGCCAGAAGACCAGTAGTGTATGTACCCTTTACCCAATGTCACAAGAGGCAGCGATTAAATTGAGCATGAGCGCATGTGAATTCAACCCAGGTGCAATGGCAGTCAGTTCTCTTTTCTCTTGATAGTGATTCTCGGAGTAGATTGGTCTGGCAAGAAATAGGAGCCCATTACCATCCATCCAATATTCTTGAAAGGGAAAGATATGGTAGACCAGGTGTGCTCGTGTGGAGTGGCATCTCGATTGGAGGACGTACTGATCTGTATGTTCTCCCGCATGGCACAATGACAGCTCAGCGCTATAAGGATGATGTCCTGGATCGTCACGTTGTACCCTTCGCACGTTATTAGAGGTCTGAGATTCATTCTACAGGACGATAATGCTCATTCCCATACAGCACAACTCGTCGATTAGTATTTGCAGCAACATTATATTCAACCAATGGAGTGGCCATCCAGGTTTCCGGACCTTAACCCGATCGAACACATGTGGGATTCTCTAGGGCGTCGCATCGCAAGCCTTGTATCCCCTCAACGAATTTTACAATGGACCCAGATACCAAATGAGATGATACAGGTACAAACACTTATTACTAGCATGAGACGTTGTTTTGAATCCTGTATTGCTATGCGCGACTATCATATCACTTATTAGTGTCAGCAAACCATACTTTTGCGACCTCAGTGTTTCCCAGTTTCAGTGCCATCTACGTCCAGCATCATATTTTTTCCCCCACGAGCGTACCTTCATTTGGTAGTTTTTCTAGCTGTATGGCGTAAAATAGGAAACAGTTTGTCAATTTCAATAACACTTTGTTCACCAACATGCATATACTTTCGTTATACACCTGTTTATCCTTTTTAGTGCAGTAAATGAAGTTCAAATTTTAATGAAGAAAGGAACAAATTAGTAACAAGCTGAAAATTGCTACAGATGCTGGGAACGATCTTCTAAACAACATACTAAAAGTCTCCTGAAATCCCACGTGACCTGCACCGCCACATTGGAAAATAGCCACCGGAAGTACCACATGAACAATACTCAGATAAAAATAGCAATATCTTCGCTATGGTTGAACATAAAGAGATAAACTTAGTGTCGTTTTATAGAACATAGATAACACAATATTTTTTGTAGAGAAACTATTTTTCGTAAAAACGCTTACTTTTAGCAATATTTAGCTCTAAATTCTAAAATTCCGAAATTTAACGTCAAATTGATTTACAATTTTATTGAACTTAGGGAGTAATTATTAACAAATTAAAATTTGATATAGATGTTCGTAAAGATTATTTAAATGACATACTAAAATCCCACAACTTCTTAGTTCACCATATTGGAAAATGTCCAAATGTAAGAAGTAATTGAATAAAAAATATTTTGTTAAGTGAAATACAAAATCTGGACTAGACCAAACATTTGAGAAACTGCTAATGCAGTCGATCCGAAGTCAATTACGATCAATGTTGGTGGAAGGGACAAAACATTATGACGTATTTAAGATTGTCTTCCATCATCTCGGTGGCCGCCATCTTGGAATCAACTTGTTTATTTTAAATAGCAACATGGTCGTGTGACATATTAAACAACATCCTCGTTCAAAGAGAAACTCAACGGTGTGGTTATTTTTCCGAAACCTGCAACAGTTTTGAAGTTGTGAATATATTTAAGATATATTAGTGAGAAATGCTGTGAAATATGCTGTGTGAAGTTTCGAATTAAAGGATACAGTAAAAAACAAGCTTTGTAACATCACACATCACGTATTCTTTAATAACCAGGAAAGGAGAGAGCTAACGCACATAAGACAATTACAATCACGTGACATGTTCAGCATGTCCAGCGTTTTGTTCTATGCATATCTTTAACCGTGAGACCAGTAGGCCTACTTTTGCACTCTGCGAAGCATAGTAGGTGATATTTGTTCACAGGTCGTACGATTCTTCTTTCCAGGTAATGATTGCGTCATTGTCATTAATTTTGCCATTAGTGATTGCCATTAATTTTACACTCGTAGACAGTAGCTTTAAAGTGTCCCAAAAGATAGAAATCCAACTGATTTAGGTCGGCTTATTTTGCTGGCCACTTAACCCGACCTAGCTGCTGATGTGTCTGAATCAGTTGCATTTCGTGGTCATCCTGATCGAGATAAGTCATCCTACATTTCCCGTTGCCCTGAATTTGAGGATTAGATTTCGTACAGCACTGCCTGTCACCGGCTCGCGATTAGGATGTCGCTCTTTGAAGACGACTGTTATTATTGCTGAACGGCGTCCTCCAACCAAAAGGATAATTTCGATTCTTGTCTCTCGAGTTAGTATCCTGCCCTACCTACAAGAAAAAAGTAAAGAGACAATCGGTTCCCGTCTGTACAATGTTCCACTCATAACAAAATTTAAGTCTAAATGATAATATAATCTATCGTAAATCCATTCACAACCTCAAAACCGTTTCAGATTAAAAAAAAAAAAAAAAAAAAAAAACTTTACCGTAGAATTTCTCGATACTGGGCTAATACAAACCTTAATTAGATAAATGCATCAAAAATGCAAGGTGCAGGTTAAGGTAATGGTGTGGTGTGTAATATGGGGGGACATTTATTGGACCTGTTTTCATTGATAGGACCTTGGATGCTGCACAATATGGAGATATACTTGAAAACACTGTTACGCCACTTTTGAACGAGGAAAGCTGATTTCATCAATATTGGCAACAAGATGAGGCACGGACACATTATGATCTAAATGTAATCGGTGGCTCAATAAACATTTTCCCGGTTGCTGTATAGGTCGGCATGGACCAGTTGAGTGGCCAGCAAGATAACCCGACCTAAATCAGTTGGATTTCTATTTTGGGAGCACTTTAAAGCTATTGTCTACCAGTGTAAAATTAATGACATTGGCACCTGAAAAGGAGAATCGTACGGCCTGTGAACAAATATCACCAACTATGCTTCGCAGAGTGCACAAGCACTGGTCTCACGGTTAAAGATGTGCATAGAACAAAACGCAGGACATGCTGAACATGTCATGTGATTGTAATTGTCTTATGTGCGTTAGCTCTCTCCTTTCCTGGTTATTAAAGAATACGTGATGTGTGATGTTACAAAGCTTGTTTTTTACTGTATCCTTTAATTCGAAACTTCACACAGCATATTTCACAGCATTTCTCACATAATATATCCTAAATCTATTCACAACTTCAAAACTGTTGCAGGTTTTGGAAAATAACCATACCGTTGAGTTTCTCTTTAAACGAGGATGTTGTTTAATATGTCACACGACCATGTTGCTATTTAAAATAAACAAGTTGATTCCAAGATGGCGGTCACCGAGATGATGGAAGACAACCTTAAATACGTCATAATGTTTTGCCCCTCCCACCAACATTGATCGCAATTGACTTCGGATCGACTGCATGAGCAGTTTCTCAAATATTTGGCGTAGTCCAGATTTTGTATTTCACTTAACAAAATATTATATTTCAATTACTTCGGACATTTGTACATTTTCCAATATGGCGAAGGAAGAAGTTGTGGGATTTTAGTATGTCATTTACATAATCTTTACGAATATCTATATCAAATTTTAATTTGTTAATAGTTACTTCCAAAGTTCAATAAAATTGTAAATCAGTTTGACGGTAAATTTCGGAATTTTAGAACTTAGAGCTAAATATTGATAAAAGTAAGCGTTTTTACGAAAAATAGTTTCTCTACAAAAAATATTATGTTATCTATGTTCTATTAAACGACACTAAGTTTATCTCTTTATGTTCAACCATAGCGAAGATATTGCTATTTTTATCTGAGTATTGTTCATGTGGTACTTCCGGTGGCTATTTTCCAATGTGGCGGTGAAGGTCACGTGAGATTTCAGGGTACTTTTAGTATGTTGTTTAGAACATCATTCCCAACAGCTGTAGCAATTTTGAGCTTGTTACTAATTTGTTCCTTACTTTTTGGAGATTGGACTGCACTATTTGTTGCTTAATTTATGTCGGCCAATGTATATATTTTAGAGCACGAGTATCAGTGTAATTTACCTACTTAATTAATTCACATTCACGAATAAACGAGTGAAAAGCATATAAAGGAAATAAATGTAGACTATTAATTTTCAGAAATAATTGCAGCAGTTTTATTTTCAAGTACTTTAAAAAAATATTCGCAATATTGAAATTTCTTAACTTACATTTTTCACTGGTTCGAAAAAAAAAACGGTTCCATTAGTAGTAAAATTAACCTAAATACAAAGATTTTTGTTCTTTTACCAATTTTTTTCCCAATTTTTCTGGAAAGAAACTGAAAAAGAAAACTTTTTTTTTTACCCACAGGTTCAAAATTTCCGGAAATTTTTACAACACTAGTCCTAATTCAGGTGATTCTTCAGTTACGTCACAGAAATTCTATTTCTGTATCGAAAATCAAAGTGGCCTACTTGCAACTACAGACATTCGATTACAAGAAATATTAGTTATTGAGTTGTCTGCAGACAACATAGAATGTTCTTTGAGGTCCTTCTAATGAAAAAAAAAAAAAGAAAAATCAGAAACTGGACTAGGTCCAGTGAAATAATGCGAATTTTTATTTCTTTTATTTCATCATATAGAAAAAGCAAAAAGAAACGTATATTTGTTTATATATATATATATATATATATATATATATATATATATATATATATATATATATATATATATATATGAAAGCTGTGGAAACACACTCTATTTCACTTTGATCTACAGTCGTAAATCATTCATTTCATCTGGATTTGAGTTTTATGTCTTCAAAGCCTTGAACGAGAGATCAGATATTGAAAACCTAGTTTATCAAAAATAGATTTTCTTCTTTTTTCTCTTGCTTTCCTACTTTTCCTTCTTTGCTTCCGAATTATGAATTCTCTTCAGCCTTCGAAGATGCACTTTGAATATAGATTATGGTTTGAATCGGTTCAAATACAGAATATTTAAAAATAAAAACATAACACAACTTCATTTTAGAAAGGAAACAAATAAAACTATGTTCTTCAGTGTTTGATGTTATGCTCCCTGTGAGAATGTTGACACAATTTTTAATGTTTGCTTTCCAATTCCGGATTTAGGATTTATATTTCTGCTCTTTCAGCGTGTATGGACATGTTTTCCCGTCACATATGAGGGATGATGTCCCTCGGTGAGCACAATATCCGAGCAGAGGGAAGGAAGGAAACGGCCTGGGACCTATAAGTTAGGTACCTTTCCGACATTTGCCTGGTGTGAATGAGGAAAACCCAGGAAAAGCTGATTCAGGGTGGCTAGCCTGAAAAACCTTTTCACATTTTTACGACCGAGTATCCCAACCGTGAATCGAACCCGGAACCGCTCGCACTGAAGGCGAGAGCGTTAGCGTCTACGGTACGCGAGGCCACTGGTTTCAATTACAGATTACAGTACAGCTAACATGTTTCGGATACCCGTATGTACGGCTTTCGGATACCCATTAAATAAGAAAAAAATGTGTCAAAATCTTAGTGCTTAACCATGTTTCCCAGTATTAACAGGAAACTGGATGTTACGGTATAAATGTACTTCAGTTTCCTTACCTGCCAGTGAAGAGAATATCCTGATCAGGTTTCAATGTTCCATTTACCGTCCACTCGTCACGTTTGGAATGAGTTCGTAATTCTTTGATCTACAGTGTACACCATTTTACACAAGCGACTAGAGTCTAGATAACTCCAATGTTTGCTACCAGATGACAGTCTTACTTCTTTTTCTCTTACTACTGAGATTGACGAGGTATATTAAATTGACGAGGACAGTGAGTAATTGTATTATTTATGCCTTATTAGATCAAGATACCTTCTTCAATTATACATGCGTAATGCCATCTTAGATGAGGCTACTTTCCTCGCTTTGTGAAAATAAACGGGCATTACGAACAGATTGGGTTTAAAATAAATGAAGATATCGTCAATCAGCAAATGCAGTTGGTTAAAATGGAATGTGTTTCTTAAGAAAGTTATAGGCAGTGTTGCCACACTTGGTACAATTGCACCAGATTCAGCCCTTTTTGTCATTCATCGGCCCGTTGGTACCACGCTGGCATTTTCAGCCTCTTTTGTGAAAAAGTTGGTGCAGTTCTACTCAATTCAGCACCATTTAACAAATATTGTCACATTTTCAAAAGTTCATGCTACTCATACTATGTTGGATTCTTAAGAAATGCTGGTGAACATTCATTCTGTTACGTTGCACCGCATAACGCTACAAACTTTGTGTGGAAAATTCTTAATTCGAACTAAACCGGGAAACAAGTGATGCTATATGGGCGCATCGGCGCCGCGCAGGAAGGAGACGAGAAAGAAGCAGTGTGGGGATATTTTAGCTTGAAATAATAAAAAAAAAGTACACACACATTGAATCAAGTGTTGCATATTCCGAAGAAGACCAGCGTGTACTGAAGTAAGTCTATAATTTCTGTATCGTTGCAAAGATTCTACATCAAAACAATAATAGCAACAGTGACGTACCGTGGAAAATCAGCGCCTGGGTGAGAATATACGACGGTGAACCCGTACATATGGCTGAGGTCGATAGACCAGCCGCAAAGCGCCACTATGGTTGGCGCGAAGCATAATAAAATTTTAAAGAATAAACCCTGGTTTTTCTTGATTTTGAGCACTTTTTCTTACTTTTCCTTCAATTTATATATATTCTTTTTCCTTCCGAATTTTGTGAGCCCTTACTTCGGCGCCCGGGACCGTCCCCCCTAGTGTTGTAAAAAAACGGTTTCTTTTCTGTGAAGTTTTTTTTCAATAAAAAACACCGTTCTTTTTCATGTTTTTTTTCAAAAGTCTGTTTTTTTTCTGGCAACTATTATTTATTGATTTATGTTGCAGATTATTGAAATAATCAACAGAACTTGAGTCGAAGCCCTCGTAACTTACAAATCGTTTGTTTCTTTGTACCTATACGGGCAAAATTGTGTGATTATTCCTTCCGACCCCAGGTCATTTTTGGCGTTTTCCTACATTTCCAGTTAGTGACTTATTGCTCAAAAACTATTCATTTGATTGATATGGTTAAGGCCTTGTTTTTAAGAAAATGGATGTGGCTATTTTTTGGTGTAAGTTGTATTGCAGTGTTGCCCACGGGTGGGAAATTATTGAGGGAAATGTAGGGGTGAAAATTTACAAAAAATTCCCTAACCGAAATTTTAAAAAAAATTTTTCTAGCACCACTGCTGCTATATGGGTTCAAGTCCCCTAAACAAATCTTTGGTGTGTTGTCAAAGTACAGTGAAATCCTGAACTCGCTGGCTTCCATTCAAAGAGGGAAAGAAAAAATTCTGTCATACACACGAAATTTTGACACTTTTTACGCCTCAGAAGCAAAAATCAAATATGCCGGGGTACAGGTTCTATAATTATCCTATTGAAACTTTTTATGGTGCGTTCTGTAGGGCAAAGAGGAAGCTTTCAGGCAGTGGTACGTTTGTTTCAATGTAGCCAGTAAGAGGGTAATAATAGAGGGAAAAAGGGAAATTTTTCGAATTTTTTACCTAATAGCGGGAATTAATTGTTTTGGCTGGAAACGCTGCCATCAGACAGACGAAATCTATCTGAAAATAAATCTTAGTATTCAAAAAATATATCCTACAAGTATCATGGCGATATATAACAAAGTAAGCATGAAATTTTAAAAAAAATCTCATTCTACCTCAGAAATTCACCATTTTCTTACCATTTCCAGAACATGGTTTATTATAAACCTCAACTGTACTTCCCCTAATTATTCTAGTAAAATTTTTATGGTGCGCTGTGTAGGCTAAGGATGAGGCTGTTAGACACTGGTACATTTGTTCGAATGTAGCCAACAAGAAGGAAATAATAGAAATAAAAAAGATAATTTTTTCCAAAATTTGCCCCTAAAATCTGGAATTAAAATTTTTTGTAGCTAGCAACACTACTATCAGACACACACAAACTATCTTAAAATAAGCTTTGGTATCCCTCTAATATATCCTACAAATATTGTGACGATATTTAATAAAGTAAGTATGTCAATAAAAAATATCTCATTCTACCTTTAAAAAAATCACAGTTATCTTTCCAATTAGAGAACAAGGTCCACTGTAAACCTCAACTATACTTCCCCTAATTATCCTATTGAAACTTTCTATAGTGGGTTGTGTAGAGCAAAGACGAGACTTCTAGATATTGGTACGTTTGTTCCGATATAGCCAACAAGAGGGAAATAATAGAAACAAAATATATAATTTTTTCCAAAATTTCCCCCTAAAATCTGAAATTAAAATATTCTGTAGCTGGCAACACTGCTACCAAACAGACGCAAACTATCTTAAATTAAACATTGGTACTCCAATAATATGTCCTACAAGTATTATGGCGATATTTAAGGAACAAAGCTTCTAATTATCAGAAATATATTACGGTAAACAGAAAAGTATGGGAAAATTAGAAAAATCAAGGGCTAGAACCTAAATACGAATTTTACGTGCGCCCCCTAATTACCCCATTGTAACGATCTGTACTTTCGTTTGCTAAGTAAAGACAAATGTTCGATCGGCGTAAGTTGACTTGCACTCGGACGTATAGGTACGGATTTATAAACAAAAATTTCTAATTTTTTGCCCAAATATAGGAGAATTTTAATTTCCCTAATTGACAACACTGCGCGCAGGCCCGTCCAATTGATGTCAACAGTTAGGTATCCATCCGAGGTATCTACCTGGCAAGTCTTAAGGATGTCTTTCTACAACGAAGGAAGCTACAGGGGAAAAAAGTAAAGGAATCTCGAGATTAGAAAATTCTCGAATTTTTGACTGGGGTGAAATTTGAGAAGGAAATTCGACACCAGAAGAAAAAGAAATTAATATGTTAAACTATAGTACACCACATTTTGCAAGAATAATATCCCGATATCTTAATTAGTGTCCACACTGGAGCGGATTAAACAAGTGACAAGTGCCACCGAGTATACATTTGATTATATTTTTTTGACTACTAACTCGTGTTGTTGTTGTAGTTATAGTCTCGACTAACAATAATATCGTTGTAAACAATAACTTTATAAGGAAAATTTTCTCTCCTTTTTACATCTTAGTTCCAACACTGTGGTGAGAAATGTAGGGTGTTTCAAAATAAATTTTGGGGTTTTAAGTCTTCGTAGTACTTATTACATTTTACGTACAATTATAAGCAATGCATCAAGTAAAAGAGCACCTCAGTCTTTGCTACAAGTGTTCAATGTGAGATTCATTCGTCACACGGCACACATCTAGTCGATAGGTGAGAAAGGCCCATAAACTTTCCGCCATATGGCACAAAACACATTCAATTTAGGGGAGTCTCTTTTCAAGTGTACAATCTCCTGAGGATTTGCTGACGGCCAGATATAAACATTATGAGTGTTTACATTAGCTCCTAGGTGAAATGTCGATTTATCACTGAAGACGACACGATCCAGAAAATCTTCATTGTTATGCAGGAATATTTCACTTGCGAAATTGGCACGTAAACCGTAGTCTGTAGGCTTTAGACCTGTAGTAACTGCAAACAATAAAGACGTAGTTGCAAGCGTCTCCTTAATATTCTTCATACAGACGGTTGCACTGTACAGGTTCAGTCTTTATTAAAACACAAAATGCTTTCTCCTCTCTAGTTTCCATCTTTGCTACTTGCTCTTTCTAACGGCAGACAGAAGAAACAATGCATATACATGCGTGCGTACAAAACTGTTTGAGTTGCTCTTTCAGTCGATATAATATTTATAATTGTAAGTTAATTGTAATAGATACTACAAAGTTTCAAAACCCTAATATTAATTTTGAAACACCCTGCATTACTTCAAATTGAGTCATCCTATATTCAGGTCCTAGTCAATTTGTCGCCTCGTGCAATGGCATAATATGCCGCCTCCCCCTTTCTCCAGAAAGAACAAATCTTAGAAGTCATGATTTTAAGTATGCTACTCCAGCATGAACAACAAAGGTGAGGGTAAGTGCAGTCGCACTCAGAAAGGCTTAAATACTTACTAAAAATGCAATTCCGTTGTGTCTGTTTTTTTCTTTAAATGTTAATCTATTATGATAGTGAAAGATAAAGCAAACACACCTGCAGAGGAAAGATGGTAATCCTTTTTATAGAATTCACTATCGAGCTTCAATCTCAATGTATCATTTTGCAATTCCAGTGCAACTAGCTCTTTTATCTTGATTTCTTGATTTTTCTTCTACATCTTCTAACATTTTTTTTTTAAATGTTTCTATCTTCAATGATAAGGAACTTGCTTCTGACAAAAACAAGACTACTTTCATATCAAAACTGTGATAACTTAATAAATGGAACAGATATTCACTACTATTCGAGAATTGAATTCTTGCATTTGACAACAATCAAGCAATTTGTGCTCGGATTTATTCGACCATTTGCTTCAGCATTGTCCATGTGGCCTTAAACTAATGCAACATAAACATAATTTATGAATGTTGTATTCAAATAGAAGGTCAGCTTAGTAAATGTAACTACCACCATCATGAAGTCTGTTTCAAACAAGAAATATTTAATTTAAATAATATACTTATGACAGATTTTGCCGGACCATCCAATCTTGCTGTTCCACGCAAATGCACGTGTTGCATATATACAGTGGCGTATTTAGGGGAGCTTCCGGGCTTAAGCCCCCCCCCCGAAATCTTACTTACTATAGTAAAGTATATGAAATATCTTGCAGAATTTTCACATTTTCAGGCAAATCCCCCCGAAAGTTAGCAAAACCCCTCCCGAAACAAAATCGTAAATACGCCGCTGCATATATGGCAGAGCCGGCTCTGCATATCATGTATATCTAGTCGACAAATTATTTATATATGACATTTAGAAAAATACTATTAGGCAAATTAGTATTGGTTTTTACCTTTAGACAAGTTATTTTAATTTTATATTGCTCGTGACATTATTTTCGTACTTATTAAAGGCCTGCATTCACGAAAAAACAAAATTTCATTTCTACTTTTATTTCTTAGTTGATATTGATGAAAACTGCTGAAACCCGAATTGTTAATAGGTATGGTATTCATGTAAATTGTAAAATATTTGTAGCGTATCAGTATCTAGTGTTTAATTTATGTTGCATTTTACGGTGATTACACCTACATAAAAATATTTCATACTTAAATAGACGTAAGATGCATTACAAATGACTGTTTGAAAAAAAACGAAATTTAGAAAAAAAACGAGAGCCAATGTTTTTTTTCTAAAAAAAAAACGTACATTTCTGAAAAAATACGAACCGTTTTTTTTCTATTTACAACACTAGTCCCCCTTCCCCAAGGCATGGTATAGCACGAAAAAATACATTGACGTAGTTGCCGACTTACCAGGCTAAGTTGTTTACTAGTGACGCCACATTGCGAATATAAAAATACCCGAACATTTCTGCATTTTAGAGATCTATATCGACGCGTTGTAACAAACTTTATGTATAGGCCTAAAGTTTGATTAGGGATGATCATACATGGGCAAAAATATTTTACTTTTTGGCAAAAAATGAATTTAGCCCTTTTTTGTTTCAATTTGGTACTATTTTCCAGCCCACTTCAGAGCTAGGACTGTGGCAACACTGGTCATAGGTGAATTCAGTTTAGTTGTATACGGTAGAATATTTTGTGATTGAAGTACTGACTTGTTATCTTTGTTTAGTTCCTGACGCAATGGTGGTTCAGCGTATTGGAGATTATTCGTTCAAGACTTTTGAAAATAAAACACTTACTGCCAGCCTTACGTCCTGGCCATCGCGATCCCCGGACATCATCCCTAAAGACATTTTCTTGTTTGATTGTGTCAAAGAGATAAAATTAACATTTGTACCCAGCAGGGGCGGATCCAAGGGGGCTATAGCTCCTATAGCCCCCCCTTGACGCTCAGGTATACATTGGATAAAATGGGCTTCAATCCTACTTTACACTGGATGAAGCGACAAACTATGGTTTAGCCCCTCCCTTGATCATATCCTAGATCCGCTACTAGTACCCAGGGCTGAGATATATTGAGACCAAGTTTAATATTAAATTCTATTTCTTGTTTAACCAGAAATGTTACACAACTGATGACGGGAAATCATGTGTGAGTATCTGTTTATCATGTTGCGGACAACATAAAATACCCATGTGGAGATGAATTAAATCTCAACGGAAAGACTTTCTTGCTGGAAATCCTACAGTTTATTATTTTTAGTTTAATGATAATGCATCGTTATGCATTATGCATCGATATTAAGGGAAATGCTGATGATGGGACAGGTGATAATGGTAGAATGGAAATAAATTAGGGATACGGGAAAACTCCGACATAAATTTCACATGACACGGGCTGGTATCACACCAAGGACTACATGTGCGAGAGGTTACTGCTCTACCACTAAGCCACCACTGTTAATGTAACATTATCTTTGCAATATAACATTTAGAACTGTTGAAAATATTTTGTAGGCACCCTGTACATCATGTTGCAAAAATTGAATTACAATCGAAGTGAATGCGTAATCGTATTTAACACGAATACTTTTAGAAATTCGCGATAGAGGACACAGAGTAAGCGAATAACCTGGAAAAATGCACATTGGCACAGACTCGTAGCAAGCCCAAAAATGTAGGGGGCCGGCTGAAGTTAGTGGGTGCCCGATCCAACCATATAATAGTTCATCACCACATTAAAGTTCATTTGCAAGCCTACCGTCAACATTTTAGGGGGGCAGCAAAAATTTAGGGTGGCCGGACCCCATAGACCCCCCTGAATACGAGCCTGCATTCGCACAAACGATGTTATATGTACAGGGTGTGTCAGGAAGGATACCCTACTTTCGGAAGCTAATAAATCTAAAGCCAAAATCGATAAATCATTCTTTTTAAATTCATTTGTTTCGGTGTCATTTGAGCACATCATCACTGGCCTTCATTGTTGATGCACTGAGCGCAACTGTGTGTTTTCGTGCAGAACAGCGTGGAGATCACTGACTCGAAGCCCTGACAACACTTCCATTCCTGTTGTAGTTCGAAGCAGTGTTTCTTCCAGACCTGTTTTTTGGGGTGCATTGCCTCCCGTAGCCCTAATACTGGCCTCCGAGACCAAAATAATACGTCAATAATATAATAATAAATAGAATAGTATCAGCAGTGTCTGCTCTCGATGAATTCTTTTCCTTCAACCTTTAGAAAATTGACTTAAACTATTGATTTTGCAAAATTCACTGCTAGCTTCTCACTTTAGGTAGTGTATATTTACAATGAAGGGAGGTGCACATGCACCTTTGCACATCCTAAATCCGGCCCTGATTATAATCATCTTTACGATTTCTGTCCATCTTGAAGTAGTAACAATTCGAATTACTTTATGCTGCATATGCATCGCTCACGAAGTAAAGTGTAAGCATGTTACTGTTAGGAATATGTGCGTCACAGAAAGGGCAATATGTGTCACGGTTAGGAGAATACTTGTCACTATTAGGAGGATGTGTGTCACTATTAGAAGAATGTGTGATAGAATACGTGTCATGGTAGTAGGATGGCGTTACTGTTACAAGAATGCTTGTCACGATTAGGGGAATGTGTGTCAATGTTAATACTGTCACTGTTAAGAAAAAGCATGTCAGAGAAGTATGTCACTGTTAGAAGAATATGAGTCACTGTTAGCAGAATGTGTGTCACTTTTAGAAGAATGCATGTCGATCTTGGGAATGTTGTGTCAGTGTCAGGAGAATATGTGTCACTGATAGAATAATTTTAGTCACTGTTAGGACTTTGTCTGTCATTGTTAGAAGTACGTTTGTCATTGTTAGAAGTATATGTGTCACTGTTAGAAGAATGTGAGTCAATGTTAGGAGAGTATGAGTCACTGTAGGTATGTTTGCCACTGTTAGGAATGTGTGTGTCACAGGCAGGAGTATATTGTAACGTAATAACCCTAATAAATGTATTTGTATCTATTTATATATGAAAGTATATGTAAGAACACGATGATAATACTCTGCCTAGAGAGAGAAAGAGAAAATCTATTGCTTCCACACCTGTGTCTGAAGTGTGCTGCCACTTGGTGGTCAAATGCGGTACTAGTGGCGGAATCAACCGGGAAGTCCCGAATTTCAAATCAGTTTGGATTTCACAGGTAAGGACTTCGAAATAGAAAATTAGACTAAGCCTATACTGGTCTAAATTACTAATGGGGGTAGCGGTGGCTCAGTGTTACGGCGTTCACCTCTGGTGCATGGAGTCCCGGGTTCAAACCCTGCTCCCGCTAAGTGAACTTTGTGGTGGACAAACACCGTGTGCGTGGGTTTCCTTTGGGTTCTCCCGTTTCCTCCCATTTTCTTATTCCACTATTTCATTCATTTCTCATCACCATCTCCTTTAGCTTAGCCGGCAAAACCGTGGGGCGTAAAACTAAAAAAATTCATGTCATTTTTCTAAATTACTAATAGGTTGCATTACATTCTTTCTTAAATTTGTGTAAATGGGGAAAGGAACTTTCATGGTACCATTCTGGCATAAAAAGGGCAAAATTATTCATATATTTGGTCATATAAAACCTTCAAAATAATTAGTAACATTGCTTTGTCACGAAGTCCTTTTACCAGGTATCATCTTGTGCTCACTATTTTTATTCAAGTTTAAATGTTGTTTTGATATTGTTCTGGGTATTATAGAAAATGTATTTGTGGTAAAGAGTAGTACATGTACAAATAATACGATTTATATATTAATATTTCTTATCTTCGATTTTTTCGAACACCTGTTGTTGAAAGAACAGAACAGGGTTGCGTTGCTATTGAAGGTGTAAAAAAAAAAAAAATCAATCTTTCACTTGTTAATAAATATTTTTTTGAAATTTCGTTATCTAATTCACACTATATATATCGGGTGTTCTAAAA
The DNA here is from genome assembly GCF_964235325.1 of Thermobia domestica. NCBI lineage: Eukaryota > Metazoa > Arthropoda > Insecta > Zygentoma > Lepismatidae > Thermobia > Thermobia domestica. The sequence goes on from NC_137471.1 coordinate 36,129,777, forward strand.
ATGGCGCCCACGGACCACAGAGCACTATTCTAGATGCAAAAGTAAAGCGAAAATGTTATATGATGTTTTATCCTCCGGTATCGAAGTTTCACAATGTGGCAACGTCGCATATTAACTTGGAGCCATTAGCATTATTCTACGAGTACAACAAGCAGTTGAATCAATTGCTACACTAATAAATGATGCTAGTATCAATCAATATCGACTTTAGCTGCCATCTGAAAAGAATTGATGCAACTAGTTGATAAATTAATAGATTTACTCTATGGTTCTTTACTTGCGACGTTGCCACATAGTGCAATTCGTGCCTTCAGCGCAAGGTCACGAAAGGTATCCATCCTGAAAATATATATTGCTTTATTATGACCTGCAGAGTAATGCTCTGTGGTCCGTGGGCGCCATTTTTAGAACACCCGCTATATATGTATATTTAGACCCGTATTGCTCTCAGTCTATTTTTAAAATTACTAGAGGCATTGCACGCCACAATGTGTGTAATCGTGAGGAGAAAATAAATAAGAACAATTACTTTATATACATCGTGCCCGGGAAGGGCTCGCTTCCCTTTGGAAGGTGATAGTGATTAATAAAAATGATAATACAAAATTCTTGAGTATTGGTAGACAGTATCCTACGCTGTCATATAATTATTGGGAATTTGTTCTAATCTCTTCTCTATGGAGGCAGTAAAAGAACCTAAATAATATTTAGTCTCTAACTTTTATTCACACAGAATGAATGATTAAGATATACAAAATAAAATAAAATAAAATAAAATAAAATAAAATAAAATAAAATAAAATAAAATAAAATAAAAAAATTTAAAAAAATGAGAGAACATTCACAAAATATAAATTCTGGTCACAAAACTGATTTCGCAAGGAGACCTACCTTTCTTTGCTCAGTCTTTTTCAGCTAAGTTTTACTAATAGGAAGTGATCTTACATGAGTGCGTGGAATCCTCTCACCCACATGGCTGAATGACTTCTCCACTTGTTATGGCTGCCTCCGTTCCCCCGTAGCCAGCCTGGATCCTCCTTATATTCCGAACTTTATCACGCTTTAAACAATTAAGAGGTCTTGTTCATTTGTTAATCTTGTCCCTTAGGCCAAGTTATTCTAACAAAACATTTTAATAGTTCGTCTTCTTAAAATTCACTTAAGCACAGATTATCTTATCCATTTTTTTTTTTTCAAAAAATGTGTTTCCCAACACAATAGTTTCCCTTTCAAGAACTAAAGAAGTTTCTATGACATTGCGTCCTATTCTCAACGTTTTGTAAACATTTTTGACCTCCAATTGTATGAAAGTATTTATTGCTCATCCTGCTCATCCTTATCCGGCTGAGTTTCTTTCTTTCTTTCTTTCTTTCTTTCTTTCTTTCTTTCTTTCTTTTCTTTTCTTTTCTTTTCTTTTCTTTTCTTTCTTTCTTTCTTTTTTCTTTTTTTTCTTTTTTTGAGGGAAGGTGGATGGTGCATCTCCTTTTCCTTTTCAGAATTATTTAAGGAAATTAGATGGCGTAACATTGTCTGCGAGGATTGTCCTCATTAACTTCTCATTCAAAGATACCATTGCCACATGCTGCATTCCATCACCAATGAAATGTGCTATGTCTCACTTCTGGACATTTTGTTCTATAATGCCGGACACCACGAAAATCGAAAAAAAAAAGTACCAAAATGTACTAAATTACACTGAGAAAAATCCGTTCTCCGGACAGCGGTATATTGTACAAATATACGGTATCCTCTTGCTTACTATAGAAATCAATACGGAGCATACGTTATCCGTATGATACATAGGCACTGCCGTTTGATGTTACATCATGCCGTTGCAGGATGTATGACATCTAACAGTTTTCCGTATATCACATGTATATACTTATGTTACCTTCGTCAGCTATATGCTATATACGTCCATTTGTATGTGAGATCCTGACCGCCTACATTGTTTCATACAGAAAGTACGTATAGATGGAACACTTATACAGAAAGTATTATAAAACATGCGTTTTCAGTTATACGTCTGGTGTACGTTAAGTCCAAAAACTACAGGAATTACGCATGTAACCTATCTTTTTAAGTATGCCACCTACAATTTTTTTTCTCAGTGTACGTTACATTAGACTAGATTAGGTTAGATTAGGGCATTTTTCCATTATTGCCGATCACATGAAAATCGAATAAAAGCACCAAATGTACTAAATTATGTTAAATAGATTGGATTAGGTTAGATTAGATTACATTAAGTTCGGTTAGATTAAATTAGAGCATCTCTGTTTTATTACCACACAACATGAAAATCGAAGAAAAGCACCAAAATATACTAAATTACGTTAAATTAGGTTAGATTAGATTAGGGCATTCCTACTGTATTACTGGAGCACTCAAAGATCGAAGAAAAGTACCAAAATGTACTAAATTACTTTAGATTCAGGGATAAATATAGGTCTGAAAAGTTAGGGGCACGGATGATGTCACGTCGTTCCGCGTGCCTATCCTTCCCAATTCTAATTTTTTGGGAAGTGCGCGGACGCCATAGGCACTTTTTGGAGTGGGGGAACGACGTCCTCCCACGTTCCCCGCTTTTTTAGTTGGATTAGATTAGTTTAGGTTAGGTTGAGTTTGAAGTAACTTACTTTTACAACAAAAATTTCCAGTAGAAAATCGTGCAACATAGTTCCAGGAAGTTTCCCTTCGGCCTCCACATAAACAGCCGCTTACATTAAAAAAAATAAATAAATAAATAAATAAAATAAAAAATAAAATAAAAAATAAAATAAAAAAACTATTCTCCTTATGAACTTTTGCTTAGTCTTCCTCACAAACCAAAATAAATTATCCCATTCACCCCGTAAATTTTCTGAAATTGGCCCGTCTATACAGCAGTTAACTCTACCTCTGTAAAACAATAACAGGATGAACAATAAATACTTTCGTCCAAAATACGATCGAAGATGTTTACCAACCTGAAGCTCTCAAGCCATTGAGAATAGCACACATGCACATAGAAACTTCTTTTTTTGTTGTTGTTGTTGTTAGAATGATCTCTCTAATCATCTCCCAAAGAGACGGAATTTTTCTTCGGACACTTTATATAGTTCATAAATATATGAACAATCTGTTCTACAACAATGGAAACTAAAAATTGTTATGACAATCAATGACTTAGCAAAAATTTCATTTTTAACTTTCTTTTTTCTTAAAACTACAAATAAGAACTGACATTTTAGCTTTTCAGCGATGTCATTTCTCGATTCAAATGTGTGTCAATTTTACACAATATTATGCTGTATTTAAACATAATTAAAATTTAAGACTTAAATCAGCGAAGCTTGAAGTAAAGTAACTGCAGGTATATACATCAGTGCAGCTAAATACGCCAAGTGTCCAGTGCTGAGATAGTTCCGACGAAATCCGCAAGAATGCACCACCAATATGTGCCACGGGCTTGGACAAGTCCGATTTCACAAATCCTCCCAGAGACTGCGCTGAGACCACCACGCCGTGCAGTGTTGTTTGCTTCGGTAAGGTTCCCTGAAAGGACGTTATTAATTCAATAGGTACGAATCCGTTATTAGTACAGTAGTAACTCAGAACATTGCCGATTGTTTACAGCAATGTACGCCTTATTTCGTTCCATATAGGAACAATTTGTTTTCTAAATGTAACTTCAGTATTTGTGATTCCATGCCTACTAAATCAATACAAAGCATGGTGCAATGAAATACGCCAGGACCTACGCAGGACTGCCTGCAGAAGACAAAGATGTTTTCATTTGTCCCACATGTTCCATGTAATATTGGTGTAGCATTTTTAAGTCAAAGTACAGTAACACTGCTTGTTTATCTCCTTATGGAATAAAACTTTCCAGTTTGGAACTTTGTTTCAACTTTGGAGATTATCGTTTTTATATATTATCTTTTTATCTTCGTCTTGCACTTTGGTTATTCTATTTTTTGGTTCAGCCATATTGAATAGTAATATTTGAGTTCGTATAATACAGACGATGTAAGCAGTTGCAAGATTTATTACAGGTTTCTAGTACTGTTCTAGTAGACTTGGCGTAATTACATGCACGTGTTGGTAAATACGCTACTTTGTAACACTTTTTTTCTTTTCCTTGGGTACGAAACAGAAGTGCGTGGCATCATTGTCACATTTTTTCTGCACGCGGAAAACGCTACTCTGCAACACACATGTGTTGTTTTTTCGTGTTTCGTGAAAATTAAGGCCTTAAAAATCCAACTCCCTCAAAATGGCGTATTTACTTGCACCTACCTTATATCTTATTAACCCTTTTAGGATTTTTGGTAACTTTGTTACCATGGCGTAGTATCGTCTTTGACCGCTTATTTAGATTCTATAACAGGTATTTAAGCCAGGTTTTTTAATTGGTCAAGTAAAGAATGGACCACAAAGAAAGCCCCAGATGCGTTTTGGAACCGGATGGTGAACTTGGCGGCGCCAACTGGGGACGGAGAAGCGTGTTCTTTTATTTTTTCTTAAGGAAAATTTCAAAAATTTTTCACGGTTTAGTTTTCAAGATATCAGATTGAAACTTTACATAGGAATTGTGTGTATCTTTGGGTATTTCTGAAACTTTTTTGAAATTCCATCGTAAAACCTGGGACAGATCCGAGGGGCGCAAGTGTTCCGAGGGGGTGATTTTCTCAGAAAAATTTCCGTTTCTTCCCGATTTTTACGGTTTAGGTGTATGATACGGACATGTGAGTAGTATCGTTGCAAAGGGCCTATTATACTAAAGAAAATGACGTTTTAACCATGACTCTAGGCCAAATAGTAATGACGCAGTAATTTTTTATATGTATATTTATGTGTGTATATAGGGCCTAAATTCAGACTTCCAACAATTTTTCCGCCGTCTGTTTTCAAGATGCAAGGTTGAAACGTTGCACACGTATTATGTACATAGCAACGTATTTTTTTTAAAAAAATCGGATCCCTACGTCAACCCAGGCCCGGGCTAAAGGGGCAAAGTTTTTGGCAGGATTTTCAGAAAAAAAAATCGGTTTTTCCCGATTTTTCCGGTTTAGGTGCATGTTATGACATGAGAGTGGTACCGATGGAAAGGGCTTGTTGTAACGAAGAAAATGGCGTTTGAACCATGACTCTAGGTCAAATAATAATGACACAATACATTTTTGAAATATTTTTATATGTATATACGAAAAAAATGGCTCACCTTCAGACTTCCAAAAATTTTTCCCAACCTCAGTTTTCAAGGTGCAAGATTGAAATTTTGCACACGTATTACGTTCATAACAACAATTTAAAAAAAGAAAAAAGGATTCAGATCTCTACGTGAACCCATTCCCAGGCCAGAGGGGTGTAAAAATTTCGAAAATCAGCTTTTCTTTTTTCCTTTTTTCTTTCTTTCTTTCTTTTTTTTTTGCAATTTTCCATTTTCGGTGTATAATACGGACAAGCGAGTAGTACCATTAAAGAGTATGCACTATCCTAAAAAAAAGAAAAGAAAAGAAAAGAATAGAGTAGAAAAAGATATGTAAACCATAATCCTACGATAAGCAGTAAGGAAGAATATCTGTTTGAGTGAAATCTAAAATTTATCTCAAAAAGTGGAAATTCTAAAAGGGTTAAACATACTATGCAAGGGGTTCCTTTACTACGTAGGCAAAATCCACTGGTCAAATCCTCACACGTAACCAATAAAAAAAGGTTCGTATGAACATAGGGCGAAAAGTGCGTTATTTCAAAGTTACGAGATGCCGAAATCGAGAAAATTGTAACTTTGAGGCTGCCTAGCTCGAAAACTATGAGATATATCAACGGCGGTTAAAGAAATATTAGAGGAACTAGTACGCTGTGTATCTAAATAGCCATGTTTCAGAGTTGGGTTGTACCGGCGCACATGATTTTAGAGAGAGGAGAGAAAGAGCGAAACCTATACCACAGCTCCCTCTTTAAAATCCTTTGCGCCGATACAACCCAACTCTGAAACATGGTTATTTAGAAAGACAATGTAGTAGTACCTCTAATAATTCTTTAACTACCTTTGATATCTATTGTTGTAATGTGGAGTGACAAAAACACTTGTCAACATATAGTATATTAGTATTTTCACTAAACAACCATAAGTTTTAAAAGTGAAAATAGATGTCCACCACTCTCGGTATCAGCAGAGGCATAAAGATTTGAATAGGACAGCGCACAGTTTAACATACGATCTAATCTGCAATTTTCTGCTTGATACAAAATGGCCAATTCTTTATTAGTTCTATAATATACCAGTAGTCCTCATTTTTGCTACATGAATAACACCTAGTGACATTTTGTCGCTTGCATATTAACAGAATATTTTTTGTATTTGTACGGAGTATCGTATCTACGACATACAGTATTTCCCAAAACAAAGTATAAATAGCAGAAATGATGTGATAATTTAGTTATATGTCATAAAAGTGACACGTTCAAAATTCGCTAGTTTATTATTATTATTATTATTATTATTATTATTATTATTATTATTATTATTATTATTATTATTATTATTATTATTATTATTATTATTATTATTATTATTTACGCTACATATCTAATGATCTTACCCAGTAATTTAGTTGCAAATAAATATTTACCGGAACGTCTGAAATGCACACAACTGGCGACTAGGACTGTTCCTAATTCCGGAATTCCGGAATTTTTCGGAACGGAAATTCCAATTCCGGAATCGGAATACAGTTTCAAGACGTTCCGGAATTCCGGAACATTCCGGAATTTCGAAACGTTCGGGAATTTCGAAACGTTCCGGAGTTTCGAAACGTTCCGGAATTTCGGAACATTCCGGAATTTCGAAACATTCCGGAATTTTGGAACATTCCGGAATTTCGAAACATTCCGGAACTTCTTATTGAAAAAATAATTTTTGCTGTTACCCCGAACTGAGAGGTGTGCGCAAAGCTTAGCTTTGAAACTGGATATTGATTCCGCTGTGCTGAAGGAAGGAGTTTTGGTCCACGGCAACTGTTTGTTTCATTCTCTAGATCCGTTCACTGTGAACGATTGCGCATAAGATTTGGAACTTTGTCTGGTTATCCATAAAGTCTCAATCATAAGTGATTCAGTGTAAATTCCGTGATTTTGTTGCAGAAATCAGAACATAGAAATTCGAGCTAGTTCTTCCCTTTAGTTTGGTTTATCTTCCAAGAAACACCTTTTTTTATAAATCATTTGTATATTCTTTTTTAAATGAATACCGACTGTACCTTTTCCATTTATACGAGGCAACCCTAACAAGAAATTGAACTGCATATCTTTTGATGTATGGCCATTGTTAAGTATAAGTACCTGAAGGAGGGGCAGAGAATCATTTAAAAGAAAATACGATTTTCAGTAATTAAAGGGATAGGATAGTCTGAAATATTTGAAAAAAATTTGACCAGTATTTCCGGTGGCCCCACACCCCTGCTTACTGGGAGGGAAGTAGAAATTATTTGTCAATAATCTAAAGAGGAACATGATTCCCAACCCACCGACGTCCGTGCTTTGTTGCTAGATTTTTTTTCTTGATAGTTGGTTGATGGCTTGGCATTTTAAATTGTGATAATCTGCAATAGTGCACAGAATATTATTTTGCTAAGTCAGGTGTTTCTGTTTTGTGAACAAATAGATCATTTCGTTGACTAAAGCTTGATGTGCTTATGTAACATGACGTGAACACTAGAATATAGTTTTCGTGGCATTTCAGTATGCCATAGCATAGCATACGCTATGAAGCAGTACAAGATGATTGCTAACTAATTGTAAATTTAACTTATTACTTTTCAGCTCAGCAAAGGAAATTAAAACAACCAACCCTACAGAAATTGATTAAGTCTACCTTCCTCTATGACAAAGTAATTTGGAAAGCTTTGTGTACAAACACTCGTCTAATATTTAATTGAATTAATCAAGGATCACGTAATTAAAAAAATAATATTAGACGAGTGTTTGTAAATGAGGCTTTGCATTTTGTAAGCCATAGAAGAAGAATAACTTTTGAATTTCCGTCGTTGAGCTGAAAAGTAAAAAAATAAATTAGTAATTAATTAGCATATATTTTTTTTTTTAATTTTCAGTTACAACATTCATAATGTTACTATCTTCTTACTTGCAAATATAGATAGTAAAAATATATTTTAATTACGGAAAAAGAAAAATCAAAATGGCATGGCGAAAAATCAAAATAAGAGAAAAATCTCCTTAACTTTTATTAATGAATAAAGTAGAGATAATATGGGAAAAGAAAGCACTGAGGTCATGGATCGTCTCATCAGGACTAACTATAACGAACTATTCAAAAGTTACATATAAAGCTGTACGGCCAGGACTCTGCCTTTCTACATCTTTACACCTACGCCTCTCGCGCGACAGTTTTATTTTTATTTTTAGCCTTAGTTGCCTAAAAATAAAACTAAATTCAAATTTAGTCATTCAAGTTTAAACTCAACCAGTCAAAATTCAATAAAGTTTTTTCATAACATCACAAAATTCTAGTAATTTGTAATGACAGTTTAATACTATGATGTTATAGCTGGTAGGCAGATATTATTGTGGTACCGTTTAGTATCTTACATAATTTGTTACAAAATAGTGTTTAATATTCTTTTATCTTCAGATATATAAATGTACAATTATTATGCTGCTGCCCGTGTTATGTAAAAATATGCATTATTGATGTTACATGAACTTTTTGGAAACTAGAATCAGTATTTCATATTTCAGGTTCAAATCACGCAAAGCTAAAATTAATAATGCATCGCTTGTATTGTATTTAGTATACTGCATGCTGTAAACAGCAAAACATTTCTTAGAACAAGGGATTACTGTTTAATGTTTTTTGTAACTTCTATAATCATGATGCTACTGCTGTTTTCTTTAAATGAAAGCTTTATCAAGCATTATTTGCATAACTTGTCAAAATGTACAACGAGAGTAAATCGAATAGAGGTGCAAACTTTACATAATATCTTATAATTATTCACATGTACGCGCTACTCTTTTCTTGTCCTGCGACACTTATTTGAATAACTAACTAAATAAAGGTGTCTATCAGTTAAATCAGTGGCGGCGATTGGACGTTAAAAGTGGGGGGGCAAGACATGATTTGAATATTTGTATATCAATGTTAATATACAAATTTCCCTGGTTGAAACTATATACATTAATAGGCCATTTCAGAAAAGTGGGGGGGCAACTGCCCCCCTTTGCCCCCCCTAATCGCCGCCCATGAGTTAAATACTAAGCATTGGAACCTACGTATGAAGATTAGTTCTAACTCTACTAATCAAAATTTTATGCAAGGTGATAAATGAATTGTGTGAGTGAAAAACATTTAAAATTGGTTTGTTGAGAAATTGTATTAATCACCAATATATTATCAATGTTGTGAAATTCTGATGTAAAAGCATGTTACTTTCTTTAAACAATTACATTGATACAAGCCAACAGAATATGTACATTTTCATACAAAGCTGCAATATGAAGGGTAGTTATGCATTCAGATGAAAGGGTCTGCACTAATGACTAACTAACAACAAGAAAGGTAAATGTTCAATTAGTATACCCGAAATTGTGAGTAGCGATGGTAAAAGTTAAAAATGAAAGAAATCATTTCGTAAATGTTAATATTCACATAAAAAGTATTAGCCTAATGTTCATATTTCACTCTTACGAAATAATTAATTTGTATCAAAAACTATTCGTACTTCGCGTAAATTGATCTTTACAAAAATTGATGTCTTACTTTCCTTGAGTAGAAAAGTTGGCGAAAACTTTCTTTCTCCTGATTTCTCAAATAAATCAGATAAAAAAGATCAATGAGATAAAAGAAGTTTGTTAAGCTAAAAGTCCCTAAAGACCATTTTATGTGATGCAATTTTCTATGCAATCTTGCATGCTAAGAGTCATGCGTTCAAATTATTTCGTGTAATAATAATTAACATTGAACTTTCCATAGTAAATTGCACATATTTCACCTTGTTCGGAGATAGAACATGTGCAATCTACCATGGAAAGTTGAATTCTAATTTTTATTACAGGAAATAATTTGAATGCACGTCTCCTAATTTTGCATACATAATTGCCTTGTCTAATATCGTCTAAAGTCTACTTTCCCCTAATTTTAAAAAAATCATCTGGGGATTTATATGAAAATTGACATTTAATACATGCTCTTATAATATTTTATCCACATCATTGTTCTCTAACAGTATTATTTTGTAGCATAGAAATTTTGCTTTTTCTTTCAATAGTAATTTACATTTACATTTTTGTTGCATTATTTGATGACGTCTCAGGTAGCATCAGTTATACCATTTCAGGGTTTCAGTTGTCAAAATTTTCACAATTATGTATTACTCATGTGTACTCCTTGTAGTTTAGATTAAAAGTTCATTAATATCATTCCAAATGACATGACTACAAATGTTTCGTGTGCTCTTGTATTGTTTGCTTAATAGTAAACAAATATTTTGGAATTAAAATGCCAAACATGTAAATTGTTTCCTTGTTGGTACTTCAAAATACAAAATGACAATGATTGAAAAAAAAATGTAAAAGATAAAGATAAAATGCTGTACTTTATTCCAATAATTATAAATACGATAATGCATAACTGTTTAAGACATGTTGCTACTATATTCCATAGATACCAAAGTGAAAACGAGAAAGTATTTGCGAGTAAATTTGTGGGATTAAAGCCTTGTAACAATGTTTGAGAACCATTTCCTTAGGACTGTTTCGAACTTTTATATTCAAACTTCGAACTAATATTAATATTACGATTCCAGAATCAACAGTGAGCTTCAAAATTTCAGTCTTGAAAACAGTTCCGAAATTCATACTTTTGAGCATTCCACAATTCCAAACTTTTGGAATGTTACGGAATTTGCGGAACATTCCGGAATTTCGAAACGTTCCGGAATTTCGGAACATTCCGGAATTAGATGAATTCCGAATTCCGGAATACGAAATCGAATTCCGAACACCCCTACTGGCGACCCATTTCTTTTACTGAAATGGTGAATATCTAACACAAATATTTCCGGAACGACGGCCCCGAGCGCCGAAGTAAGGGGGTGCAAAATTCAGGAAGAAAAAAGAATATATATATATATATATATATACAGTGGCGTATTTAGGGGGGGGGCTTCCGGGCTTAAGCCTCCCCCCCGAAATCTTGCTTACTATAGTAAAGTATATGAAATATCTTGCAGAGTTTTCACATTTTCAGGCAAAGCCCCCCCCCCGAAAGTTAGTAAAGCCCCCCCCGAAACAAAATCGTAAATACGCCACTGTATATATATATATATATATATATATATATATATATATATAATGAAAGAAAAAGTAATAAAAGTGCTCAAAATTAAGGAAAAGCAGGGTTTATTTTTGAAAAGTTTCTTACGCTTCGCGCCTGGTCTGTCTACCTTACTCATATTTACGGGGAAACAGGCGCCGTCGTATATTCTCGCTGATTTTCCACGGCACAACACTGTCCTTATAAAGCCTGTTCATTTTTCGTTTTCTTTGTGTGCATCTGTGTGATGAAGTCTCCCTCTCTCTCTTTTAAAACTGCTTATGCGTATTTTGCTATGTGATCACAATAGTCGTTACCTCTAATTACGTAAATAAAACCCAAAAAAATTGTACTGAAAAGTCTTGTCAGGTATTACTTTTCATTACCTGTTCTCAGAACTCTATAAATTTTCCTTTCTATCCTCTCTTATGCGGAGTTAGTCACTTGTAATCCACGTAGTCTTTAGTTTTGGGAGACTTGCTCTTTTCCTAATGAGGAGCTCTTAAGCTTTAGTTATTCTTGTTACTCTGTCTTTGGAGATCCTCGATCCTCATCTTGTAGCCTATTCTTATGGGAATACATGAAAATAGTGCTATAGAAAGTGACATGTCCTGAAGCTACTTAGCTGTTCTGGTTCCTGGAGTTGCATTAGGAAAATCCCAAGAGATTAAAGTACTTTTACTCTTCCAGAAGCTGTGTTGAACCTTTCTGTACTAGCGTTGTATGCAAAACAGAGACCAATCAGATATCGAATTAGCACTTAAAAGTTTCAAAGCCTATCACTTGAAACTCATACTAGATTTCAAATTACTGCTGTACATAAGATATTTAAAATATTGTAAAAGTAATATTTCTAGAACACCTACATATCGTCGCTGCGCCTCGAAGAACCGCTATGTGTTAAAACCACAACTTTTCAGGAGAAACAAAAAAACATTCCGAACTCTTAAAATTTTGCCAAATACACGGAAACACTTGAAAAATACAATAAAATTGGTTCTGCCTATATTATGCACTGGACATTGTTGTAGCTTCCTTTTTCTGTTTACGTAGCACCTTTTGCGCCTGTATAAGCAGATAAAGGATTTATATATATTAATCAATGCGTACAATTTGAGAACCAGAAGCCTTTAATTTCAATCTATAATTTTTCATTCTTGTGGCGAAACAATTGAATATTAACTTATGATATTATAAGGGACGCTGCCTGACAGCTTTCTGGTTTATATGCATGACCTAACAACTAATTTTCGACAAAAATGTCACATAGCTTTTCTTCGAGGCGCAGTGACGATATACCGGTTTCGGTGGAGGGATGAGAGCGAATATAGATTATATTTTTAGTACGGGGAAGCTATATAAAGTAATTCTGATTTTTCGTATCGATTATGCACTATGAGAATACAATATTGGTAGAATAAGCTTAAACTCTGAAATTGGAAAAATATATCGGATATCGGTCTGTCCTTTTCAGGAAATTGATTATAGGTCATAAGAAATCGAAAGAAACCGGGACTTAACTCAGCGGGTTGGGCGTGGAAGCTACTTGGGGGAAGATTGCCGCTCTGAACGTTATGTGTGGGTTTACATCAGGTATATACAAAGTGTCTTACAGGAGCAATATTGGTGTCTATCTATAATCTTTGGAGGTCACTGAATTGGTTGGAACAATTTTTGAACCTCTCAGATGCACACTGGAGCACCAAAAGCGACCATTTCTCAGATGGTCGCTTCATGACGTTTCCAGTGCACTTAAATAACATAGAAAGCATTCTATAATGGTAATATTGATGTCTATTTATAGTTTTTGGAGGTCGCTGAGCGAATTGAAATCGTTTTGGGACTTGTTAGAGGTATTCCTGAATGCCAGAAACTGCCACATTTTAATATGCCCTCCCTGTAATGCTGGCTGTGTGGGTAAATGAAGAAGAAAAAGACCTAAAACGTTGAAATTCATAGGTTTCCTATGTGCTTAATCTGATTAAAATAGTTTCTGTTTGATTATGTACATTGTACAATCCTTACAATCCAGTGGGGCGCTGTGGCTTAGTGGTAAAGCGTTCACCTCTGATGCATGGGGGTCGTTGATTCGATCCCAGATCGCGCCAAGTGACCGTTGTGGTGGAAAAACACAGCGTGCTTGGGTTTTCTCGGAGTTTTCCCGTTTCCTCCCATTTTCTTCATTCCAACATCTCATTAATTTCTCATCATCACCGTCTGCTTTAGCCTAGCCGGCATAACCATGGGACGTTAAACTTAAAGATTTCATTTTTATTTTCACAATCTATCATTTCTCAAGATAGTCACAACAGTATTTTAGCACTTTTTCCCTAGGAAGTGAAATATACAAGAAACCAATACCTTGCGATCTGCCCCAATTTCACTGACGTAGCATTATTTAAAGTTTTTTTTTTTCTGAAAATTAGGAGAGACGAACAGAAAAAAACAAAATGTAAATTTATCTACATTTAGCTTCAATATTGAACCTTTCCTTGCTTGATACCACTATCGTTTCTCAACTTAATAGACACTATTAAACGTTCCTATGTTATAAAACCACGTTTCTGAGACGTAGATTCAATGCGCATCTTATTATTTTTAATCCCGTATTGATCAGCTCACTGTATTTTATATCATTTTTATTGCTTTCAAACAGGTAGACTTAGTTTCTTTATTATTTATTCTTAACGTCTTGTAACTCACAACTTAAACCCGGAACAGTCGAAGCAAATAAATCTATAAACTAGAATGTTATGCTTGATCAATGCAGGGGTGTATACCTACTTTTGGTCCACTCTGTATTACTAATCCATATTTTTGTTGATATTACGCTGTCTGTGAGTTTTTAGGTTTGGTGTATGGTACGTGTCACTAGCGTGATAAACAAGGAATCCAAATAGGTCTATGGTACAGAAACGGGAGCGAAAAATCCCCCAAGTTGATATTTTGTTACATGTCCCACTCCTTGTTTCACCACCGTGTCCATGAACTGGTAGACTATTTAATACACGTATTTTCTAAGATCAAAAATGAATTACTACACAACACTCCAACCACGGTTGTCTAAACCAATGTTGCCAAGAATTGATATATTTTTGCTCAGCACAGTGCTTTACCGGGAAATGTCCGTAAGATACTATAATTCAAGAATGAAAATGATTTCTTGAAAAGTCTCATTGAAAATAATGCCAAATATCACAAGATGTGCCGCAATAAATATTATAACCATAAACAATAATACCTGTTATACTCTGGAAAGCCCGGTAGGTCCATAACATCTCAACTCAGTATACTTCTAAAGCAATCCGATACCCGAAGCAACCCGGTTTTTTGTCTTTTGGAATTAAATAGGAGTATATTATATTGTGACGTCATCGATGGAAAGCTGATGTTCGTATCTTGTCTCGACATTGGTCTAACCGTCCATAGCCATGTGGTAAACCATCCCGATGAGAATCTCCTGAGAAAACTGGCTTCAACTGATACGGTGGCATTAGAAGGTAAAAACCATTAACTGTGATATGCACAATTTCTCAGCTATGTTAGATCATCCAATGCAGAAGCCATATTCCCAACAATTTGTGTACAGTTTAGTGAACATAGAGTTCATAGTATGTGTAAGATACATGCTTCCACATCGAAGAGTCTCCTGTTGTTTCTTAAAAAAAAAATAGGTCTTGACAATATTGGTTTTAGATTTAAGTGATATGTATGAGTCAACTTACTTTTAGAAATGAGGTTACGTACCGAGTTTTAACTTCCTAACATCAAAACCTCGTAAGATAGTCTATTTTCTAAACATAAATTTTAAACCATTTCTTCAGCTTTGAAATCGCACGCCACTCAAATAGGATACAAACCAACATTTCTATAGATTCTATAGTCTCCTCCAAACTACAGTCTCTTCGATAAAATCACTTTCAAGAATGCCAAATCAACGATGTGGATTCACATACCGAACAAACAAACAAACACATACACATACACTGATTTTTATATAAACTATTCCTAATAGAAATAAAGTATATTTCCAATTTCCATGCGACAGAAGTGCTGCGTTCTTCAGCTATGCGAAAAGAACATGCAAGATTCGTCAAGTAGAAATCTCCTTTTGTGAGTTGTTAGTGTTCTGGCTTCATGACACAGAGGTTCTGTGTTTGAAACCTGTGGATTTTTTTTTTAAATATTTATTCTCCAAATGTAAAGAACTTTCACAACCTGTGCAATCATCTGACGCTCCAAAAAGAAATTTCCACATCCATTCGACAGCTGCGGGTGGAATCAAGGGCGCTGATTTCTTTGTAAATTTGGGCGGGGGGAAATCAGATGCAGAAGGCATATATATGAGGATTTTGAGACAAATTGCATTCAAATTATGCAAAATATTGTATATTCATAAATACAATACGGGGGTCTACATCAAAATCGGGGGCTTTGGGGGGCAGGGCCCCCTTGGCCCCCCAGGGTCGGCGCCCTTGGGCGGAATGCACAGAGACTGAAAGTTTGATTCTTCTATTTTACAAAATCATAATTTTTCCTTAGAATATGAATACTGTGCGACCATTCGTTTCTCCAATTCTAACCTTGCATATGTGAATGTATTCCTACCTGCCACAATATTTGAATCTCCTCTTTCGCTCTCTATTTCATCCGCCACGAATTTTAATTAAACACATACGTTTAGCAACTGTAGATAGTAAGTTACATTTCTTTTTGAGTTTATACCCCAGGTAATTCTGTCTTTTTGAGGACAAACCTGCTTGGTTTGGAAACAGCTTCTCAAACGTGACAAAATCAATTTACATTTAAGTTAGCGTGTTAAACCGAAGAACGCATAGCAAAATGCACGATTCAATAAACTATGCAACAAATTTAAACTTTTTTCTGTCCTTCAAATGAAATTATGTGATTTTAACTAAATGACAGGTGCTGAACTCATTGGTGGAAATCAAAATGTTCCATCACGTCACGTTTTTGTTGGGTAGACCACAACACATTATACGAAGTGTACATATTTACATATATTTACTATCTAATGTAGGCTAGGAAGGCATCTTATACTAACATGACTTACCCTTTAAAATACTTCGTTTGGTCGCTTATGCTTGTAGATATCTTTTGAAGTTTCTCTATGATAGACCAGCAATACCCAGCAAGCATACTTTCAGTCCATTTCCTACTGTAACGTTTTTCAAATGACAATGTCCTGATGAAACCGATCTCCGTGTTCACCACTTACTGCGCCGAGATTTTGAGGAGAAAAATCAAAATGTGAGTGCAAGAAGTGTGATTTTAATGACATGTTGCATCCCTTAAGTTGAAAAATGCAAACCATGTCACTAACAACAGATTCATAATTCTCAGCCTTTAGCTACGTTTCCAAGAAAACCTAAACATATCGGTTTAAATAATAGCCAATCTGATTTTTCAATTTTAGAGAATTTAGTTTCAAAGTCTTCATCTGCATGACTGTTTTAATCTGCGGACCAACAAATACTCTTTCTTTAATTTATGCCTCATTTAAGTTTTTGAATTTCTCCTTAATTTGCGTGAAAGCAAACCTTCTTTATGTAGTGTTTTAAAAAATTTCACCAACCCCTTGTTGTATGTAATGATGGCAAAAATACATCTTGAGGGTTCATAATTGGTTTGCGAAATATGTTCTTGGTGTAAGGAATGAAATCTTGTTTTTGAGGCCAGCATTTACGGACGAAATGGTTTGTTTTCCCACGGCTATCCCACTCACATAAAAGAAACCAACAATACTTGGTGTCTCTTTGTTGCATTCGTGTGAGAATACTAGTAACTTTCAAGTCCTCACACATGCTATTTGATTTTTTTTTTTTATTTCAGTGAAGTCCAATATCGCAATCATAACTTCATACATCTCCTTTGTATGAGCCGCATATGCTACAACAGGAGATAGGTGGACATTTCTAGTATGGAGAAGCACTGCCTTCAGACTTAGTTTCGAGCTGTCAATAAACAAGCGCCATTCGGTGGTATTATATTCATGTCACAAAGACTGAAATAAGCCATCTACATCTTCGCAATAAACAATGCCTTCATTTTCAACAAAATAGTCCTCAAAATGACTGTTTTCTAAACAAACTTATTTTAACATCTTGAGCTAAGATATTTCAACCTGGAAGCCTGAAGCCCAATAATTCCGTTTTCCTTTTAGGAAGATTTAAATCTCGTACAAGATCGTTAATCTCTTCATGTGCGATCTAATGAGGTGACGTTGACTGGGCCGTAGATAGCTGAAAGTCTACATTTCCCTGTTGCTTGGAACATCTGAGGTATCTTCTTCTGAATCAATAGTGCTATGTTCTGAAGCTTTAGGTATTGGAAGATTTTCACTGTGGGGAACTGGACGAATAGCTGACTTTAAATTAAGGTACTGATGTTTAGATTTAGAGGAAAAGCCCTTTCCGTCTGTCAAGCAAAAGTAACAGTCAGTTACATGATCTATTTGTTCATGAGAAACTAGTGTTCCCTATTATAACGCGGAAAAAGACTTACACAGTAGAAGAAAATTTGGAGATGAAGAGAACCCCTCTTTAAACAGCGTATTCCTTTTGTAAAGAAAAAAACTTGGATGATGTTTAAATGAGCGTATATTGTAAGGTATATTACATATGCAACGATGTTTATCTTAAGCAAATTTCTTCCCTCCCTCTGGTCTAGTGGGTAGCACGCGCGCTTTCGGTACATGGAGTCTCGGGTTCGATATCCGGGAGGAGAACATTAAAAGACACAGTGGCTCGGATTACACCTTAAACTGTAGGCCCACGTCTCATATAACCTCGCTGCTAAAAAGGTACGATAAGTTTCAATAACCAAACCAAACATTAATCATATTTCATTACGTCCCGTAAAATTACAGTATTTCACAAGACATAATTTCAAACTTTTCATTTTTTCCCAAAATTGGTATGTGATATATAAAAAGTAATTACAGATTTGATTTTCTCATGCAAAAGTACATAAGAAACAATATTTCCATGTAAAGGACAAATTTCGTGTTACACAGTGTAATCTATCTGAATGAAAGGAGTATATAACGTCACATCAACAATGAGTTGACGAAAACCGCTTTAGATAACGTAAAAGGAGCAGGAGGAATTTAAAACCAGACGTAACTAATCACTCGAGGGTGTAGGTTGGGTTGCCTATGCACCTGCAAAGCAACGTGTTGTAACAATTTCTGTGGAGCAATCTATACAAAATTTATGTCATGATCATTTTTCTTAATTTCATCTGGACGTTATAAAAATCCCTACACGTAACGAGAGGTCCACAAAAGGTGTGGTATAACAACATTTAAAACATTTATTAGTGAAATAGATTGCTTGATGACGTGGGGGTATCTTGAGCTCCCTCTTGGCTAAGCGGTTAGTGCAGGCACCTTTGGTATGGGAGACCAGGATTCGATTTCCGGCGGACCTCATCTGGTTCGGATCCCACTTTAAACTATAGGTCCACGTCTCATATGGTCTCCCTGTTTTAAGGGACGCTAAACTGAAATCAAATCGACTCAACTCAACTCAACTTAGGTGTGTTTAAACTTTGATTACTGCTTTGATTATGTTCGTACAATCATTGTTATTTATAGTTTCTATTCTATGAATTATGTGACACTAAAGTCTTGATAATATCTCAGACTTGGGCGAACTGGTGCTGCCAACCGGACTCGCGAAATCTTACGTCTCCTCGTCAAACGCACAGTCTCGTGACTGACTAGGCACCCAAACTCGTTTTCCGAACATGCACTCATTGTGAATCGACTAGGTCGTACATGCATGACCCCGATTCATAATTTTTTGCGTTACAGAGACAGGGTTGCCATCAGATGTAAACATAAACATTTCAATTGCATTTCTATTAATCCTACAATGCATATTATATTATATTTGATACAAAATAAATTATGGCTAGTATTAGTGTTCAGGTCGTGAACTGTATCACAAATACATATTGTATTATATCTGATATTTCTCCTGAGCACATAGTTTACCATATATTCGGTAGATGAAAGGAAAATGTTGCTTCAGTACAAAGAGAAAGAAGTTGTGTGCGTGCTTAGCGAACGTGAAAATAGAAGAGTTTATGGGTCGTCTACTCTGAAGGACAAAGAATAGTTTCGAAGTTGCAAAAATTCCAAGTTCATGAACTAAGTTTCGTAATTGTTTTTACGTATGCTATAATTTGATTTTGTGCGAGAGAGGAACATGAACTGTTGATGCATAATGTATCATAAGTGATACAAAGTATTTTTTATATTTTAGCACGAAAAATTACTTTGGGATATTTTTCTATTCGGATATTAATTAGAAGTGTCTTATCATTTGCCTGTGTATTATTTCACTTAAATAGAAAAAATCATGCACAGTAGGGTTAATTCGATGTCAGTACTTTGATTTTTAGCACTGGTATTTTTGTCCTTTTACCATGTAGTTTGTTGTTTCTTAATTCAGTCATTGTCCCCAATTCATTTACAATGTTTCTTGCAAACAGTGAAAATAATTATATGATCCCATTGGGAATCGATCGCCAAACACCAGTGAACAAAATAAGGACAAAATTATTACAGATCTTAAACCGATTATTTTCAGTGAAATAAAAATAAAGAATAAATAATGACAGAAAAGAAGTATATTTCAGCTATAAAATTTTCCTTCTTCAGACGATAAAGGAAAAGTGGAAAATATGCATGAATAAGTTACTTAAAAAGGGAGATCCCTTCAAGGATTTCTCAATATCAAAGTTGAGAAGCTTTTAAAAGAGGAAGATGTCAATCAAGTGTTTGATGGTTGAAAGGTTATGCCTTTTCGTGCTCAGAGAACCGTGAACCTTTCACAAAAGTCTAATATTGTTTCTTCCAATGCTTCTGCTTCTTCCTTTCGTTTTCCTTAAAACTTTTTAAAAAAAAAAAACTTTTGGAAAAGTAACTTGTACTTGAGGAATATCTTGTATTTTTTATTTTTAAATAAATGCATAAAGTTACCACTTAACTCGTTCATATGAAAGCAGTTTGAATCAAATTTAGATGCAATAAAGCATAAATTATACCTACTGTATTAACTAGCTGTCTGTTAGTGACTTGAACATAACAGAGGCAAGAACAACTTATGAAAGGTGGCGAGATCTATCTGCTATTTTAAAAAATACGAATCAATACAGAACTCGTAACAATGCAGTCTCCAGGAAGTAACTAGGAAGGGGTAAAGGAGAAATCTCTACAGAGAATAATTTTCCTTCACCGAACAAAAGAGAGGAGCTCTCTCATGGCCATGAACGCGATATTCGCAGCGGAAGACCCAAGTTCGATTCCTGGCGGCAGCTTATATGGTTCGGATCTCACATTAAACTGTAGGAAATTGTCTTATATCACCTAGCTGCTGGAAGAGACTCTAAAATCTAATTCCAACCCGTGAGACTGTTTTTAAAACCGATTCTCTGAAGACTCGAGTCCATTAACGAATGCAGAACTACAAATACCCGATTTATTATTTATTTATACGTATTTCTGGGTATTACCGACGTCTCTGGCCTTAAGCTCGTCACATATGAAGGATGACGTCCCTGTGTGAGCACACTGTCTAGGGTATTGGGAAAGGAAGGATGGGATCGCAGGAGCAGGGCCAGATTTAAGGGGTGCAAATGTGCACGTGCACCACCACCTTTTGTTGGAAATATACACTACCTAAAGTGAGAAGCTATTAGTGAGTATTGCAAAATCAATAGTTTAAGTCAATTTTCTGAAGGTTGAAGGAAAAGAATTCATAGAGAGCAGACGCTTAGCATTTCCAAAGGAACTCCTCATTCACATCACAGATACCTAAAGACATTTAAAAAACTCAAATTTAATTCAAATGTACTGGTAGTTATTGGTGGACCTCCCTCAGAGAATCCTGGATCCGGCCCTGAGCAGGAGAGCTGCCTTGGTTCTATACGTCATTTCCCTGGCGTGAATGAGGAAAACTCTAACTCAGAATACTGTGTGAAAAGAGTCTTATAGTTTTTCGACGGAGAGCCCTTACCAGAAATCGAACTCAGAATCCGGGACTACGCTATGCAAGGCCATACCCGAATTTCATATGAGGTAGGTGCAGTTAAATACGCCATGTTAAGAGTGTTGGAGTTTTTAACGCCTTCATTTTCATGAAACACAAAGAACAAATCATGTGCGTTGCCGAGTAGCCTTTTCCGCGTGTAACAAAAATGTGGCACGGATGTCACTCACTTCTGTTTTGTACCCAAGGTAAAAGAGAAAAAGAGTGTTACAAACTGGCGTATTTATCAACACGTGCAGATAATTACGCCAAGTCTACTAGACTAGTACTAGAAACTTGTAATAAATCTTGCAACTGCTTACATCGTCTATATTATACGAACTCAGATATTACTATTCAACATGGCTGAACCAAAAAATAGAATAAGCAAAGTGAAAGACGAAGATAAAGAGATAAAATGTAAAAACAATAATCTCCAAAGATGAAACAAAGTTCGAAACTGGAAAGTTTTAGTCCATAAGAAGATAAACAAGCAGTGTCACTATACTATGACTTAAAAAAATACACCGATATTACATTTAACATGTAGGACAAATGAAAACATCTTTGTCTTCTGCAATCAGTCGTGCACAATCCCTGGCGTATTTCCCTGCAACCATCCTTATTGATTTAGTATTGATTTAGTAGCCATGGAATCACAAATACTGAAATTACAGTTACAAAACAAAGTGTTCCTAGACGGACACGAAATAAGGCGTGCATTGCTGTAAACAATCGGCAATGATTTGAGTTAGCACGATACTATTCTCTGTTCCACATAACCTGATACGAAAAAGAAGTTTCCCCACCACCACCACGCTCAAGAGCAAGTGTAAAAAACGTGAATGTTAGTGTTCCGTCTTCCACCATCAGCCCCCGCACACGGAGGTATAGAGTATATCTAAATATGTCTAAATAGTAAATTGTAACTTTCATAATAACACTACATATTTTAAAACACTTAAATTACATTTACTTGCATTAGTCAGAATAGTAACACATTTGTTAGTATAATGAACATTTTATTGAACAGTTGTATTGTTACTTTTTCTTCTTTTGGCATTTGGGGTTGTGACATAGTGTTGGAATGGCAAGTGATGGCAGGGTTGGTAATTAAGTGGGTGTTTACTGTATTGATACAATAATTTCATAATATACAATCGAAAACCAAGTACAATAGGTATGGACATAGTATCAGAGGATTAAGAATGATAACAGCAGAACCCAGAGTTGCCAACTTTTCTTGAGAGAAAATCGGGACGGGACAATTGGTGTTGGAGCCCATCTTCCATCCGAAATTCGATGTGGATGCTCCATTATTGATGTTGTCTTCATCATCATCGATCATTCATTGTATGTAAAAAGTAAGGTCGAAAAACAGAATAATACTGCACAGTACAGATTAAGGTAAACAATGCGATTGCGCGGCAAACCAAAAGTGAAGCAGAAGACGCCGATACTGATATCAATTTGGCAGACGGACGGTATCCGGTATAGTTAGCGTGGCGGCCACCAGCTGAAGTGGGCGCTATTGTTACTGCTACTGCGCTAGCAGTCGCTTTATGTAGAGATTGCAAAAACAATATTTTTTTAGCGCTGCATGGAACATACTATCATCATAATCGGCTGGATTATCAACTGTAAATTAAAGACGAGCTGCTAACTATTTTTTTCACGAGTCAAACTAAAAGACAAATTTGTTACATTGGTTCTATACACAAAACTGTGCGTGTAAAACAATAAGTTATTGCTTTGTAAAAAATGGCCCAGTAAAATATTAATTAACTTTGAAAATCGATAAATCGGAGCAGTATGCGCCCTGACGAGTGTCCGGTCGGGACGCGGGACAGATAAGTCAGAAATCGGTACAGTCAGGACAGAATCGGGACTGTTGCCAATCCTGGTAGAACCTGAAATTAAAAAAAAATCGTTTCCTCTCTTATAAACAGATGTTTTTACATTAAAAATAAGATGAAGAAAATTTATATATATATATATATATATATATATATATATATATATATATATATATATATATATATATATATATATATATGCACTGATAATAGTGAATTCACACCTCTCGCCCCCTCGCCCTGGACATCTCAACTCACTTGAATGCCATGGTTTATTTTGACTATTTTTCAATGAGATCATCTTCCTACGTTTTTTCCTTCGTACGTGCACCTGATCCGATGGAAATAAGACAACGGCAAAGTATTTTTTGTTTTCGTTTTTATTTATTTTTTTTTTTACTCGGCGCTAAATTTACGGTGAAGCATCACACACACAATATTAATCAACATTGAAGTATTGTGAGTTTATTAAGGGCGGAATAATTGTTATGGTGGACCTAGGAAAACAATCCTAGATTGATTAAAGCCTGACACGAAGTAGTAGTAACTACAGGTGCCACGTAATTTGAACAGGCCCATGTCTCAACCTACTCTTTGCAAGGAAAATTATAATTATGGGAACTTAACCATCATAGTGAATTTGGCGCTCCCTAAATCCTAAAATGCCCTAATGTGCGGTTGCAAATCTCGCCCGGCCCTTTCGTCGCCCTTGAGTATAGTCCATTAATAACAGAGGAAATTGACTTTTGAATTGTTACTTGACTATTTTCATAAAAACGGAGTTGTCAAGAGTACTGACGCTAGTGAGGGGAAGGGGGAGTAACAGAAGTTTGGAAATGAAATGTTTGGGTTTTACGTCCCGTGGTTATGCCGGATAGGCTAAAGGAGAATGAATGAAACTGTGGAAAGAAGAAAGTAGGAGGAAACGAGAGAACTCCGAGAAAACCTACAAAAATTGCGTTTGTCCATCACAAAGCCCACTTGGCGTGATCTGGGATCGAACCGGGCATCACGTGCACCAGTGGTGAACGCTCTACCACGAAGCCGCCACGAATCCAACCTGGACGTCAATGTAATTAATGTGTGCTTACCTGCATTGACTTCAAATCCTTTATAAAATCAACATATATAAATACACACGAAAAGATATATCATACTGATTTTGAAATGAAACAATAATGGAAATTAACTTTATAACGAATTAGTTCTTATTTCTGGAAATGCAATTTAATAAATACGAATAAAGCCAAAATTTTAGTACATAAATAATAAGCAACAATTTTCTTAAAGACAAAAATTAAAAACAGTAATTGTTTGTTATTGTGGGTTGATAGCTAAAAGGAACAGGAGTGCTTTCTCAACTTCAGGTGCAAGCGAATCGACGTACGAATTTAGAGTTTACACGATTCTGTTTAATAGAAATGCTTCCCTCCCTGTGAAGGTCAACGACTTGCTTTCCCCTTCTTTAGTTGTAAGTGGTGGGAGGGAGGGGAGTTTCCTATCAGGTTACCTGGAAGAGATAATAATAACGGATTTGATAATGATTTTGGGGAGTACTTTTAATACTGATACTATATGTATAATCGGGAAATGTATATTTGTTGTAAATTTCATAGGAAAAGAATTATAAGTACGAAAATTAGAATGAGTAAAACAAAATGTTACTAAATGGACAAGAAAGTTTTATTTTCATTTTATTGTTCTTATTTATTGCTCTTTTGACATGAAATTTGCCACATACATGTCTTTGCCGATTATACACATACTAACATTATAAGAAATACCGGGCGAGTTCATTATCAAATTATATTCCTACAACAGCATATTTATAGACATGCGACAATAATTTTGGACATGAGTGTACATTTGTCATTTATCACCAGTCCATACTTAGAATAAAATCTCTCAGAATTGGCATTGGTTGTTGAAAGTCACACATATGTAAGTGCATTTAAAACAAACTTCAAACAATCATCACTTCGGAACTCTCCATCCAGCTTTGATGGTGATAGCTAATGGGCAACATGTTCCCTATAGTCGTGTCCTAATTACCCAACTAGCGTTTTTAAAGTAATGAAAACGTATTTTTCAAATTTCGCGTTATATCGCGTATTGCTAGAAATTTCGCACAAAACTGCAAATTTCGCGTTTTATCGAAAATCAATGAAAATACACATAGAATATCGTAAAACGTCAAGAAATTGAAAATTACTTAAATTTTACGCATTTCGTTTTATCGCGCATTGCGAAAAACACTCGTGCCTCTACTTATCGTCTTTTCGGGTGAAGAACAGTACCTCTTCAATATTACATGGACCTAGTGGCTTGTAATATTGGATCCCCCCCCCTAAACTGGGACTTCTCCCAACAAACATTTCTAGGTGCGCGCCTGTATTGGAGTATATTGAACAGTGAGTTGCATGTCTTTCAACGTTGATAAATGCTTTTTTTTTTATTGTGGTCGTACATTGTCTTTATCAATTTATAGTTTTGTAGCTTGTATTATGTAACACCAAATGAACGTTGGAAAAGTAAAACTTTGGTGTGCCAATGCTGAACACGAGATTTATGAAGTTTCTGTACTCGTCTGGAAAACGACTCGAGAATTATCACGTTGTTTGTCTCGTCTCGAATTCGAAAAGATTCATCTCGTCTCATTTTCAAGACGATTCTAAAAAATTTCTCGTACAATGAGCAATACTTGTGAATATTGAGATAGCGTGAAACTGGTAGACCTATGTATTTACGTGGTGGTATAAAATTTATGTTAGCTGAAAATGCTCTCTTTCCATCAAATTATATTGTGGGGGGCGCGGTGGCTCAGTGGTAGAGCGTTCACCTCCGGTGCATGGAGTCCCTGGTTCGATCCCAGCTCGCGCCCTGTGGACTATGTGGTGGACAAACACCGTGCTCGTGGGTTTTCTCGGGGCTCTCCCGTTTCCTCCCACTTTCTTCATTCCACCATTTCATTCATTTCTCATTATCACCGTCTGCTTTAGCCTAACCGGCATAACCGTGGGACGTAAAACTTAAAGATTTCATTTCATTGTCAAATGATATTGTGTCTGTGGGTTTCCCCAAGTTACTTCCAGTTCTTCCTACCTTCTCATTCCACCAATTTTTCCAACATCACCCGCTTTAATCATTGTCTCCCTTAGCCTAAAGGGTATAATCGTGTTACGTTGAACTGAAAGATTTCCTTTCATTTTTCATTAAAGGAAATTGCTACAGCACTGCAAATTGCCTTATTTTCTCAACAAAATGTTTTTTTTTTCTAATTTACAATTGTTTCAAGCAACAATACTATCAAATACAAAAGGTTGCAGATGAAAGAATCACACTTGTCCCAGAACTCTCAAAATATTATATAATCACATTTTACAATATGCAAAATGCGTTACTTTTGCACGAAATCTATTTGGAACTGGAAACATTCATGAGGCAGAAGCCACATAAGTGTTAATTCAAATCCTTTGAATTATTCGTAAATGTGCTGCCATGTAAAGATAAAAAAACGGATTTTACGCAAAAGTTTCCAGCAGTGGTTGAAATAATAATCTCATTAGCTCCATCTCAGAGAGACGAAGCGTATTTGGTCATAAATCTAGAGTTTTCATCTATGTTTCACTCATTGTCATCTCGTTTCATTAAGCTGTATCTCCACAAGGGCTACCCATTCAAATTAGACTCTAACGATAATACACGAAAAGTGAAGACTTTGTTTGAAACAGATAGTATGATTATTTGCAGTGTAAATTAACTTTCTGTGTAACAAATTGTATAGTTTTAACCCATTGCATTATTTATATGTGACATTTTTCAACGAAATGTTATCACCGAAACAAGATAAATATGTAAAGTACTTCACTAGCTTCACTTATGAAAATAAAATATCCAAGTCCGGTGAGTATGAACATTGTGTTTAAACCTTTTTAATTCTGTTTTGGTTAATTTATTTATGTATTTATTGTTCTTTCTAACATTAAAGATGTTTTAAAATTAATATTGACACAGGGAGAACGGTGAATCTAGTGTGAAGGGTGCCTGGTTCAATCCTAGTCAATACGATTTTGTGGTGGACAACAGTGATGACTCGATTCACGGGTCGCCAGATAATTTCTGTCAATACTTTGGCCCGGGTCACACGGGTATGGGTGTCGCTTCTTAGAACTGGTCTCACATGGTGACTGCAGAGACTGTGACTTACTGATGTAAATATATACACTGATAACCTGGATTAACCTGTTGACCCAGACAGATCCAGTTACTCAGACAGATCCAGACAAAGTTTGGAAGGTGATTCCTGACACCAAGATAAGACAAAAAGTATAAACGAACCTGGGTGGAGAAATGTTTCCTTTTGGAGTTATAGGCTAACGAAAACATGACAAATGAACTTTAAAGGTCAATACCTCCAAAACTGTGGGAGCTACCGTAATCGGGTCAAGATTTCACTTAGGAACTTATATGTGCTCTATCCGAAAATATATGTTTCAGAATCCTAAGGTACTCGCACAACAATTTTTATAGAGGGAGTTTGGGTACGGTTTGAAGAACTTGAAATACTTACCAACTACCTCTATAAAAATTGTTGTTGAAATTCCACAGTTGTGACTTCGTACAGCTTGAACCACCGGACCGATCTGGATTTAATTTTCAATATAGATGAGATTTGTTTGGGGTGGTTTTTATCATTTCACTTTGACGGTGCAACTTAGGGGAGGGGAAGGAAATATATATATTCTTTCTTGTACGCCACAACATTAGCTTAAGTTATATTACCAAAGAATTTGGTTAAGTTCATTGCACACCACAATCTTGTATACAGTTCTGCCTATTATTTGCTTCCACGGTACTTTGGTTTCTATTTTGATAATTCCTGCAACCTATGAATCTATTATGAAATCCATTTCGTGGAAAGTTAAACTTATTGTTCGCTTGATTCCTAAATGTATTACGATTATTGTTCCTGTTTCTCCTAAAATTAGATTCAGTTCTATTACCGGTACAATTAGGTTCAATTCTATTATCGTTACCATGGAATCTGTTATTACTTCTCACATTAAAATCACCTTCGTCCCTAATATTAATGTTGCGAACAGGTACATAACTAACTTGATTACGATTAGTATTGGCTTGATTACGATTATTATTAGCCTGTAACATAGATTGACTTTCAAAATTTTGCACTATAATAATAAGGTGATTGAAATTAACACATTGTGCAGAAATCAACATTTGTTGCAACTTAAAAGGTAACAAGATTCGGATTGATGCTATTACTCTTGATTTGTGTTGGTATGGATTACTGAACTTCAATTGATATGGGTATTACAAAATCAGTGAGACTCTTATCCAATTTTGGGTTATAATGTCTATTTCGAACTAAGGTGCCTCTATTGGCCAACATGAAATCGTTTTCAAAATTAGAAAGTAAGGCATTTTTTAAATCTAGATAATTACGTAAATTATTTCGGATTCTTTGAACCATACGAAACATGGTGGTAATAAAATATGATTTAGAATTTTCAAAAATTTGGTTTTGTCTACTCCAATCAAATCACATTCTTCCTCGAACTTTTCTAGGAAAGTGCTGGCCGGGATGTCATCTGAACTTCCACTAAATTTTGTTAGGGATCTAATTTCACTACACCGAAAATTATTACCTTTACTAGTATGCTTACGATGTTTGGAATTTACATAGATGTTTTTCCGGCAGTGAGATGAGTGATTTTTTCTCCCATTTCTCTCCATGCTAGCTACACTATTGTCATTTTCGGGATATCATTCAGATAAATTACTATCTTCCACTACTAATCTGGATTCATATGGTATAGGTTCAACGTTGACATCCGGAACTCGATCACCATTTGCAGTACTAAATTTCTCTTTGATTGAATCCACTTCTTCCTGCAATTCCCGGATCTGACTAGTATGCTCATTAACTAAAGTTTCTACCACTTCTACTGAATTTTGTACCGGTAAGTCATTACATCTATGTAAAAATCTGTTCCATTTTATAATCGGTTTGTTCTAATTTTGAATGTATTTGTTGGTTTATTTATTTAAACTTATCATCCGTCTGTTGTGCTAGTCGTTGTGACATTTGCTCCAACTTGGTATCCATTTTAGTCTCCATTTATTCCAACTTGGTACCTATTTTTGTTGTTTCTGCGTTATTTGCTGACCAAGCTGTCTTATAAGATCAGCCACGTTAGTTGATGAGTTCATACCTGGTAGCTCTATACCATCACAGTCCTCATTTATATCTTCATTACCAGAAACACTCATTTTAATGTTTCTATAAATTCTTTTCTTACTTCTGAGTAAAATATACTCCGTGTTGAACGCTATGATGAGACTGTTTTACTTCACTTCAAACTAATCTAAAGATAATCCTGGTCGGTAAACTACCATCTAAGATGTAACGTATAGGAACCACTATCTAAAATGTAATGATTATAGCTTATTATTATTATTCTTTTACAAGTTACATTCCAGCCCAATGTCCGTGTAAAATTTTAAAATTATGTCAACAGAAGCAAATTACATAAAATCAGACACACCACATAGAATCACTATTACCTTTTATTCTCAAAACTCCATCAATTATACTTTTCTTTTTCGGTTGTCATAGCAACGTTTTACACAAACAACTATCTGCTGCTTTGGTAACTAAGAGTACCAATTATACATATAAAATCAACATATATTTTCTGCTACTAAGATTAAATCTTATCTTTTTATTATTTAAAATCAACATCTAAATTCTTTTCTTCTTCTTCTTCTACACAACAGATTGTGTACTTTTAAGCACCGTTGCCCAAAACCAAGATATAAAAATAGAAGAAATTTACAAAATAGATATACAATATCGTTGTATAGTATCCAGCGCGAATTAGTGTTGTCAGAAACACTTCTATAAAACGTGTTACTCTTATTCCCGCGTTAATCGTTGATGTGTAGCAGACCGTTACACATGGCAGCTCCATTCAGGGGCGGATCCAGGACGGATTTCTGGGGGGCGGAGGGTTGTAATACTGCTACTTAGAGCTACTTTTAAGAGATCCAAATTCTGGGATGGACTTTATTTATATATACAAAATAAGAAAGTTTCCTCTTCTGGGGGGGGGATGACTGCTCCGATCGCCACTCCCTGGATCCGTCACTGGCACCATTGTCGGTCTGCACCAAGGAGGAAATGAGGGCTGTGATTAGCTTTTTGTTCTCAAGCGCAAAATGTATAAAGTATTGGCGATTTCGTCCACTGTAATTCGTCTATTTTGCATGACCATACTCTCAACGACTTTCAAATTCTCCTCAGTCGTTGATGCCAATGGCCTGCCCTATCTTTCCTCGCCATAGAAAGAAGTTCTTCCTTGTTTGGAACGCTTTATCAATTCGTAGATCTTGCTTCGCGATAAACTGCGCAAAAAGCGAATCACTGCCCTGATTTCCTCATTGGTGAAGATCGACAACGGAGCTGCCATGTTTAACGATCTGTTACACTCCAACGACTAAGCCTATAGTCACAGTGGATCCGACATTCACCGATTTTTTAGTCTGACACACGATGACGACATAGGTGAAATAAACAAATGCATTGAGAGAAGTGTACGTGGTCAGACTGGCGCCGACATGACCTGGCGACTACGGCCGACTTCTACGGACCACCGATCAGAAACAAATTATTTTCTTTTTGTCGTCAGACTACGCCAGGCCAGCGGGTGGTTTACAACTCATCGCAGGTATTAAGACTCCCATTTACATGTTACAGCAAGCTGTTCTTCTGCTGATATACATTTTCCAAAATTACTTTGCTTCTCATGCGTCCTCGGATCTTCTGTAAGATGTGCCAAAATATATCTTGTTCTATTCTGAAGTACTGAAAATACTTCTGTAGCTGCTCCATCAACTTTGGAAATAGCGTGTGAAAATCGCCATATTTCTGCCTTTCTTGAAAAATAGTATTTACATATTCGCTCCTATCTTACTCTAAAAGTAATATTTTTAACACAGTATTTTCTAATATCAGCAATTTCTCGTCCATACTGTATCCCAGAAGAAGACAGACTACGACGGATCGGTTGCAGTGTGACCAAGCAGTCGGCCGTAATCGTCAGAGTGAAAAATCGGATACACTATGACCGTAGGCTAACGCGGGAATAAGAGTGACACGTTGCTCAGAGGTGTCACTAATTCAGCTCTGGATAGTAGCAGTGTTGCAAAACCCTAGTGCAAGAAATTGCAAGTCCCTTTACTTTTTGACCTTCCCTCGTAAATTCTCATTCAATCTATGATTTTTAAAAAAGTAATAATCTGAAGTAGTGTCATTTGAGAAAAATAGAAATCTGTGTTGGTTTGGTAACACTATTAATCTAATGATATTGCAGAGCATATCAAACAATGTTCGCCTGTCGACCTGTAATTTAAAAGAAAAATGTTATAAAAACTTTTTATTTGTTAGTTTGAAAGTTAAAAGGTCATTGTAAGAACAATCCCCTTTGCATATAATGTTTTGTACGGAGTTACGTTTAAGAAAAATAAATTTGGAAAGTTACTTCAGAAATATGGTATGCTAATAAGTGTAATTTTAACGAAAAAAAAAGTTGTGACAAGAATAAAACCAAAGAAGTATTTAAAAAATGGTAAAGTCACCTTAAATATTACATTAAGTGAAAGTTAACTTTCATTTGTAGTTGCTCAGAGGTATTTGTAACAGTCTTTTCAAGGACACACATAAATAATCATATAGATTATATAGAATCTCAAAATTAAATAAAAGAAACTCAATATGAGAAACTGGAGATAAAAGCGTTAATTTATTCTCTAACAGATAAAGAATTGAGATAGAAACTAATATCTATGCACGTGCAAAAAACACCTTCTACCTCATTTCGTATGCAATCAAACGCATTTATCTTTTCCGTGCATTGTAAGTGCACCTGAGAATGAAGTACATGTGAGCTTAAATCTGTGTCATTTACTAAGTCTCTTGCCGACAATAATTTTAAGTTATTATCATACAGCCTTTCTTCTTCCACTTTTTTAAAATCTTTTTTTTAATGTGTCATGTTGTGAACAACTTGGACAGGAAGTTATTTAAAACAGTAAGTTCGTGTCATGTGCCTTAATATGCTAAGTAAAGAAAGTCATACACAGCAATACAATAAAAATATTCTAGTGACGACCAAACCATCAGAATTATCAGTTGGTTTGCATATGAAATACCAGATAGATAGATACGGCATATCAATGTACGTGTGCAAGGAATCAGGGTCGTAACCACGGAAGGGAGAGGGCATGGCGGAGGCCAAGCCCCCTTAAATATTTCCTGCCCCCTAAAATTTTCACGGTAGGCTTGCAAATGAACTATAATATGGGTGAATCGGGCTCCCCTAACTTCAACCGGCACCACTACAGTTTTGAGCTGGCTACAGGCCTGCAAGGAATCAGTAGAGTGATACCGTGGTAACGTCATATCCTACCCTAGTAGCAGAGACAACATGGAAATCACTTGCTGTAAGCTTGCGTTGGAACATAGCAAGCTTACATTCGGCTTGATTGGAAAGCGTGCGAGCATGTCTCAAGCTGAATTCAAGTAAGGAAGTTACATGCAACCTTGCCTTCAGTGTTCCATTCAAGCTTGACGCAAGCGTTTTACACTAGCGCAAAGTCAATAGCCAATGAACGGCCAGTAATGCAATGACTCTCTGAGAAGGATCTAAAGTATAGCTTGCAAGTACAACAAAAGGCTGATTGTATGAAAGCATGCGTTGAAAGGGCAAGCGTAGAAAACCAAAAGCCAAGCACGCAACAACTACCCGAAATCTTCCCTGCTATTTGTGTATAGACACCTGACGCAGCTGCTAAAATAGGAAATATGGTTCTCTGTACTGTTGCCCATCCCACGAAACAAGACGAGAAATAAAGTTTTTCGTCTCGTGTCGTCTCGAATTTTTCTAATCTTATTTTGTAAAATGTACAAAACTTATACTTCATTTTTTCTTAATATCATATTGTTCTCAAAGTGTGCTCCGCGAAGCCCCTGGGTTCTCTAAGAGCTGATCAAGGGTTCCGCGAGATACTTGGGAATAATGAAGAAAGAATTCATGAAATTCATAAAATAAAATTGTTATCTCGATGAAAATACTCACCTCAGTGGAACAATATCCTCAGATTGCTCTTGGTTAAAAGATGTTTATGGTGCTTCACAGTCCTGTAGCCAGCCCAAAAATGTAGGGGACCCGGCTGAATTTAGGGGAAGCCGATCCAATCATAGTATAGTTCATAACCGTATTATAGTTCATTTGCAAGCCTGCCGAGAACATTTTAGGAGGGCCAGCGAAAATTTAGGGGGGCCCGGCCCCCCTAGACCCCCTTTGGATACGGGCCTGGTGCTTCACATACAGTGAAATCCTTAGTTAGCACTGAATCTACGTGTATTTTGAATTTGTTGCTTTCTGATAACTCTTAGTTCTGACCAAAATGCAATTTTCTTCGGAGGTAATACCATATTTGAAAG
This sequence comes from Thermobia domestica, assembly GCF_964235325.1. Taxonomy (NCBI): domain Eukaryota; kingdom Metazoa; phylum Arthropoda; class Insecta; order Zygentoma; family Lepismatidae; genus Thermobia; species Thermobia domestica. The sequence continues at coordinate 36,163,536 of NC_137471.1, forward strand.
TGTTTGCTGACAGTATTTTCTACATTATTGCAAATCTTTAATTCTTTTGACAAAAAAGTTTACATCTAAAAATATTTATCCTACGATGGATTTAATCTACCATCTCCCTACATGGTGGGGTCGCGGTGGCTCAGTGGTAGAGCGTTCCCCTCTCATGCATGGTTCCCTGGTTCGATCCCACCTCGCACCAAGTGAACTTTGTGGTGGACAAACACCGTGTGCGTGGGTTTCCTCGGGGTTCTCCCGTTTCCTCCCACTTTCTTCATTCCACCATTTTCACTCATTTCTCATCATCAGCGTCTCCTTTAGCCTAGCCGGCATAAACGTTGGACGTAAAACTCAAACATTTCATTTAATTTCATTTCTACCTACATGGTATCGGGAGGGAAGAAAAGAATAGGATTTGTAAACGTGTATAAATTGCCCGCTAGATGTTCCTAGTAACCATGTAAACGTTTTTCCATAACAATTCATGTGTTCTGCACTAAATTCAATATTTGTTTTGCTTGTTCCGCTGAAAATGTATTTCAGGCAGAGTATGTAAGAATTTGATTACTTTCTGTATTAGACTACCTATTATTTCCAGTTTTTTACACTACAACTGAAGCAGATATATGTACCATATATATATATATTGATTCATGCACATTTTGCTGCGATTAACCCTTACAATCTTGAGGGGGACAATGCAGATACTATTCTATTTATTACAATAGACGCATTGTAGTGGTCTGCTCCGGGGAGCAGTGCACCCCAAGAAACAGGTCTGGAGGAGACTCTGATTCCATTATAGGAGTTTTAGTGCAGTATGAAGGAAGAGTATCTTAGTTCTTCTTCGATTTATCGTCCTCTCATGTTTGAGCATGGATTTTCAAGGTACCGCAATCGACTACACGCTGAACCTGACATAAGACTTCCACTGTCTCCGAACAATTAAAAATTATTATTTTTATTATAGCACAAAGGCAATATGATGCGGCTCCTTGAGCATTATTATCATTGACGGAGGTTGCATGTCAAAAACGTTTCAGAACCCCTGGTCTAGAAATCATAAGAATCGTTTGGCGTCACAAAAGGTCTTACGCAGGGTGTGATATAATGACATTTCAACCATATTTATTACTAGTTGAAATATCCATTCTTCGAATGGGTCTGATAAAAAATGTGTATGTAAACAAACTGAACAACTGAAGAAAAAATGAAGAGAAAGTAAAGTGTCGTGATTGGGGGAATAGAAGCAAGTCGCTAGCTCGTAAATTGAAATATTTTGTAATTTTGATAATTAGGTTAATATGTAAAATTAAAATAAATGAATTTTAGAATTCTATCTTCAGATGCTTGTTTTAGGGTTTACTAATTCATATCGGACTTCCGAAGAGAAACATCAAAACAATTTAGTGACCGTGTCAATAGCGACAACTCCCAGTCACGACTCCTCTTTAGTTTATTAGGAATAGGAAAAGAAAGTCAGAAAGGAGAAGAAGAAGTTAGGAGAGAAGAAGGAGAAAAGGAGGAAAAGAAGCAAGGTAGAAGAGAAGGAATTACTGGATGAATATGGGAATATAGTGAAGGAACTCGGAATAGTTTTTAAAAGGTAATTCATATTCAAATGCTATTACTTGAGGATCAATGCTAAAGTGATCCGGAAGAGACACATGTTCCCTCATACGACCCAGACCTGGATCCAGGCAACTGCACAAGTGGGAGTTGCCTTAACCCAGCCCAAGTGACGAGAAAGTTTTATTTAGTTAGTTTATCTGTGATTTGGAATTGTAAAAAAAATAATAATAAAAATCCCGAGTTCACTATCTGAATTCCCAAAGTGGAGATCAACCACACATTTAAATCGGCCAGGAAAGAAAAAATTAAGTCACGTCTATATCTTCACAAGTATAAGTGTGAGATTTCTGAGAAGATTGTCGTTATTCTGGCTCATCCCATTATTCTGGTTTTTCTCACAGAGTCGATTTTGAGTACTTTTGAATTAGCTATCTTTCATAACCTTATTCATACACTAACACATATGAGATGCTATTACACATTTACGAACATTATCACAGTAAATCAATATTAATGCTACCACTTAAAATCTAAGTTTATTATTCATTCACGCACACTCACATACATACAGGACAGTGTATCGACATGGATGAAAATAATGTAAAAGAAACCATCTAACTACAATTTGGTGAACATTTATTACATCTATTCTAGAATTAGACACAAATTATCATGAACATGCAATCAGCATATATATGAATGTATCAATTTACATGTGAAATTGAATAATAGCATTGTGACGACCATGGGCGGCGATTAGGGGGGGCAAAGGGGGGCAGTTGCCCCCCCCACTTTTTTGAAGTGACCCATTAATGTATATATTTAGTTTCATTTGGAAATGTAAAATTATTGTATGTATTACTGGTTCATAGAAAAAATACGCCATATAATATTTGCTGTTGCGTGAGTATGTATTGGTTGTCTTCAGTGGAGTTAAGAAAGCTACATGAATTGCGTTGTGATTGCCACGGAAAATGGCCCAAAAATTAATATATTAGAGCTCAATTCCAGCGTACTTTCATTTCTTCTTAAAATGTTATTCGGCTCGATATAGTAGTCAGAAGCTTTGAAACTAATTGAGGGAACATTTCACAAAAGAAGAAAAGAAAATAGTCTTTCATAAAGTTATTCTTTAATTGCACAAAAATTGACAGTTTCTAAAATGTCTTTCCTTCTCTCTTATATTAAGGAATATTGATTAAAAAGAGAGTAATAAGAAACAACTTGCACCTTTTCCACTGTTTTGCAGTGTAATATACGAGTGAAGTGATGCGTTTAGGGGTGTAAGAGTGTATATACAATTAAATTTAGTAAGCTCAACATAATTCTAGGTTTTAGGATTATTTTGCATAACTGGAGTGTGGAATGATTCTAAGTATTGTTGAGTTTTTATGTATTCCAAGAAAGTGAAAACTGCACCTAATGCAACGAACCTATTTCGGAAGGGCCTTGGTGGCTCGGTAGAGCGTTCATCTCTGGTGCGTGAAGTCCTTGGTTTGATCCCCGCTCAAGCCAAGTGAACTTTGTGGTGGACAATCACCGTGTGCGTGGGTTTTCTCAGGGTTCTCCCGTTTCCTCCCACTTTCTTCTCTCCACAATTTCATTCACTTATCATCACAGTCTTCATTAACCTAGCCGGCATAACAGTGGAACGTGAAACTGAAAGATTTTAATTTAATTTTAACATGTTTCGGGAAGCTGCAAAAGTACTACTTTAAATTTTGTATATGTGCTTGTAGTATTTACTATCTTTCTAAGAGTAATAAGAGTACATTTAGAAGCATATGTGGAATTAAAAATAAAAGTTGTTCATTAATCCCCAGTTTCAATATAACTTTTTTCAAAACAAGCCTCATTATTTATTACTATGATTAATATTATCCTTTCTATTTATTTGTTTTGCAAATTTGTTATTAAATAGCTACCGGTAATGTGATCACACAATTTTCCAGACAGAATTTTAAGATGTTCATAAGCAAGAAATTAAATCTCTTCTTACAACTTCGTTGTTTAAGAGTACCAAGGGTTATAGTACCTACATGTGTTGCTCTTGTCAATTTACTTAATAAAATATAAAATACAATGTACGGTATTTTAACTGAAAATATAGTATTCTATTAGTTATACAACCTTTCGTCAAACAAAGTGTTTGAAACAGCCAGTAAAACTAACACTGATATACAAATATTCAGATCATGTCTTGTCCCCCCACTTTTAACGTCCAACCGCCGCCACTGGTGACGACATATATATATATATATTAACAGAAAGATTAAAAGAACATTATATATATATATATATATATATATATATATATATATATATATATATATATATATATATATATATATATATATATATATATATATATATATATACTCTTAACATTTGGAAAATATGATTCAAAAAATATATTTTTACTTCACAAGATCATAACTGAATGAAGAAGGTCAAAAAGCTTTGTATTAGGATTTGAATGAGTCTTTTTTCATATATGAAGGTTTTCAGTAAGTTTACGAGTCCTATCACGTAGTTAGCGATGAGCGTTAATATCACACTAAATATCTAAGCACCCTTTTCTGGTGTGGAAGTGTCTCACTTTACTTTAACTTTTCGCGTACACATACGAAATTAGGTTACTAATCGTAACCGACACCTGTTCTATCTGTAGATATTCTTATTACTACATTTATCCCATTTTTGAATGACGAGGATAAAGTTTCGTGTCTATTATTACGGCGACTATTTTACTTCTCTGGTCATTTCGATTGATTTACTAGCTCCTTGACCAGGTTTGAATCACTATCGCCTTATATCACTAAATCAGCACATTTATTGGTAAATTCGCACAACTCAAGAAAGAAAATCTAGAAACAAGAATTTCTCAAGTCCAATAGGATCTTCGTCGGTGAGAACACGTTTATAAAGGTGAAAAAACTAGTTGAGATTTAGAATTTGTACAGGAGGGATGGAATCAAATATAATTTATACCGTAGGATTTCAGTTGCCTGGTTTGAGGATAGATTTAGTAATAAATTAGAGTTACGCCGACCTGCCTTAAACCCATGCTAGAGTGTAGTATTAATAATGTTAGTTCTTACATATGTTATTAGAGAATATCACACACTTTGAAAAGAATATACAACATGCGACGGTATTTTTTAACATTTACACTTTATAATTATCGGATATTCTGTGACCATGGCAACCAAGAACTATTCGGGGTAAGGTACCAAGACCCTTTACACATATATTCATTTACTCAATTCAATATTATATATTTTACTTCAATATTATATTCATATTCAGCACATATTCATATCTCAACATATACATATATTCATTAATTATTAAATATCTCAAACTATTAATCCCGACAAATTGAATTTTTAGGTTACAACACTTTACATTATAAATCCGATATATCGCATATATATATACATTCAACTAATTCCCCGCGCATAACGATAAAATTAGAACTCTAAAAATATTTTGTTTAAACTAGGAGACATTTAAATAGCATGGAAGGCACGTAAACACAGCTAAAGATACTGAAATGGGCCCAAACAACTACGACAACCTTTACCTTAAGAACTACCAGTGGAAACAAATGTAGGAATAGCTACTAATTCGACAAAAGATTCTAAGCGGATAATGATAGAAGGAACGAAAGTAAAATCTGATCGTAGACCGGACAGTTGCTCGCTATTGCGGTTTCTCAATATGGTGGAAAACACCCACCTCATACTTCAGATCAATGAATACCTCTACGAATTGTGTCTAGCGGCGTCTCAGCTGGTAATTCAGTTTTTAATGCTATATATTAAATGGTCGATATTTGTAAAGTTCAAAACTGGGAGGAGGTTAAAAATTAAAAAAAGTCTTGAAGAATAGAATAGAGGAATAGATAGTGAAGAGAGGGAAGAAAAGTGGCGCCAATGAAATAAGCTAACGCACTAAAACCACAAAGATAAGTGGTCAAATTTAAACCTACAACAATCCACAGCCAAATATACTTTTATATGCCGCAAATGATTTGCCTACTAAAATGTGTAGCCTAAAATAAGTATCTCCAAAGCAACAGCAAGTCCGTGTCCACAAGGGAATTTTCAAAAAGACAAAAGCTTTAGGGAAATTCCCCTCGATGTAATCCGGCCGAGACCTTGGAGACTCCGGCAGTACCGGGAAGTCAGTGTGATTTCATAATTTAGAATTTATACAAAAAATATCCGACCCCTCAGAAACTGAGAAGAGTTCCGAGGAAAGTATGGAAAATTAGAGTAAAATTGATAAAACAGAAGAAATCCTAACAGTGACTTGCGAAATAAAAAAATTAAATTAAATTTAGATTTTGTACTAGTAAGTTGTCCGCCAAATCTTACTAGTAGCTACCAGTCCCCAAGGTTGCCAACCTTGAGGTGTCAACTAATTTCAAACACTATATACTAACAATAAAAGAAGTGAAAATTCATGGACATTGGGGGTTTAGACGCACTGGCACGGTATTACAAGTCTACTGTAATAGTTTTACTAGATTATTTGATCCTATCCACTTCGTCACGTCTACATACAATAATAAACTTAGCTTGGTCGGGTGACGTGAATTTTGTCAAAGTTACTGGGTATTATTATAAATGTAAGTCAAAAGCATATATCTAAACTGTATTAATTCTACAAACAGCTATTCTGTCATGTAATTAACTGCTATGTATTATTAGTGTCTCAGGGTTCGGCCCTTGTGTGTCCCTGTTCGGGAAGACATTTTATGAGTGTTTTGGGTTTGTGTTTTGCAGTTTTTTTTAGGTCTTAGGCATTTATAACAGTTCGGGATTCGATCCTCTATGTTTTGGACTTCTCCTTTAGACATCAATAGCAGTTCGCTCTTTCTACCAAAGCTGACTATATAACCACTTGACATTACGGTTCAGAGTTAGGGTTAGAACATTTTGGAAACTGACATAAAGACTGATTTTAATCGTATTTTCAATACCGATACAATTTAATAATGCGAAAATTATTATGTTGTATAGGCATTAGTTATTTATGCTGAAAAGAAAAAGTAGATTAAAATCTTTTAAACCAGAAAATACAAATTTATACCATGATGATTATTTTGATAAAGGATATGCAAAATTTCACTTTTCAGTTTAATAAACAACACTGAAACTGCACAAACACATATTACATTACATTTTGGCACTTTGTTTTAAATAATTGAATATGATAATAAAATTTAATATTTGGTCTAATTATTCTTATTACAATCGCGGGAGGCGCGGTGGTCTCGGGTTACCGGTTGAACTTTACTACATCTTTAGTTTCCGCAATTTCGCACGGTCACTTTTCACTCACTTTGATGCTGAAGAGAGATAATCTTTGGCGATTTCAGGAGGATGTCCTAAAGGTTGGGGGATGAATTCCCTTGCTTTAAATTTTATATTATTTCGGGTGGTCTTGAAGTTTTCCCATTGTGCTGCTACTCCTTGCCGTCAAGACGACTTTAAAAGCAACAATTACGATTTTTAAGATTTCAAATTTTTAAGATTTCAATTTTTCTCTTTGAGGTAACATTTTCATTATCATCAACGCACCATATATTTAGTATTGGTTCATCATTGCACCATACAACTTTTAATGCGCTAAACACAATAATTAACTATATAACAGATATACCATAGTATGCACAATGTTGTTCGTCTGCTCATCCGGAGCTGATTGACTGGCTCTTTTTTCCATCTTTTCGTGCTTCTACAAGCAGAAAGGCTCTCAATGCAAACTGTTGATGTTAGAGCTAAAAATAAGTATGACAACCTATAGGCAGGAATTTTTGGAGATTAAGTTTGCTCCTTGTATTGAATTTTAGCACCGTATTTGGAGAAAAGAGAGGGTCCACTAAGACTTCCGTCGCAGACGCGACACACAAACACATATGCACATTTGTTTGTTTGCTAAGAGAAAACTTCTTAAGGTGGATCACTACCCGGAAGTCAGTATAAGCATTAGTTCATTGCCTTAACCAACTCGCAAAGAAATGGCACATATTATAAATATTGCACTATAAAATAGAGTTACGCGTCAGCTACAACATAAGATACTATTTCCTGTGATTATGTATTCTGTTATCTAAAAAAGTAACATATAAGAGGCAATCTTGATCAGTTTTAAGATGAGTACGCAAGATGGCGCTTGCTGTTAGATTTTGCTACTCCTGTCCTCAATTTTATGAATTTTTTACTTACAAGCATAAATTATTTTATAAATAGTTGTCCCATTACGGAATATGGATATTATATGACCATTTTTCGTGTTATGTTTTACATTCCATCCAATTATAATTCTGTTTACGGAAATAGTTTTAGCGGCTGAATCTCATGCTTGCGCAGGACGCCATAATGCTTCGTTGCCAAACTTGCATGTCTACTGTTGCAGTCACAGTAGTAGGGTAATTCCTTGTTAGCGTTTCAAGTCCAGATGCGGAACCTGTGAATTGTGACAAAACTATTATAAATAATAAAAGAGGAAAATGGGGAAACGGAAGGAATCATATACAAAAAACAAGAATCCAACTCAAAGTAAAAGATCGAAGAGCCAAGGGAAGCGAAGAGAAAGAGAGAATAATTTGAAGAAGCAGCTTAGCGCTTTTCAATTTTTAACTGTTTGTTTCCACGTAAATATTATGCACACGTGTAATACAAAGGTAGTTTATTTTGACGATCATTTTGAACGTTAAGTATGTAATGTGTGTTCTTTCTGTTTTCTTCTTTCCTTTTCTTTCTTTATTTATTTTTGCTGAAACTCATTTTGCTTAGGTAAAATATTATATATTCTTGAAAATAATTTATATATGTTTTTGAGCTTTCATATATACACGAATAGTTGCCTGAACTCATTAGTGGAAAATACTAATTAATTTCACTTACTAGGGAAGATCGTGGGGTGTTACTCTGGCTTCATACTGACACTATGCTCAGTTGATTCCTTTTTACATATGAAACAATTAGGCAACCGGAGAAATCCTCGAGCGCAAGCTTGTTCGAATTATGAGCGTTAAAAGTTCAAAATTGAACAAATTTTGAAAAAGGTTTGAAGTAACCACGCTTTTTGATATACACGCTTTAGTTTTGGTACTGGGGTGTTTTCTTGGGTGCTCGACAAAATGGTGAGGTCAAAATGTACGTATTTTGCAAGATAAGGGAACTTATTGAGGAAGGATTGATGGGTAATGGGGTCTTACAACTTGCAAATTGCATCCTGTTTGGCACACCGAGTCAATAGGCCAATAAAATGTATTTTCCACCAACTGTATTGTCATTCAAATGTCACTTTTCTGTGTGGCCACCTAAACATTAAACAATGACATTTGTCTCCGAAACGCTTTGTCGCAGAATTAACTTGAACGGGACTCCCAACCCAGCCGGCCTCTGTGCATTGTGGAGAAAATGAAATATTTCAGTTTAACATCCCTTTAGGCTAAGAAAACGATGATTAAGGCAAATGAATGGTGATGGAAGAATTGATGGAATGAGAAGAAGGGAGGAAACAGGAGTACCCCAAGAAAACAAATGGACATGATGGTATTCATTATGGAAGACGGTGTTTCAATATCTCATCCATAGCCATTTTTTAAAAATAATTTTCAACGGATTTTAATGGCGATTATTTGAAAATAGTGGCCAAACTTCAAGCAATATTTTACGGTATTCCGCGAGAAATGTGACCAAAAAACAAAAAATCGGTTAGCGATGATGTATGAAAACAGCGGTTTTCTCGAGAATAAAAGTCACCTGGTTCACAGCTTTGAGCGCACATTCCCGCTAACCATTTTTTTCTTTCTTTAAATTTTTCGGTCAATTGAATATCTTAGAATATTTCCTGGAGTTTGACCAATATTTCCCCACAATCGACATTCCAATTCGCTGAAAACTAAGTACATGGCTGGCGATGATGTATTAGAACACCATATTCTGCCATGCATAAGCATAGACCGACAGGGTTCGAAGTACCGCTCAGGAGTTCCACGGCAGGCCAGGCGCTGCGCGAGCTGTTTGGATCGCATTTCCGCACGATTAGGGTCTAACTAATAAATAAAATACCGGTGGTATAAACTAATATTCGTATCACCCTCAATGCCAGCCTTAGTAGATAATTTATTTGATTTAACTTCATTTTAACAATAACATGGTTTTCGTTTTCCACATATGATACTATATTTTAGTGTGGCCCAGTGAAAAATCTTTCCTAAACAACTGATCCTTAGAAAACAACACATTGGTGACAGAGCTTTTTGAGAAAATATTGGTCTCACTCCTAGCTACAGAAGGGGAAGAATCAGGCCTGTAGTCAGCCCAAAAATGTTGGGGAAGGGGGCGATCCAACCATATTATAGTTCATCACCATATTATTGTTCATTTGCAAGCCTACCGTGAAAATTTAAGGGCGGCAGTAAAAATTTAAGGGGAGTCCGGCTCCCTAGACCTCCCATGGATACGGGTCTGGGAAGAACACTACAATATAGATCATCACAAGTTTAATTGTGAAAACCACGACGTTCTTCATTGAATTTTGCACGCCTTGCAAAGCGTTTTCAAGACAAATGCTTTGGTTCAATTTGAAGGAGGCTACACAGAAAGTGATATTTGAATAACAATACAGTCGAATAGGGGTATCAAATACATTTTATTAGCTTATTGACCCAGTATGTCAAATGGGGGCAATTTGCAAGGTGTAAGACGCCATTACCCTTCACACCCTTCCAAATAATTGTCCTTATCTTGCAAAATGCGTAAGGTTTGATCTTGCTACTGTGTTGGGCATCCAGGAGAACTCCCTGATGCCAAAACTGAAGCGTCTATGTCAAGAAATGGTTCTTCAAACTTTCTGCAAAATCTGTTCAATTTTCAACTTTTAACGATTTCTCCGGTTGCCTAATTGTTTCATATGCAAAAAGGCCTCGACTGATTGATTGATTGATTGAAAGGGTTTATATGGGCGCGTCGACATCGAGGTTTTTTGCACCCTTCTCTGACAGGAAAAATGAAGTACCCAAGAACAAAAAGCATAGTATCACAGATATAATAAAGTAAAAGCAAAGTCTGGAGTACGTAAAAGGTGTTCGGTCATTTATGAATTAAAATGTCATAGCATGCGTCGACTGAGCATAATATCGATACGATGTCAGAGTAATATTCCGCGATCTTCAATAGTTAGTATTTTAAAAATTCATAAAACCGTAAAGCTTGATTATTATTATTTTTTTTATAATGAAAAGAAAGTATGTATATCTTCAGTTGAGAAACGGAACCACTCATGTAGAAATGCAAATCCTTTTTCTATACCGGAGCTACAGTGGCTCCGTAGTAGAGGATTGACATCTTGTATGTGGGGTCACTGGTTCGATCTCAGCTTTGCCAGGTGGGCTTTATGGTGGGCAAACACCATGTGTGTGGGGGTTTTCTCGAGGTTTCCCGTGTGATCCTACTTTTCTTATTCTATCATTTCATCCATTATCATCACCGTCTCGTTTAGCCTACATGGCATAACCGAGACATGAATGTTTTTTTTTTTTTGTAACGTCCCATCATTGTGTTCCGAAGGAAGGTGTTGATGATGACAGTGAATGAAATAGTTGAATGAAAGAAAGGGAGGGGCCCGGAAGAAATCCACACATATGGTTTGTCTGTTGTCCACCACAAAGCAAACTTGGTACGAGCTGGGATCCAGCCAAAAATCTCACCCACCAGAATTGAGTGCTCTATGTCTAGCTCTTATTGATCCAATATTCTGGCCGTAAGTGATACGTGTACCACTTGCGGTTTCAACATACGAATAAGGGGCGCAGATAGAACCTATGCTTGGGACTCTGAATCTATACCAACAAATAATTGCTTGTTATCAATTTTTAAGTTTTACGTCCCATGTTATGCCGGTTAGGCTAAAGGAAACGGTGATTATGAGAAATAAATGAAATGATGGAATGAAGAAAGTGGGAGGAAATGAGAGAACCACGAGAAAACCCACGCAAACTGTTTCTCCACCACAAAGTTCACTTGTCGCGAGCTGGGATCGAACCAGGGTCCCAAGCACCAGAGGTGAACGCTCTACCACTGAGCCACCACGGCCCCATTCCGAAAGTAAGAAAGTGAGCATGCAATAGAGGTAGTATCCATTAGCGGACACAATCATCTACAGGAAAGTTAGTACTTTCTTCTGGGACCAAAAGGGTGTTATTGTGGAGCATTAGAGCCTACGGAACTCATAGTCAATAATAGCTTGTATTCCGATCTCCAAAAAATCGTAAATCTACTATACGAAGTAACACGAACTTCTGAAAACAAATTTCCTCTACAACATAATACTCGGACTCATACTACTGCCTGTGCAATGGCTGCGATCATTGTAAATCTTTGTTTCATCCTCCTTGCGTCCCAAATCTCGCCTCAGTGGTTTTCACATATTTGTATCTCTTAAAGGCACTGAAGAGAAAGAAGTTGCAATCTGATGAAGAGGTGCAACAAATGGTATATGACTAGTTGCGTAGCCAGTCAAAAAAAAAAAAAAAAAAAAAAGTTGTTCAGAGGCATTGGGATACTTTGTAAATAATGGGAAACTTATATTGAGTGTAGAGTGGATTGCGTAGAAAAATTAAATTCATGTGTTTCATACTCGATTAATGTTAAAATAAAAAGTTTTAAAGGTTTTTGACACATCATAAAACTAGAAAATTGTTGTTTCCGTAAGTATTGTATATGAAAGTGGAGATACAATTTTAACAACCGGTTCCTAGGTGAATGTCACAATTGAGCAAAGCAATATACTCTGTTAACGATAAGGCCATGGGCAGCGGAGGCAAGGTGACATTTGCTTTACCCTGCATTTTCGAAAGGTGTTTGGTTGTTTCGAAACGTTTTTATCCAGAAACACACGTGAAGGCATATTATATTTGGTTACACCCATTAGAATATTTAACATAGGTTTTTTAATGTAGTCCACAAAGTTATGCAATATGCTTCAATAATAATTGTTTTGCATTAGGCGTTATGCATATCAATGTATGTATGGCTTTTGCCCCTTCCCCGCCCTTGGAACAATCCTGCAGATGTTTCTGGATACTCGTAAGTGTTCTTATTTGGAACTGTTATAATCTTCACGTGTGCATGTATAAAATGTGATCATCTCTAAACACTTTTCTATTCGTAACTCATGTGGCAACATCGCATGTGTCGCAATGTGCCCTGCCATCTAGTGAGAAAGTTTTACCCTAAATGTGACTAGCGATCCAGCTTAAGAGTGCTTTTATATTGAGAGGTTTATTTAAAAAGTTAAAATTTTCTTCATTAATATTTGATGAGCTGGACTATATGGTTCGTCAAGACATAGGCGTTCGACAAGATATTTGTTTTCGGAGAACTGAAAACAAACAGAACTCTGCAATACTGATCACTTCACTATTCTCACCATATTGTCTCCTTTTTTCCTTGGTCTTCAAAGGGTTAACATTGATTGAGATTTTTGTGATGATATGAAGAAAAAAATTTAAAGTCCATTTGGAAGTACGGTAACGAACATGTGTGCCATACCAGACGAATTTTGAATTCGGTTGGGCCATAATTTTAATAAAGTTGATTAATGTTTTTTTATTATATTAATATTTGTTGTGTTAGAATACTTAAATGCTACAATTTTAAACACATCAAAATATAAACAAAGTTATTATTATTTTCTTTTAAAATAGTATATTTAATGATTTGAATAATTAATGCTATCGTTCTTTACCATTAAACACAAAAATATTATGCTTACGTGTATAAGTATACTGAATAATTATTGTAACAAAATATTTACTAGTGTAGTGCCTTGTACTTTTAAATTTTACATGAATTAATTTCTTTACTATTATAAGAAAGTATTCATATTTAATATTTACTTTCATTAAAAACAACTTCGAACACATTGGAAAAGCAACACAATAAATATATCTCTATTTTCATTTAGTTCTTATAGGTAGTAGTATTATTGTAATCATTATTATTACTATGCAACAAAGATATGACATACAAATTAAATTTAAGTAAGAATACACGTAAATATTTTCAAAACAAAAACATAATTTACTTTCTTTCATTAGATAGAGTTGTTCAGGTATTATATAATCACGTTTTTAGTTATTTTAATAGATCTTCTCCTCCATAGTTAAGCAAACGTAAGCAAATGATTTACCCCCTACTCCCGGTAAGCATTTTTTTTAAATTTAAGAAATCTGTTGCAAATAATTCAAAAAAACACGTTTTCCCCCACCTCATAGGCTTCTATGTTTTTTTTAGATACTACATTTTCCCATTATTGTCTGGTCAGTTTTATTCATTAAAACAATATATTTTTCTTCTTGAATTTTCAGCGTAAAATTACCAAAAATATCGATCAGGGATTATTGATTAAAATATTTCAAAAGCAAGGTGCAGATTGAAAGGGAGTACTAAAGATAATAATAAGATTGAGCAGTAAAGCCTTTTGTCCCTGGCCCAATGAAACGAATGCTTCATTCAACGTCAAAGTAGCTAAATCGTGAACTTAATTATATTCATGTTTTATGTATTCAAGTTTTTTCAACTTTTGAATTGCCATACTTAGAAATTGAAGAGAACAATTATATACCTAATCCTGTGAAAAAAGCAAACTATAATATTCCCTCCCTTTCTTCTACGCTGAAATCCCGGACATTTAAGCCTTCTGAGAAATCTTTTTGGGACACCGTGCCGGAACGGAGATCTCGATTCCGTGACGGTCCTGGGGTTTCCGGGACGAATGGCAGCCCTAGGTATATATATTTCTTAACATAAAAATACACCTTTATAATGCTTACATCGTGCTTATCTTCTATTATCAACAAGTGGTTGCAGTTCGCTTAGAAACCATCAATCTACTCCCATAATAGTTTCGTATTCCTCCATTATCCCGCAAGATACTCAAAAGTCAGCCTCTGAATATCCCGCAATTTTACCCCAGTAAACTTCCCCTGGACTAACATCTCCTGGAAGTTCAACGAATGCTTTTGCGCTGTATGAAAATTTTAAACACAGTAGGAAGTTGAAAATCCGAACTAATTGGGATCAGATGTGGTTCGGATTTTCGAAAATGGCCAAGAAAATGCCATTTAGGCTTAAATATCTGTACGGTATGCTCTTTTATCGATACAGTAGTTATACAATACATACAGTAACTACAATACCGTGCGTAAGGCTGCTTCTTACACTTAATGTTTTTTGAAGAACCTGTTCGTACACTAAATTACACTGTTCTTGTAACTCACACTTAAAATTTAACTTCTGTAAGTCTAGGGGAAAATAAGGACACACCAAGTCATTGCCTCGATCCACCGACGGACAACCCTATTGTTTGTTTATAGCTAGCGTTAAGACAAAATGTAAAAAGTTTCTACGGACCGCGTTCGGATTTTTGACGTTCGGATTACTGACGTCATACTGTATATATACGTTTTAACTTGACATAAGCTTTTACGAACGCATTCTAATATTTCATTAATCGCTAGTGACATGCAGCAACAGACAATTAATTTGTTTTGCGAATGGAATCTTTCATTTTAACGTCCCACGATTTCTCCTGTAATGGTAAAACTTATACTAGTTGTCCGGCTGTTTTAATCCTACAACAAACTGAGAGACACATTCGATGCCTACCCAACTTCGAATAAACCGAATGGGACCAATGAGAAGAAGAAAGATCAGCAACAGTCTTGTGTTTTTTTCTCTTTCTCTCTTTCTCTCTCTCTCTCTCTGTCTCTCTGCTTATGATAGAACCTGCGGGAGTTCTCTTTAAAATCACTGACACTAAACCCGAAGATTCTGTAACATACTGTCTTTCTCCTTCTTTCTGAACACGATGAACAGAACTTTTAATGTCTTATTTTCTGTCTTGTGTTTTTTGACGCAAAAAAAAAAAGATAAAAGTGTTGAAAGAAGTCAGTAAAAAGGTCTTTAATCCCTTGCTGTTTGTCACACCAATAAGATGGCGTGAGCTTTCTCGCACGATTGCCATCTAGTGGCTGACGTTCGAACCAAAATGTCGAATCGCACTTTTTCTCTAGCTAAGCGAGTGAAGAAAAGGAAGAACGGCAGAAAAAAAAAGTAGCAAAATCTTTATACCCTTGGTGAATTGAAACACAACTAACAAACTGGACAACAATTTTTTTTCTTGTTTCAGTATCTAACAACAAAATAGTATGTATCGGAAATAAGAAGGAAGAAAGCTTAGTTTGATCGGTGACTGTAGAAATGTGAGCCAACATAATTTAAGTTAAAAGTATCTTCTCACTAATACTTTTATAGACCTTAGGAATACCCATTTATGTTGTCCCAAACACTTTGGTTTCTTTATTAAATTGATACAGAACTTTGTGTTGTAGGTACGGTGAAACAGAAAAACAGCATTGATACACAGGGGTAAAAATTGATTTGAAAGGGTAGAGGGATGGATGACGTCATGCCGTCCTTCGTGCTTACCTTTGCTCATTGTATTTTTTTTAGAAAGTGCGGGAACGCGATAGATATTTTTTGGAAGTGGGGTAACGCCGTTCTCCCAAGTTGCTCCTTACTTTTATCCCTGCAACATATTTACCATTTTTTTTTTTTTTACAACTTCCTCGTTAGTATGGTAAAATGTAACCGTCTACTACATGGGTTTTCCGAGGATGAAACAATATGGGGTTTTTGCATTGGAATTAATTTCAATATTATACATTCATATCATGTAAAAGAATCTAATTTGTGCATTACAAGTAAATATGCAGTACCTATTTAATTGCGTATTGCAATCTTAACCCGGGAACAGTCAAGTGTCGATTTGTGACGCGAGCGGTCGACAAGTGAGCGCGGCGCTCACTTACAATATAATCGTTTTTATAGCTGTTTATGACTCTATGTGGAATTTATTTTGAACACATTTCAATATGTTGACATTTTGTCATTTATTATTATTATTATTATTATTATTATTATTATTATTATTATTATTATTATTATTATTATTATTATTATTATTATTATTACAAATAAAATTGAAACACGTTTATAAAACCATTTCTTATTATAAGTTGTATCTATTATTATTATCAAAGTTTCTTTTATTAAATCATTTCTGTATTCCAAATACAATACACTAGTTGATTATCATTATTACGTAAAAGGTATATTTTTATTATCGTTATGACATAAGGATTACGTTTTTAAGGTGGATAGCTACCCGCAAGTCAGTACATATTTTAACTCATTGCCTTAACTACTGCGCAATGAAACATTACATATTATAAATACTGTACTATAAGATAGAGTAATGTTTCAGCTACAGCACAAGACACTGATTCATTTGGTTGTGTCCCCTGACATCGAAAAATGTATCAAATAAAAGAAAATATTTGATTCGTTTTACAATGAGCACACAAGATGGCACTTGCTGTAATATCTTACAAGAAGTGCTCAGTTTTACGAAAATGTTTATTTGTATGTGTAAAGTATTTTAAAGGAACGAACTTATTACGAAATAGATGTATTGTTTGACCGTTTTCCGTGTTATGTTTCATATTTTATTTAAATATTAATTTACATTTATTTGAGGCAAAACTTGCGCAGAACACCATAATGCATTGTTGTTAAATTTGCACGTTTACTATATTAGTCACAATAAGAAAATTCTGGATTCTAGCGTTGCAGTTCGAGAAGCGGAATTGCGGTAAGGGTCGAAAAATAATTTCTCCAATAAGTATCCAAGCAAAATTCCTTGATTACTTCCTTTATTACCTGGCGTCAGTAAACACTCGACACCAGTGTTGCCACAGTCCTAGCTCTGGAGTGGGCTGAAAAATAGTAATTGGAACAAAAGGGGCTGAATTCATTATTTTATACCAGTGTAATACATGGCTCTATAACACGAAACTAAAAGAGGTAAAGTTCTAGAACACTCTCCCCCTCTTCCAAGAGTATAAATCAAGAAACTACTCATTTTAGAAATTACTTTTCAAAGATATTCAAAAAATAGAGCCCCGAAAAACCGTGGAAGTAAATGAAACTTTTCTCACATGTAGGAAATATCACAGAGGCCGCAAATTAAAAGGGAAAACGCAGTGGCGGATCTACCTAGGTAGAAGGTAAAAACGGAGGCCAGGCAGAACCCAGGCTATGATAAGTAGTTATATCATGAGTTTACTATAAACTTTCAAAAATATATGTATAAGCTTAAATTATTTTTGTCATCTAAAAAGTGGGGGATTAGCCCACGGCTATATCCGCCACTGGGTAAACGGTTATCATCTTCAATATGTATTGTAAGAAAATCAAACGCGCCTTTATTTCAGAGTGAAATAAACCAAAACGGCATTATTGCCACATATGAAAAAAAATATATATATATATAAAACGAGGAACAAATCAATCATCTCCGAGTTCGTGTGTAAACAGTACGTTATAATAAAGTATTAAAATATAAATTATTGCACCTTATTGTCGCTTATATCAAGACCGAACGAGGATAATAGACTGTAAGGAAACTAATAAGTAAACTGACATCAGGAATATAAGGTAAGTAAACTGACATTTGTAGAAAATGTGAAACCGGTCCAGTGTCCTAGAAACTTCCCTGAAAGACATCACAACTCATTATTAATAATTTTAATTGAGTTGAGTTGATTTTAGTTTAGCGTCCCTTTCAGCAGCGAGGCTATATGAGACATGGACCTACTGATTAACGTGGAATCCGAACCACATGAGCTCCCGCCGGTTAATAATTTTAAGTCACAATGGTATGAGTAACGTGAAAGTAAGAAAAGTCTTACTGACAATTTTCAAAATGTGACAAGTATATGTTAAATAGTGCTGAATTGAGTAGAATTGTACCAACTTTTTCACAAAAAGGGCTGAAAATGCCAGCGTGGTACCAAGGGGCCTATTAATGACAAAAAGGGCTGAATTTGGTACAATTGTACCAAGTGTGGCAACACTGCTCGACACTATCTGGCAACGCCACACTATTTAAGCAGCGTTTAGCATAGCACTGGGAACACCTAGTGTTCCACCTTAAAGAATATTTACAAAATCAGAGAGGGCTTTCATCATATGCTCTTCATATGTTCATATTATTCATATTTTAAGATTGAAAATTCTAATGAAAGGAAAGATATAAATATCTTAGTGTAAACACTTTGCTTGTCTCTCGATACATAGGTATTTCTAATAAGACACTGTTCTGCTCCGTGTCTCATTACTGTCTTGATGTCACTTATTAAACTTCAAGCGTTATTTATTTTGTAAAAACTTATGTAAAGTTATTACAAAATAAGTACAAATAATATTTAAAAAGTAGTTAACAAGGAACACGGATAACATGATAAGTCATCAATTACCGTTGAGTTGATTTTCCTAGTCGCTGCCTTAATCTAGATTTTTGAGTAATTCAAATTTTGGTCACACTGTAATTTCTATGAATAGCAACACTGATTATTCTTCCGATTCGTATTTTTGGGTGTAGAATAACATGATCTATTATTGTGGTAAGGTTACCTTTCATTATCTCTTTTCACTTACAGAAAACAGGCAAAAGAAAAATTGTTAGCTTTTGAAAAATATTTAGTAATCTGCCCACTTAAGAAAATTATAAATCTAATTACCACTAACCACTATGTAATTATGAAACAATAATATCTTTGCTTTTTGATTAGACAAGCGTCTCTCTGTCAATCCAAAAACAATTTCATGTTTTCTACTTAAAAAAAAAAAAAAAAAAAAAAACGAATATCTTCGCTAACTTGCTTAACTATAGCTAGTTGTCGGATTCTTCAGAAGAAAAAAAAAATTTTTTTTAAAAGGAACAAATCCTTAATAAAACTCATACCACCAGCAAATCGTCGATTATAAATTGTGATTTGAAGTGAAAATGATTTTTTTTTAGTTTAACGTCCCACGATTATAACGTCCCGTTAGGCTGAAGGAGATGATGATTAAAGCAAGTAAGTGATGCTGGAAGAATTTGTGGAATGAGAAAGTGGGAGGAAAGGAGAGTACATACGAGTACGATGTCCACCACCAACTTACTTGGCCGGGAATCGAATCAGGGTCCTCATGCACCAGAGGTAAGCGCTCTATTACTGAACCATAACGACCCCGGATTGTGATTCGAGACAAACGATCAATATCGAACTATATACATTTATTAATGAAATTTTTATTAATCAAGCATAAATTCGCTATGGTCGTGTTCGACAAAATAAAAATTTTCTACTTTTGGTCAATACTAAATCACTTTTAGCTTCGTTTATAAGGTGTAAATATAGTGAGGAACGTGAAATTTTGCATAGAGGTTATATACAATGATCTTGAACTAAAATTTAGTATTGGTACGTTGAAGGTGTGGCCTGTAGACCTCCGGATATCTAGATGGACCAACAACCAAATGGACATTTGAAACAAACAAACAAATAAACATATGTAAACGAACTCTTACAAGATAATTCATAATTCTTATAAAAACTAGAACTATGTTACAGTATCGCTAAGTTTGTGAGACACAAAGTGCTTCTGAAAAGTTAAAAGCTTTTCGTGTGTCTTTTACAGTGTAGGAGACAGGGCTTCGTCCCTCAACTCGTCGGCAAACTTTTACTTTTCGCAACAACTTTTAATAAAGACATCACTTTCACTTTTGATTAGTTTAATATAAGAAATGAGGGACGAGAATGTCTAGTGCAGTAAATCTCTTTTGTTTTATTACTGTTGATATCTCTTATAGTAGTTATGAAGTTTTAATAAAGTCTGTAAGTTAATAGCATTTCTTGTATTAGTGTTAAAACCATTAAGGAAAACATTTCGCGATAGGTTTCGATAAAATATAGTCAAATAAATTGCTATCAGTCACTATGTAATTATACAATGTTAACCACAGCTGTATCTAGTTATATTTATACAAGTATCGTTCTATCAATCTAAAATAATTCCTCATTTCTGACCTATTAAGACGTGTAGTTTTCCTCACAAACTTCTGAACTGCGGTTAGTTTTTCTTAACTCTGCCATAAACACTTCTTCACAAAACTCACACAAGAGTAAACTTTCGGTTTTTGAACTTTTCTCTGTTTTTGAGAGAAATAAACTGTTAAATTCTCCTACGTATGAGTTTATTAATGACGTATGTATAGTCATAATATCAGAAGGGGCCGCGGTGGCTCAGTGGTAGAGCGTTCACCTCTGGTGCTTGGGGTCCCGGGTTCGATCCCAGCCCCTGCCAAGTGAACTTTGTGGTGGACAAATACCGTGTGTGGGGGTTTTCTCGGGGTTCTCCCGTTTCCTCCCACTTTCTTCATTCCACCATTTCATTCATTTCTCATAATCACCCTCTCCTTTAGCCTCACCGGCACAGACGTGGGACGTAAAACTCAAAGATTTCATTTCATTTCATTTCATAATATCAGAGGCGGCCTTAGTAGTAGGCGAAGCCCCTCCCCCGAAGCCAGGAAACATAGGTGAAATTTTTGAGGGGGTAAGGGGTTCTTATGGCATGGGGGTCGATATAACTTACGACATTAATGATTCGGAAACATTTTACATGCATGCAAGATCAACAAACTAGAACACATAATAAAACTATTACTGACTTAAGAAGCAGCTGCTTTGACGGTCACAGACGGAAGTCCACTTTTCTGGCTTTTCACTGTGCAAAATCGTTGATAAGGTCCTCGTAGTCCATTGTTGAGGTAACTTCCTTTTCGATCTACAAAATAGTTAAACCGCACAATCTGCTTTGCGACATTGTTGATCGTAGATAGTTTTTGATAGGTTTCAACTTCGAAAAGCTTCTTTCCGCGCTGGAAACTGTCACAGGAATTGTCAACATAATTCTGTATGCAATAACGATGTTGGGAAATGAATCTCGAATGTGCCAAACGTACTGAAGACACTTTTGAGCGGCATTGATGTTATCAGGAAGCATTTCTCGAAAAATCTTCAATTCTGCTCACAAGTCAATTCCGTCAAAATCGCGTGAATCTTCTGCGCGTAACATGTTGTCCAAATCCATGCAGCACTTTAACAAATAATCGTCGTTCAATGACCGCAAAACCTTCAAGTTGTATAGAAATCCAAAGATTGAAGCATACTCTTCCAGTTGTTCGAATCTTTTTTCCGTTGAGGTAAGTACTTGATCCACTATCCATAAGAAATATCCTGTTCTGAAGGACTCCTCCGGCGAAAATGTTTCTTCGTCGTTACCCTCATAATCGAATTGTTTTTTCTTGCATCTGACTTCGTTCCTTGAATTTCTGAGCTACGTTCATTTCGGACGCAATTTCCTTTGCTGCGATCATAGCATCGGAGAATCCGATTTCCCGGTACTTTCTCAAGAAAGTAACAAGGCCTTTGATTTGCTGTATTGCCACATCGAGCTGCATGTCAGCTGATTGCAAAGTTTTGCTGACAGCATTCACAGCAAATAAAATATCATAATATATGATTAAGCTCAGAATAAACTCGAAGCTTTCGAGCTCATAATTTGCAAGACATTCGGCTTCACTTTTTACTAGCGGATCATTGGCGGTATCTGCGACAGTCAACAGTGCCTCCCTGACTTCTTTCGCCTGATAACGCAGCGCTTTCACACTTTCCAGGCGGCACTCCCACCGCGTTTCTGAAAGTGATTTTGTAGTCATGAAAGGCACGGTTTCTTCCAAAATTTTCCACCTTTTAGCCGAGGCAGCAAAGCATTCATATATTCTCTGTATGACACCAAAAAACGTCACTGCTTGGGAGTTGCATTTAGCCGTGTCTCCTAAAACAAGGTTCAAATTATGGCAGCCACACGGAGTGTAAAATGCTCGACTGTTCATGCGAAGAATGTGCGCTTGAACTCCTTGGTGTTTTCCCTTCATGTTCGCACCATTGTCGTACCCCTGGCCACGACAATCGGCGATGTCCAGACCGAGGTTCGCCAGTGCGGCAAGAAGATTCAGACAACCCCTTTCCTGATGCGTTGTCCACATCCAGAAATTCGATGAAGTGCTCCACCACCTTCACTTCCAGATCTGATACGTCCACAAAAAGCAATATTAGGGACATCTGCTCTTTGTGGCCAACATCAGGCAAGCAGTCAAGGATGACGGCAAAATATTTAGCAAGTTTCACTTTATCAATAATTTTCCCCTTTACTTCTGACGCCATCAGGTCGATAAGCTTGTTTTGGATCCTATGCCCGAGGTAATGGTCGTGAGCCTCGTCGTTCTTAATTCGGCGGAGATGTTCTTGCATTGTTGGATCGAATTTGACCAGCATCTCAACTAAGCCTAAAAACTGACCATTGTTCGGCGCATAAAGTTTCTCCGTTCTCCCACGAAATGCGCTGTTGTTTTCGGCAAGGTACCGTACAATCGTTAGAATTCTTGTTAACACTGCGCGCCAATGCAGCTTTTCTTTTCTAATTCGTTCTATCATCATGTTATCTATTGCGCTACCATTGGACATTCTCCGAGCTGATTCCAACCATTCTGTCATGCACTTAATGTGATTTACAGAAACTTCGTGGTGCTGAAGTTTATCGCCAAGGTGCTTCCAGTCGCAGCAGCCTTCGTTTGCTAACTGGCCTCTAGTAGCTGTCGTGCCAAACAACTTACAAGGAAAGCAAAATACTCTGTCTCTGATCTTCGAATAACTTAGCCATCACCTATCCACTGTTTCTCCGTTCGGCATCCTCCGTGTAAAGAAATTGTTCGAAAAATGTCTGTTACCTTCGTCCTTTGGGCATTCACAGTCACTTAGCCTGATTGGACACTTCTCCACTAACATGTCACGCACTTCACTGTTAATATGTTTCGAATTACCTGGATCGTGTATGTCCTCGAACAGTGTGCTCGTCGTTTGAAGAGTGTCAGAAGTATGCAGAGGAATTGTCGCGCTTTCACAGGAGAGGTTACTTGCTGGGTCTGTTGCAACAACGTTGTCCCTAGAGAATTGCACCAAGTTTTCATTGTTGCTTGTGGGACAGCAGGGCGTAGAAACAGTTTTGTTGCCGGCTAGTTTGTTTTCTTCGTCGGACGCAAAACTTGGTATCACAACCTGGTCTGTCGCATCACACCGGTCGCTCACAGTCACAGACAAATCATCATCCGTGTTCTCAAGTTTTTGGTGTTGATCCGCTGATTTTACCGCTACAACAAACTTGTCCAAAGATCCCTTTTGCTTCTGAATGAAATCTTTATATTTCCGTTTCTTGGCTTTCGCAGCCCCACTTTCGTATTTACGGAATTTGTCTCTGTCTCTGCCACTCATGAGAGTCACTTATTCTTTGCCCAATAAACGAATAATCGGAAGACACTCACGCACTAATCATAATATTACGTATCCACATCTCACTACGACTGCGCGGTCCGAATTCCGAAGCCAAACTGAGGTGGTACACAAGGCGTGCAATAGGAGCTATTTCTTGGAAGCGATAACACAGAGGTGTCCGTAGCAACAGGACCACTCTTCTGACCCAAAAGCAACAAACAACATGACTTCTCACTCTATTTCGACAACAAAGAAAAGTTGAGATAAGGCAATTTAGAGTCACGTGCATGGTATTAGCGTCGCCTTGTTTGCTGACCCATTGTTAATCCGAAACTCAAGGGCGTAATTATTACGGTACTTTAAAACCAAAAATATCATACCAAACGCTTTCATAGTAATGGTGTAGATTTCGGGAATTTAAGGCTTCTAAAAGTAAAATATTGAGTAGGAAGTTCTGGTTTATGAAAACTGGTTTCCGAAGAAATCCACCACACCGTATTATTGGCCAAAGTATTCACTTAACTCTAAGATACGGTACATTAGAATGTTGCAGAGGCCCCGCATATTTGTGCTGACTGTGACAAGAGTATATCCTATAGGGGGTCCTGGGGCGGATGCCCCAGTCGCCACCCCCAAAGGCCGCCTCTGATAATATTCACATTCGTGTTGGAGGAAGCCAGAACTTCAAGAGTTTTACTTATAAGCGATTAATTTTTGGTTTCTTGCTACATGCCGAGCAACGCTGAGACCGAAAGTGGTTAATTTCTGTTACTTCCAGTTTGACTAGAGGATCAAGATTGTAAATGGAACCTATTATTGGGACGCCTACTTCTTACCAAGAAATCGGTTTCTCCTATCTGTTGCCGTTTTTACTCTGGTACTTGTTCACAGATGGATGAACAGATAGACAGATGCAGCCATTCTGTAAGTCTTCTGATATTTATGCATAAATATTTAGATTGGAAGTCAAGAGAAGATGTCATATGCATCAAAAAACGGTTTAGTGATATGGGTTTAGCATCCTAAGCAGGGGCGTATCCAGGACGGACTTCTGGGGGGGCGGTGGTTTGTAATACTGCTACTTAGAGCTGCTTTTAAGAGGTTCAAACTCTGGGATGGGTTTTATTTATATATAACATAAGAAAGTCTCCTCTTCTGGGGGGGGCGATCGACCCTGAATCCCCCTAATCCTAAGAATAAGTCCCACCTATTCATCCTTAACTACCAGGAAATAATATCAATAAAGAAGTTTCTGTTTCAATATACATCTTACAACGATATTGCGTTAGATTACTTCCATTTTTGTATTTTGATTTTGGGATAGCGGTGCATAAAAGTACACAATCTGTCGTGTAGAAGAAGAAGAAGAAAATAAATTATATGTTGTTGATTCTATATAGAAAGAAATAAGATGTAATCTCAACCGTTAAAAATATATGCTGCTTTTATAGATGTAATCGGTATATATAGTTGTCATAACATCATATAATTGCTTTTTTTAAAAATGTTACTACAACAACTGAAAAAAAAAAAAATAAATAATTAATGGAGTCTTGTTAATAAAAGGTAATAGTGATGTAAGTTGTCGTGCCTGATTTTATGTATTTTGACCGTGTTGACGTAACTAAAAATTACACGGACTGTGGGCTAAAATATAAAATGTTTGATGGTGTTATAATCTTCATAGGGCGAAAACGAAAAAAAAAAAGCGAGAAATATCTTTCTGATATCAACTCAGTGAATGAAGAAAAATTGTTTACTCAACCTTTGGGTGAAAACGGTAAAGAGACTTAGCGAGAAATATCAATTCAGTGTGTCAAGAATAAGTGTTATATTATCCTTTGTTTTTCTACAGAAACCAAAGACGATCGAAATATATGATGTATTGGTTTCAATATTGATTGTCATAGAGAGAAAAAAAAACTGTAAGAGATCATATGAGAATCTACTTTTGGGTGTGGATTTAGTGTCCCAAGAATATGTCTTATCTGCGCCCCTATATTTCTACTAAAACCGGAAATCTATTATCACGTCCGGTTCAAAAATTGATTTATATATGATGAAAATGGTAGCACTAGGCGACAAACAGTCTTTTCGATAGGGACTTAGGACTGTAAAGGGACGAAGACCGTAACTCACACATAGTGTGCGGTTTGCATGCCATGGTTCACGAAGTTTCTTTTCAGACTTCAACATTTATAATTTGTTGGGTTCTCTTCTCTTAATTGAGACGTGATGTGCCGTGTCCCGACAGGTCGCCTTGAAGAGAAATCACTCCGGTCACGATTCTTCGGCTTTCCTCGTAGTACTCGAAGCCACACGAAGTTGGCTCTCCTTGCAAACTACCTTGATAAATGGTGATAGAGAGCAGCATCAGGACGGCACGGCATAGCGTGGTGTGGTATGTGTGAATTTTCACTGCCGTGGCACAGATGGAGCATGGCAGAGCAACGGCATCCTATGTGTGAATCAGCCTTAAGAATAAATCTTACGTCATCTTTTATATTCCTGCTCAAACCGATAGAAGTAAGAACTAGTACAACTTGAAATTTCAAATTGAATCATAGAGTGAGAACAATCAAAGATATCAATAAATTGTTTTTAACATTGAATCTGGGTGCGAAGAACAATTTCCATATCTGAACCCATTTCTCCAATTCAACTAAAAGTGATGAATCTACAGGGGTGCACCTCTGGGGGGAGGGGGTATCGGGGCGAAGCCCCCCAAATGATTTCGTAGACCCCCAAATGACCAGCTTGTAAAACATTATTGTAAGATTACCTCGCTTCAGTCATTTAAAAATAACAAAGTTTACATATAATTAATAATTTACGGTATATTGTTTACCGATCCTTACCGATCGAAAAATGATATCGCTTCCGTGTAAGGAATGACCAAATACACAGCTACTAAACTGATTTGTTGTAACCAGTGTTTTTACAAACATACCTTTTTATTTGAATTTGAATTTCACTCACTTTTTAATTTTATTTATTTATTTATTTATTTATTTATTTATTTATTTATTTATTTATTTTCCTACTTGATGTAAAATAGGAGGTGAAATATAGCTATTAATAAAATAATTATGTGTCTTTAGTCACGAATAACAAATAAGTATTTTTGTCAGGAAATCTTAAAGGAATTAAGTGAAATTTCAAAGAAAACCAGTCTTATGTAGATAGGTTCTGTGTACAAGGGCTTACATTAAAATAGTTATGTACAAAGGTATAACGTTTGGTCCGGGGCAGAATTTATTGGTTAAACATGATAGAAACTGCCTGGTACATAACATTTATGTAGAAAAAGCTAAAAGAACATTGTTTTTAGTTTTTCGGACGGAAATCAAAATTTTACGGTTTCTTCAAGCCTCAAAATCACTAGCTGTAACACAGTCTTTTTTGGCTTTGTACATTGTACTTGGCCCCCCTTCAAAAACGACGGGCCTCTCTTAGATAAACCCTGTCTACACACCTGTGGATCTAGTACCTCTGGTTTCAGTATTCAATCCCCGTGTTTCGAAATCTACTCCAGGTTTCTGAGTGTAAAAACGAGTCTCACTTTCATTTATATTAACTCATAAACAGCAGATCCACACAAGATTAAACGGATTCAGTTTATATTTCGAATTTGATTGTACCCAGGCATTGGTATTATCGCAAACACCTTCCTGTGTTAGTTTTTACTAACATTCGAAAATTAAACAAGATTGCTTGGTCCAAGTACGTATAAAAACATACTATCTATATATTAAAATGCTAGGTTTATATTTTGCGGTCAAGGAAAGTTTAAATGTTTGTGAGCGTTGGTATATTTACGGACGCTTATATGTTTGTGACCAATTCTTTTGATAATGATATATCGACACCACAAGCTCTGGAAAGACGCCGTTTTAACTAATCGATTGCAAATATTATGTAGATTGTCAGTTCTAATTGAATATTAAAAAAAAGTCTTTTATTTTTATTATATGTTTTATGGGTACACTAGAAGTATTGAAATTTTAAAAATTAAAGCATCATAACAGGGGGTGGTGACTCAGTAGTAGAGCGTTCATCACGGGTGCATGGGGTCCTTGGTTCGATCCCAGGTAGCGCCAAGTGGACTTTGTTGTGGCCAAACATCGTGTGTGTGCATTTCCTCGAGGTCCTCTTGTTTCCTTCCATTTTCTTCATTTCAACTTTTCATTCATTTCTCATCATCACCGTCTCCTTTAGCCTAGCCGGCATAACTGTAGGACGTAAAACTTAAAGATTTCATTTTGAAGCATATCCTATGAGTTATGCATTCCAACACCACACATTTGTATACGAGGCTAGTATATCTCTCTAGCGTTTGCCATAATGAAAAATGAAGGATAACCATTTCTCCAGTCTATGATGAATCTTTATTGTTACTAGTATTTTGCCCAATGAACACTACATATCACTGGCATTATGATTAGTTGTGTATGTAATGTATTTGCTTATTACATACTACATGCAAGAAGAAAGGAAGCACTGATCATACATGAATTAGAAACTCCAACCAGAATTAAGGTAAATCTTGCAAATGATGTGACATATTAAAAAAATAATCGGAAAAATCTCCCTTTTATGGTACCACTTGCCGATTTTTATCAAGACGTCCTCCACCTGTATCTGCACTGAGGAAAAAAAAAAGTTGTAGGTGGCGTACTTAAAAAGGTAGGTTACATACGTAATTCCTGTACTTTTTGTACTTACAGCAAACATATAACTGAAAACACATGTTTTAAATACTTTATGTATAAGTGTTACTTTCCGTATGAAACAATATAGGCAGTCTCACATACAAATGCACATATATAACATATAGCTGAGGAATGGAACATAAGTATATGCATGTGATATACTGAAAGCTGTTAGATGTCAGACATCCTGCAACGGCATGATGTAACATCTAAGGGCAGTACATATGTAGCATATGGATAACGTATGCTCCGTACTGATTTCTCTAGTAAGCGAGAGGATTCCGTATATTTGTAGAATATATCGCTGTCCGGAGAACGGATTTTTCTCCGTGCGTAAAGGCATATGTACAGATGTTGTGATGAATTACAAGATGATTTATGTTCATATGTGAATGATCTGCTATGTAGGGAGCGCAGGTTCAGCTAGCTTCTGTCGGTAAAATCTTTCGTTCAATTTATTCGTTTCTATCAATCAAAGAGTACAAATTTTGCTCTTCTGGAACGTAAAGGAAGAGACAAGCAAGCCAGTTTTAATGCTCATCGTTTTCTGAAACTTAGCCATTTAAAGAGAAGTTTGTAAAAGTAAGTTTTCTGCCCTGTCTAAGTGTTCACACCTGACCGCTCACACTTCTCATAAATCAAAGTTGTTAGCAAAACTTTCTTCAGATAATCATCTTTCTTCTATTCCTTACTAATAACGAAAAAAAAAGTTCTAAAAGAAGTTACTCGTTTATATGTGTTCCAGTTAAGAAAGAAGAAAATGTCAAGTTTGTTATTAATGAATTCAATATGTTATCCTGTCATTTTTCGATTTCGTTTGTATTAAAGTTTTCAGATATTATTTGTGTGAAAAAGAAAGTTGTCAACAGTATGGATGATTGGCTCTACTAGCATTTCAGGGACGGTAATTTATTTTAAAGAAGACTTCCCTATTAACTATCATCATAATTATTAACATCATCCATTTCTGGTGGCAGCAGTTGGTGGTTCGATCCCAAACCACGTTGTCTTGTGAGGGACAACATCGTTTACCTGAGTTTCGTCGAAGTTGTCCTGTTTCCTCCTCCTTATTTTATGATCATTAACTTTCATTAGTTATCCATTTGCTTTAGTCTCATCATCATCATCATCATCATCATCATCATCATAGGTATTTTTCCATTATTGGCAGATCACTTGCTGCAACTGAGAAGCTTCCATGCTCCACGGTCTTCCGCTAATGTCTTCACGTACGTTCCTTTTCTGTTTGATACCGTCCATCAATTGTAGCCTCCTTCACTCCCTCCCTGTCTTTTCTGCCGCCATACACTTTAGCACGTTCCTCATGATACAATTCCTTCTTATCCAATATTCTAACCAGTTTCTCTTCCTCTTCTTAATAATATTAAAATTATTCTTTTCTTCCCTACCATTTCTAATATCCTCTCATTCGTTTTCCGCTCGACCCAGTTAATACTCTCCATTCTTCTCCACACTCACATACTCTAAAGCTCCCAGTCGATTTTCATCATTTTTGCATAATGTCCATGTTTCTGATCCATACAGTACAATACTCCACACGAAGCAATTTCTGAGTCTTTTTTTCTCAACTCTTTATTCAAGATCCCACAAAATAGTATTTTCTTCCTTCTAAAGGTTTCTTTCGCCATTTTTATTTTTGCTTTTATTTCACCTTCGCACTTCATATCATTACTAATAATTTGAGCCCGGAAGTTTAGGCATTTGTTTTGTGTAAAATAGGCAGGCAAAATGGCATTTAAAATTTGGCAAATAGGCACTAAAAGGCAAAACAAAAGTTGTTACTTTCAAATTCAAACTTTACATGATATTTTTCTTGTTATATGAATATGTGTTCAAAATGTTACTTACAGTGTATGCTGGTTGCACATCACTACGAGATGTTATCAACAGTCATACTTAATCGCCTGTTAGAAAGAACGGTTTTTACAATAGAAAATGATCTTTCCACTTCAACTGAAGTAACTGGGGCGTACATAAATGAAGCTATTGTAGATGGACTCATTTCAAGATCACACTTTTCACCGTTAAGAACATCACGAATTTTCAACATTTTTTAGCTGCCACAACACGTTTGCACTTTTCATAAACAGTCAGTTCCTTTTTCCCCAGCACTTTTCCTAGCTGGTTAACTGTTTCCTGAAAGATCTGTAAGGATGTTGGAAGGGTTTCACATCTTTTCTCAAGTTTTGTAATAGTCTCTGGCAACTTACCATAATGCACTGAAATGAATGCAAGATCACTGCTGAGGTCTGAACAAGACAAAGGTTGTTTCACCTCGGTAATTGAAGCAGCATCCTCTTCTGATAATTGTTCCATCACAGCACGGATCGCTACCAGATTGTTCGCATAGTACACTGCAGCTGAAATCCAGGTCGCCCACCTCGTGATAATCGGCTGTGGAGGAAGAGGAAGCTCGGGCGCTACTTCCTTAAAAATCCGACATCGGGAAGGAGATCTCAGAAATATTTTTTTGGTGTTTGAAATTTGCTTGTCTACTTTAGGGTACAACATTCTTTTCAGTGATTCTATGTATGCCGTGAACTAAACATGTGATATGAATCATGTTGGGGAACAGCACTTTCAATGCCCGCGCAGCTTTCTTCATGTACGGAGCAGCATCTGTAATGAAAAGGGGGACATCATCGTGTTGTGTTCCTTCTGGCCAGATCAGAACAAGCGAATTTGTGAATAACTTAACTATTGATGAGCCATTAGCCTTTTCGAGCTCTTCTACAGTCAGAAGATATGACAAGGATGAGGATGTTTCCATAGGTCCAACGAAGACGTCGGTTAGGTATCTTCCTGTAGCATCTGCCGTTTTATCTATCGAAATCCAAATCTTTTTACCACAAACTTCGTCACGAATCTTTTACAGAGTCTGTTCATAGCAAGCTTTTAAATATGTTTTCCTTAGAGTAGATTCTGACGGTACGACTTCCTTCGTGTATTTTTCCAAGAAATTCTTTAGTGTCTTCTTTTTCCAGCTTCCAGAAAGGTATTCCCGCTGCCATGAAAGCCTTGCATAGGTCAAAAGAAAATTGTGATTGTCTATTGGATGAACAAACAGCTGTTGAAATCAAAGACAATTCTTCTGTCCCGTCATTTTCAAAGCAGCATCTTTATGTTTAGTAGTATTCAGATGCTGAAATACAAAGTATTTCTTGTCGTGATTAATTGTTTTGGCACATACTTTGCACAACAAAACTGAGCCATCGGTAGTATACGTATCTGCGCCAAATTCATGGACGAATCCTTGTAAGTTACTGCTCAACAGTATGCTAAATTTTGGCATGATGCGGCGTTTTGTGCGTTCGAATCTGGAATAAAGAATATTGCTTCGAATACTTCGTTGATTGAACTTAGCTCTTTCTTTTTTACAGAAGCTCTAGTTTCTTTTGATGCCGACTGGGGAAACAATGACCCCGCGAACAACAACTTGAAGGAAATCGCAGCTCTTTGTTGCAAGCGCAGATATTATTTCAGATAGCACGCTACCGCCTTTGTTCGCATTAATTGTTACAATCCCAAAGTTCGCCGACTTTCGTCTAAGCTAGCGTTTTTAAATCAACCTGAACCTCAAGTCAATGTTATTTCTGAACATGATATCACGCTACGCAGACATTTCAATGAAAAAATGACAATCCTAATCGAGAATGAGCATTTATAATTTGAAATTATTGTATCTAAAATTGCAAAAAAGGCAAAGGAAAGGCATATACACATCCAAAAGTTGTTGAAGCTATTAAAAGGCAAAATAGGCAAAAAACAAAAACTTCACTACAGGCTCACAATAACACAAAATGAATTATTCCTTTTTAAAAAATACAGATATAGGCATCTTTAAAACAATGGCATTTTGCCAAAGTTCCGGGCTCTACTAATAATATTACCCAGGTATCGAAAACTAGTGACTTGTTCTGTTTTCTTCCCTGCTGTTTCTTCCCTCCAAACACCATGGCTTTTGTCTTTTTCACAATTTATTCTCATTCCATATTCTTCACAGTCCTTCCTCCCCTTTAGCCTAAAGGAACTTAAAGTAATTATTTTATTTTTTTGTGTGTTTAATTAACGTAACTATATATTTCCTCCATTTGTCGCATCGCCGTAAGGTAGAATTTTATGTGCGCTATTGTTACACTCAAATTTCTTGGTTTTGAGGTAAAACATTTCATTTGTAAGTATTATTAATATTTTCTGCTCAATATCCCTTGTTTTCTTTTTATTATGTCTTCTACAGGTCCTCAAATACTTTTTTTGCAGTGCTCTTTTAAAATTTCTTAACTAATTCTTCTTCTTTCTACTACTAATAAATAATATTTTCTTCTCTTGCATACTTTCCACTATCTGCAACTTTTAATAATAATAATAATAATAATAATAATAATAATAATAATAATAATAATAATAATAATAATAATAATAATAATAATAATAATAATAATAATGAAGAGTCTCTCATTAATGTACCGTTTAAATATTATCATATCAATCTTATTTCCCTGTATTCTTCTCAACATAATTATTAATAAATTCTACTTTTCCTACCTTCTTTTTCAAGCTCTCACCCATTACGATCGTCTTTCTTATTCTCACCGGTACATGTGTCTTAATATGTGAGTTAATATGTGCCTTTTCCAAATTTCTTTTTGACGAAATAAAGATAACATTTTTCACCTACTACTAGGTGACTACTAGGTGATTATTAGGTGTTACTAGGTGACATTTTCTTTACGAAACATTTTTCCACACTTTTGGCAATAGTAATATTTCTCATTTGTGTGTGATTACAGAATGTTTTCAAATTCACTTTCTTGAACCGCTTTGCAGCACTGCTGACAATAATAAGACTTCACTCTTGTATGTGTTATTTTGTATTTTACAAAATTTGTATATGTCTTAACATGTGAGTTTCAAATTTGATATTAACATAAACTTTTTGGTCACATTTCTGACAATAATGAGGTTCTTCAGCTGTGCGAGTTAATATCTCCTTTTGCAAGCTAAGCATATTTACTTCTCTGGGAAAGTTACGTTCGTAGAACCTGTAACACAAATAATACAAAAATTAACAAAACTTATATACGTACTTCTTTCTAATATATTTACTGTTGTATATTCATAAATAAGTCGCACAGTGTGCATCTAGCAAAGCACTGAAGGTGATATTTTTAAAGCAATAAAATAAATAAATACAAAGCTGAGAATTATTTATGAATTTTTAAAATTACTTCGTGTTGCATAGAATTGAGTTGAGTTGATTTTGATCCCTGTGAACAGCGAGGCTATATGAGACGCGACCTACTGATTAACGTGGAATCCGAACCACATGAGTTTCCGCCTGGAATACAATCCGGGTCTCCCACGCGAAAGGCGCGTACGCTAACCGCTTAGCCACGAAGGAGCTGTTACATAGAATTGTTTAACATTGTTTAACATCTAAAAACATTCTTTAGAAATATCATATGCTATGTCAAAAGCTTTTATTAAGTCCAGAAAAAAATCCAAATAAATAACTGCTTGATTTCTTCCAATTGCATCACATGTAGAAAAAGGATTAAAACTGTTTGAATAACCTTTTTCTTTTCAAAACTTTTCGATTCCTGGAGGGAGCTCATGTGGTTCGGATTCCACGTTAATCAGTAGGTCCACGTCTCATATAGCCTCGCTGCTGAAAGGGACGCTAAACTAAAATCAACTCAACTCAACTCTTTTCAAAACCTTCTCCTATTAAGAAGAATTTAATGTATTTAGTATTAATCAATGCATATTATGAGTGAACCTCCAAGGGGAAAGGAATGCCATCCCCAAAATCTTCATGCAAAAAACAAAAACACACTAATTACCCTCCCCTGTCTGCCGTGATACCCTCATATACATAAAATACATATCGGCGGAAAGCGTCGTCCTTCAGGAATACGTAGATATCAAAATTCTCTTCCTAGCTTAATTAGGACCTGAGTTATTGAGGTTTAAATTCAGTCACATTAAGGAGCGACCAGAATGTGACTATTTCACACCATTAGGCGGCTCAATGACCGTAGCTCTGTAACGTTGCATTTCCCGACATATGGTCATATGAACATTTTTGCTTGTCTACCCATAACGAATCTACCCCTGAAATTTTGCCGTATCTTTTTGTTACACCCTATACATACATACATATATATATATATATATATATATATATATATATATATATATATATATATATATATATATATATATATATAGAGAGAGAGAGAGAGAGAGAGAGAGAGAGAGAGAGTCCAAATGATTGCAATTATGTAACATGACATGCAGAAAAATTAACTAACGATATATTATTATTTATAGGATTGTGTAAGGATTGGTGTAGTTATCATATTAAAGGTACCACTAACTCAAAATGAGTAATTTTACCACAAAATATAAGACAAATATTTTGGTCACTCAGTGAAAATATCCTTATGAAAAAACACTAAATTGTTACATGTGTAGATACATAAAAAATTCAGTAAAATAAGCATTCATAAACATAATGATAAATTATCTATTATAGGTTTTCTAGTTTAGATAGAAAAGTAAACAAGCTTGAATTAATGTTAATTTTGCATAATTTGTCAATCGTTAGTATAGAATTGTTTCTGTGACAAGTTTCTATGTTATTAGAAATAACATTTAAAATTATATAGGCTAAAAATACTTGGGAATAACTGAATATCTATCCCAAACACAATGATATAAATTATTTGAAACAAATGTGTGGGTTATTTGCTTTATGTCCTGCTGAAAGCAGTGTATGAATCATTATTATTTTTTTTTTTAATCTCCGGAACGGTATAAGATATCAAAATGCTGAAAACGGCAAAGTTACTTTTTTTTCATCTATCTGGAAACAATTCAGAATTTCCTCGTGGATAAGAGATTACCGTACGCGCTTTTGACGTCGGAAACCGAGTTCGATTCCCAGTGGGAGCTCATGTAGTTCGGATTCCACGTTAAGCTGTTAGGTCTATGTCTCATTAGCTTCGCTGCTGAAAGGGATGCTAAATTTAAATCAAATTAAATAAAAATTGAAAAAAAAACAATATAACCCCTTAAAAATTGTACTTCTCTAAGTAACTTTTTGGAAATAAATCTTTAAAAACAGTTAAATCTTCTTTCCCACACAACTTTGTTCTAATTTATTCAAAATCTCTTAAATCATGATCATAGTACCCAAAACTAATTCACTTGGACAGAGTGTCTCAATGGTAGAGCGCTTACTTCTGGTGTGTGGGGTCTGTAGTTCAATTCCCGGATAAGTAAGTATTGTAGTGGAAAATATCGTGTCCGTGGGTTTCCTCGGGTTAATCTCCTTTCCTCCCTTAATATCATTTCACCGATTCTTCTATCATCATTCACTTGCCTTAATCATCCGTCTCCCTTAGCCTAATGGATATAATCGTGGAACGTTAAACTGAATGGTTTCATTTCATTACAAAAGTAATTCAGTATGGGAACAACAAATGTGGTGCTATAAGTTTGCATTTAATATGTTGACTTGAAATATCTAATAATCTGACGTAGTGTTATTGGAAAAATTACAACTTTCAATATTGGGCTGTAGCCATGGAGCACGGAGTTATGGGGGGCACGAGGGGCATTGCCCCCCCCCAACTTTTTGACAAAAATATCCTTCAATTCTCATTTGTGTTTACCGTGCTCCCCCAACAGACAAAAGGTCTGCCCCCCCTTAGCAGACAATTCCTAACTCCGCCAATGGTTATAACACAGTTAATCCGGAGCTACGTACTGTAAAGAAGAATACGTCAAAATACTTCCCACCATTGATACTTCCTATGTTTTCTATGTATTAGTTTAGAAGTTAGAAGCGAATATTCTTTTATTTGGTCTATCGTCCATAGAGCCAAGGCATTGGTTATGTTGAATACTAACGTCCTGTAATATGAGGGTAATTGTAAGTCACGAAGTGAAAGAAATAGCCGTTCACTTACCGCTTTAAAATCGTATTCAATTCAAAGAATCTGCTAACGTGTTTTGCGAAACTTAATTAATCTTCAATTCCAGGAGCAAAAAGAAATACTATATATATAAGTTTCACAGAACTTGCGTGTCTAAGATAAGGTAACCCACTATTGTGTACAGAAAGACTTCTTGTCGCAGCTGACACACTCAGATGTTTCTCCATCATGGCTGAAAGTCAAAAGCTTTTGTGCACTATGTGTGTATTATTTCCTTTTTCTCATGATCTTCCTCGCGCGAGATTTCTGAACACTCTCAACTGGTCAAAGCCTTGATATTACATATAGCCTGAAGCTATTAGCTTCAACGTCGATGTAGCTGTGAAAGGCTTTTCACCCACACACCCTCTCTCTCTTGTGCGGTTTTCTGTAGAGTGTTTTATACAGAGATTCATACAGAAGCCAATGATGTTACGGGGTTGCTTCCTGATAAATCGTTCCACTCCGCCGAAGTTTGAAACAGCGCTTTGACCAGTTTCGTCAACACTGCCCAGTTGATGAAAAGTGATATCCGCATGCATGTCACATGCAGTCCTCTATTATATTTCAATTGGCCCTCAGCAGTACGTTGATGCTATGCGACGAAGGGTAAGATCGGAAGGGGGGGGGGGAAGGTTGAACGTTATTCATAATGGATTGGCTATGTGGTGCCATCTGGTGCTATCTTCACAGATTTATACTATTACATAAGTGCGTAGAGTTCACATGGGATATCGATTACACATTATGGCACATTTTTCTTCTATAATAAAGTTTTAAAAAAATCTCTGAAAACTTCTAGCAAAATATAATTAAAATTGGCATCCCATTATATTTTTTAACTTGGATTTATTCGTTAAAATTAATGTGCTGTTTTTAAGTTTTAAATTACTTTTCATTGATTCATTGCAGAGCTGGGCATTTCTCTTCAAATGTATTATACCCCTAATCCTCACTCGTAATCAAAATACAGGGTGGTCCAAAATAGATATACACCCCTGCATTGTTCAATTATAACATTCTACTTTATGGGATTATTGGCTTCGGCTCTTCCGAACTTAAGATGTAAGTAAAAACACATTAAGAACAAATAATAAAGAACAAGTCTACCTAATTGGATAACAATAAGAAACGATGTAAAATGCAATGAGCTGTATTCGAAACATATGAAGAGGTGAAGCGGAATAGTCAGAGCTCTGATTTTTCACAAAGGATTTGGGCAAATTGGTGCAACGGAGAGACAAATGCCTGAATATCAATGGGGATTACATGGAGAGGTGAAAATGGACTCACAACCTGTATGTATAGTTTACAAAAATATCTATAAAAAATTAATATTTCAAAGCTTAGCGAAACTTGAACCACCCACGTATTACGTACTTGTGTTACATAGGACATTGACTCCACGTAATTTAGATGCTTCCTGCTTTTGTTTATGTCGGTTTTACTGTTTTTTAAATTTTCCTTTAGTATTCTGTTTACAGTGCTGCATTCTCTCATTTTTAACATAAAACTGTAAGTGCACTTCCCTGCTTTTTTTTTTTTTTTGGTACGATTTTCACATCATAAGCAACTTTTGATGTTCTATTAACGAGAGTTTTAATGAGATCGTATTTTGTGTGTCGGTTGCTGAGGAGAATCACCATACAAAATATAAGTTTATTAACGTTTTTATGTAACCAAATTCCAATATACACAAGCAGCGAAGATATAACATATTATACATCTTATGAGAAACTGCAGGTTCCAAGATATATAATAATACCAAATTAGATTGATGGGTAATTAAGCATGTATTATAAAATATCATAAAATATTATAAAATTATCATACTTTTCTGCATTAATATCGCATATTGTTTGATACATTAATATATACAGGGCGGACCTTTGTAATTCGTAGATTTATATACAGAGTGTTTCAAAACAACACCGGCAACGTTTGAGAACTGATTCCTGACTAGTGCCCTCAAACGGGTCGAGTTACGGATCGGGTCGGGTTGTCGCGTCGGGTCAGCTCGGGTCGGGTTATTCGCGTCGGGTTGTCGGGTCGGGTTATCGGGTTGGATCAGTCGGGTCAGTTCACTTTGGTCAACTGAGTTTAGGTTGAGCTTAAACTCGGCTGGAGTCGAAAGCTGCTGTTTTTCACTAGCTGCCTAATTAAAAATAGCAATTTTCAATTGATTTTATAGAAGCCATAAATCTATTTTGAACACTTGCAGCTAGTGTTTTTTATAGCAAATGCTCATTTTTGTACTTGTGTGTACTTTAATTTGTAAATGTAGAAGATTGATTTTACCAATCGACTGTAATATTAATATCTATGCCAATATGGAGTCTGGATTTAGAACAAAACTAGAAGTTGTTTAAGCAAGGCCAAAAGAAAGATTGGATATGGACGACCAAGCCCAAGCAGGGCTGCGGTGGCTCAGTGGTTGAGAATTCATCTCTGGTGTATGGTGTCCATGGTTCGATCCCAGCTTGTGCTAAGTAGGCCTTGTGGTGGAGAAACGCCGTGTAGTGGGTTTCCTCGGGGTTCTCCTGTTTCCTCCCGCTTTCTTCATTCCACCATTTCATTCATTTCTCATGGTCACCGTATCCCTTAGCCTCGGTGCAGAATTGAGGGACCTTAAACTGAATATTTCATTTTATTTCACCAAGCCCAAGGACATCGATACAAGAACAAGATAAAGATTGGATATGCAAGACGAATTGCATAGTAATCTTGCTCTTGGCCTTGTTTTGGTGATCACCAAGTAGCGATGAGCATATTTTCTTGCTTTCCGTATAGTATGAAAGACCATAATCAAAATCACACTTGGTCATCATTTGTACCGATGAAGCGAGTATTCTTGGCTCTTGTATAGCATGAAAGACCACCACGACTACGAAATGCAGGACCAAGACTTGACTACAAGACAAAGAATAAGAGGCAGTATTGATGACCAAGACCCAGGGAGCGAATTGTTTGAATTTCATTTGTTGGGCTGAAAGTGATCAAATAAAATTAGTACTTTATAATTAAATATTATACTGTATTTTTAAATTTTAAATTACAAAATTAATATTATGTATCTTCTTACGTGCAACTATATATACTGTAAAATACGTTTTAATTACCGAGAAAGAAAAATCAAAGTGGCACGCGTCCCGGAATCATAAGAAAATATTTTGGAATGAAAGTTGAAGGGTTGGAAAAAATCACAGGTGTTCTCCTGTTTCCTCAACCCTTGTCATTGTAGTTAAACGATTTTCTTTTGTCTCTGCCAAGAGACTCTTGCTACTGCCTTCCGAGAAGACCCCTGCCGTCCAAGCAGGTGAGAACACTGACCTTGAATAAAAATTTCGTCACATAGAACTAAAGCAAGAAAAAAAAATCTCCTACGTCGGACATTAGTATCAGTTATAAAAAGAAATAACCAAACCTCAAAAGTGCCAAATATTCATTAATATACATATACAAATCCCCCGCTTGATCTAGCTAGTGGTTAACGTGTAAGACTTCGGTACACGTGGTCCGGGTTTAATTCCCAATGGGAGTGCATTTTGGCGTTCACCCAGTGTCGTGACTATAGTGCTCTCAAACGGATCGGGTTGACCCGACCCGACTCGGATCGGGTCAGCTCGGGTCGGGTTATCGGGTCGGGTCAGTCGGGTCAACTTTGGTCGGGTTGTCGGGTCAGGCTAATCGGGTCGGGTTGTCGGGTCGGGTCAATCGGGTCAGCTCGAGTCGGGTTGTCTGGTCGGGTTACTCGTGTCGGGTTGTCGGGTCA
Source organism: Thermobia domestica (assembly GCF_964235325.1). Taxonomy (NCBI): domain Eukaryota; kingdom Metazoa; phylum Arthropoda; class Insecta; order Zygentoma; family Lepismatidae; genus Thermobia; species Thermobia domestica. The sequence continues at coordinate 36,203,892 of NC_137471.1, forward strand.
GGTCAATCAGGTCGGATCACGGTTCGGGTTGGGTTATCGGGTCGCGTCAGTCAATTCGGGTCACGGGTCGAGTCGGGTCGGGTCGGTCTTCAACCCGACCCGTTGAGAGCATTATTCCTGACATTAAGATAAGACAAAAAGTATAGACCAACTTGGGTGCACAAATGCTTCCTTTCAGAGTTACAAGCTGCCGAATGCATGAAAAAAATAAACTTTAAAGGTCCAAGGCTCCAAAACTATGTGTCCTATCGTAGTCGGGTCAAGACTTCACTTAGGAACTAGTATGTGTGTTATCCAAAAATACATGTTTCAGTATTCTACGATACTTACGCAACAATTTTTATAGAAGGAGTTTGGCTACGGGCATTTAATTGGAAGTACATACCAACTACCTCTATAAAAATTGTTGCGGAAGTACCCCAGAATTCTGAAACATGGATATTTGGATAGCACACGTACTAATTCCTAAGTGAAGTCTTGGCCCGACTACTGTAGGTCCCATAGTTTTGGAGCTATGGACCTTTAAAGATATTTTTTTCATGTTTTCGGCAGCCTATAACTCCGAAAGGAAGCATTTGTGCACCCAAGTTGGTCTATACTTTTTGTCTTATCTTGGTGTCAGGAATCACCTCCTAAACGTTGTCGGTGTTGTTTTGAAACACCCTGTATAACGCTGAAATTTCGTGTTGTGAGAAAATGGACGAGGGAATATTGTTATACATACTCTGAAATACCATCAGATTAACAGTATTGTTATCCCAACATAGAGATGTATATTTTGTCTCAATTATGCTATGTTATATTATTACATATTGCAAATCTACATGTTAAACGAAAACGTGCAATACAACACTTATTCAGTTACAAACTAAGATTGCTACAGTATCATAAAACTCCCCTTTCCTTCCTCATTTTGATTCCAACAGTTGTTTCATGATCATTCGATTTCAGTAATCACCCGACTGGTTCAGCTTAAAGAGGATAACAGTCTGACGGTAAATTTAAAATCTCATTCTATTCTCAGAATATTTCGAAAGTAAACTTGAATGTTCAAAGTTTCAATTGCTAACAAGACTGTACAGTTCAATAGTCTTTATCAGAGCAAAATTTTCAGGAGTTTAAATATTTTTTTCGTACTCCAATCTTTAGAAGGAAGAGTCTTGGAGGAAGCCACTGGACGACAGAACAACTATACAGTGTATATTTAGTAAAATAACAAGTGAATTTGGCAGGTACAGGAAAAGGTACATTATGTATGTATCACTCTAAAAAGTGCAAAAAAAAAAAAAAAAGCCTATAGCACATAAGAAAAGGAATTTGTTAGTTCTGTATGTAAAAACATAGTATAGGAAGAATGCACAAGTTTCCGAGATTCTAGAACAAATATATAAAACAGTGTTTCCAATCAACCAATTAACAGCTTGATATTTAGTTCTCAGAAAAAAAAGTAATGTTGGGAAAAAATTAAGTGTATTGAAATAGCCGTAGGAGTAGTACAGCAGATGTGGACCATATAAAGACAAAACTGGGGCTTCACCATCGATAAATATCGATCCCAGAAAAAATGCTTCTCGATATCTCTTATCGTTTCATGCTCTAGGGAAATCAATACTGAAACCGGAAGTACTAGTAAATTTCAACCCTTTCCGGTTTCGGTAAAGTGGTGTAGGTAGTGATGATATACTCTTTTTCAGACTTTGAAGTGGTCGCTATCTGTTATTTGTTTTATTTTGTGGTGATAAACGTTAAAACCAAAAAGGATTGATTTCTGTCTTTTCCGATTTGGATACAGGTTTAGCCTAGAATATAGAACCTATCCTTGGAACGTTGAGCCAATTGCAAAAGCGTTTTCCTATAAATTTTACTGTTTTTGCTTTATGGGAATCAGTATTGAAAAGGAAGTTGTAGTCAATTTCAACCATTTCCGATTTCTGGAGAGTATTACGGATGGTAACAATACGTTCAATTTAGACACTGAATCGCTTACAAAAACGGCTTGTCGCTATCTATTACGGGTTTTGTTCCATAATGGAAATCGTTAAAGCCGGAAATGGCTAATTTCAACCACTTCCGGTCAGTGGCGTCGGAAGTATTTTTCAGCTGGGGGGCAACTGGTTTTGAACTACTGTCTTGAAAATAGATGCGGGAATATAACATAGGTAAGATAATACTAATATATGTTCGTAATGTATTTGGTCTAGGAATTAATTCGTGCGGGTGGACAAGAGATGGCGCAACGAACGGAGCGTCCCACAGTTCCGTGTATCCACACATGTGTTGCAAACCCCTGTCATCGCGTATCGTTCGTAGTATAGGGCAGTGGATTAAAGCGTCAACAACACCAGTTTGTAGTTAAGTGAACATGGCGCAATTTGTGCCTGATAAAGTGTTTTTGCGGGGTGTCCTGCTGCATTACTTTAACATGCAGAAAAGTGCGACTGAAAGTCATCGTATTTTGGTGGAAGTGTATGGTGACCATGCTCTAGCTGAGCGAACGTGTCAGAAGTGGTTTGCACGGTTTAGAAGTGGTGATTTCGGCTTGGCAGACCAAGAGTGAGCTGGACAGCCAAAAAAATTTCAAGACGAAGAATTGACAGCATTGCTCGAGCAGGATTCGTGTCAAACGCAGGAACAACTTGCAGCACCATTAGGCGTTGATCAAACAACAGTCTCCAAACGCTTGAAAGCCATGGGAATGATTCAAAAGATGTCACATTGGGTTCCACATGAATTGAAAGACAGAGACGTTGAAAGACGAAAAACCATTTGCGAATTGCTGCTTCAACGACAGAGCAGAAAGGGGTTTCTGCATCGAATTATTACGGGTGATGAGAAGTGGATCCATTACGAGAACCCTAAACGAAAAAAGGCCTGGGTGAAACCAGGTGAACCAGGTCCATCACAACCAAAACGAGATATTCACTGTGCAAAGGTTATGCTGTGCATATGGTGGGATATGAAAGGTGTGGTGTACTATGAGCTGCTGCAACCGGGTGAAACTATGAATGGAGAACGTTATCGACGACAATTAATGCGTTTGAAGCAAGCTCTGGCCAGAACACGACCAGAATGGGAGAACAGACATGATAAACTTATTGTTCAACATGATAACGCTCGCCCACATGTCGCAAAACCGGTCAAAACCTATTTAGAAAATGTCGGATGGGAAGTTTTACCCCACCCGCCGTATTCACCAGACGTTGCTCCTTCGGACTACTACTTGTTCGATTGTATGAACAACGATTTGATTGGACAACGGTTTACTTCTTCAGAAGATATCGAAACATGGGTCTCTGACTGGATCGCTTCCAAGGATGAGGACTTCTTTCGCCACGGAATCCGTACATTGCCTGACAGATGGGCGAAAGTGGTGGCTAGCGATGGACAATATTTTTCTTAAGGTATGTATGTATTTTGTGTTTGTACTACAGCTTCAATGTGTGCGTACCAACCGCACGAATTAATTCCTAGACCAAATAATAATAATTGGATTTGGTTGGATGATAATAATAATAATAATAATAATAATAATAATAATAATAATAATAATAATAATAATAATAATAATAATAATAATAATAATAATATAATGCAGCTGTTAACAGTTTCATGAGGGTAAAATTTTCATCTAGCATCTTGGTTACATCTTTAACATATTTACTTCAGTGCCAGTTTTGTGTTGGATTTTAGTATGGTGCAGAAATTTTCAACCACTTAAATCACTGTTAAAAACATATAAAATAGTAAAAATTGTACTGCTTACCAAAAAATGGTTGTTTGTAACTACAATTTTCACAATTTTATATACGTATTTTTAACTGTATTGGAAATGCTCATACGCACATTATTCGGAGTTCACTTTTCTAATGTGCTCTGAATTTGTCTGTGGCCTTTTTCCAGTTCTTGAACCATTATGACGAGAAAAGTCAATTCAGGTCCTTGCATCAGCATTTTACCTGTGAAATGTATGCCTTATACAATCAAAACACAAAACGTAATCTCTGACTGTATCATAATGTAACCAGGGAATATATGAAACCATTCCGCGTGACAAGATCAGCGTGCAGTTCGTGAAAAATTGAAACCTTTAGTCGGCTGAGTTTTATTTTCTAAAACAGGAATTTCAAAAAATTTACCCTTTGATACGTTACACAAAATCTTGCATCAAGTTCTTTAGGCATGTCCTGTATGGCAGTGTTGGGGGAATTTGTCTCAATTTGCCTGACTTTGCTCAATTTGCTGCTTGGAGGTGCTCGTGGAATCGTGTACTTCAAGTGAGCCACATTGCAGAGAATTCTGAGATGCATTTTATTGTGAACTTTCTGTACCTATCCTGCCACTGGTTGTTGGTGAAGTTTTTTTCATAAACACCAGGAAGACTTGTATTTTTCGAAACTTTCTTTGTTTATTATTTAACCATGTGTCAAGAAGGGTTCTTTTTCGGTTAGACATATAAAGTAAGGAACACATGTGCAACATGCATTTCCTTGCATCCCTACATAAACACCAAACGATTTAGTAACGCAAAGTTAACTTTTATTTTAGTGTCAGACTGATTTACAGGTTTCAGCACTCTCTTACAAGGCCTAAGTGAACGTTATGTGATTTGGGTAGTTAGGGGGTTCAGGCGATCGTTAATGCGTAAATTGTGCTCCTTCCGAGAATTTAATCAGTGTTCACTTTACTTTCTGTTGAGCTGGTAAAGCAAAAATAAAACATAAATACAAATACTCAAACACAAATATAAGGTGTATCAAAATTTCAACTAGGTGAATAATAATTGTACGCTGAAAAATTATTGCTAAGGTTCGCCAATTAGTAATTAGATCATCGACTTTGTGGATGGATAGGACTTGAATTTTTATGGGTCCTTTAGCACGTTTGGATATATCGGTCCTTCATGTGACAAGGATGACGCCCCTCGGCGAGCACACAACCCGGGAAAGGAACAGAGGAAGGAAAACAAGAAGTAATTAGAAGAGGAAGTAAAGGCCCCTAAAGAACGCACCATTCCAGCATTTGCCTTAGGGAAACCATGAAATAACCTGTCACGATGGCTGGCCTCGGGGATCGAACACCGGATCTCCCTAACACAGAGCCGTAATACTACCACTGCGCCACGGTTGCTCGTTATCAATTTTGTAGGGCAAATAAATAATAATACTTGCAATATTCTATAATCACAAATCATTATGTTCACAGCAAACGGACAATTAATGAGAGAAATACCTATATTTTAATTTTTAATCCAAGAAATTAAACATAAAGGAAATGTTTCTTGCCTGCTTTAAAATTTAGAAGAGCTGTCGAATTTATTAAAAAAAAATAAAATGTTGATTTAGTGTATCTTGGGTAATGTGAAGAAAATTAATTCATTGTTAGATATAGGACTCTCTGTGCCTCAAAACATCATACCGTATTTGCATTTTTTTTTAAAAAAAAAAAAAGCACACAAACATGGAGAAAACAAAATTCATAAAAGAGGAACAACAAAACAAAAGGTATTATTACACCAACGCGGTTGGTGCACTAACCCAGTTACGAATAAGTACACTATAATTTGTAAATGTTATGATATTAAAAAAAAAAAAAAAAAAAAAAACACCTGTACTGTACATACACAATAATCAAAAGTATCCGGACACCTGGCTGAAAATGACTTACAAGTTCGTGGCGCCCTTAATCGGTACTGCTGGAATTCAATATGGTGTTGGCCCACCCTTAGCTTTGACGGCAGCTTCCACTCTCGCAGGCATACTTACAATCAGGTGCTGGAAGGTTACTTGGGGAATTGCAGCCCATTCTTCAGTGCTAAACTGAGGAGAGGTATCGATGTAGGTCGGTGAGGCCTGGCACGAAGTTGGCGTTCCAAAACATCCCAAAGATATTCTATATGATTCAAGTCAGGACTCTGTGCAGGCCAGTCCATTACAGGGATGTCATGGTCGTGTAACCACTCCGCCACAGGCCGTGCAGTATGAACAGGTGCTCGATCGTGTTGAAAGATGCAATCGCCATCCCCGAATTGCTCTTCAACAGTGGGAACCAAGAAGGTGTTTAAAACATCAATGTATCCTGCGCTGTGAGAGTGCCACGCAAAACAAGGGGCGCAAGCCCCCTCCAAGAAAAGCACGACCATACCATGACACCACTACCTCCGAATTTTACTGTTGGCACTACACACTCTGACAGATTACGTTCACCGGGCATTCGCAATACCCACACCCTGCCATCGGATCGCCACATTGTGTACCGCGATTCGTCACTCCACACAACGTTTTCCCACTGTTCAATCGTCCAATGTTTAAGCTCCTTACACCAAGCGAGGCGTCGTTTGGCATTTACTTGCGTGATGTGTGGCTTATGAGCAGCCGCTCGACCATGAAATCCAAGGCTTCTCACTTCACGCCTAACTGTCATAGTACTTGAAGTGGATCCTGATGCAGTTTGGAATTTCTGTGTGATGGTCTCGATAGATGTCTGCCTATTACACTTTACGACCCTCTTCAACTCTTGGCGGTCTGTCAGTCAACAGACGAGGTCGGCCTGTGCGCTTTTGTGCTGTACGTGTCCCTTCACGTTTCCACTTCACTATCACATCTGACAAAGTGGACCTAGGGATGTTTAGTAGTGTGGAAATCTCGCGTACAGACTCTGACACAAGTGACACACAATCACCTGACCATGTTCGAAGTCTGTGAGTTCTGCGGAGGGCCCCATTCTGCTTTCTCACGATGTCTAATGACTACTGAGGTCGCTGATAATGAGTACCTGGCAGTAGGTGGCAGCCCAATGCACCTAATATGAAAACCGTATGTTCTGGGGATATCCGGATACTTTTGATCACATAGTGTATTTATGTAATGTCAATGTCGAATTCCCACCCTCTTGTTTCTTTTTGTTTAAGAATGCTATAGAGTCTAATTTTTAAAAAAAATAGTACTCTTGAACTCTGGTATGATTATTGTAATTATTCCATTAGCGTTACCCGATGATAATGAAAACTATTGATTCTGATATTTTTACATACTTCTCGTACATAATTATGTCATAGAGATAACAATTACTGTTTAAATACAATCCTTTCCACAAACACTACATTAGACTATTGCTACTTTCCTAAGAATGAATATAGGTTACTCATTTTTCTGAAAATAATTACATCCACTTCTGTATTTTTATTTTACTCTTTCTTTGTCCAAAAGCCCGCCAGCCCCCTTTCACGACATCAAGGTTTTTCGCTGTAAATTCTCTTCGAAAGTTAGGCACGTACACAGGTATTCATTTCGGAAGGAGTTCAAATCTTTTCGAGGGTCAAAATTCAACACGAGGATCGATTATCTTATTTAAATATATAGAAAAGTCGGGATTTCAGGGGAGGTCCGGACACCCAGGATCCACCCCCGCATACATCCCTGTCAGAATTGTCCTTGCTGACGTTTGTGAAGGTGTCCACTCTTCAAGCAAGAACGTCCTAAGTACTGTCATTCGTTAGTGCTCACGAGGGATACATCTTTCCTTCTCTCTATAAAACTTACTGCACTCTGAATATTGTTTGTAAGAATAATTTAAATTTATAGAAAATATATTTAACAGGGTTGATATATTTAAAACAAAATGTTTAAAACAAGTGTTTAAAACATGTTTAAAACGACGGCTGTTGTTTTATTCAGTTTGTTTTAAACGTTTTAAACAAATTGTTTTAAACGTGTTTTTTTCGATACTGGTTGGACATGTTTAAAACAACTAAAATGTCAGATTGAAGAAGCTAATTTAATTTTCTAACAAACAACCCATCCTCCGCAGGATTTGTGCATGGAGTAAATTACAAGCAGAGTTATATTCTTATTATAACAGCAATTACTGAACGAAATTCTGCACATCAATGTGCGTATAACTAAACCAACAGGAATTCAAGTGAAGTATTTAAACAATTCTTAATTTCCAAGAATAATGGAGATTGAACACACTATACACTATTCTAAGATCCAAATTCACAAATTCAAAACTTGGGTATTTTGTGATCAGTTTTCACATCCTAAGCTAAAAGAAATACTCTGACAAATACAATACAACTCATAGAAAAGAGCAGTGACTAGAATACAAGGAGCAAATGACATTTTAACTAAACAGTTTTCAAGATACATCTCTATCTGCAACATGGGTAGTTAATAATGATTAGTGTCTACGGCATAACAACACAATTAACTCAAGACGCCCGCCAGGGATTTTAACAAAACGGTAGACTCTCATGTTTGGGGCTCTGGTGACTCCCCTAATTATCACAGAGTCATGAGTTATACACCATTGGAAAGCTTATAGACCACAAATTCCAACGAGGTAAAATTCGTAAAATTTCCGCAATATTCGTAATAAAAGAACAGACATAAAAAATCATTAAAAATATGAAAGTATTGACTTTGCGGGGCTCTGGCAACCCTTGCAGCCACCCTACGCTGACAAAATGATGCTAATGTGTAGGCCACATACTTGTGACAATAATATAAGAAATGGTAGCCATTGCTGCCATTGCGTAATGAATTCGTTTTATGTAGGAGATATTTTTAAAAAATATACGCAGAAAAACATTCATTGAATTAGACATTCTCTCCCCTCCCCCACTATAGTACCACGTCCATATGCAAATCATTTTTGCTGCACACATCATGTATACGAACAAGAATTATGCTTCTAGACCACTTCAGTGAAATATATCTTGTGTTATATGGGACCGTCTCGAAAATAAATGTAAATTAACCAAATTTGACCCCCTCTTCCTCTATAAACAACAAGTACACATACAGGTTACTATCATGTAGGGGACTACTTCATTGCTTCACATACCAATTTTTAACGATGTACCACAAAGGGGGGAGAAATACCCGCCAAAACCTGATGAAAAAATTTGATGAAAAATAAAAAAAAAAAGTTCATTCTCACCCCCTATATGCATAAAATGCAACTGATGGAAACTTCATCCCTCAAAAATACTTTGGTACCAAATCATCTATCTAGCTTAATTAAGGACTGAGTTATTGATGTTTGTTGTAAAAATAAATGTAATTTGCGTCAAAAAACTCCAAAAATTGAATTGAAATGAAATGAAATCTGTAAGTTTTACGTCCCACGGTTACTCCAAAAATTGGCTAACTTTGCTCCCTTCTGCTATCCCATATAAGCAAGAAGTACAAATACATGATATTACCATGTAGTGGCCTATATCATTGCTTCACGTAACAATTTTTATGAATCTATTCCCCAAGAGGGGGGAATGGTCCCCAAAAAACTGTTAAAAAAAAACACGATATTTACCCTCCTCCCACATACATAAAATGAACATCAGCAAAGCTGCATCTTTCAGGAATAAATTGGTACCAAAACCATCTTCCAGCCTTAATTTGAGGTTTAAGACTGAGCCATTGAGGTTTAAAGCCCTGATAGAACGCAACACAAAGAAACTAAACTACATATTCTGTGAACGGAGATCGGGAAATTCCCGATTTCTTTTTCCGGAATTGAACATTTGGGCGGATCGAGATTAGGGAAGTCCCCGAAATTTGATCTAGCGGTTGAATATAGATGGCAAGCAATACCTAAGAGTGTAAAAATTTAATATATATGCCTATTTAGATTATTGTTTTAAACAAAATAAACATTTTAAACATGTTTTTTTTGTTTAAAACAAAGTACTTTGTTTTAAACATTAAAAACGTTTTAAACAAAAAAAAACATGTTTTAAACATAAAAAACGTTCTTTTTTTAAATCATGTTTTTTTTTTCAACCCTGATATTTAAATGCCCTGTTACGTATTTAAACTATTATCTTTTTTAAACTTTATACTAAAATCTTGCTCAACGACTAGTTTCATATTGCAGACTTAAGATTACTTAAACAACAATTCTTAAAGAATTTACAGTGTTTTGAGAATGTACACCAATTGAAATAAAGTAAATTTTAAATTTTTTCCTAAATCTTTCTGTGTAACATGGGGTCAGAAAAAGCGCCCAATTTCATGTCTCAAGGGGAAAGATGAATCTGGAATAGAGAATTTTTTTTTCACATTACCACACAAAAATTAGTTCATATAATCACTGTTGTCATGTTCTTACAGTCTGAAAGTGGAGGGGCAAAACAAGTATCTTGCCCTCCACGAAAATTTCAGGGGGGGCAGCTGCCCCCTTACCCCCCGGTTCCGGCGCCCCTGCTTCCGGTTTAAGTAGAGATTTAACGAAAGAGGTGGAATCTAATCTTGGAACTCTGGCAAAAAAATGCATCTTGTCATTTTTTTTTCATTCTTGGTCTGATACTGTCGACTAGGGATGGGCAAAACCGGTTTTTATAAAAACCGAAAACCGGTTTCTATAAAAACCGAAACCCGAAAAACCGACATTTCGGTTTTCTCCAAAACCGGTTCGGTTTTTCACCGAAACCGGTTTCGGTTTTCTTCAAAACCGGTTTGGTTTTCTCCAAAACCGGTTCGGTTTTCACCGAAACTGGTTTCGGTGAAAACTTTTCGAAAACACACAAGACTATTTCTGTGGAAATGGATTCGGTTTCCGGAGAACGACGAAACACCATTCTGGTCAGAAATAGAACAAATTTTGAAAAAAAAAACGGAATCGGTTTTGAAGAAAATCGAAACCGGATCTGGTGAAAAACCGATAACCGGTTTTGAAGAAAACCGAAACCGGTTTTGGAGAAAAACGAACCGGTTTTGAAGAAAACCAAAACCGGTTTCGGTGAAAAACCGAAATCGGTTTTTTGAAAATTTTCAAAAACCGGTTTCGGTTTTTCTAAAAACAGAAAACCGAAAAACCGGTTTTTGTGCCCACCACTACTGTCGATAGACGGACGGACGAACAGATATAGCTTTCCTATAATACTTCTAACAGTTATATGTAGCATAGTTTGGAAGTCTAAAACGAAATAATCAGTGTCAACTAAAACACTTTTTCCCTGAAGAGTATAGTCTACTGTTACTAAACAGATCAAAACCTGTATTTACACATGTATACGAAATGGAAAATTTATGACATATCATGTAACTGGAAAGAAAAAAAAATAGTGACACAAAATCCCAAGTTGATTTAGGGATTATACGTATACATATACACCAACAAGCATACATATTCATACACGCTCACGCACTGCTGCGTAAATAAATTTGTTTTCAGTTTTTATGCATTCAGTCATGCACACGCATGTCCGTGCCAACGAAACATACTGAACCATAAATACATATACAAATACGGAATAGAAAAAATGTATATATATACATATACATGACATAACACATTTACGTATATTTCAGGCCTGAGAACTTATTCAGAGAAAATTCGGTATTATAACTCTAGAGAGAGAGAGAAAAAAAAATTGGAAGGATTAAAGCTTAAAATAGTTGACACATGAAACAAAGATACATATTACAGTTTAGAATAAAAATATATATGTTTATTATTTTAATGAATTTTTAATGTTGGATTAAGTAATTTGTAAATGCAGAATTATCCCTTCTACTTGTAATTTTCATACTTTCTCTCAGTAATCCTGTAAATTATAATAATAAACACAAATCTGGGAGTAAATAGATTATGGAGATATGTAAAGGGTGAATTTCAAGCAGAATACCAAACGTAGCATTTGGTGTTATATCCAAGGCAAACACATCCCCCGGGAATTGGACTTGGGACCATCTTAATGAAATAACATGTACGTACGTTCAATGTTAATTACTACATCACAGCTATGTGCATGTATTTGTAGGGTTTCATCCACAGTTAATTTTTTTAATGAATGAGTTTTGATTGAAATAATAAAATATCATTGCACCTCATAATCCAAAGATCAGATGTTAAGAACTTTGGAACATAAACATGTACTATTTCCTAGTTAAAGTGGGCATTAATGAACTTCAATTATTTTACATTACATGCTTTTAATGAGCTTCAATTATTTTACATTACATGCTTTTAATGAGCTTCAATTATTTTACATTACATGCTTTTAATGAGCTTCAATTATTTTACATTACATGCTTTTAATGAGCTTCAATTATTTTACATTACATGCTTTTAATGAGCTTCAATTATTTTACATTACATGCTTTTAATGAGCTTCAATTATTTTACATTACATGCTTTTAATGAGCTTCAATTATTTTACATTACATGCTTTTAATGAGCTTCAATTATTTTACATTACATGCTTTTAATGAGCTTCAATTATTTTACATTACATGCTTTTAATGAGCTTCAATTATTTTACATTACATGCTTTTAATGAGCTTCAATTATTTTACATAACATGCTTTTAATAACAGGAACGTTAACGGTGGGCAATGCATTGAAAAATGGAAACACGTAGTTAAGAAAAGTGCAAAGTGTGTAGGTGATCGATTCCACTGCATTAACAACGGCTGATTTATACCACCAATTCAGATATGTAGCTTGTCCAACATGTAACGCGTCAGGATAAACAAGCTTCAAAAGAAATTCCTCAATCAATCAAACAGTTTCTCTATTTCTGTTTTTCTTGTTGCTGGATATTACTTTCTACCTTCGTTTCACGAGGCAATTCTCATAAATTTGTGGTATCAATTATATGCTCGACACTTTTTCAATCAAAGTGCAAAACTACAGTAAACTATCAAATTACGAGGGTTCAATATTAAAACCGGAAATGGTGGTTCAATCAGTTCCAGATGTAATACAGAGGTTAGATCGGAAATGTGATCTATTTTTCGGACGTTGAATTTGTATTAAAATCGAGCTCATCCGTGGCTAAGCGGTTAGCGTACGCGCCTTTGGCGTGGGAGACCCGAGTTCGATTCCCGACGGGAGCTCATGTGGTTCGGATTCCACGTTAATCAGTAGGCCCACGTCTCATATAGCCTCGCTGCTGAACGGGACGTTAAACTCAAAATCAACTCAATTTGTATTAAAATCCTTTCCTGTTATATCTTAGAGATATTGCTTAATACAAACCACTATTAAAACCGGAAGTTTCATACGTTTTTACCACTTCCGGCTGCAATAGAATAGTTGAACTATAATCTATTTCAAATATCCTGAATTCATTTGTCGCTGTTACCGTTTTCGCTCAGTGTGAGTCTACATTGGAACCGGAAGTGGTAGTAATTTTCTACCAATTCCGGTTTTAGTAGACATACGTAGATAAGGGGTTGAGATTTGCTATTGTTGCGACACTAAATTCATACAAAAAAAATCTGATTCTCACTATATATTACCATTTCTACTCTATGGAGATTAGTGTTCAAACCGGAAAAGTATGTTTCTAAGACTTCCGCTTTAACTAGACTCATATAGGCCTATAAAGGGTATCCCTTAAAAAAGTGATAATTTTTAAATGCCCGCCATTATTGTTATAGTAAGTTGGCAGCACTGGACTTTACACCATTTTTTATCTATTGTCTTTCTTTATGGCTAGTAGTCACGGAGCACCGAATAGTGCATTATCGTCATCTATTTTCTGTACGGATAGGAATGGAGCGACTCACATAACGAAACAGCTTGTTGTGATAATGGAAACTTATTACAAATGTGGTGAATGTTGTGATAATGGAAACTTGTTACAAATGTGGTGAATGTTGTGATAATGGAAACTTATTACAAATATGGTGAATGTTGTGATAATGGAAACTTATTACAAATGTGGTGAATGTTGTGATAATGGAAACTTATTACAAATGTGGTGAATGTTATGGAGAGACTGGTGAATGTTTGGCGATGACGATTATGCGCTATTCGCCGCTCTGTCGAGTACTAGTCACAAAGACAACAGTTGAAAATCGTGTAACGTTCAGTGCTGTCAACTTACTAGAACAGAAAAGGCGGGCATTTCAGAAGCTGCGTTCTTTATAATACATCCATTCTTTAGGCAGAAATGTACTTTGTTGTCGATACCCTGAATCCATATAAGGAAGTCATTCCTTTTTATCTCTTACCATTTTCGCTCTGTGGACATCAATACTGAAACCAGAGATGATAATAGATTTCTACCATCTTCGGTTTCAGTAGAGAGATGAAACTGGAGAGGGAACCTGATTTTGTGACTAAGTTCAGTGACGGATCCATGAATCTCTCTCCCTCCAAATACTCCCATTTTTTTAAAAACCTAATTTGGTTTTTTTACTATACAAGTAGACCCACATGTCCCCTTCCCAAATAATACTAGTCTAGTAGAGTTTCATGTAAATGGTTCAGATGATGACGGCATTGTGACTGACTAATACTTGATTCAAATATTAACTGTAACACTAACTAATGGTAATACTGTATCTGATGCTTCGCTTCTACATTCATCCTTCGGGAGGTGATCCGCCCCATCAAACGATTTTTCTTCTTCTATTCGCTAGTATATATCATATTCTTCTATCATATGTTTTATGTATATATATATAACATATGGTAGAAGAATATGATCTTGTTCAATCAGTCGAAAAGTATGTGCCTTATTAAATTGCCAAACTATACCATACATAACTATGTAAAATCTCAAAGAATTGTTCTTTGTGCGTCTTTTCATTCATCTGGGAATAGGCACTAGAGCAAAAATTATAACGAGGTAGCTAGAAATTGTTTTGTCATGTGAATTCAGTGTTTAAAAGAATGTGTTCCTTTCTCTCACAATATTCTATTCAAATCAAAATGTTGATGTTGATGTTGAAATTAACTAGGCGGATAAAATATGTATACACAATAATGTTTCTTATTAGAAAAATAGTGTTGGTTACTCGCTTCTTAATATTTCATGATTTGATTATTTGTTCAAATCGATAATTCCATTGAGCCTTTTAGGATCATCATGCTAATGAGTTTTATAAGTTTGTAACGATAGTACGTCCGTTAGTCCACACGATAACATCTGAAGGAAAGCATTTTTTTCTTTCTTTTTTTTTTTTTTTTTTTTGCAATCAAGAGCAAGAGCGATTATCTTGGCCTAGTTTGTTAATAAACTCAACCTGTTAAAATCTACACGAGTAACGGTTGCTATCCGTATCCCATTCATTCATAAATGGACGTTTTGCGTAACGCTATTATACAAACTTCAAAACACTTAAAGTTAACGGGTTGCATAAATATCTAGGCAAATATATTTCTATATTCTTAATGCTCATTCTAAACGCAATATCGTTCATTCACCAATGTACGTTTTGCGTGATTCCTTTTTGTTGTCGTTAGCAAAATTTATACACTATATTACTATAGAGATCCTTACAATGTCTCTGAAAAGTATCAAGTGAAGTCATAAAATTTGAGGCATAAAGATTGCGTGTGGCATCTCTTAATCCAGAATCTTATTCTCTCGAAAGTAATTTCACACTGGGTTTAAACGATGAGAATACTTTTCATGAACTATGCTTTTCATGAATACTATAAGTTTTAAAACGTTATTTTTGATCATATCTTTAATATTAAAGAATAGACATTTTGCCTAACATACGGTCTCTAGTCATGAGTTTTCAGTTCACTATGATAACAAGATGCTCCGTCGTGAAGCGCTAGCATATTTTCGAAATACACTCAACCCTAGTCAGAAGGCATTGCGTTTGGCAACATCGCACAGAAACAAATGAATGCTGAATTGCATTCCAACCCCTTCCTACTACTACTACTACTTTTACTACTACTACTACTACTACTACTACTACTTTTGCTATGGATCTATATAGTACAAGGGCAAACTTATTTTAACGAAAGAAGTTATAAAAGAATTTAAAAATAATAAAAATAACTCCTTAGGCAGGGTTTGAACCCACGCCAAAAATTATTTTCCTTACGGGCATGTTGCGCAAACTTTCTGACTATTTTTTTCTATTTTAACCACTTCTCAGGACCACTAGACACGACAGGGACACGAACACAAGAACATCGAGAACAGTTAAAATTCCACCCTTGCTCTTCAGAGGGACTCGAACCCCCAATGGGCTTCACCTCATGATCATCTGCCTAACGCCTCAGACCGCTCGGCTACGAGAGCTGACAGGATCTGGCGTTTACTTTGCGTTATATGTATGTCATGACTCGCGATGTCACCAACAGGATCGCGATATAGACGTCATTCATTTTTCCTACATTGTTGCCAAGCGTAACCCGTTCACAATGCCTTATGGTTAGAGTTCAGTATATTTCGAAACTACGCGAAGCGCTCCATTCTTATCCGTACAGAAAACAGGTGACGATTATATGCTGTTTTGGCGTTCCGTGACTACCAACCACAAACCAATAGATGAAAATCGTGTAACATTCAGGGCTGCCAACTTACTAGAACAGACATGGTATGCATTTCAAAAGTTGCGTTTTTTTTATAGGACAATCTTTTATAATTTATTTACTAATGATGGAAATAGAACGTTTCTTCAAAAAATGTCCATATCTCGCAAAGCTGCAATCAACTCAGGATCATGAATCTTTAGTTACGATGACCAGAAATATTTTGATCAAAATGAGTGTATTGGCGTAAATCAATAGCTAGAAATTCTTTTACATCAAAAAGAAAATCCTAAAATGGTAACAGCAAAATAGTTCTCGCACTATCATTCATACGTCTGGGATGATTTTCCTTCCAGAGTAGCTGAAGGTCGGTCGTCCTTTATTGCAACACTTACCCTTTCACATGTCATTTTCATGTTGGATTTTGGTTATACTTTGCATGATCCTAATAACATTACAATCTAATAAGGCCCACTAGCGTTATACTAGTAACATTACAATCTAATAAGGCCCACTAGCGTTATACTAGTAACGTTACAATCTAATAAGGCCCACTAGCGTGATCCTAATAACATTACAATCTAATAAGGCCTACTAGCGTGATACTAGTAACATTACAATCTAATAAGGCCCACTAGCATTGTACTAGTAACGTTACAATCTAACAAGGCCCACTTAGCGTGATACTAGTAACATTACAATCTAATAAGGCCCCCTAGCGTGATACTAGTAACATTACAATCTAATAAATCCCATTAGCGTGATACTAGTAATATTACAATCTAATAAGGCCAATTAGCGTGATCCTAACATACAATTTTATAGAGGAGCTTCGTGGTTAAGCGGTTAGCGTATGCGCCTTTGGCGTGGGAGACCCGGGTTTGATTCCTGGCTGGAGCTCATGTAGTTCGAATTCCATGTTAGGAGCCTGCCTTACTAAAAGTAATACAAAATTTACCATTTTTCTTTTGCTTGTTTATTCATCAGTGAAAAGAGATAATGAAATGCAAGTTACAACAATCATAGATAATGCTATTCTACAACAGAAAATATTAACCTAAAGAATGATCAGTGTTGCCATCCGTAGAAATTACAGTGTTGCCAGAAAAACAATTTCCCTAAAATCTAAGTTAAGGCAGCGAGTAGAGGAACAAACTCAACTGCATTTGGTTACATATCATATTGTTTTGGTTTCCTGAGAACTACTTTCTAAATAATAGTTGTATTTAGTTTGTAATAAACAAAATAGTTTTAACATACAGTTATTAGAACTAAATAATAATGTTAATTAAAAAGTAGTTAACAATAAACCAAAACAACATGATACGTAATCAAATGCAGTTGAGTTCATTTCTTTACTCGCTGCCTTAACTTAGATTTTAGGAAAATTGTTTTTCTGGCAACACTGTAATTTCTATAAATTGCAACACTGAACATTCTTCAGGTTCATATTTTCTGTTGTAGAATAGCATTATCTATGATTGTGATAACTTGCATTTCATTATCTCCTTTCACTGATGAATAATGAAGCAAAAGAAAATGGTAAATTTCGTATTATTTTTAGTAAGGCAGGCTCTTAATCAGTAGGTCCACGTCTTATATAGCTTCGCTGCTGGAAGAGACGCTAAACTAAAATCAATTCAACAATTACAATTTTATAAAGCCCACTAGCTTGATCCTAATAACATTACAATTATAAGGCTCACTAACGTGATCCTAACAATATGAATATTCGTTCTAACTGTGTATTGTTCAAAACAGAATTTAAAAACTCTCTTTAGTTTAAGAGATATCGTGTGGAGTAACGAAAGAACGCATTAACATTACAATCTTCTAAAGCCTATTAGAGTGATCCTAACAACAATACAGTCTTATAAGCCAAACTAGTATGATCCTTACAATATTATAAGACTCAATAGTGTGATTCTGATAACATTTCATTCTTATAAATCACACTAGTGTAATCCTAATAACATTGCAATCTTATAAGTCACAATAGTGTGATCCTAAGAACATTACAATCTTATAAGTCACAGTAGCGTGATCCTAATAACATTACAATCTTATGTCACAGTAGCGTGATCCTAATAACATTACAATCTTATAAGTGACAGTAGCGTAATCCTAATAACATTACACTCTTATAAGTCACAGTAGCGTGATAATAATAACATTGCAATCTTATAAGTCATTGTAGCGTGATCCTAATAACATTACAATTTTATAAGGCTGACTAGCGTGATCTTAATAAGCGACAATTAGAGAAGTTGTAGGATTGAGAATTGATTGATTGATTAGAGTTTACCGTCAGTTTCACAAACTCAAGACTATATGAGACGGAATTGAATAAATTGAAGTTAGGCTGGCACCACTATTTGCTTTGCGTTAGTATTGAAACAAATATCCTTATCAGGATTCGAATTCCTTACCACGAGCAGGGAAAGCATGCTAGCATGCGCATTAATTTCTTGTATACGTGAAAGATGATACAGTAGAAGAAAAGAAAGAGGAAGAAGGAGATAAAGATTGCTGTTTGTTATGCAGGACAATGATTGATTTAATTTGATTTTGGCGTTCTTTTTACCGGCGAGGCTATATGAGACCTGAACCTACAGCTCAATGTGGGATATAAACCACATGAGATCCAGCGGGTATCAAACTCGGGTCTCCCACTCCAAAGGCGCCTATGCTAAGCCACGGAAGGCTCTACACAGGACAAAGATAATCGTGATGCTATAGTACACCTGTTAATAACAGGAATTATGCACATTTTGCGTAACACAATGGTTGGATTTTTCTCTGTGTAACTCAAATGACATATCACTATAGCATTCTATTAAATTTTTAGTGTTAAAAATTATAACAAAGGATAACTTAGTACAAAAATGTTTTCCCTTTTTATAGATTCGCTCACAGGACTGTTTACATTGGATCGATGATCTCGTAAATTCTTTAGCTTTAGGTTTTTGTGATGTGTGGTTTCGTGTCCTCTTAGAAATAAATCAAGGGAGAACATAAATTTTGCAAGCAACAGAGGAGGATTAAGCGGGGCTAAAACACCAAAAGATACGCCGCTGAAATCAACCACCAGGAACGTTGAAAAAATATCTCTTTACATAATACATCACTGGCTCTCACACGGGTACACGCTCTCAAAATGAAGCAAAATAAAGAGGTCTTACATTTTTTAGCAGAGGTACAACCATTTGGAAAGAGGAGATAAACTCAGGTGAGCATTTTCGGCACATCACGTCTTTCAGGAAGGAAAAGGTCTAGGGATATCTATCTCTTCGCAGATAGACCTCCACGTGGCTGGTTTCGATCTCTACTGGGTGTTGCGTCTTCGCTTCACATCTAATGACTCTACTCGTAACATGGACATATATTCTATCACTGGCTACGAATGCGACCTAACCTTCTAACGGAAACAATTTTTAGACATTTAAACTACACTGTAAAAAATAAAACAGCACGTTTAGTACAGATGTTGAGGAGGAAATATATCAAGTGTATGTTTATAAAGTGTGGTTCGCGTGTCCAAAAGCGTTCATTCTGCGAAAAAGGTATCTAGTATGACATATTTAAAACACTTCTTCTGGGCAAACGGTTCGAAAGCAAAGTGATGATATACATTTTGTACATACATCTGGGACATACTTGAACAAACGCACTATATACAAGGGATGAATATGTGTCATCTTGATTTGTTCAAAGACTGTCGCTAATATGTACAGTGCCCTATTGTGTCTAAAAGCAGTTTCTGTATTTTTTTTTTTTGCACTGTATGTTATGCATAATATACGGGAAGTCTTATAAATACGTCTGTCGACATGTATTTTATCAGACCAAAAAACGGTTAGAGGTAGCAAGAAGAATTTTGGAAAACGATTCAGTGTCCCAAGAATAGGCACTGTCCAGGGGCGCCCGAAGAAAATTTTCTGGAGAGGCATCTCCATGATTGCTATATTACGTCTGTATATTTCTGGTGTTTATAAATAATATACGTGATTTGCTATATACGTATACATTTTCGTGAACCAGGGGGTCACGCATGGTACTGTCCTTCAGTCGCGCATGATACTGTCTCTTCCGTTAACGCACTACTCAAACCGGATATGGTACCTTTCAATTATTTCCGATTGTAACGTTTATAACCATACAGCAAAAATTGCAATAGCGTATTACCCGAAATATAAGTCGCATCCTAAATTTTGAAAGAGCAGAAAAGAAAAACAAAATGATGCCTGAATGTAAAGCAAGGGAAGGAAATATAATACACGTAATTATTTACCTGAAGATTCAGGAAAATATAATTAGGCAGGTACAGTACATATTTTTTATTTTTTTCTAAGCTTGATAATGCTTTCTTCTCTGCAGGATTGTTTATATTGGCGACAAATCTATAGATCCAATTCAGTAGAAATAAATACTGGTACAAGCTTAGAAAATAACACTTACATGGTTATATGGTAAATTGCATTCCCGCGCAGCGTAGTAACTAACGCTTTCGTCTTTGGTGCAAATGTTTCCGGCTTCGATTCCCGGTGGCGACACTGAGTAGAAAAAACTCTAGAAGCTCTTTCAGGTCAGCCATTCTGAGTGAGTTTTTTCTGCGTTTTCCTCCTTGAGACCAGACAAATGTTGGGATGGTACCTAACATAGAGTTTCCACGCCGCTGCCTTCCCTTCCTTTCCTCGGATAATGTGATCGCCGAGGGACGTCATCCCTCATACGTGGTGAGCTAACATGACCATACATGCCCAGGTCTAGAAATCTAATTCCTAATCCTAATCCTAGTGACGGACTAACATGGCCATAGATGCCGGAAGTCCAGAAATCTAATTCCTAATCCTAATCCTAGTGACGGCCTAACATCGCCATAGATGCCGAAAGCCCAGAAATCTAATTCCTAATCCTAATCCTAGTGACGGCCTAACATGATCATAGATGCCGAAAGCCTAGAAATCTAATTCCTAATCCTAATTATTGTTGCATTATCATTATTTGAAAATGAGAAATCAACACATTTTTAAGAATCAACACGATATGACAAAATGTGATGATTTTTGCAAGGTCGAGAAAATAAGAAGCATTCCAATTGAAAAATACAATTATTTTACAATTGAAAAATAGATAAAATCTGGGGCTTATATTCGGACCGATAATGTAGACAAGAGCAAGCGCTCTTATGGAATCAGCTAGCAACATCGTACCGCGGGGTGGGCAAGCGGGGAAACGGCCCTGGGTGCCGAAGTAAAGGGGGCGCAGACTTCGGGAGGAAAAAAGAAAAGATGTATATATAATGGAAGGAAAAAGTAATAGAAAGTACTCAAAATCAAGGAAAAGCAGGGTTTATTTTTGAAGATTTTCTTACGCTTCACGCTAACCATGGTGCCACTTCGCGGCTGGTCTGTCGACCTCATTCATATGTACGGAAGGGGACGCCGTCGATATTCTCGCCCCGGGCGATGATTTTCCATAACACGGCACTGCGGCTAAGCATTCGTGTCAAAAATAGATAGATTTCATCTCCATCATTGTCTGTCGATTGAAACCGATAAATGGTATAAATCTAGTACGACTTCCGGCTTTTTAATATTGATCTTCATAAAGCAAAATCCGTAAAAGATAGAGAAACGTCTTTTAGGTACGGGTTCAGCGTCTCAAAATAAGTTTCATCTAGCCCTTTGTATTTTTTTTTCAAGTCTGAATTGGTGGAAATCTACATTTCTGTTTTGAAACACTGATCGTCATATTGAGACTAATCACAATACATCCCGAGAAGCAATTTCCTGATACGACTTCCGTATCGCAAGAATATTGCATGATCCCCTCATATTGATAAACAATACCATATGTACACACTAGCATTTGTATTCTGCAATTTCACTTCAAAACTCCAAAGCCTCATTCCATTTCTGAGGTACACTGGCGAATATTTGTTTTTTTTTTCTTGAAACATGATCGATATTACTCCGGATGAATTTAAACCAGTAAACATAGTCTCATGAATCCCTCATCCTTCCTCGATCATTTGCCACAAACCGCATCAAAATCGGACTACAGTTAGAAATTCTAGAGGCAAATGAAATCCGTGACAGTTTTTTTAAATCACCCTGTAGAATGACCAATGCAGAACGCTGAAACAGACGATTACCCAATCAAGATGTCCGAAACAATTGCCAGACACAAGGCACATGTTTCTTATCCCAACAGTTGTACAACTTCAATTTACTCTGTACATTATTTAGGGATTAGCACGAGACAAGATTTGAGGCTGTCTCGTCTCGAAAATGTGCTGGAAAATGATGTCTCGACTCGAAAAATGTATAATTCTCTATTGGAAGAGCTCTTACTCGACTCGAATTTTGTTAGGAAAATTCTGTCTCGACTCGTCTCGTGCGCATCCCTAACAGTATTTACCGAAACACAGTCCTCCTGAACAGTGGTTCTGAGTTTAATAATAATCATTTTTTTATACAGATCTGATCGTCAATCAAATCTTTATGAAGTTGGAAAATTGTACTGTATTTTAAAGAACAAAAGGGTAAGGCGTAACAGTAGAAAAAGTATTTCGTTACATGTTCGTCTGCGAGTAAAGCGTGAAGTGTAACAGGCAGGCAAACGAAAAATCTTCAGTGATATCTCCATATGACGTCACGGACAGGGAGCTAATGAGATCGCTAAACGCTAATTGAGGCTACATGTTATTTTATATACCTTGACATGGAGTTATCGTCACACTAAATATATTATAAAAAGCCCATTTTCTTTTCTTACCTTATACCAAAAATCATCTCTAGATTGTTTGTTTAGTTTTAAATAAACGTCACGACAAGTAATTAATCATTGTGCTCATCATCATCATTCAACTTCGCTTCAACAGTGATGATGAAAGAAAGATTAAGCTCGTTGGCTGAGGAAGATTTTGATGAAAGACAGGAGTTGCATGTAATTGTCAGATTTTACACGGATTTCTTTAGGCTGTGTGGGAAGAGATTCGTCTAGTCGGTTGGTTTAGCACCGAGAAATTATTCCCTTTCTCAGAACGCTAAGAAGATTTACTCGGTTCTAATATGCATTTACAAACACAATTGCTGCATTACTGAAATTCCATTTTACGATCTAGGTAGAGGGCAATGAACATTTCTCACTGTTCTTAACATGCAATCTATTCACGAAATCATGAGATAGGTATTTTCAACCAGTGGCTCTGAAGTCAGGTGAGAATCTTGCAATGGTTTTACTGATTAATTTAAGCGGTTATCAGACTGAAAATTTAACTTTCTCGGAAACCATGATATGCAGGGTGTTTCGAAACAACACTGAAACGGTTTGGAAGGCAATTCCTGACATCGAGATAGGACAAAAAGTATAAACCAATTTGGGTGTAGAAATATCGTTTCGACGCTATAACCAGCCGAAAATTTATCGGAAAAATATAAAAGTACACTGAGAAAAAAAAATTGTATGTGGTGTAGGATACATGTGTAAATTCTGTAGTTTTTCAACTTAACGTACAGCAAACATATAATTGAAAAAGTATATATTTTATGCGTACTTTCCGTATAAGTGTTCCGAATAAACGTACTTTCAGTACGAACGAAAGAACTGTGTATAGGCGGTCAGGATCTCACATACAGATGAACGTATGTAACATACATATATGTATGTAGTATATGGAAGACTGTTAGACGTCATACATCCTGCAACGGCATGAAGTAACATCTAAGCCGGGAAAGTGTGTAGCATATGGATAGCATATGCTTCGTACTGATTTCTGTAGTAAACATAAGGATTCCGTATATTTGTACAATATAACGGATTTTTCTCAGTATAACCATAAATCGAGGACAAAAGTGTCGGATCGAAGTCGGATAAAAGATAATGTCTGTTATTTTTAGTTGTGAATTCCATTCGTGCACACCTGAACGCGGTTCAGGGGCGACGCAATGATGACCCCCCAAGGAAGTGGAAAATCTTGGAGTATTTTGAATGACGAAAATAAATAACGTTTAATTATGGTACATCCTTGAAGTTAGAAGAATACCAATAAATTCGAAAGAAGGAGAAATACATGTGTTTGATTTCTAAACTTTGTCTCAGTATAGAACAAACTCAGAGCAAGGTGTTGTGAACAACATCCGGGCTCTGATTATAACTATAAGCACGTAGACACATGTTTACGATCTTTGCATCTTCGTTATCCATTGCAGAATGTAACTTTATACGTAATATATATTTTGTGTATAAAAGATTATATTTAACACTTCCATATACAGGGTGCGGCACGTAAAACCGGCCCGTCGTAATATTCTGGTATATTGTGTTTTTGGCAACACTTAAATAATCTACCTTCCTACCAAGAGATGGCGTGTCGAGGTCGGGTCGACTTACGTGACCTGCAGCAGTCACGTGTAGCCGCAGCCAGTGAAACTTGTCGAAACCAGTTGAGAAAAAGGCCTCGTTGTATTAAGCCGGGTGAGTGTCAGTGTGTGATAATGCCGTATTCGATACCCGAGCGTGTTGCCATTGTTGAAGGGTTCATTCTCACTGGATCTTTTGTGAAAACAAAGAATTTGTTTCGGGAGAAATTTCCAGGACGTTCTGTGCTAGCAAAAAGCACCATTCAGGAATTGATTGAAAAATGGCGGCGTACAGGATCGGTTCAAAATGCTCCCAGGAACAGACGACCATCTGTCTGCACACCTGAATTAAAGATGCAGGTGGAGGAGATAATGACAAGAAGTCCTCGAAAGTCAACCAGGAGATTGAGTCAACCGGTTCATGCGAGTGAGAGAAGTACATTTCATTTTATGTGTTCACTTTACGGGCCGGTTTTACGTGCCGCACCCTGTATAATATGGAATATACAATGTGTTCCAGGTAGTTGATGAGCGGAGCCGGATTTAGGAAACGTGCAAAGGTGCACGTGCACCCACTTCGTTGTAAATATACACTATATAAAATGAGAAGCTAGCAGTGAAAATAGCAACCCTTTCCGAAAATTTTTGCCATCATTTTTTCCATTTGAGGCTTAAAAGAAAGCAGGATATAAATTTAATAGGGGATGATAGGAGAACAGTAGAAAAAAGCAATAGTTTAAGTTGATTTTCTGAAGGTTAAAGGAAAAAGATTCCCCAAGCAAAGCAATATAACATTTGTCAAGTAGGGAAGATAACAGAACCCAGGAGGAGAGAACATTTTCTTCATGTATACCACTGCTCTTGAAAATACCCCTTATGTTCTATGCATCAGTGTTGTCAGGGGAAAATAATATTGTCACATGTCACTTTGAAGAGTTTCAGTGTGATTGGTTATTTTGGTAGTTACTGGTTCACCTCCCTCAGATAACCCTGGATCCAGCCCTGTTGGTGAGTACTTCAAATTGTATGTCCGTAACCAAACTCTCTTTATAAAAAAATATTACGTGAGTACCTTAGGATTCTGAAACATGGATTTTTGGATAGGGCACATACTAGTTCCTAAGTTAAATCCTTACCTGACTACGGTAGGTCTCATGGTTTTGGAGCTATGGACTTTTAAAGTTTTTTTTTTTTTTTTTCATGTTTTCGGTAGCCTGTAACTCCGAAAGGAAGCACTTGTACACCCAGATTGTCTATACTTTTTGTCTTATCTTGGTGTCAGGAATCACCTCCCAAACGTTGTCGGTGTTATTTTGAAACACCTTGTATATAAACTTCCATATTTTTAAAATTTAATATATATATTCAAGTAAATACTACTACGTGATGTTTCATTTATAAGATAATACTGTAGCGTTAATAATATCCATATGTAAATACATACAGGGACGTATTTCCAGAGAGTAAGTTCTGAAAGTGTCCTAAGATGGCACGAGAGGCCAGAATGGGACGTACTTACGCCTAATTGGAGGAGAGACAACAAGTTCTACCCTGACGCAAGCGTGTATTTCAGTGGTGTCTAAACTGTGGTAGCGTATATATGGTTGCGTATATACAGTTACCCGTCGAGTTGGAGGTACGAGCAGTAACCACGTTGCTCCAGCAGAAAATCTGTTGGTGTCAGAGATCATCTGGCAGTTATAAAAAGACTCTTGACTTTAAAGTAATAAGTGAAAGTGTGGTCAGAAGATAGTGCGAACATCTCATAGCAGGCTGCATCAGTGTACACAACGAACATTGTGGTGCACGATTTAACTGGTAGAAAATGTTGCAGCATGTAATTCCATAGATCATCTGGTTCACAATATCCGAACTCTCCTGTCTGTTTCTGTTCAGTGATTACCTGACTTAATACATAGACGGCAGAAGAGCCTAAATCCGGCCCTGTTCACAACCTATGTTCCTACATTAAAATAACATTTTCAGAATTAAAATGAAAAAATTCTCGCTACCCACCAGTGGGTCGCGACCCGTAATTTGAGAAACACTGCCTTAGAGCAATAGTCGTCTAGCCAATAACAATTTAAAAATTGGAAACACAGACTTAAAGTTGTGCATTCTCTACTGAAAATAATTTTACAGAGCTTATGTTTAGTAGCTAGTACATCGAAATCCTCAACTTTTCTACTGCACTAGATTCCTACCAGAATTTCATTATTATTGTTATTATTATTTATGTTGTGGTCCTAGATATGTAGATATCGGTTAGACCGTTATCGCTCCCAGGTCCACAATTGTTTTCAAGACTTCGTATACTGAATAAATTTGAATGCCCAGCACTATGGCGTCATAAATTGCACACACTAATTTCTGGTATAATATAAGAAAAAAAAGTTTGAAAATAGTTTATTTAATAGCGTTTTGTAGACATTGCTTCGCTTACTTTCCACAATTTTGATATATTTGGAATGCCAAGTAGTTTAACTTCAAAATTGATTTTTTTTAGGAGATAATTTTGAACTTCAATATTTCATGTAAATCGCATCGAGATAGTTATCCATTATCAGCTTTGGAAAATAAGCTTTATAATTATGTTTTTGTTGCAATTTTTTTTTTAGAAAAACTAAAATATATGAATTTTTCATACGATATTCGACTTGGAAGTTCTTTCCTGAAAAAAAAAATCAACTTACACCACTTGGCGACCTACCGTTCCATTTCGTTGTCTAAATAATAATAATAATAATAATAATAATAATAATAATAATTATTATTATTATTATTATTATTATTATTATTATTATTATTATTATTATTATTATTATTATTATTATTATTAGATCTATTATTATTATTACTAGCATCAATTACCCACTTCGCTGGGTTACATTAAGAAAAATTAGCAATATGTTGCTATTTTACTTTTACTTAGTTCTTTTCACTATTTTCCTAAAGCTGTCCTTGATATCGGCTATTTTCAATGATTTTTATATATCCCCCTTACCTCAACATGTTGCGGGGGGCACGGCATCGGGAGTGTCACTGTTCATCTCAGCGACCCTGACACAATGAACTCGACACTCATATTAGTCATTTTCTACCATTTATATATATATATATATATATATCAGGTCAAAATGTAGTTCCGGAGGTAAAATATCCCCCCATTCGGATCTCCGGGAGGGGGATGGCTTGGGAAGGACTATTGGACGAGAAAGTAATAATAGGGGGAAGACAGACAGAGAAAGAAAGACAAGGAAGAGCAAAAGGTTTAGGATAGGGACATGGAACGTACGTACTATGTTACAGGGGGGAAAATTAGAAAATCTTAAAGAAGAAATGAAACAAAATAATTTAGATTTGGTAGGCGTTTGTGAAGTTAGATGGGAAGGAATGGGGTATTGAACAGCGAAGAATATAGAATGTTTTATTCAGGTAATGAAAAGGGCTGTAATAATGGCGTAGGAATAACTCTTGGAAAGCGCTTAAAGGAGAAGGTAGTGAAAGTAGAATTTATTGATGATAGAGTTATGATGTTAAGACTTAAAGGGAAAACGAAGGATCTAGTGGTGATACAGACATATGCACCAACGACTTCGCATGCAAATGAAGAAGTAGAGGAAAATTATGAGAAAATAGAAGAAATTATAGATAGGGAGAAGAAAGGTGCATGCATAATTCTAATGGGAGATTTCAATGCAGTTGTGGGAGAAAAACAGGAAGGTAGTATCGTAGGCAAATATGGTTTAGGCGAAAGAAATGAAAGGGGAGAGGGACTGGTTAATTTCTGTAGACAGAATTCACTAGTAATTGGGAACACTTGGTTCAATCAGCACAAGAGAAGAAGATATACATGGAAATCACCAATAGACGGCGGAAGATATCAGATAGACTATGTTATGATTCAGGACAGGTATCGGAATACCTTAAAGAACGCGAAGACCCTTCCCGGGGCTGATATTTTCTCTGATCATAATCTTGTGCTGGCCGAAGTAGGTATTCAACTGAAAAATGTAGACAGAAGAAAAGTAGGTATCAAAGTGTTGAATACTGAAAAGTTGAAAAACGAGGAAATAAGAAATCTTTTCGTTTAAAAAAATCGAAGAAAAATGTTCAAACGAGGAAAGAATAGGTGCAGGTAGTAACGCACGCTGGAAACATATTAAACGTTGCTTACAGCAAGCCGCAGAAGAAGCAGTAGGTTACCGCGAACACAAAACTGCTAAGAAACCATGGGTTACAGAGCAGATGTTACAGAAAATGAGGGAGAGGAAGATGTGGAAACTGGTTGATACAGAAGAGGGCAGAAAGATGTACAGAAAGTTAAATAATGAATTGCGAAGAGAAACAGACTGAGCGAGGGAAGAGTTTTACAAAAGAAAATGCGAGGACATAGAAGAATTAGAAAGAGTTGGGAAATAAGAGGAAATGTACAAGGAGGTGAAATCTATGGAGTTTCGGAGGAAACAAGGTGGTATTATGATGGCAGTAGAAAATAAGAATGGGAAGGTAGTCAGCGAGAGAAATGAGGTCATAGGAAGGTGAAAAGAATACATTGAAGACTTATATGAGAATAGGGATAGACCGTGTAGCCTAAATGTTGAAGTAGAAAATGAAGTAGGCGAGGATGATAAAGGATTTAATATTCTTAGGGATGAGTTTGAAAAGGCTATATCCGAGATAAGGAATGGAAAGACAACCGGAATAGATAACATACCAATCGAATTCATTAAAAATATAGGAGACAAGGGAAAGAAAGAATTGTTCCGATTATGCAATGAAATATATGAAACAGGAGAATGGCCAAAAGACTTTCTGAAAACAATCATGATACCGATGGCTAAGAAATCGAACCCGAAGAGATGTGAGGATTATAGAACTATTAGTCTCATATCTCATGCAGCTAAAATTTTGCTCCGAATACTGAACAGAAGGCTATATGAAAGAACAAATAAAGAAGTTGAAGAGGAGCAGTTCGGGTTCAGAAGAGGCAAGGGCACAGGAGATGCAATTGGATTATTAAGGGCGATCGGTGAAAGATTTATAGAAAAAGGGAAAGAGGTGTATGTTATATTTATTGATCTAGAAAAGGCTTTTGACCGTGTGAATTGGGAATTATTGTTGAGAGTTCTAACGAAGATAGGGTTGGAATGGAAAGATAGAAGACTTATAAGAAACTTATACATGAACCAACAAGTAAGTGTTAGGATAGGGGAAGAACTGACGGAAGAGAGTGCAATTGGAAGGGGTTTTTGACAAGGATGCTGCCTCTCGCCAACACTATTTAATGTCTATCTAGAAGAGATAGTGAAAAAGAGTTTACATGATGATGATGGTATTTCGGTAGGAGGTAGAATGATTAGATGCATAAGATTTGCAGATGATATGGCGCTTGTTGCAGAATCTGAAAAGAAAATCAATAAAATGTTAGAAAAAATGAGAAAGGGCTTTGAAGAATATGGGATGAAAATAAATGTTAGAAAGACAAAAGCCATGGTGATTGAAACGAAGGGGTCTGTGTCAAATATAAAAGTAGGAGAGGAGAAAATAGAACAAGTGAATAGTTTTCGATATCTGGGTAGTATTCTTAGTAATAACATGAAGTGCGAACGTGAAATAAAAGCAAGGATAGGAATGGCGAAAGAAGCCTTTAGGAGGAAGAAAAGTCTGTTTTGTGGGACCTTGAAGAAGAAGTTGAAAAAAAAAAAGACTCATAAAATGCTTCGTGTGGAGTGTTGTACTGTATGGGGCGGAAACTGGACATTACGTAAAGGAGATGAAAATCGACTGGAAGCCTTCGAAATGTGGGTGTGAAGAAGAATGGAAAGAATTAGTTGGGTCGAGCGGAAAACGAATGAGAGAGTGTTAGAAATGGTGGGTGAGAAAAGAACACTTTTAGATATTATTAGGAAGAGGAAGAGAAACTGGTTGGGACATTGCCTAAGAAGAGATTGTATCATGAGGGACGTCCTAGAGAGTATGGTGTCGGGAAAGAGAGGGAGGGGGCGAAGGAGACTACAATTAATGGATGATATAAAAACAGAAAGATCATACGCAAAGACGAAGAAGTTAGCGGAGGACCGTGAAGCATGAAAGCTTCTCAGCTGCGGCGAGTGACCTGCTAGTAAAGGCAGAATATCTATGATGATGATATATATATATCCCCTACCCCTCTCCCAAGTTGTAGGCTGAATTGGGATTTAAACAACATCGGAAGTGTCATTGTTAATCTCAGCGACCATCAAAACTATAGATTCGACACTAATAGATTCGGTCATTTTCGATCATTTTTAAGTGTCTCTCCTCCCACCTCCTCCCTGAAGTTACACCGTCAAAGTGAATAGATTAGTATCATCCCAAGCCCGAACCTCATCGATGTGGAAAATTTAATAAAGATTGGTCAGGTGGTTCAAAAGATTAAGTCACAAACATAATAACTTTCAATTTTATAATATAGATAATTTATATTATTATTATTATTATTATTATTATTATTATTATTATTATTATTATTATTATTATTATTATTATTAAAGTATTCTGTACTTTCGCATGTCCTCGGACTAATGATTTTCTAATTTTTTTTTTTTTTTTTTTTTTTTTTTTTTACGCTTGGGCCTGGAACCGTTTCTTTCTTATTCATTAAATATTAAATAAACTGAAGGTAATCTTAGTTAAGATTTTCAAGTGAAACTGGCGATTAAAGTTTACGAGTTTCATAACCGATCTTGAAGAAATATTTGACTTTTCATGCAAAAATTTTAACAGAACGGAATTATTCTACACTGAGAAAAATCCGTTCTCCGGAAAGCGGTATATTGTACAAATATACGGAATCCTTATATTTACTACGGAAATCAGTACGGAGCATACGTTATCCATATGCTACATATGCACTGTCCATAGATGTTACATCATGCCGTTGCAGGATATCTAACAGTCTTCATTATATTACATAATATATGTATGTTACCTTGGTCAGCTATACGTTATATACGTACATTTGTATATGAGATTATGACTGCTTATATTGCTTCATATGGAAAGTACGTATAGCTGAAATACTTATACAGAAAGTATTATAAATTATGCGTTTTCAGTTATACGTTTGCTGTACGTCAAGTCAAAAAACTACAGGATTTACACATGTAACATACGATTTTACGTACGCCATATACATTTTTTCTCAGTGTAAA
Source organism: Thermobia domestica (assembly GCF_964235325.1). Taxonomy (NCBI): domain Eukaryota; kingdom Metazoa; phylum Arthropoda; class Insecta; order Zygentoma; family Lepismatidae; genus Thermobia; species Thermobia domestica. The sequence goes on from NC_137471.1 coordinate 36,235,687, forward strand.
ATATAACGAAATTTCTTTTTTGCAAAGCGTAGAGAGTGAACTTAGAGTCAAGATCGTGTCTACTATTTTTTAAAATTTTGTTTTTATTTTTGCTTTTTTTTTTTTTTAAATATTCCTCATCATGACAGTAGATATTAATATCATCGACTTGTTAGGAATCTGCCGTTGTTTGACGTGTTTGGGTTCGCTACCTGATGAAAGCTATTTCTTATAATAATCCTCTTGTACGACTATAAGAAAAGAATGATAATCAGAACAAATGTACTCGCTACAAAAAATCTATTTCAGAAAGAAAAAACAACAGTTACTTAAATCTCATATATTAACTTAATTATAACAGGAACCTGATATCATCATCATCATCATCATAGGTATTCTGCCATTAGTGGCAGGTCTGCAAAACTTCCATGCTCCACGGTCTTCCGCTAACTTCTTCATCTTCATGTACATACAAATTTTTGTGTATTGATATTCTCCATGAACTGTAGTATCCTTCCCACTCTTCCACTCTATCCTGCAAGATAAAAAAAAATCTAAAGTATTTTTAATGTAATTTACGATATTTAGGTTTAGAGTATAGAGGAATTTGAAGCTTAAAATATATAAAACGATAATCATGCTTGTTGTTCTGTATGGTTGCGAATCATGGTCGCTTACTCTGAGGGAAGAACATAGACTAAAAGTATGTGAGAACACGATCCTGAGACGAACATTCGGACCCAAGAGGAACGGGAATGGCGGAAACTTCATAACGAGGAACTACATAATTTATACGGTGTACCAAACATTGTTAGGATCATCAAGTCTAGGAGGCTTAGGTGGGCAGGTCATGTAAATAGGATGGAAGAAAGTAGAAACGCTTTCAAAATCTTGACTGGGAGACCAATCGGAAAACGACCATTAGGAAGACCTAGGCGCAGATGGGAGGATAATATTAAGATAGATCTATCAGAGATAGGACTACAAAGTAGAAACTGGATCCAGTTGGCTTAGGATAGAAGTCAGTGGAGAGCTTTTGTGAACGCTGCATTGAACATCCGGGTTCCATAAGTCATAGAGTTAGTTAGTTAGCGTGTAAAGGAAGCTTAACATATTAACGTAAATGTCACTCGAAAGCTGAAAGTGAAAACAAGGTGTGTAGAAGAGCGCAGGTTTAAAAGAATTTTAAGCACAGTACTTGGCCGTGAAGACTTGGAGCACCATGACGATGGAGCTTTTCTTTATAGCATGGAATTAGCGCTTCTGCGTAATATTTGGTGGTGTGTCTGGTCTGATGCAGTGATGCCAAATTGAAACATTATAAAATACCATCTCCACAGGCAAAAAAATCCAATTTACCGTCTGAAATTCCTACGTTACACTAATTACAATTATAATATGTAATATGAAAAATGAAACCTCTGTGGGTTTCAATTTTTTTTAAAAAACAAAATCTAAAAAAAAAAAATATTCTTAGCTTACTAATATATGATTTCTTTCGTCGAAAGATTTTATTTTATTTTTAGTTTAGTGCCACTTTCACCAGCTAGGTTATATGAAACGCGTACTACAACTTAATGTGGAATCCGAAACACATGCGCTCCTGCCATCCATCACATATCACAACTTCCTACCATCTGCTTCTACACACCGTAACACTTAATTGTAAAAATCTTCGTTTTCCACATAGATAATTTTTGAGGAACGGCTTGAAAGTTGATAGTTTCTCTTTTGATGTTTTACATTTTTGTTTTATTCATTTGTTAATTTGTTATATTTTCTGTTTCATTTCTTAAATACCCAAGCACAAATCGTGTTCTTGAATTTTAAACATCGCAGGTGAATAACTCACTGGACAAACAGCTTTCGCATTAGCATGCACATTCCCGACAGCAAAGAAAATACTTTGAGCAACGCTTCGAATTTGAATATCAACATTGATTTTCTCCTTGTTGATTACTCATTATGTTTACTTTCTGACCGTAGGAAACTTTGTAGATTTATACATGTGTGCATATATATCAAGGATCTTATAAAATAGATCTGCCCATATATATCTTCATCCTATTAAATCAATGAAGCCAAAAAACAACCGAGAATCGGCACTTCTGATTGGCTACTGTCGTTTATGCCATCGTTTGATTGGCTACTTTCGTTTCCGCCATGATTGTTGACTCAAAACATTGCGATCCTATTGGGCGGAGTGGGCATAGTAGGGGTGGCGAAACTGTGACGTATGGCTTCAGCATTTTGTTGTAAGAGCAGATCCTCTATTTTATAAGAGGGGGCCGCTGTGGCTCAGTGGTAGAGCGTTCACCCCTGGTGCTAGGGGTCTCGGGTTCAAACCCTGCTTCCGCCGAGTGAACCTTGTGGTGGACAAATACCGTGTGCGAGGGTTTTCTCGGGGTTCTCCCGCTTCCTCCCACTTTCTTTATTCCCCCATTTCATTCATCTCTCATCATCATCGTCTCCTTTAGCCTAACCGGCATAATCGTGGGACGTAAAACTCAAAAATTTCATTTTTTTTTCTATTTTATAAGATCCTTGATATATATTAAAACTCCTGCATATGTTTATCTTTTTCAGAAAAGTAACGTGAAAACCCCCTAAATGAAATTTTCTCCCCAAGTTGGGAACACTAACGGCTTTCTGTCTTGTCTTGAATTTCCAAGTCTCTCATAGAGGTCACTTTGAGCTTGTATCTTTTGACTTCTAGATGGGCCTTCTGATTGGCTCTACTCGATTATAACTTTGAGGGTTAGTCTTTGGGTAAGCTTTCAGGGAACTTATCTCTTCTCTGATGTTCAACCAAAACCAATTTTCGTTTGTCTCTTTAGCACACATACACTCTGCCCACTGCCGAGGTTAATAGAGTAGTAAGATTGGGTCAAATCGGAAACGAGACGCTGATTGGCTGGTGATATTACATTACCACAGAAGCAGAAAGAGAGAAAAGCACAAAAGCCACAGACAGACACGACGATGCTTGGCGTTTGAGAAGAAATAATGATATTAATCGCTGCTTATATTTTCTTTCGGGTTAATTATTTGTTCTGGGCTTCATTTTATTTGACGAAATTCTCTTTTTAAGGCTGAATTTGACTTTTGAATGTGAAGTTCTTATTAATACACTTCATGTGAATGAACATCATAATTCTCACAACAGTTTAATTATTGGTTTATTCCCATTACGATATATTTCACTTATTTTTGCATTCATTGTCGTTTTATATTTTACTTACTGAACATTATCTTCCTGTCATTTACATACTTGAAAATCAGTTTGAATTCTTTTTGTTTTGCTACACATTTCGATGATCGAACGTGGAGACCACCAGTGGCGTTGATTTCTGTATAACTTGGGGTAGGGTGCTTCAAGTATATTTAAGTGGGAGTATGTTTAGCAGAAGGGGCCCAGAAGCACGTAAAAAACACAAAATTTACAGGAGAAATGAATGGTGCAAGTACTTAGATTTAACATAACGTAACCAAATCTAACCTAAACTAACCTAATCTAACCTGAATTAACCTAAAGTAACCTAATATTAGTAGAAATAAGTGAAATCCTATCATTTTTTGGAAAATTATGCTGGACCCTTATACCAACATAATATAACATAAACTAACCTAACCTAACCTAAGCTGACCTAAACTTACCTAACCTAAGCTAAACTAAACTAAACTAAACTAACGTGAACAGAAATTACCAAAATTGTAACATTTTTTTTTAGAAAAAAAGAGCTGAACCCTTCCTGCTAAACATAGGCCTTTAAGTGTTTCATTGTTATATAAGGCAGCAAATATTCAATCAAATACAGTATATCTAAATTCTGGGGAGGGTCCAATTAAACTTTTGTAGGACGAGCTCCTGCAGCCCTCCATGATCGGTGCCTATGGAGACCACCATGTGACAAAGAACTCTGTCCAACTCTCTGATGCTTTATCTAATTGAGAGAAAATACATCTCGAGGTAGTACCATTAACGTGTCATATTTTCTTCCTCAATGAGCGATGTATCCAGCAAGATGGAAACCTCTTCACTGGTTTAGATATGTTGGAAACACACAGTAAATGTTGAAACGTTAAAGAGGTCATAAAAAATCCGTTTTGAAAAAAAAAAAAGTTAACGTAACTCATCAAGCATTGTTTGCTATCACAGAAGAAAGTAATGGAATCTGGCATACGGACTGAGTAACCTGCTAATGTTGAACGTCTTAAACACTCCATAAGCATTGTTTCCTAAGGTTGAACTAACTAGCTAGATATTTGCTAGTCAGAAGGAAGTGATGAGATTGCTACACGTACGAAGTAGACTGCTGATGCTGAACGTCTTAAGCACTCCATAAGCATCGCCGATATCGGACAGAGAGCTTAACGAACTGAGGTGACTAGTATTATTACTACATTAAATGATATCATTCACACGAGTGACTTGTCTGCTGAGTTAAATAATCACGTGACGTTTTTTGCATTGTTTCACACCTCGTGGTCCCGAGTTGTATCGTTCTGTTTGTTGTAAAAAATTGTTTCCATAAGTGAATGTAGATTATGCTCAGAAACAGTGACGTACGCATTAGTTAGTTTAGGAGGGAAGAGTCCAAACTCAAAAGTTCATATAATTTTAGCTTCTTATATACAAATATTAATGATAAACGCTTATGTTTACATATTATCTTGCTCAAGGAAGATGGAAATCCCAAATCCTCCCTTATGTAAGTCATTGTAGAGAGAAATTAATTGTGTAAATAGAAAAGAGGCCATGTGTTTGGGGTAGTCGATGTGAGGAATTTAAAGACAAGAACAAAGAGGATTTGGTATGTAATGAAATTTGCAGTACTTTGTTTTCAAACTTCCCAAAACATACTGATACAGAAATGAAATCTCTTGATAAGTCATGCCTCATGTACGAGGGTTTTTGATGATAAAGGGACAACGGGTTAGTCACCTCCCTCGCTGTTAGTCTGCTCCCAATTGTCACCCACACATGTTGTATTGAACATCAAGTAATACATGGTATGGCATATTTCAAGAAGGGTTTGCAACACATATTTTCCATAAGAATGAGATTAATGTTAATGCTTCTTGTAATTGACGTAGTAAAAGTATCGGTAAAATGTTCTAACCACCATTTTCCTCTTATTTTGCAGATTGCATGAAGTAGACGTTAAGGAAGTTACAGGTCAATTGAAACTCAGAGGTCAATTGTTCTACTACAAAGAGTGTACCACCGCCACTTTCGTATTAGGGATGCAACTTCTGAATCCGTGAATAGTCGTTTGGTTGGACGTTTCAGAGAATATAGTTCAGTAGCTGATTTGCCACGATCGGAGAGACCTCGCTTACCAGGAACACATACAGCAATTGAACGGGATTGGAGGAGTGTCGAAGAAGCACCGGAGGTTTCCACAAGAACACGGGCTTGCTTGTACAGCATTTTAAAACATGATCTGCATCTGTATCTCTACAAAGTACAACTTGTACAACAGCTGCAACAAACAGATTTGGGTATCGTCTCAGATTTGGCACTCGCGTTCAGGAGTTGATTCGTGGATTTTGTTGATGATTTGGTTAGGAGTGACGAAGCATACTTCCACTTCCATGGGTACGTAAACAAACAGAATTACAGGTCTTAGGGCACCGAGAATCCACAGGTTGCTAGAAACGTCCACAACACCCTTAAAGTGCACCGTATGATGTGGTGTTACGTCCTGGAGAATCAATTGGGCTTACTTCTTCGAAGATGGCAATGGTAATGCAGTGACCGTCTCCGGTGCTCGATACCAGTCGATAATCAAAGAAGTTTTGTGCCCTGCAGTAGAGTACTGACCAGACGTTTGGTTCAAGCAAGATGACGCCATAGCTCACACATCTAAGGATACATTCGCACTTCTACAATCTATTTTGGAGCATAACGTCATTTCACGTAATGCAGATGTTCCTTGGCCACTACGAACTCCAAATTTTGCCGCCACTAAACTTGCCATTGAAACCACCTCAAAGAACGGGTATATACAAATGATCCTCAAACAATACAGAGACTCAATGAGAACATCCTCTCGGAAATCAAAGCGATAACTCCAGTTACTTCGACAAGTGTGATGATGAATGTTGTAGCAAGAGGTTACGCGTGTGAACTGCATCATGGTGGATATTTACGTTAAACTATTTTTCACACGTAGATGACAGAAATCGTCCAGATGTAATGTACCAGCATTTCGAAACATATTGTTAACATACACGAAGAGTTATGCTCTTTAGAGACCCACTCGTTATTATGACCCACCCTGTATAACATTAGAATTTTCAGTATAAAAAGAATTCCCTCCAAAAGTTTCTCTGCTGCTCCGCTTGCACACTCAAGAAATGAACACTAGTTTCATTCATGAACTACTGTAAGCAAACATATTATATATCTGACGTATGATAAAAAATAATATGATTCCTGATAAATATCTCAAAATACAGATACATTAAAAGTCATTCTCCTTTTCCAGAAGAAAAGGCAATCAATCATGCGCACCAATCCTCGGAGGCCAAGGGGGCCGAACCGCTCCGAACGTATTTATATTAAAAATCCTCATTGAAGTTTTATTCAATTACATTTAGCAAACCTGAATGGACTACTCAAAAGTTATGCAAAAAGCATTGAGAGCTCAAATTGACATTTTTTGTGAAAACATCATTTAAAGAATTTTTGCATTCGTCACCAAAATATAATTCGTCTAAATGGTACATTGTGCAGAACACCAATCTAATATATCAAAATGAAATTGATCTTCTGGGTTTTGTCAATCACAGGAGAAAGGTTGAACTGTCTGAAGGGATTCTTTTGAACATAGGATATTTGTATCCTAAGAGGGAATGTGGGGACAATAAGTAACAGAAATTCAAAATCTCATGAAACTCGATATAGAAATTCCTGATTAAAAAATAAGGGGAAAGAAGTTTTACATATTTAAAAAAGAATCTTTTAAAGACAGAGCAAGAAATTTTCCACATTTGTGTCACATTCAAATCGACTCTTTCTGTTATTAATGAACGCATCACAGGAAAACGGCTGAAATATTTGAAATAAATGTATGTAGCCTAGTTCCAACTGCACTTTTATCATGTCAATTTGATTTCATCTTAAGGGGATAGATGGATTCAAAATGTTAGCAGAAAATATAATATTTTATTGAATTTTTATCATTAAACTATCTGGACCTTATGCAGAGTTGTTTTGACGTCTATTTAACGCCATACTATGGGGTTGACTAACGGATGGTTATCAAAATTGTATTCAGAGTCTCTGATTAGGACGTAGTATTTGACGAAGTTAATCACATGTGACTAATTAATCTAGAGCAGAGGCTAATCTTTTACCCATGGTTTAGCGTGCGACACACCATTTCGTATTTCGTATTTCATATATTTTCCATTTTACAGACTACGCATGCGCTTATCTACTTTTCCGTAGCTGCCACATTTATTTTTCTCACCCGATGCATTAGGGTTATATAAGTTAATCACACCCAAATCATCATTTTAGTTGTACTCAAAGTAGACTCTGAATACCAAAAAGTGCACCTTCCTTAGTAAAGAGTTAGTATTATTACTAACTAGTGTGCGACTAACCCTCGATTAACGAATCCTCTCCGAATACCGCCCTCTGAATCCAATACGATCGACTTTCTATGCGTTTCTTTTTTACTTGCAACCCCAAGTATGCTATCAATCCACAGTGACAATCATCCATGCTCACTGAGCAACTAGATCTAAAATTCTTTCAGCTGATTTCTCCACATTGCATTGTGGACAGAATGCTTCAAGAGTGATTAAGATGGATCACTATGTGTTCTCGGTGCTATGCTAAAGGCTGCTTGAATAGTGCAGCGTTGCCAGATAGTGTCGAGTGTTACTGATGCCAGATAATAAAAATACTAATGATGGAATTCTGCTTGGATAATTACTGGAGTAATTAGTTTTTGACCTTTGCCACAATTCATAGCTAAGTTCCGCTTCTCAAACTGCAACGCTAGAACCCAGGAATTTTCTTATTGTAACTACCACAGTAAAAGTTCAAATTTGGCAATAACGCATTATGGCGTTCTGCGCAAGTTTCTTCTCAAAATCTATTTCCTTAGATGTAAATTAATACTTATATAAAATATGAAACATAATACGAAAAACGATCGAATAATATGTCTATTTCGGAATTAAGAACGTCACTTTAAAATACTTTACACATACAAATAAATATTTCATAAAACTGAGCACTTCTAGTAAGATCTAACAGTAAGTGCCATCTTGTGTGCTCATTGTAAAACGAATAAAATATTTTCTTTTATTTGTTATCTTTTTCGATATCAGAAGACACAACGAAATGAATCAGCGTCTTGTGTTGTAGCTGAAACATAACTCTATCTTATAGTACAATATTTATAATCATGGGCGGCGATTAGGGGGGGCAAAGGGGGGCAGTTGCCCCCCCACTTTTTTGAAATGACCCATTAATGTATAGGGCCTATAATTTCATAATGTCACCATTTTATTTTGGAAATATAAAGTTTTTGTATGTATTAATGGTTCATAGAATAAAAATGGTGCCATAAAATATTTGCCGTTCCGTGAGTACGTATTGGTTGTCTTCCCGTACAGTGAAGATAGCTACATGAATTGCGTTTTAATTGCCACGAAAAATGACCCAAAAATTAACCTATTGGAGTGCCACAATTAGAGTGTACTTTCATTTCTTCTTACAAGGGCTCGATATGTTAGTCAGTCGCTTTAGAACTAATTGAGATAACATTTCGCAAAAAAAAAAAGAAGTTCTTCACAAGCAGTGTTTCTTTCAGAAACAATGTTCCGGGGCGTACACTTAGTATTCTGGAGGGAGCACTGCAGGTACTACTCTATTTATTATTATATTAGAGACGTATTATTTTGGTCTCCTTCGAGGGGGTGGGATACTCTCAGAGCTTCGGGGGGCAGTGCCTCCCAAAAGCGTGTCTGGAAGAAACACTGTTCACAAATTATTCTTTAATTGCACAAAAATCGACAGTTCCTAAAATGTCTTTTCTTCTTTCTAATGGTAAGGAATATTTTGATTTGATTTTTCTGAGTTTAACATCCCGTTCAGCAGTGAGACTATATGAGACGTGGACCTACTAATTAACGTGGAATACAAACCACATGAGCTCCCGCTAGGAATCGAACCCTGGTCTCCCACGTCAAAGGCGCGGCATTGTTTTGCAGTGTAATATATGAATTTAGGAGTATACATACTGTATACAATTTTGTATATACAAATAAATTTAGTGAATTCAACATAATTCTAGGTTTTAGGATTATTTTGCATAACTGGAGTGTGGAATGATTCTAAGTATTGTTGGGTTTTGATGTATTCCAAGAAAGTGAAAACTGTACCTAATGGCAACGATTATTTTTCGGGAAGCTGCAAAAGTAGTTCTTTAAATGTCGCAGGATAGGCTTGTAGTATTTACTGTTTTTCTAAGAGTAATAACATGTAATAACATGCATGGAATTAAAAATATAAATTGTTCATTAATTCCAGTTTCAATATAACTTTTGCGAAACAAGCCTCATTTTTCATTACTATTCGGTTAATATTATCATTTCTGTTTGTTTTGCGAGTTTGTTATCAAATAAGCCCCTAATCTGACCACACGAATTAATTTTCCAGACAGAATTTTAAGATGTTCATGAGCAAGGAATCAAATCTTTTCCTACACCTTCGTTGTTTAAGAGTACAAAGTGCTAGTATCTACTTGCGTCGCTCTTGTCAATTTACTTAGTAAAATAAGAAACAAGATATACGGTATTTTAACTGGAAAATACAGTATCCTAATAGTTATACAACCTTTCGTCAAACAAAATGTTAGAAGCAACCAAAAAACTAATATTGATATACAAATATTGAGATCATGTCTTGCCCCCCCACTTTTGACGTCCAACCGCCGCCACTGTTTATAATATATAACGTTTGATTGTGCAGTAATTAAGTGAATGAGCTGAAATATGTTTTAGCTTCCGGGTGGTAATCTACGGTACCTTAAAACGCTTAGGATTCTATTAAGCATTCCATGAGTTCCTGTGAACCCACACTTGACATTGCATGAAATACCTCTAGTGAGAAAACAGGAAAAAGAAGCTGAAAATATGACTAAGCCTCAACAGTGTCTTGCATGCATATCATAATGGATGTTTAAACAAATATATATATATATATATATATATATATATATATATATATATATATATTAGTTTTTAACTTAGCAACACTTTACTTGGTGTATTTGCAACTTAAATCAAGTAATAGAAGGTATTTTATTTTCTGTGTACTTTCTGGTAAGTAGCTTTGTGAGCACGTGAGTTTTCTGACAAAATTTACAAGTTTGTCATCTGTTAATTCCATTTTTGCACAAGAGAGTAGTTCACAAATAAAAGCAGAGATGGAACTTCTGTTGTATATTTAGTTTTCTCTTTACATTCATCATAATGAAAGCTTAATTTCAAATTATCTAACCAACTTTATTGCCGAAATATGTTCTTTCTAATATATGATTTAAAAAAATAGTTACCATTATTTCCCAAATTTACAAATGAATTATTAGAACAGAGTTTCCCGTCATAGAAAACCATAAAAATAGCTTCTTCTGCTTGAAAAACATTAACAATTGTATTACTATACATTTATCTACATCTAATAGGCTATCAGTTAATTTTAAGTATGTTTTATACCAAATGAACTGCAGTGAAATATATATTAAAGTAAACAATAGGCGAAGATTCCATTACAGCATGTTCACTCGAATTGACAGAATGTTTAAACCTTGATTAAAGTTTAGGTATTCATTAACCATCATTTGCTATAAGTGAAGGAAGTGCTGGGATTTGTCACATGAACTGACTGATGAACATCTAAAGTATTCCTTAACAATAGCTTTCTATACCTGAAGGAAGTAATTGCATCTGCCACACTCTCTTACTGGCGTGCTGATTCTGAACATCTTAAGTATTCATTAAACATTGTTTGTAATGTCAGAAGGAAGCAATAAGAGCTGCTACCTGGACTAACTATAGTACAGACGGTATAGCATCATTGGCTTCCTGCGAAAAGTTGTAGTAACGTTTATGGGGAGTGGCCAGTTTGGTTACTCGTGGCTCTCTGAGCGCAGTAGACGGTTGGTGGTGATTGGCTACCCTCTTACCACATCCCGAGTGACGAGCAGGTCCAAGCGCAGGAAGCCAATGACGTTATGCCTTCTGGACTATACCTTTCTGATGCCCTACGTCTCAAGCACTTGACAAATATTGTTTGGTATGGCTAAACTAAGTAATGGGTTCTGTCATACGGCCTGACTAACCTACTGATGGTAAATGTTTTACTAGACTTTGTAAAGACTTCATAGGTGTCGCTCACAGCGAACAGAGTGCTTAACGGCGATTGAGCCGCCTATCGCATAAAATAGAATCGTTCACACAAGCTACTTGTCTGCTGGACTGAGTAATCATGTGACGCGCTTTCTGCATTGTTTCACACTTCATGGTACCGAATATGGTAAATGTTTACTTTTGCATATGATCTTGCTCAAAGAGAGCTTAGAACGCAGAAATCCTCCTCGTGTATGCCCTATTTAATATCTAAGAGAAAAGAGGTCCTGGGATTGAAATACTTTTCGTTAGAATTATAAAAAACAACAAAGGAAAAAAAATCAGTGTGGAATGAAATTTACTATACTTTTTTTTTTTTTTTCAAATTTTCCAGACTATTCTGCTTCAGAGCTTTCATGACTTATGTATGAAGGTTTTCACCAGTAATGACGCTAGAGGGGGCAAATAAGTTGCACGCTTCCCTGGTGATCACGACATTTTCCGATTGTTCCTTAAACACATTGTATTGTAACGTAGGTCAGTAATATAAAACTTATTTTCGGTATAAAAAAAAATAGGTGTCTTTGTACGTTTCTCTGCCCTATCCTTGCCTTGCTTCAAGAAACGAATGCTGGCGTCTTCTCTGGTTTTCATTCATAACACACGGGATCAGGGGGGGTAAAAGTGCGGGGGAACGCGAGAAGACGCCGTTACCCCACTTCAAAAAAATATGTACGGCGTCTCCCCAGTTCCTAAAATATTACAATGGGCAAAGATAGGCAGGGAGACGGTGTGACGTCATGCCGCTATCTACCGTCCCCCTACTCTTTTCAGATCCACTTTTACCCCTGCACGAGATGCAACCAGAGGAATGAATAATAATCAAATGGAAAGGTTAGTGGCAAGTATTTCAAAATTCACCGACAATAAGGACCATTCTCATCTCCCAATAGGAAAAGAGCTCAACCATGGGCGCCGATCCTGTAGTTTGCTTGGGACTAAATATTTTTATTAAAATCCTCATTAATATCTTGTTAGATTACATCTGTCAAACTTGAGTATCTCTCACCCAAAGTTATGCAGAAATCGTCACGGGCTCAAGTTGCAAAATTTTTGTGTAAACAACATTTTCATAATGTTCACACTCCTCATCAAAATATATAATCCACTATGACTGTACTTCAATGATAGTTACATACTTTTCGCGAAGAAACGGGCCGCGGTGGCTCAGTGGTAGAGCGTTCACCTCTGGTGCTTGGGGTCCCGGGTTCGATCCCAGACCCTGCCAAGTGAACTTTGTGGTGGACAAACACCCTGTGCGTGGGTTTTCTCGGGGTTCTCCCGTTTCCTCCCACTTTCTTCATTCCATCATTTCATTCATTACTTATCACCATCGTCTCCTTTAACCTAACAGACATAACCGTGGGACGTAAAACTCAAAGATTTCATTTCATTTTCGCGAAGAATACGGATCCAATAAATATAAATGTAGCTGATCTATGTCATCGAATCAGTGGAAAATGGTCGAGCTATCTGAAGTGAATATTTGGCAGTAGTTGTCAACTACCTCAAACTTGGATTTTTATCAAGTTGCTTTGATTAAAATGTGTTGTCCTAATGGGGACTATAAGGGTAATAATGACATAAATACAGTTTCTCATAAGCCCGCCAAGTTAGAAAGATAGATCTCGGCTTAAAAATTTCTCATTAAAAATAAAATGACACATGTGTCAGCCAAGGGCGCCGATTTCTCTGTAAATTTGGGGGCGGGGGCATTCAGATGCAGAAGGTATATATATGAGGATTTTAAGACAAATTGCATTTAAGTCAAATTATTGTCAAATATTGTATATTCATAAATACAATAGGGGAGCCCACATGAGCTTTGGAGGGCCCGGGCTACCCAGGATCGGCGCCCTTGGTGTCAGCGTTATTGAAAATTCCAGTTTTAAGGTGGATCACTAGATGTTCTCGGTGCTATGCTAAACACTGCTTGAATAGTGCGGCGTTGCCAGATAGTGTCGAGTGTTTACTGGTGCCAGATAATAAAGGAAGTAATCATGGAATTCTGCTTGGGTACTTACTGGAGAAATTAGTTTTTGATCCTTACTGCAATTCACAGCTAAGTTCCGCTTCTCGAACTGCAACGCTAGAATCCAGGAATTAAACGTACAAATTTGGCAACAACGCATTATGGCGTTCTGCGCAAGTTTCTTTTCAAAATATTTCCTTAAACATAAATTAATATTTAAATAAAATGTGAAACATAACACGAAAAACGGTCAAACAATATATCTATTTCGTAATAAGATCGTTACTTTTAAAGTACTTTTTCACATTCAAATAAACATTTCATAAAATTGAGCACTTCTAGTAAGATTCAACAGCAAGTGCCATCTTTTGTGTTCATTGTAAAAAGGAATCAAATATTTTCTATTATCTTTTTCAATATCAGAATACATAACCAAATGAATCAGTGTCTTGTGTTGTAGCTGAAACATAACCTTATAGTACAGTATTTATATGGGTGTCTTCCCACTTGCGACAGTCCTATTAGCGACAGGAACTGTTAACTGTCCTATGAGCGACCGATTCGATCTGTTACTGCCCTATGAGTCACCGATTCGTTCATACTAAGATAATGGAAGAAGATAAGGTTCTCTCTTCTTTAACTTGTTTCATGCTAATGTGATTTTGAACCTAACAAAATGTACTATGAAAACTTTCGCTCTACCTGAATTTAATACGTGAGAATGCTCTCATTACATTAACAATCTTTTATACGGTTTTTCTATTATTATATTTTTGAATTAATTTCTAAGAATACATTTACTATATCGAGGGGAAAACTAAATACTTGGAGTAGCTCCGCCTTTGTCTATGATCTACTGTAATATGATTAAAAATTTCATGTTAAAATTATACGGAATATAAGTTTAGATTGAATATGTTTATGGCATAAGAAAGAAATCAGAAAGAGGTAGGGGCGCCCGAAGAAAATTTTCTAGGGAAGGGCATCTCCATGGTTGCTGTATCACATCTGGTATATCTGATATTTAATATATGTGGTTTGCTATATTACGTATACATTTTTGTGAGCCAGGGGGGCAACCCCTGCCTTGCAATCGGGCGCCCATGGAAAGAGGGTACCACTTGAGGATATCAAAGAAATCTGAAAACACGGTGTATTCGAAGAAATTATTACACAAGGTACAGATCTCTCGCAGGACTTAACAGTTCGTCTAGTTATAAGGTACTATTTCAGATTGCTACACGACAAGCTTTTATGTATAAGTCAAAACAAGGGAGGAAGGCAAATCAAGCAATTAGTTTACGTTTTAGTAGCTTACAATAGGGGGGAAGGTAGTTTAAAGACTTTGTTTACCTTTTGGATTGTTTAGAGTGAACTACATTGTAATTGATGGGATTGGTTGAGAATAGCCAATCAGATGTAAGGGATCTCAAAAGCTGTCTTTTGTCATTGACTTTTTTTATTTTATTCACGGTGAAACTGTTACACGTTTAAGTTTCTTAAAATAAAATATATTACTTTTTTGAAGAAAGGGGATATTACAACTGGATTTTCAATAATTACATAGGAATATACTTTTCATGGAAATATCCCTGTTGTCTCGTTAAATTATTTGATATGTTTTATGTCAAATCTAACTCAAAATTAAAATAAGTTTTATTTGCACTCACAGTAGAGGAAAAATATATTGGACGAACAGTATCACTGGCACGTACATATTTCATACCAAGGTTGTTCGGGCGCTAATAACGCCAGAGGCAAACATACTTTACGAGATGGAATCATATCTTCCATCATCTCAATGTAAATGAATCGGTCGCTCATAGGACAGATAACAGTTCCTGTCGCTAATAGGACTGTCGCTTCTGGGACTAATTCTTTATATGTAACGTTTCATTGCGCAGTAGTTAAGGGAATGAGCTAAAACAGTGGTTCTCAAACTTCTTGTCACTGCGACCCACATTAAACAATAAAAAGTATTTTGTGGCTCACCTACTTTTCTTCAAATACACATTGGCATTCTGTGTAATGGTGGTGAATTTCAAAACAGTTAAATTTTATAAATAATATCTCTAATTGCAGTTCGTTTAATAACAGTACGTATGAGTGATTAAAATGAAATTTATTTGGGGATGTTGTAAACACCCCGAGCGACCACGAATGTTACGAAGTGGAGCTCGATGCTTACATCTTAATAAAGCAAAATTTAGTTGGTTGTTTTCATATCTATCGTAAATATCTCACTTTCAAATTAAATTGTAATGTAAATTTATGAGTATAGTGGTCCTGTCGGTACAAGAACGTCAGTCGGTGACGATCGAGCAAGTGTAATGTAAATTTCTTTCTCAATAACTGTATTTGTTATATGAAATTGTACGCTTGCGCAAAGAGGGTTAAAGTGTTTCCATTAGAAAGATAACACAGAACTAACGCTAGTTCCGACTCAATGCCCTATCCGGTGACAGATTTTGACTCACGCATTATCTTTCCATCCTAACCCAGCATCTCTACTGACTGTACAATAGGGCAGGGCTCTGAGTAAGCACTTACTCTTCACTTCAGTAACAACACTTCCAATTATCATTTTCTGAGTAATACTTCACAAAAGTTTCTGCATCAAAAGGAGAAACTTCTCCAGACCCATCAAAATGGCGGGCCGGAACCCACCAATGGGTCGCGACCCATACTTTGAGAAACACTGAGCTAAAATATGTACTGACTTCTGGGTGGTGATCCACTTTAAAGACAAATTGGTAGCATTTTCTGTAATTTCCCTCTTCATAGACTATTGCAAGCAACGTATGCTGATATTTATTTGTTGATTGAATTTGTGTTTTTAGTCTTTTTTTCAGCCGCGAGCTCATATGAGTTATGGACTTACTGCTTAAACGTGAAATAAAAAAAAAAAAAAAAGTTCGCAAATCGAACCTGGATCTCCTATGCTAACCGTATAACTATGAATAATCTCACCTGTTTTTGAGGTTACAACACGATGAAGTTTTTAAACAGTTTGAAATCAATTTTGAAATATAGTAGTTACCTGTTAGCTCATCTTAATTTTTTCCCCGTGTTACTTTGATTCAAAGGGTGTATTCTAAAGGAGAAGATTTAGTTCAAAATTTATCAAAAATACTGTATGAGAGCTATTCAAGTTTGGAAGATACAACTCGATATATAAACCCGTCATTAAAAGTAAGGGAATTATGTCCCAGTGTTGCTTGAAAAATCTTTATTTAAGGAAATCTTTTAAATATTTTTTTGTCTCTGAGATTGCCGTTGTCTGTTGTTAGCGAGCACATATAAGGAAAATGGCTGAACCTTTGGCGTAAATTTTGGAGTATAGGGTGCATTCTGAGGGAATAGAGAGGATCAAAAAGTATCCCTATAATAGAGGTTTTTTTTTTTTGTTTTAGCCATTAAACATTGTACACCTAATACGTTATTTTTTTCCACCGTTATTTTCAATAATTCCAGCATTATGTATACGCATGTCATTGCATGACGATGATCATCCATGTTCACTGAGCAACTATGGATATACCGCATTGACTTGACACCTAGTTTTCCATTCCAAGCGCTGCTATTGGCTGAAGGAATTCCACTCTCTTTCGCTAAGGCTCTCTCCCTTAGCAACAACTGAACCCTTATTGGCTCAACGCGTGGGTGTCAGCTTTAGTTCACAGTTTTGCTACGGCTCAAGACATTTTGGCAACACTATAGAAGGTACAATGTTTTCAGATGAGTGTGAGCATTTTCTAAAAATTGCATTGCTCAGAGAATGCTTAAAGACTATTTCAGACGGTAAGTAGTCTTTGAGCATTTTGTCAGTCCGTACGAACCTCGGTTTAGTCTTTAAGGTAAACAATCTGAGAGAATCATATCAACCTGTAAAAGTAAGCAAGAGACAAAATACTATCAACTACAATAATAAAAAAGAAGACAAATTTCTATCACTCGACAAACGTAAGCCATTGAACATTATGGGCCTTATGCAGAGTCGTTTTGACGTCTGATTAAAGCGATACTACGGGGTTGATTAACGGATGGTTATCAAAATTGTACTCAGAGTCTCTGATTAGGACGTAGCATTTGACGAAGTTAATCACATGTGACTAATTAATCTAGAGCAAAGGCTAATCTTTTACCCGCGGTTTAGAGTACGACACAACATTTCGTATTTCGTATTTCATGTATTTTCATTTTTACAGACTACGCATGCGCTCATCTACTTTTTCGTAGTTGCCACATTTATTTTACTCACCGATACATTGGGGTTCTATAAGTTAATCATACCCAAATCAACTTTTTAGTTGTACTCAAAGTTGACTCTGAATACCAAAAAGTGCAGCTTCATTAGTAAAGAGCTAGTATTCCAGTAACTAGTCTGTAACTAACCGTCGATTAACGAATACTCTCTGAATACCGCCCTATAAGTCTAATGAATTTAAGTTTACAAAGTAGGCAATTGATCAATATCTTATCACTCTGCAGAAGTAAGCAGAAGAAGAACACTGTAAGCACATTTAACTTTAGTCAACAAAAGTCAGATTCACGATAGGAGAATTTATTATAGCAAAAGTGAGCAATAGAAGTACAGTTTAAGTAAAATAAACCTTAGTTAGCAAAAGGAAATTAAATATAAATTAAATGGTTTGTTTTGGATGTTTCCTTGGACTTAGAGAGATTCACAAGGAAGGGTGGATAACGTGGTAGGAAACGGTGCTATCCGGTCTGTCTTTTAGTTGCGTTTCGGAGGTGACAGGGAAATGCTGTGCCACCAGATCTTCTTATATATCCTTGGAGTTGGCATCCGTGGGGATTTTCCTGATGTCAATCATGACTATTACGACCAAGGATACTGGAAGGAGTAGGAGTATCCTTCGTTGGAGCAGAATGTGTCAATCTTTTCATAGTCTCGTATGATGGTACAGTCACGAACATAAATAAATGGAGGTTTGAACCTTAAGAAATAATGGCTCCAAGCTCCATTTATTTATGTTCGTGACTGTACAATGAAATATCAGTTAGTAACGATGCCAGACCAGTTTGCGTGGTGCGAAAGTGACTTCATGAGAGTTTTCATTAATTCAAACTTCTTATCTATAAGAAATATATATATATATACATATATATATATATATATATATATATATATATATATATATATATATATATATATATATATATATATATATATATATATATATATATATATATATATGAGTAATCTTCTCGATTCACAATGCCGTAAGCGGTGCTGTCTGCTGTTGCACTGCTTCTTACGTGAAAGGTGTGACCACCTTTAACCTTGAACTCTGGTACTCAGAGAGTCAAACACGTTTCGAAATTGAAACAGTGATAAAATCGGGCCATTTGATGGCCCTTTTGCCGTCTTCTTTGGATATTTTAATCCGGAAAGGCCCTCAATCCTAAGTGACGTCTATGATGGGCACAGATGTGTCTTCCAAGTTCAGATTCGAGAGGCCTGCCGCGGAGGCTCGCTGTCGTCGACATTAGAGGAAATGGTTTCCCACGGGGGACTGCTTTCTAACTGATGGGATCCACTTGGACATCCAGTTCTGTGTCACGTAGACTGTGCTCTAGTCGCCTACGTCTTGGCTGCATTTTGCCAAATGGAATGTTCGTAAGGCGTATCCTTTTGCGTAGGCCGGACTGTAGAGTAATAGTTATAACGTTACTGTTTATTTTTCTTAATATCTTTCATTTGGCTGGGGACAGACTTTCTGTATTTAATTTTCTGGGTTGACGTAGTTTTAAAGTATAAGCATTTTATAATTACCAACAAATCTCTTTCACAGCTATAATATTCGGTTCCATAATACCTTTCTAATTGTAATATGCATATTGCCCTGTAAGAATATAATAAATATTCAGCAACTGGATTTTGTAATAGTTTTCATTTTTGCTGCTATAGCAGAACTATATATGGTACATCAGCTATCTACCGAGTAAGGAACAATGTACTGTATATTGTACACTCATGTCCAAAATCATTGTCGCATGTCTATAAATATGTTGTTGTAGGAATACAATTTGATAAATTCGCCCGGTATTTCTTATAATGTTAGTATGTGTATAATCGGCAAAGGCATGTATATGGCAAATTTAATGTCACAAGGGCAGTAAATAAGAACAATAAAACAAAAATGAAATTTTCTTGTTCATTTAACAACATTCTGTTTTACTCATTCTAATTTTCATATTTATAATTCTTTCCCTATGAAATTTACCACAAATATACATTTCCCTATTATACACATAGTATCAGTATTAAAAGCATCCTGCAAAATCATTATCAAATTATATTCTTACAAGAAGGCAGTTATAAATATGCGACAATCATTTTGGACCTGAGTGTACATATTTTACGTGACCCATCACAAAAATAAATTTGTGAGCATACGAATTTTCTGACCATATTTGCATCTGTATATACCTGACATCTGTTGATGCTATGTTCATTATGTTCCCAGGGGCGTCATTTAGGGGGGACAGAGAGGGACAATTGCCCCCCTGAGTTTGAGATTTCTAAAGATTTTATCGATAAAATAGTAGTAAATCAGTGAAATACGCGAAATTTTACTTATATCAAGGAGTCTTGCCCCCCCCCCCCCAAGCAAAAACTGAAATGATGCTCCTGTATGTTCCTCGTCATCGCCAATTATAGTTTATTCCTAAATTGATAGGAAGTCTTTACATTATATTAGAAGGAATGTGTTAAAACAGTTATTGATCAACTAGAAAGAAAAAGAATCATGAGTTACATAGTTCTGTGTAAACTCAGACTATTATTAAATGTATATTACGGCTACAAGTCTAGAATTTCGGACTTAAAGGTCTTATATACCTCAGTGATAAAAGGTAATTACATAATTTGTTGTTCCATTATAATTGCGTTGAGTGACAGCAATATTAATTGAGACTAAGATATTGAGATTCTAAGAGTATACACTTATTAATAATTAACGCCACACTTTATTATTCTCATACGTATCATGCACATTTCATAATTGAAAAAAAAAAAAAAAAAAAACATTTTTGTAAAAATAGCTGTTTACGTCAGCTGTTTAGAACTTGTACGTCAAGTTTAGGCCCACCAGTTGAAACAATTGTCGAAAAAATTATATATTTTTTACGATTTATGTATAAATACAGCGTCCGGTTATATGGGATAAAAATTACAATGCAAAAACACAAAACAACATTTGCTAGATGGCTGGGAAAGCACGACAGCTATCTAAACGAGTCACTAGGGTGAAACTGGTGGGCTCGCGAGGTAGTGAGGGCCCGTGTCCGAATCGAGCATCCGCATTAGCACAATAGTAAGTGTACGTGTAAGCGAAGGTAGTGAAAATATGTAAGTTTTCGCAGTGATACACGTTCCAATAGCACTTGTAATGGTTTCACACTACTACGCTACACTTGTAAACATAACATACAGGTTAAGTACACTGCGCAGAAATATCCCGCCGGTGGAAAAGAGTATGTAATATTTACAGGTATATTTGATATATACTCACTTATTTTATCGATCATAAGACATTTGTAATGATTTTACACTAGTAATCCTAATAATCCTGGTATTCCTTGTAAACCCAAAATACTGCATTAGAAAATACTTATTATTTAATTCTGCACCTGCAGAAATGTATTCTTTATGAACTTGTCCTTCCAAGCAGAGTATTGAGTTTTACATGTTAATTTTGTAAAATGTCTAATTTTGTAAAAGATAAGGCGATGGAAATATCTATTTTTTTTAAAAAAAAAAAGTTTTTTTTTTTAGTTTCTCCAATGAACAACATCGTCGCTGGCAAATATATTCAGCAAGATAATAAATAAATTAGGATAATATAAGTTGTAACTCAACAGAGATGTCGCCCCGACAGCGTATTTAATTTCCTTTCCATATTTTTCAAGTTAAGTGATTATTTTTATGTTACTTTACTCACTGTATTGACAGAATAAATTGCTTTGTACATGATGATAAAAACATTTACCATTAAGACAATAATTTGCAAATAAATTATTATGGAACGTAATTTCCACTGGAAAGAATGCTTTACAAATACCTTTTTCTTTCCCAAAGAAAAAAGGAAACCCGGTACTCTAACATTGCAACCTGTCATACCTGGATCGGATCGGATTTATGTTTACTTATGTATTTAACGATACAGCGATTGTTGTAATTAATTTTAAGTATATCTTATTGGGTTAGAATGAATTATTTGGTGAACGTAGTTCTTACAAATAAAATTAAATGTATGAACTCCGTGTTACCGGTTAGTGACAAGTAATGAACTATATAAAATAAAACTAAAATTAGTGACAAACTACTGTACGTAGTACACAAACTGTATTGCACATGTAAACGGCACTACAGACATTCGGAGTTAGGTTATGACATGTTCGATATGTCTGACATTTTTGGCGATGTTGTGGAGCAGACGAACAGCAAAATTCTGCATCATCCGCTGAAGTGTCGGAAGATGCCGTCAATGACTTCCTGAATGGCAGTTTTCAGCTCGGAAATGGCTTCGGTGTTATTGCTGTACACACCTTGTCGTTAAAATAGCCCATCAAAAATGAGTCATATGGGTTCAGATCTGTGAAATATGGCGGCCAAGCGAGTCCCCTTCCAGTGGCCTCTGGGTACCCCAGAGCCAGAATGCGGTCCCCAAAATACTCCTCCAAGACGTCAAACACTCTCATGGTCCGATGGGGTCGAGCTTCGTCTTGCATGAACCACATCTTGTCGAAGACAGGGTTACTTTGGATAATGGGTATGAAATCATTTTCCAGAACCGTATTGTGCAGTTATCACCGTGCCGTCAAGGAATATCGCACCGATTATTCCATGGCTGGACATTGCACATAATTACCTCACCCGTTCAGGGTGGAGAGAATTCTCCATTGCGAAATGCGGATTCTCTGTCCCCCAAATGAGCCAATTTTGCTTATTGACGAACCCATCCAAATGAAAGTTGACTTCGTCGCTAAACCAAACCATATTCACATCAAATTCCTAGTTGTCAATTCTCTGGACAATATTGTTGGCGAAAAAATACCGTTATCCCATAGCCACGGGGCTTAGTGGATGATGGGTTTGAATTTTGTATAGGAAGAGATGCAGGTCCTCAACAACAATTTGTCGCAGGGTGTCCCGGTTGATTCCCACCTGTTGGGCAGCTCGTCTGATCGATGACCGTGGGCTGGTTTGAAAAACAGCACGTGTTTTCGCACTGTTTTTGGCGTTTCAATACTTGTTTGTCGACCGACATTGCCATTCGAATTATGTTTTTGTTTTATTTTAGGTATTTATTATTATTATTATTATTATTATTATTATTATTATTATTATTATTATTATTATTTGCAATAGACAACTAAAGCTATTATCTGTAGCTGTACTCTTTAATGGCGAGAATCCCCTGACATAATAACCGATAACGGTGACTTTTATTGGGGCATAGGAAGCCCCATAGGACCCCACAGGGGCATAGTAACCCATATCACGTACACTCATGTCCAAAATTATTGTCGCATGTCTATAAATATATTGTTCTACGAATATAATTTGATAAAGAATTCGGCCGGTATTTCTTATTTGGTTAGTATGTGTATAGTCGGCAAAGACATGTATGTCGCAAAGTCCATGTCAAAAGAGCAGTAAATAAGAACAATAAAACGAAAATAAAACTTTCTTCTCCATTTAGCAACGTTTTGTTTTACTCATTCTAATTTTCGTATTTATAATTCTTTTGCTATGAAATTTACAACAAATATACATTTACCGATTATACACATAGTATCAGTATTAAAAGTACCCTTCAAAATCATTATCAAATTATATTCTTACAAGAAGACAGTTACAGATATGCGACAATCATTTTGGACATGAGTGTACGTGCAAACTACTTTTTAAGTCTGTTTCTCTGGAACAAATAGCTAGAGTGATTAATTCAGTAAGTTTGTAAATGGAGTCCATTGAGCAGCATGTATTAACTGATACAGCAAATTTGTAGGAGGAATTGTACTATACGTCTTGCTTGCAAGAGCGCTGACAAGAGAACTATCACTAATGCAAAAAGACTGTAAAGTTTACCACCATTAAATACTTAGCGTCTGAAAGAGAATTAAAGGGGAAATTATGCTAGTTCAACAGGAAAGAAAGCAGGAGGACCTGTACCCTACATTTTCTCAGCATAAAAAGATTTATTGTTACATCAAGGTTTGTAGGAAAACCAAAACCGCTATGAAAACAGCACTAGTTCATAGCTAAGGAATCAAAATTACAAACTGAAAGATCATAACAAAATGAACGAAATTATCAAACGATAGCCTAATGTCCAATAGGCCTACATGAAATTTGCCAATGGCATTTAATTTGCTTCTGATTGTAGTTTATAAATTGCAAACGTATTCCTATGATAGGACTACTGTATACCTATAAGAGAAGTAAATATTATTACAAAGTTTGGTTGCGTTCTATCAGTACGCACCGCAAACTAGTTTGAAAATGTTTATTCTTTTGCTTCTACAAAGTACCTTACCTAGAGGTCATCGTCAGAATCACAGTTAATACACACATAAAACAAGTTCTGCGTCCCTCACTTTTCATAGACCCATTCCTTACATCGAATGCACTGAATCCGCTTCTCACTATATGTACTTGGACTATATGGATCGCCATAAACTAAATACAATGTATTGTCGTCCTTTGAGGAAGAATCGTAATCTTCTTTGGACTTTCGTCGACATTGTTTTTTAGGTGCAAGGCTGGTTGCTTGAGGAGTTTTTATAGCAAGATCACCATGTCTTTACAGAAATCCCGGAAACCAGTCTGGGCCAGCAATGGCCTTTTCGTTCCACAACTCCGGGTACTTCTTTCCTAGGGCTTTTGCATAGTTGTAAGCCAAATCGCGAACCTCTTTTGTCGCGAGTCCAAATTATATGTGAGAAACTTGTTTTAGGCATGATACTAGTAACTCTTCCTAGTGTTTCGAACATATTCTGTTACATGTTGAGTAATCCAATGTAAATTAGCATTGACCGGACTGTAGTTCGCATCTGTAACACATGCACAAAATCTTGACAATGTTCTGTAGTGGACATGGAATTCTTTAGCAGCTTTACATATTGATATAGGATTGTTGTTTCTTTTCACAGTTCTTGCTGCGACCAGCATGTCTTCCATTCCTCTCTGTCTTCTTTTTGTATGTTATCACCATCTGTGAAACAGAGAAAACCCTTTAATAAACGAGGAATGAATCGCTTGTATCATACATAATACACAGTGGGGCACATTGTCACAGTGACAACATGCCCCGTCCCTTTTCTGACAATTTGCCCCACTCGTTGCCATTCCTCTTTATACAAAATATCTGTACCAAACGACAAGACTAGGGGCATTCAGTGTAGCACATTATAAAGCTCTATTTCTAACATACATAACACACACAAAAACACTTAATTCTCCCGTTTTTACGAACACACAAAACAGCAATTCCAGGAAAAATTTACACTCCAGCACTGACAACAGACAAAGCTCAACTGACGCAGCACCGTTGCTCCCGCGCACCTCCAAACGAGAACCGTTAGTAGTGACATCTAGTAGGTAAACAAGAAAGCAACACCGGAGTGCTAACGTTTGGCTTTTTTCAGAATTGCTTCTGTGACAACGTGCCCCTTGTGACAATGTGTACCGGTCTCCCCTAATTCTTCTTATCATGTCTAAGAATTTCATTGACTTTTTTTTTTCATTTTCTCATGTTCTTTGTTCAGAAATAATACTGTATTCGTCAAACTTCATTCCATGTAAGAACCACGTACCTTTTTCTTCCTTTCGTTCATTCTACTTTTCTATTTTCTTTTTCTTGGTTGTTTCTTTCTCCCGTTTCACCTATCGTACTTTCGACAGTTGTGATTCAAGTCGTCCGTCGTCAGTAACACCAAAACTGAGAGAAGCTGGTAAGCGAAACTAGTGTTCTACATCAACTTGCACGCATATCAACATAACGGGCCTTAGTTATTATAACAAAGGAATATTTACATCGTTTATTTACAAAGACAAGTTCAATGTTTGAATTTTAAAAAAACCAAGAGGGGGAATTAGTAGCTCGGGAAATTAGGTAGAAATTCCTTTATTCTACTATGAATAGAATAAAAAGTTAGATTTAACGCTAAATTTTTGTTTGTATCATATCACATGAGATTCACCAGTCTGCAATACTTGCCATTAAAACTGCAATAAGTATATTTCAGCTTCAACTTGTTTCAACATTTTCTTTCAGGTAAAAACGTACACAGATAAAACTGAATACTTCCATTTTTTTTTCTAAAATGAAATCAGTTAAGTTGAAATGAGATGACAAATATTCAACATGTGTTTGCAGGGGCGTCATTTCACATTTGCCTGAGTGGAGGGAGGGTATGATCCTCCACCGACATACGAGTTTCACGTTTTTTCCTAGTATATTAGTAGATAATATTTAAGGGGGCAGACTACTAAATATTTTTCAAAAGCTAACAATTTTTCTTTTGCCTGTTTTTCGTAAGTGAAACGAGATAATAAAAAATAACTTACCACAATAATAGATAATGTTATTCTACACCCGAAAATACGAATCGGAAGAATAATCAGTGTTGCCATCGGTAGAAATTACAGTGTGACCAAAATTTGAATTACCCAAAAATCTAGATTAAGGCAGCGACTAGAAAAATGAACTCAACGGTAATTGATCACTTATCATGTTATCTGCGTTCCTTGTTAACTACTTTTTAAATAATATTTGTATTTATTTTCTAATAACTTATTTATTTTGTAAAAACTTATGTAATTTATTAGAAAATAAATACAAATATTATTTAAAAAGTAGTTAACAAGGAACACAGATAACATGCTAAGTCATCAATTACCGTTGAGTTCACTTTTCTAGTCGCTGCCTTAATCTAGATTTTTGGGTAATTCAAATTTTGGTCACACTGTAATTTCTATGGATGGCAACACTGATTATTCTTCCTATTCGTATTTTCGGGTTTAGAATAACATTATCTATTATTGTGGTAAGTTACCTGTCGTTATCTCTTTTCACTTACGAAAAACAGGGAAAATAAAAATTGTTAGGTTTTGAAAAATATTTAGTAATCTGTCCCCTTAATTCTCAAACTCAGATGTGGAATTGTCCCTCCCTCCTTCCCCAATGACGCGCTTGTGTTTTGGGGTTTTAAAGGGTGAAGACAAAAATATAAGCGCTTATTCACGTGTTGTGCATAGCCCTCCACGGAACAAAGTCCTAAATATGCCACTGGACTTCAGTTTCCAAAAGTACGCAAGGCAACAGAAGAACATTCTTTTAATTGAGTTGTAAAGCATAGAATTTTTATATACGATTCGCAAGAAACAGTTCTTTTAATATTAAAGTGAAACAGGAAAAAACAGGTTATGGCCTATGTTTAGCAGAAGGGGTCCAGCTCTTATCTCTAAAAATTTTAGTAATTTCTGTTCATATTAGATTAGTTTAGCGTAGATGAGGTTAGTTTAGGTTAGGTTCAGTTAGTTTATGTTATATTAGTGTATCGGTCCAGCATAATTTTCCCCCCCAAAAAAAATGATAGAATTTCGCTTATTTCTACTAATATTAGGTTAGTTTAGGTTAGTTCAGGTTAGCTTAGGTTACTTTTGGTTAAGTTAGGTTAGATTTGGTTACGTTCTGTTACGTCTAAGTACTTGCATCATTCATTTCTCCTGTAAATTTTGTTTTTTACTAGGGATGGGCAAAACCGGTTTTTATAAAAACCGGAAACCCGAAAAACCGACATTTCGGTTTTCTCCAAAACCGGTTTCGGTGAAAACTTTTCGAAAACACACAAAACTATTTCTGTGGAAATGGATTCGGTTTCCGGAGAAGAACGAAACACCATTCTGGTCAGAAATAGAACAAATTTTGAAAAAAAGAACGGAATCGGTTTTGAAGAAAACCGATAACCGGTTTTGGAGAAAACCGAACCGGTTGAATATTTTCAAAAACCGGTTTTTGTGCCTACCACTATCTTTACGTGCTTCTGGACCCCTTGTACTAAACATACTCCAAAGTTATTTTCAAAAGGACGTCTTCTTTAGGCTAAGGGAGACGATGATTATAATGATGATGGAAAATTGATGAAATGATATAGTGGGAGGAAACGGGAGTACCCCGAGAAAACCCACAGACACAACGTTGTCTATCACAAACATATTTGGCAGGTGACCGAACCAAGGACTCAACGCAGCTGAGGTAAGCATTCCACCACAAGAGCCACCGTACTCCTTACATTTATTAAAAAGCAAGTGTTTCAGGGAGACATTTACGTCCTGTTTCCCAAATGTCGTTCCTGTCCCCTTCGATTTAAAAAAAAATGTTCCTCGAAAGTTTCGTACAAAATCTCCGATATTTATGGAAACATAGCAAATTAGTAAAAGATAGGCTATACAAATGACTAATTAAAATAAAATTAAGTGTTTTCGCTTCTCCAATGTGCAACATTGTAGTTGGCAAATTTATTCAGCAAAATAATAAATCATTAAGATATTGTAAATGTAATTGGTCATAGATGTCGTTTCACAGCATATTTTAATTTGTTTCTACATTTGGCAAGATAGACGATTATTTTCATGTCATCTTACGTACCGTATGAACAAAATATTTTCCTTTGTACAGAGAGATAGAAATGTTTCCAAATATTTCAACAATTTACAAATAAATTATCATAGAACATAGTTTCCTCTGTAGAGAATTCTTTAGAAATATCCTCTTCTTCACGCAAGAAGAAGAAAGAATTGTATTTACTCATATCCCCCCCCATGTATATGGTTATCCTAATTGGTTTTATTGTACTAGCGCTTATAATCGAGATTGCGGCTGTGTTTGATACCACTGTAAAAAAATATAGCGACATTTGCTGGGATGTTTTTTATAACATACATTAACCAATATGATCTTTTACATGAGTTCCTGATAACATTACAATGCATATTCGCAATGAACAGTTCATCCTTAATACTTGCACCACAGTTTCATGATAATGACATGAATATAATGAATTTGTATGCATATCTAAATAGCTATGTGTGTTTGGAACAAAATCGTTTGTAGAAAGAGTTATACATAAAAATAAAAAAAATCAACAGGAATAGCACAAAACAAAGAATGGGATTTCTTAAGGGTAAAGTATATTGTGCACGAACATCGGGAGGTACACAGCAAACTAATATTTTTTATGTGCACTATGGGCTTTCTGCTCACCACGGCATGGCGCGTCCTCAGGTTACGGATCGAGGAGAAGGCATCTAGATATAGAGGTTAGCTGCCAATATACTGAATAAGCAGTCGCAGACAGACGACTAGGAGTGGTCCTCCAGCTTGGGGGTTTGGGTAAGGCTAACAAAATCATCCTGTAAAAAAAAGGCACTTGTTGAGAAACATTCACAAAAGCCTTGGACAAAGACTGATAACTTGGCACAACCTTAGCAAAAGAAAATGGACATGAGATTTGGAAAATGGAATATTAGAAGTCTTTATAGAGCAGACGCGTTAAAATCCGTAACGAATGAGTTAGAGAAATACAGGATGGACCTAGTAGGAGTTCAGGAAGTTAGATGGGAAGGAAATGGAACAGTGAATTCCGTAAATTTTACGTTCTTTTACGGGGAAGGAAATAAAAATCTTCAGTTAGGAACAGGGTTTTTCGTTCACAAACGAATATTACCAGCAATTAAACGGGTTGAATTTGTTACTGACAGACTTTCTTTTATTACTCTTAAGAGACGGTGGTGTGATATTGTTTTAAATGTGCATGCCCCAACTGAAGATAAGGATGACGATATAAAAGACAGTTTTTACGAAGAAGTGGAAATGATATTTGACCAACTCTCGCGATACCAGATGAAAATTCTATTAGGAAATTTCAGTGCAAAGGTAGGACGAGAGGATATTTTCAAACCGATTATAGGGAACGAAAGTCTGCATAAGGAAAGTAATGACAACGGTATTTGACTCGTGAACTTTGCAACATCCAAAAACCTAATCGTAAAGAGTACAAAATTCCCACATCGCGACGTTCATAAATACACTTGGAAATCACCAGACTGAAAAACACATAATCAAATTGATTACGTTTTAGTAGATAGAAGACAATTGATGTCCGGTCGTTTAGAGAGGCTGATTGTGACACTGATCACTACCTAGTAGCAAGGATAATACGAGAGAGATTAGCGTTGAATAAAGGTAATATTCAATGTCCGAAAACAGAGAGATTTAATTTAAAGAAATTAAAAGCGAGCCACGTAAGAGAGGAATACCAGATTGAAGTTTCGAAAGATTCTCGGTTTTAGAAGATTCGGAGTGCACCAGTGTTGAGGATACCTGGATTGAAATTAGAGATAGCATTAAAATTTCAGCAAAATAAAAAGTGGGACACGCGGAAATACGTAGAAACAACCATGGTTCGACAAGGAATGCATTAAATTAGCAGAGTACAGAAAACAGGCAAAAATTACGCTGACTACAAAATTTGAATGAAATAATTACACAAAATTTCGCAGATGTCAGGCGGGAAACTTCCAAAACTTTTAGAACAAAGAAACGAGATTTTTTGAAAGCTAAAATTAAGGAACTTAAAGATGATAGTAAAAATAAAAATATTCGGGGCATGTATAAGGGGATCAGCGAATTTAAGAAAGGCTATTAACCTCGTTTTTATATATTAAAGAAAGCTGACGGAACAGTTCTCACTGATACGAATAGCATCTTAAATAAATGGAAAGATTTCTTTGACGATTTTCTGAACAAGCAGCCAAAAACTAATGTGCATGGAGAAACGGACATACACACCGCAGAACCGTATATTCCAGAACCCAGCCGAATAGAAGTAGAAACCGCTATAAAGAAATTAAAGAAACACTAATCTCCGGGTGTAGATGAAATTACGGCTGAGTTAATTTTAGCTGGAGGCGAAAAATTGTGGAACAAGATACATGAACTCATTCTCCTTATATGGAACAAGGAAGAATTGCCACAAGAGTGGAAAGAATCAATCATTGTTCCAATTCACAAGAAAGGCGACAACACTGACTGTAATGATTATAGAGGCATTTCTCTTCTGTCAACATCCTATAAAATCCTTTCAAATATTCTATTAGCAAGATTGACCTCATACGCAGATGAAATTATTGGAGATTATCAGTGCGGATTTAGACGAAATCGATCAACTATCGACCAAATATTTACCATTCGCCAAATACTCGAAAAAACGTGGGAATACAATACCCCCGTACTTCAACTATTTATTGATTTTAGAAAGGCGTACGACTCGGTTAGGAGAGAAACATTATACAACGTTCTTACGTAACTTGGAATACCGAGAAAGCTAATTAGATTAATTGAGATATGTTTAAATGATTCCCAAAGTAAAGTCTGGGCAGGAAAATTTTTGTCCACGAGCTTTCACGTCGAAAACAGCCTGGCGGCTACGGCGAATCAAAGATAGCTACAAGGGCCTAGAGTTGAACGGTATTCACCAGGTTATGGCATATGCTGATGATGTAAATTTAATAGGGGATGATAGGAGAACAATAGAAAGAAATGCAGAGATCTTATTATACGCTTGCAGGGACATGGGTTTAGAAGTAAATACAGAGAAAACTAAATAGATGAAAGTGCGTCGGGACCATAATACGGCAAATTATGGATGCGTTAAAATATTAAATAATACTTTTGATAAAGTGGATACTTTCAAATATTTAGGATCAATATTAACAAACGAAAAACATATTCACGAAGAAATTAAATGTCGACTAAAAGCAGGGAATTCGTGTTACTATCGGTTCAAAATGTCTTGTCGTCGCAAATTCTGTCGAGGAATTTGAAGCCTAAAATATATAAAACGATAATCATGCCTGTTGATCTATCAGGTTGAGAAACATGGTCGCTTACTCTGAGGGTAAAACATAGACTGAAAGTATTTGAGAACAAGATCCTGAGACGAATACTCGGACTCAAGAGGAATGGAAATGTGGAATGGCGGAAACTTCATAACA
Organism: Thermobia domestica; assembly: GCF_964235325.1. Lineage (NCBI taxonomy): Eukaryota > Metazoa > Arthropoda > Insecta > Zygentoma > Lepismatidae > Thermobia > Thermobia domestica. The sequence goes on from NC_137471.1 coordinate 36,267,168, forward strand.
TGGAACTACATAATTTTTTGGTTTACCTAACACTCTTAGAGTCATCAGGTTTAGGAGGCTCAGGTGATAAGGTCCTGTAGCTAGGATGGAAGAAAGTAGGAACGCTTTCAAAGTCTTAAGTGGAAGACTAATCGGGAAACGACCATTAGGAAGACCAAGGCGCAAATGGGAGGACAATATTAAGATGAATGTCTCAGAAATAGGAATACAAAGTAGAAACTGGATAAAGTTGGCAAATGATAGAAGTCAGTGGAGAGCTTTTTTAAACCTGGCATTGAACCTCCGGGTTCTATAGGCCATAGAGCTAAGTCCTTTTTATGCAGGTACTTAATGACAGCTCGATGCTCGATTTTCCCACTTCGCAAATTTCCTTTACTTCCGCCGACTTAGCGCCTTATAAACTCCTCACCTGAAACAATAACGAAATGAAATTTTACACAGTGAATACCAACGGACATAGCTACGCAGCTAATGTATAGAAACATAAAATAATTGCTTCTTTCTCAGTCAGGCCACGGAGTTTCCAATCCACCCTTGTATGATATATACACACATGGATCAAAATTTGTGTGTGTGTTTGTTTGTGTTCGTGATTATGCTTGTTTCGGTCTTTTGCCCTCTCTTGAAATCGATTCTTCCCCCCCCCCCTTGGAATTAGTCTTTTCTCCCAACATTCGAACAAAAAAATCCTGCTGGTGTCGCTGCTCATAGCTAGGTGTACGCAAGGCATACTTTGGAAGTCAAATGGGAATGAAAATGGTAGCTACATTTGCATACACAGAAAACTTGCATACTCGTGTTTCACTTGAATTCATTATGAATAACAAACAGAAGTGCAATTTTATGGGAATGAATTTATCTTTGAGCAAGGGAAAACAATCCTTACACGTTTCGTGTCATCATCACTATGTGTCGTCAAGGACAACTCACCTCCTCCTCCAGTTCTCTCCACTTTACACCAAGAAGGAGTTGTCGCTTCGCCAACAAATACATTTTACAATAGCTGAGTGGGTCAAACACAGCCGCTTTTTTTATTATTATAACTGTTAAGAATAGCAGCATCTTGACATTCTTTTCGAAGTATTTTGGGAACCAAAGTTTAAAATAAATCTTTACTCACGAAATTTACGACAGACGAAATTAAGAGGGAGTACGTGGCGACAAATGTTTTCCCACAAACACAAGCCACTTGCTTAAAACAAGGCCATCTAAACGTCAAATAAAACATTTCAAAAAGACATTACGTATCCCATGAAGCTGTTATCTTAAAAAAAAAATGTTCACAGGAAATCACTTTCTATGAAATTACCACGCACATACAATGTAATCTCGTGTGGTTGAATAATTTGGTGGGCATTACACAGTGAGCACACATTTTCTTGGCTTCCAAACTGTACTGTGCGAATAGGTGTGTCCTCAGTGGTGGATTTAGAAGGTAAACTCTATGGGGGTGGCCAGCCAGAATCCAGACTATGATAGATACAATTTTTCATTGGTTCTGCAAAAGTTTCTAACTTAACTTTCTTGTGATAGATATTATGGCTAGATTGGACTTTGACATTGTGGACCACAAATATTGTTTTACACATTGCATAACAGAAAAAACTGTAACTGAAACTATAAATTAGCTAATGTTTCAAACAGTAAAGAATAAGAGGTAACGCTTCTGTAAACTTTAAAAAATATATAAATAACAGCTTGAGTTTATTTTTGTCACTCAAAAAAAAAAAAAAACTGGGAACTAGAATCCGCCACTGTTGTCTGTCCGTCCCTCTGTCTACAGGTATCAGAGCAAATACTTTAAGACATATCGAAAAATGGTTTTCTTATATGAATTCACCATTCCGTCCCTTTTCGTCCCTTAACTCCTTGTGTAAACCAGAAGTGGTGGAAATCAACTTGCGAGAGTGGAAATCAAGCACATAATTAAGGTGGATCACCACCCGGAAGTCAGTACATAATTTAGCTCATTGCCTTAACTACTGCGTAATGAAGCGTTACATATTATAAATATTGTACTATAAGACAGAGTACCGTTTCATCTACAGCACAAGACACTGATTCATTTCGTTGTGTCTCCTGATATCGAAAAATGTAACAAATAATATAAAATATTTGATTCATTATACAATGAGCACACAAGACGGCACTTGCTGTTAGATCTTACTAGAAGTGTTCCGTTTTATGAAATTTTTATTTGTATGCGTAAAGTATTTTAAAGTAACGATCTTCTCACGAAATAGATATATTGTTTGACCGTTTTTCCTGTTATGTTTCATATTTTATTTAAATATTAATTTTACATATAAGGAAATAGATTTTGAGACGAAACTTGCGCAGATCGCCATAATGCGTTGTTGCCCAATTTGTACGTTTACTGTAGTAGTCACAATAAGAAAATTCCTAGATTCTAGCGTTCCAGTTCGAGAAGAGGAATCGCGGTAAGAGTCAAAAAATAATTTCTCCAGTAAGTATTTAAGCAGAATTCCATGATTACTCCCTTTATTATCTGGCATCAGTAAACACTCAACACTGTCTGCCAACGCCACACTATTCAAGCAGCGTTTAGCTTAGCACTAGGAAGATCTAGTGATCCACCTTAAATCGATGGCTAGGTGAGCAAAACGTAGACTGTGACGCAACATTGTCGTGTGATAGAGGAGTGTAGCTCAGCAAACACACTGCGTGTCGTTCTCTTCTTCAACAAGATAGACAAGATGTGACAACACCGCAGTCCTTTCATTTGCCAACAGCGTCTAAATGAAACTCAGAGCCCCGCCTTCAAATGCGATAAACGAAGTCTTTTAGCATAGTTTATAACAGTGTTAGGCAAATCTTTTTAAGAGAGAGCGGAAGAGAATAGAAAAATCTATAGGCTGGCCAATACAATTTATTAAAAATAATAATATTACATTATACAAAATTCTAGTGCAGTAATACTAAGTCCTATTAAATATCGAAGTTTCTTATAGTCTTGTTCGAACTGGGACGCACTGATACTAAAAAGTGAAGTTAAATACTTATCTGTAAGTCTGTTTCTAATACAACTTCGTAGAAGCAAAGCTAATTTTTATTTCATACATCATGTTCGATATCATGTCGCGGACCGGCAGGCATCTTCCAGGAGACCGCATCTGGCCTTCAAGAATTTCAAGTGCTCTAATTACCCTCAAAAGTTCAGTAGCAAACGCACTATGCACATTGCGCATGGCAATTTGTATTTTCTTCTCTGAATGATTTTTTTTTTTTTTTTTTTTTTTTTAGTGCTAGCCAAAGGCTAGCTTCCTTTTAGAGGGCTATACCCTCTCTTAGGTGACAGAAGTGAAGGAATGGTTATCTATATAGGAGTAAGGCATAGGTGGGCTAAGGGTTTTTTATTAATTCATTTATTTAATTTTATTTTAGAACGAGGACATTATGATCTTTTCGATCATAATCATATGGGAATGGTAGGAATATTTGAAAAACATAAGAACATAACAACAATAACATAATATAAATATAAGTGTACACAAAAGAAAAAAGGAAATGATAAAGCAAAATATAAGCACAATAGTTTCAAGGAGATTGATGATATAAATAGATAAAGAATGGAGTTACAATACATATATATGGTTATTGAGTAGGTGATCTTGGAATGGTAGACTGCCAAACGAGATTCAATGAACAATGAGAGTGAGAGATGGGGCGATGTGCAATACACGAGACAACACAGGGTACATTAGTAAAACAAATGCGTGTTATCTTCTGCCTAGGGGCTGCTCTAGGCTGATGAAGACATGGGGAGCCCTGTTAGAAACAAAAGGTGTTACTGTGCAGTGAAGGATGGAAAGATGTGTGGTAGATGAGCATGAAGTTGGTAGTCTTCGAGCAGAAATAAATCCGGATGGTCAGGTGGCAGAGTATAGCAGTATAAGGTGAAAAGCAGACATAGTGGGGAATAAGCGTAGCGAGGGCGGACAGGATGGAGTTCATGATAGCGCATAGTATCCATGAGTAAAGGATGTTGAGTACTATATCGCGCTGTGATGAATTTCTGCCTAAGAGATTCGATATGGTGGGTAATGCTTGGAAAGGTGATAAGGTCATAGAGTGCTCGGGTCGGACTGGGGAGTTGTATGCGGTGAGCGATTCGGAATGCATGTCGTTCGAGTATGCGAAGTTTTTCATAAAAGGTGGGCGGAGCGGAAAGCCAGGCCGGGAAACCGTACGTAAGGACGGGGCGCATAAATGCCTTGTACGTATTGAGAACTGTAGCTGGTTTGAGGCCCCAGGTAGTGCCAGTAAGACGCTTGAGGAGGTTTAAGCGTTGGTAGGCTTTGGCAGCGACTTTCTGAAGATATGGTTTCCATGTGAGATGCTGGTCATAGATGATGCCAAGATAGGTAACGGTGCGAGTAGGAACTATGGGAGTATCGTGGATGTGGAGGGAGAGTAACGACGGGTTTCGGTGGACTTTTGAGCGTTTGCGTGGCGGAATGAAAGTGATGGCTTGTGTTTTGTTTGGATTTATAGAGAGACTCCACTTAGTGCACCAGCGAGTAAAACGATTAATAGCCTCTTGCAGGTCCTGATTAATCTGGCGAATAGTCTTTCCTAAGGCTAGCAAAGCAGTATCATCCGCGTATTGAAAAAGATATATGTCAGGAGGAAGCGGAGGAAAATCTGCTACAAAAAGGATGTACAAAAGCGGTGAGAGAGCTGAACCCTGAGGTACTCCCGACAAAAGAAAAATGGGATGAGACAACTGACCGTTAATGTAGACGTAAGAGAGGCGACCAACCAGAAAGTGATAGATGAAACGGATATAGGCAACGGGAAATTTGAACTGAATGAGCTTGTGAAGAAGTGCCAGGTGCCAAACTTTGTCAAATGCTTTTTCGAGGTCAAATAACAGAAGGCAAGAAGGTTTGACGGAATTATAATGTGAGGTGATGAGACTGGTGAGGCGAAGAAGCTGATCGTTAATTGAATATGAAGGGCGGAATCCTGCTTGGTGAATGGGAAGAAGATGTTTAGTTTCGAGATATGGATGTAATCTTTTAACGAGGATGCGCTCCAGGATTTTACTAAAAGTGGATGTCAACTGAATAGGGCGGTAAGATGAGGTCTCTGAATGAGTTATTTTTATTTATATAAGTATGGTATTAATTCTAGCTTCCGTAAATATATATTATTTGTGTAACGAATATAAAGAAGTACATAGTTGATCTAGATATACTTAATGCAGTGTCGTGTTAAGTAATAAAGCTACAATTGTTTCATTAACAATTTTTAAATAATTGAACCATTTGTACTGAATTTAAGTTGAAATTTTTTTTGTAGTAAGCACTGACATCTATGAACTAAATTATGAGATAAAAGTGTAAACTTTACCATATATGGAGTGATTTTATTTATTTTTTGTTTAATTGCATTGTGAGAGATCCACTTTAGCTTTGTTGAATTCCGCTCACGTTTAACCTGTATTGACTAACAACGTACAAAACATTCACTGGTTGTTTTACTTATTATGTCGATCGCTTTGCTCGTAAACACTCTTTAGAAGTAGATGAAGCTAAAATGCAGACATTTTAAATAAACACTATTCTAGTTTCTGCACGGAACTAAATCTGACTTTTAAATTTTAGTTACCACTTTAAGGCTAGAAAGACACATATACAAATTTAGTGTTAGATTATGCAGTACCGCGACAAAGGTTGACCCCGTGCAAGGTTAAACTTAAGCTATATTTAGCTTTCTGAGAAAGTTTCCTACGGGACGAGGCGAGACACAGTTTATGACGAGACAAAACATCAATTTTACCGTAGATGGTTTTCGGAGGTTATATAGTATCGACGCCCAATGGTGTGCTTATTTTATTTAATGGAAACGCCAGTAGTGATACTATTCGTTTTCGTTAGGAAAATGTTAATGGGAAACACATGTTGTTCAAGCAAAGAACTTCGAAAGTCAAAATAACGATCAAAACAACACTTCTAAAGAAGTATAAGTAAAATAAAGGCTTTATCAAATAACATGCTAAAACAAAGGTTTCATCAAATAACATGGTACAGCAAAGACTTAATCAAATAACACGGTAAAACAAAAGCTTCATCAAATAACATGGCGAAACAAAGGCTTCAAAAAATAACATAGTAAACAAAATCTTAATCAAATAACATGATGAAACAAAGGCTTCATCAAATAACATGGTAAAACAAAGGCTTAATCAAATAACATGGCAAAACAAAGGCTTCGTCAAATAACATAGTAAAACAAAGGCATCATCAAATAACATGGCAAAACAAAGGTTTCAAAAATAACACAGTAAAACAAAGGCTTAATCAAATAACATGGTAAAACAAAGGCTTCATCGAATAACATGGCAAAACAAAGGTTTAATCAAATAACATGTTAAAACAAAAAGCACCTATAGATAGACAGTTCTTTCTTTCTTAGATTCGGGACTGGAAATGTTTCTTCTAGATTTCTCGAATTTTAGCTTCTTTTGGCGCAGAAGACCCAGTAAGCAGTAGGTCCACGTCTCATATAGTCTCCTTACTGAAAAAGACGCTAAAATCAAATCAACTACAAAAAATTAGCTTCAGTTTCCTCTTTTAACTCCCAATATTTTCTCCTGTTTTTCAAATCATCGATTAATTGTGTTCTACTTCTTGCTTGCTTTCTGATTTCCTTCTATGGCGGTATGAAGAAGACAATTTCTTTGCAACATATGTCCAATCCAATTTCCCTTCCTACGGAGAATGCTGGCTAAAAGCATCCTCTTCTCTCCTATCCGTTTTAAAACATCATTAGTTACTCTCTCCGTCTATTTTATCTTCTCCATCCTTTTCCAACATCACATTTCAAAGCTCTCTAAGTAGTTCTTCTCTAATTTCCGTAATGTCCAGGTCTATAAAACCACACAGTTCAATGCTCCATATATAGCACTTGACCAACTTCTTCCTTAGTCCAAAGTCTACTAGTTAAGAGTGATCTTTCCTATTGAATGCCTCTTTGGCTATGACAATTCTTCACCTGATCTCTTAGGTATAGAAAGCGTCTCTCCTCAAAACATTTCCCAGATATTTGAAATTGTCTTATTCTTCAAATTCTCTAGTTTGTTCTACTCTGACCCGTAGAGAAACATTTCCATGGAATATTTTTACAATTTGCTATCTAACAAGATAAACAATATCTTCGAGCAAAATAATAACTGAGAGTTTTAATTGACAAGGAACGGTATATTTTTGAAGACACAAAAATAAATCTGGAAAACTAATTTTATTTATTTATTTTAGTTTGCACCTATTACAGGGCATAAGCCCCAATTACAATAGGCTTACAAACAGTAAAGTATACAAATTTCATAAATAGGACAAAAATCCATAGATTCAAGGAAGTAAGCGAATAAAAATTACAATAAGAGAAAAAAGAAAAAGAGAGAATTACATACTTTCTTTTCAAATTATCTCCATTAACATGGGATTTCAAAATCCAAAACAGTAACATACATACATACATACATATGCACACACATATAGATTCATATACATACATACTTACATACATACATACACACATACACACACACACACACACACACATATATATATATATATATATATATATATATATATATATATATATATTCACAAATACAAATAGATACACATACGTACATATACAAACATATATACACATACATGCACATACAAATACACATACATATGCATAGAGTATTTCTAAGAAGAACAGAGAAGTGTTAAGCTATACTAAAACCAAATGAAATCGTAATAACTAGCTGGCGAGTCTGGAACAGTGAACGCAAAAATTCATAAAATTTAACACCTAAATACAAAACAGTTATCGTATTGTTTATTTCCCTTGGAACAACCAGAAATTCTTCACTAGGACATTTCATTATAAAACAATAACATTATCTATTCAAGGATCACAGAGTCAATATTCTGTTTGTTTTGCGGGGCCGCGGTGGCTCAGTGGTAGAGCGTTCAACTCTGGTGCTAGGGGTCCCGGGTTCGATCCCAGCCCCCCCAAAGTGAACTTTGTGGTGGACAAACACCGTGTGCGTCGGTTTTCTCGGGGTTCTCCCGTTTCCTCCCACTTTCTTCATTTCACCATTTCATTCCTTATTCATCATCACCGTCTCCTTTAGCCTAGCCGGCATAACAGTGGGACGTAAAACTCAAAGATTTCATTTTTTTTCTATTTGTTTCATTAAACTCAACCATATTTATTAAATTTTCTTTACTGTGTTCATGTCCATGAGGAAAGGCTTCGCATAATATACATCTGGATTCATTTTTATAACAGTATTATACCTCTTACATTATCTAATTACAGGAGAATTTGAATGAGCTACTGATTTTTTTTTTTTTTTTTTACAGCAAAACAGTTGAGCATTTATTCTCAAATTATGCCATTTTCTTCAGCTCAATGTCATCTATTGAGTGTAAATTTAGACAATATCACATTAAACAAAATGTAAGATTAAAACTTCATCATGATTTTGAGTTATACCTTACTAATCATCTTGTGTGCTCTCATCTTGCTTCTGTTATAATGAAAAACTTATTAAGAGCATACATCAGCCTCAGTTTCATGTATGTAAATAACGTGCTTGATATACATAATTCGTTTTCAAGTTTATACGGTTTCTAAACAACTACCCATAAGGATTTGCACTGACCTATATTTTTGGGTCCTCTGAGTGAGATCAATCGTTTGCTCTTATGTCTTATTGTGCACTAAATGAGCGGTCTCCAAACTTTTTAGCCTAAGTACCTCACGAGGCCCGTAGCCAGCCCAAAAATGTAGGGGGTCCGGTAGAAATTAAAAGGGTCCAATCCAATGATATTATAGTTCATAACCATATTATATAATTCATTTGCAAGTCCACTGTGAAAACTTTTAGGGAGGCAGCAAAATTTAGGGAGATTCCGGTCCCTTAGCCCCCCTTGAATATGGGCCTGTGTCTCACTGACTTCTTCATTAAGTTCCAAGGGCTAAGATCTAGCGAGCTCATGCTACTAACTTACTGTAGTCTCAGCGCCATCTTGTGGGGAGCGGCAGAATTACGGAAAACGTCAATTAAGCTTAGTCAAAATATGCAGGTGATGCTCGAGGGCCGTAGTTTGGAGACCCCTGTTAATAATAACAGCAACAAGAAGAATGCAAATTGCATGAAATAAAAATTTCAAGATATTAAAGGAAAAACTTAATCAATATTTCATTTTAATAAAAAAATAAGTAAATATACTGCTTTCGAGTTTCAAGAGGGCGTGCCTAGGCTTACAAAATGACATTTTCTCCTTTTTGTCATATTTGTGGTTTTCTCATACGTATACACGTGTCAGAAATATGGCTCAGCAAACATCATTCATCTTCCAACGGGGAGGGGGACGTTTGAAAGATAGATACGTAGATAGAGAGAGCGAGAGAGAGAGAGAGAAAAGAAAAGAGAGAAAAGAAATGCACATGATATTTACATGTATTTATTTCTTGAGGAAAAGAAAAAAAACATAAAATCCGCTAACGTTGATATCAATTGAATGCTTCACACGCTACTTAAAAAGAATTGAACGATATAAATTCCACTGTGTGGAAGTATTAAAATGCAGTAAGAGACATATAACTTGCGTTTCACATTGAAACTACTACCAGTTGCCAAACTACGCCAATGTAACATTGAAACTAGGTTTGGCACAAACGTCACGTCTGGTTTCAACACAGCGATAAAGTAAGAGAAAAAACTTGTTCTTGAAATGGTGAAATCGTACCAAAAACAGTTTCAAGCTATCTCTTACAATCAGGGGTGTACCCACGGGGAGAGGATTACGTATTGTTTGCCACGGTGTAGTTTGCCACGACTCGATTTTGGTATTGTTTGCCACTGTATTATTCTTTCTGATTTATCTTATATCATAATCGTGAAAATTTATACAAAATCGACTCATTGATTGATTGATTGATTTTGAGTTTTACGTCCCGTTCAGCAGCGAGGCTATATGAGACGTGGACCTACTGATTAACGTGGAATCCGAACCACATGAGCTCCCGCCGGGAATCGAACCCGGGTCTCCACGCCAAAGGCGCGTACGCTAACCGCTTAGCCACGGAGGAGCTCACAAAATCGACTCATAAGTTGAGGGTTACCAGATGACTATATTATAACAATCAATTCTATTATATTTATAAACAGAATACATACAATATAAACGGCCTCAAACATGTTATTGGGTTACTGCTCCTATTCCGCAAACCTAGTTTTGAGTATTCATTAAACATTTCTCTCCAAAGGAATTTTAGGAGTGTTTTAGTTTATTCTCAAAATTTAAATTATATCTAAATTTTCCATTACTGACTTTGACCGTAAGCCATTTTAGTGGATTTATATTTTTGGTCGTTTGACATTAGACAGCATTCGATTGCTTATTAATTTATGTTTTAATGATTTTTGTATAGGCTGATTCTTTTGAGGTATATTTATATTTAAACATACTTTGAAAAAATTTAGAAGGGTACTGTTACCCGTTTATACTCATACCAGAAAATATTATCTCCATTTCATCAGCTTCAAGTGTAATCTTCCGCTTACATTTGCTTTTATTGAGGTTTTCTACGTATATTTGCTTGCTGTTGTTTCATACTATCACGAAATATTTTAAAATATGGCGTCTATAAATCTGAGTTATAAAGGTAAAATAAAGATTATTATTATTATTATTATTATTATTATTATTATTATTATTATTATTATTATTATTATTATTATTATTATTATTATTAAACACAAATGTGTGGTGGGCCTCATTTCTTCTACCAGATGTCATCAGAACAACACTTCTCAGGCTACAAATACAGAAGACAAAAGTAACTTTCCACATATAGACTCCCTAAAGAATAAGAAAACAAAAGAAAAATTCAGGAACTTTGTTTTTAATTTTTGTTTGGGGGTTGCTTTAACGTGCTACGTGGCTGACATTTGGGAAATTGTTGACTATAGGTGCATTTACCCTACATTGATATTCATATTCATATTTCCTGTGCAAAATTTCGTATATGCACATATAGTAATAGTTTAACAAATTCAGTAATATGCAATAATTACAATTCTACTAGAGTTCATCTCTTTCCTTAGTGTTTTGTAAAGGCTTTTCGTAACCTACAGAGCAATTAACTGTTAATATGTTTATCTTGAATTTCAGAAGGTAAGTATATGCGAAAGGCTCTTAAATTTTAGTATATACATATAAACGTTTTTAAGAATGTGTTTTTGTAAGAGACAGAAATGAAACACTTTTAGTCTTATAAAAAACAGAAAAATGACACTCCATTGTTTTCATCATTAAATTAAATCTGCATTCTTTACATTATGTATTAAAGTAACGCAAGTTATCTTTTCTCAGCTGTGAGTAAATAGAAAAATGAAGACTGTCCAGGAATAGCGAAGTCAGAGGATGAAACTATAGCCGTCCTAAGAGAACATACGTGACTTCGCAGATTGTGAAGTAAAAACGCGACTTATTAGGTGCAAGGAGAGAGCACCAAAAAATCTGTACATCAGTGTCTATGATTTTCAAAGATAAAGTGGCTATGTCTGCACCCTTTGCTCCCTGATAAAACAAAGAACACTTACAGACATCTAGGGTCGGATTTATGGAGGGTGCAAAGGTGCACGTGCATTTCCCCTACCCCCTTCCTTGTAAATATACATTATTTAAATGAGAAGCTAGCAGTGAAAACAGCAACATTTTCCGAAACTTTCTGCCTTCATATTTCCGTTTCGGACTTAAAAGAAATCAGAACTTTGCAAAAGCAAATGTTTAAGTCGATTTTCTAAAGATATAAGGAAAAGGATTCACCAAGCAAAACAATATAACATTGTCAAGTAGGGATGGGAACACAACCCAGGAGGAAAGAACATTTTTCCCTGCATAATACTTGCAACCCTCCGTTCTGCAAAATACTTTCCTCCGTTTTATGCATCAGTGTTGTCAGGGGTAAAGAACATTGTCACATGTCACTTTGAAGAGTTTCAGTGTGATTGGTTATTTTGGTAGTTATTGGTGCACTCCCCCCTCAGAAAATTCTGGATCCGGCGCTGCAGACACCTATTTTCACTTGTGAAAACTTGGTGTGAATAAAATCATCAAAGAATTTTGAAGGTGGATTTTGAAACTGCAACAGTTAGTGCATTACGTTTTATCTTTTCAAATGCAAATATTTTAGGATGCAACTAACACTTCAACCAGAGTATCTGGCAGAAAGTAGAGCTAGTCGATTACTATCTAAAGAATGGGGAGGTGCGCCGCCATGTTCGGATGTGTGCAGCACTGGCCCTAATACCAGCAGAATATATCCCTTATGGTTGGTTGATCGCCATCAAGAACTGCCCAACTGGACAAAAAATCGAGGATTTGAACGTTTGCTTTACGGAGCAATGACTGAAAAATCCAAATCTTCCTATGGAAAGTTGAAATTGTAGCAATAAGAGGCATCAAACAAATAATACCGTAGAAGGTTGGCGTAACTGCCTAAACAAAATGATATCCAGAACAACTTCTCACATTTTTAGCTTTGTGAAGGTGAACTGAGAAAGAAATACGTACGTAAAATCATATGTTACATTTTGTAAATCCTGTAGTTTTTGGACTAACGTACAGCAAAAGTATAACTGAAAAGCATGTTTTACAATACTTTCTGTATAAGTGTTCCATCTGTACGTACTTTCCGTATGAAACAATATAGGCTAAGCGGTCAGGATCTCACATACGAATGGACGTATGTAACACATAGCTGACGAAGGTAACATAAGTATATGCATGTGATATACGGGAAACTGTTAGATGTCAGACATTCTGCAACGGCATGATGTAACATCTAAGGGCAGTGCCTATGTAGCACACGGATAACATATGCTTTGTACTGTTTTTTGTAGTAAGCAAGGGGATTCCATATATTTACACAATATACCGTTGTCCGGAGAACGGATTTTTCTCAGTGTGCTGAAGGAAGATGCTATGTTTAATTTTAGTATTATGCAAAAGAATGGAAATACAGAGCATTCCTCAGAAGAAAAGAAAAGCAATCTATGTAAGTTGATGATATGAACAGTCAATACTTTATCATCTGAGAGAAGATGGCGACCTCAGGAGATATCTCAGAAGCTTGAGCTTTGTACGTACATTTCAGTAGTGAATAGCAGCATTTTGTTTCGGATTTATATTTTTCTTCATGGACGACTTGTAGCTTGTACAGAATGCAGAGGACAAGGTTCTAATAGGAGCGGCCTAGGGGTATAAGCCAAAGTGATATACTGTTATAGTAATTACTTTATTTCATATTTCTCGGTGAATAAATTGTATTCTATAGTACGATATCTCTCTAGAAAGCCTGCTGTGGGATATCAGAAATGAGTAATAAATAGCAGAAGGGATATATGATATCCACTTTGAGCTTCGTAAATTTACATATTACATTTGACATTTTGTAACTTTCACTATTCTCAAAATTATATATTTCTTAAGCATATAGGGGCAGAGATGGCTCAGTGGTAAAGCATTCATCTCTGGTGCCTGGAGTCTCTGGTTAGATTTCGACTCACGCGAAGTGGGCTTTATGGTGGGCAAACATTGTGTGCGTGAGTTTTCTCGGAGTTATTCTGTTTCCTACCACTTTCTTCAATAAAATATTTTCATTCATTCTATAATTATCATTATATCCTTTAGCTTACGTGGCATAAAGGTGGGACGTAAAACGGAAAAATTTCATTTCATTTTTCTTAAGTATATAATATCCAGTTCTTTAATCGCGTACCATAAGGAAAAACAGAACATTAAGCAACAGAAGATGATATTAAGAAATCCGTTAAAAGAGAAAATGCAATTATAGGGCTATCAATTTACTAAGCTATTGTGATATTAGTGATGTTTTGTGTTCATTTATTTGGAGCTTTATGTTCTCTCGTTCCAAAGGCGAGAACACTTACCACTTGTTCCAGGGAATCAAAAGCAAAACTGTCTGGCAACCCTTCCTTTCACTCCAAGTGTGTGTGTGTGTGTGTATCTTCACGATAATCAGACCTGGTAAGATCGGAATGCAAAGACTGCGGCAAAATCGTGGCAAACAACAAAGTGGCAAACAACACGCCAACCGGGTTTGGAACCCTTCAAAAAATTGTAACTCGACTAATATTTGTACATTTTCTTAACATAAATATACTTGTTTAACAGAGAAATTATTGTTTAAAAACAATCTTGTTCTATCAGATTTTCGGAGAATACAAGTAGCAATATTTAATAATTATTTATCGCCTTTTCGGATACAGAATAACACAGATTCTACATAGACTTATTGGACTCCCCTCAGTAAAAGTTTGCATCGCTCCTAAAAAAACAGTGAGATGCGATCCTACCTACAATTATTACTACATAGAAGTAACTGTTTAATCCGGAAGTTGCACAAAATATTCATTGATCTATTCCAGTTTCAGTAGAGGTATAGAAGGTTAGATAAAAGTCCACTCTGGAATCTTAAATCCGTATCTAAGACCGTTTGCCGCTTCCTATTACCGATTTTATCCTAACAGAAACCAGTATTAGATCCGGAAGTGACTCTAGGAGGTAGAAGAAAAATCGGAAATGGAATCTATTTTTGCAGAATTGAGTATAGTGTAAAATTCTGTCTATTTATGGTAGAGCTAAAAAGTAGTAGACGGGAATTTGGACTTTTCCCAATGACCTTTTATTATAAAAGTTTCTTATTATATACGGTAGTGATAAATATTACAGATAAAGTATAAGGTTCCTCTAGATATCTAGTTGGTTTGTTGGTAAACTTGTAAGAGCCCAATGCCGAAGCCTCTAGGATGACAGGAACCAAGGCTCTTGCAGCCAAGGTATAGATAGGTGCTTCTTAGAGAGATCAAAAGGCATCTTAGAGAGAAGGATAAAACTCAGAGGCCAGGCGTCTTAGCAAAAGGAATTCTCTGAGATCAAGTATGATAGAGAGAAGGATAAAACTCAGAAACCACGCATCCTAGAGAGAAGAATAAAACTCAGAGACCAGGCATCCTAGAGAGAAGGATAAAACTCAGAGATCAGGCGTTTTAGCAAAAGGAGTTCTCTGAGATCAAGTATCCTAGAGAGAAGGATAAAACTCAAAGACAGGTATCCTAGAGAGAAGGATAAAACTCAGAGACCAGGCGTCTTAGCAAAAGGAATTCTCAGAGACCAGGCGTCATAGAAAAAGGATAAAACTCAGAAACCACGCATCCTAAAGAGAAGAATAAAACTCAGAGACCAGGCATCCTAGAGAGAAGGATAAAACCCAGAGATCAGGCGTCTTAGCAAAAGGAGTTCTCAGAGACCACGTATCATAGAGAAAGGATAAAACTCAGAAACCAGGCATCTTAGCAAAATGAGTTCTCAGAGACCAGGCATCCTAGAGAAAAGGATAAAACTCAGAGACCAGGCGTCTTAGAAAAAGGAATTCTCAGAGATCAGGTATCCTAGAGAGAAGGATAAAACTCAGAGACCAGGTGTCTTAGCAAAAGGAGTTCTCAGAGACCACGTATCATAGAGAAAGGATAAAACTCAGAAACCAGGCATCTTAGCAAAATGAGTTCTCAGAGACCACGTATCATAGAGAAAGGATAAAACTCAGAAACCAGGCATCTTAGCAAAATGAGTTCTCAGAGACCAGGCATCCTAGAGAAAAGGATAAAACTCAGAGACCAGGCGTCTTAGAAAAAGGAATTCTCAGAGATCAGGTATCCTAGAGAGAAGGATAAAACTCAGAGACCAGGTGTCTTAGCAAAAGGAGTTCTCAGAGACCAGGCGTCCTAGAGAGAAGGATAAAACTCCAAGACCAGGCGTCTTAGCAAAAGGAGTTCTCAGAGACCAGACATCCTAGAGAGAAGGATAAAACCTCAACACCAGGCGTTTTAGCAAAAGGAGTTCTCAGAGATCAGGCATCCTAGAGAGAAGGATAAAACTCAGAGACCAGGCATCCTAGAGAGAAGAATAAAACTCACAGAATAGGAGTCTTAGCAAAAGGAATTCTCAGAGATCAGGCGTCCTATAGAGTTGTAAGGATAAAGGAACTCTCCTAGACGAAGCATCCTAGACACCGGAGGTGATGATCAATCAGAGCAGATTGCTACCTTCTGCGCTGATCTGGCCCCATTTATTCAGAATTGTTGCTAGCTGCTTGAATCTTTGTCTTTTGCCGATCGTTGACGACTTCTTCTTCATGGTTGTCGTCTTAAGTGTATTTGAAGCCAGCACGTGGTATTGGAAGCATGTGAACCTTGCAATATATTTTAGAAAACATGACTGTTTCAGTTGTTCACTATGGCGATTAGTATTATAGATAGAAATCGTAAATTGACGCCAATTCTGCTTTTAATACAGGGATATAGAGAAATTTATTCTTCCAATTAAATAAAGATCTATTCCAATCTGACAACGAAACCTGACACTGCTCCTTGTTACAAGTATTGTACAGTCAGCAACAGAAATACTTGAATCCCTGACTGCTGCAACTCCACTAGGTCAAGTCTAATATTTCTGCTGGTATCACAAACGTCTGAACAGATACAACCCTACTTACACGTAATTTTTCAAGCAGTTGATACATCTGTGGAATAATTAAAGAAGCTTTGGCTATGAAATTGATATACAGAAAAAAATTTTCCTTCAAGGTTAACCTTTGTTGTTTGGTGCATATTGTCTAAGAAGTTCCATCTACCGAAACATTATAACTCACTGAATGTTTATTGTATTATGTCATTCCATACTGTGAGTAACATTTTGTTGAAATAAACTGAAAATATAAAATCAGGAACAATTAAAGGAAATCTTTGTCTCCATTCATATTTTTACTCTAATTCTCCGCCATTCTTCCTCTAAGCCGAATAGTGGTATGTTAAATTGAAATATTTAATTTTATGTTTTTCTATACTACCTGTATCGGAGCAGTAAAAGTGTGGACTGGCCTTACGGTGACTTTGCAGGCCATTTGCCTTTGTCCCTCGGCACTACAGTTGCGCGGGTTCTGTTTCCCGATTTTCGTTATTTTCCACCAGCAAAACATAACGCGGTTGATTTTTTATTCGCTAGTACTTTTTTTCATACATACAACGTTATGCGCCTGTGTTGGATGTCATTACCTATTTTGATTTTTTTTTAAAACGCACATGACGTAAATTGTATTCTCCCCGGTTTGGAAAAGTGTTATTTTAGTGGTTTACTGAAAGTGGTGCTGCATCGTATTTTTACCTCTCGCTTTCCCGTCCTTTGTAATAGCTCCATGTGATTGTATACTTGGTAGAGTGTGATCATCCTTCTCTCTCGAAGCCCACTTTTGTTTCAGGTTTATGCTTATTCGCTGGCATATTGGGTTTGTTTTGCTCTGCTATCATATGGTTACCAGGTTTCATATCTTGTCAAACAACTAAATAATAAAAAAAAGGACGAACTTTTTGGGGTGGACAGTTTGTTAACCACGTGTTCGTGCGTACAAAATCACACAGTAGTTGTATTTTTGGTCCTAACTTATCCGGAAACGGTAAACATTTCTCTAAATAACCCATTACTAATGTTCTTCTTTCTAAATTTTATTAGGAAACAATATTAAACAATTTGTAAATGTTAAAACACATAACTAAAATCTGTAGAAAGTACCTTCACCTTCTATCTATACTTTCAAGCTCGAAGAGCGGCGTTTCGATTCTCGGTAAGGGTTCACCTGATTCGGAGCCCATGTTAAGTTATGAGCCCACGTCTCAAGTAGGCTCGCTTTTGAATGGGACGCTAAATTCTAATTAAACAAACATTATCCTCTGAGTAATAACATAAAGTGATTTCGAAATGTTTTCTTTAAAAAATTGTTTATTTATTTCTTGTCATACATTTTGAAATGACAAAATCATAACCGTACGTAATGAGATCATATCACAATGTAATGTTACGTGTAGAGACCATCTTGATTGAGGTCTCATATAAAGTGCATACGTTTTTTACTATTGTTTTATGGATACTATCAATTAATAATATAAAAATTCTCTTTTAGGTGTACAATATATCACATTTAATTTTTACTAACTGTCTTTAATTTTAAGGTAATTAATGGATGAAACGATTTTTAACCATTCTCCGTCAGCATATATTGGTTTCTGTAACTAAGATTTGATAAAAAAAATATAGAAACAGACACAAGATGCCTTTCTCCTCAGACTGGAAACTATGCGCTTTGGTTGGTAAATATGAATGTATGGTAGAGATAAATTCAGCGGAGTTGGTGTGATATAATTGCTTTTACTATAAACCAAACTCCAAATTAGGCTCTTACCGCTGGTCGAGTTCCATTGCGTTTTCTTACTTTTCTTATTTTTCTAAATAAAATAGGATAATATGAGTAACACTTAAACATTGATATAATGCAGAAGATACTGTTACTTAATTTTCTTCTTAAATGAGGTAAGTTTGATGATAGAGTAAGACACTGTACTCTTGGACTTTTCATGACTGTCTAATGCTATTCCGTATTTAAAATGAAGATATATTTATTATTTGGGCTATCATGAGCTTTGAAGTAGAAATCAAGACTGAACCGTCGCTCCAAAAATGTTATTTATGACACTTGATTAAATTAGCGTTTTCTTAAAATATGCCGTTTACATCACTTTACAATTCATGAGTTGCCCTTTCAACGAATAGTGGTAATTTTTTAACCACAAGGAAACACTCGTTTTGCTTTATGTAAAGAGGGTAACATCATAGTCAATAAAGCGTCTAACTACCA
Source organism: Thermobia domestica (assembly GCF_964235325.1). Classification (NCBI taxonomy): domain Eukaryota; kingdom Metazoa; phylum Arthropoda; class Insecta; order Zygentoma; family Lepismatidae; genus Thermobia; species Thermobia domestica. Next base: position 36,285,978 of record NC_137471.1, read on the forward strand.
ATTAGCCAACCCGGAAACGAATGTTGGCATGGGTGTAAATTTTTTAAATTCCATTTTATATCTTCGTTTCAATGCGGTTCTCAGACTCTCCCAGTTGCTTTAAAATAAATGCCTTCTGCAGTCTCTTGAAGTCAAAATGCCAGAAAATGGTGTTAACTACTTAAGTTTCCAAGTCTGGAATAGTTATGTCCGTCTGCCCGATGTATGACGCAACAGCAAGCTTTTCGTAACCAGGACAGAGCAAACAAGTTGTATAAATAAATGAAGGTAATGGGATAGGTGGAATTAATATAATTAAACTGACGTTCTCAGAGTACTCATGAACTCTTAGTAAGTAAATACAAAATGTATTGATGTATAATTTTCAACCACAGAAACTAATTTTGGACAGGGAGTTCGATGCTTTGCATGAAGTTCGAAGCTAACATTAAGGACTTATTAAACATTTTGGAAAGTTTTCGATATTCATCCATTTCTCATTTGAGCTTTTAAGAACTTCATTTGTAAGCTGTAGACCATCAGCTCAGAAAGCTCAACAGGAAGATAATAGACCTTACCGGAAGTTTAGTATTCCACATTTATAGGACATTTACTGATATGAGTGAGATCACTGACGTCAGCGTCCGGTAAAATGTAAATCTGATTCCTTTTTATAAACTTTCAGTATTAATTTGTATTACTTAAACTATAGAAAAATTCTAGTAAAGCCGGCCCATTTTCATAGACTAAATAATTTATATGTAAGATTGGTTTTCTCTATTTGTTAGATTTTAGTTTTGGAATTCAAGTGTCTACAATATTGAATAGTAAGTATATCACGTAGTCTAAAATGTAAGAGTATTTTGACACTATAACATGTTAGTGAATAAAATATCAGAGAGTGAATTTAGCTCGTTAGATATACAGTAATGACAGCTGAAGCTAATAAATATGCAAAAGATGTAGGAATTCTTTTAAACAGACTTTAAGATATTTCACTGCAAAAAATGTGTGAACGTTCAGCAAAAGAGCACCACATTTTATAATTTCAACCCGACAAAGAGAAAATGCTGGATGGTACATGAAGAAATTTCTGTTGCTTATGAAACAAGCAACTGCCAAAATATGGTTCGGTTCATTCGCTTTCGTTCTGATAATTTCGATGTGTGAAATGCTACTCGAAATAAGGGAAAGTTACAGAAAAAGTGCAAAATATTCTGGCAAACGTCGAGCAACACTGGCTTTGCAGGAAGTTGTGACACCATCAACCGATGACGTAACTAAGGGGGAGAAAATGGGGCTTCTGTCCCGGGCGCCGGATTGGTGGGACACGCAAAACTGGGCATTTATTTATTTTCACTATAAAGCAAGGAAAGAAGTTTTACCAAAGTACAGATCATAAAAAATTACCTGAGAAACTCAACAGGACAACAATCACTCATCAACCTTAGGATCGTACCCATAGAACATAAGTTAGCTTCAAAGCTATCTTTTGAGGACATTGTAAAAACCTCTGCAGTCAAGAGAGCCCACAAAATTAAATTTTAGTTCCAGCTTTTTGTGGTTTCTTTTAATTTATATCGATTTAAGAGATTTGCAAAAGGCCCGAGTATAATACTCAATAGAACAGCTTGACTGTTTGTGATAATTAAATATTCTAGCACACCCCGATAATTCCCCCCCCCCCAAAAAAAAATGTGATTTGCAGTTATTATGATAATACTATAAGAATATGTCAAACATGCTACTCGCAGATTATTTAGCAATCAAATAATTAGTTTGGTGTTTTATCTTGAACTAAAAATTAAAATTATGTATTGCAATTTTGAAATCAAGCTTTACCACTTGAAGAAACAATGGAATAGGAGAATTACTATATGATGCCAATATCAGATGTAGTCGGGGAGCGTTTTGGTTTGGTTGGTCGAGCGGAGGGGTTGCTAAGGTGAGTTCTTACCTCAGGTGACAACTAACCTAGTTTGGTCGCTGCCATCAACGACATAAATATCCATCACGAAAGCGTAATAAAGCATTTGGAGAAAGCTGGCAACATTTGAGTATCATATCGCCCGTCTCGAGACAAAGGGGCGTATCTCATTTTTCCAACTTTTCCAGGAGACAACTTTAAAGATGTTATCATAAGTTTATTTTTATCATGTTCTGTCAAAATTTAATTTGATCTCGTAAGTTACCTACCTGACACGAAGCAAATCAAACTAAATTTTAAAAGAAGACGATAGAGTAAATAATGAAAAAATGTTTAAAATTGTCTTTTGGAAAATTTAAGAAAATGAGATACGCCCTTTTGCCTCGAGAAGGACGATATGATCTGACTCAAAAACATTTACTCGATCGAATTTCTATCTAAGAATTTTTACTGAAAAGGAACGATCTAGAACCATTTCTGTAATGGTTATTCATGAATGAGAAAAAATGGATAACGTAGAGCATTGCTCGACAAATATTGCAATCAAAGTGATAAGAAGCTCTGCATTGTATGGGAAACTACACACTGATGTTCAATAAGATTATGTTGTTCATTTGGTGGAATTAGATGCTCATCTTGCACCACCAGCCAGAGGAATAGACTCAGATATGTATTGTCAAGAATCAGCGCGGGTGCACCTAAAAGGAACAGCAGGAACTGGTCAAAAAGAAAAAGTATGGTATAGTACGCTGACAACTCCAGAACACATAAATCTTTAGGAACCCGACAAAGGTTTCGAGAACTTGACCGAGATGTTTTAAAATGTATCTAACGAATACCTCGGACCGAATGCCGCCATACTGTCACTTGGTTCAGTGTCTGGGAAATCCTCTGAATGTTTATTTTTTCTTTAAGTTAATTTAAAACTATACGTTTAACACCACATGTCACATTTTGTTTTGGGTCAGAAACAACAAAATTCTATAGCAATGATATAATACTGTTTTCGGAACAATAACAGAAGATCATAGAATAAAATGGTGCACATACCTCTATTGCTTCATAATATTATTTTAATGTTACAATAAGTGTTTCATCAATTTTAGTTCCAAATGATCAATGCTTTTTAGACACCCTGTTACAAAATCCTTACTTACATTTTCCACACATACTTGATTTTACCCTTAAGGTTCTTGGTGGCTAAATGGTTAGCATACGCGCCTTTGTCGTACGAGACCCGGGTTTGATTCCCGGCGGGAGCTCATGTGATTCGGATTCCATGTTAATCAGTAGGTCCGGTCTCACACAGCCTCGCTGCTGATAGGGACGTTAAGCTCAAAATCAACTCAACTCAACTCGATTTTACCCTTATTTTTCTACGATGCACTGTACCGTATTTATTACTTTGTTAAATTGTTGATTAATCAAGAAATTGAGATTTTTATGTCCATTTTCAATATTATTTTTATATAACTGAATATGACATCGTCTAACAAACTTGTTCTCGCCATTTTTGCCGTAAAACAGGATGTTCACCACTTTCAAAGAAGCCAACAGAACAGTAATCAGCATTTGCTCGTCATTTATTGATAAAATTACGATGCATCAAATTGAAAGAATAATTCAAGATTTGTAATTCGCAAAAGGAAAACTGATATAATATATATAGTATTTTGGATAGAAATACGTATTCACTCTATGTGTTACTATGAGAGGTCATGGTAGCTCAGTGGAAGAGCTCTTAACCTTGGTATAAAGAGTCAGTGGCTCGATCTCAATTGGCGCTAAATGGGCTTTTTTGAAAATGAAAATATGAAATCTTTCTGTTTAACGCCACATGATTATTCTCTTTAGGATAAGGGAGACTATCAAGGGCGCCCATCAAGGGGGGAAAAGGTGGGGCGCTCACCCCCCGCCCCCTTTAGAGGAAATTGTGCTTCCGAAGATCGAAAACCCAATAGATATTTTAGAATAGTTACCGCAAAATTTGAGACTACATTTGAAATGACGCTTAAGCTTGCCCCCCCCCTTGGAAACCACAACATGGGCGCCCTTGGAGACTATGATTAACGTAAGTGAATGATAATGGAAAAATTAGTGGAATGAGAACGTGGGAAGATACTATAGTACCCCTAGAAATCCCGCGGACACGATGTTGTCCACCAAAAAAGCTTATTTGACCGGGAATTGAACCACGGACTCTACGCAACATCAATAAACCCTCTACCACTGAGATACAGTGCGCCCTTGGGCTTTGTGTTGCGCCGTTTTCTCCCACTTTCTTCATACCAGCCAGAGATGAAAGTGAGGGGGAACCCGGGAGAAGACCGTTCCCCCACTTCCAGAAAATATCTATGTCATCCTTCCACTTTCCAAAAATAATACAATGGGCAAAAATATGCACAGGGAATGGCGTGACGTCATGCATCCCCCTACCTTTCTAGATCCAATTTTACCCCTGCATACCACCATTATCATCCATCTCATCATCATCGTCTTTCATAGTGTCATCATAGGACGTTAAACTAAGACGAAGATACTTGATATGAGAAGCTGAATGAAAAACTAATATTAGAAAGAAAGCAAAAGAATCAAACATCACCATTCAGAGTTCAATAATTTCTCGGGTGAAAGACCATAAGAAAACGTAAACAAACAAGCAAATTGAATAGGTTACCCACGGCGAAAAGATATTCATTTCAGATTTGTACTAAAAAACGACCGCACAATAATAACTCAAGTCATATGAAAAAACATTTAAACTGACGTCAAAACAACCAAAAAATCATGTTTGTTTAGAGAATGGGAACTTTTTCTTTTTGGTCTTTCTTACAGAAAACGTTTGTAGAAGAAAAAGAAAGTGAAATATTTTGAATCACAAGACTAAACGCGCATCTCTTTTCGATTCTTCTAAGAATTTACGGAGGTCATAAAACACATAATAAAGCAATAACTTTGTTCTTGAACGAGACAACGATTCAAGAGGTAAAAGTCCCATTAAAACCGTAGAAAAGTTTATTTTCATACATGGTTTCAAGGTTATACATATAAACATCCCATGAGCATTTCTAAGCACCATCTCTTACTCACAGACACTAGCAGCAAACGATCCACAACAGAACAGTGTTCCCAGTTTTCAAGGCTCGGGTTCATCTCGAAGGGTATTAACCCTTTGAAGTATAATGTGTCATATTTCTTAATAACTATTGTGGATAAATGTTTGATCCTTGTGGGAATAGTAATGAGGTAATTTACGATCGTATTTCATTTGCTCTTGTACAGATCTGCAGCCATACGTTAAGTTCTGAAAGAAAGATTTCGGATTTAGATTTCTGAACTTTCGGCATCTAGGCCTATGGCCATGTTAGGCCGTCACTAGGATTAGGATTAGGAATTAGATTTCTGGGCTTTCGGCATCAATGGTCATGTTAGGCCGTCACTAGGATTAGGATTAGGAATTAGATTTCTGGGCATTCGGCATCTATGGCCATGTTAGCCCGTCACTAGGATTAGGATTAGGAATTAGATTTCTAGGCTTTCGGCATCTATGACAATGTTAGGCCGTCACTAGGATTAGGATTAGGAATTAGATTTCTGGGTTTTCGGCATCTATGGCCATGTTAGGCCGTCACTAGGATTAGGATTAGGAATTAGATTTCTGGGCATTCGGCATCTATGGCCATGTTAGCCCGTCACTAGGATTAGGATTAGGAATTAGATTTCTAGGTTTTCGGCATCTATGGCCATTTAGCCTGTTACGTATGAGGAATGATGTCCCTTACGGCGATCTACTATATGAAGAACGGGGACGAAGAAAGGGTTGGGGAAGGAAGGAAGTGGCCTAGGTCCTATAAGTTAAGTACCATCCCGGCATTTGCCTGGTGTAAGTGAGGAAAACCTCATTGAGGATGGCTGATTTGAGAAAGCTTTTCACTTTTTCTACCGAGTGGCCCTATCGGGAGTCGAACCCTTGACCGCTCGCACCGAACACGAGAGCGTTAGCGACTACGCTACGCGAGGGCATCTGAAAAGAAAGATGGAAAAGAATACTATATTGGTTCGATATATTTTTTAGGGTAAGTTTTAAAAGCTTCACCATACACAGGGTGAGAACAAATATGATGACATGAATTTGGTGTGCAGTACGGATCTGGAAGGTAAAAACTGAGAGGGAAGAAAGAATCCAAACTATGATATTTATATTATCACTTTACTATAAAGTTTCAAAAATACGTTTGTAAATAATAACTTGAACTATTTTTATCACTCAGAAAACTGAGCGGCTAGGATTCTAGCAGAGGACTAGATCCATCACAGTAAGTATGTCCAATGTCGCATAGTTTACAAGTGAGAGGCTGCCGAAATCAGGACAAAAGCAATTTTAGAGTGATGCTTCTTTGACAAACAATCAAAGTACACTAGACAACTCTGTTATATCTGAAACCGCAGACGCTAAACTTACGCAATGACTGACCAAGGGATTTCTCTAAAGTGTCATTATTCGCATAGATGGTTAATTCATTCACGAAGGTCATATTATCTGTTCAGCCTTATTTCTAAACAGAGATAAACAATAATATTCATATCCTTGCTCTGTTCAAAAATATGATTGACTAGTAATTCTTAACTCCCACACTGGCATGGTGGCTCCGAAAAAGACAAAAGATAATCCTTGATAAAAGTGGACGAGGAATGTTTCAGTGGGGAAGTCGAAAGGGCCGGGAACCGCCAACTCCACGATTCTTTGTGTTCGGAATAACATGTGCTGCAATGTATTTTGTCACGATACATTTTATCATTTTTCACGTGTGATGTATTTTGTCACAGCACATTTTATAATTTTTCACGTGCTTTGTAGTTTATCACGGTACATGTTACATTTTCCTTCACGTGCATTGTATTTTGTCACGGTACATTTTACATTTTACACTTGCGATGTGTTTTCTCACGGTATATTTTACATTTTTTGACATGTAAGCGTAAACCAAAACATCGCAGCATGTGTTATTCAGAACACAAAGAACCGTTGTGCTGGACCTGGAACCGTGGATTACCCCTTGTTAGTATGCAACCCAATTGTATTTAGACGCAAAGTTGGTTGCATACAATTCAGTTACTTTCAAACATTCTAACCAAACTTTCTTTTAGTCTACAGGTTAAATAATTATTTCTTAGTATGCAACCCATATCATTTTGCTTTCTCATTTTAATGAGATCTAACGAATGATGTATGTCTCATCTCAGGATTTTTATTTTGCTAAGAACTAAAATTATGTTGTAGAAAATTTCGGTTTTCCATTTTTATTGCATGTATCCTTATAATAAAATAAAAGCAAAACATATAAGTCTGTTAGCCAAGTTAATTCCTACAATGTTATGCAAACCTTAAAACATTCATGAGTTACGGGTTGCATAAAGATCTAGGCAAAACTCTTCACATAATCATTATAGTATAAATAATACGACTCAATCTGTCACTCACCTTAATTCTAATAGTTCGCAGTTATCATTAATAGTTGTCATTAGCTGCACTACCTCAGAATCCCGAAATTTTATCGCTTCTTTTTCTTCTACTGGAAATAAAAGTAGTAAACAGAAACTAGAAAATAAATCTGGTTTCCGTATTGATTTTTAGATAGCAAAAAATATAAATATATAATGATGAATTGTTTTAGATATAGTTTAAGAATCTGTCGAGAAGGATTCAACTCTGTCTATAACACTATATCTCAAACAATATATATAACCCTATTACTTCCTGTTGCTAAGCAAATAACTAGTGTGTATTTAAATATATACAAATCAAAGCTTCTACTTATGGAAAATTATAAAGTTCGTTTCTGAATTCTCTATCTCTGTGTGTGTATGTGCCCGTTATTTGTGAATTTTTCAATTTTGAGCCCTCCATTTGATAAAGCATCAAGGAATTTTTCCCGTCACTCTTGCCGTTCTCGAGATATTAGCCAAAAAAAGTTCGAATTTCGGGAGATTTAAGGAGCCACATCTCGGGAACCGTAAGTCATAGAGAGGTGATATTGGTTTTGATGATTCAATTTTGAGCCATATATTCGATAAAGCATCAAAAACTATCTCAAAGAAATTACGGAATTTTTCACGTCACTCCTACCGTTCCCGAGATATTGCCCAAAAAACCCACATCTCATTAACCGTAAGTCATAGAGAGATGATATTGGTGTTGATCAACACCTAAGAAGATAGTAAAAATTTTGGTACCAAATAACAACCGATGGCCACTGCCCAACTAGTCACAACTCCCCAGATATTGGCCAAAAAAGTTCGGATTTCGGGAGTTTTAAGGAGCCATATCTCAGGAACCGTAACTTATGGAGAAACGATATTTTGCGAATTTTTCAATTTTGATCCGTTCTCTTTGAGCATGTGTCTTCGTAAAACAACATACCGTAGAACGTTTTAACAGAAGTTTTATTCAAAACATGTGGGACAAATTTAGTACTCAAGGAAATTATAAATGGATAGATATATTACAAGAATTGTTTAATGAGTATAATAATAAAGTATATAGAACAATTATTATAAAACCTGTAGAAGCTAATAAGAAAAATTAATTATTATTTATTCTCAACTGCGTTTAGTATTGAATACGTATGATTCGCGTGAATTATTTTGTAGCATTTCAATGTGAAAGAAGAGCCATTTGTTTATATGCATGATCTAGCTTTAATGAATCAATAGCCTTAGTAAGTCATATGATTCACCGCCTTTGGCGTGGGAGACCCGGGTTCGATTCCAGGTGGGAGCTCAAGTGGTTCAGATTCCACGTTAATCAGTAGTTCCACGTCTAATATATGCCTCGCTGATGAACGGAAAATTAAACTCAAAATCACCTCGTATGGCTCACCTTATATGATTTGTGTTAGTTAAGATTTATTATGTGATTTTGGGAGATTATGTGATTTTGATTGCTGACGGTGGCTCAGTGGTAGAGCGCTTAGCTCTGGTGTGTAGGATCCCTGGTTCAATCCGCGAAAAAGTAAGTTTCTGGTGGACATTATCGTGTCCGTTGATCTTCTCGGGATACTGCCGTTTCCTCCCACATTTAATTCCACCAATTTTTTTATCATCATTCACTTCCCCTAAATTATTTGTCCCCCTTACCGTGAAGGACATAATCGTGGGACGTTAAACTGAAAGATTTCATTTCATTACGTGATTTTAAATTGTAATCTACTTGTATCGACACACTCTACATTGAAACATTCAGAGTACCTTAATCCTATTTTACAAGTAAAAAATCAATCCAATTCTGATCTAATCCCTACTATTTTTGTTGAAAGAATTCAGAAGCTAAAGAAACTTTCCCTGAACTTTCCTTGGTAAGGAAACTCACTCAAGTGGTTGCTAAGCGAAAATGCACAAGAATCACTTTTCCAATAGTATTGATTCAGCATGAATTATTAAAAAGGATTCAAGTAACACAGAAAATGGAGTCACTCCTATATACTGTTCTTCTTCACAATCTACCGTGGTTAAATAATACAGCTCAACTAAATTTGTAAAAGTATCACAGAATTCGTCTTCATTAAATTAAATAACAATATTACGAGTACATGAAAACCTTTAGTGAAATGTACATTGGTTATTATTATTATTATTATTATTATTATTATTATTATTATTATTATTATTATTACAGGTAATAATAATAATAATAATAATAATAATAATAATAATAATAATAATAATAATAATAATAATAATAATAATAATAATATATTTTCGAATTGGCAATAGGTCTGTCAGTTCAACTTTTTCAAAATAAACAAACGAAACCAGTAAATAACGGGTATACAGGGTGTTTCAAAACAACACCGACAACGTTTGAGAGGCGATTCCTGACACGAAAATAAGATGAAAAGTATAGACCAATCTGGGTGCACAAATGCTTCCTTTCGGAGTTATAGGCTGCCGAAAACATCAAAAAATAAACTTTAAAGGTCTATAGCTCCGAAACTATGGGTCCTACCGTAGTCGGGTCAAGACTTTACTTAGGGACTAATATGTGCTCTATCCAAAAATACATATTTCAGAATCCTAAGGTACTCACGCAAAAATTTTTGTAAGGCAGTTTGGTTACGGGTATATAATCTGAAGTACTTACTAACTACCTCTATAAAAATTATTGCGAAAGTACTGCAGGATTCTGAAGCATTTTTTTTTTTTTTTTTGGATAGAGCAGATATTAGTTCCTTAGTAAAGTTTTAACCCGACTACCGTAGGCCTCATAGTTTTGGAGCTGTGGACCTTAAAGTTCATTTTTTTAACGTTTTCGGCAGCCTATAACTCCAAAAGGAAGCATTTGTGCACCCAGATTGGTCTATACTTTTTGTCTTATCTTGGTATCAGGAATCATCTCCCAAACGTTGTCGGTGTTGTTTACAAACACCCTCTATATGTATACACAAGTGACAACACTGGAAGTCGAGTAGAGTATTAATAGATCGTGATGTGACAATATTAATTACATTGAAAAAATGGGTGTACTATAGTTTAGTGCTAGAGTGCTATCGTCTGCTATGAAAGGTTTCTAGTTCGATCTCTGCCATGTCAGTTTCTGATAGACATCATGTTTCCCAGAATTTTCTTGGCGTCCTTCCATTCTTCCCACACTTTAATTAATTAATTATTGTTCTATTTTAGCGTTCAGGAACCGCGATGGCTCAATGGTAGATCGTTCACCTCGGGTGCGTGGGAAGGTTGGTTCGATCCCAGCACACGCCAAGTAGACTTTTTGGTGGACAAACACCGTGTGCATGGGTTTTCTAGGGGTGTTGTCCCGTTTTCTCCCACTTTATTCATTCCACCACTGTGTACTAATTTCTTATCATCACCGTCTCCTTTAGCCTAGACGGCATAACCGTGGGAAGTAAAACTGATTTTTTTTTGTTAACATGCATGGAATGCTTGTGGGATATAAAACTGAAAGAGGTTTGATTTTCGACTGCTATTAGGGAAATACATTTCATTATTTCTTTGATTTTCTTTATATATATATATCTTTTTGGTGTTTTAAGAATTTTTTCTCTAGTTCTTAAACATTATTTCAATTTAGCTAAGTGGTTAGCGTGCACGCCTTTTGGCGTGGGAGACTTGGGTTCGATTCCCGGCGGGAGCTCATGTTGTTCGAATTCCACCTTAATCAGTAGGTTCACGTCTCATATAGCCTCGCTGCTGAAAGCGACGCTAAACTGAAAAAATCAATTTCTGAACACGCTTATTACCCTAAAGAAGTAAGACTCATGCCACTGGTAAAAGAAATATGCCCGTGCTTGTATAAATTTCTTATTGTGATTTTCATACTAATCTGAGGATAACTAACTAACTAAACTAACTAACTCTATGGCCTATGGAACCCGGAGGTTCAGTGCCGCGTTCACAAAAGCTCTCCACTGACTTCTATCCTTAGCTAATTGCATCCAATTTCTACTTTGTATTCCTATCTCTGCGAGATCCATCTTAATATTATCCTCCCATCTGCGCCTAGGTCTTCCTAATGGTCGTTTTCCTATGGGTCTTCCAGTCAAGACTTTGAGAGCGTTTCTACTTTCTTCCATTCTAGCTACATGACCTGCCCACCTAAGCCTCCTAGACTTGACGACCCTAACAATGTTGGGTAAACCGTATAAACTATGTAGTTCCTCGTTATGAAGTTTCCGCCATTCCCCATTCTCGTTCCTCTTGGGTCCGAATATTCTTCTCAGGATCCTGTTCTCAAATACTTTCAGTCTATGTTCTTCCCTCAGAGTAAGTGACCATGTTTCGCAACCATACTATTATTATTATTATTATTATTATTATTATTATTATTATTATTATTATTATTATTATTATTATTATTATTACAGGTAATAATAATAATAATAATATACTTACAAATTGGCAATAGGTGTGTCAATTCAACGTTTTCAAAATAAGCAAACGAAACCAATAATATGTATACAGGGTGTTTCAAAACAACACCGTCAACGTTTGGGAGGTGATTCCTAACACCAAAATAAGACGAAAAGTATAGACCAATCTGGGTGCAGAAATGCTTCCTTTCGGAGTTATAGGCTGCCGAAAACATGACAAAATGAACTTTAAAGGTCGATAGCTTCAATACTATGGGACCTACCGTAGTCGGGTCAAGGCTTTACTTAGGAACTAATATGTGATCTATCCAAAATGTATATTTCAGAATCCTAAGGTACTCACGCAAAAATTTTTGTACAGGCAGTTTGGTTACGGGCATATAATCTTAAGGTACTCACGCAACAATTTTTGTACAGGCAGTTTGGTTACGTGCATATAATCTGAAGTACTCACTAACTACCTCTATCAAAATTGTTGTGGAAGTACTGCAGGATTCTGAAGCATGTATTTTTGGATGCGTTTTGAGGTTATTTTTGAATTTAAAAACATCTTTGTTATCTATCATCGAGTGTTAAGACTATGGAATTTTGAAGAAAAACGATTTTCTAAACCCTATCTCAAACTAGTTGATAGGAAAACAAGAAAACTCCCCTACTCTCCTCCTCTTTCTCGCCGCAAGAGGGGAAAGCAGGTATACCACCTCTGACAGGGAAGGAAACGTTTGAGACATTCAGTATTGTTTAAAATCTAAATTTTCCACTCCACTACGCGCGAGCTTTCTGTCAATGTGAGGGAGTTGGAGTTTGCTGTTCCTTTCAGCTACTCTTAATCCACCCATCATTCACAACTTCAATTAATATGGTTAGTTTAAGAAAAGGATATAACATTGTTTATGTATTTTATAGGACTAATAAATATTTATTTGACCATTTAAAAAAAAAAGTATAACAACAGTTATTTATAAACCAAATTTATGCTGATTCTTTTATTTGATGTTAGAAGGGGGGAGAGAGCTATGAGGAATAGTTGACATAGAAATAAAATATGTTCCCACTGTAAAGAAAGAAACAAAAATAGTTGTATATTCGATTGGACGTGGAATATCGCTGTGAAGATTGTATGAATTTAGCGTATGTGAACTTTGTAGTGTGTGAAAATACTGTAGTTAGTGGATGTATGTGTAATACATACAAAATATATTTATTTATGTGTAACGTGTTTTTAGTGTGTGTGTGTGTTAAGCAAGATTCCAGAATGTCTTCTAGTTCCGTGATAAAACATAAACACGGAAAAGCTTTGAGAAGTGGTGAGAGGCATTGCGTTTTGAATGTGTTTAATTCTTTGAGAGAACATCATCCTCATTTAAATGCAGAACAATTGGCCGACATGACTGCAAAACAGACAGGGGTGGGACAAGCAACTGTGTACAGAATCCGACGGGAGGCCAAATTTAATCTTCCATCAATACTTCCTTATCATTCATTTTCAATAATCATAGTGTAATGCCCCACCTTCGGTGATGTCATTACATATTTTAGATGCTCATTGGTTGTTAATAGTTATTTATTTCTATTATTATGTTTGAAAGTTGAATTACATAGTCTGAACGTATTTTACAAAATTACTGCTTGCCGACATATTCTAGATCTGCACGAAACGAAACATTCGATTTATTGGTAACAACAACCTTATTTTCTACGCCTGAAAGCAAAATTCTTAAGAAGAAAAAGAAGAAAAATACATAATTTGACTTATAACAAAATGTATTGAAGTGTAAGATCTAAATATGAGAGTTAATAATATGGAGGGTTAATCCAATAAACCCACTCTGGGTTCTCAAATGCTTGCCCATCCTTCCGATTTTAAGATTATGTTCTGATTTTGATTTCTCCACGTCAAAATTACAAGTGAATATGATGAATTATCTGTATGTATGCTGTTTAACGTTTGTCCATAGAACATCAACATGGCTGTGACTCCTGGTTATTGCTCACAAATAGGTAGTAAGAAGTTATTGAAAGTTGTGGATGCTCATTCATGTCCAGATTTACTTATCAGCTATTAGTGGAATATGTATGTATTATATTGAAGTTTATAGAAATGAACACTGGTACATGTTAATTTGAAATCAGCGTTGAGATTGGATATTCCCATTTGTTGATGCTGCGGTTGAGGTATGGTTTCATTGATAAATATAATAAAGAATAATTATAATGAAATACAAAGGTAATTTAAAATACGAGTAATAATAATAATAATAAGGAAGATTAATGTCGAATTGTAAGCAATGCTACGGGAATAAAATAATAGATAAAATGAAATATTAAGTTATAAAATAAAGTTATAAAAATAAAGATATATGCAACTGTATACTCACCGAACATCCAACATAATTAATCATAACTGATTATAATATCCAAGTACTAGTATTCATTCTTATAGTCTAAATATAAATACATTCCGTTGAATTCAAATGCTCCAAATAGAAATATGGAAAAAATATGCAATAACAGGAAGACATCAATCCACTACTATCTGTAATAACAACAGACTTACTTACTTTGGAAATATAATAAGGAAAGTACTAATCTGAAGACCAAGATACATCATCACCTCTGGAATGTCGAACTCGAGGATGAGAGAAAATAATATAAAATGTTATTTGATTATGTACAGATAATTTATTTATGTATGTTATAGTATATTATTTATTACCCTGTTTCATTCTTCAGTTTTGGGTCTATTAATATTTTAAATGCCAACTAACACCTTGTTTACTTTTATGATTATAGTAATTAGTTAAACTACCGTCCTCCATAAATATCGATTCCTTGAGTAGAATGTTTTTCCACTCCGAATCTGGAAAGCGTTATCTGTTTTGTGTTAATGTTTCTGGAGCTGCTCTCCAGATGGCGACCCATATATAGTACCGCGCAGAAGAAGAAAGAGATATAAAAGGGCTGTCTCAAAAGTCTCCTTTAATCTATATGGCATGCGTGCGAAACGTTAACTAAATATGTCCTTTCATTTTTTTATGCATATATTGGTGTATTAACAAAAAAGAAACCTGATAAAATCATTGTGCCGACCCAATAAATTGTGTGCAAGGTCCAACCCTGCCATCAGTTGTAATGCGCACTCGAGCAGCAGACATAGTACGCTATTCCAACGCTTCTGCACACCCCCGCTTTTTGAATTAATGAGCATACTTCAATTGAGTTGACACTTACTTGTTAACTCGTTTTGGTTACTCTGTTTAATGTGTTAAGAACCAAGAAGTACGTACACTATAACATGAGAGTTTCAATTTGTTGTTTACACACTGTTTTATAAAAATATCTACATAGCAGCGAAAGGGGGCTTGTATTGCTAAAGAGAACAGCAACACAACCCCCGTCTCAAACAGTAGGCAGCTAGCAGGTAGGTGGTGGGGATAGAAGTTCCTATCAACTTGTCTGAGATAGATTTTAGTATGGTACAAATAATTACAAATTACAAGAGGAGGGAATGCCTGTGACCGCACGAAAGGGATCAAGCATGGGCGAAAGAGTCCGAGCTGGAACGGAAAAGTCCGATGCTACACGAGCATGTAAGTTCGTTTCTCGCTGACGGGTGATCCGCAGACGACTCAAACAATGCTGAGAAGACTTACTTGTCTTCCATCAGGTGGAACAAAATCTAAACCCTGTTCGGCGTAAGCTCTATGCGATAAACAAAGCCACGTGAAAGTAAATCTCGCTGATTTGCTGTTGGCCTACCGACTCTTGTACTCCTCCGCAAAATAGTTCATATGATTTGATTATTACTTTTACTATGAAGCTCCATATACAACTGCTACACTATTATAAATGACAAAAATATAATACGGATTATCTAATAATCTGCAATCGAGTGTGATTAATGAAACAATAGAAATAAACACTAAGCATGCGCAGTAATTATGGCGCCAATTCAACTGTGGACGCGTGTTCTGCTTTTAAAGTCTGAAAGATGGCTGGCTCCAAGGGTGGCTCCATGAATCCCGGTTCCAAGAGTGTTGTGGTGGGTGCAACACCAACAAGGTAAATCTTTACTCACTACGCTAAAATTGTTTTAAAAATCTTTCTAGCTTTTTTTCTTTCTTTTCTGTTGCTGCTGTAAGTATCTGGACAACACGAGACAGTATTGTCAAAATGCACGTGTATAATTTGCTCCTCCCCATGGAGAGTGGGAGTGATACATCGCTAGCCAATCATATTTATGACAAGCGGAAGGATACAAATATTTTGTTTATCGGAGTTTAGAGCCTACGCTGAACAGGGTATAGTTTTTTTTCGAGTATAGTTTTGTATTAAAGCGTAATATCAATGCCGTATGTTTATATTCAGTTATTACAGTATGAAATTCAATGAATTACAATAGAAAATTAAGAAAATTATAGGATATATTAGTCTAAGTTTTAAGTTCTTAAAATACAAGATTTAACACTTAACTATTACGTTCAAGCTGAACATAAAAATAAATATTTATAAGTAATAACATCTTGAATAACCCAGAGGTTCGAATAACCGGGTCTCAGTTAACTCGGAGTGTATTCCAAAGGGGTAAAACATTAGAAACTAAGTAGCGGATTTATACATAAAATGAATAGTTTTTATCTCGACACGTAAATGTCAGTTTACATGAAAAGTGCAGCGTATACAAACTTCAGAATTAGCGTCAAATGACTTGCTAATGATAGTAAAAACACATACAATGTTGGTTTTATATTGACGAGAGAATTCCTGGATAAGCCTATAGTGTCAGTATTTGAGTCACTATAATGAAACTTATAGAAAGTGTACTAGAATAGCTTTTTTCTTCTTTCTTTTTGAGGGTCATTATAGGAACTGAAGATCGAACGACAGAGAAAAAAAAACGTAAGCCAGCTGATAATGAACGTAATTTCCGGTTTACGAGAGCTTATCGACATCAAATATTTACTTTGCTTCAAAAGACTAATAAATCCAACAAGCCACAAGCAATCAATAGCTATATATATATATATATATATATATATATATATATATATATATATATATATATATATATATATACAAGCTTCAGAACTGATTTTCCTTTTCAGAAAGCATGACATTGTATACGGAAAGATAGCAACTATACAAGGCCTAATTACCCCCGTTTTTCCCTGATCGATTTTTAAAAACTTAAAGTGTGAGGATTAAAAAGGGAAAGAAACTATGGCAACATTTCGAATGAAACGTAACACGAGAAGTATGAATGATGATAAAATAATTTGTGATTGATAGCTACGCTATTCGCCCGGGAAAAGCCACATTTTCAAAACAAAAAAAGTTACATCACTAACCTTGGCTTTTGTGACACTTCGTCCGTCAAATTATGTGCTGTTTAGAAGGATGAGTTTTGTATAACGTGGTTTTCTACTTACCAAATGCATTAATTCTAATGCACTGTTCTTTTTACTCCAGAGTCCATCAATGATATATATATATATATATATATATATATATATATATATATATATATATGGTGAGGGTGTCTTCCCGTTGTGCCTACTTCCCGTTCTGCCTACTCTTTCGAGACGGGGAATTCTGTGCAGGGAGGGATCTTTTCTAGGGATTTTTTCTTTAGTAATTCTAATAGATTCTGTAAGAGAATAACTATTCCTTTAAATTTCATCATATATTTTAAATGTTATCTTGCTTGCTCTTCTCAGAAAAAATGACTAGGTACAGTTTTGTTATTAGCAGCGTTATTCACGTCTACTTTAGTAGAGATGTGTTTTTTTAATACTTACAGAGAAATGGAAAATTAATTGATTCAGTTACAAGAAAATAAACTTATTTCGGTCTAATATCAAGTCATTTCACAACAAAATTTTATTCAGTTTTCCAGTAGTTCATCTCCAACATTCTAAGGCTCGCAGTACGTAATAGGTGCTACAGTTCACATCCTCAAAATATATTTGGCCATATATTAAACAAACAATGCAAGAAGATGCATAATTCGGTCTCTTTTCTTTTTCTAAAAAAAGCCTTTGTCTTCTACATCACAGATCTTTTTCCGGCATCACCTCTATATATGATCAGGTGCTTTGTCCTCTATACATGATTCTGTATTACACGCAATATGTCGTACTTATATTGTAAAAAAAGAAAAAAATGGGACCGCAATGGCTCAGGGGTAGAGCGTTCACCTCTGGTGCATGGGGTCCATGGTTCGATCCCAGCTCGAGCTAGGTGAGCTTTGTGGTGGACAAACACCGTGTGCGTTGGTTTTCTCGGTGTTCTACCGTTTTCTCCTACTTTCCACTATTTCATTCATTTCTCATCATCACCGTCTCCTTTAGCCTAGCCAGCATTACCGTAGGACGTAAAACTTAAAAATTTCATTTCATTTCATTTATACTGTCAATGTAAATACTAAATACCACATATCGTCAATATACCCAATGTAATTTAAATAAAGATCTCATAATCGTTGTTCAAAATGTAAACAGTATGCAACCACATCTATGTAAGCCATCAAGCCTATTACACGTGGTTCCAGCCTTCCTAATAATCGTAAATATCTGTGATTTTATTCTGTATGTGACCACACAAATAGCATTTTAATTTCGATTATTTTACGGTAAAAATATTCTGTGAAATGTAATGGAAATTCAGAAGGAGCCTTCTTTGCGAATTTCTCAGAGTTTTCATTCTCACCGTCGTGAGTAATCCGATTGGGTAGAGAAGCGTGATTATCTAAGCAAACTCATCACCAACAAAACGCCGAACACGTATTTCATACTTTGACCGTTTCTGATTTTGAAAACACTCCTGTGTAGACTATAAGTCATTACTAGGCACCTTGCTTATCACACTGACACTAACAAATCATATATAATAACTTTTTAACCTAATAAGTAAAAGCTTGTTGTGATTCTTATTGAAACGTTTATGTTGCGAGCGGAGCAAGCAAGAAAATTTTTATCATATCTATTTCTTTGCAAACTAACAATATTGATATTGATATGCCTTAGTATGCTGGAGATAAACTACTGGAAAACCGATTAAAATTCGGTTGTGAAATGAATTGATATTAGCCCGAAGTAAGTCTGTTTCGTGTTCGTTTCAGATACAATGTCAAACGGGTTACTGGCAACTGAATCAATCAATTCGAGGAAAGAGATATGATGGAGACAAACACTCTTTTTAAAGGCCGCCTTATGCATCCTCTTGCGTTGTTTGTTTAATAGTTGGCTAGACATGTCTTGGGGATGTGAACTGTGGCATTTTTTAGTACTGCAAGTCTTAGCATGCTGGAGGTAAACTACTGGAAACCCAAATAAAATTTTGTTCTGAAATTGCTTGATATTAGATCTTTTTTTTTTTTAATGTTTGTTTCACATACAATGTCTAACATTCTTGCAACTGAGTCAATCAATTTTCCATGTATGATGAAACTTGTAGAGGTGGTGGTTGTTTTTACAGAAGCTTTTAGAAATACTAAAGAAATATTCCCTACAAAAATTCCTCCCTGCACATAATTCCCCGTCTCGAAAGAGTAGGCACAACGGGAAGTAGGCACAACGGGAATTACCGTTCTGCCTAGAGATAAGATAATTAAAAATATTTTCTTTAAAGTGCTGGAGGGCCTGTAGGCAGAACGGGAAGTAGGCACAACGGGAATTACCGTTCTGCCTAGAGATAAGATAATTAAAAATATTTTCTTTAAAGTGCTGGAGGGCCTGTAGGCAGAACGGGAAGTAGGCACAACGGGAATTACCGTTCTGCCTAGAGATAAGATAATTAAAAATATTTTCTTTAAAGTGCTGGAGGGCCTGTAGGCAGAACGGGAAGTAGGCACAACGGGAATTACCGTTCTGCCTAGAGATAAGATAATTAAAAATATTTTCTTTAAAGTGCTGGAGGGCCTGTAGGCAGAACGGGAAGTAGGCACAACGGGAATTACCGTTCTGCCTAGAGATAAGATAATTAAAAATATTTTCTTTAAAGTGCTGGAGGGCCTGTAGGCAGAACGGGAAGTAGGCACAACGGGAATTACCGTTCTGCCTAGAGATAAGATAATTAAAAATATTTTCTTTAAAGTGCTGGAGGGCCTGTAGGCAGAACGGGAAGTAGGCACAACGGGAATTACCGTTCTGCCTAGAGATAAGATAATTAAAAATATTTTCTTTAAAGTGCTGGAGGGCCTGTAGGCAGAACGGGAAGTAGGCACAACGGGAATTACCGTTCTGCCTAGAGATAAGATAATTAAAAATATTTTCTTTAAAGTGCTGGAGGGCCTGTAGGCAGAACGGGAAGTAGGCACAACGGGAATTACCGTTCTGCCTAGAGATAAGATAATTAAAAATATTTTCTTTAAAGTGCTGGAGGGCCTGTAGGCAGAACGGGAAGTAGGCACAACGGGAATTACCGTTCTGCCTAGAGATAAGATAATTAAAAATATTTTCTTTAAAGTGCTGGAGGGCCTGTAGGCAGAACGGGAAGTAGGCACAACGGGAATTACCGTTCTGCCTAGAGATAAGATAATTAAAAATATTTTCTTTAAAGTGCTGGAGGGCCTGTAGGCAGAACGGGAAGTAGGCACAACGGGAATTACCGTTCTGCCTAGAGATAAGATAATTAAAAATATTTTCTTTAAAGTGCTGGAGGGCCTGTAGGCAGAACGGGAAGTAGGCACAACGGGAATTACCGTTCTGCCTAGAGATAAGATAATTAAAAATATTTTCTTTAAAGTGCTGGAGGGCCTGTAGGCAGAACGGGAAGTAGGCACAACGGGAATTACCGTTCTGCCTAGAGATAAGATAATTAAAAATATTTTCTTTAAAGTGCTGGAGGGCCTGTAGGCAGAACGGGAAGTAGGCACAACGGGAATTACCGTTCTGCCTAGAGATAAGATAATTAAAAATATTTTCTTTAAAGTGCTGGAGGGTCTGTAGGCAGAACGGGAAGTAGGCACAACGGGAATTACCGTTCTGCCTAGAGATAAGATAATTAAAAATATTTTCTTTAAAGTGCTGGAGGGCCTGTAGGCAGAACGGGAAGTAGGCACAACGGGAATGAACCATGGTGAGAGTAGAGAGATTTGGATAGATATAGATATACAGGGTGCTACAAAATTTGTCACAATATTTTGGGAATAGTTTCTTATACCAATATAAGAAAAAAAATCATATGGACCTGTGGTCGGAAGTTCATAGTTTAGTAGTTATAGGGTGCCGAAAGCACGAATAAATGAACTTTAAAAGTGCATAGTTCCACTACTATAGGACCGATCGTAGTCGGGTCAAGCTGAGGAACTAGTACGTGAACTATCCATATACCCATCTTTTAGAACCTTTAGTACTTACACAATCATTTTTAGAGATGTTGCTTGGGAATACTTGATCACTCTCCACCTATCTAAAAATTAGTGTGCATGTACTAGAGCATTCTTAAACACTGATATTTGGATAGTTGACATATCAGTTCTCAGTCATGTTCTGTGTTTTCGGCACCCTATAACTCCGAAACTGTCCACTCTTAAGAACACTTCCATATGACCTTTGATGTGGAGTCTGTTCACAAAATATTGTGTCGCATTTTTGTACTACCCTGTAGATATAGACATCCGTGTAATTCGAAAATCTTTGGCACCCATTTTCACACCTGTGAGGAAGATGAGAAATTTGTAATGGCAGATAGTGGTAGAGGGATCGGAACTTATAGGGTACATGGCGACCATGGCAGCCATCTTGAATGAAAGTACGAAATTTCCAATGAGGATACCAAGTAATACCGGGATGAGCTCAGTAATCCAAAAGTAATTATTTCTTTCATATCTTGTATTGTTTGCACATTATGAACACTGAAAGTTTCAAAAAGTCACATTGTTACTAACAGAATCTCTTATTGTTGCAGATGATCCACTTTGCTTCTGACAAAA
Source organism: Thermobia domestica (assembly GCF_964235325.1). NCBI lineage: Eukaryota > Metazoa > Arthropoda > Insecta > Zygentoma > Lepismatidae > Thermobia > Thermobia domestica. Next base: position 36,307,708 of record NC_137471.1, read on the forward strand.
GAAGAAAAGCAAGGAATTATCCTAATATACGGGAAAAGCAATTTTAGAGACATTTCAGAGGATTTCAACGGAAAATATCCTGACATTATATCCAAAACCGCACAGCACAGTCGCATACGTGGCCGCCAAATTTCGAGAGCCTATGAAAGATAAGGCAGATACTGGGTGATCAAAGATTTCCACCATTAAGAACACGGCAAACAAAGACTCTTGGCTCACCTTATATATATATATATATCACCTTCCTATAACACGCTTAGGTATTAATCGATTATATTTTGTATGTAATAAGTCGTTTTTGTTTCGTTCATGAACTAAGTGAAACAAAAGACAGCCTTCAATCAATTTTAGGGTTACAATATTTTCAAATTTGAAACAATTTCCTTTCACAGTGTGAAACTACTTTGGATGTCTAATCTATTTGAATTCAAACTCAAACTTGAACTACTGATTGAATAGAACAATAAGATGAAAGATAGAACCTGTTCCTCAGATGCTGAATCCATATCTAAAACCTATTACTCGATATCTCTTCTGTTTCTGTTCTATGGTGATCAACACTAAAACTAGAAGTGGTACATGCATAACTTCTGGTAGCAATAGAGAGATAAGATCTAAGATAGAACCTGTTCCTCAGACGCTGAATCCATATCAAAAAGCCATTACTCGTTATCCTTTACTATTTTTGTTCTATGGCGATCAACACTGAAACTGGCAGTGATACATGTATAACACCTGGTTGCAATAGAGAGATAAGATCAAAGATAGAACCTGTTTCTCAGACGCTAAATCTATATCAAAAAGCCATTACTCGTTATCTCTTACTGGTTTTGTTCTATGGCGATCAACACTGAAACTGGCAGTATAATTCCTGGTTGCAATGGTGAGATAAGATCTAAGATAGAACCTGTTCCTCAGACGCTGAATCCATATCAAAAAGCCATTACTCGTTATCGTTTACTATTTTTGTTCTATGGCGATTAACACTGAAACAGGAAGTGGTACATGTATAACACCTGGTTGCAATAGAGAGATAAGATCAAAGATAGAACCTGTTTCTCAGACGCTAAATCTACATCAAAAAGCCATTACTCGTTATCTCTTACTGTTTTTGTTCTATGGCAATTAACACTGAAACTGGCAGTGATACATGTATAATTCCTGGTTGCAATGGTGAGATAAGATCTAAGATAGAACCTGTTCCTCAGACGCTGAATCCATATCAAAAAGCCATTACTCGTTATCGTTTACTATTTTTGTTCTATGGCGATCAACACTGAAACACGAAGTGGTACATGTATAACACCTGGTTGTAATAGAGAGATGAGATCAAAGATAGAACCTGTTTCTCAGACGCTAAATCTACATCAAAAAGCCATTACTCGTTATCTCTTACTGTTTTTGTTCTATGGCGATCAACACTGAAACTGGCAGTGTTACATGTATAACTCCTGGTTGCAATAGAGAGATAAGATCAAAGATAGAACCTGTTTCTCAGACGCTAAATCTACATCAAAAAGCCATTACTCGTTATCTCTTACTGTTTTTGTTCTATGGCGATCAACACTGAAACTGGAAGTGTTACATGTATAACTCCTGGTTGCAATAGAGAGATAAGATCAAAGATAGAACCTGTTTCTCAGACGCTAAATCTACATCAAAAAGCCATTACTCGTTATCTCTTACTGTTTTTGTTCTATGGCGATCAACACTGAAACTGGAAGTGGTACATGTATAACTCCTGGTTGCAATAGAGAGATAAGATCAAAGATAGAACCTGTTTCTCAGACGCTAAATCTACATCAAAAAGCCATTACTCGTTATCTCTTACTGTTTTTGTTCTATGGTGATCAACACTGAAACTGGAAGTGTTACATGTATAACTCCTGGTTGCAATAGAGAGATAAGATCAAAGATAGAACCTGTTTCTCAGACGCTAAATCTACATCAAAAAGCCATTACTCGTTATCTCTTACTGTTTTTGTTCTATGGCGATCAACACTGAAACTGGAAGTGGTACATGTATAACACCTGGTTGCAACAGAGAGATAAGATCAAAGATAGAACCTGTTTCTCAGACGCTAAGTCTACATCAAAAAGCCATTACTCGTTATCTCTTACTGTTTTTGTTCTATGGCGATCAACACTGAAACTGGAAGTGGTACATGTATAACACCTGGTTGCAACAGAGAGATAAGATCAAAGATAGAACCTGTTTCTCAGACGCTAAGTCTACATCAAAAAGCCATTACTCGTTATCTCTTACTGTTTTTGTTCTATGGCGATCAACACTGAAACTGGAAGTGTTACATGTATAACTCCTGGTTGCAATAGAGAGATAAGATCAAAGATAGAACCTGTTTCTCAGACGCTAAATCTATATCAAAAAGCCATTACTCGTTATCTCTTACTGGTTTTGTTCTATGGCGATTAACACTGAAACTGGCAGTGATACATGTATAATTCCAGGTTGCAATGGTGAGATAAGATCTAAGATAGAACCTGTTCCTCAGACGCTGAATCCATATCAAAAAGCCATTGCTCGTTATCGTTTACTATTTTTGTTCTATGGCGATCAACACTGAAACAGGAAGTGGTACATGTATAACACCTGGTTGCAATAGAGAGAAAAGATCAAAGATAGAACCTGTTTCTCAGACGCTAAATCTACATCAAAAAGCCATTACTCGTTATCTCTTACTGTTTTTGTTCTATGGCGATTAACACTGAAACTGGCAGTGATACATGTATAATTCCTGGTTGCAATGGTGAGATAAGATCTAAGATAGAACCTGTTCCTCAGACGCTAAATCCATATCAAAAAGCCATTACTCGTTATCGTTTACTATTTTTGTTCTATGGCGCTCAACACTGAAACAGGAAGTGGTACATGTATAACACCTGGTTGCAATAGAGAAATAAGATAAAAGATAGAACCTGTTTCTCAGACGCTAAGTCTACATCAAAAAGCCATTACTCGTTATCTCTTACTGTTTTTGTTCTATGGCGATCAACACTGAAACTGGCAGTGATACATGTATAATTCCTGGTTGCAATGGTGAGATAAGATCAAAGATAGGACCTGTTTCTCAGACGCTAAATCTATATCAAAAAGCCATTACTCGTTATCGTTTACTATTTTTGTTCTATGGCAATCAACACTGAAACAGGAAGTGGTACATGTATAACACCTGGTTGCAACAGAGAGATAAGATCAAAGATAGAACCTCTTTCTCAGACGCTAAGTCTACATCAAAAAGCCATTACTCGTTATCTCTTACTGTTTTTGTTCTATGGCGATCAACACTGAAACTGGAAGTGTTACATGTATAACTCCTGGTTGCAATAGAGAGATAAGATCAAAGATAGAACCTGTTTCTCAGACGCTAAATCTACATCAAAAAGCCATTACTTGTTATCTCTTACTGTTTTTGTTCTATGGCGATTAACACTGAAACTGGCAGTGATACATGTATAATTCCTGGTTGCAACGGTGAGATAAGATCAAAGATAGGACCTGTTTCTCAGACGCTAAATCTATATCAAAAAGCCATTACTCGTTATCTCTTACTGTTTTTGTTCTATGGCGATTAACACTGAAACTGGCAGTGATACATGTATAATTCCTGGTTGCAATGGTGAGATAAGATCAAAGATAGGACCTGTTTCTCAGACGCTAAATCTATATCAAAAAGCCATTACTCGTTATCGTTTACTATTTTTGTTCTATGGCAATCAACACTGAAACAGGAAGTGGTACATGTATAACACCTGGTTGCAACAGAGAGATAAGATCAAAGATAGAACCTGTTTCTCAGACGCTAAATCTACATCAAAAAGCCATTACTCGTTATCTCTTACTGTTTTTGTTCTATGGCGATCAACACTGAAACTGGAAGTGTTACATGTATAACACCTGGTTGCAATAGAGAGATAAGATCAAAGATAGAACCTGTTTCTCAGACGCTAAATCTACATCAAAAAGCCATTACTCGTTATCTCTTACTGGTTTTGTTCTATGGCGATCAACACTGAAACTGGAAGTGTTACATGTATAACTCCTGGTTGCAATAGAGAGATAAGATCAAAGATAGAACCTGTTTCTCAGACGCTAAATCTATATCAAAAAGCCATTACTCGTTATCTCTTACTGGTTTTGTTCTATGGCGATCAACACTGAAACTGGCAGTGATACATGTATAATTCCAGGTTGCAATGGTGAGATAAGATCTAAGATAGAACCTGTTCCTCAGACGCTGAATCCATATCAAAAAGCCATTGCTCGCTATCGTTTACTATTTTTGTTCTATGGCGATCAACACTGAAACTGGCAGTGATACATGTATAATTCCTGGTTGCAATGGTGAGATAAGATCTAAGATAGAACCTGTTCCTCAGACGCTGAATCCTAATCAAAAAGCCATTGCTCGTTATCGTTTACTATTTTTGTTCTATGGCGATCAACACTGAAACAGGAAGTGGTACATGTATAACACCTGGTTGCAATAGAGATATAAGTTCAAAGATAGAACCTGTTTCTCAGACGCTAAATCCACATCAAAAAGTCATTACTCGTTATCGTTTACTGTTTTTGTTCTATGGCGATTAACACTGAAACTGGCAGTGATACATGTATAATTCCTGGTTGCAATGGTGAGATAAGATCAAAGATAGGACTTGTTTCTCAGACGCTAAATCCATATCAAAAAGCCATTACTCGTTATCTCTTACTGGTTTTGTTCTATGGCGATCAACACTGAAACTGGCAGTGATACATGTATAATTCCTGGTTGCAATGGTGAGATAAGATCTAAGATAGAACCTGTTCCTCAGACGCTGAATCTATATCAAAAAGCCATTACTCGTTATCGTTTACTATTTTTGTTCTATGGCGATCAACACTGAAACAGGAAGTGGTACATGTATAACACCTGGTTGCAATAGAGAGATAAGATCAAAGATAGAACCTGTTTCTCAGACGCTAAATCTATATCAAAAAGCCATTACTCGTTATCTCTTACTGTTTTTGTTCTATGGCGATTAACACTGAAACTGGCAGTGATACATGTATAATTCCTGGTTGCAACGGTGAGATAAGATCAAAGATAGGACCTGTTTCTCAGACGCTAAATCTACATCAAAAAGCCATTACTCGTTATCGTTTACTATTTTTGTTCTATGGCGATCAACACTGAAACACGAAGTGGTACATGTATAACACCTGGTTGCAATAGAGAGATAAGATCAAAGATAGAACCTGTTTCTCAGACGCTAAATCTACATCAAAAAGCCATTACTCGTTATCTCTTACTGTTTTTGTTCTATGGCGATTAACACTGAAACTGGCAGTGATACATGTATAATTCCTGGTTGCAACGGTGAGATAAGATCTAAGATAGAACCTGTTCCTCAGACGCTGAATCCATATCAAAAAGCCATTACTCGTTATCCTTTACTATTTTTGTTCTATGGCGATCAACACTGAAACACGAAGTGGTACATGTATAACACCTGGTTGCAATAGAGAGATAAGATCAAAGATAGAACCTGTTTCTCAGACGCTAAATCTACATCAAAAAGCCATTACTCGTTATCGTTTACTGTTTTTGTTCTATGGCGATTAACACTGAAACTGGCAGTGATACATGTATAATTCCTGGTTGCAATGGTGAGATAAGATCAAAGATAGGACCTGTTTCTCAGACTCTAAATCCATATCAAAAAGCCATTACTCTTACTACTTTTGTTGTATGGCGATCAACACTGAAAATGGAAGTGGTAGATGTATAACTCCTGGTTGCAATAAAGAGATAAGACCGAAGATAGAACCTGTTCCTTCGACGCTGAATCCATATCAAAATAACATTACTCGCTATGTCTTACTATTTTTTTCTCTGTGGAGAATAGCATTTAAACCGAAAGAGGTAATTGATGTCCATTCCTTCTGGCTGCAATAAAAGCAATAAAATCGGAGATGAAATATATTCTTTGTACTGATTTCACATTAAAAATCTACTTGCCGCTAGCTTTTGCTGTCTTATCCATTATGTGATCAAAGTTATATTCGAATAAACGTAGATTTTCAGCATATCCGGTTTCGACAGGTAGATAAAAAACATTGACACAAAACTCGTCTTTGCAGCTTTGAATCTGTGTCGAAAATCTGTTTTTTTAATATCCCTTACAGTTTTTGCTCTAGGAAAATAAGTCTTAAAAACGGAAGTACTAGTAAATTCCAACCACTTCCGGTCTTTTTAAAATGTTGCTGACTGTAATTATATGTTACCTTGAGACTCTGAATTGATTGCTGAAATCTGCCTTTACCTATCCAATACCATTTTTGTTCTATTAGCGATCAATGTTAAAATTGGAAATGGCTGAATTTTTCTGCCGATTTGAATAGAGGGTTAACGGAAACTTTGAAACCTATTTTTTGGACGTTGAATCGGTTATCGATATGCCTTACCATTTTTGTTCTATGGAAATTAATACTGGAACCGGAAGTAGTCGTAAATTTCAACCACGTCTGGATAGAATTCATTGTTGCCTCTAATGATGATATGTTCTCTTGATACTCTGAATCGGTTATCAAACAAATGCTTGTAACTATCTATCACAATTTCTGTTCTATAGCGATCAGCATTGAAACCGGAAATGGTTTATTTCTACCACTTCCTCTTTGAATGGGGAGATAATGGAAGATGTAGGATATCTATATTCTTAAGACGCTGAATTAGTTTTAAAAAAAACCGTTTTCCGATATCTCTTACCATTTCTTGCGCTATCAAAATCAGTATTGAAACAGGTTCAATTACTCTCAATTTTTAGCAGATTGTTGTTAATGGTAACAATAATTTTCTTGAGACCCTGAGTCAATTGCAAAAAATTGATTGTAGCCATATTATTACTATTTTTGTTGTACAGCGAAAAACATTGAAACTGAACATGACTAATTTCAGCCATTTCTGGTTTGAATAACAGATTAACCGAGGAGATCGAACATATTCTTGGAACGCTGAATCGATTACGAGAAACCGCTTCTTGATATCGCTTACCGTTTTAGGTCTGATGTCAATCTCTAGACGAACGGACGAACATAGCCGTTTAATAGGACTTCCAACACTAAAGCAAAACATAGTTTAAAAATCTAATAACGGGAGAGTTTTGAACACTAATTTTTATAATAATTTTTCACATATTTTTTGTTGCCTCTTTCTTCAATAAATGTATTTTAAATACCATTCGATCACGAACGTCCACATAGGATAGGTTTTGGAATTCTCCGAAATCCTAATTCCTCTGTAAATGTAGTCTAATTTTAGAGGTACTTTTATAAACTTTAATATTATGTATTTTCATATTGAATTTGAACCCTACTCGCTAAATAAATTACTGTGCATGTCACTGGATAAGATCATAAGAGTGTCCCAGAGAGAAAGCAACGTTTGAAATACCCGCCGTTTCTGTTTTAGTAAGTTGGCAGCACTGAACGCTATACTATTTTCTTCTGTTCCCTTTATGGTTAGTAGTCACTGACAAGCGCCGAATAGCGCATGATTATCATCTGTTTTCTGTACGGGTAGGAATGAAGCGCTTTATGATGTAATAGCGTGTTTTCACAGTGAAAACTTACTACAAAGTGTGAGCGCTTCATTCCTACCGTCATCCAAGCTTATGATTGGGTTTTCAATAACTTGTTTAGCAATTTAAACACAAATGAGGCTCATAAACCACACTTGTCCTTTCAGTCTAGATGCTATGTTTATATATCACACACGCAATGAACAGAACTATTGGATTTGTGTTTATATGCCACATCTGTCTTTCAAGAATTAAGGGACGGCATCGAGCAGTCTTGTTTTAAGGGAGTCAAATGGACGCCCTAAAAGCCATTCAAGTTTATGATTGGGTACTGAATGAATAATTGGACATATTAAACGTAAATGAGGTTTATTAACTTCACCCTCCCTCTCCCTCACCCTGCTGTGTTTATATGCCACACCCACCATCAAACAAACCATCGACTCTGTTTATATGCCACACGTCTTTAAAAGGCAAGAACGACTGTCAATCTATCTACAGAGACGATAGAATGGACAGCGTAAAAAACATCTAAGGTATTCAGTAACTTATTTGGGAAATTAAAAGCAATAGAGGCTTATAAACCACACCCGTCGTCCCCGTCCAGATGCTAAATTTATATCTTACACCCGTCTTCTCCACCCACATATTGTATTTATATCCCACACCGGTCCTCTCTTTCCAGATGTTGCGTTTATATACCACACCTGTCATCTCCATTTAGATGCCATGTTCATATATCATCTCCGTTCATATGCTGTGTTTATATACTCTACCCGTCCTCTCAGTCCAAATAATGTGTTTATATACCACGTTCGTCCTCTCCTTCCAGTTGCTGTGTTTATATACCACACATGTCTTTAAAGGAGCGATCGAATGTATCTTTATGTACACTCATGTCCAAAATGAATTTATCGAATCAATAAACTAAACAATAATAACCAATGTAACTATATATTGCCTGAAATATCAGCAACTAATCTTTCCAACCCTAACTGAATGTGTTTGAGTATGAGATTGAAAGTACACTCATGTCCAAAATAATTGTCGCATATCTATAACTGTCTTCTTGTAAGAATATAATTTGATAATGATTTTGCAGGGTACTTTTAACACTGATACTATGTGTATAGTCGGAAAATGTATATTTCTGGTAAATTTCATAGGAAAAGAATTATAAATACGAAAATTAGGATGAGTAAAACAAAATGTTACTAAATAGACAAAAAAGAGTTTTATTTTCGTTTTATTGGTCTTATTTACTGCTCTTTTGACATGAAACTTGCTACATACATGACTTTGCTGTTTGTACAATTACTAACATTATAAGAAATACCGGGCGAATTCGTTATCAAATTCCTACAACAACATATTTATAGACATGCAACAATAATTTTGCATATGAGTGTACATGTTCATTTCTTCAGAATTAACTTTGATAAGTATAATTTGATATTTTATTTACAATGAAAGAAAAGTGTAGTTACATGAAAATGTGCCTTACAAAATTTATCCACACGTAAATGCAGATAATACATTTAAATTTGTGAAATATAGTGCAATACAGTTTTAAATATTCAAGAAATAACCCAAAATTGCTGAAAAATAGTTATTTTAATGTAGTGCATTTGTATTTTTTTAATGTTCGTATGGAATTGTTTGCAGAATGAAATATAGAAATATCAAGAGGTCAAAATATCGATAGTATTTCAAAAAACTGACCGAACAGTCTGCTCCTAATGGAGAGAGCAAAAATATGTTTTCTCGTATTTTTTTAAAGGTACACACACACAAACATGATCATATACCGTAACCTATATAGATATGTTTGTAAGGGTACGAAATGTCTTCTATGGTTCCTCCCATGTCATATATTTTATGTAGAGCTTTCTGCAGCATTCTCTGTCTTGTGTAAACACACGTAGGAGAGATAGAATCATACTTCAGCGTTCCTGGAGAGAAGAAAATGGTCAAGTGATCTGTTCAACTTTTTTTTACTTTTTCTCTTGGGAGGAGCCTAGGTAATAAAATAACCTCAAGTGACGGCCGAGTTGTGATCGCAAAATACAATCACATTTGTAGTTCACCTGCAAATCAATATATTGAAAGAGTAAAACCACTTACGAGCTACCTATTTCTTCAGAGAATACTGTAACTCAAAGCTTCAATACGAGGGTATTTTTTAAACTTCTCCGCTAACACTGAAGTATCACGCCATTATTGTCATAAGCCGTTAATAGATGCCATCAATGGAATAAGAAAGAATGGATCACGTTCAACTATTTAGCTTTGTCAGGGAGTTTCAAAGCTTCAGGGCTAAATCTGGGCTGTAGGATGGATGTTGAATCACCTCAAGCCTGAGTCTTTTAATGCAGTCTTGGCAACAACATCAATGTGAACTGGAGCATTGTCATGCAGTAAACGAGCTCAATCCAGAGTGACTGATTCAAATGATTGGCTCGAATGAACTGTTGCAGGTACACAGTTGAAACATGTGTTATATACGGCTTAATACCAGTGGAATGATATGTTAGTGTTACACGGAAACTTTTGGAAATATCTAGCCAGGATTCTTGGCAGCATATTACCAAAATACAAAATCAGACAAATGATGGTAATTTATCATTAGATCTGGATTATTCAATACATCTATTAAATTAGAACTGAATAACCCGATCAATTAAAAGCGATCCCTCCGCTTTATATTATATTGTAAGTATCCCCACATCACGACAAAAGCACATGTATGACAACACGTGCCATTATTTAAAAGAAGCAGACCATACACAAAGACACGAAGGAAATCGAAAGAAGACGGACCACACGAAAGGATCCAAAGGAGGACGAGGTACTCGAGGAGGACACATAAAAGAGGGACTACCCAGTGCATCATTGACTCTACCCGTAAAACCATTATAATATTGAACAATCGCTGACCAGCACCGTAACCAGAACAGTAAGACAGAATGAAAACATGATATTTGGGAGGGCTTACTTGAACACATCTTAGATAGATGTCCTCTTATTTTTAAGCAGTTTGGTTGGTATATACTAAGCGCACACCCACCAAGAGGGGTCCAAGCTTTTTTGGGGGGAGGGACCAATATTACAAGCCACTACGTAAGTATATGTAGTAGTGAACGGGTATTATTCTGCATCCAGAAAGACGACAACTAATTGTAAAGCACTTTCACCTATATTTCCACCTCAAAGATGCTAGAACTAGGTTGTTTTTATAAGGAGAGAAAGAATACAGATGAAGTGTAAAATGAAATCTTCATGCTACATCAATCAATTCTCTGTTAAACAAGTATAGATTTATTGAGGAAGTTTTTTTTCGGGGGGGGGGGGGGGGACAGGACTCGGTGGACCCCCTTGTCGGTGCTCCCCTGTATATACCGGTATGTTATTTATATATTCACTGTGCCTGTTCATTTATTCGTATGTCCAAGAGACACAACCATTTGTGTCTGTCTGGCCGTAGCGGAGGCACAACATCTCAAGATTTATCTGGTGATTTCTCGTCAGTTTTGGCCAGTAATTAGAACGTCAAGAATTAGTAGTCAAGTTCTTTAATGGAGACAATCCATCTACCGGAAGTGGAAGAAATTAAACATTTCCGGTTTCAAGGATGATCACTATAGAGCTGAAACGGTAATAGAGAGCGCGGAGTGGCTTCCTTCAAGCGTTCTAGGGTAACCTTTTCAGGGATACATTTTATCTCCATCCTTAACTCTCTATTAAAACCAGAAGTGATATAAATCAATTACCGCTTCGGTTTCAATATTCCTCCAGATTAGAAAATAATATGAGATAGCGGTTACTTAACCGATTAAGCATTTTAAAAATCAATGCAATGTTCTCTCTTAACTGTCTATTCAAACCGGAAGTGGAAGAAGTCAGTCACTTCCGGTTTTACGTAAGTGGTAATATATAGAAAGAAGTGGTTTTCTGCTAACAATTAGGGCAAGAATATTTATCGAATTTCCACTCTAATATCTCTACTAAAACCGGAAGTGGTAGACTATTAATTCCGGTTTCAATATTAATTAAGAGAATATAACGGTATTCGAGCCAAATTCCTTCACGTGGTGCCCACATAATACTGCTACTATTTGTTTGAACATCAATCTGTCTAAACAATCTGAACATTTGAAGAAGATATAAGATTGATTTCCTCCCTATCATTTCAAATACCTTCTCATTCGTTTTGTGCTCGGCCCAACTAATTCTCTTCATTCTTCTCCACACCCACATTTCGAAAACTTCCAAGAGACAAAACCATTTCTGTCTATCTGGCCGTCGAGGAGATACAACATCTCAAGATTTATCTGGTGAATCCTCGTCAGTTTTGGCCACTATTTAGAATGTCAAGAATTAGTAGTCAAGTTCTTTGGTGGAGGCAATCTATCTATCCAGTCGTTCTTCATCATCATTTTTGCGTAATGTTCGCCACTTGCTAATCTGACTCTTGAGATTCCACAAGGCACATTCGCAAAGTGTCTCCTCGTGATTCGTGTAAAATTGATTCAAATGCAAAGTTCTCCGCGATCCAACATGTATTGTACTAATCTTAGTGGCCCATACATGTAATTTGCATTTTTATAAGTCTTCATATATCCAGAATTCAATCATACTGTACTATAACGCTCGGGAACAAAATTGCTTTTAGTTTCTTTAGATGTAACTGGACATGGATGTAGGCATATGCAAAACAAATTGGATCAAGTACTGTTTATATGATACATGTTATCCACCCCGGCTGCCATCTTGGATCCGCCATATTGGATTCAACTTTCGAGTTTTCCAAAGGGAATAGGTTCAAATGAAACATCAAATTCATGTAAAATTCTCTCGGAAATTCACTGGTGTAGTGAATTTTACAGTAGTTAGAAACATTTGGAAAGTATAGCATGTTAAATCCCTATATGGACTTCGCGAATAGACATTGCTGAGTAATATCATTTACGCATACGTTTTCGATGTTGATAAATCAAAACAGTTCCTAACTAGTAACATGCTGTAGGTATAAACAAACTCTTTACAACATTGGCGTTATAATGTTGTACTATACAAAATGCTTAATGTAAATTCAGATACAACCAGATTTCGGTAAAGACCTACAATTTCCGTATTGACGTCCGTGTTTCTGCATGTATGTTCAGAGAATATTTCGTCATCGATAAATCAAGTAAAATATTACATATAAATACGGGACCCTGCACAACTTTCTATTTGATTCAATATTTGTGAAGACCCTGCCATTTAACATACAGTGCCTTGCAAACGGTACAAGCTACGGTAAAATTCACTACATCAATGAATTTCTGAGAAAATTGTACATGAATTTGATGTATCACTTGTACCTATTCCCATTTACAAAATCGAATATTGAATCCAATATGGCGGATCCAAGATGGCGGCCGGTGTGTGTATCATGTGTCAGAGAAGCAGTACTTGATCTAATTTGTTTTGCATATGCCCACATTCATGTCAATTACAACTAAAGAAATTGAACACAGTTTTGTATCCGAGCATTATGGTAGTCAATGATTGAATTCCGTATATATGAAGGCTCATAAATATGCAAATTACCGGTATGGCCCCCGTTAAAATTAGTACAATGCACATAGGGTCGTGGAGAGCTTTGCATCTAAATCAGTTTTGTCCGAATAACGAGAGGACATTCCGCTAATGTAACTTGTTAGAGAATATTTACCAGATTTTTTCACAACTTCTAAATTTTGATGATGAGTCAATGTACCCCTTCCGAAAATTAAGAGGAATGAATCAATGTACCATACCTATATCTTATGAAAGAGAATAGATCCCTGTCCTCAACAATATAACCCTATGTTGTATTAAATAAGCATTGAATTTAATAATAATAATAATAATAATAATAATAATAATAATAATAATAATAATAATAATAATAATAATAATAATAATAATAATAATAATAATAATAATAAACAGGCCAGACATGGAAAGCTTGCATGTACACGCATAGCACTTGATATATATTTCGCTATTAGAAATCTATGAAAGCACGAAAAGAATAGAAAGCATATTGTTATTAATAACTCAATATCAAATCTATTGACATATGTTCAATGGATACATTGCTCATCCATATGTACTAGAGATATTGTATATATTTGATGACGTAATGAACGCAACATCAATGATAGGCCTTTATAATTGTAATATCAACAAATTTCAACATCATATCCAGATCGTATATCTATCTGTCTATATATCTATCTATATATGCCTAATTTCGTCTCTCTCTCTCTCGATATATATATATATATATACTGTATATATGGAAACGAAATTAATTTTAAATGTAAATGGAGTGCTTGTTGCAGCTCTTATGTAACAATCGGCATCCTTTGAATTGGACGTCCTACTCTCATATCGTGACTCTGCATATTAAATATTTGTTTCTCTCTCTTTCTTTCAATTATACGAGTTAAAAAACAAAAATAATGTTAATAAAAAAAGGATATTGTGATATAATGGAAGTAAAACATTATTTGCTCCTACTGGCCTTGTTATTAATTTAATGACACCAGTAGTGTTAGAAGCATTGAGATAATGCTCAGGGTAGTAGCACACATTAAGACAACAAAGAAACAAGTAATGAACATTTCCAGTTTTACGTCCCACGATTATGAGCTTAATACTAGAGAGGGACAGACGAAGGAACGAAAGTGAATGATTTTTTGAAGGAATTAGTTGCCCCGTGTAGTGTAGTTGCTAACACTCTCGTCTTTGGTGGGAACGGTCAGAGGTTCGATTCTTAGTGAGAACACTCGGTCAAAAAATGTGTAAAAGCTTTTTTTTTCAGGCCACCCGTACTGAGTGAGATTTTCCTGGGTTTTCCTCATTCATACCAAACAAACGCTGCGATTACTCCCACTTTCTTATTGGGTTTTGTTCGGGTTCTACCGACTCCTCCCACTTTCTTATTCCACTAATTCTCCCATCATCATTAGCTTGCCTTAATCATCCGTCTCCCTTAGCCGTATGGGCATAATCGTGGGACGTTACACTGAAAGATTTCGTTTTGTTTTTAAAAATTATTGAATGAACTTCTACAATACTTTAATATTCATTGATATTATATATTTTTTAAAGTAATTTTATTTCTCCCGCTTCAAAAAAATGGGCCTTAGAAGGTTACTTTATCTTAACATTTTGTAGATTTCTGTAGATTTGATAGCATCAATTGAAGATCAAGGTGGACTCAAACTTCATAGCAGTGAGGGAACAGGTAGCAAACAGATGATCCGGAAGCAGACAGACCTGTGAATCATGAGACCCGCTGCTCTCGACAGACTCGTGAAAAATATGACCCCGGATTGATCAAGTAACCCGGTATGAGAGGCACAGCCCCATTACCTGGGGACAACAAAACATCGTGATTCAGATGAAGAGTATGTAGAAAGGTGCTGATGTAATTGTGATGAAAATTATTCTCTCCTCTCTCTCTTTCGCATTTTCTCCTCACTAAGTCTATCATTTTCTTTCTCTTTTATTGGCTACATGTGAGAGTTTTAAACCATTCAATCGAAAATGATCGATATTTGTGTGGAATTCATAGTTTGTCGGGGTCGGAAAAACGATTGAACTGTTTGAAATGACTTTTGGAATACAGTACCCACTTCAAGCTTGTGTCATTTTCGTTTCAATATATATGCATATATATATATATATATATATATATATATATATATATATATATATATATATATATATATATATATATATATATATATATATAGATATAGATAGATAGATAGATAGATAGATAGATAGATAGATTTAAAACGCTCATATAACCTATTACTGCTGATTTTTTATTGTGCAGTTGTACATGCACTGTGAAATAGGTCATATGTGTTTTCAGAAGGAGCTCATCAACTTGTTGGGGTCATGACGTCAACTATTTGACCTTCAAGATCACAACGCAAAATACTTATTTTGTTCTCTCACATATTCTGTCTAAAAGATTTTATAATATCAAAACACACACACACACACACACACACACACACATATATATATATATATATATATATATATATATATATATATATATGTGTGTGTGTGTGTCATCGATATGACCATCACACAGAGTACATGTGTTATTGCATTTAATATTTTTCAAGTGATTTTGAGATCTCTATGTTAACAAAGGGCCTAAACTTTTGAAAAGGGTTTTTTTCAGGAAGAAGACCCATTTTCCTTTACTTCTCCTTTTCAGACATACGGTATATGATACAGACATGCAAAGTTTACGTTTAGGGACTGTTTCATTCTGAAGAGAAGTTTGAGGTACGAACTGTGATTCTAGGATAAATACCGATGATCTGCTTGGCTGAAAAATTAAAATTTACTTTTAAAATCCCAAAATCCCAAAAGATTTGAAGGGTACATTCTAGGGGATAGAATGTTTCCGAATTTATATCACATTAGAGCATCTTCTGGATATTTAATCATAACAGTTCCACTGAAATCCATATCGTAAGGGGCAAGGGGATTCAAATATTTTAGACAAACTATTCTTTCCGTGCGAAAAACAGGCATTTCAGTTAGTTTGTACGTACTGTTAAAACATCCTATTAAATAGAAGAGTGTATTTATAGTTATTTGTCTTCTTCTAACAGATACGTAAATACTCCTAAAAACATAGTCCTAGCAGCGATGTTCATACTGTTTATGTAATACTAATAAGTATGAAGACCATTATTATTCAACATATTAGATTTGACTAATGAGTCTGCTTTTTACAGACATATCGAATCATGTAACACACACGACAAATATACCAAGAGACAAACAATCTATCATATATGTAATATCTGGAAGTGTACGTGTTTATGCAAACCAAAGAGACAAAATATGATACTCTTGAATTACAGGCAGACTGATTTGTGGAGACTAGGTGATTACGTACTTATTCAAATAACTTAATTCTCTTTGTATTCACTTATTCCATAAAAATAGACAATGGTCGTTAGAATGTTAAATTTATCTATCAATATAAATGGTTGTTCCGAGTGATATGGTGTGTAACAGTGGCGTAGCGAAGAGGTCATACAGATGCCCGATGATTACTCAAGTGAAATGTTTAATGTCAATTAGAACTGGGAAGCATTGGCTAAGTGGTAGAGTGCTTACTTCTGATGCGTGTGACCCCTGGTTCGACTCCCGACTAAGTAAGTCTCTGGTAGACGACATCATGTACACTCATGTCCAAAATGATTGTCGCATATCCATAACCGTCTTATTGTAAGAATATAACTTGATAATGCTTTTGCAGGGTACTTTTGATACTGATACTATGTGTATAATCGGGAAATGTACGTATATTTGTGGTAAATTTCATAGGAAAAGAACTATAAACACGAAATTTAGAATGAGTAAAACAAAATGTTGCTAAATGGACAAGAAAATTTTGTTTTCGTTTTATTGTTCTTATTTACTGCTCTTTTGTCATGAAATTTGCCACATACATGTCTTTGCCGGTTAAACACATACTAACATTTTAAGAAATACCAGGCGAATTCGTTATCAAATTATATTCCTAGAAAAACATATTTATAGACATGTGACAATAATTTTGGACATGAGAGTACATGGATTTACTCAGTGTACTACCGTTTCCTCCCACATTTTCATCCCGCCAATTATACCATCACCATTCATTTGTCTCAATCATTGTCTCCCTTAGCCTAAAGAGCAGAACTTGGGACGTTAAATTGAACGATTTCATTTCATTTCATTTTTCAATTAGAACTTCTCTGTTACTATTTAAATATTATTGATTTTTCTAATGTACCGATTTTTTTTTTTTTTTTTTTTTGAAAAAAGATTCGTCCAAATTCAGAATTTATCATGGGTTCTGTTCCGATGAGCTGTGCTAATATCAACATTACCGAAATTCAAAGATAGACACTGAAGGCATATATTGCTAAAGTAATGCAGGTTTTATTTGTGTATTCTTTGCAATCTTCCACTATATAAATTTTTATAAATCATTTATAGCTGTGATCATGTACAGGGTCCGTCAGAAAAATGTGTGCACAATTTACCGAAAAAAAAACCTATAATGTGCGTTAGAGCTTAAATTATGTAGGCATGTACATCACAAGTTCAACACGTATTACAACAAAATACAATACATTTTTTTTTTCTGGATCAGTATAGTTGCAGAAGGCGTTAAAAATGGTTCCTATCAGTGACCAGATACATATCACAAGGCAAGCAACGTCGGTGAATGTGTTCACTAGGATTCGTGCGATTTCTCCACAAAGGTCCTCCAGTGTAGTCGGTTTTCTGCGATACACGACATCCTTGGTCAAAAAGGTGTCCTTGGTCGACATCTTCTCAAGCCATCCATCCTGGGCGAGGCTTTTCCTTGTTTCTCCTGATTCACACCGTGCTAATGCCTGACATACAGGTCACAGACCGTTTCCTTCCTTTCCTCCTTTCTCTGGATAGTGTGCTCGCTGTGGAATGTTGTCCCTCATACGTGACAGGTTTAAGGCCACATATGCCCAGAAATATGTATAAATAAGTCCGGTTCCAAAACTACCGAAACCAGCACTGCACCAGAAGTAATCCCTCCTGTGTGTTTCTTGGACTGCTCGCGGCATCGTGCATCTGGAACTGCTACCAGCTGGTAAGAACGTCAATGCAACTATGTACTGTCAACAGTTTAGCCGTGTTCAAGAAAAGCTCAAAACTCTTTAGCCAGCACTTCTGAATTGCAAAGGGTCCTCCTGTTACAGGACAACGCTAAACCCTACGTGCCTAAGGTGAACAGGGACATCATTCTACACCTTGGATGGGAAACACTATTTCATCCGCTATACTCCCCGGACATTGCGCCGTCCGATTATCACTTGTTCCATTGCTTGGACAATCACCTTAGAAGGCGCCAATTCAAATCCCTAGTAAAGGTGCAAAATGCACTTGATATCTTCTTCGCTTTACAGCCCATGAAGTTCTACCACGATGGAATCCTGGCCTTCCAGAACGTTGGCAGAAGGTCGTCGATGCTGATAGGGCATTTTTTCTTCTAGGTACCTCTTAGGTGACATATCGATGTTCGAAGGTGGTGGGTAAAACAGCGATAAAACTTTCTTGTTGTCTTTATATAAAACTCAAATTCACGTATTACTATATTGCCTTTGCAGGAAGGAAACAGCCGAGTTTTCTTTGCTTTTGACATAATATAAAAATATTATTCAACTAGCCTTCGGCTAGATGGGGGATTTCGACTCTAAACATTACACTTGCTCGACCTATGGCATTGCACCACATATTCCAGCTTTCACTTCCTTTCTTTCGCGCGGCAAAGAATACATTTATGTTATAATTCTTTGCGAAAACTTTAATCCTGTTTGATAGTCTATGAAATGAAATGAAATGAAATTTTTGAGTTTTACGTCCCACGGTTATGCCGGTTAGGTTAAAGGAGACGGTGATGATGAGAGATGAATGAAATGGTGGAATGAAGAAAGTGGGAGGAAACGGGAGAACCCCGAGAAAACCCACGCACACGGTGTTTGTCCACCACAAAGTTCACTTGGCGGGAGCAGGGCTTGAACCCGAGACCCCTAGCACCAGAGGTGAACGCTCTACCACTGAGCCACCGCGGCCCTGTTTGATAGTCTGAAAGGAATATTGTCAATGGGAACAATAGTGATAATCTACACCAAAATATGATAAGCTTGCGAATCCATTATTTATTTCCGTAAAGATAGACTTTTTTTTGGATTAGAGCTACCTCAGTACTGCAACACATAAACACACAGATAATTGCAGATTATTTTATTAATACGATTTTCGTATATGCTAGACAGAGTGATTCAATTACCAAAAGAGATCATATCAAACAAACAAGAATACTCATTAACTCTTCCACCATAGAAAACATAACATGAGAATCCAGTGAATAACATCTAATAGCTTTGTTTGCATAGATTCACAACTACCAATATCCTCAATAGAGAATGTGCAATCTTCTGTGGCATTTTGAGCCGAGTACAAACATTCTGTAGTACATTGTGAAAGTTCCAATTCCCAACAAATCCCTTCCGCTAGAATATGCATTTCAATAAAATTGAAACATTAAAATCTCATGTCGGTTCAAGTATTCAACAATTTATTTCAAATGATTCACCCATTTTGTTTCTAATATTTTTGAAATTAAAAGCAAAATTACCAATTTGTCTCTCTAATCTACAGTTATTTCGAGATATGGCTATCTTCTTTTAACAATAATAATGCGCAAAGTTTTCTCTTCCCTTGTAAGTTATATATTAGAAAACGCTAAAACACAGTTTTAATTGTTTTAAATGAAGAGTCTAAGTACAAAATTTCAAATGTCTAACCTAAAAGTATTTGAAGATACGATCATCCTGTTATAACAATTGTATTGGCACTCTTTTTTTTCCCACCATTTTCCTTTCCTCCTAGAGGAAATATCAAAAACGGTGAAACACGTGTCTAATTATTTTAAGTGGGAAGTCCATATGACAAATTCCATGTCTCTGCCCTTTAAAGATTCAGAGATATGGACATTTTAATGTAATAATTGCCTTGTTTCCCCCTTTCTTATTGAATTCCCAAATTTCTTCCATAGTGGTACAGTCCGCAGCAAAAGAAAATGCGACATGAGCATGTAAGTTTATGATGAAACGACGAAGTCTTTTGCTCCAAAATAAGTGTACAGGGGAGGACACCGAAGTTTCTCCTGGCGTAATTCGCGTCACTTAGACGTTATGTTGATTTCCTGAGTTGTTAGGCGTAGTTTCATAATAAACTTACATGCTCATGTTGCAGGTTTTTTGCTGCGAACTGTACATTAAGTCACAAATCCTATGCTTTGTTAAAATTTCAAGTTTCTAGCTTAAGAGGTTTGGCCTGGGCGTTCATCAATTAGTTAAATAGAACTTCTTTTATATAGAGAGATAATGTACAACATAGACCTTCCCCCTGGTTTAATAGTCACTGCATCCATCGTTGTTACACATATCCCGGGTTTGATTTCCGATCTGAAAACATTTAATGCATTATTATGGTCCATTGTAGGATTTAGGATTTATCCTGAAAAAGAGTTGTCAAAATTGAACAAACAACAACAAAATTCAATGTTGATCAAATTCAACATTAAAAAAAAAAAAAAAAAAAAACTTGTAAGTATGCAAACGCAAAGCGGAAGTTTAGCTTTCAAAAGATTTACACGTTTTATGACTCTTAAATAGTAAAAAAGTAAAGATGGATTATTATTTTACGTTGGCCCATGTGTTTACAAGTTCATTGGATCGTCTTTACGTGTAGAAGCTAGGGGTTACACCGTTCGAAGAAACGAAATCATTTTTTTATCATTAAACTTAAAGATTTTAAATGATATTTCCATCCAGTCATCTCTATTTTCCATTCAGCAAAATAATAACGCTAGTTCACTAATAATTCGGGACCAAAAATCGAACTTTAGAATTTTCTCAAAATGACTGTAATGATATTTTTCGTAGTTCATAAATAATTAATTAGCACTTCTACAATACGATCATAATACATTTTCTCAGATAATGTGATTTATTGCAAAATGTGCTGGTTATGCCCTGGCAGAAGTCAATAACATATTAATGCTCAAAATAAAATATTAATGCTAAAAACAACTTAGTGCTGGGTATACGTAACCAAGGACGCCGATTTCTCTGTAAATTCGAAGGGGCCCATTTAGATGCAGAAGGCATATAAGGATCTTAAGATAAATTGCATCAAATTATGCTAAATTGCATATTCATAAATACAATGCGGAGTTCCCACATGATCTTTGGGGACACCCGATCCCCCGGCCCGCACTTCTCGCATTCAAATGTCTTACGTATAAGGGTTTAATTCTCCATTATGTTTGATCGTGGTCAAGAAGTTATGAAACCAGAAAGAAAGTTACGAATTGAAGGCTGTATTCACTCAGAATTATATTCAATTATTGCCACATCGCTACATCCTGTTTATTTTTGTTTTGGTTACCCTGATGGTGTATGCAACCCACAACTCAACTATGAGTAACGGGTTCTATACATACGTAGGCGTAAATTTCATATACATGTGTGGACAATTCTACTGTTTATCCGGAGTTCAAAAGGTAATCCGAAAGAAAATTATTATTTCATTTTATAAGTAAAATAAACTACTACTACTACTACTACTACTACTACTACTACTAATAATAATAATAATAATAATAATAATAATAATAATAATAATATTAACCAAGAAAGTTCTGTCACTTTATGTGAAGCTCTGTGCTCAATTAGCCTCACACCGTGAGTTGAATGCGAATGGAGATAAGGCGATGGTTAGTTATTGGTTTGGATATATCCAACATAATACCTGACTGTGGCAATTCAGTTACACCGTGAACTTGCCTAAGGACAAAGTGAACTTGGGAGTTTCATAGAGCGTCATAACGGCGTGTATGCTGTTACAACGAGATTGTATATCTAATCTATAAATTACTTCCATTTTTAATTGTAGCTATTTTGGGCAACGATGCTTAAAAGTGCACAATATGTTATGAAGAAGAAGAAGAAAAAATGTAGAATATATGTTGAGATGTTCATGTAATGGTAGTGGCTACAACTAGAGGTAATTGTTTGTTTCGTGTTGCTATGACAACAGAAAGATTATTATTCAAGGAATTTTGAGAATAAAAGTTAATTGTTCTATATACTTGACGAGCCTAATTTCCAAGGTATGTAATTGTTAGGTTTTTGCAATTAAGTGTATAAATTAAAGTACCGAATCGTGTTGGCTTACTTGAACTGTGAGCAAAATATATGTAACAAAAGGGAATCTTAAATAACGTTACATATCATTACATTATACTGTACGAGTTGAAACTGGGGTCAAACGCCGCAGCAGCGCGGCGAAATATATGCGAGGACTTTGGTGAGGGTGTTGTAACTATGCGGACACTGCAGCGCTGGTTTAACAAGTTTAGAGACGGTAGCGAAAACAGTCGAAGACGCATCATGTGCCGGAAGACCAACAGATGTACAAAATTAACATCTTCAGGCAGCAATTGAGGCGAAAAGTGGACAGACATGTGGGAAATTGGGACTACAATTGAGAGTGAGTGGAAAAAACATTCGGCAGCACCTCCATCAACTTGGGAAGCACTATAAGTTGGGTCGATGGGTCTCATAAAATTTGACTTCGGGTCAGAAGACAACGCGAGTAGACATCTGTGTTTCTTTCCTTTCTCGTCTTAGGAAGGAGCCATTTGTGGCATATGATGAGAAGTGAATCCTTTACTAAGCTTCACGGTACAGTCATCATTCATTAGCATCCAATGAACCGATTTCAAAACAGCCGAAACCAGCACTGCAAAAGAAGAAGGTTCTCCTGTATGTTTGGTGGACTGTTCGCGACATCGTGCATCGGGAACTGCTACCTGCTGGTAAGAGCGTCAGTGCAACCGTGTACTGTCAGTAGTTGAGCTGTGTTCCAGAACTCAAAACTCTTTAGCCAGCACTTCTGAATCGTAAAGGGTCCTCCTGTTACAGGTCAACGCTAAGCCCTACCTGGCTACGATGACCCGGGAAACCATTCTAGGCCTTGGATGGGAAACACTATTGCATCCGCCATACTCCCCGGACATTACACCGTCCGATTATCACCTGTTCCATTGTTGGACAACTACCTTAGAGGACGCCAGTTCAAATCCAAAGTAGAGGTGCAAAATGCACTTGATATGTTCTTCGCTTCACGGCCCAGGAAGTTCTATCGCGATGGAATTCATGGCCTTCCAGAAAGTTGGCACAAGGTTGTCGATGTTGATGGGAACTATTTTGATCTTCCAGGTACGTCTTGGGTGAAATATCGATGTTCGGAGGTGGTGGGTGAAAAAGCGACAGAACTTTCTTAGTTATCTTGATATAAATGCGCATATTGTGCGTAACGATGAACAAACAGTGGTTGCGATGTTTGTGCTGCACTTTAGTTTTCAAATCAATAATACTTTTTTTTTACCGTAAATAAAGCGTCATCATGCCTCTGCGAAATTCACTAGTGGATTACAGCGATAAAATGTAAATTTTCACAAGTGTCATAATTCCCTCAAGAGATGTCTCTGTTGCTGACATTATGTCGTGCAACATTTTCCACCTGCTGTAAACAGGAAAAAATCAACGAAAACAGCAGTTTTTCGTTCATTCGTTTGCAAACATATAGTTAAACATATAATAATTTTGTTAATTGATCCCTAATCCATAGTTAGTATTCTAATTTAAAAGGCTTACAAACAAACGTTCTGTGAACACTATACTTTGCAACAAAAATAAAAAATTGATACTTTTCCTCATAGTATTTCATTTTTCCTGCTGCGTATTAATCCAACACATTGCTGAGTAGGGTAAATCAAAATTATGAGTGTGACATCAGTAGATTCTCCAATTAAGAACACCCAAACAATTCCTAAACACCCGTGAAATGATTGTTATGTCATTCTCCGAGTAAATTCCATTTATTCTTTCGCTCCGAAAAAACAAAAAAAACATTAGTTCATTGACAACTCGGTTACCTGCAGACAGGGCCGTAACTTGTGGGGGCAAGGGAGGCAACTGCCCCAAGGGAAGCTCTCTGCCATTCGAAGAGGGACCATTTTAAGACAAAATTTTCTTACTCCATATACGATACGAATATGAAATTATAAATCAAACGTCAAACAGGTTCACTACATTACATAAACAAACCACCACACAAAAAGTAAATAAAACAAAAATGAGTGCTGGGCACATTTTAGTAAAAAAAAAAAAATGTCTACTATTAGGGGCCTTCGAAATAATATTTATTTGTAGGGTTTTGAGATTGGTCAATATTGTCCCCTTAATTAATTTGTTATGAATGGAACATGCCCAGGGGCGTGCGGAAGAGCCCACAAGCTCCAGGAGACCACAAAGGGTAAGAGAAAGATGGAAAGAAAGGACCTATTTTCGAATTTTGCGGGAAGGGCCAAAACAATTCTCTCTGGGGGCCCAAATATTAATGCTTGCCTCCTTGAAAAAATCTAAGTTTACGGCGCTGCCTAGTGTTCGAAGGTTTCCTAAGAAAACTTCCCTCGACTGACACAATATTTTCACTTTTCTTATCAAATTCTCTATAGATTGTTGAGTGTCCAATTTCTATGACAGAAGTTATGTGAGAAGATTATTTTAGCTATATTAAAAGAAGTGCCAGCCATATTTTTTTTTTCATTTGCGCTTCGCTTCTATTTGTTTTACATTTTCCTTCATTTTTTTGTACAAAAAAATATTCGCAAATACAGCAAGCCAAAAATGGGTGCCAATTATGTTACTGTGAACAGATACGTCCACTCAATCAGACACACACACACACGCACACACAATAACTTTTGCTATTGTATTGCTTTATTTCTGAACAACAAAGAGAAAATTAAGCATTTATATTTGTCAATCAGTCATCGACGAAAATTTCCTTGAATTTTCACGTTTTACCGAAAAATTCTCTTTTCTCTCTCTTTTTTTTTTTTTTTTTTTTTTTTTTTGCCAAATTTACCTACGAAATTTGCTCTCAAAGTAGGAACTAGATAGCTGTTTTTACATGGCCGAAATTTTAAGAAAACGAGAGGGACTGCATACAAACCCGATAGCAGATGTGTCTTAGTACATTTTCACGTTTGCGAAAAATTTAGAGAAACATGTGACATTCAAAGAAGATTTTTAAAAAATCTGTAAGCTAATTAATATAAATTAGTTTATACTTGATCTATTAATTTTCTTTCATAATTATGTAGAACTATCGCAGGACTACGCACTACCTCACGAAATACGCCACTGTGGGAACGTAAAGTCTGGACTATATGGATGCTGTAAATGCTACGTTAGTAACGTGGAAACGGGGTCGTTATTTTAAGGACACTAGGTACACGATTAGAAGATGCGTGCATTATTTGGACACCGAATGTAAATAAATATTTACAAGCAATAGGAAACATACAATTTAAATTTCTAAAAATGCTTACGTACAAGAAAACAGCTTTCTATCCCAAACAGATTCCCTACGTGGACTTATTAAGGAGTTTGAATTTCCTAACGTTGACGAATAGACGAAAGATGTTTGATTTACTATTTTTATATAAAGTATTAAATAATAAAATTGACTGTCCAGAGCTACTCACGAAAATATATCTGAGCGTTCCAACAGGCAGAACAAGACCAGGGAATACTGGTATATTTTTCTGTGAAAGGGCGCGAACAAATATTCTGAGTAAATCTCCGCTGTGGAGAATGTGTGACTCCTACAATGAATTAAGTCGTAAAACTGATGTTTTAGATTTATTCAGTACTAGCAGCGTTCACCCCGCTTCGCTGCGGTCACCCCGGAACGCAATAAACTTTGTTACTTAGATAATTTTTACTTTTTCGCTTTCAAGTGATATGATAAAAACCATAGAAGATTGCAGTAAATGTTAACATTATATCGCCTGTCATTTATGTTAACCCGCCCCGCTTCGCTGCGGTCACCCCGGAACGCAATAAACTTTGTTACTTAGATAATTTTTACTTTTTCGCTTTCAATTGATATGATAAAAACCATAGAAGATTGCATTAATGTTAACATTATATCGCCTGTCATTTATGTTAACCCGCCGAGTGACACGGTCATGCGGGTTGCATATAAATACGTTTATTTTTATACCTATGATGAACTAACAAAGGATTTGTACGTTATGGACACTTGAATGGTAAATTATCTCAAGACACTGGTAATTAAAAATTAAAGTGATATGATAAAAACCATCTAGGGTCCAAATCCTAATAACCCCCCAAAAATGAAAGAAATTGGTTCAGCCGTATTAGCGTGATGAGCTAACAAAGGATTTGTGCGTTCTCTTTTATATAATAGATGTCAGAATATGTACGGTATTTAGAAACAGGATTATTACCGAGTACGTGACACTCGAAGTGAATTGATTAATTGTACAGATAAATGTATATATATATATATATATATATATATATATATATATATATATATATATATATATATATATATATATATATATATATATATATATATATATATATATATATATGTATGTATTATACACTATAATTAGGCGTTAAGCTTGTTGTGTTGCTTTCTAAATAAATAAATAAATACACGCCGTTGAGACGGTCCGGTTTACGCGTTTTGGTGTTGAATTTTTTACAATATTAATTTTTCTTTCTCAGTCGTGGATAAGACTACAGTACAAATGGTATGTGTATGCACTCTTGCTCCAGTAACCGAGAATTTAGAAAGGGAAGATAAGTGGGCAATTAAAAAATGGGGAACTTATCCTGTGTTAAGCAAATCGGCTTTAAACTGGACAGTATAATTTCATGTTCGTGAATCACTGAAGTACGAAGATAAATAACTCAAGTACCACTGGATGTCGGTGAAAACCTTTGATCAATTCCTGAGATGAAAAATGAAATCTTTGAGTTTTACGTCCCACGATTATGTCAGCTATTCTAAAGGAGTCGATAGTGATGAGAAATGAAGCAAATGGTGGAATGAAGAAAGTGGGAGGAAACGGGAGAACCCCAAGAAACCCCACGCACATGGTGTTTGTCTACGAGAAAGTTCACTTGGCGCGAGCTGGGATCGAACAAAGGACTCCACGCACCAGAGGTGAACGCTTTCTTAGGATCAGTTTGTGGTCGTTAAGAAAGATAGAAATATGATGACCTCGACTGGTTTCCCGTAAGAGACGCATTGATAGAGTGCCCAGAAACTTTGAGTACGTTCGACGCTTGGTTTGAGCGCAATTTCTACGCGTTGAAACGTTAGTAGAGTCGTTCCAAGGAATAGTCATTGGTTAAATCGGTAGACTAAATGCTGCGTTGTTATTGTTGTACAGAACTCTTCTATACAATGAGAGCCTGTAGTCCCCCTTGGTAACTATAGTTAACTTTCTTAAGAGGCTCTATCATAGCTAAAAATAAATACCACTAATTTTACAGTAATTATGTGATATCTTTTTTATGTGATTATGTGATTATTTTTTAATTGCCGAAATTACTATAATAGCTCCATGGAAAAAAAAAACACAAAATTTACTCTCGGAGCTCAATGTGTTTGAAGAAATCATCACTTTCATTCTTTTCCTAACTTTAAATCGTATTGGTAAGAGCAAAGAAGAGAACATAACCTCTTCGAATGCCAGTGACGTATACGACACACAAACTTAGCATTATTTGTCTTGATAGAGCGACAACATGACACATACGACACGCATATTTTGCTTCTCATTCTTGTCACCAGAGTAGGCGCTGCATTTCATAGAAGCTTGTGCATTGAAGAACGCTTTCCATTTGTCTTTATTAGTGTTTTTGGAGGGAAGAAAATTTCACAGAAACAGAAAAATGACACGATTACGTAAGTATTCTACTTCTCTTTCTTTAACGCGTTATTTTTTGTAAAGCGTGTTGATTTATATTGTAATGAGTTTGGAAGAGTCAATAATGGATTCAGATTTTATTCCTTAACCAATTTTATTATAAAATTAAGTTTTTTGTGTTTGACAATAAAATATTTTTTGATGACTAAGGTTACAGGTTATAGTATTTTGTACAGATAACTCCTTAGCTTCAGAGCAGCCTTTGGGAGTTTCAAGGATTTGGCTTTAGGAACCTCCGCTCATAGCAGCCTTTACGAGGTATGGTATTTAAAGTAATCCCCTTAGCTTTTTAGCAGCCTCCAGGGATTAGGATAGGTTACCATCAGTTGATTGACTAATGCTGGGTCCCTCGGTAGTCCGGCTTTTATCCATCCTCTTCGGGTTTTTCCGTAAGGTCTGTCTTTTTTTGGGGGGTTGCTCGCAGGGGCGTCATTTAGGGGGGGCAGGAGGGGGTAATTGCCCCCCCAAGAGTTTGAGGAATACATATACTTTAATAGATTGCCTACTAATATTCTAGTACAAAACGTGAAAGTCTTATGTCGGTGGTGGTCTTGCCCCCCCCCCCCCAAGCGAAGTCTGAAATGACGCCCCTGGTTCCTCGGGGTCTTTTGTGTCGGCTTTGTCTGTTATTCTGTTTACAATTAATAGCACATGCAACTTAATGTTGTGTTGACATGTGCTCGTGTTGTAATGTAAAAATCCTTACAATATTGTTAAAACCTTGAGGATAAACATGCAGTTCATTATTTTGCTCTTCTATTTTGTGGGGGAAAATGGAGATCTTTTGTTTTACCATGTGTCATATGCGACACTATAAAACCAACCGTTACAAAAGATGATTATCTATAATTTAAAAAGATACCTCATGTTTTCAATTTTTTCACTTGGGTTTTATGAATAAAATAAAATAGAAAATTAAAAAAGAAAAATAGCAAGCATGGCAAGAACATTAAAAAGAGAATATATTTAAAATAAAACACTTAAAAAAAGAAAACAAAAATAATAACAACAGTAATCACTGTATGTTAGAATACACACCAAAATAAGTATTGATTTAGTTAGTCTGAAAAACAAAAAGTAATTTTTGAGTTGACTTTTAAACATGACTATTGAGAATGACTTCTTAATATCTTCCAGAAGATCATTTGAATGAATTCGACACACTAACTAGTTATTTATAATGTGGAAAACATATCAGTCAGTGAGTAAACAGTAATATGCAAAACGCAAAACATTCAAGAGTTGCGGGTTGCATAGACATCTGGTCGCTAATATTTATGTATTATTAATCCTTATTATACGCGCAAGACGTCTCAGTCTGTCAATCACGTTCACAGTCAGGCCAATAGTTGTCGCTAGCTGCACTGCCTTCTAGATAATGCCACGAAATGTCGCTAGGGTGCAGGTAATGTATAGAGAAGCGGAAGGATTGGGGTGCTGAGAGAGACTAGTTTAATTTATTCTAAGAGCTCAGGTAGCTTACCTCTGGTTCGTGGAGTCCCTGATTCGATCCCCGGCTAAGTAAGTTTGTGACGGACAACATTGTGCCCATGGTTTTTCACGGGATACTCCCGTTTCCTCCCACTTTCGTATTCCACCGATTCTTCCATCATCATTCATTTGCTTTACGTCATTGTCTCCCTTAGCCTAAAGGGTATAAACGTGGGACGTAAACTGAAAGATTTCATTTTTTCCTACGAGTTCAGCAAATAGCAAGTGAATAACTATGACCAGGATATACCCAGAGGATGGGCATTGGAGTCTGAATCCCTTGTTCCCAACTTTTAGACTTACTTAGTTTTATACGTAATTTTATAAATTTTAATATAATTTATCCTTATATTGAGTTCAGACTCCTACGAAAATCTTTGCACCCTCCCGAAATAAATTCCTGCATACGTCCCTGAGTACGACTATGCTGTAAATTTTCATACTTATGCCGATTTCTTACTTGGAAAATTTCGGAATCCTACTCATGACTAAAGTCCAGTGGTGAATCGAGGGGGGGGGGGAGATCGGGGCAATTGCCCCCCCCCCTCAGAAGAGGAAACTTTCTTATTTTATATATATAAATAAAAACCATCCCAGAGTTTGAAGCTCTTAAAAGTAGCTCTAAGTAGCAGGATGACAACCCACCGCCCCCCCCCCCCAAGAAGTCGGTCCTGGATCCGCCCCTGCTAAAGTCGAACTTGAAATAACTAAGGTTTCATTTCATGACCGCCAGTCTCTGTGTCCTTGATCTCTTGACTTCTCCCACTGCCTTTACAGAAAGAAAAGTACAATCAGGGCATGGTTTATTGAGCAGATTGACGAATACGTAAAGTAAAATTTAAACTCCACTTTTTTTTATCAGCAAATGTACTGGTTACTGTAAAATCTAAACATTTATTCCATGCATGCACCCGCAGCGGGAATCGAACACGGGACTACGCTGAGAGGAAATATGCGCGTTAGACACTTAACCACATAGGGAAGTGTGTAACAAAAATAAATACAGTTCATAGTGAAATAGATAAAAAAAATTAATGCAGGGACAACCCACAGAACATTATCTAAGGGAGTAAATGAAGTCTCTCAGGTTAACGTCCCACAATTATGCCCTTTAGGCTAAAGGAGATAATGATTAAGGCAAGTGAATGATGATTGAAGTATTTGTGGAATGAGGATGTTGAAGGAAATGAGGGAGTATCTCGAAAAATCCACCGACGCGATGTTGCCCCACCACAAACTTATTTGATCGAGAATCGAATCAGGGACCACAGGCACAAGAGGTAAGCACTGTACCACCGAGACACCATGCCCCCTAAGGGGGCGAAGGCAAACAACCATCGCACAAGTACACTCGAGAAAACTTTGATGCACGTGCAGATTATTTTATTATTATACAACAACAAAAGCCATAGTACTGTAATATTTAATATAAATATTAGCGGCTCGGACAAACACAATGATATGTCACATTTTCAACTTTTTTGTAAAGTGGAAAACGATGTTGACCATTCCCACGTAACTCAATTCAATGACACAAGCCAAATAAGCTTCTGCTTTTGCAATTAAATTTCCGTAGTAAAACTACCTACATGCTCTTCTATGGTCCGACCACAACTCACTCTACCTAAAATTTCAATTTCACGGTAAGTGGCGCTTAGCATTATGTTCGCCCGAGCCAATCATATATGAAATACTCTAGTATACTGACACTGGTAAAATATATGAAATGAAAATCAACATAGAAAAATCAAAAGTCACAAGAATTATGAGTGGAGATGCGCCTCTAAGGGTCAGAGTAGAACAAAGAGAACTTGACGGGGTCGATAGTTTCAAGTATTATTTGGAAAGTATTTTGACGAAAGACTCTTGCTGCACCGAAGAGATCAAGTCAAGAATTCCCACAGTCAAACAAGTATTCAACAAGAAAAAGTCACTCTTAACTACTAGGCTCAATATTGGACTTAAGAAGAAGTTAGTTAAGTGCTATATATGGAGCATTGAACTGTATGGTTCAGACATGGACATTACGAAAGTTAGAGAAGAAATATTTAAAGAGCTTCGAAATGTGATGTTGGTGGAAGATTGAGAAGATAAAATGGACAGACACGGTAACAAACGAAAATATTGTAAAACGGATAGGAGAGAAGATGACACTTTTAGCCAGCATCATTCGCAGTAAGGCCAATTGGATTGGACACATCTTTGTGAAGAAATTGTATTCTTTATATCGCCATAGAAGGAAATATGGAAGGAAAACTAGGAGTAGGAAGAAGAACACAACTGATCTACAATTTGAAAGATAGGGAGAATATATTGGAGTTAAAAGAGAAAGATGAAGATCGAGAAACGTGTAAGAAACGTTTCCAGGCCCAAACCTATAATAATAATAATAATAATAATAATAATAATAATAATAATAATAATAATAATAATAATAATAATAATCTTTATTTTAGTGCCGCGAACAGCTTTTGGCAAAAATACAGCACTTGGTATCAGAGTATGCGATGGAATAATAATAATACTACTAAAAATAAATAATAAGAAAGAAAACAATAAAAAGGAGGGTACTAATATAAAACACAATGTAGATAAAAGTCAGTTAAGCAGAAATAATTCCTTGTCAACGCAGTAAAAGTTATCAAGTTTTCCATCCATCTAAAACAACAAGAAGCTAAGAACAGCAATCATAAAATTACATGTGGCTTAATGTTTCTAAACGTCACTGATTAAAAACTATCAGTCAGATCACATAAAACTTTCACATTGTTTAATGCAATAAATCTAAAATGAGCTTAAAGAATATGTCAATCTTTTGAAAATTTCACATTTCCAATTCAGAGGAACTAAAATCATGGTATTTCTTATGCTATGATTTGGCACTTTAAAACCTATGTTTTGTAAACAATATTCACTGATATAAATGTTATCTAGTATTTTTTGCATGCATACTTTGTCGAAATTTTTTCGTCTATTCATAAGCCTTTCTAAACCCCAATAATCAATCCAATATTCATAACTATGTGAGTAATAGCTCATTTTCATTTTAAAACATAGCAGTCGAATAAAACATTTTTGCACAGATTCATAATATAGTAATAATAATAGTAATAATAATACTAATAATAATAATAATAATAATAATAATAATAATAATAATAATAATACCTTAGTAGTTGCAGGACGTGCCAAAAGGCAAAATTAATTAATAATAATACTGCAGTATATAAACACAAATTAATAAATTTTGACAGGTATTTCTAAGTAATGAATAGACTGAAAAATCCGTTGGGGGGGGGGGCATTTATCCTAACCCTCATAGCTGCCGATACGGACGGCTATGATTTAATGGTATATTTTAGAACTAAACACAACTACTTCAATATATACTAACAATACTAAAGATATACCACACTGACTTGACACCTAGTCTTCCATTCCAAGGGCTGCTATCGGCTGAAAGAATTCCACTCCGTTTGGCGTAAACGACTGCAAGGCTGTCTTGCTTATCAACAGCTGAATCATTATTGGCTCAACGCAAGGGTGTGAGCTTTAGTTCATATTTTTGCCACGGCTCAACACATTTTGGCAGCACTATAACAGTAATTTAACTTCGAAGGAATTATAAAGAGATTGTTTTTCCCAGAATCCGGTTGGCAAAGACCTTTCAGAGGATTAGTAAAGTGTCCGGTCGGCAAGGGGAGTCCCAAAGTGAATTGTGGAAGAAGAGATTGTAAGTATGACAGTGCAGTGCCGTGGAAAATCAGCGCGCGGGGCGAGAGTACACGACGACGCCCCAAACATATATTCCAAGTAATTTTTCTTCTCTTTTTCCATTTTTCTCCCGAATATTGCGCCCACCTTACTTCGGCGCCCGGGGCCGTCGCCCTGCTCGGTTTCTCCACGGCACGGTACTCAAGTAAGAGAAGATGAAAATGGAGCTAGAAGGTAAAAGAGTTTTGAAAAAAAAAAGCAAGAGAATGCTCAAAAGTAAAATATTTATTATTTGCTTATAATACCGGGAATACTATTCTTCATGCCAGTGGATATAGAATTATAAGGTTTTGAAAATGAAAATGAAATCTTTTAAGTTTTACTTCCTATGGTTATGCCGGTTAGGCTAAAGGAGACGGTGATGATGAGAGATGACTGAAATGATGGAATGAAGAAAGTGGGAGGAAACGGGAGAACCCAGATAAACCCAGGAGCCCGGTGTTTGCCCACAAAGTCCATACGGCGCGAGCTGGGATATTATAAGGTTTTGTTTTAGATAGATAATTATTAATTAGCTTCTGAAATGTATAGAAAACTAAATACATAATTAAATAAATACTATATGAAGAAACTCTATTGCTACTACTACTACTACTACTACTACTACTACTACTACTACTACTACTACTACTACTACTAATAATAATAATAATAATAATAATAATAATAATAATAATAATAATAATAATAATAATAATAATAATAATAATAATAAAGATAAATATATTGGCAAAAGATTGTAATAAAGTTAAAAATAAATATTTTAATAAAAAATGAAATTTAACTTGACAATAGTAATAGTAACAAATTAAACATATTAAAATTAAAAAATCAGGGACACTTTTTTTCCTTAATGAAAACGATTTTTTTGAATTATTTCGATTGCATTTTCGAAAGGTTTTATTTTGGAAATATCAGCTAATTTTTCTTTGCTAAAACTTCCCACTCCTATTAAGAGAAAAGAAAAATGGTCATAACAGGAACAATTCAATTTTACTGACCCACTTTATTATGCTCCAAATGGTTCTGAAATCTCGAAAAGTATACCTTTTTCTGTAAATGGTAGAAATCAGCCATTTCTGGCGATCCAAATTTAAATTTATTTCGCAGGAAATCATCCAAATTATTACATAATACTGCAAAAGTCATGACAACTTTTTTTTCCGAAAATGGAAACAAATCAAGAAATTCTGAAATAGGAAAATTAAAGTTTACTACATGTGCAAGTATGTAGGGAGTTGGATGAATATAGATATTTCCATCGGGATATAGCACAAGAAAAAACAGGATTTAGGATTTGAGATTTCTGGGCTTTCGGCATCTAAGGCCATTCAGCCCGTCACGTTTTGAGGGATGACGTCCCTCGGCGAGCAAGAAAAGGAAAGAAAAGGAAAGGGGAAAGAAAAGCAAGGAAGGAAGCTTCCTAAGACCTATAATTTAGGTACCACCCCGGCATTTGCTGGTGTGAATGAGGAAAACCCAGGAAAACCTCAATCAGGGTAACTGGCCTGAAAAAGCTTCTACACTTTTTCGACCGAGAGGCCCCACCGGGAATCGAACCCGGGACCGCTCACACCGAACGCACGAGAAAAATCAATACAACGAATCCTTTGTCCCACACGTGCGTCCCATGCAATGGATCCTTCAGTTTTGGTATCAGCTTGAAATTGTATGATAATAAGTCTGGTAAATATGATGAATACTCGAATATTTTCCATCCCCACCACGCGAGAATAGTCTACATACACATTGCCGTATTGGCTGTAACACGTATGAAATGCATGATCCATTGTACTCATTTTTTCTCACTCTATATCCTCATGGGGATACGTATGTTCATCCAGCTATAGATGTACCACATTGACTTGACACCTAGTCTTCTGTTCCAAGCGCTGCTATCGGCTGAAGGAATTTAACTCCGTTTCGCTAAGGCTCTCTCACTTAGAAACAGCTGAAACCTTATTGGCTCAACGCGTGGGTGTATCGAGGGTGTGAGCTTCAGTTCGCATTTTTGCCACAGCTCAAGACATTTTGGCAGCACTATACCTATCTTTATATACCCATGTACTAACCTTCCATTTGTATATTTCAGAAGATGAAATGAAATGCTATCTTTTAGTTTAACGTTACTCGATTATGATCGTTAGGCTATGAGAAGTGATGATTAAAAAAGTGAATCATGATGAAAGAAATTGTGCAATGAGAAATGCAAGATTCAGGGGGACGATGTTGTCCACCACAAACTTACTTAGCACGGGATCGAATCAGGGACCCTACCCAGCTCTCTATCACTGAACCAGCGTGCCCCTATGCATACTTCAGAATTTCTTACTTCACTACCACTTTGGTTAAAAAAAAAAAAATAGTTGCCATGACTTTTACAACTCGTATATACGCGTATACCTCACTATTAATGAGTAATGTTAACTCTTCCCGCTGCTCTTATGGCTAGCGTGTGCACCTTTGGTTTGACACCCAGTGATAAAGCGTTGAAATATGCATTACACTAGTTCGGATTTCACATTGAACTGTAGATCAACGTTTCATATAGCCTAAGTGCTGAAAAGAGACACTAAATTCGAACCAACCAAATGGGTAACGATACATGAAAGTGGTAATGGCTACTGAAATATTGTTTTAAAAAAATGAATCTTGAGTTACACATAAAGTATAATGTAGTTCCTGCTAATCTTGGAATTACAGTATCGTTATGTTTGTTTATAAGATGCTGACTATCTATTCATTAAGTTATATTTATACTCCAGATCTAGTCAGGTAAAACTGGAATTATAATAAATTGTAACACTATTTTCCAGCAAGTCTTTAACTGAGAGAAATGAAATTCCGCGATTTGCTGAAAATTCACTATATATATATATATATATATAAGGGTTGTCTAACAAAGTAAAGAGATTATACTAAGCAGAATGTTCAGTTGATTATTTGGTCATTAACGTCCCTTTTCAGGGCCGAGACTGTATTATAAATGATTTGTTAGCTTTTTGTCTTTAGTTTCTTGTACAACATCTACTTTATGAAGATCGAAATCTACGATCGATAGCCGATCGATGAAGATCGAAATCTCGAAATCCTCCAGCCCATGACCGAGTAGAGTAATCGATTTGGTGGAGCTGACAGAGGTACAGACCATGATCCAAGATCAATTTTTGACTGTATAGGACGTTCCTCGCCACACAATTTCTCCTCCAACAGTGCTAGATTAGAGAACCACACCCACTGGCGGATCCGGAAAATAAACACGGGGCTGGGGCAGTCTGAATCCAGACTATGATAGTTATATCATGAGTTTACTAAACTTTCAAGTTTAAAAAAAATATAAAAGCAATAGTTGTCACTTATAAAACTGATTGAAGACTAGGCCCCTTGACCCAGGGATAGATCCGCCACTGACCGCATCACGATTGCCACTTGTTTAAAGTGGGATCCCAATAAGTTTTTATCCATGCCGGGCGGGAATCAAACACAACCACGAACATCTTAGCCACTTAATTACGAAAGGTCGCAAATCTTTGGCAGGAAATTTACGAGAAATCAGGGATATAAAGGGGCTTATACGAGGGTAATTATGTATACCCAACTAATAGTTTTATAGACCAACGTAAATTTACGAAACAATTAGCCTATATAGAGTGATAGATATATTATATTTTAAAATAGTCGGACATCAAAAATTCTAGCATTACATCACTGAAAGAAATCATGATTAGATTGGCTGGTCACGGGACAACGTTCAAAATATGAACTAAGAAACCTAGAACTGCTAGATAAGGGAATACGGAAACGTCATTCATATTGTGTTTCTCTGGTAGCTTGAACTAAATCTTGAAAGTTCCATGTCTCAACGACTTACGGGAGCATAAATGAATAGTAAGTCACTAGGACAGAAATGTGGACTTAGAATGTAGTTCTTTTTTCATATGAAACGTCATAATGCCATCTACATGCCCTTCACATTTTCTTGCCTGCAAATTTCACGTGTCTGTATGATGGAACAAAATAAACCTTGGATTTGTCTTGGTAAGAGAAAGTTGCATTTGGAAAAAAAAAAAAAGGAAATTGAAATCTTTGAGTTTAACGTCCCACGATTATGCCTTTAGGGTAAGGGAGACGATGATCAAAGCAAATGAATAATAATGGAAGAATTGGTGGAATGATAAAGTGGAAGGAAACGGAAGAAACCGAGAAAACCGATATTGTCCACAAGAAACTTACTTCGCCGGGATCGAACTAGGAACCCTACGCACCAGAGGTAAGCGCTCTACCACTGACACAGCGTGTAACCGAATTAGATTTTGGAAACAACTCTGACTGAATCCATTCAACTCCGATAGTTAATGTTTTGTACTCAAACCAGCTTCAAATGATTTACACTATAAGAGTTGACAAAATACATAATTTAAAATTATTTAGAAATTATCATAATTTCGAGGTATTTAATTTTGGTATAGTACAACATCATGAATGTTTGTGTGTCGATGAATTTCAGAGTAGCCTAAGTTACATAAGCAGTAACATTTTTAAATAAGTTCACTAACCAACTTTGTTCGGTTATTGGGAATAATCTACAGCAATTTGTAATACGTACACTCATGTCCAAAATGATTGTCGCATATCTATAACTCTCTTCTTGTAACACTATAATATGCTAATGATTCTTCAGGGTACTTTTAATACTGATACTATGTGTATAATCGGGAAATGTATATTTGTGGTAAATTTCATAGCAAAAGAATTATCAATACGAAAATTAGAATGAGTAAAACAAAATCTTGCTAAATGGACAAGAAAGTATAATTTTCGTTCTATTGTTCTTAATTACTGCTCTTTTGACATGAAATTTGCCACACACATTTCTTTGGCGATTATACATATACTAATATTATAAGAAATACCGGCCGAATTCGTTATCAAATTATATTCCTACAACAACATATTTATAGACACGCGACAATAATTTTGGACATGAGTGTACAATACATTAACAGTAATGAAGGCTTCAGTGTTAAATAAGAGTAAATAAAAAAACTATGGCCTACCACAGCAATCCTTCTCACTCCAACTTTTTAAATAAAAGAATGTCATTCTAGTTAGTACCAAACTATTTACAGTATTTATGAAGCATGACTAAAACCGATTGTCATTTTTTTTTTTTTTTTTTTTTACAAAAATCTTTCGAGAAAAGAAGAAATTAATCTTAGAAATAAAATATTCCATGTGGGCATTTTCAAGAGAAATGAATTATGGGATATTTTAGGATTGTCAATGAAACATTTGTTTTTAAAGTACTAGTTCTCGTTGAAGGATTTTATATAATTCAGAACCTGGATAAACAAAGTGTAATGCCCAGGTATTTATCCTTTGCTCTTATGTAAGCCCGCACCTCCACATGTAATTTGGGTTGCCTACAGGCAAGGCGTTCCGAGATACAGAAAGTTGCCTAGATTTCACTCTCTTGTGATTTTTCCCCTTCGTCCGACTCGAAAAAAAATACGGCTTCATATGCGCTTAGGTCTGCTGAAAATCTGTCGTTGTACACAATTTCGTCTCTTTGAGTTGTTTCTTTCTATGTGGAAAGATGATAACAAATATTCACACACACATTCACTCCCCCACCCACACACACACATTATTTTATTATTATTTATTCATGAAATACAAACCAAATTGTCTGACTTGTTTATAAGAAAATTGTCCGGAAAGTACCTTCTTGAGTAAGTAAAGTATTGCCTCTAGATTTATCCCAGAAGAAATGGTTTATTCCGCAAAATATAATATTGCTTATGAAATTTGATTTATCAAAAAAGAACAAAATCGCTAGACAATTTTTTAAAAAAAGAAAAGCGACTTCTGCAATATTTTATTGTTACTTCTTAGTAAAGCTACCCTTACATCGGACAATACAAAGAAAATTCGAGCACATTATTAAAAAAAAAAAAAAAAAAAAAAACTTGGTTCGTTTATGTTCAACGATATGGACTCTGCACGAATATACCTACCTAGGTATACACACATCGGCATGTATGAGTGGACGCTTGGCTAAACAGCGTACGCGCCTTTGCTATAGGAGACCCGGGTTCGATTTCCGGCGGGAGCTCGCTCGTATTTTTCGGATTTCACGTTAATCAGTAGGTCTCGTCTCATATAACATCGTTACTGAGAGAGACGTTAAACTCAAAATCAACTTAACTCAGCTAGTGCACGGAATGACGTCCAAAAATCACTATTTCTGCATGTAAGGAGCAAGAAAATGTAAAAATCAATTGAAATCTCGAATTCGATTTTTTCTCAATGATTACCATACTTTCTTCTCTCTTATTGACGCTCGAAAGAAGAATAGCAAAAGATGAAAACCGCCTAAAGCGATATTTAATTTCGTATCAACTGTATTTCTTGTATTATGCGTACTTCACCGTGACTTAAAAATATGAAATTTACTATACGTTTGAGAATGTCATTTTGCAGAAAAAAAAAAACATTAACAGCGTCAGATTAAATTCTTTTAGTACTTATAAATGGTACAATTTAACATAGCCACCATCTCTGCTGGTGGGAGGGATCGCTAATTCAGTCTGAGGTATGTGTGTTTCTTGTGAACATCATTGTGGGTTTCTGTGGGTTTTTCAAGATTGCCGTTTCCTCCTTCATTTTCATACTACCAATTATTTCATAAACATTCACCCTTAATATTCTCCCGTCTCCTTTAGCCTAAATTGAATAATCCCAGGAAGTTAAGTAATAAAAAAAAACGCATTATTTTCTGACATAGTCACCCTTATTTTCCTTTTACCGTTATTGTAATGTATAAAATTACCGGTTAGTTGTGATAAACTCTTCAACAATGAGAGATTTCTTTAGAAGCCAGGACGAATTATGATTTATATGGTATCTCTTTTGTACTAAAACTCAAATATAAGCTCGTTGCCACAGTGGGTCAGTGGTAGAGCTTTTATCTCTAGTGTGTGAGGTCCCTGGTTTTATCCCAGCTCGTGCCAAGTGAGCTTTGTGGTGGATAAACACCGTTTCGTGGGTTTTCTCGTAGTTTCCCCCTTTCCTCCCCCTCTATTCATTCCACCATTTCATTCATTTCTGATCTTCACCGTCTCCTTTAGGCTAGCCGGCATAACCGCACAACGTAAAACTGAAAGAAATATAAATCAAGCTCCCTCTTGGCTATAAACCTGGCGTACACGTCTTCGATACGTGGAACCCGTGTTCGATTCTAAGTGAGAGCTCATGTGGTTCGAATTCCACATTAAGCTGTAGGTTAATATATTATATAGCCTCGGTGCTACAAAAAAAGGGACGCTAAACTCTAAACCAGAGGTTCCCAACCTAGTGTTTTTTTCCACACCTCTTCGTAAACCTTACATACGTCATGTCCCTCCTTCCAATGATAAAAACTAAATATCAAACATGTAGTGGCCGTAAAGGTAGACTTTAAATCAGGCATGTGTAAGTCGGAAGAGACACTGGGCCAATCACAGTGGGCTTACTGACATCGAGGGCTGTACGAGACAATGTATAACATTTTCACAAGCACTGAATATCCATATTCAATGGAGAAATTCATTCATCGTACAGTAACACCACAGAAACAGGAAAACTACTATCACGGCAACTAAAATATTTACTTACTAAAGAAAATTAGAAAAACGTATTTATTTACCATTTTCGTGAGAAAACTTGAATGTTCTGAATTAGTTTCCCAGCAAAATGTTCTGAATTAGAAACTTGAATGTCCTTCATGTTCCGAATTAGTTTCTCAATGGTTAGTAGTACACTGATTGTTCCAATGCGGAGGATACTTTCAAGATTGATATCAGTTACCAGGAAGAATTTTCAATTGAGTTTAAGAGATTACGGAATTAATATAGTTTTAATAATTGGTTAGGCCGACGGGATAAAAGAATTCAGTGGGCCAGCGGTTGCACAGGGTTGCTTTAAATGGCATTTGCTAGTGTTGTTTTAATTTATAAATTCATATTTTTTCTGTCAGTAACTTGCACTACTATTTTATCCTCTTCACGCACCTGCAAGGGCATTCTCCCCAGGTTGGAAACCATTGCTCTGAACCAACCAAAAACAAACATATGGAAAATGTAGTTTTTCTGTTATTAGAAAGAACATCAAAGGCGATTCCAAAACCTAGTAGACTTAACACTTGCTATTAATATTAAAACGCTTTGTGTCTTTCTTAAATAACAAATGCATAAACACGCAATTCAATTCAACATTGTATTATTATTATTTTTTAATCATTAACATGGCATATACACGAAACATAAAATATATTTGTATTTATATACTTTTTTGAATTTATATATTTTTATATATCATATATGTATATAATATAGTATTATTTCTTTTTTTTACGTATTCGTATGTAACAAACAAACAAACAACGTTTTCGAAGAAAGAACAGTGGATAAATAATTACAGATGGCACAGAAAAGAAATTAGAAAATTAAGGAGCTGTGATTAGTGTGTATTTATATATATACTGTATGTATTTTTTGGTCTTTTATTGTTATACCATCCATCTTTACAATCGCTCGGAAAATAACCTTTCACCAGGGCTCGATTGTGAAAGGTTCCGATAAAATCGATCATAAAGGTGGTAAGTATTCACTTCTTTCATCACTTTATAACACACTTATAATCCGTTATTGTTATAAATATATTAGGATGTATTTAAAAAATATAAAACATATATTGTTAACGAGCAAACTGTCACGTTTAGAAAGGAGGGGGGGAAATTAACACGTGAAACAAAAAGTATAAAGCAATGATTTATCATTAAACGTGTGTTACTTGTGTGTTATGTGTTGTAATAGTGATTTCGTTGTGTGGTACAGGGACCCATCTATGTAAAATTCGCGGCATAAAAAGATAACTAAACGTTTCCCGAAACTGTCTGCTCATCGAACAATATAAAATAAAATTAATAGCGCTGTTTATTAGAGCTAACATGTCCATCATCTCGCCAAAACTTGTGTAACAGTTTCTGAAAAAACAGTCTCCTAAGATAACACTTAAAAGTCCAAGTATACCCTGCGGGAATTCAGTGATAAGAAATAATAACAAAACAGCCAATAACATTCGAGTTGTTCGGTCAGTTTGCCGCTGCTGGTCGTCATTCCTGCAACACCCAGAAATCGTTTTACGTTTCGTTAAATTTTGTTTACGTTTCTTCGCGGCCATTAGCGCACTTATTAACCACTGGCTCAACACGGTCAACAAAATACAAGGAATAATTTTTATCACGACACTGTAAACATAAAAATTGATCTTCCCCAATAACGGGAACGAATCGGTCATTTCACTCAAAGCAACAAAATATAGAGTAACGTTATAATCTGTATTGTTGGGGTCTGGAATAATTCTTGATTTCACCGAGAATGTTAGATACGTCGGTATACACAAGATGGGGGAACAGATATAGGCACTTGCTATAGTAATCAGTGTATTTTCCATATTACACCAGCCACGATTTCGTTGAGGATATCCAATCGCGATGCACCTCCAAACAGCCAGCGTAACCGTTAACCAGATGGATATAGTATGAAACACTTGAGCAAAGTTTGAGTGGAATAACACAAACATTGTCCATGCGTAAGTGTACGTTTCAACCTTTGGTCTGTTATGAAATATATAATAGTGACATGAAAACGGGATATATTCCACCATTACAAGCAAATCAGCAACGGCTAAAGCGGTTAAAATGGCGTTGGTAGGAGATATCATTTCTTTACGTGTTAACACCACGATGTTTAAAATATTGGCAATGGAACCAAAGATACACACCAACAAACTGAGGTATCCATGTACTTCTTTGTAACTTTTATGAAAATCTTGGAAACTGGAACCACAATACACATCACTACAGATAGCAAAGGTGTTATTATTCACTGTAGTTACAAATGATTCACTTGCGTTACACATTTGCGAGGAATTCTCTAAAGGGGTAAACTCAAACAGAGATGAGGCAGATGAAGGCGTATCGTCCATCATATTGTGGCACAAGAAGGAAGAATTATACACTCCAACAATCTGAGAAGCACATCCAAACAGGAGAGAAAAAAGTAACGTAATAAAACAATGTAGAAGATGAACTAAAGTAGAAAAAAACAAAAAAAAACAAAGAAGTTAGTTCTTTTTCTTCTTTGTCACCACAAACACTTCATTTCAGGGATAAATATATTCTTTCTTTTTTTTTTTTCTTTTTTTAGAATAGTAACTTAACTTAATAAAATTTTGTTCAACCACAACGGAAGACGTCGAGAACACTGCCGACAGATAACACCAATTTATCTCCTACATGTTTGGTTCCAAATTACGTTTTCTTTCCATTAACACAACACAAACTACGTTCACTTCTTTTATTGTTTGATGTGTATTGTAACGTCCCAAGGCGGTAATCTTCAAAAGTTAAATACGTCATTTAAACCATTGTGAATTTTCTACCACATAACAAATGGTTTTAGAAGAATTAACCTTTATATATTTTTTTAAAAGGTCAAGTTACTTTTATGCTGTCTACATAAGCATCAATAGCTTCTAAATCAATTGATCAGTCTTGAGTTCGGTCACGGAATTTTGTCCATCGGTTTGAAGAATCTTGTGGACAACAATACCAAATAAATGTCCCTCCACGCTCATTATTGTTGTACATTCTTAATTAATTATTTCAAATTACGGAAGAAAAGAAATCATCTTATAACATTATTCAATACTCGAATACTTTTATTTCCTTTCCGCGTGTCTGATTCGTTGTCGTCTTTCGCGGAACAGTTCGTAAATTTTACTCTTCATATCCGAATGCCGCGCGCCGCGCCTTTCCCGTTTATCTTTGCTTCAGATACACAACTGCAGCGCTCGGAGAACTTCCACGAACATTTTAATAAAGCAAGTCTGAAAATTTCGCTTGCGCGATAGTAAGGAGATCTCGTGGTTACCGCGCAAACCACTCCCCCGTAACGTGTCAGACAAATGCGCCTGCGCGTATTCTCACGTTTACACTATTCACATGCACACTTCCCCGTTCTCTCGTTGAATCTTTGATTCCGTTCTCTTTGAGAAAAAGAATTTTAACTTAGTTGCATTTTCCTTTTTTCAGTACGTATGGTTATTGAAGTCCATTTTTCAAGCGGAAGATTGTTCTCATAATAGAATTATTTCTTATATGAAATAGATTGTTAGGAAACATAATTTATTCTAAAGATCGGTTGAGTTGAGTTGATTTTAGTTTAGCGTCCCTTTCAGCAGCGAGGCTATATGAGACGTGGACCTACTGATTAACGTGGAATCCGAACCACATGAGCTCCCGCCGGGAATCGAACCCGGGTCTCCCACGCTAAAGGCGCGTACGCTAACCGCTTAGCCACGAGGAGCTCTTCTAAAGATCGGATGTGGCCCCACGTAGCATAGTGGCTAACGCTCTTGCCTTCCGTGTGCGAGCAGTCCCCAGTTCGATTCC
Source organism: Thermobia domestica (assembly GCF_964235325.1). Taxonomy (NCBI): domain Eukaryota; kingdom Metazoa; phylum Arthropoda; class Insecta; order Zygentoma; family Lepismatidae; genus Thermobia; species Thermobia domestica. Next base: position 36,352,551 of record NC_137471.1, read on the forward strand.
CGGTGAGGCACTCGATCGAAAAGTTGTTGAAAGCTTTTTTGAGCCCAGCTACTCTAAATGAGGTTTTCCTGGGTTTTCCTCATCCACACCGGGCAAATGCCAGGGTTGTACCTAACTTATAGGTACCAGGACGCTTCCTTCCTTCCCCAGGCCTTTCTTCCTTGCTTTTCCTCGGATAGTGTGCTCGCCGAGGGACGCCATCCCTCATACATGACTTGCTAAATGGCTTTAGATGTCGATAGCCCAGAAATCTAAATCATAAATCAAAAGATCGGACATACAAACTCTGATTGAGATGAATTTCTTCGTGGCTATATTATTAATGGCTGTATCATGCGCGCGGGGGATTTGGGTTCTATCCTCAATAGAAGCTCATGAGGTTCCGATTTCATGTTAAGCTGTAGATCAATGTCTTATGTAGCCTTGGGGCTGAAAAGGGAGGCTAGATCTAACGCACGTGGGGGCCAATGTGGCTCAGAGATAAAGCTTTTGCTTCTGGTGCAAGGGGTCCAGGGTGCGAATTACCATGGGATGTGCGGAAATCCCCCCCCCCCCATTCACATTTTGATCCTCGGAAGGAACTAACCGAGCATTCCTATTGGGGATTCTTATTTTTTACCCACACCATGTTTAATGATTTAACGTTTCAGAATATTGTCGAATTCCGCTGTATTTTTTTTTCCATGTAATTTCAATTTAGGGGCTCTAAAGATGTAAAGTATTCACTTCTGGCTTCTTTTAATTTTATACTCATAGTTACCATAATAAGAACATAATTTTCCTTGTTTTCGTTGCCGCTCAGCTTAACTATTTTATGAAACCTATAGTGGTTACTGTGGCAAGTATATCCTCACACCCTTCAAATGGTCGTCAAAGGTGAATTTGGGCGATGATGTTTCACTATGTATAACGAAGTCATGTATGAATTTGCAAATGTCTTATATTGTATATACAGTTATTCAATGCAAGGTACACTCATGTCCAAAATTATTGTCGCATGTCTATAAATATGTTGTTGTAGGAATATAATTTGATAACGAATTCGCCCAGTATTTCTTACAATGTTAATATGTGTATAATCGGCAAAGACATGTACTGTATGTGGAAAATTTCATGTCAGAAGAGCAGTAAATATGAACAATAAAACGAAAATAAAACTTTCTTGTCCATTTAGCAACATTTTGTTTTACTCATTCTAATTTTCCTATTTATAATTGTTTTCCTACGAAATTTACCACAAATATACATTTCCCGATTATACACATAGTATCAGTATTAAAAGTACCCTGCAAAATCATTATCAAATTATATTCTTACAAGAAGATAGTTCTGCGACAATTATTTTGGACATGAGTTTACTTTCAATCTTATATTCAAACATATTCAGTTAGGGTTGAAAAGATTAGTTGCTGATATCTCAGGCAATATATAAAGCCTCTAACAAACATCTTGACATTTCACCTAAACGAATAAAACGCAAGCTATGGCGCGACGTTGCCAAGTGGTAAAGGGGTGTGGTTATAGCTATGCAAACAAACTATAGCGCGATCAGGTGACAGGGGATAGACGTAGATGTGTACAAAATAAACGTGGCAATACCGCTAGCCTCTCGTTTGCTAGCAGCATTTAAAGGGAACTTGGAGCGCCGCCTTCAAATGCCAAGGTGTTTGTCACGCCGTTTGGTTACATTGGTTATTATTGTTTAGTTTATTGATTTGATAAATTCTTTCTTTTTGGGAAGAGTGGACATCACTACCTCATCTATTGCATCTTTAAACCTTTTTGTCCTGTTCAGCTTCTTTTTAACCTCCATAATAACAATAGGGGGTACGTTACTTCAGTGCTAGAACGCTTACCTCTTGTGCGTCTGGTATCTGGTTCAATCCCCACCAGGCTCGTATCAAGGGGGGTCTAGGGGGCCGCCCCCCTAAATTTTTGCGGGCCCCCTCTAAAATTTTCACGGTAAGTTAGCAAACGAACTATAATATGGTGATGAACTATAATTTGGTTGGATCGGCCCCTCCTAACTTCAGCCGGGCCCCCCGTACATTTTTGGGCTGGCTACCGGCCTGATCCCCACCTAAGTTTGTGGTGGACAACATCGTGTCCTTGGGTTTTCTCGGGATATTCTCGTTTTGCTCCTACATTACCATTCCACCAATTCTCCCATCAGCATTCACTTGCATTACTCATCCGTCTCCCGTAGCCTAATAATCGTGGGATAGATCTGAAATATTTCATTTCAGTTTTCCCAAAATGAATAACCGAATCCATACACTCAAAGGGTCCCTGGTTCAATTTCCGGCCACGCAAGTTTGTGCCGGACAGCATCATGTCCTTGATTTTTCTCAAAGTTCTCCCGTTTCCTTCCACATTATCTCCCCCATGAATTATTTCATAATCATTATTTTTTAATTAATGATCTTCTCTCTCTCCTTTAGTCAAAAGGGCATGCTATTGGACCTAAACTTTTAAACACGAATAGCCTCGGGCTCAATTCCTGACGGGCAGGGCAGCGACACAGGATGGCAACTGCCCTCCTATATAAATTCTCCGAAGTTACAGTGGAGCCCACTTCAGTATAAAAGTTTCTCATTCCATAAGGATACCATACGAACAGGAATGTATAAATAAAGAATTTAATAAGTTCGTCACATTAATAAAAAAAGACTTTAATAGAATGAAAATATTATCTGGGCTCATCTCAGCAAAACGTTTACTATTAAAGCCCTCCAAAACAATGTGCGTTTCTTAATACTTTTAGTGATGTCAAATGTTGCCATCTTGATTTAATTTGTAAAGCCTTGCATGGAATAGGACAAACATAGCCATTTCCGAAAAAAAAAAATCAAAATAATTTAAGGGACTTCTATTACCTTATCATCTGAACAAAACATCTATTTCATTAAGATAATACATAAGTGTAACTGGGGGTATTTTTCCGTAGCAGTTTGCGTGAACGCAACACAAAATTCGCATTGTAGTTTGTGACAGTCGACATTGCAGTAATAACTAGTTATTTGCATTATTTGCGTTGCGTTGAGCAAATTTTGTGAAGACCGTTACGGAATGAGGTTCTGGACCTTACTTTACTGAAACGCCAAGTGGGACCCCTAGAAGTATTGAAAATATGGCCCCGCGTAGCGAAATCGCTAACGGTCTTGCCTTTGGTGCGAGAGGTCTCGGGTTCGATTTCCGATGGGGACACTCGGTCGAAAAAGTATAACAGCTTTTTCAGGCTAGACATCCTGAGTGAAGTTTTCCTGGGTTTTTCTCATTCACACCAGGCTAATGCCGGGATGATGCTTAACATTATTGTCCCTGGTCGTTTTCTTCCTTCTCCATTTCTTTCTTCTTCTCCATTTCTCCGGACAGTGTTCGCCAGGGACGTATTCTCTTAACGACCCGCTCGGGAGAGGAATACTCCCGGAAGTAGGTTTTCCCGCGCGCTACTCTAGCCAGCTGTTTTACGCGCTATCCTAGCCAGTTGTTTTAAGTTGGCCACAAAATTTATATCATGGAGTACAAGGGGAACAAAACGAGCCCTATATCATGGAGTACAAGGGGAACAAAATGAGCCCTGCGGGGCTTCACAAAAGTAAATAAATCACTTTTTTGAGTATTATTTTCATATTATTTTAATTTAATAAGTGTTATAAAAATGTAAAAAATGTTTAAAAAACTTTCCTCGGGCCGGGTTTGAACTCACGCCAAAAGAGACATTTGTCACTAGCATATAGCGCTAGCCCACTTTTTTTTTTTTAAGTCAACTGACTCACCGAACGTGTTCCAGTAACTTACTTAACTACTTATATCTAATTTTACTTGCTTTACTCATTTTTAACTTGCTTTCTCCCTTTACCAAAGCGACAGGGACACGAACACACAAATATCGAGGACAGTTAGAATCACAAAGGCTCTCCCACCGGGAATCGAACCCGGGACCCCGTACACCAAAGGCGAACGTGCTAGCCACTAGACCAGCAGGGAGGGCAGCCCACTCGCCCACGAAGACCGACAATAGCAAGTGTTTGATTTCTGCTATTTTAATGCAACGTGGCAAGAAGTGGATAACGCCAACCAATCAAAACTGTGTTTCTCGTTTCTACTTACGAATACTTAGAATTTCTTGCTTGGCACCTGCCTAACTCGTTACAAGTAAACAAACTTTGATTCTAATAATCAGTGGCGTATTTAGGGGGTGTCTTCCGGGCTTAAGCCCCCCCCCCCGAAATCTTACTTACTATAGTAAAGTAAATGAAATATCTTGCAGAATTTTCACATTTCCAGGCAAAGCCCCCACCGAAAGTTAGCAAAGCCCCTCCCGAAATAAAATCGTAAATACGCCACTGCTAATAATAATAATAATAATAATAATAATAATAATAATAATAATAATAATAATAATAATAATAATAATAATAATAATAATAATCTTTATTTTAGTGCTGCGAACAGCTTTTGGCAAAAATACAGCACATGGTATCAGAGTATTACATTGCGATGGAATAATAATACTACTAAAAATAATAATAAGTAAGAAAACAACAAAAAGAAGCGTGCTAATATAAAACACAATGTAGATAAAAGTCAGTTAAGTAGAAATAATTCCTTGTCAACGCAGTAGAACCTATCAAGTTCTCCATCCATCTAACACAACAAGAAACTAAGGACAGCAGTCATAAAATTATATTTGGCTTAATGTTTCTAAACGTCATTGATTAAAAACTATCAGTTAGATCACATAAAAAAAACTTTCACATTGTTTAAAACAGTAAGTCTAAAATGAGCTTAAAGAATATGTCAATCTTTTTAAAATTTCACATTTCAAATTCAGAGGAACTAAAATCGTGGTATTTCTTATGCTATGATTTGGTACTTTAAAACCTATGTTTTGTAAACAATATTCACTGATATAAACGTTATCTAATATTTTTTGCATGCATACTCTGTCGAAATTTTAATAATAATAATAATAATAATAACAATAATAATAATAATAATAATAACGACACTTTCATGAATCCATTCTGTTTTAATTATTCAGTACTTAATTTGTTTAAGACTACGTTTCAGCAGCAGCATTTCAGGTTTTGCTAGATGGGAGAGAGACAAGATTCTCCGATATTAGTACAATTTTTCGTGTTTTTTTTTATTACTATATCGTTACAACATTGATTAAAATGCAGATACATAACTCGGGGTGGAGTAATTCTCCCTTGTAGCCTCTATGACGCTAGCGGTACGATTAGATAGATCTAGCCAAGTATTATTAGAATATTTGGTTTCTCTTTACCTACGGTTGTGTTCCTTTTAGGCTTTGTCAACGGTTGTTACTCAATTACAGCTTTAGTATACCCCCCCCCCAACCATAGCCGGGTAGCACCATTTGCTAATTAGTCGCTGACTGGTAAGGTTTCTCCACGTTTGGTCTCAAGATAGCAGCTATCAACATACCAAGTAATGTTACAATGTTTGATCAAATGTTTCGAAGAGATCTTTCATGGTAAATGCTGTTGTTTTCATCACTACTGGTAGTATAGCTACTATTGCTATTAATACTACTATTACTTCGTTTAGACTTCCTTTTTTAAAAAAAAAAAAGAAGCAAGTGGGGATATCACGTGTGCAGCACGTGAAGGAATTTGGTTTGCACATCACAATATTATTGTGTGCCACAAATGTGTAATGAAACAAAATATTTAATTGAATTTTAAAATGTGTATAAAACAGGCAATGTATGAAGTGGAGGCAGTTTGAATATTCTTTGGATTTCATAATCCAATGGAAAATTTAGAGTGCCTTGACTTCTACAATGCAAATGACCGGCTATGACTTCTAGAACTAGGAAGATTCGGAAAGAATGTGCAAGAATGTTGACATGACGGAAAAATCATATAAATACTACCAGGATTCTCTTCCGGGTATGAGAAGTTCTTTTTTGACGTCGAAACTCTGCGAGTCAGATTATTTATTATTAGTTTTGTTACTCCGTCATTCTGTCCATCAGAGGTTCTGCTCGTCATCGTTACCAAAAATAAGTGATTATGCATTGTCTTCTCTAGTCTTTAAGTCATACCAGTCCAAATCATGCTCTGTGATTATTCAGTTATTCAAGATCAGTTCATTAAATTCTTATTCTAAATTATTTCTGTGTTATCGAATTTTATCTTTGAAATTCTACTCCCATGTTTCTAATTAATTCTGAGCTACGCTATCTACACCCCCAAGACTTGCATTAATTTAAATTACTTCTTGGAGGAACTGGGTGGATGTTAAGGCCATTCAGTAATTTCATGTATGAGAAATGTTTAGGGTTCGCAACCCAAACTAAAGGTCTCCGTTCGATATGCCTCCGGAAGTTTCTAACTGCCTTTTACGTCACAAAACCGGTCACGTTTAAGGTAGATTGCGAACCTATTAAATATTTTTAAGGTTTTAACAATATTTTCCCAATTAATATTGTAACCAGACCTTCACCATAGGTATTCTTCCATTATTCGAAGGTCACTTGCTGCAACTGGTAAGCTACCATGGTCTCCCATCATCCGCTAACCTATTCGTCTTCCTGTATGATTTTTCTGTTTTGATATCGTTCATCAATTGTAGTCACCTTTTCCCCCTTCCTCTGTTTCCTGCCACTATGCACTGTCCATCATGATAAAGCTACTCTTTTAGCCAAAGTCACAACCAGTTTCTTTTCCTCTTCTTAATAATATCTAAAATTGTTCTTTTCTCCCCCACCATTTGTAACACCCTCACATTCGTTGCCGCTAATTCTTTTAATTTTTCTCCATATCCACATTTCGGAAGCTTCCAGTAAGTTTTTTTCATCATTTTTGCGTAATGTTCATGTTTCTGACCCATACAGCACAATTCTCCACATGAAGTACTTTATGAGTTTTTTTTTTCTCCACTCTCTGTTCAAAGTCCCACAAAATAATATTTTCTTCCTCCTAAAGGCTTCTTTCGCCATTCCTATCCGTGCTATTATCTCACCTTCACACTTTATATCGTAAGTGGTACTTAATTTCTGCCACTTCCAGTTTAGATAAAAAGATTAGAGTAGAAATGGAATATATATATTTTGGAACGCTTTGATTGATTGCTTGCAGAAAACTGTTTTCCCCATCTATTGCCGTTTTTTTCTCTCTCTCTCTCTATAGCGGCCAATGTTAGAATCAGAAGGGGCTGATTGTTTACCACTTCCGGTTTGGATGGAAGGTAAAGAGGGATGATCGAAATTATTCTTGGAGAACTAAATTGATCCCATGAAAATCGCTTCTCGCTTTGTTACATCGGTTTTTTTTTCTGTATGTAGATCTACATTGAAAGCAGAAGTTTTAGTTTATTTCTGTAACTTTCGGTTTTAGTAAAAAAAAAAAAAAAAAAAATGTTTCAGTTCAACGTCCCACAGTTTGTACACTCTTTAGGCTAACGTAGACGGACGAATAAGGCAAATGAATTATGAGGGAAGAACTAGTGGACGGGAAAATACACGGACATGATATTATCCACCACAAATTTACCGATGGGGATCGAACCAAGGACCCCACGTTCCAGAGGTAGGTGCTCTACCACTGAGTCATCATCTTCTTATCATTGTCTTAGTCCTTTCCTGGTAATGCCACTAAGAGAGGACAGCTGCCACTAATGATACATGCAACGGATCACTAGACAGCATTTCAAATGGTTACTCATAGGCTTTCGATTTCATCACTTACAGCCAGTGATGAAAATTTTCCGGAAAAATTTCCGATTCATAAAAACATTCTCCACTTATTCCTACATCGTTGTATAGCTGTGATTTGAGGTGGAAAAGTTTCTTCTATACTTTTCTGGAAAATTTTCCGTTCTTAACAAATATCAGTGATCAACTAACAATTCTTAAGTATTCATAAAATTGATTGAATTTATGTATAGAAATGTTAAATATTGAAAGATCGTTTAAAGAATCTGAAAATTTTCATGGCTCAGACAATTTTCAGTATTATGTAGGAACAAGTGAAACAATTTTTCATGAATCGAAGTATTTTCTTTCCTGTACAGCGATGAAAATTTTCCGGAAAATTTTGAAACGGAAAATTTTCCGATTCATAAAAACATACTCCACGTATTCCTATATCGTTGTTTAGCCGTGATGTGAGGTGGAAAATTTTCTACTATATTTAACTGCACATTAAGATATACAATTCCTGTAGAGGAAAATTAGACAGCAACAAATTATAATATTCCAATTAGATTTCGAGAACCAGAAAATTTTCGAATATTTCAAGTTGGGAAGTAAAAATTTACATAGCGTTTCTCTCTCTCTCTCTCTCTCTCTCTCTCTCTCTCTCTCTCTCTCCATATATATATATATATATATATATATATATATATATATATATATATATATATATATATAGATAGATAGATAGATAGATAGATAGATAATATCTACTTATTTATAATACAGCAAGTGATTTTCTTCGTACAACGCTTGCGCCACTTTTACCCCTGGGTTACCAGAGGGTGATTTTTTTTTCTTTTTAGCAGGGAATGGTTGAACCCCTGAACCACTTTGGAACAATAGTAGAATGAAATATAAATATACGAGAATGTCTCCATTTAGCATTGAACTCATGCTACTCGCTTGATAAGCAAACGCCTTACTGACCACTCCACTGTGCCTATTGATTTTCCTTTCTCCTTTTTTTTTTTTATTTCTTGCTTTAGATATAGAAAGTTCGAGCCCTAGAGGAAAGCTTCCAGATTTCTCTAAAACATTGTTATGCCCCAGCTACTTTTACTTTGTTATCCAAACATGCATTTGCATCTTGCTTTTCCAATGCAGTAGAGAGAGAGAGAGGCTTTGAGAAAGGGATTTCATGAAGCAGCTTCATCCAGCTCTTTCTGTCAACAGATCAGAGGAAAATTTGATACAATTTTAATCCCTCCCTTCAGAAAAAAAAAATGTTAATAGAAATGTTCTGATTAAAACTTGACAAGAACACCATCATTAACAGGATGATCCATATTATAGTAGATACTTCAATCTTCCCGATCAGACATGACTATGCAGCTATAAAAAGTAACTGCTTTCTATCTTTGACTTTGCTTTAGTGAGGGGCGCAGTGGCTGAGTGGTAGAGCGTTCACCTCTGGTCCATGGGGTCCGTCGTTCGATCCTAGCTCGCGCCAAGTAAACTTTGTGGTGGACAAACACCGTGTGCGTTGGTTCTCTCGGGGTTCTGCCGTTTCCTCCCACTTTCTTCATTCCACTATTTCATTCATTTCTCATCATCACCGTTTCCTTTAGTCTAGCCGGCAAAACCGTGGGACGTAAAACTCAAAGATTTCATTTTCTTTTTTTGCTTCAGTGATGTCACCAAAATGTGTTGAAGAACGTATAGTCTGTTCGTTATAATTTTCTACAATATATATATATATATTTTTTAGCTTTCAAGGAAAACTAAAATGGCCAATGATGAGACATAAATCAATTGGTAGATCTTTTTGAGGTGAACAAACTGTGAAAAAAGTGAAAATCTAAATCCTCATGCGTAGTTTGCGAGAAGCTCCAGAGAAAAATATTTTTTTAAAACCTAAAAACGGATGTTCTACAAAACAAACGTCTCGCAAACAAGAACAAAACACGTAAAATATTACTTACAGTAATAGCCTACCTGGGATAATTTGATAGTCTTTAAAATAAGTAATTTGATGCCCAGGACCCATGAACCAAATGCTCTGTACATGTGCATTAGCAAGGTGGAGGTATAAAACTTCAAGCGATTCTCACTACACTGAGAGAAATCTGTTCTCCGGACAACGGTATATTGTATATACAAATGTACTTAATTCTCCTGCTTACTTAAGAATAGAGGTCTGCACGAGCCGGAATTTTTAGGCCGGGCCCGGCCCGGCGCATGAATTTATAATGTGAGACCCGAAACGAGTCCGAAATATGTTTTAGCATTTACGCCTGAGCCCGACCCGAGCTCGTGTGATAGTCAAATGAGCCCAAAATAAGCCCGAATTACAGAAACTTAATATAATTAATGAAAAATTGTATTTTTATGTACAGCAATTAGAGGTTTAATTTTGCGGTGATGCTTTAAAAGTTCTCCAGAAAGAACGATGCAATATATATCATTGTACAGTATATTTACAAAGTTAGGCCCGAAAAGGCCCGAGAAATATGGTTGTATATTTAAAAATTCACGGCCCGAGCCCGGCCCGGGCCCGAAGTGATATATGTTTTGTAGGCCGGAGCCCGTGCAGACCTCTACTACAGAAACAGTACGGAGCATACGTAATCCGTATACTACATAGGCACTGCCCTTAGGTATTACATCATGCCGTTGTACAATGTCTGATATCTAACAGTCTTCCTTATATTACATACATATACGTATGTATGTTACCTTCGTCAGCTATTATGTTATATATATACGTCCATTTGTATGTAAGATCCTGACCGCCAATATTGTTTCAAACGGAAAGTACGTATAGATGGAACGCTTAAACAAACAGTATTATAAAACATGCGTTTTCAGTTACGTTTGCTGTACGTTAAGTCCAAAAAGTACAGGATTTACAAATGTAGCATACATGTTCTTTCGCAGTGTAGAAATCAATCTGATATTTAATCTTAAGAACAGAGTGATTCTGGTTATTTGAAACCGCAATCAGAAAGAAATTGCCTAAAATTTAATCAATTGCTTACAGATTGACCACACATAACGCACAGCTGCGTTGCGTAAATCCATTATATATATATATATATATATATATATATATATATATATATATATATATATATATATATATATATATATGAACACGGAATCAGAGGCAGATTAAACGTTACGTTCAAATTACTATCTCTCTCTTTACTGAATATAAGGTGACTACACACACGCTCTTTACAATACTTCAGGAGAAAGCATGTTCATTAAGCTTGAATCCGTCAGATAATCTCTCATTATGGTTTGAACAGGATAATGCTTGGCCGCATTACAATGTAAAAATAGATACTGGTTTTAGTGTTTGTGTATGCCATGTACAAGATTAGTAAATATTCACAGTCGTCCTAACGTACCATAATCATCATTAAATTAAGAGATACGACCACAAATTACAAATAGTTCTTCTGCTTCTAAGATAAATAATTTAGACTTCCAAACTTGTACAGAGTTCGTTAGGAGCAAATCGGGTATAATTCAATTACACTGTTCGACATAATTTAACTTTTTTTTTCTTTTTTCTGGGGTTGCAATTAGAGGTCTGCACGAGCCGGAACTTTTAGCCCTGGCCCAGCCCGGCCCGTGAATTTATAATGTGAGGCCCGACCCGAGTCTGAAATATGCTTTAGCATTTAGGCCCGAGCCCAGCCCGAGCTTGTGTGATACTCAAATGAGCCTGAAATAAACCCGAATTACAGAAACAATAATTAACGCAAAATTGTATTTTCATTTACAGCAATTAGAGGTTTAATTATGCAGTTGTGCTTTAAAAGTTCTCCAGAAAGAACGGTCCAATAAACATTGTTGTACAGTACAGTATATTTACAAAGTTCGTACCGAAAAGGCCCGAGAAATTTGGTTGTATATTTAAAAATTTAAAGCCCAATCCTGGCCCGGGTCCGAAGTGGCATATGCTTTTAGGCCCGAGTCCGGCCCTCGGGCCAGGTCGGGCTTAATCCGCGGGCTTAACCCGAGCCCGTGCAGACCTCTAGTTGCAATAAGTGATTTTTATGTCAACGGACCTCCTAAAGGTGAATCTGCAAGTTGTTTTGCTCTGTCAGGAACAATGGCGAATGTAGCCCGGGGCCAGAGACCGAGCCTCCCCCCCCCCAGTTTTTTGAGAGACAAAAATAATTGAAGCTATTATTTATATATTTTTGAAAGTTTATAGTATCTCATGATATACCTTTCATAGTCTGGGTTCTGGCACCCCCTAGTTTTTACCTTCTAGATCTGCCACTGTCAGGGATAGTTTTGGAAATATTTTGTGATATATGTTTTACTATCTGTACTGTAGTAGAAGTTATATTATGTCTAGTAATACAAAACACAATTGACTTATAACATATGAAATTAATACACAAAACACCATAAACACATATAATCACCATGGAAACAATGCAGACATGTTGTTTGCTGATTTCAAAGTGAAAATAAGTCTAAGTGCAATTCAGAAAGTGACTTATGATAGCCTTTTGTGTGTGGTATGTTTACAGTCCCATGGCAATTATCTAGCAATAGTCACCAGAAATGAAGGCATCCACTTTCCTGCCTGTTTTTCTAATGTTTGTGTGTCCTCATGGTATCTCTCACCATGTTCATCCAAAAAAATCACTGCAATTAGCTGGGAAGTAATCCAAATGAGATGAACCAACCATCCACAAAATCCTGGCAGAGCAGAAGTTTCATCCGTACATGTTACAGATATTGCATCACTTATTGCGAAGAAGATGTGTGAATGGTTTACAGTTTAATTGGATTAAATTATCAATTTTACTAAAGATTTTGTGTTGTTCAGTGCTGAAGTTGTGTTTTATATCAATGGCAAAGTGAATAGAAAAAAAAAGATACTGATATCAAGGCAATACGCATTGGATGAGTTCATCCAAACAACAAGGCTGCCAAAAAGTGATGGTGCGATGTGGTTTGTGGAAAGCTCATGTCCTAGAACCTTTCTTCTTTGATGATCATGTAACGGGTGAGACTTATCGGAACACGCTGAGAGACAAATTGATACCTCAAATTGAGTGTTTGGGTGAAGGATTTCCAGACTGGTTTCAGCAGGATGTAGCCCTTGCCCATTTTGCTGCAGCTGTTAGAGATTGGTTCATGACATTTTTTCTCACTGGATTGAGAGAAGATGTCATGTGGAATGGTCCCCTAGTTGGCCAGATCTTTCTCCCCTCGATTTCTTTTTCTGGGGTATGCTGAAAGAGAAAGTTTACTCGATGACGATTAGAAATTTGAAGCACCTGAAAGAACGCATTACCAGTCAGTACGCTGAAATCGACGGCAATTCAGACCAATTCTATCGAATTCACCTTAATCTTGCAAATCGAAAGCACCTTAATTATGCTTTGAACAGCACGGAAATCATGTTGAAAAAAATATTTGATAACATTAAATTGACTAAAATGTGCTTTTTCCCATGTACCCAGACTTTATGAAGAACATATATATGTTCTCGGCTCAACCCCCTACCGAATGTACTACCCTGATGTAATTGATGTCATGTGAAATGTTGATCTTTTATATGTTTAAGTACCAAATTTCACGATTCTACCATGAACGGTTTTTATTTTACAGGTAAGCGAATGAGCCATGGTGGAGCAAGATGTCAAATTCACCAAAGAGGAGTTGCGAATTATAATGAAGTTCTTCTTTCTGCAATAGAAGTCGCCCAAGGAACTCCATGGTTGCATGCTAGACACATTGGGTGGACAGTGCCCTTCATACTCCACTGTGAAAAAATGGTGTGCGAACTTCAAGCGTTATGAATTTTCAACAAAAGATGATGACAGGTGTGGCAGGCCAGTGTCAGTGTCAACTCCGGAAAAAGTGGACCAGATTCATGACCTGATTTTGAGCAACAGACGGATTTCGCTTCAGGAGATAGCTGACAAAGTGCACATATCCAAAGAACGTGTTGGTTCAATAATCCGTGATCAGTTGGAAATGCGCAAGCTTTCTGCGAAATGGATTCCGAAATGTTTGAACGCGGATCAGAAACGCGAACGTGTGAGATCATCGCAGATGATTTTACGGCATTTTGCGAACTCCAAGGGCGATTTTTTTTTGATCGGCTTGTTACTCACGATGAAACGTGGTTGCATTACTTTGATCCGGAATCCAAACAGCAGTCATGCGAGTGGCGCCACTCAGGATCTCCAAGGCCCAAAAAATTCAAAGTACAAAAGTCCGCAGGGAAGGTGTTTGCCTCAATATTCTGGGATAAGGATGGTGTTTTGCTCTCAGTGTACCTTCCAAAGGCCAAACCATAACTGCAGAGTATTACTGCAGTCTGCTGACTAAGGTAAAGGACGCTATTAAAGAAAAGCGCCGGGGAAAGTTGACACTAGGTGTCTTGTTCTTGCAGGACAATGCTCCCGTCCACAAGACTGGCAGAACAATGGATTTTCTAAGGGACCTAGGGTTTCAGTGCATTGACCACCCACCTCACTCGCCAGATCTCGCCCCTTCTGATTATTGTTTCCAAAACTCAAAATAACACTGAAGGGACAGAAATTTTACAGTGATGAAGAGGTGATACCAGCTGCGGAACAGTTTTTTGCAGACCTTGAGAAATCTTTTTTTTTTTTTTTTTTTTTTAGGGGTTTGAGAAGTTTCAGCATCGAAGTGCCAAGTGCGTTGACCTTCGAGAGGACTATGTTGAATAGCCTCACACTTGCATGCCTGCAGCTCAAGTCCTTCTGGGTCGGGCCGAGAACTTATCAGCCCACCCTCGTATATATATGATCAAAAAAGACCGATATTAGTGTCGAATCCATAGTATTAATGCAAAAGTTCAAAGTCGCTGAGATGAACAGTGATACTTCCGATGCCGTTTAAATTAAAATTCAGCCCCCATCAATACTTCTAAGGGAAATTGTGACCTAAAAAGAATTGAAAATGACCGATATTAGTATAGAATTTATAGTTTTTGGAGTCGATACGTTGGTTGGTGACAGTTTTCGTGCCCTTTATATCCAAAACGTAACTTATTCTTCCCGTGCGAAGAAGGGACATTGTGATAGTTTTTACTATTTCGAATGAAGTAAATATTCTCTTTCGTATTTCTAAATATTGTTATTATTGTCAGGATTTGTAATGAAACAACTTTATACATTTATCAACATTAGAAGATGAATAAAGAAACGAATTCCTAAATTCTGTGACCTTGCGGTACTGAAGTTAAGTCAAATCAAGGTCATTTTAATGTGATGGCGGGTAATTTGTAAGCCTCGTTAAACATAGGTTAAAACAACAAGAACAACAACAACAGTGGCGGACATCAGAAAATGCTTTGAGGGGGCGGAAGGAAGGGAGAAAAGGTAAAGTAGAAGCCAGTTCTTCACAGTTCGTTAAGCCAAGAAAAACTTTACGATACGAAACACCAAGTTGCTCTTCGTGTGTGTGTGTAACCAAACGACAGGGAACTGCACTCACTGTGATCTACATAATAAATATATCGTGGACCAAGGCTTTAGAAAAATAAAACAAAAAAAAAAAAAAGAAAGAAAAAAAGCCAAGTGCTTGTGCTTCCAATAACAAGGCAATAGAATAGAATTTACATAGCTACTCCATCACTCTCGTTGCTACTATGTGAGTTAGATTAAGCCGCGTAGTTCTGAAACAACCAGGCAAGAATAATATAGAATAGCCAAGTTATTTTTTTAAAAGTGTCAGAAACCAAAAAATTATCTACAGACAGTCAGAGTCAGAAAAATGACTACGTGTTTGAAGTAATGTGTGTATTATATATATATATATATATATATATATATATATATATATATATGTGTGTGTGTGTGTGTGTGTGTGTGTGTGTGTGTCAGGGGCGGATCCAGGTTGGACTTCTGGGAGTAGCGGTGGGTTGTAATACTGCTACTTAGAGCTACTTTTAAGAGCTCCAGACTCCAAGATGGGTTTTATTTATGTATAAAAATAAGAAAGTTTCCTCTTCTGGAGGAGGCAATCGCCCCGATCGCTCCCCCTGGATCCGCTTCTGGTGTGTGTGTGTGTGTGTGTGTGTATGTGTGTGTGTGTGTGTGTATTCCAGCATAACTCTGGCACGTCTAGAGCAATTTTAACCAAATGTATTATTAATTACAGTCTGCAAAACGATTCTGTGGAGGTAAGACCTCTTAGCACACCTTGGAGAGACAAGAGATGGAAATATAAAAATGATCTAAAACGACCTATATTTGTGTCAAATCTATTGTTTCCTAAGATCACTGAGATGAATGGTGAAAATCCACATGCTGTTAGGGAAGAATGGTGTCATGTTTCAAAAATGGTGTGGAAAATGACCAATATTAGTGTCGAATCTATAGTTTTCATAGTCCCTAAATTGATTGGTGACTGTTCCAATTCCCTTTAAGTCCAACTTAATCCTCAGTGGGTATAAGAGCCCCATTGCACAACTAGAGGGGCCAAAACGACTGATATTAATGTGAAATCAATAATTTTTAGGGTCGCTGAGATAGACTTGATGCAAAAGGAGAATCTTATAAAATAAACTGGAATTATAAAGTTTGGTCTCAGTCACGAATTTCAACACTTTCAAGTTTACAGAAAGTTTAGAATTCTTTAATGCTGTTACCGGAATTTTGGCCCTTAGAAGTGAAAATTACCAATAGGGACGGTAATTCTAGCATTTTTTTCAATTATCTCGAAAGTTATAAAGTTTTCAAGGTTTGCAACACTGCTTAAAATTATGTAATTTCGAAAACTTCTTGTATTAGAAAGAAGAAGAATTGAAAATATTGGTATCTTGTGGGACAGTATTTGGGACTAAAATTACTCAAGAATGAACGATCAACTTAGCCCATTACAGTAGGGCAAATAATACACCACTCGCCCGATTTAACAAGTACATTATAATTACAACGACTCACCAAAGGTAGTCGTTAACCCTGGTTCAGTTATATCTTCAGCGGCGATAATCGTTTTTACCTTAAAATATCTTCTGAAGTTATATTCACTAGTATGCTCAACTTTTCTACTGAAATTACAAGTCCATGATGAATATTAAATAATTTATTCTTTGATTCCCTTTTAATGTATAGTCACACAAACCGACTTGCAATCAAACATGTTAACTGAGTATCTATAAACAACGACATAGCAACCAACTAGACAATAATGTATATTTCTTATATATTAAAACATTCTTCTTTTATTATTTTTTAATTAACATTATAACAGGTATAGTGCTTGAGTAAAAGCACTTTCTGCCCGAGATATATGTAATTATGAGCCGATACAAAGTATCTCGTTATATAAAATGTCGCCCGATAAAGGGACTAAATATAAAAGTTACAAGGGAGCTTGACTTTTATATTTAAGAACCACTGATCCGTTTATAATAATGACATGATAATAATTGTGTTCCCATCATATCTTTGCCTATTCTGATTGTTCTGATTGTTTAAATTTACTCGATTTAGGTTATGTTCCGTATCGTCTACATTACGGATATTTAGATTCCGGACTGGTACTGATCTAAAGTTATCTGAATTGTTTTTAATTTTGCCTATTCCCGCTTGATGATTCTGTGCCTGGTATTGAGTTTCATAACATTGAACAAGCATCAATAGATGATTAAAACTCATGCATTGCGTAGAAAACAGGATTTGTTGTAATTTAAATGGTAGTAGATTTCGAATAGATGCGATCACTCTAGATTCGGATTGTAGTGGATTTACGATTTTTAATTCATTATACGTATTCACAACAAAATCAACAACAGATTTGTGCAAGCGAGGATTAAAAGGTTGATTTCTAATCGTAGCGTCTCTGTTTGCAAGTAGAAAGTCATTTTCATAATTTGCAATCAGCGCTGCCTTGAATTCCTCATATGTGTTGACGTGTTCCCGTACCGCTTTAAACCATAAAGAACACGGTGGAAGTAATAAATGAGGGATTAGTTTCATATATTGAGATTTATCTATACGCATTATACTGCATTCGTCCTGAAATTTTTCTAGGAAAGAAGTAGCATTTTCATTACATCTACCACTAAACTTACTCATAGCACGTATTTCGCTCATTTTTACACTTAACTTTACATTTCTTTCACCATTTCGTGTTTGTGTTGAGTGAAAATTTCTACCTACTGCGTTATGTGTGGTTCCACCATCTCTTTTCCGCCCATCTGTATTCCTTGGTTGAATTCTTTCCAAAATAATATCCTCATCGGATGGGTTACTTGAAGAAGAGATAACGCAAGGTCCACGTCGATCTACTGCGGGTGAATGCGAGGTCGTCTCTTGTGAATGAGGGAACTCCAATCGATCATTAACCATGTTGTTGTTGTATGCGTTGTCTTTAATCTGTAACGTCCTAATTTCCTCCTGTAAGGTAGATATCAATTGTGTATTTGCACGTATTTGGTTAGAATTATCTGTCACCTGAATCTTTTGCTGACGAACAGAAAATTCGATTACTTCAAAATCTTTTTTTACAATATTGACTTCTTGGATTACATGATTGTAGTTATCCTTGCAATCTTCAGATAATCTTTTTAACTTCTCATCGAATTGTAACGTGATATCTTTCACAGCTTGTATTACAGATTGTTTCGCTTCTTCGGACTTTTGTTCTAATCGTCTACCCAATTCTTCATACTGTGTTTCTAGTCGTCCATTCAATTCTTCGGATTTTTGCTGTACCGTTTGTTTTAACTCTTTGGACATCTGAGTTAAATTTTGTTCTAGTCGTTGTTCCTGTCGCTGTAATGCTAGTAGAATTCTTTCTTCTAATGTCAACATTCCGGGTGCAATAGGAGCTATATTCTGCCCGTTGTTAGCATCATCAACAGTTTCATTCTCTACTGTCTCACCAATCATGATTTTTCTTGTAATTACTCTACCACTTCTAAGAATAGTTGAGTTCGTATTCATGAACCTTCTTACTAATGTTAATTCACCCTTACTTAGACTTCGGGATATGAATTTACAAGAATCCCGGGTGAGGTAAACCAAAAATTTTACAACGACTCACCAAAGGTAGTCGTTAACCCTGGTTCAGTTATATCTTCAGCGGCGATAATCGTTTTTACCTTAAAATATCTTCTGAAGTTATATTCACTAGTATGCTCAACTTTTCTACTGAAATTACAAGTCCATGATGAATATTGAATAATTTATTCTTTGATTCCCTTTTAATGTATATTCACACAAACCGACTTGCAATCAAACATGTTAACTGAGTATCTATAAACAACGACATAGCAACCAACTAGACAATAATGTATATTTCTTATATATTAAAACATTCTTCTTTTATTATTTTTTAATTAACATTATAACAGGTATAGTGCTTGAGTAAAAGCACTTTCTGCCCGAGATATATGTAATTATGAGCCGATACAAAGTATCTCGTTATATAAAAAATCGTAAATCCGCCTAAGTGTTGGAGAAATCCATTTATATTATAAATGGATTCTTTCTTTCTTTCTTTGTCCGCCGGTACGGACGTTATAGTTTCATCACACGACGCGATCATGTAGCCATGTTTCTGACTCACTGACTCACTCTGTTTGTTGATATACAAAATTGCAATTAAAACTATCGGTCACTGACTCTTCATATAAACAGCAAATACAGGAAGTCTCCGTAAAAAAAATGAGAAGAGGTTTGACTCCAAAATGAGGATAGAGACCGTAATGACTTAAATAAGACCTGCTCGGTGGTCTAGTAAGTAGCGCGCGCTTTCGGTATACACTGTCTCGGGTTCGTTACCTTATGGAAGAGCCCTCAAATTTGAACGCATTAGAGTGGACTACCTTTCGCCCACAGAACAGCTCCGATGCAACGTGAAACGGAATCATAGTGGTCGTGAATGGTAGCCAGTAAAATAATACAACATTCCATGTGCAATTTAGCAATCAGTTTCATGAGAGAGTATAAAGGCAGAAATCTATACCGGATTCATATCTCTGACGCGGACCACAGATTCGGATTATGACCATTTTCGAGGATTAAACAAAGAAGAGGTCAGGCCTCCAATTTTATCTAGACATTCTTTCAACCACATCACACAACAGCTCCCGCTGTGTGAATGAGTGCATTTTTGCCGTGTAATATATTACGTCATTGCCCGCAAACATCATCTGGACCATAGAATGAACATGATGCCCAAAAATGATTACACACACACAAAAAAAAACTAGTTTTTATCCCAAATATTTGTCCTACAACGATCTAATAAACAACTTTAATTTTCAAACTTTAGAGAAAAGAAGATGGATGTTGGACTTGTTATTCTTATACAAGTTATTAAATAATAAGATTGATTGAATGTAGTTGGTCTCGAAAATATCACTACGGATTCCCACTTGCAAAACCAGAGCAGAGAGTGCAGGGACATTTTATTGTGCGAAAGCCAGAAGCAATAGTCTATATTATTTAAATCCCCTATATGGAGGCCGTGTACGTTATATAATGACATTGTAAATAAGCTTGATAAAGTGGATGTATTTAGTTTATCAGAAAATAGGTTCCGATCATATGTGAAACAAGAAATTTTCAATACAAATAATTAAGAATTTTATGTATGTAACATTTACTGTATGTACACAACATTATAATTGGGCATTAAGCCTGTTGTGTTGTATATTAAATAAATAAATAAATAAATAAAATGGACACACAGTGAGGGGCAGAGATGCGACCGGTATGTATTAACACAGAATCCACCAAAAACCAAGCATTTGCGACCCATAGCATCATAGAGCAGTTAATATATTTCATAATTGAGTGAAGACACTGCGGATCATACATTTCTTCGAGCGTCCGCCACACATGCGCACGATCTATGTTTTGAAAAAGGTGAATGATAACTCAACCAGGCAGGTAGTTCAAGGGGGGAGAGTTCCTGGGGGTCCGGAACCCCTTCGAAACCAGAAATGAAAAAAATTAAGGAAGGATGAAACAAAAAAAAACGAGAAAAAGAAGAATCAGCGTTAAAAATAAAAAATAAAAATACAGCAAGAGGTTTGTTACTCTTTCTTATGAGGAGCTTTGTATGGAGAAACGGGGGGAGGGGTAAAATTAAAAATGGATGTCATTGTAACGGAGTTATTACTGTAACGGAGCATTGCAAATTCCATCTAGCTCCATGTTAATCTTATGGACTACAAATGATGATCGATAAACCGGTTCTATCAGATACACTCTCAGGTATAACTTCAGAAATACCCAAAATCATTAATGATATGGGCCTGGCAACATAGGTTCCAGTTACACTTATTAAAGAAATTTTCAATTTCGCGGCAACACTAATCTATTTTATAGGATGTCTTTACTGCCGAAAGAGATATTGTTGCCATCTTTGACGGCATTAAACGAAGATAAGAAAACGAAGAAGAAAAAGACAAGAAGAACTGAGTTCGAATGAACTCGGAAGACTATAGGGATATAAAGAAAAAGGATAAGAAAGAAGACAAATTATTTCATGCCCCCCCCCCCATTACGAAATCCTGGCTAAAGGAACCAATATATATTGCCAGTAAAATAGTTTAGTATAATGAAGCTTCTGATGTGATAACCACAGTACTTTATATTACGGACCCTCTCTATTACGAAATCCTGGCTGCTTGCCCAACTTAACCAACCATATTATAAATTTACAGTTACCAGCGTATGTTCGAGCTATCATTGCTGCAGTACTAAAGCATTATGGTCTCTTATAAATGATTCTGCTCGTGCAGTTGGAACCCATATGCCCCTGTCACGTAACTCGCAGCGGACTATGTCAACACAGACTAGGGAAAAATGCACTTCTGAGTTACTCCGTCATTTTCACGGTAGTTTCATGACGATTCTGAGCGCCAATCCACTTTAATTCTTGGCGAAACCTGTCACTGAGGGTTTTCTTCCGACCACTATTCCTCTTCTTGTAGTTTGGTATGACTTTTGCAGGCCGTCATAACTGTAGAAATTGCTCCTTGTAGCGCACCCAACACACTACTTTCGTTACGCTCGCTCCACACAACCGAACACCAACTTACTCATTTCACAATATCACCGTCTTCTTAGATCACTTTACATTTTGTTGTTCTACTGCTTCTTATGTAGTACGGAGTTTGTTCCAATACATCATTACCAACAATCTGAAACTGCGGCCACAGTGTGACCGTTGCTAACCCAGATATCCGGAGTGTTTTGCATCTTCAGGTGTTTCTATTATTTTAAAATCACCTGTATAATTTTACAGTATATTAGATACTAATTTGTTTGGGTTGACACAGACTCCCAGATTTTTCATAAATAATAGTAATAACATATAATCATTATTATGCAGATAGATATAATTAATATACACAGTGGCGTATTTAGGGGGGGGCTCCCGGGCTTAAGCCCTCCCCGAAATCCTACTTACTATAGTAAAGTATATGAAATATCTTGCAGAATTTTCACATTTTCAGGCAAAGCCCCCCCCCCAGAAAGTTAGCAAAGCCCCTCCCGAAACAAAATCGTAAATACGCCACTGAATATACAGTATGAATTTAAATAAGTTCATAAAGTTATTGCTTTATATAAGAAATTGAATGAAATAAGTACTTAGCTATTTTATTAGGATAGGCGATTTTTGTTTATCGTCTCCAGCGTTTTGTTTATTTCCTGCTTTCATCTGGGCTTTCTTTTTGCCTTGACATCTCAAAAAAGTAAAGAGCTTATCAAAAATCGGAATTCGTGTTCGGAGTTACAATTCTCGACTTACCTTATCATTTTCACAGTTGTGATTCAAATGTCTGTCAGTTGTATGTTGAGAAATGTTCTTGAGTAGCGGCTCAAATCTGTCTTCACCATTGGTCGGAACAGGTAAGACCCCAGTGAAGTTGAAAAACAATGCCGTGGAGCATCAGGGGAGCAGAGTTGTCTTCAACATTGGGAGGCAAGCAGATTTGAGGCTTATTCTTGGGAAACATTAGAGGTCTGTATGGGCTTGGGTCGAGCCTGAGGGTTTAGGACCGACCCGGCCCGCGTGCCGGACTCGGGTCTACAAAGCATACATCACTTCGGGACCGGGCCGAGCTCGGACCGTAAATTTTTAAATTCACAATCATATTTGTCGGCTAACTAACTTTGCAAATATACTGTACAACGATGTTTATTGGACCGTCCTTTCTAGAGAACTTTTAAAGCATAACTGTAACATTAAACCTCTAATTGCTGTAAATAAAACAATTTTGCATTAATTATTAAGTTTCCGTAATTCGGGCTTATTTCGGGCTCATTTGATTATAACACGAACTCGGACCGGGCTCGGGCCTAAATCGTAAAATGTATTTCGGACTCGGGTCGGGGTTCACATTATAAACTCACGGGGCGGGCCTGGCCGGGTTCGGGCAATAAATTATGGCCCGTGTATAACTCTAGCGGACATCAATTTTATGTCACTTTCCTTTGTGGCAATCGGACACAAATCGTCGCATTCCCCCCAAATACATATTTGAAATCGGATTATTGGGGGGGGGACAGTCTCCCTAGTTCCAAGATTGGAGAGGACACGTCCCCCTCATCCCTCCGGAATTTGCTCCAGTTTTCTTGAGCTATAGTAAAATGGAGTCTACACATTTATTGAACACCTAAATATATCTAGCTCTTATCAATGAAATATATCACCTTAACGTTCCACGATTACGCGCTTTGGGCTAAGGGAGACGATGATTAAGGGAAGTGAATGCTGATGGAAGAATTGGTGGAGTGAGAAAGTGGGAGGAAACGGAAGTACCGCGAGAAAATTCACGGACACGATGTTGTCCACCACAAACTTGCTTGAGCTCCTCTATGGCTAAGCGGTTAGCGTTCGCGCCTTTGGCGTGGGAGATCCGGGTTTGATTCCTGGCGGGAGCTCATGTGGTTCGGATTCCACGTTAATCAGTAGGTACACGTCTCATATAGCCTCGCTGCTAAATGGGGCGTTAAACTCAAACACAACAACAACAACAACAACACAAACTTGCTTGCAGGGGATCGAACCAGAGGTAACCAATATACCACTCAGCCGCCATGCTCCCTCAACTCTTTTCAATGGCATTGCCTTTGTATCAGGCCTGTATCCAGGGGGTCTAGGGGGCCGGGCCCCCCTAAATTTTTACTGGCCCCTCCCAAAATTTTTACGGTAGGCTTACGAGTGAACTATAGTATGGTGATGTGATTGGATCGACCCCCCCCCCCGGGCCTGCTTTGTTTATCAAGGAAGTTAGTTGAAGGTCTCCGACTGGACATAATTCTGAAATGAGTGAAGAGAATAATATAACATATTTGCAACAAAAATTTGTTTCTTGAATAAATGTCAAGTTATAACTGTGTGTACTGTCTAAACATGAGTGAACCCCCAATGAAGTTTATATATAAACTTCCATTGGCACCATTTCGAATTTTATTCTCAAGAAAGACCATTATGTTAAGAACATCCAATTACTACAATATTGCATGTCAAGACTATCGAATGTTTTGTCTCTTGACACAGTTGGTTTGAGGTTTACGTTATTCTCAAGTTCATATCCTTCGTATCCACACGTGAAAACACACTAACTTATGACTAATTACCTAACTTCCATTAAAAAGGAGTCAGTAGTTTTGTTCTGAAGCTTTCCTTGTGAGTTCAAATATTTGCTTACGAAAGAGAACAACTTAAAAAGAAAAAAAATGAAAAGAAGAGAATATACCTAGTTCTCTAATTAACGAGATGGTAGCAACTTTCATAAACGTTGAAAGTAACAGTGACTGCAGTGAGGCTTGTGTAATTCGATAACTTAATTACCTATTCATTACAGAATTCAAATTAATTTAGTTAATAACTTGTATTGAGAACTTCTCAAATCAGTCCTTAACAATCCTAAACGGACAGAAATTACTGCTAAGGTAATTAGTGTCTATACTTCCAATTATAAGTATTAACGCATATTGAAGATAACACTAGCGTTAAGTCTAAATTTAATAACACTTGGATTCACATCTCAGAAGGTCATGGGTTAACATCAAAGGGTAAAAATAGCTTTAATGAAGCTAATCTTACTTCGGATCCAATCCCAATCATCTGAATAACGTAACAAGTTTGTTGATTTCGGATATACTCTTACGAAAACGCAATAGCAGTTACATGACGGAGCAAACCTCCTAAGAGCAGGGCCGTAACTTATGGGGGGCAGAGGGCAACTGATCCCCACAGGGAAGCTCTCTGCCGTTCGAGGGGACCCATTTTAATGTTCTTACTCCATTTACGATACGAACATGATAAATAGATGGGAAACGAAATTATAAATGAAGCCTCAAACAGGTTCACTACATTACATAAACAAAACAGCACACAAAAGTTAAATAAAACAAAAATGAGTCATGGGCCCATTTCAGTAAAAAGTGTCTACTAGTAGGGGCCCTAGAAATAACATTTATTCGTATGGATTAGAGATTTGTCAATATTGTCCCCTTAATTAATTTGTCACGTATGGAATGGGCCCAGGGGCGTAACTAACGGCCCCACGGACCTTACCGTGCAGGAGAACCCACAAGCTCCGGGTGGCCATGAAGAGTAAGAGAAAGGTGAAAAGAAGGGGCACAAGAATTAGAAAAGCAACTTTTTCTAGGGGACCCAAATACGTGTATTAATGCTTATTCCCCCAGAAAATAAATCTAAGTTACGGCGCTACCTAAGAACATTGCTTCGTCTCATGTGTTTGATAGATAATTTTGTGTATATCTATTACCTCTTATTTCTGACCATGCCCAAGTGTTAGATAGAACGTTTGTCTGTATATGAACCTAATATCAATCATTGGCATTGTGCAGTTATACAGGGTGGCCCAAAAGTAGGTATACAGTCCCATACTGATCAACGTAAATAAACCTATAAGCTAGAATGTTATACTTGATCAATGGAGGGGTATATACCTACTTTTGGGCTACTATGGTAAAAATTTTGCATGCATTAAATTAATTCTAATTACCAACTTCGCTCTACATATTTGGTACATAGTTACTTCTAAGTATTTTAAACTGGTTCTCATCCTTGTTTCTATTCATGTATCTGATAGATAACTTATGTATATAAAACTGACGTTTATTGTTGCATTCATCCCAGTATTTCACTGATGACAAAAGTCAACAAGTTTTGATCTTTTACCTGAGATTTGCATGAAAATACCTTTTCCAGAATGAATCGAATCGATAGTGCTGCTCGGAAAAAAAATTATGCATATAGGTATCTTTACGCCACGTCAGATTGTTACACAATCATCATCATCATTTGACCAATGAAATCGGGCAGCATTTAAATGAAAATGGAGGTAGAATGGAAACGTTATAAGGTGAAAAGGCCTCTTGGAAGTCATGGGATAATACAAGAAGCAAAAGTCTGGATATATAGACACAATATACAATGCAATATGCACAATAAGAAGTTCAAAACTTACAGGCTGAGATATTCCAACCGTTGATGTTCGTCTGTCAAATGAACGCCCGATGCATTTCCTTCACATGTCAAACAGCAGCAGAAGTCACACATCATGTTTATTCCTGAATAAGCTTGATAATGATGCTTCAGAGTTTTAAGGAATACGCGACAAAACGTACCACTTACCCTGAGGGCTGCTTGTGAAGGGTTTTCTAAAAACACTTTAACTAATGACAAGCGACAAAACGTACCACTTGCCTGGAGGGCTACTTGCGAAGAGTCTTCCAATCAGCCATCAAATAAAATCAGGCGACAAAACGTACCACTTGATAGGACGATATATAAGTATATATATATCGGCCAAAATAAGGTTAAAAGTTGAACAGATTGGTAGTGAGAAAAGTACCGATGCAAGACCAAGACTAAAACTAAGGCTAAGACTAAGACCATGCTTGCAAGATTCTCGCAACACCAAGACCATTCCTGCAAGATTCTCGCCGGACCAAGACCAGCAAGAATCTTGCATATGCAATATTTGAATAATTGCTGATTTCCATCACACTTATCCAGGCTTTGGACCAGAGACGGATAGGCATTATTAGAGGGGCGCGGGCGCTTTCTCCCACAAGGGTCACCAGCACCTCAATGTCACAAATCAATTGCAGTTTTCTTTCTACAGTAAGTCAATAGTGTTAACAATTGACAATTAAAACCTGATATTCTTTCATTAGTATATTATTCTGAATTGTTCAAAATATTTTTCTTACATATTTGTTTTAACATAAAAGTCGCATTAAAGCAGAAGACGACGAATTCATAAAAGGAATCATTAATTATTCTTCAGTCTTGTTCAAAGCACAATTAGTAAAATAAAAACATTTTAAGATTTCACCACAATCAACAGCACCATCAAGAAGATTGTAAAAGCTGCCACTCCTAGAACACACATCATTTTCCGACTTCTTTTCTGATGTTTCTCTGCTTTCTGCAGCTGCTGAAGTCCTTCTTGTACCTGCACTTGGCCTTGTTCTATGTTGTAGTCTATTCGATCTAATACAGTTCCCGGTATTAGCCATGACTTCAAACAATATATATTTATCCAAACTGGATTCAAAACATTCTTCATGAACATAGTCAAAGTGGTTGTCAGCCTCCTCGGATATGTCTCCTTCCGTCTTATTGTGTGTTATAGAAGAAAAATCTCGTCCAGTTCTTTACCAGGAGGTAATGTGCCTAAGATCGATGACACATTCCCGCGCTGGATGGCGATGCTGATACGTTGGAAAAGGAATGCAGTAGCTCGGGGGTCACCAGTTTTGATTGCTATTCGATGACCAACTTCATTAATTAAATTAAATCCTTCGTGACCCCAAGACCCACTGGTTTCTATTGCTACTGTTACAAACCAATATTTGTCCAATAGGTTTGAGTATTTTAGTCTTTTGTCTGATTCTCTGTGAGCGGCGACGAGACCTGCCTGAATTGAAGAATGGGGTAAGTTGGAAGGAGCAAACGTATCGGAACATGTGAAATCCCAGACTAGTGCTTTTCCATTTTTCCACGGTACCAAGGTCATGCCATCAGGCCTTTTACCATCAGAGCGGCAACAACCATTTGGTTCTTTTATTGAAGGAACTCCCGCTGAAACGAGGGCTCTACAAATAATGTCGTTTACAATATGATGTCGAGATTGTCTTCCCGCACTTTTTTTACATGAAAGGCCATGTAATCCTTTATTATCAACATATGCGTTGCAAGCAGGACAAAAGTGAGGCTCACAAATATTAGCACCTAAGCGCAGAGCTGTAGCAATACGAAAGCTCTCATTAGAAAGGTGTAGCCCGAGTGTGTGAGAAGGTAGGGCTTGAAGCCATGCTCCGTTTTTGGAGGAAGAGACAGCTAACAGCCTGGCTTTGTCATCTGGGTTATTAGTTGATGATAGGAGTGAAGATAAACGAAGCTTGACTATAGGTTCATCCCAAACAGACTGAACATGTCTTTTGTCGATAGGTGGGGGATCCATTCCAACCAGACTAGTCCATTTATCGGTGCATTCTTGTACATCTCGAATCGAGTCTAAGTCAACTTCCTGTTGAAGAAGAGATCCAATTAGTTCTCGTGAGCCATAGAATGATGCGAGGAAAGAAGGTATGGCGATATCCATGGCTCGACGAATCCCAAGGCCTCCATTCTCAACTGGTAAGGAAGCTTGTAACCATGAACTGTCTTTCAAAGAACAGTTTAGAATGGATTCCAGTCCTGTTCTAAGAGTGTGGTCGAATTTGTCAAGTAATTTATCATCCTGCCAAGAAGGGGAGCAACGGAGGAAATACAGTAATCTTGGAAGTGAGAGTGAAGCTCGTAGTAAATAATAAGCGGAGTGTGCAGAAAGTTTTGATAATTGAGAAAAGAAGAATTCTAATTTTGATATCTTGTCCAATAAAATTTTGCTCCTTGATTCGGTAGAGATGGCAGCCCCTAAAAGTTCCGCATTGGTAGATGATAAGAGTTTGATACCAGGTGCTACTTCGTTAAACTTTTCATAAAGGTCATGGACTTCATCAGCTCTGGCGCTCAGAAAACTCACTTCACATTTGGCAGAGTTAAGAAACAATCCAATAGATGAAGCTTCTAGACGAATTTTATTAAAAGCGCGTAGTACTACGTCGATATTTCCAGCTATGGTACCGTCATCCAAGTACCAGATATTTAAATCTGTGTTAATATCCTTAATAATGTGATGGATCAAAATATTATATGAAGTTCAAGGAGAACGTATACTATATTACAAAATTAGCAGATGTTTTAGTGTACTAGTTTTTGATGCTACTGTATCTATCACTGTTGCATTCGAAATATTTTTTTTTAATCTTTTTCAATAGACATCAACAAAATGTTTTAAAATGTTCCTGAGACATGGTACTCGTTAACCTATTTTTAATGTATTTCAGTTTATTTCAATTTTGAAAATTTCACATGTTACCTGAGTTACGGGCAAAGTCAATAAAAATTTGTATGCTGGAAACCTGGATAAGTATTACTGCACAAATTACAATTCTGCAAAATTAAAAAGCAGCACATTGGACAATTTTTCAACATGTTTTGCATTCGCTTTCCTTGTAAACAAATGCATTTTCTCCTAATTCTGAATCACTTGCACCATCAGCACAGTCATTTTTCCTCAGTTGTGCTCGTCATCAAGACTGACTTTCAAGGATATCCACGTCCTTCAAAAGTCCAAGAGAATACATTTATAGTATCCTTGGAAACTTCTTAACTGAAGTTTTTCAGAAAATATGTAAGTTTATCGAAAGGCACGTCTGGAAGTTCTGTTACTTGGTTGAAGTGTCTAGGGCCCAAATAATCCATAAAGTACATTGCTTCTTGAATCTTGAAGAAATGCTCAAAACTACCATGTCCAATATTGTGTTGAATGCTTCGATGCAGTACCTGGTCATTGGATAGAAGCAACTTCATCTTCATATTCACAGGAAAAATCTTTATCCATCTCTGAAGGCGAATTGTCGATAGGTCAATAGAAAAAAATAAATCACGTTCTAAGTCTTCAAATTTGTTATTGGCCCATTCTGCAAAGCTCAATGCTGCATTCTTAACGGATTCAAAATCATCTCTATACTATTTCAGTTGGAACAGAGTAGTCTGCACCATCCGATAGGACTACACTAGCAGCACCCTCTATTTGGAGATAGTTTGACAGAGAGGTCGTCACTTGAAATATCTTAAGGAACATTTCTGCTATCTGAATTGTTTTGAACTTCTTTTATATATGCCGCAAATGCCGCAGAAGATCTTTTATATATCCTTTCGCTTTATACCTAGCTTTTGGTTTGATATTTTCTGTAGAAGCAATTTTCTTAATTGTTATTGTCAACTCTATATACAAAGCACTTTTAAATGACCAAACTTTTTCTGAGAAACAATGTTTTTTCTACCATCTTGTTTCCGTAATAACTGTAAGACGTCTTTGTTAACATTTGATCTTCCAAATGTGCATTCGCTGATAAGACTCACGCATAAATATCGCACAGTCATTCAGCAGAACAATGACACAGAATCAATGCAATTTTTTGTCAGATCACATATGACATGATTGAATATATGAGCGTAACACCACACATGTAACTGAGTTTCTTAGTAGTTAAGAGGTTAGCGCATGCGCCTTTGTTGTGGGAGATCTGGGTTCGATTCCCGGCGGGAGCTCCTTGCTTCGGATTTCCCGTAAATCAGTATGTCCCGTCTCATATAGCCTCGCTGCTAAAAGGGCCATTAAACTCAAAATCAACTGAATCACACGTGTAACTGATCATAGGTGAATTGAAAAAATCCGAATATTGTCCTTTCTGCAGAATTTCCAGCAGTAAACCCAAAGACACTGGCCTGTGGTAAATATGCATTTTACAATGACAACAATACTTTGTTTAAAAACCATTTTAACAACATACCGTAAAACAACAGATCACTGGCCTGAAATTACTATATCTTGAGTAGTGTATAATAGAACAGAAAATATTGAAGCTTGAGAGACTTCTTTCGTAATATCTTCTCTGATAAGTGTGCTGATAGCATTCAAAACATAATTCACCGTGTTTAGTAAAAGTTATGCGACCACTATCCTTCTTACTTCCTCGTATATGACTCTTCTCAGTGACCTTATCTAAATTACTTTTAAGCGGAAGATCAAATTTGCTTAAGAAAGGAATAATATCCAAAAAGTTTCCATGATCTATAGCTGTGTCTTTCAGTTTATAGGCTGCTACATTTCCTCTGTAAATGAGCCCTCTTTTACCAATGAGTTTCTGCACTTTGACAACTCGATACATTACCTGTCTGTTCTTCTCAACCTTATACTGTCGTTGTTTTACCTGCTCATGTGGAAGTAGTTTCTTAACATGAAGTAGTACGTTTTGTCGCGGATTAAATATCCGAAATGTTTTAATTAGTCCATGACAGGTTGTAATTTATATAAGTGGTACGTTTTGTCGTGAAATAAATATCAGAAATGCCTTAAGTAATCCATGATAGGTTGTCATTTATGACAGGTCGTCAAAAGTGGTACGTTTTGTCACGAAAATTCAAGTGGTACGTTTTGTCGCTGGTACGTTTTGTCGGGACACCAGTTTTAAGACCTCATGGTGGAACTATTCACTATGTTCCTCAAATTTATCATCCTAATTGTCACGAAAATTGTCTAAATGTGGCAATAGAAATGTAGTTTCAGGATTACCTTGCATCCTAATTGATGAAAATTCTGTGGCATGTCTTCTAATAACTCCTTGAATTTAGGAAGCTTATTTTGACCACGGAAATGATGCACAATACTTTTCAAAGTCCTGTGCTTATTTATTTCCGTCACTATACTTTCGGAGTGTTCATCAGACATCAATATATATAGGGCCGGATCCAGGATTTCTTGAAGGGGGGGGGTCCACCAAGAACTACCACTAAATTTGATTTAAATTTTTAAGTTTTTAAATGCCTTTTAGCATCTGTGGTTGTGAATGAGGAATACCGTATTTCTTTGTTCATTGAATTCTTTTCCTTCAACCTTCAGAAAATCGATTTAAACTATTGCTTTTGCAAAACTAAGCTTTCTTTTAAGCCTCAAACGGACACATGGCAGCAAAAAGTTTTGGAAAATGTTGCTTTTTCACTGCTAGGTTCCCATTTTAGATAGTGTATATTCACAGTGAAGGGGGGAAGGGGATGCATGTGCTCCGGTGCACCCCTAAATCCGTCCCTATATATATATATATATATATATATATATATGGTTTAACAAATTTCTTCCCTTTCAACCTTTGCAGTTGAAAGATTTAAGGATTTGCTATACATGTAGTTCCAGTTTTGAAATGAAATGAAATCTTGTAGTTTAACGCCTTTTAGGCTAAATGATGGTTTAAGCAAGTGAATAATGATGGTAGATTTCGTGGGATGAGAATGTCGCAGGAAACGGGAGTACTAGGAGAAAACCCACGGGCACGATGTTGTCCACCACTAACTTATTTGTCCGTGGATCGAACTAGGGACCCCAAACACCAGAGGTAAGGGTTATATCACTGAGCCACTGTGCCAGTTTCCTGGTTTTTTCCCCCCAATGCTTTCACATACTAGTTCATAAATTCCAATTTTATGTACAAGGTAACAAAATGTGATATGAGATTTAAAATGCTCATTCACGATTTTTGTTGATCTCACTAAAAGATTGTTCCTCTTGGATCACTTTCATCTATTCCATGCTCACTATATGTTTGACCTTTGCATTCACAGTGATAACAAGACATCCTCGTGTACCTTGTTTGCACTCTGAGAAAGATACTGTTCACTTCAAAGTCACCACATACAAACAATTGGTGTTATTCATTCTTCACATTTGGAAGGAATACTTTCGTGCAACTCTCTTAAGAGTCTTCATCGCGAAATTAAAATACCGTTAATTTTACAGTAATTATGTGATATCTTCAAATAGATAAAAGATAATTGAAATATGGAACAAGAGCGCCCTAGACAATATTATTTTGCGTGAGGTACCGTTATCACAAGTCACCTAGTGGCTTTCCGTTTTCAGCTGTTTAGAAACGCGAAAATAAATGCCGATTTTCAAAATGGCTCGAAATCGAAAGCAGATAAGTGAGTCGTGATAACGGTTTCTCATGTAAAATAATATTGTCTAGGGCGCTCTTGTTCCACATTTCGATTATCTTTTATCTATTTGAAGATATCACATAATTACTGCAAAATTAACGGTATTTTAATTTCGCCGGGATGAAGACTCTTAAGTATGCGGAATGTACAGTTGGAATTGATGCTAGTTTCTTTTCCAATAATACTACATATATGTACGTACATGTAGTATCTATATAGTATTACTACGGTCTTCAAATTACTCTTCGACGAATCTCTTAATAACCTTCATTGGTTACTGTCATGGCTTTAAATTCTTATTTTTTTCAATAATCTGACGACGTATTTCGAGCACACCATTGAACCTTCTTCAACAAAGTAAATCACTGAAGTCTTTATTGTGATTTCCTTAAACTGAATATGATGTACTTAGAGTACGTTTGTTTTATCGTGGCACGCTTCCCGCCTAAAGGATGG
This sequence comes from Thermobia domestica, assembly GCF_964235325.1. Taxonomy (NCBI): domain Eukaryota; kingdom Metazoa; phylum Arthropoda; class Insecta; order Zygentoma; family Lepismatidae; genus Thermobia; species Thermobia domestica. The sequence goes on from NC_137471.1 coordinate 36,385,804, forward strand.
ATCTATCTGCAACGCGTTCTTGTTACGCCACTGTTAAGTTTGTGTTGCAATGCATTAGGAAACAGCAAAACGCCACACCGCTCACAAATCACTATAACACATTTGTTCGCATGTGGCAACTAAGCACTTCAAATACCCGCCAAATAGCAATGACCTCATTTGATTTGCTTGCTGACAACTAACGTCACCTACACGACAAAGCCAATAAAACGTTAATTGGATTAAAACGTTCACGTGAGTGCTAGCAGAAAATCTTTAAAAGCCAACCAAATGCATTGGCGTGAAGCATGTCAAGATAAAACAAATGTACTTTAGTGCAAGTAAATTATTTCCACTGAGACGTAATCCCAGAAATTGTACTGTGTCTTTCACCAAAGTATTATGTTCTGTTTGAGTTGAAGTTTATGTGTTACCATTACTACCACACACGGAATAGCCACTTCTTCCATTACTTATCTACGATTCAGAGATTTTAAATGCATCCATTGATGATCGTAGAGAGCAGATTAGGAGTCCTGGACCAGGCAGGACAAGTCTAATATTCGATTCTAAGTTCGATATGTGATTTTATTCTTTTCTTTAACATACAAAAATAGCAGCTATCCACATGTGGAGTTGCATTAATGGATGCGAATTGACTTTAGGAGGACTGAGTATAAATACAGCGTGTGGACATATGGCATAACAATTATAGAGCATAAAACATGAACCAACTTAAAAACTCAAACTAACTTGCAGTAAGTGGTCACTTAAAAGCACGAGTGGTATCTAACCGAGTCAGAGCAGGGGTGCAGCGAAAGGGAGCACGGGAGAGTGCGCCTGTAGGGACCATGCACGTCAGCGATGGTGAGTATACGTATAAACGAGGGCAGTGAAAAAAGTCTTATGATATAAAAACATATGCCTTGGATGTGGTACAGCTTTGTGTAGGGTTGCCAACTGGCCTGGCCGGAAATATTGCTGTTATTTTGATTAAAGCCGGCGACTCGCACAAACTTCCTATCAGCCCCTTTATGACCGATTTTTTCAAATTTGTATCAAATTCGAAGCAATTTCATTTAGTTTGAAGTATAAATTTAAAAGGTAACTTTCATTCTGTAAATCTAAAACTGTCACCTTTCACCATCTATCAACGATAGACATATTTTGTTCATGTGTTTAGATAATGTTAAAAATATTACAGGAACTGTATCAGTGAATATTTGAAATTTACTTGTAAGGAATTTTATACATTTATTGAGAGTGAAAAATTACTTCTTAAAGCAATTTTCTGTAGTTGAAGCATAAATTTAAAGAATAAATTTCATTTTCCAAATCCAAAATCCAAAGATTAATATACTTTTGTTCATCTGTTTTAATTTTTAAAAAGTGGCAGTTACTGGTAAATACAATAAAGTGATCAATGCCGATTTCAGTTTCTCATTTATAGTACAATACAATTATGTGTAAAGTTTATTAGTGAATGTACTAAAGACATGCAGAATACAGGTGCTAATGCACTTTTGTTCACGACAGTATATTTCTTTCCCATGGATGGGTACCAATAGAGATACTTTACACTTAGAGCTATATCATATGGGAATTTTGAGGGGGTGCCGGTTTTATTTTCCAGAGTTGGCAGCCCTAGCTTTGTGGCACTTCAGCACTACATTTTGTCACATCTTCCTTAAACTCGTGTCATTTCTAATTCCATTAAGATACTTGTAAATGCAAAATACATTCCTGTTACTAATATTACTAAATACGTATGTTATACGCATTCTTTACATAGTACAATATCTTGATACTAGAGCTAACTTTGAAGTAGTTTCTACGTTACTATATTAGTTACAGGTTTGTCCTTACATAAATAAATCATTTAAAGTCATTCATCTTTTGTGCTTTGACATATTTTACTCTTAGATTTTCCAAAAATTGGCACCCATATTCTCTATCTGCGTTATTCTCATTCCCTATTTTATCCTGGTAGTGGATAAACACCGTGCTCGTAGGGTTCTCCCGTTTCCTCCCACTTTCATTCCACCATTTCACTCATCTCTCATCATCACCGTCTCCTTTAGCCTAACCGGCATAACCGTGGGACGTAAAACTTAAAGATTTCATTTTTTCCCCTATTTTACTCTGATATTTAATAGATAATTTGTATATATTAAATTACGAAGGGGTGCTGATAAGTTCTTAGCTTTACTAAGAAAAATAAGACAAAATTATTTTTTTTAAATGGATTTATTCAACATACTCTCCCTTCAATTCGATGCATTTTTTGCTTCGGGCCTGCAATTTATTTAGGCCCTCTAAATAAAACTTTTTTGGTTGGGTGTCAAACCATGAGTTTACTGCTGTAATTGCTTCAGAAATGGTGGCGAATTTTTGCCCCTTCAAGTGTTTCTTTAAATTTGGGAATAGGTGGTAGTCTGATGGGGCCAGGTCAGGTGAATATGGTGGGTGGGGCAAGTTTTCAAACCCTAAGCTAGACAATTTTTGCATCGCAACATTGCTCTTGTGAGGAGATGCGTTGTCTTGAAGGTAGACAACTTTTCGGGACAACTTTCCACGGCGTTTTTGCTTCAGCTCTGAGTGAAGCCTTCCCAGTAATGATGCATACAAAGCTCCGGTTATGGTGTTACCTTGTTCTAGATAATCAACAAAGATTACCCCATTCTTATCCCAAAAAACATTTGCAAGAACCTTTGAACTTGATTTTTGCACACGAAACTTTTTGGGCCTCGGTGAACCACTGTGACGCCACTCTTTTGATTGTTCCTTTCTTTCTGGATCATACAAATAGATCCATGTTTCATCCTCCGTGACCAAACGTTCCACAAAATTAGTCCCTTCCTGCTCAAAACGGCTCAAAACCTCTTTGGAAGCAAGCACTCTTGCACGCTTTTGATCGGCTTGCAAACATTTCGGCACCCATTTGGCAGGAAGTTTTTTCATGTGCAAATGATCGCGAATAATGACACCAACGCGTTCACGGGATATACCTAGGTCCTCTGCTATACTTTTAGCAGAAATTCGTCTGTCTGAGAATCATTTCATGAACCTGTTCAATGATTTCTAGCACAATCACTACGATGGTCTCCCAGGGCGAGGGTCATCTCCAGTGCCAAAATGGCCTGTCTTAAATTTCACAACCCAGTTCTTCACTGTGGCAGAACAAGGTGCATGGACCCCCAATGTTTGTTGCATCTCACCATGGATCGTCTTTGCAGACTTTCCCTGGAGGAAGAGGAACTTCATCACCGCTCGACTCTCAACATCGTTGAACTTGTTGGGCTGCCCTGCCATCTCAAGCACTCACCTAAATAATAATAATAATAATAATAATAATAATAATAATAATAATAATAATAATAATAATAATAATAATATTTGGTCTAGGAATTAATTCGTGCGGGTGGACAAGAGATGGCGCAACGAACGGAGCGTCCCCACAGTTCCGTGTATCCACACATGTGTTGCAAACCCCTGTCATCGCGTATCGTTCGTAGTATAGGGCAGTGGATTAAAGCGTCAACAACACCAGTTTGTAGTTAAGTGAACATGGCGCAATTTGTGCCTGATAAAGTGTTTTTGCGGGGTGTCCTGCTGCATTACTTTAACATGCAGAAAAGTGCGACTGAAAGTCATCGTATTTTGGTGGAAGTGTATGGTGACCATGCTCTAGCTGAGCGAACGTGTCAGAAGTGGTTTGCACGGTTTAGAAGTGGTGATTTCGGCTTGGCAGACCAAGAGCGAGCTGGACAGCCAAAAAAATTTCAAGACGAAGAATTGACAGCATTGCTCGAGCAGGATTCGTGTCAAACGCAGGAACAACTTGCAGCAGCATTAGGCGTTGATCAAACAGTCTCCAAACGCTTGAAAGCCATGGGAATGATTCAAAAGATGTCACATTGGGTTCCACATGAATTGAAAGACAGAGACGTTGAAAGACGAAAAACCATTTGCGAATTGCTGCTTCAACGACAGAGCAGAAAGGGGTTTCTGCATCGAATTATTACGGGTGATGAGAAGTGGATCCATTACGAGAACCCTAAACGAAAAAAGGCCTGGGTGAAACCAGGTGAACCAGGTCCATCACAACCAAAACGAGATATTCACTGTGCAAAGGTTATGCTGTGCATATGGTGGGATATGAAAGGTGTGGTGTACTATGAGCTGCTGCAACCGGGTGAAACTATGAATGGAGAACGTTATCGACGACAATTAATGCGTTTGAAGCAAGCTCTGGCCAGAACACGACCAGAATGGGAGAACAGACATGATAAACTTTTTGTTCAACATGATAACGCTCGCCCACATGTCGCAAAACCGGTCAAAACCTATTTAGAAAATGTCGGATGGGAAGTTTTACCCCACCCGCCGTATTCACCAGACGTTGCTCCTTCGGACTACTACTTGTTCGATTGCATGAACAACGATTTGATTGGACAGCGGTTTACTTCTTCAGAAGATATCGAAACATTGGTCTCTGACTGGATCGCTTCCAAGGATGAGGACTTCTTTCGCCACGGAATCCGTACATTGCCTGACAGATGGGCGAAAGTGGTGGCTAGCGATGGACAATATTTTTCTTAAGGTATTTATGTATTTTGTGTTTGTACTACAGCTTCAATGTGTGCGTACCAACCGCACAATTAATTACTAGACCAAATAATAATAATAATAATAATAATAATAATAATAATAATAATAATAATAATAATAATAATAATAATAATAATAATAATAATAATAACTTTCCTTAGCACCAATGTTTTAATATTTCGTCACAAACATATACACACATGAAGCTTTCAAAGTAAAACAAACATTATAAATATCGGAAGGGGGAAGGGCCAAAGCTAAGGACTTCCCAGCATCGCCTCGTAATTTTTAATCCAGACTTTGCTTTGATGTTTGATTGATGGTTTGTTTTAATCTAGTGTTTCATTGCATTAGTATTGAACTGAATGTCATCCTTGTTATTACCTTAGTGCTTCATAGATATTTGCTGTATACTAATTTTTATTCCAAGTTTCTTCACTACCCTTCCCAATGTGTTTTACGTATCTTTGTAAACAGGAAAAAAGGTGGATCTGAAAAAGTAGGGAACCGGTAGGTAGCGGCATGACGTCACGCCGTTCCCCTCTGCCTATCTTTGCCTATTGTATTTTTTTTTTTTTTTTTTTTTTTTTTTTTTAGAAAATGGGGTGACGCAGTACTTAATTCATCTAGGTGGGGGAATGGCATGCCACCGCGTTCCCTCCAGGGTTGCCACACTCGAGACTCGCATGATGCCAAACACGGGTCTGAATTATGCTAGATTTTTGTAAATTATGCCAGATTTTCAAATTATCTTTCCTAACTAATTTTAAAGACCAGCCCCTACTTATCTTCATTATTTTAATGAAGTGTATTAACTATATTCATGTACAAAGCTAATATGACGCTGTCAGGACTGATAATGAAATAAATTGGTAAATGGCACATTATAGGGGAGGAAGGTCGAATTTGTGTTTTATGAATGGATAACATTTTAAGAAATATATACACAACATGCCGCTTCCGACACAGGCCTGAAGCATTTCTTTTAGTGCATTACTAGCTGTCCTCTGACGCTCAAATCTCGTTGTAAATTGAAAGGGGCAGAAACATTCCAGATAACCACACATTCAAGTGTCAGTTGACAGTAATAAAACTATGTGTAAGTAAATGTGTTTTGTTGAGTCATATTTTGCTATTTTTGAGCATTTCTCTGAATTCAACAATAAATTACAACTGCGGAAATACTGACTGGTCTCATTGTTCCAACCATCGCTTCAACTAAGAAGAATAATTCCCGACGGTCCTTGAACCATCTAAATTTTCGTTCTTTTTTTGTTTATCAGAGGAAAGAATGAAATTATGCTAGATTTGGCCAAGATGCTAAAGTCAAGATGCTAGATCTAGCACCAAGATGCTAGATGTGGCTTCACTGGCCTCTTACTTTTGCTCCTGTTTGTAAGTACATTCAATAATTACAAAGAAACTGATAACTAAAAAAAGGGAACCACTTAACAATTGCATGTTATTAAAGTGTGTTAAATTATTATTAAAATTATTTTATGTTAGTAAGTGTTGCAGTTGTTAGTTTTCATAACCTTTTAGAAATTGAGCAGAAATTTGAGTTCTCTATATGTATAATGTTCATTTTTAAAAGCATGTTTAAAATCTTTCAAAAAAATCATAGATGTTCCTCAGAATAATACAATTCGCAAAGAATAGTTACATTGACGACGGTAGCGTGATCTGTACATGAACTCTATCAAATACCTAAAGCCCATTGCCCTATACCCTGCTATTGAAAAACAGTTGGACATCTGGGATGTGTTGTTAACGACTTAAATTTCTTAACTGAGCATTTTGAAAAGTTTTTTAAAATACCTTTACTCTATGAAAGTAAGGAGAAATTTAATTGAATACCCGATAGAATACCACGATTGCACATAATCTAAAGAAAATTAAGATGTAAAATACGACAGATAAAGAAAAAAAACCTATTGTAGACTTTGGCACCCTTAGACTAACGTGAAATACGACTGATAAAGAACCCATCTCAGAATCAGATTTTGACACCTTTAGACTGACTTGATATACGATAGGTAGCAAGGGCGAACATCCTGGGGTGCCGAGGGAGGCCCGGGCCTCCCCAAAACTCATGTGGGCCCCCATTGTGTTTATGAATATACAATATTTGGCATAATTTGAATGAAATTTGTCTTAAAATCCTCATACAGTATATATGCTTTCTGCATCTCAATAGGCCCGCCCCAAATTTACAGAGAAATTGGCGCCCCTTGATAGGTAAAGTTTCTAATTCAGATTTTGACACTCTTAGACTAACATGAAATATGACAGATGCAGAACTTACTTCAGATATTGACTTCCATGCATTAACGTGTGTTTCAACTGCTAGAAAAGCTTTCACTTAATCGATAACATAAAGTGTGCTGGAGAACTTATTAGGAAGTCGATAAGTTTCACACATTTCAGTTGTAACTCTATAAATAAGTCACGTCAGTAAAGGATCAAATTTTATTGTTACAATCTGAAGGAAGAAATCTTACTAATCTAGTAATTGAAGACTTTTGGACAAAAACCGGTTAAGTCCAAACAATGAAAGCGTAAAGGAGATAGCTTCACAATGCTTTCCCTTCACCCGATTTTCTTCAAACTTGGCACATATATACTAGACCGAAAATAAATCGACACGTATCTTTTTGTTTCTTTCGGAAACTAGGCTGAGGGGAACAAAGGGCCCCTTTTCGAAAAAGGGTTCCGTTAATTAAAACGGCCACATTTACGAAACGAAACTCTGCCGATGCAAAGACGACTTCAAAGTAGGAAATACGGGTTTTGTCGTTTTTGCGGGGAAAAAAAAAGTTGCAGGGGGCAATGTCCCCTTTGAAATGACAAAGGACCCTGCACAATCCTTACGGAAATTAGATTTCGGTGGAATTGCTTGAAACTGTCATATGTTGCAGATGTTATGTTCCTGAGAAAAAGTCTCAATGGGCACAACCACAAATCACTGACCGTTTGGCCACTACAAGGCCATTTTTATTGAAAACAGCCAATATAACGATATTCTGTATTTCGGTAAAAATGACTGAAACCGTGATATGTTGTAGATATTGTGATCCTGAGAAAAGTCTCAATGGGCACAACCTGAAATTACTGACCATTTGGCCACTACAGGGCCACTTTTTTGAAAATAGCCAAAGATAACAATATTCTGGATTTCAGTAAAAATGACTGAAACCGTGATATGTTGTAGATATAGTGATCCTGAGAAAAGTCTCAATGGGCACAACCTGAAATCACTGACCATTTGGCCACTACAGGGCCACATTTTTCAAAAGAGCAGAAGGTAACGGTACTCTGGATTACGGTGGAATTGCTTGAAACTATGACATGTTCTAGATATTGCGAACCTGAGAAAAAGTCTCAACAGGCACAGCCAGCTATTAATGACCGTTTAGCGACTACAGGGACATCTTCTTTTTCTTTTTTTTTTTTTTAAAAAAAAGGAAGGTGGTAACGGTATTATGGATTTGGGTGGAATTTCTTGAAACCGTGATATGTTGTAGATATTGTGAACTTGAGAAAAAGTCCAATGTGCACAACCGCCAATCACTGACCATTTGGCAACTATGGGGCCACATTAAGAAAAAAGAAGGTAAGGATATTCTGGAATTTTAGTGGAATTGTATGAAACTGAAAAATCCTACCCCACAACGCGGAAAAGGGATGGGGAGGGTAGCGGTCATCATTTGGCTGGTTCCAGTGAATAACCGGCTAAGTCGAGGTTTTTTTTTTTTTTTTTTTTTTTTTTTTTTTTTTTTTTTTTTAAATTGAGATTCTACAGGTATAAGCCTCTTTTTGGTGAGCTCTACGTTGTGTAGGAGCGGCTAATGCGAATTCATAACATTAAGGAATTTACAGTATCAGTTAAAACAAAATTAACCAGGTAACTGTTGTAAAAGTTACCTTTAAACTGCTCTCCTGTAAAATTTGTTTTTCCCGACTTAGCCGGCTATTCAATGAAACCAGCCATTTAAGCATAGACAACATTCCGATGTTAATCTTGCGGGACAAAGGAAAACCCTGAAAATTCTAGACAATTTTTCTCAGGATTACGACATCTACAACATATCACAGTTTTACTCATTCTCACCGAAACCCAGAACACCGTTATACTCGTCTGTTTTCAAGAAAGTAGCCCTGTAGTGACCAAACGATTAGTCATTTGTGGTTGTGTCTATTGAGACATTTTCTCATGGTGACAATATCTACAACATATCACAGTTTCAAGCAATTATAGGGAAATCCAGGATACCTTTACCTTCTGCTTTTTCTTAAAAAAAAGTTTCCCTCTAGTGGTCAAATGGTTATTGATTTGTGGCTATGCCTGTTAAGACTCTTTCTCAGGAATACAATATCTACAACATATCACGGTTTCAAACTATTCCACCCAAAGCAAGAATACCGTTACCTTCTGCTGTTTTCAAAAAAGTGGCCCTGTAGTGGCCAAACGATCAGTGATTGGCGGTTGTGCCTATTGGGACTTTTGCTCATGGAATACAATATCTATAACATATCACGGTTTCAAGCAATTCCACCCAAATCTAGAATATCGTTACCTTCTGCTGTTTTCAAAAAAGTGGCCCTGTAGTGTCCAAATAGTCAGTGATTGGTTGTTGTGCCCATTGAGACTTTTTCTCAGGATCGCAATATCTACAAGATATCATAGTTTCAGTCATTTTCATCGAAATCCAGATATCACTATGTTCGACTGCTTTCGAAAAAGTGCCCTCCTAACGGCCAAACGATCAGTGATTGGTGATTATACTCAGTAAGACTTTTTTCAGGATCACAATGTCTACAACATATCACGGTTTCAGTCATTTTTACCGAAATCCAAAATATCGTTACAATCGGCTGTTTTTTTTAAATAATAATAATAAATAAAATAAAATAATGAAAATAAAATAAAATAACTGGCCCTTTAGTGACCAAACGGTCAGTGATTTGTTGTTGTGTCCATTGAGACTTTTTCTCAGGGACACAATATCTACAACATACGGTTTCAAGCAATTCCACCGAAATCCAATTTCCGTAAGGATTGTGCGTGGTTCTTCGTCATTTCGAAGGAGGTATTGCCCCCTGCAACCCTTTTCTCGCAAAAACGACGAAACACATATTTCCTACTTTGAAGTCATCTTTGCATCGGCAGAGTTTCATTTCTTAAATGTGGCCCTTTTAATCAACGGGAGCCTTTCTGATCCCCTCAACCTATTTTCCAAAGAAACAAAAAGATACGTGTCGATTTATTTTCGGTCTAGTATGTATGTGACAACTTTGAAGAAAATCGGCTGAAGGGAAACCCTTGTGAAGCTATCTCCTTTACACTTTCACTTTTTGAACTTGAGGGGTTTTTGCCCCAAGATTTTCAATTCTGAAGTTAAATGAAGCTTTCATCCCTTAACATGTAGTGATTAAGTTTTACTAATGTGAATTCCCTCAAGAAAGTAGACTGAAAGTATTTGAGAACAAGTTCCTGGTACGAATATTCGGACCCAAGAGGAACGGGAATGGGAAATGGCGGAAACTTCATAACGAGGAACTGCATAATTTATATGGTTTACCCAACATTGTTAGGGTCATCAAATCTAGGAGGCTCAGGTGGGCAAGTCATGTAGCCAGAATGGAAAAAAGTAGGAACGCTTTCGAAGTCTTAAAACTGGAAGACCAATCGAAAAACGAAGGTCTAATTCGCCAACATTAGGAAGACCTAGGTGCAGATGGGAGGACAATATTAATATGGGTCTCGCAGAAATAGGAATACGAAGTAGAAACTGGATCTAGTTAACAAAGGACAGAAGTCAATGGAGAGCTTTTGTGAACGCGGCATTGAACCTGCGGGTTCCATAGGTCATAGAGTTAGTTAGTTAGAATTCCCTCAAGAGTTGCCACTCATATGCAACAATTTTTAAAAAATCCAAAAAGCTTTTGTGTTTTGTTTCAACGTGCCGAGAACCTTTTTCTTATTTAGTAGGCTATAGTTTTGTTTTGCAGCATCATTCTCTATGTCTGCCACAAAGAGATAGCCACATTCAAAGTTATTCTTCATATATATATATATATATATATATATATATGTGTGTGTGTGTGTGTGTGTGTGTATGTGTGTGTGTTTGTGTGTGTGTGTATACATAGAGAGACGATTTTATCAAAGTGGACAAAAAGTTAGAAAACTCCATTTATTCTCTGACCAGTGCTCTGGGCATACATTTATCAGTTTCCTGATGAGTTTCACTGTTACTAGGAAAGTTCAATGAAATTTCATTCGAGATTTCGTGAAAGGGATTATTCTGTCTTGTGACTGTAACATCCATGCATTTCTACCCGTAAAAGCACAGGAAAATTTATAAATAAATATATTATTCTTGTGAATGCGTCATGTTACAATGGTGTGCAAAATTTAAGGAAGGGGTACATAAAATATTGCGTATCCAGTGTAATTGAATGAAAGCCTCAACATGTTGCCAGAGGTCTCCTACTTGTACATGATGAGCAAAGCGTTGAATGGTGACGACAACTGTTGAATGAAATAGACGAGGTAGGTGCAATGAGATGCTGTTACGCACAACAGCATGGTCTGGGTACAATATTTGGATGACTTCACACGGAGAAGAATCATCAGAAAACTGGAAAAAGGACGAAGGTGATAAGTGTCGCCCAGCAGTATATTATTGCCCACAGCATTGTTTCTTCACGTGCATGGAGAGCGTTCCGAATCACAAGGAATGGTTATCAAAACAGAGGTAATGGTCAACCATGGTCAACTACAGCAGCAGAGAACCACTACATTATGCAACAAGTAAGAAGAGGCTTACGTCAAACAACGTGTGCAATTGCATATTTAACAGGACTGCAAGGCGCAGAATCTCACACTTTACTGTGTAACAAACCAATTACCGGTTTGTTTACATTGGATCCGTACTGTTATGTGTACCGGTTGAAATCGAAGTTGGTTCCCGCATAATATTACTGTGCCCAGTTTTGTTACGTGTAAGTCTACACTAATTTAATGTTAATTTGTTTTATATTGTTAGTACAAGGAATGGCACAAAAGAATACATGCACTCAATTACACATCCGGAAATCTTTAAAACTAGTCCTTACTGATTCACTTCAAACTGTAACCGTTTCTTTAACGTCCATATCGTATTCTTAGCTCACACATACGAACAATTAATATAAGTAAAATTAAATACTATTGAAAATTTTACCTTAAAATTTCATCGAATACGATGTAGTTATATTTTATTCATTTGTTACCTACTTCGGCTTTCTTTTGTTACATTATATCACTGCTAACATGGCGATTTCTTTGGTTATTGCCGCAAGAGGGCGTTCGAATCGCTATACGTGGAACTAACAGTGTCAAAGATGGCGGCTCGGCGGTAAAAAGAAATCCTCTGTTACTATGACGATATCCAAATAATTACCGGGAGAGGATAATCTTTTAATTAGTTAATTATTGAATAGAGTTTTCGGTAAGTTAGATATTAAATTAGATATAGAAATTTCATGATTTTTACAGTTAGATTCTTGTGTTGATATGTATTTATGGTAAAATTATGCGAATTATAATCAAAGATATAATAGTAGAAACCGCGTTTATAGAGGCCTGGCTACGAGTGTAAGATGACGTAGTGGAATATTAGATTTCAGTGCGGAAAAACGATGGCTTGTTAGCTCCTTCAGAACTTTTGAAATTCTATAACTAAAAAGTGTAATTCGGCCTGTAACCTAATCAAAATCATGGTTTAGACTAACCTAAGACGTTATTTGGAAGAAATAGATACGGAGGAGTCTAACAAAAGTCAAAATTTAGTGAAAACCTTTTTCGGCCACAAGCCATCGAATGTCATCTCCGCCATTACTAGACATATGCAGTAATGGAATGGGAGATGTAATTTATCGAAGCTGATTGCTGCGGCGGACCGGAAAGATATTCTACGTTCGTGGAGTGTGTAGCCGGTGTACCGAAGGAGTCATTTCTCGATTTTAAATAAGAAAGTAGTTGAAACCTACTTTGTGAAGTTTGATCGCCCAGCTCAATATGGGGACTATTATTCTGTGAAACCTGCGGATAATATGGTAACATCTTTTCTTATTTTTCTTATAAACAGTATAGCAGTTCAGCAAATGGCATCTTTAAGAATCAGGATGTGTAACTAAATTAAAGTGCGTTACGCGTCTCTGAACTTGTCAATCGTCATTATCCACTTATGCTACGTAATTGAATTATTAAATCTTATGTGTGCCTCTACGTAAATTTGAAAAATATGTATGTTGATATTAGGGTAATATTTTACTTTGTACGTACCTTTCGATGGCAATGTACCTTGAAAATTTTGAATATTTAGATTAGATCGTTTATGTTAAATACATTACTGAATTATGTCTCAAATTATGTCCCGTGATGATGCCTTATTTTGTGAAATATTTGCTGTAGGTTAGGTTAGGTCTAATTTTGCAAATGTGTGATCCATAATATCTATGTAGGTGAGGTTAGATTTTTCTTTTACCCGTGTTTTCCAAATTTAATACGTGTCTTTTATATATTGCAATGTGATATATGCTATTTTGTTGGGAAATCTTTATCATGAACGCACATGCGAATATTCCGCGTCTGAGAATTTAAGTATTTTCGTAATTCATTTCATACGCTTCAATATTGCTTCATGATGTATGTCAGTCGTAAACATTAAGATGAAATTTCTTTGAGAGTGCTCTGATATATATATATTAAAGTGTCTTTTAATCGTATTTGTAATACATGCATGTAGGTTAGATAAAATTTCCATTTCTTACGTGTAGAACCGGTAACAATTGTGATTTGAGCGTGCTTTCCTATATTTTGTCGTGTGTCCCTTTGATATTAATTTGTAATGTATTTTTGTATCCGTGCTTGCCATATTTTGTCATGTGCATATACAATACGTGTAATGTCGATAAAATTGCATTTCAAACGTGTCTATTATTATTATTTTTTTGTCGTGTGCCCTTTTATAGTATCTTTTAATACATTAGTGGTTTAAAATCTTCTTTCGTATGTATGATCTCATTTCGTTGCACCATATATTTAGTTTTGTAGGTTAGGAAAAATTGAATATAACATATCCTCCGATGTTAATATCGTATCTTGATGAGTGCGAGTAATAGATCTGTGCCGATGTGGGAGAACCTTACTCTGGACATACCTCCGGAGTTCGACATTCGACATTACTATTTACAAAATACTATTTCGTGCTATGTTTGTTTATTTTCAGTTAGGTAGATATTTACTTTGAACGTGCCATAATTACAGTGCAGAATTAGATGTTCGTGCCTACATTGATATTTGCCTCGTTGGAAACCAATAACGTTGGAATGTTTTTCAACTTGCTATTCTCCAGTAGAGCGTATCCATCCCTCTATAAGTTTAATTAGTTGTAAACAGAGATAATAAGTTAAAAATAATAATAATTCTTTAAAGAGGCGTTTCAGTAATTGGACCCTGTCGAGCATATGTAGATTTTTTTTTTTTCGTTCTCGCTAGACATTTGTATATATATCATTTTTCATTAATAGTAGTGCTTTCATAGTAGATGTATTATGCGAATGACGCATAGGCTAACGTAAAATAATACTTGATGCTACTCATTTTTTTTTATATAATTGAGAATGGAATTGTAGTAGCGATGATACTGCCTATGTCTGCATAATTTACATGTTGTTTGATGAATGACAGGGACATTATAAGCAATGAACGCCCAAGTAAAAGAATCTTCTGTAACTACATAAGTAGAGGGGATGGATCGCCAATTCTTTGATTGATAATGATTTTTATATGTATTAATGAGATATGTTTGAGAATCATGTTGGAGACTTGATATGTTAAAACAATATAACAAGATCATTTTATAAAATGTTGATAAAGTATCTTAGAGATACCACAATGGAGGCAAATGTTTTTAAATTGTTTTTTTTTCTTTTCTCAATCTGTTATGATGTAAATTGTTAACAAATTGGCACGAATAAATAGTCATAAAAATTTAGCTTTATAATTTCAAATATAATCTATACAATTAGAATTTATGAAAATTTTAAAATTTTCCTTAAAAGTACTAATTAAGCTGAACCATGTTGACTCTTATTCTTGGTTGGCCACAAAACAAGAATTTGGAAACTTCTGATGATAAATAATAGCTTTATCGTTGTGTCTTTCTTTCCTTTTGCTAAAGCTAATGGAACCTAAAAATTAAATCTAATATAACCTTGAAATTTTTTTTTTCAATACCCTGAAAACGTATTGTTATAATTGGCTCATCTCAGCCAGGATTTGCCTGATATGTATTCATTTCTTTTACGACCGTAAAATCGGTTTGTTATAATTGGCGACCTCAGCTTTAGGATATTTGTTAAGTTGATAATTTGCGTATGTCTTAATATATTTTATAATTATTGTTTTGTGTGCCAAACTGAGATAAGCATGTAAAGTAATGAGTGGATAGAGTAATGAGTGGATATGACGATGACAAGTTGTTAGACGCGTGACCCAATTAATGCAAAAATGAGTGAAGAAAGTCTTAGTGTAGATGGTTCCACCAAACATTTTAAATGTTGTGAAAACAAGTACAGTGACAGTGTATCCATATGCTGTGAAACTTGTAACCTATGGTTCCATATCCGGTGCCTCAATATTCCTGAGGAAGAACAGGACATTTTACGCACCACAGATAATAAATGGGTTTGTTTTGATTGCAAACTGGATAGTGTGTTAGATGCAGAAATTGAGCAACCCGTTGAGAACCCTGAAATTGAAATTGGTGGGGAACCATTGCTTAAAACATTGATTGATATCATTACAGACTTGCGAACAGAAATGTCTGTCATGAACGGTAAAATGGATGCTAATAAGAATGAATTAAAGGTAGACATTGTTACAATTAAAGAGTCTCTCTCCAGTGTACAGTCGGATTTATCCACTGTTAAACAAGAACTGGAAAATAATGTAGCATCTAAAGGGTCATCTATAACGTCATCAACATTGACTTCTGGAAAAGAAGTTGAAACTATAATCGCTAATCACAAACTAGAAATCAGAGCTGTGGGGTTATGTGAAACTGATAATGTTGAGGGCACAGATTTACAATTAGCAAATAATAATTTTTGTGATGTCTTAGATAAGATAGATAATAATGTGCAAAATGATACGGCTGCGTTAGGAGCGCCTGAACTTAGGTCTCATTCAAATATTAGTAATGATAATTTAAATGATGAGACTGATGATTGTTCTAATGATGAAGTAGATGTAGATGTAGGTTTAGATTTAGTGTTTAGTAGTAGATATAGTATATGTGTCAATAAATATTTGTTATGTGAACCCCAGATAATGCATGATAATGTAAAGCATAGCTCTTGGATGTATGCAGATTATAAAAAGAATCCACATGACAGGGTAGCGAATGGTAGTCGAACGAAGACTATAGATCTTTATATATGTGGTGACGTTGTCATATTTCCAAGTGATGACAAAGGAATAAGTAAGTTACGGCAAGGGCGAAAAGAGATAGGGAAACCTAACCCGATACTGATTATGGATGTTAATGATTTCAAAAATAGATCTAAGATGTTTAGATGGTTAGTAGGAAGTTGCTCTAGCCAGGGGCAGAGACATATGTTAATTGGAAAATATTGTAGGAAGTGGATAGAAGCACTCCATAGGATAGGACAGGCAAAGATCTCACCGCCTGTATTAGCTCCTCCTACGATTGAAATTGTAACCCTGAATTTTGTTTTTCTTCTTCTTTTGTTGTGATTTTATTAGTTCAAGTTATGTTTATGATGTTTTATAAATAACGTAGGAGGTAAAATATTATAAATAGACATGCATTAACAAAATGGGGATTTAGAATCTTGATTTGTAAATTTCTCTTTTAGTGAACTTATTTAATTAAGAACTGAAATTTTGTAAAGGAGTGGCAAGTTGAGTCATGTTCTTTCGATCAGTGGGCATAATAATTTCAGCTTAAAGAAAATAGATGAATAAATCTTCCGGTTTGGCTAAACCCGCTGAATAATTTCTGTTGAAAAGGGATTGTGAGGACTAATTCAGAATATTCAGAAGCTGTTTACGTACCAGTATAGTATGCGGTACCGGAAATGTATAGTTTAACAGTATAAACCTACCTGTTAGTTAATTCCATTCGGGTCCAATGATCATTCCTCTGTCTTCTTCAAACGTACCACTCCGTTGTATCGCCGCATTCTTTGGTCGCAGCGCAGTCGGTTGATAACAATAACCATAATAACAATAAAGTTTCCCATTTTGTTAGCCATTTCGGTCTTAATTCGTGAAAACAGATTGAGCAGTTGTCATAAAAGGAAGTGATGGTTGCTCAACTGAACTTCTCTCCTCAAAACAATATTTTGAATGTAAAATGACTTTGTTTCGAGATGAAGTGAGTTGTACTGTCTTCCTTAAAAATTTATTGACGTATTTTGTTCTGAAGGAAGAAGGAGGAAGTACAGCGAATTGAAATATAAGTAAAATGTATCTTGAACGCAGGAGTCGAGCTGAACTTTTTAAAATTATAATATTTGACAAACTTTCTAAATTTCTTTTCGTTCAGATAAGATTGACCTGTGCCCAATATATATATTTGAAATGCGGTTTCGGGAAAAAGATAGTCTTCCTCTAGTATACCAGTATTTATAGTTAGGAATGAAGGCTGAACTACTGATAGGTTTATTTCTCTTCACGATTTAATGTGCTTTAGTTCTACTTTCGATGAGCATTTCATTCATTTAGTACAACTTTTTGAAATTCTAACCTTTGGAAATTTTGCGCTCAATTTCAAGAAGTGTCAGTTCGTCAAGTCTGAAATTTTATTTTTGGGACACGTTGTGAATGGGAAGGAATTAAAGCCAAATCCCAAACATAATGAAGCGATAAAGTACTTTCCGATACCGAAAACCAAGAAGAAACTTAGATCTTTCTTGGGCATTCTTTCTTGGCGGAGAAAATTCATTCCTCAGTTCGCTGCTCTAACAGCGCCGTTTTTCGATTTGTTGAAGAAAGACAAGAAATATTGTCTAACTGAGGAATTGCTGAATAGATTCCAACAATTGAGGGAGTTGTTGAGTGAGCCTCCAGCGCTCAGTCAACCTAATTTCGATCAACCCTTTCACTTATTTTCAGATGCGTCTCTAGAAAATTTGGCCGGCTATCTGGCTCAGTATGATGATACTGGAGAACTTCTTGTTATCGGCTATGCGAGTAGAAAATTAAAGTTGTATGAAGTTTCCTATTCGATCTTCCAATTGGAATTGCTGGCAGTATTGTTTCTATGTGAACATTTCTCATACTATATTTTGGGTAGAAAAGTCACGGTTCATTGTGACAACAGCGCAGTGACATACGCTTTTACATTACAGAACCTAGATCCCCGAACCACAAAAATTTTGCTGAAGTTACAGAGGTTCGATCTTCGGTTCGAGCATATTAAGGGAGTTGACAATAAAATAGCCGACATATTGAGTCGCAATACTCCGGAACTCCCTGCCGAACCTGAAGAATACCATGTTAATTCTGTTAATTTTGTTAATTTTGTTTGTTATGATGAGAGTACGTGGTTCACTGTAGATGAGTTAATGCAAATGCAAGAGGGTGATAGGTACTGTAACGAATTAAAAGCGAAAATGTCAGACAGTGCCGATTCTCGAATTCGTATAGTGAATAATTTGGTCTATATTCAAAATTCGAAAACGAAACGTTGGCTGCTAGTAATCCCAGAGTTATTGATTGAGAGAACGATTAGGAAGGTTCATGAAACGGGGCATTTTGGCGTTAGTAAATGTTTGAAATTAGTTCAGGAATTGTTTTTTTGGAAAGGACAAAAACGTACGTTCCAAAAGTTCATTAATAATTGTGAATTGTGTGCCCGAACGAAGTTCTCCAATAGAATTATTGCTCGTGAGGATCTACATATTGAGGCAGATAAGCCACATATCAAATTATGCATAGATCTCGTAGGAAAATTGCCATGTAGTTATGGATTCTACTACATCCTCTCAATTGTTGATGTCTATTCACGGTTTCTATGTTATTTGCCGTTGAGGAATGCCACAGCTGCTGAGATTGTTCGGACTCTAGAAAAGGAATATTTCTATCTCTTCCCTTACCCAAATTCTATCATATCCGACCAGGGCCCACAGTTCCTCTCGAACACGTGGAAGAATTACTGTAAGGATCACCAAATTCAGCATATTTTGGTCTCTCCGTACAACCCTTCTGGGAATGGCATTATCGAACGTTCGCATCGAGAACTCAACCGAATTATTCGATTATTGTGCAGCCATAATCACACTAAGTGGAAAACAGTGCTAAAGACGGCACAAGACCTCTTAAACTATTCTTATAATAGCACCATTGAATGCACACCTGCCGAGGTGTTCATTTCTTTTTCAGCTACCGATAGATTTCGAGAAAAATTTCCATGGCCGTCTGAACTGAAAACAGTAGAAAATTCTAAACGGCATATTCAGGTGGAACCCCGTTTGTTATCAAAACGAAAGCGAAAGTCGCAAAATAATGTGATTGAAATTAAGGAAATGGATTTGGTTATGGTCAAAACTCATTTTCAATCGGATGCGTTTAAGAAGGTCACACACAAGTACATGCCTGTATTCACGGGGCCTTTTGTTGTGATTCGAGTGCATCACAATTCCGTTTCTTTAAAAGATTTGGAGGGGAGAGAAGTGCCGATTCAAAATTTATCGAATGTAAAACTGTTCAATTGCTCTCCGGAAAAGAGAGAAGAATTATTAAAAGACTTTAAACAGTCATAATAAAAATAAAAAAAAAATTTGTTAATGTTCTAAATAGTTAAAAAAAAAATTTTTTTTTTTTTGCTAAGCTGCCGGGAAAAATGTAACAAACCAATTACCGGTTTGTTTACATTGGATCCGTACTGTTATGTGTACCGGTTGAAATCGAAGTTGGTTCCCGCATAATATTACTGTGCCCAGTTTTGTTACGTGTAAGTCTACACTAATTTAATGTTAATTTGTTTTATATTGTTAGTACAAGGAATGGCACAAAAGAATACATGCACTCAATTACACATCCGGAAATCTTTAAAACTAGTCCTTACTGATTCACTTCAAACTGTAACCGTTTCTTTAACGTCCATATCGTATTCTTAGCTCACACATACGAACAATTAATATAAGTAAAATTAAATACTATTGAAAATTTTACCTTAAAATTTCATCGAATACGATGTAGTTATATTTTATTCATTTGTTACCTACTTCGGCTTTCTTTTGTTACATTATATCACTGCTAACATGGCGATTTCTTTGGTTATTGCCGCAAGAGGGCGTTCGAATCGCTATACGTGGAACTAACAGTGTCAAAGATGGCGGCTCGGCGGTAAAAAGAAATCCTCTGTTACTATGACGATATCCAAATAATTACCGGGAGAGGATAATCTTTTAATTAGTTAATTATTGAATAGAGTTTTCGGTAAGTTAGATATTAAATTAGATATAGAAATTTCATGATTTTTACAGTTAGATTCTTGTGTTGATATGTATTTATGGTAAAATTATGCGAATTATAATCAAAGATATAATAGTAGAAACCGCGTTTATAGAGGCCTGGCTACGAGTGTAAGATGACGTAGTGGAATATTAGATTTCAGTGCGGAAAAACGATGGCTTGTTAGCTCCTTCAGAACTTTTGAAATTCTATAACTAAAAAGTGTAATTCGGCCTGTAACCTAATCAAAATCATGGTTTAGACTAACCTAAGACGTTATTTGGAAGAAATAGATACGGAGGAGTCTAACAAAAGTCAAAATTTAGTGAAAACCTTTTTCGGCCACAAGCCATCGAATGTCATCTCCGCCATTACTAGACATATGCAGTAATGGAATGGGAGATGTAATTTATCGAAGCTGATTGCTGCGGCGGACCGGAAAGATATTCTACGTTCGTGGAGTGTGTAGCCGGTGTACCGAAGGAGTCATTTCTCGATTTTAAATAAGAAAGTAGTTGAAACCTACTTTGTGAAGTTTGATCGCCCAGCTCAATATGGGGACTATTATTCTGTGAAACCTGCGGATAATATGGTAACATCTTTTCTTATTTTTCTTATAAACAGTATAGCAGTTCAGCAAATGGCATCTTTAAGAATCAGGATGTGTAACTAAATTAAAGTGCGTTACGCGTCTCTGAACTTGTCAATCGTCATTATCCACTTATGCTACGTAATTGAATTATTAAATCTTATGTGTGCCTCTACGTAAATTTGAAAAATATGTATGTTGATATTAGGGTAATATTTTACTTTGTACGTACCTTTCGATGGCAATGTACCTTGAAAATTTTGAATATTTAGATTAGATCGTTTATGTTAAATACATTACTGAATTATGTCTCAAATTATGTCCCGTGATGATGCCTT
Organism: Thermobia domestica; assembly: GCF_964235325.1. Classification (NCBI taxonomy): domain Eukaryota; kingdom Metazoa; phylum Arthropoda; class Insecta; order Zygentoma; family Lepismatidae; genus Thermobia; species Thermobia domestica. The sequence continues at coordinate 36,406,856 of NC_137471.1, forward strand.
ATTTTGTGAAATATTTGCTGTAGGTTAGGTTAGGTCTAATTTTGCAAATGTGTGATCCATAATATCTATGTAGGTGAGGTTAGATTTTTCTTTTACCCGTGTTTTCCAAATTTAATACGTGTCTTTTATATATTGCAATGTGATATATGCTATTTTGTTGGGAAATCTTTATCATGAACGCACATGCGAATATTCCGCGTCTGAGAATTTAAGTATTTTCGTAATTCATTTCATACGCTTCAATATTGCTTCATGATGTATGTCAGTCGTAAACATTAAGATGAAATTTCTTTGAGAGTGCTCTGATATATATATATTAAAGTGTCTTTTAATCGTATTTGTAATACATGCATGTAGGTTAGATAAAATTTCCATTTCTTACGTGTAGAACCGGTAACAATTGTGATTTGAGCGTGCTTTCCTATATTTTGTCGTGTGTCCCTTTGATATTAATTTGTAATGTATTTTTGTATCCGTGCTTGCCATATTTTGTCATGTGCATATACAATACGTGTAATGTCGATAAAATTGCATTTCAAACGTGTCTATTATTATTATTTTTTTGTCGTGTGCCCTTTTATAGTATCTTTTAATACATTAGTGGTTTAAAATCTTCTTTCGTATGTATGATCTCATTTCGTTGCACCATATATTTAGTTTTGTAGGTTAGGAAAAATTGAATATAACATATCCTCCGATGTTAATATCGTATCTTGATGAGTGCGAGTAATAGATCTGTGCCGATGTGGGAGAACCTTACTCTGGACATACCTCCGGAGTTCGACATTCGACATTACTATTTACAAAATACTATTTCGTGCTATGTTTGTTTATTTTCAGTTAGGTAGATATTTACTTTGAACGTGCCATAATTACAGTGCAGAATTAGATGTTCGTGCCTACATTGATATTTGCCTCGTTGGAAACCAATAACGTTGGAATGTTTTTCAACTTGCTATTCTCCAGTAGAGCGTATCCATCCCTCTATAAGTTTAATTAGTTGTAAACAGAGATAATAAGTTAAAAATAATAATAATTCTTTAAAGAGGCGTTTCAGTAATTGGACCCTGTCGAGCATATGTAGATTTTTTTTTTTCGTTCTCGCTAGACATTTGTATATATATCATTTTTCATTAATAGTAGTGCTTTCATAGTAGATGTATTATGCGAATGACGCATAGGCTAACGTAAAATAATACTTGATGCTACTCATTTTTTTTTATATAATTGAGAATGGAATTGTAGTAGCGATGATACTGCCTATGTCTGCATAATTTACATGTTGTTTGATGAATGACAGGGACATTATAAGCAATGAACGCCCAAGTAAAAGAATCTTCTGTAACTACATAAGTAGAGGGGATGGATCGCCAATTCTTTGATTGATAATGATTTTTATATGTATTAATGAGATATGTTTGAGAATCATGTTGGAGACTTGATATGTTAAAACAATATAACAAGATCATTTTATAAAATGTTGATAAAGTATCTTAGAGATACCACAATGGAGGCAAATGTTTTTAAATTGTTTTTTTTTTCTTTTCTCAATCTGTTATGATGTAAATTGTTAACAAATTGGCACGAATAAATAGTCATAAAAATTTAGCTTTATAATTTCAAATATAATCTATACAATTAGAATTTATGAAAATTTTAAAATTTTCCTTAAAAGTACTAATTAAGCTGAACCATGTTGACTCTTATTCTTGGTTGGCCACAAAACAAGAATCTGGAAACTTCTGATGATAAATAATAGCTTTATCGTTGTGTCTTTCTTTCCTTTTGCTAAAGCTAATGCAACCTAAAAATTAAATCTAATATAACCTTGAAATTTTTTTTTTCAATACCCTGAAAACGTATTGTTATAATTGGCTCATCTCAGCCAGGATTTGCCTGATATGTATTCATTTCTTTTACGACCGTAAAATCGGTTTGTTATAACTGTGACATGTCGACTACATGCGAGGAGATCACTTTACCTGAGGCGATTACGTTGTGTTTCGTTGACATCACAAATCAGCAGTATCGCATGTGATAGTGCCAAGAACATCATAACTGGACGGAGAAGAAATGGAATTGCATTCTCTTTTCAGATGAGAGCATATTCGGCGTTATTAGTATTTCTGAACGTACATTCATCTGGCGAATAGAAACAAGCAATGAACCCAGGAACATTGTCAAATATGTTCGTTTTGGTGGTCCAGGTACTGTGTAGGAAACTATATTTTTGCATGGGTATACCGACATTAAAGGTTTTCAACGCGACACACTCATCGATCGACGTTATTGTGACACTATAGCCCTTCTCCACATGTGTCTTTTCAAATGTGCAGTTGGCCCTGACATAATCTTTATGGAAAATAATGCGCGACTGCATCAAACAGTGCAGGTGAAGGAGTTCTAGGAACGAGAGGATATTCGACGAATGAAAACTGGCCTGCTCGTTGTCCCGACTTAAATTTCATAGAGCACGTGTGGGATGCTGTGAGGAGACGTCTTGCTGCACATTCAGATCCACTAAGAACATCAGGCAGTTATCAACAGCGGTGGGGAAGGAATGAAACTTCATACCGCAACAACTCATCACCAACTTTGTGAGCAGCATAGGAGCAAATTGTAGAGCATGCATCGTTGTTCATGGGGATTATATACTCTTCTAAAGGTCGTTCCATTCTTTCTGTAATGTTAGATTGGCCATTGTGAGTCATAGTGGCTTCAGTGTTAATTCTTGTTTGTGACATTTTTGTTCCTTTAATTACGTGTTCATTCCTGTTGTTTCCTGTAGCTTATTATAGCACTACTTTCTATGTATAATTCATGTTTTACCAATCTATACCGCTTGGAAGCGACACGGCATGCGAAATTTACTTTTCCCCTTAAGTTTTACAGATCACTGTAGTTGCGAATGGTAAAAGTTAGAATAGTTCGACCTAGAAGAATTCTTAAATTCTGATAACTGTTGATCTTTATACTTGAGATAGAAATGTATAATAATTAGGGCAACTCAAAAGCATAAAAAGCATTAAAAGCATAACAGCAATTCACACATATGGTTGGTACCTTGAACATGATTGTGGTTGTCTAAGGGTTCAAAAGAAATTAATTTTAAAAGCATAATTTTAGAAAATAAAGCATAAAGCATAATTTAAAATATATAGCACAATTCTTGGAAAATTCTATTAGAACAATTCTGGGAAAATTCTGTTTAACTGCAAGTTTAACATACTGTATTAATGTTTTTTAAAACTAATATTTACAACGCAAAATCATTGAGAATGTAACAATGCAACAATGAAAAGCTTATTTTTATTTCGGATGTAATCCTTTGATATGGAGAAAAGAAAAAAAGGGAAAAGAACAAGAAAACTTTCCGCCAACAGTGAATAATACACAAGAACTCCACACTCTATTGTTATGTGTACTTCTTGAACTTGAGCACTTTTTGTACTTTTTGGTGGCATCTGACACCTTTTACTTTCCCTTTCTGTATATATGCAACTCTAAGGCGCACACAAGTGATAGAAAAAACTGACTCGAGTAAAGCATATCTCTTTACAATGCATTAAGTAGAAAGTTTATTAAATATGAAAGAAACTGGTTGCATAAAATATTAATAAATATATTAAGATATTTAGAATATTTAATGTATAGTAAATACTAGCAGCGTTCACCCCGCTTCGCTGGGGTCACCCCGGAACGCAATAAACTTTGTTACTTAGATAATTTTTACTTTTTCGCTTTCAAGTGATATGATAAAAACCATAGAAGATTGCAGTAAATGTTAACATTATATCGCCTGTCATTTATGTTAACCCGCCGAGTGACACGGTCATGTGGGTTGCATATAAATACGGTTAGATTTACCTATGATGAGCTAACAAAGGATTTCTACGTTATGGACACTTGAATGGTCAATTATCTCAAGACACTGGTAATTGAAAATTAAAGTGATATGATAAAAACCATCTAGGGTCCAAATCTTAATAACCCCCCAAAAATGAAAGAAATTGGTTCAGCCGTATTAGCGTGATGAGCTAACAAAGGATTTGTACGTTCTCTTTTATATATATAGACTAGCAGCGTTCACCCCGCTTCGCTGCGGTCACCCCGGAACGCAATAAACTTTGTTACTTAGATAATTTTTACTTTTTCGCTTTCAAATTGCAGTAAATGTTAACATTATAGCGCCTGTCATTTATGTTAACCCGCCGAGTGACACGGTCATGCGGATTGCAGTAAATGTTAACATTATATCGCCTGTCATTTATGTTAACCCGCCCCGCTTCGCTGCGGTCACCCCGGAACGCAATAAACTTTGTTACTTAGATAATTTTTACTTTTTCGCTTTCAAATTGCAGTAAATGTTAACATTATAGCGCCTGTCATTTATGTTAACCCGCCGAGTCACATGGTCATGCGGGTTGCATATAAATACGTTTATTTTTACCTATGATGAACTAATAACAAAGGATTTGTACGTATGGACACTTGAATGGTCAATTATCTCAAGACACTGGTAATTAAAAATTAAAGTGATATGATAAAAACCATCTAGGGTCCAAATCCTAACAACCCCCCAAAAATGAAAGAAATTGGTTCAGCCGTATTAGCGTGATGAGTTCACAAAGGATTTGTGCGTTCTGCAGTAAATGTTAACATTATAGCGCCTGTCATTTATGTTAACCCGCCGAGTCACATGGTCATGCGGGTTGCATATAAATACGTTTATTTTTACCTATGATGAACTAATAACAAAGGATTTGTACGTATGGACACTTGAATGGTCAATTATCTCAAGACACTGGTAATTAAAAATTAAAGTGATATGATAAAAACCATCTAGGGTCCAAATCCTAACAACCCCCCAAAAATGAAAGAAATTGGTTCAGCCGTATTAGCGTGATGAGTTCACAAAGGATTTGTGCGTTCTCTTTTATATATATAGATTATATATTATACACGATTAATGTAAAACTATGATTAAAATTAACAATAAAGCATAATAATGCATAATTTGAAAAAAAATAAAGCATAATTTTAAAAAAATAAAGCATAATGTGGGTTCTCTAATAATAATACAAAATAACAAAGTAGATTGTTCAGTGCCATCTAAATATCCTCATTATTATATTATAATGGTAATTAATAGATCAAACATTTCAAAGGACGTATTAAATTATTAGTGGCTTTCATTCTTGCCTCAAGCTCGTACTTGACACACAATTTCTATATATATTAAACTAGTTCTCATTTCCAACTTTGATCAGATGTTCAATAGATCAATTTTATATATTAAACTAGTTATTCTTAACTTCAATCAGGCATTTCATGTCATTTGTGTATATTAAATTAGTTTTTATTACTAGATTTGACCAGGTGTTTCATAGTATATTTGTGTATATTAAACTAGTTCTCATTCCTGACTTAAAACAGGAACTCCAAGTGTCATTTGCATATGTTAAACTAGTTCTTATCCATCAGGTGTTTCGTAAATCATTTGAGTATAATAAAGCAGTTTTCGTTCATGACTTTGGTCAGGTGGTAGATAGATCATTTTTGTATATTAAACTAGTTCTCATTCTTCACTTCAATCAGGCATTTTAAGTGTCATTCGCATATATTGAATTAGTTCTTATTACTGGCTCTAATTAGGTGTTTCACATATCATTAGGGTTATTAAACTAGTTCTCATTCTCGACTTTGATCAGGTGTTTGGTAGATCATTTGTGTATATTAAACTAGTTCTCATTCTTCACTTCAATCCGGCATTTCATCTGTCATTCTGTATATGTTATAAATTAGTTCTTATTATTGGGTTTTTTCAGGTGTTTCATAGATCATTTGTGTATACTAGTTCTCACTCCTAATTGTTACTCATAGAGCTTCATACATAATTTGTGCATATTTAAAATAGCCTTTGTTTCTGACTTTGAGCATTAGTTAATATAATCTAGAAGATATAACGTGTTATCTGACAAGAGGAAGAATGGTTAAATGTGTACGGTTTACAGTTGATTTGGCGTTTATTGTGGAATCTGAGAAGAACATTAATAACATGTTAGCAAGCCTGAGGAAAAGTTACTGGGAATGTGCGATGAAAATAAACGTTAGAAGTATAAAAACAATGGTGATTGGAACGAAGCGGTCTGTATCATATATAGAAGTAAGAAGTAAGAATGTCGAACAGGCTAGTAGTTTTCGATGTCTGGGTAGTAGTACTATTAGTGAAAACATGGAATGCAAATGTGAAATAAAAGCAAGGATATGAATGGTGAAAGAAGCATACGGCAAGAAGAAAAGTTTAATTTGTGGGTCTTTGAATAAAAAGTTAAGAAGAAAACTCAAGAAGTGTTTTGTGAGGAGTATTGCGTACTCCATCGACACTACGCAAAGCAATGAAAGGACGGCTTGCAAAATGTGGGTGTGGAGAAGAATGGAGACATTTACCTGGATCGGACAAAAACGACTCAGGAGGTATTAGAAATAGTAAAGTAGAATAATTTTAGATGTAATTGAAAGGAGAAAGAAAAACTAGTTAGGACATTGGAAAGAAGAAATTGTATAATGAAAAGAAAGTTCTAGAAGGTAATGTGACAGGAAGAAGAGGATGAAAAAGGTTACAGGTGAGGGACGTGTTATAACACAAAATTCGTACGTTAAGACAAAGAGGTTAGCTGAAGACCATCATGCATGGGAGCCAGAAGTGGAGTTTAGGGGGTGGCGAATGAGGCAACCGCCCTAGGCTCCGCGATTAGAGAGGTTCCGCGTTCTGAGCATGTTTCGACAAAGAAGTAGATACAAAAGCACATCGCTCACACACACATACGTATTTACAATTTTGTTTCTGGGGGTTTTGCTAACTTTATTCCTGGAGATGTGAAAATTCTGCAAGATATTTCATTTACTTCAGGGGTTAAGTCTTATAAGTCCCCCTTAAATACGCCACAGTATACTTTGGCCCCTCAGGATCATTATTGGCACTAGGCCCAGCGCGCACTTAATCTAACGCCGCTTTTGATGGAAGCTTAGATTGAAGCACTCGCACTACCAATAATCGCAGAATACTAATGATAATTATGATGATTGTTCCTAATTTTAACGTGATGTTTCATAGATCTTTCACGTATATTAAACTAGTTCGCATTCATGATTTTGATTCGGTGTTTGTTAGATAATTTGAGTACATTTGGAGAGATAAAAACAGTTGTAATATAATAGGTATTGATTAATTCCCATTTGTGTGTGGATAACATGATTCAATGAATAAAACCGTAGTATGAAGAAACACAGGATGTTTCAAAACAACACCGACAATGTTTGAGAGATGATTCCTGACACCAAGATAAGACAAAAAGTATAGACCAACTTCGGTGCACAGATGGTTCTTTTCGGAGTTATTAACTGCCGAAAACATGAACAAATGAATGTTAAAGGTCCATAGCTCCAAAACTATGGCAACTACCGAAGTCGGATCAAGACTTCACATAGGAACTAATATGTGCCCTATTCACAAATCCATATTTCAGAATCCTGTGGTACTCACGCAACAATTTTTATAAAGAGAGTTTGGCTACAGGTATATAATTTGAAGTACTCACCAAGTACCTCTATAAAAATTGTTGCGTGAGTACAGCAGGATTCTGAAATATGGATATTTGGATAGAGCACACACTAAATCTTGTGTGGATGTTTAGATAGAGTGAAGTCTTGACCCGACTACGGTAGGCCCCCATAGTTTTGAAGCTATCGACCTTTAAAGTTCATTTTTTCACGTTTTCGGCAGCCTATAACACCGAAAGGAAGCATTTGTGCACCCAGGTTGGTCTATACTTTATGTCTTATCTTGGTGTCAGGAATTACCTCCGAAACGTTGTCGGTTTTGTTTTGAAACACCCTGTATATTTTGAATGCTTAAAAATAAATATCTTTAATAATAGCTGGCTACTGAGTTTTCTTAAAGCTGCTTCTGAATAATGCTTTAATGGAGACGAACATGCTTAAAGTTATACTAATTTTAAGTTATAACAGATTAAAGGTGGTGTTTAAAGCAACATTTCTTTACCAAAGAACTCTGCAATTAACAATTACCACCAGCTATAAATCATGTGTTCAAAACAAGTTCACTAATTAAAAAAAAAAAAAAAAAAACCACATACTGAAAAGATCAAGGCCATATTATGAGTTGGTTGACTCTCCTCCAGACATAGAAAGATCCTACCATCTGGTGATAAAAATAAACTGTCTACTCTTTCAATTTAATGGGCTGCTGCAGAAAGTGGTATATTGAAATGTAAAACTAACGAGGGATGTACTTAAACCTGAAGCCACAAAGAGGGCATAATGTATATATTTCCTGAAAGCTTGGGTCAAGGTAAGATCAAAGCCGGTTACAAAAATTGGGAGATCTCATGCATCCTGCGTAGGGGCAGTATTTTACTCACTTTTATTAAAATCTTTAATCGTGTCCATAAAGTCCGTTGCAACCCCGAAAAATCTGAAACGGTGAGACAGTTATGAAAATAGAAAAACATGTCTTTCATCATTTCAAAAGTACAACATATCAAAGTAAAATAAATTGTCCCAGGGCCCGTCCCCTGCAGGGTCCCAGACGTGGTCCAACTCAAAATTTTAAAATTGAAACGGAGGTCAACTTGCATATCGTATGAAAGTTGGTGTTAAATAAAAGGAGATAAATCAAGTCTCTCCCGACTCTCTACGATAAGCCCGTGTAAAATAGCGGTGGGTAAAAATATCAACACAATTTTCGTTGCAAAGTCTATGGCCACTCGTATGAATCTGAAACGGTGGAATATTTATAGAAACAAAAACACGGATATGTCATTATTTCAAAAGTATAATGATTCAAATTAAAAAAAAATATTCCAGGGTCCCAGACGGGGTCCAACTCAAAATGTTGAAATGGGAAAGGGGTTCAAGTTGATTATCGTATGAAAGCTGATATTTAGTGAAAGAATATGGAACAAGTCTCGACTCTTGAAGATAAGCCTTTGCAAAATGGCGGTGGGTCAAAATGCCAACAAAAACGTCATTGAAAAAGTGTGGCCACTCCTATTAATCCACCTGGTTTATCTTCTTTCACTTAACATCAGCTTTCAGATGATAATCAACTTGAACCCCTTTCCTATTTCTACATTTTGAGTTGACTCTCGTCTGGGATCCTACGAAGGACTCAGGAAATTTTTTTACTGTTCACGAACATTCTATCAATTTCACCATAAATAGAATGTTCATGAAAATTGGTGTAGGAATTGTCGATGTCTAGATTTCGAACAAAAAGTTGGTTATTACTACGACTACGATATCTCGCATAAATCATTAAATCATGTTAATCATAGATAACTCATAGAATAACGGCAATAATATGATTCAATTCAGAGTAAATACCCTCAGGTGATAATTACTGTAACAAGTCTATTGGCTACAATCATTTGTGGTTCAAGCTGAGTTTAATTTTTTAGCGTAATATGGTAAACTGATGCACGGTGCACCTTCGCGAAGCGCTCCTGCGCATGTTCACCTCCAAACACTCTATCACCCTACCAAAATTCATTAATATTTGTGCATTACTGTTGAAACAAAGATATGAATAAACAAACTTTTATCTGGGAATTTTACATGTCTTCCGAAATTCAAATGGGTTCTGTTTTCGCAAGTTAAAATTGTGGCCATTTTAATTATAAAAATGAATATATATATATATATATATATATATATATATATATATATATATATATATATATATATATATATTTAAAAAAGCGGTTTATTTTCAGGTAACGTTGCCTTAATCAGAGTGTTTTAAAACGGTTGTTTCGCATTTAGAATGGTTTATAACTCTGAAAGAAGAAGTCTTCCGACCCAAATCTATTACAATTGGTTTCACCTATTTGATATAAGGAATTCAACACTAAATTTGACCTTGAATTTATTAACTCTCTGTGTATCTATCTATCTATCTATACATACATACATACATATACAGGATGGCTGTAAAATCATTACCTATTTATAGCAATGAATATTTTTTAAAAAAAATAAACAACCTATCACAATTTTATATCCGTTGAATACATTATTAGGTTGTACACACAGGAAAGAAAGTATTTGACAGTTGACAAATTTTCTTTTGTCAATAACTCGGGAACAAATGAATTAATTTGGATCTTTTTGTTGCTATTCTTAGAATAGTTATAACTTGATAACTTGCCAAAATCGGTACTCTATTAGGTTATTTTTTGTTGAGTTATTAGGAAAAGAAATTTTGTCAACTGAAGAATACTTTCTTTCGTGACTGTACCGTTTGGTTATTAAGTTACATTTCAATGTATGCACCTACATTTTCCACATAATTCTGGAATCTTTTATGAACATAATCCACGGTTCTTGGCATCTCAGCTGAAACATTTGGAAATACTTAATGGATATTTTGTTCAAGACTGTTAATATCCGTTGGTTTTGAGTTCTACACTTATGCCTTACCCCAACCCTAAAGGAAGAAGTCGCATGGAGTTAGATTGGGACTGTGTATAGGCCATTGTGTTGGTTCGCGGTAGCCAATCCATCTGCCAGAGAAATTGTAATCCAGCCATGTTCTCACTGGAATTACGAAGTGGGGCGGATCTCTATCTTGCATGAACAACAATTTCCTTACATTTTCCCATTCTTGAATCACTGTTTATACTTACGTTCGAAGCATCTCTTAAGTATCGTTCACCATTCATGGTAATGCGTAGCACATATGGACCAATGGATCTGATAGACGTCATTACACAGACGGTTATCTTTGGTCTTGATTGCATTTTTTCCCACCGTTATCTTTGATCGAAATGTGACCAATGATGAAAATTGTGACGGTTCAGCGTTGCATTCCTATCTCGCACTTGCCTCCACCATCTCTTCACTTGCACCACTGACCTCCTAACTTCGTACCTGGTGGCAATCTTAGCTTTGTCTTTTACGCTGTATACACCAGCCATTTTGTTGTTTTCATTGGATCAGCTTCTGAAATCATAAATGGTAAAACTCACATTAGTAAACAGTATTACACACCAGCTAGAGCTGATGCTGGTTTCTAGGATAATCTAAATTAACCCTTAAAAGGAAACATCATTTTTACATACGACAAAGGAAACATGGGTGAATCTTCACCCATGACTCATAAATAGTACATTATTATTGTATATTTTGAAGAATTTGTTTGAGAATTTATGAAGTAATTACGAATATATTTTCACTTAATAGAATAATAAAAAATGGTGAAAAATTAAATACAGAAATCTAAAAAAAATTGTATAATACTTATATTTCTGATTTATTAAATTTTACAGCTGTATAAATGTTGAAAACAAATAGTTTGTAGAAAAATGTTAATGTTTACCAATAAAGAATTTTATTTACTATTCACTTGGAAGCTGGTGAGAGAACATCAACAAGTCTGGATTAATAGTAGGGGAGCTTACGGGAAGTATCCTGCACTTTGTGTTAAAAAGGTGCCACTCGGATATGTTGTTCCCCTGATCCAACTAAGCAGGAATCGAAGTGGCCCCACTCCGACAGGTGGCCAGAATCCAATATGGCGGCTATCAAAGATGGCCGCCTCTGCGAATTCATAGTGTTGGTTTTAGAGGCCTATATCTCCTTAACTAATAGTCCAATCTTTACGATTCAAAAACTAAATGACGTAGAAGATAACAGGGTGTAATAAATGAGCAAACAGTTTTACCTAACACTGAAATTAACACCTACAGAAATTATTTAATTTGGAACTTTACATTTCTTATGGTGGAGTTTACTCATATTTTTTTTTTAAATAACAAGTAAACGGCTGGGATTATCGAAAAAGATGTCGTATAACTTTTTAAAGAGTGTTAAATTATCTTTCGTTTGGTGTACAGTTCATTCCGATTGGTTAATAAGCAACGAAGTTATGACAATATAAAGATTCGCGTTGAGTCGATTGATTTTCCCAAATTTCGAACGAGAGTTCATTTACAGTAATAAAACATCACTGATGGATGCTGCATTGTACGAAACAAATCATTCTTTTGTGATGTATTCTTCATAAGTCCCACTTTCACCAGAAGCACAAAGTAGCCTGACCAACAGGCCCGTATCCAGGGGGGTCTAGGGGGCCGGCTCCCCCTAAATTTTTGCTGGCCCCCTAAAATTTTCACGGTAGGCTTGCAAATGAACTATAATATGGTGACGAACAATAATATGGTTGGATCGCCCCCCTAACTTCAGCCTGCCCCCCTTCATTTTCGTGCTGGATACGGGCCTGCTGACCAAGCCCGGTTATGAATCCAATATGGCGGCCATTAATTATGATTCATAAAAATTATATTCTTTCGAAATATTGACTCGAGTTTCTAGATTTGCAAACGAATACGGACAAAGTAATATCACCTATTGTATTACTATTCACTTTTACTCATGAATCAAGTTTAAGAATATCTTCAGAAATTACGTGTGTAGCGTCACGATAGAAAAGTTATATGGTTTCTTCTAAATTGAAAGAGGAACTGCACAGGAAGACTAAGAAGTAAGTTCTGTCTTTAAACCATAGACATTGGCTTTATATCCTTTACAACATTATAAGGAAATTACATAAAGCAATGTATTGTTATAAATTAGAATGTGAATAATTTCTTTCGTATTGTAAGAACAGAAACACAACGCAAACACTTGGTTCGATAATTTGAAATTCACATTATATCTTTTGGATTTTCTATGTGTACAAATAGTTTTATGATTTCGACGAACAGTTAATATTACTTTGTGTACAAGTTATTCTATAAAGAATCATACATTTAAGTTTATCTATTCATTGGTACGTTTCCAACGTGGTGTAAATTTACTGTGGATCAACTGAATTTTCAAAAGTAATGAGTGCTACTTTCATGAAAGTTTTATTGGTCTAGATCTTAGTTTTCAGTTTCCATCACGTTTCCACATGTCCCCCTACACATAGAACAAAAAAGCTGCACGGGACGCTTGCACTTCTACAACGATATCTTGTGGTACATGTCTTGCACGCACATTTCAAAAAGAGTTTCCTGCATGCTTCGTATACAACTGGAATGGAAGTCCATGTTAGAGAAAGTTCACTTCCATTGTCAGTCCATCCCCAGTTTACTGATGAAGGAATATGTGCTGTCTTCTTTATTGCCTGGGCCCAGATTTGTCCAGCTTGGTATGCTGCAAACTTGGTGTGAAGAAGCAAGGCATCACAAGTTGGAGGAAGCGCAGTAAGAGATCTGTCCCTTTTCCAAAAAGAATTCTTACCGGGCTTCATTAACTTTAAATTTTTCATTTATTTTTGAATATAATAGGACAACATATCGTTTCGGTGAATTGAAACAATCTTCGCCTATGTTGATTATAGGGTGTGAAATTGTTAGAAAAGCTGTGGTCACCTCTGGATACAAAAGCCATGTTTTCCATGCTTATAATTTTCCATGTCCGAGAAAGTATGACACTGTATCATATCCTGTAAACGCGTGTAGGCCTCGTAACGCAGTTCATTTTTCTTTTCCTAATGCTTTTGAAGTATGATGAACTGGGAGAAATCAATGATGTTTCTTGGTGCCGAAAGATATCCATAATTCTTCTAAACTGTGTTGCTCAAAGTCGTAGAAAAACGATACAGCAAGTATTACATCTGTGTCTACTGTGCGGATAACTATCTTCTTGTGTCCATTTAACTGCATCAAAGCAATGTAACATGATCCTACTATCAGCTTCTTCTAAATGATTTCCTGATGATTTGTTTGAAAATGTTGGAAGATTTCTTGAAATTTCTATGTGATATCCATTGCTCGTTGCTACCTCAAAGAAATTCCTTCCTTTTCACACACAGACTTTCCAAGAAAAAGGAACAGTTCTTTATTTTCGTCATTACGAAGGAAATCGTTCCACTTCCTAGGAATTGGTGTAGTTGGTGTTACTTTCGTCCTTATTCCTACATCCCTACTTTTTCTTGTGGAAGATTTTATGCTCTTTGAAGAGTATCTATCCCATATCAGATCCACTCGCTTTGCATGGAATGTGTCTGCTTCTCTTCGAATATGTTCGAAGAAATTACACTGGAAATAATCACAAAATGTTTCTACTGATGATGGTTGCAAAATGTGAACCAAAACTGCTCCATCAAATAATAAAACATCACAAAAATTAGGAAAGTGTTCTTCTTTCATGTTGGCTTCACTCTCAAGAAGCATAACTAAGTCGGACTATTTTGAGAATTGTGAATTATGGCAGAGAGACAGTGGAATTGGTTGACTCTCGTGCTGAAAGAATTCATCCAAGTCAAGTTGTCTTGTTTGACTGACGCGTAGTAAGCGAGAGAATAGCTCAACGTCCATCTTAAGTAATTTTATTTCATTTCTGTTTGTTTTATTCTTTTGAAGGAAAGAATGAAGCACTAGAGAAGATTTTTTCATGGGCGAAAAGAATGGCTTGGTACATTCTACTAATCTTTCTTGCACAAATTCCTTGTACATATTAGACCCTTTTTCTTCTGCTAAATATAGGGATTCAATTATATCACCGCTATAGATGATTCTGGAAGCAACATTAACAAGTCCATTATTTTCTTCAAACGGATTCCCCAATTAGACGAATATTTCTTTCATCTTTTCAACAGACGATTTAAATCTTTCTTACATCGACGAGTAATCTTCATGGTGCTTATTATCAGGATCATATTCATTATATAACATTTTGAATTCATTAATTAGTCAACTAATTTCTGGTCCCGCTGTCATCCATTTGACAAGAGCATTGTCGTCGTGTAAGAAACCAATCGCCCCGCCATCCCCTTTTATAATTTTGTTACTCTATTCGTGAGCTTGATCTATAGCTACTGCAAAGAAAGGTTTTGATGTCTTTCTTATCATAAAGTAACCCATTTCGAAAGCATTCATAATCTCAGGATATGTTTCTTCCAACTTCTTCAAATTTAAAATGCGAACGGGAAGCCAACGAGCATAGCTAAAGTGGTCCATTGCGAAAAATAATTCTGCCATTAGTTTTGGTGTTTCAACGTAGAGCTTAAAATTTCCTTGACGTATGCCTCTCATGTAAATTAAAAGTAAAATCACGAGACGGTAATATATTATCCAAAACTTAAGCGTTGGACACGAAGATTTCTTTTCAGTGCACCAGTCATTGAAAAATTTCCCTGATGAAGAATTCTGATATGCATCACTCGGCAAATGATGTAAACCTGTCAAAGTAATCTGATGAGCAAAGCGAGCTTTTGTAATGTGTCCTACTTTCAATATACTGTCAGCGGTTCCTGGTGTTGCTACATCTGACTTGTATAAAATTTCTACCCAACCACTTCCATCTAACCATTTGCCTATAAGATGCAGGAAGGCTTGTTCGATGTGTAATTCTCCCAGCATCAGAATTTGACGATCTTCGCCATGGGGAAACGAATTCAAAGGAATTGGCCAGAGTTATATGGCAAATAGTGGTTGATCAGTTACAAGAAGCGGAACTTGTCCTTTGTTGAGTTTGTCTATAAGTTCTCGTACAACATTCATTTCGTCCCGTATCATAACAACAGATTTAGAGTATTCCTTAAACAACGAAGGCAGCATATACTTTGCATTTGCAGAGTTTCAGTTTTCGAGGCATGGTGTACAGACCAAGTGCAAGTAGTGTCATTTTTAAGCATGCTTCAAGCAGTGGTGCCCACCCCCCCTCATGTCCATGACGCACCCCCCCTCAATTGCCTATCCGTAGGTGTTCTTCCATGAAAAAAATCTTTATGATCAATTTTTACACCATCTTAAACATATTTATATAGATTTTTAACCCCCCCAAATATTTCAATGACGCAGTTTGAGTCATAGTCCCCCCTTGTGGGCACCCCTGCTTCAAGCCAACACTCCTAGTTTTTTTTCTTCTGCGAAAAATCCACTTCGTGGAAGACCTTTCTCTACAAACTGCAGGTTCTGTTGACGTAAAACTGGTTCCTTATTAGTGATATAAGCAGGAGGTACTATAGCATAATTATCGGGGAGAGCAGGAGCAGTTCTCATTTTTATATTCACTTATCCAGTGAGACATGGTCACGTCGAATGCTAGGGTAATCCTTAGAAGGATGCTGGAAAATAGAAATGCTTGTACCATGAAAAGAATCCTTTGATGTTGTACTAGAAGAATTGTAGTCAATATTATCTAATGCTGCAACGGTTAAAATACCTCGACGAAGAGTGGAAGGACACACCCATTTTGTCACTGTGATTTATCAAGCACTGAGAAAGACTTCAAGATATTTCCTGTACACGTGTAGACGAATTGCCTAGTGAATGCAATTCATTTATGAGAGATTTTTACGAGTTTTAGCATACACGCTCAGCCCAACATAGAGAGGAAGAGGTGGCATGCGATTGCGTTTATGCCTTGCTGCCTCTGTTTCAATATCGCCTGCTTTCTGATGGAAATTATAAAATGTAATTTAACTAATAGTTGAAGTTGCTTGACTTGCGTTGCTATCAGGGGTGACAAATGAACCATAAAGTAACATATTAACAGCAGCTATTAGTGAAGGAGGAACAGAATCTTCGTGGCAGTGATTCTCAAATTTTCCTGCAAAATGACTTTTGTGGTTTGCCATATCCTTTCGAAGCATCTTAACAACACGACTTAGTGCCATAGCATCTTCATCAATGTCTTTCTCCAGCCTCACTTATTCTATCAGATCCTTATGAAAGTAAAACATATTCTCTGCCAGACAGATTAGCTGTTAGCTCAGGCCTGTGACGAAAAATCCTTTCATGAAATCTTGTACTATGTACTTCTATTTCTTCTGATTCAGACTTCTTCATAATCGTTATTAACCGTGTTTTTTACAATTTAAGAAGATCGATCATTTTGAATCGGCGACTTCTTCGTAACACAAGAATTGCGTAGGGCCTCAAACTTTGCCTTTTTGTGTGATTCCGAACTATTCTCGCCGAAACATTACACGGGATTTACACCACTGTTACTTTCAATGGAAATACTTCGAGAATAGTGCAGTTGTTATTACTCCAAGTCTTTTAACCACTAAGTTCTATCCGACTCTTTTGACGTATTTCGAAATATGATTTGGAGTTCATTCCTTCCCATACTTACTCTGTGGGGCAGAAGGATGGGGGAGAGAAAAATGTTTGTTATTACTTTGTCGTACTTGTTTATAAATCTAGATACTGCAATAAATATTACGAAAAAGACTTATCTTCATGGATGGTAATTAATGGCCGCTATATTGGATTCAGATAACCGGGCTCGGTCAGGCTGTCTTGTGCTCTGGCGAAAATGGGACTTATGAAGAACACACCATAAGAGAACGATCCGTTTCGTACAATGCAGCATCCATCAGTGATGTTTTATTACGGTAAATGAACTCTCGTTCAAAATTTGGGAAAATCAATCAACTCAACGTGAATCTTTAAATTGTCATAACTTTGTTGTTTATTAACCAATCTGAACGAACTATGCACCAAACGAAAGATAATTTAACACTCTTTAAAAAGTTATACGACATCTGTTTCGATAATCCCAGCCGTTTACTTGTTATTTTTAAAAATATGAGTAAACTCCACCATAAGAAATGTAAAGTTCCAAATTAAATAATTTCTGTAGGTGTTAATTTCAGTGTTAGGTAAAACCGTTTGCTCATTTATTACACCCTGTTATCTTCTACGTCATTTAGTTTTTGAATCGTAAAGATTGGACTATTAGTTAAGGAGATATAGGCCTCTAAACCCAACACTATGAATTCGCAGAGGCGGCCATCTTTGATAGCCGCCATATTGGATTCTGGCCACCTGTCGGAGTGGGGCCACTTCGATTCCTGCTTAGTTGGATCAGGGGAACAACATATCCGAATGGCACCTTTTTAACACAAAGTGCAGGGTTTGGCCATTTTTTTGCCTTAAGCTCCCCTACTATAAGGGGTGCATTTTTGGCAAAAATAATATCCCCATGTTTTCCACAAATAACTCACTGGGAAAAGTCACGTAAAAGGAAACATGGGTGAAAATTCACTCAACAATTACGTATACAGAGTAAACAGAAAGCAGTATAAACAGGTTTGGAGCAAGATCATAAAGCTACTACCAAGGGGGAAACATAAAGTTGGGAATAAAAGTCAACCCAGTGTTGCCAGTTTGTAGCAAAGAAATAACTTTCACCTGGGTGAATTTTCGTTCATGTTTCCTTTTAGGGGTTTTAAAATTAAAAATAGGCATTGAATTTACAAGTTCTCTCTCTCTCTCTGTATATATATATATATATATATATATATATATATATATATATATATATATATATATATAAGGGCGGATCTAAAGGGGGCTAAGGGGCTATAGACCTCCCTTGACGCTCAGGTTTACACGGGATAAAATGGGCTTCAATTCAGTTTTACACTGGATAAAACGGCAAATAATGGTTTAGCCCCTCCCTTGATCATATCCTGGATCCGCCACTGTATGTATAGATATAGATATAGATATAGATATAGATATAGATATAGATATAGATATAGATATAGATATAGATATAGATATAGATATTACCACGTGTATTAAGTAAAAAAGGAGAAACATATGCAATTTAAATTACATTTGATGCTGTTCTAGAAATACATTGCTTTCTTTTAAAGACATTAATGAGTATGTCGAGTTTTTTAATAATTAATAAAACAGGAACCAACTATCAAAATTACATTATTTTTCAAAGTCAATATGACGTAAGTGCTACAACACAAATATACACAGTAAAAAAAAAATAGAATAGATACGATTTGCTACTAATTTTTAATTTATCCCATTCAACATATGATTGCCTGCATCAGCATTCGAATTGAATGCAAAAAAAAAAAAAAAAAAAAAATCATAAAATAAAATAAAGAAAAAATTGAAACAATAGCAATAAATAGAATACAGATTTTTTTTAAAAAAAATAGAGTATATGTAATTTTTTTATTCTTTTGAGCAATTAAATTGAGAATTAAGGGGAAAAATAAATTACTGACAATTACGCAATTTAAGCAGAAACGAAAATGAAAGAAAAATAATTAATTTGTTAATGACTGCTGGAGATAGAGGGAGAGAGAGAGAGAGAAAGAAAGAAAGATTATTGGAGTGCAAACAATGTTGGTACTTTTTGTTTTCATTTGTTCAGCATTATTCGATAAAAATTTAAATAGGATGTAGAAAATATACAGCTCATGAAGTAAAAATTAAATGATGATTTAAAAGAAGAAAAAATTAAAAGAAAAAAGCGGGACTTATGGAAGAAGAGGGAGAATTCTATTCAAATTACATTTTTTTTCCACAGCCATATTTGGACATTGGATTCGAATTATTCCTTAGGAAAAACTCAACAAGGAAAAAGATATGTATGGGTTCCAGCTCGCTTCTGTCCTGATACCGATTTCCGGATTTACATATAAGCTAAAGAAGCTATAGCTTACGGCAAGGTGACCAGAACTTTTACTTTCAAAAACGGGACGCATACGGGCTCAGCAGTTTTTTCAATTTACAAAATACACAAGTAAGAATGATAACACAGCATTTCTAACTTAAGTACTACCCAACAATACTTTTAACTACTTCAACACTCAGAATTCCCACTCAATTCCCACTAGAACCACAGAACACTCAATTCTCATTTGAATATTCAGAAGTTCTAGGCACGGATGAACCTTCACAATGAGTGTTGGTATGGAAGAGTGTAGTATTAGCATTGACCATTTATATTTTGAATAATAATTACGGGACACCTGGGTCATGTTTGCTTAAAAATGGAACATTTAGGCGTCCCGTTTGAGAATCAGAAAAAAACGGGACAGCGGTTGAAAATAAGGGACTGTCCCGGCTAAAACGGGACGTCTGGTCACCTTGGCTTACGGTCCTACTTGCTTGGGGACCCCAAAAATTTAATTGAAAAACACCTGATTGTAATGTAATTTCCAAGTAACAAGAAAGAGAAACGCACACACAACAATGGTGTTTTGTATTGTCATGTAATAGGCTTTATTTCTCAGTCCCACTTGCAATGTAATCTGACCCCTGTTATCCAGCCCTTCTCATAACGAATCTCCCGCTCCCCAGCCCGGCTTGTAATGGGTCCTTGTTTCCTTTAGATATTCATTAGGTCCATAAATTAGCATATAGCATATATTCAAACCTGACAATGACAAACCTCGACATTTTGTCGCTGAAAAAGAAAGCTTGACGTATAAAGGGCCCCTTTCAATAGCTTAGGGCCCCATCAAACCTAAATCCGGTACTGCCTGAGCCTGATACTATAAATAATCCTTTTAAACTATTGATAAACAAAAATTATTAATCACACCATGTATTAACCGTTACCTTTATTTACTAATTAAAATTTTTAACTACTACAAAGTGGTAGTAAATTTAGCAGTCATTATTTCGACGACTTAATGTCATAGGAGCTTATCTGCAAACAGTTACTTTTTCAGAATCACGAGAAGAATTTTTTTTCGTACTTAATTTTAGTTTTGATAATACAAAATGCTTTTTATTTTGTCAATGATTTTTTACAAGGAAGTTTGACTTATAATACTAGCCAACAGTGAAAATGTAACTGGAATGAAATAGATGTTTGTTAACTACATCGACCACGCTGATAACGAAAACGACAATGAAAAACTGGAATTAGCTCTCGTTTCCAAGTTAAAGGGGGGAGGGGTGTATTTCTTATATTTTATTAGCATTCATTGTCAATCCCTTCCCATATAGGCTTCAAGTCCCGCTGATTGTAGACAAAGTGATTAAGTTTCCTGCAGGCAACAACAGCTGCATGTACTTTGTCGCTATTTTTAGCCCGGGCTCGTAGCAACAGGGGGGGGGGGAGTGAAGCATGTTTCATTTAAGCGTAGTTTCTGTCTGTTACAAGCTGTGTTGTGTTCTTATGCTGAAAGAACGTGTTATTGAAGTGTAGTTAGTGCTTGTGGTCATTGTAATTCCTGTGATTCAATATGCCTCGCAAATGCGTAAACAGTGCTGACTATTTTTGTTACATTTGCGGACAGTCTACATTGAAATCGCAAAGGAGGCCAATAACGCCATATATTAGGAAGGCGTACAGACTGTACTTTGGATGTGAAATCGGTGACCAGGACAAGACCTGGGCTCCTCATGTATGTTGCACATCTTGTGTCTCGAGTCTTCATTTGTGGTTAAACTGTAAAAGATCTTCCATGGGCTTTGCTATACTCATGACCCGGCGAGAACCATCAAACCATGTGGATGATTGTTACTTTTGTATGACAACTCCACTAACACGGAGTTTTTGGTATTTCCAAAAAGAAAAAGACTTCCTTGATATATCCTAAAATACCGTCGATCATGCGACCAGTGCCTCACGGAGATGGGCTGCCTGTTCCTGTTCCACCTGATTGTGATAGTGACGAGGGCGTTAGTGAAACTAGTGCTGCACCATCACCTTCAAAATCCAGTTCTTCGAAAGATCCTGATTTTGTGTGTAACGATGAGTGTACAGAGAATCACAATATAACACAGTGTGAACTTAATAATCTAGTGAGAGATCTGGAATTCCGAAAGATAAAGCTGAACTATTGGCGTCAAGCTACAACAATGGAATTGCCTTAATAAGACGGTAAATGTGACTGCATTTCGTAACCACCATATGTCATTCCTTCCATTTTTCGCAAGTGAAAAGAACTTGGTATTTTGTAATGATGTAGAGGGACTAATGGCAGCTATGGGCATTGACTATACAAGAGATGAGTGCAGGTTGTTCATCGACTCCTCCAAAATAAGTCTCAAATGTGTCCTCCTGCATAATGGCAACGTGCAACTATCGATTCCGATTGGGTATGCACCTTACATGAAAGAAACATATCATAACATGAAACAATTATTATTGCGATTGAACTATGACAAGTTTAAATGGCAGATTTCCGGGGATCTGAAAGTCATAGGCATGGGCTACAACAGGGCCACACCAAATACTGTTGCTTCCTGTGCCTCTAGGATAGCCGCGCCAAAGTACTTCATTATAAAAAGAAAGATTGGCCTAAGCGTTAATCATTTGAACCAGGACCTTACAATGTTATGCACGAAGCACTTATCGAATCCAAGAACATAATTCTCCCTGCTCTTCATGTAAAACTGGGCCTAATGAAAAACTTTGTTAAGGCCATGGACAAAACTGGGGAAGCATTTCTCTATTTGCGCGAGAAATTGGTGAGGCGAAAATAAAAGAGGGGATTTTTGTGGGTCCCCAGATACGTAAACTGTCCAAAGATGAACCAAGATTTCAACACCATCCTGACAGGTGATGAAAAGTTAGCTTGGGATGCCTTTGTTCAAGTATCAACAAACTTTTTAGAAAATAAAAGGACAGAAAACTATAAGGATCTTGTGGCAAAACTTCTGCACTGCTATGATAGACGGGTGTAACATGTCCTTAAACTTATATTTCTTAGATTCCCACTTGGACTTCTTTCCTGACAACTGTGGTGCTGTTAAGTGACAAGCACGGGGAATACTTCCACCAGCAAATTTTGGACATGGAAATGAGATACCAGGGAAAGTGGAATCCATCAATGATGGCTGATTATTGTTGGACACTAATCAGGCAATCACCAGCAGAAAACTACAAACCCTAGGCAAAGCGGTTGCGCCTTCAGTGACCTTCCTCCGAGGGATAACAACAAGGTAAATACACGGATAAGCTTATATAGGCAATAACGTAAAACTATAATAACTTCAGAGCGAGAGCTAATCTTGCATTTTCATTAACATTTTCATTATCAGCACACCCGAAAACATAAAGATTAGCTGTTAGTCAGGTTCCTTAGGGGCCAATCATGGTGTCCCGTGTGCAGTTTGATGGTTAAGTATTGCGAGTGCTTTCATCTTTTCAGGTGCATATTGAAGAACACGAAAAGCGATGGTGGAGGTCTGAGGTCCGCGACTGACCAATATGGCGGCCATTTCAAGATGGCGACCAAGCTAGGTTTAAAAACCGCTGTATCTTGTTTACCTCTCATCCGATTTTGATGCTCTTTTTTTAAAATTGTAGGTCTATATTAAAGCTATATTTAATGTTATTACACATTTTACGCTAAATACAATAGTTTTCTAGGTATTTCGCAAAAGCCAATTTTTGAAAAAAAATGTTTTATGTTTATTAAAACAAAAAAATGTTTTCTGTTTATCAGAAAAAAATAGTATTGCGAGTGTTTTCATCTTTTCAAGTACTTCTTCAAGAACACGAAAAGCGATGGTGGAAGTCTGAGGTCCGCGACTGGCTAATATGGCGGCGAATTCAAGATCGCGGACCGGTATTGGACCTCAGACTTCCACCATTGCTTTTCGTGTTCTCCAAGAAATACTTGAAAAGATGAAAACACCCCCAATATTTAATCATCAAACTGCACATGGAACATGTTAATGAACCTGACTATAACATGAAATTAGAAATTGTACATCCATGAGGAAATTTGTATTCTGTTCGAAAAATCCAGGCGTTCATTAAAAACTTTTATTCTGACGAGTCAATACGATATGTAAAATATATAAGTTATAAGTTGAAATGAATAATTTATGAATTGTTAATTGTACTACTAAATAATTATACCATAATTTACAGTATTTAAGACTAATAGTTTCCACTTTCTGGGCCCTTTACTCATTGTCATTTTCGTCAAACTCTTCTTCATCACTGTCATCAAATTGTCCACATTCCTCATTTGAAGGATTGTCACAATTTTGTTCATTTCCAGAACAGCTGCACATCTCTGTACATGGAATTCCATGCCTGAAACACTTACAGGGGGTGCACAACGTGATTGCACACACGAACATTTTATGGTTGACATAATTTCTAGAGGTCCACAGCGAAGCTCACTCATCTCTGTAACAAACTGACCATTTTCCAACTTCCAACCACATTCTAATGCAGATGGGAGGCAAGGTGTAGCAATATCTGATGTATTCCAAATCATTGCCTGCAAATGTGCTCTTCTAACTTCAGGACGAAATGAAAATAAAGTTGGAGGAAAACTGGCCCCTTCAACTTGTTTTTTTTTTTTTTTTTTTTTTTTAAATAACCACCATCTTACTTCACTTAACTTTTAAAGATTCGGCTCTTGTAAGTACACTGAACAAAGATACTCTTCCAAACCATTGTAGATTTCATCTGAAACATGCAAAGTTCTGCCAAGAAATGAAAGTGCGTGAAGCACTATTTCATTTGCTTCCACGAAGTGGTTCCAAAAAGTAGTTTTTGTTTTTCCAGAGAAAGCACCAGTGACATCAGTACCAGATATAGCATGCATCCCAGTCAGTGCATTTGTTCGCTGTGGTCCCAGTTTCGCATACATTTTCTGTACCTCAATTTTCCGAGGTTTAGGTCTAATGAGAAGAAAGAATGTTTTCGTTGGGGGCTGTGGATACCAACTGATGAGCAATACTAATACATCAGTGTCAGGGTAGAACACATTTATGACTTTTGCACCTCTTCCAGTGGCACGTAAGGCATGCAAGATAATTTTCGTGTCAGCCTCTTCTTGAGTAGTTTTCAAATCTGATACAACTAACTTTGATGCTTCTGCAGTATCCTTGTAGGACACAATGATGATTTTATTGTCGTCATTAGCCTTTTTGATTAGTTCTTTACTTAAATACTCCGTCAGGGATGCCTTAGTCTATATATGTGAAAGCAGTTTCTTAATGGGAACTGATTTGATGCTGGTGTGAGCCTCAATTTTATATTGAACAGGTGGTTTTCTATGTTGACGACGGTCACGACAAGCATATTTCAATGAAGTTTCGAGATGTGTCAAATACAACATGAACTTCAGAGTAATGCCCATATTTCGAAAGATTTTTCTGCAGAACTGATTTGCTAAGTCTGACACATTCTTTGCATTATTCTCCAACTTCAGAGAATTGAGCTCTGCCATTCCATCTACGATTGCAACTGACATTACTGGACTGTCAGGAACTGCAACTTGTGATTCATCAGGATTTTCGCATGTTTCCTTGTCTTGAAGCTATTCTAAATGATGAAGGAGCTTGCTCTTAAATTGTATACGATGCATGGACCCATCACTGCAAAACATAGATCTTGGAACGACACTCAGCTCATATATACCGATACAGTCATCTAATTTTAAATCTGTTCGTGCTCGACACAAAAGAACAAGTCTAGCAAACAACTTTCTGTCCTCCTTAACCTCCACTACCCCCTCTTTAGTTTGCACTTTTACTTTCTTTCCCATCGAATTAGACAGTTTAAGTTTCTTCTGGGGAAGAGTATCCCAAAACTTTCTTGTCCGTAGCATTATCAGCTCTTCCGCAAAAGACTTGTCCTGTGCTAATCCCTGGACTGGCATGGAAGTGACATCATTGACAATCTCAGGTGGTGCGACAGTCATTGTTACAAGGTTGATCAGGTCATTACCTTCATGTTTGAAAGGGTTTACAAAATTCTGGGCACACAGAGTCATCTTGGTCAAATTATTTTGGTAGCGAGATGACTTCGATCGGCTTACCTCATGATGAGTCTTTCCTTCTGAACACCTGGAACACGTTCTGTTACTTCTAAACAAATCTTAGCTAGTTCAGGTGTTACCGAAAAGAATTTGGTGAGGGTCTGTAGGCTTTGTGTTATGCCTACTACTCCACCTGATACCTTCATTTTTCGGATTTCCTGTTCAAGAGCTTCATCAGATCTAAGATTACAAAATAAGACTTCAGATTTATTTGGAGCCCGTACGTTCCTAATATTGGTCCAAGTTTCTGTATCTGATGTCTTTAAAAATTTCATTTCAGCTGTATGCAAAGCACATAATGCATTGTAGTTTCGCATATTCATGGCAAAAAAAAAAAAAAAAAAACTTTGTGAACTCCAAAGCTACTAACCTTAGATCGCAGTCACGACTTCAAATTGCTCTTAAAAAAGCCAGCATTGTTCTTAACAAACTTTAAAGTTAGAAGTTGATTCCGTGAACATGCTTTTTCACAGAATTCATCAAGCTTTTCAAGCGTGTTTTCTTCAACCAAGGCAGTGTTGAATTGATGATTCTTTAAGGATACTTTTTCACTGTCTCCTTTTTGCTACGCTTTCCATAGATTTGTTGCATGTGGAGACATTGTTTGTTTAAGGTCTTTTTTAAGGTCCCTGGAGTGCCATTCCACTTGCTGACTGAACAATGCATGAAGTGTCAGTATATGAGCTCGAAGTGATCGCCGTACAGGTTTCCCTTCTAACATTCTCTTGACGATATTTTCGCTATATATCCCACTTTCAACCCAAATCTCAGGAGTACCACTTTCGTCAATATAGCTACCTATAGCTCTTAATTCTGCCATTCAAATATGCAAGTCCCCAGGTATCAAAACCCAATTTTCCTTCGCAATAGTCATTTTTAAATGAAGTAGTGGTCGATATATGCCCAGGCCAGCTGTGACAACCAATTTCTTAGACTGACTTTGAACTTTTTTATTTACTTTCTCCAAATGACTCATCACAGAGTACAACACAGTAACATTGGTTTATGTTTCTGGAAATATTGACATTATGTTATTCGTTTTTGCATTGCTTTTACCTACCATTAAATTATGTGTAGACCATGTTAGAGGTAGCCCAGACTGATTGCTGGCACTACTTTCAATACCAATGCAACCAGTTAACATCCACACAAAATCTTTGGTCGCAACAGAAATTAAAAGTCCAGGCTTTTTTCTGGTGGGGGGTCTATAGAGATAATGGACTATTAGGTTTCAACAACTTAGGAATAAGCAAGGGCTGCATTGAGTATACTGAGTTTGGTAACTCTCTATTTTCCTTCCTAACAGAGATATCTAGAACATTTTTTTAAAAATACACTCAAACAAATTTACTACACACAAACAATATAAAAATTTCACACAATTCTATTAATGTTATACTATAATCCTTAAAAACATTGTATTTAGCGTAAACTGAGTAATAACATCAAATATAGCTTTAATAATGACCTAAGACAATTAAAAGAAGATCATCAAAGTCGGGCGAGAGGTAGCCGAGATACAGCGGTTTTTAAACCTAGCTTGACCGCCAACTTGAATGCGCTGCCATATTAGCCAGTCGCGGACCTCAGACTTCCACCATCGCTTTTCTTATTCTCCAAGAAGTACTTGAAAAGATGAAACCACCCGCAATACTATTTTTTCTGATAAACAGAAAACATTTTTTTTTGTTTTAATAAACATAAAACTTTTTTCAAAAATCGGCTTTTGCGAAATACCTGGAAAACTATTGTATTTAGCGTAAAATGTGTAATAACATTAAATATAGTTTTAATATAGACCTGCAATTTAAAAAAAAAAGAGCATCAAAATCGGATGAGAGGTAAACGAGATACAGCGGCTTTTAAACATAGCTTGGGCGCCATCTTGAATTCGTCGCCATATTGGCCAGTCGCGGACCTCAGACCTCCACCATCGCTTTTCGTGTTCTCCAACTTGCGTCTGAAAAGGTGAAACCACCCGCAATACTTAACCATCACACTGCACACGGGACACGTTAAGGAACCTGACTATGTTCTCATACCAGTTACAGAAAAAAAGTAAAAGTTTGCTGGCTAGTGTAATCATTTCACAGAATGAAACATTCGAGCTCTGATATGTTACAAAGGTTCGTATCTAAAGAAAGAAAACATTTTTTGTAGATACGTTCCTATGACACTAAAGCCGTCGATTTGCAATTATACAAAAAAGTTACAGAGTACTCGATTCACAGATAATGACCAAAGATAGTCAATAGAACGAAGTGTCTTTTCATTTCAATTTTATTTTCATTGCACCAGGTACAGCCAAGACAAACAGGCACCAATCGACACTATTGTTAATCGTAATTTCTTTAAAGTAAAGCAGTTTTAATTGTTTAGCCTTTATGAATATTCAGTGGTTTTTTTTAGGAAATTTTCATTTACTTAGTTACCAACATTTTATATGCTTGAGAAACTACAGGATGATATTTAAAGCTCACGGATTTCATTTGCGTCTAGAATTTCTAACTGAAGTCCGATTTTCATATGATTTGTGGCAAATGATCAAGAAGGATCGGAGATTTATGGAACTATGCTTACTGGTTTAAATTCATCCTTGGTAATATCGACCACGTCTCTAGAAAAAACAGCAGATATTCGCCAGTGTACTTTACAATTGGAATTAGTTGCGGTGCAGTGTGAAGATTTGAGTTTTCTTCGTTAGATGGCAATCTTTCAAAGGTCAATAAGAAACAGGAAACTGGGCCATTGTATTGGGAATTGTGATGCACAGTTCTATGCTACTATGTGAATATGACCAGTGCTACGCAAAGGGCATTTAGGAACAAATTTGAGTAACGTTCTGCCCCAGACAGGAACATAATATGGTCGCTACTAAATAAGTTGGAAAACACATGATCGGTTCTATGTGAGACAGGGAAGCATCGAACCCCACGGGAAGGTTTTGTGGAAGATGTCAGTTATCGATTCCTTAGGTCGCCCAAGAAATCTCTCCATCGATTGTCGCAAGAAACCGCCTATAGCTATTCAACATGTGATTTATGAGTATTACCAATAACACTTAATTTGTATTTGCAATTTCGCTTCATAAATCCAAAACCTTATTCCAAATGTAAGGTACAGTAGCGAACATTTGCTGTTTTTCACGAGGCATGGCTGATATTACCTCTGATGAATTTAAAGCAGTAAGCATAGTCCCATAAATCTCCCATGCTTTCTTGATCATTTGCCACAAACTTTAGGAATATCGGACTTTAGAAAATCTAGACTCAAATGAAATCCGTGAGTTTTAAAAATAATTGGCAGTTGTGTCTCGAAACGGTAGTCTTCCGATTAGAACATCAATGTTGCTGGAACTGAATATTTTACTGAAAACATGGTTTATACATATGTTTTATATACACAATTACATTTGCTCATCTTGAACACACCAACCTTTCGGAAATTTCGTTGTTGGAGGAACAACGCATCAGAAACGCTGAGAAATCATTCTCTTAACGAACAGTGCTCGTCTATAAACCGAAGAAGTAACCCGACTAGTTATTCTCTTCTGTAGAACAGTGTGTACTCCAACAACTCCATACTAAGATTGATCATAATACAAAGATTGTTAACCTATGATGCACAGTGAATTCAGAAGAAAATGTCATCTCAAGCATATTATGAATTTTAGAAGAATTCCCATCTACAACATCTTCACCAGGTGATAATCCCTTGGAGCAGTTAGCCTCTCATTTACCTTCGAATATAGCGTGGAAAAGTGTGAACAGTAAAAACATGAAAGCTTATAAGTGAACCACGATCAAAAGGGCATTTCGTAGAAAATCGTCAAATAAACTTTTCTAAACGATAGATTGGATTGGAAAGTTTGTGACCTGACCTACAGAATTAGAAAATATATGGATAAGTTAGGTTTTATTTTTCCACGTAATCACACTCAACCGAGATATACAGTATTTACGCCACCTTTCCGGTAACGCTTCAATAATACTTTTTAAAAAAAATGATGCAAAATATCCCAGTACAGCAGTTTTCACCTCTGCATCCGAAGAAAATCGCTGATCACCCAAAAACATTTTTATGTTTCTAAATAAGTGAAAGTCTGAAGGGGCCAGATCAGGCGAATAGGATGGATGCGACAATAGTTCGAACACACAAGAATGAATTTATGCCATGAATGCAAATTGCGTGTAAAGGCGCGCATTTAATGACAGCTCGATGCTCGATTTTCTTCATGCCACAAATTTCTGTCACTTCCGCCAACTTAGCGCTTTATAAACTCCTCACCTGAAACAATGGAGAAATGAAATTTTACACAGTGACTACCACCAAATATAGCTACGCAGCTGATGTATACAAACATAAAATAATTGTTTCCTCCCTAGTGAGGCCACGAACTTTCCAATCACCCATTATTTTGAGATTCTAACATAAGTTTTATGGAAATTGTGAGTTCGGGCGTTTTTTTCTTTTTTAACAACCCAGATTGCCAATAAATCTTCATTGTCCAGGTAATGGTACACAAAAACACTGCATTTGCGCATAAACTCGTTCAAAATTTCGTATCACACTTGAATCGGTTTCCTCGTAAGTGGCATGGATCTTGTACAGCAACAAGTTTTAGGTTTAACTCCAATTTTCGGAAAGTATTGGTGCTTACTTTTACACTTTACAACGAGATACTTTGTATCGGTTGATAATTACTTGTATCTTGGGCAAAAAGTGCTTCTACACAAGCACTATACGTGATATAATGTTACTTAAAAAAAATAACAAAAGAAGAATGTTTTTAAGATATAGGAAATATACATTATTATTGTATAGTTGGTTGCTATGTAGTTGTTTATAGATACTCAATGGACATGTTATGGTTGCAAGTCAGTTTGTGTGAATATACGTTAAAAGAGTATCAACGAATAAATTATCTAATACTTATCATGGACTTGTAATTTCAGTAGAAAAGGTGATAATACTAATGAATATAATTACGGAAGATATTTTAAGGTGTAAACGATTATTGCCACTAAAAGATATACTTATATTATTAGCCGAACCAGGGTTAACGGCTACCTTTGGTGAGTCGTTGTAAAATTTTTGGTTTACCTCACCCGGGATTCTTGTAAATTCATATCCCGAAGTCTAAAGTAAGGGTGAATTTACCTCAGTAAGAAGGTTCATGAATACGAACTCAACTATTCTCAGAAGTGGCAGAGTAATCACAAGAAAAATTATGATCGGTGAGATAGTAGAAAATGAAACTGTTGACAGTGTTAACAACGAGCAAAATATAGCTCCCATTACACCCGAAATGTTGACATTAGAAGACAAAATTTTAATGGCATTACAGCGACAGGAACAAAGCCGAAAAGACGATATAGAAGCCGTGAAGCAAAATTTGGCTCAGATGTCCAACGAATTGAGTAGAGGATTGGAACAAATAGATCAAAAATCAGAAGAGACGAAACAATCTGTTATCCAGGCGGTGAGAGACATCACGTTACAGTTTGATGAAAAGCTAAAAAGATTATCTGAAGATTGCCAGGATAATTACAACCATGTAATCCAAGAAGTCAATTGTGTAAAAAAGGATTTGGAAGTAATAGAATCTTCTGTTCGTCAGCAAAAGATTCAGGTCACAGATAATTCTAACCAAATACGTGCAAATACTCAATTGATATCTACCTTACAAGAGGAAATTAGGACATTACAGATTAAGGACAACGCATATCACAACAACATGGTTGATGATCGTTTGGAGTTCCCTTGTTCACAAGAGATGACCTCGCATTCACCCGCAGCAGATCAACGTGGACCTTACGTTATCTCTTCTTCAAGTAATCCTTCCGATGAGGACATTATTTTGGAAAGAATTCATCCAAGGAATACAGATGGGCGGAAAAGAGATGGTGGAACCACGCATAACACAGTAGGTAGAAATTGTCACTCAACACGAACACGAAATGGTGAAAGGAATGTAAAGTTAAGTGTAAAGATGAGCGAAATACGTGCTATGAGTAAGTTTAGTGGTAAATGTAATGAAAATGCTACTTCTTTCCTAGAAAAATTTCAGGATGAATGTAGTATAATGTGTATAGATAAATCGCAATATATGAAACTAATCCCTCATTTATTACTCCCACCATGTTCTTTATGGTTTAAAGCAGTACGGGATCACGTCAATACATATGAGGAATTCAAAGCAGCGCTGATTGCAAATTACGAAAACGACTTTTTACTTGCAAACAGAGATGACACGATTAGAAACCAACCTTTTAATCCTCGCTTGCACAAATCTGTTGTTGATTTTGTTGTAAATACGTATAACGAATTAAAAGTCGTAAATCCGTTGCAATCGGAATCTAGAGTGATTGCATCTATTCGAAATCTACTACCGTTTAAATTACAACAAATCCTGTTTTCTACGCAATGCATGAGTTTTAATCACCTATTAATGCTTGTCCAATGTTATGAAACTCAATACCATGCACAGAATCATCAAGCGGGATCAGGCAAAATTAAAAACAATTCAGATCACCTTGTACCTGTTCGGAATCTAAATATCCGTAATGCAGACAATACGGAACGTAACCTAACTCGAGCAAATTTAAACAATCAGAACGAGCAAAATAGGCAAAGATATGTTGGGAATCCACCTAACCTAATTAATCGTGACAATTCTTATGTCAGATCACTTAATCGAAGTAGACTCAAAAACAGTCGAAATACATGGCGAAATTCCAGAAATACAGTAAACTACATGGATAGACGTAATCGTAATTCAAGAGATGGCACTTCGTACCAAAATCAAAACAATGACGCAATTCATGTACAAAATAATGCGGAACATAATCACGATTGTGCAGTACAATGTACTTTATTAGAATCATATGCAAGTACGAATTTAAACTGACTGCAGTTGATGTAGTAAGGGTTAAACCCATATCAGTTATAGATTCTTATGAACATTTATCTTCAAATTTATGTGTTAATGTCAATAATGAAAACAACCCTTATGACTTTGAAGTACAACACATTAAAGGAGTAGGTAATGGACCTGTAGATACTTTATTACTTCTGTTTCAATAAATGATAATTTTCAAATGATTTCAATTCATTCTTGTTAATGTGAAGAATTATAATTCGATTCATAATTGATTAAAAGCAAAGGTTATTTATATTATATTGATTTGTGTTGAAACTTAATTGTCAAAGATTATGTTAAGTATAAGGTTCATTCTATTAAGCTAATTATCCGACGACTGTCTACATGCGCCACCTTATATGTTACTCGCATAAGATTCTTCTGTATTATGACGCCTTATTGATACGATGTATACTGTAAAATATCATCTAAAGTAATTACTATATAACGCGCCCTAGAAAGATCAAACATTGTTATCATCACCGTTTTTAATAATGATTGAAACTGTTGATCATTGTAATGTGTTTTAAAATGAAATTATTTCTTACGTTTTTGACTTCGCACCCTTCGTTGATTATATTAGTAAGCGACGACGTTTTTATAATAAAAGATAAATATTAATGAAATAAAAGACTTATTATAAATGTATTTATATGAAGGAAACTTAATGAAGTTATATACGAGGGTCGATCAAAATGTAAAGTACATAATTAATATAATATCATTATTATAAACGGACCAGTGGTTCTTAAATATAAAAATCAAGCTACCTTGTAACTTTTATATTCAGTCCCATCATCGGGCGACATTTTATACAACGAGATACTTTGTATCGATTGATAATTACTTGTATCTTGGGCAAAAAGTGCTTCTACACAAGCACTATACCTGATATAATGTTACTTAAAAAAAATAACAAAAGAAGAATGTTTTTAAGATATAGGAAATATACATTATTATTGTATAGTTGGTTGCTATGTAGTTGTTTATAGATACTCAATGGACATGTTATGGTTGCAAGTCAGTTTGTGTGAATATACGTTAAAAGAGTATCAACGAATAAATTATCTAATACTTATCATGGACTTGTAATTTCAGTAGAAAAGGTGATAATACTAATGAATATAATTACGAAAGATATTTTAAGGTGTAAACGATTATTGCCACTAAAAGCTATACTTATATTATTAGCCGAACCAGGGTTAACGGCTACCTTTGGTGAGTCGTTGTAACTTACACAAATCATTTTGTTCATCTGAGAAAGATCTATCGCTTGGTATGTCTCTCATCTATGGAGAGCTTATTCCTGGCTAAACGCCTATCGTACACATCTTTCGCGTGTGAGACCTGGGTTCGATTTCAGGAGGGAGCTCTTGTGGTTCAGATCCCACGTTAAACTGTAGGTCCATGTCTCATATAGCCTCCTTACTGAAAGGGACGCTAAACTCAAAACCACATTACATGCATCTCATCTTTGGATTTTTTGACATTAAATGCTAATAATATTGAAAAATCTAAAAAATATACTGTAAAAGGAGAGCACTTCGACAGATTTTCAGTGATTTCTGTATTGCAGAATCCATGCAGTGGACGTTGCAGAAATCATTGTTAGTAGTTACACTAGTCAATATAGGCTATGAACTTATGATAATAGACCATTCTCATAAGCCAGCAATAAGGCTATTAAAATGCTATTATAAACATGTCGATATAGCCGGGGTTATCGGAGTAATTTCGACACTCCTTGAGAAATAATCTCTTGTTAAAATTGACTCCTAATGAAGCGAATTTTGACAACAGAGAATCTAACTGACAAAGCGTTATTGTGGTTCTTTGGCAAAAAAATAGAACGTGATTCTTTGATGACAGGAATTAGGACCTCGCTAACCCACCGGAAGATAGCTCTGCTGTCAATTCGGTCTGAGGGTGTGCACTCTTACTTGGCTTCTTCAGGCCAACCTTCACACCAGTTCTGATACATATTCTGGAGTGTATAATCAATGAAAGGTGTCCAGCGGCCGTTCCGCAAGTCACGAGGGACATTGTCAACTTAGAGTGCTACATTCTTTGATGCCCCACGTGGTATAGCCGCCTTCTTCAAACTGGGGTTGTCCGTTACATTGGCCTCATCGCAGTTATAAATGTTCTATGGTGTAGTGGTTATTAACCTCTTTTTGATGTGGTTGTACAACTGCTGAACATCATCAAAACTCATAGACGCCCTCGTAGAAATATTATTTCTAAGCTAAACAACAGTGTTCCAGGTGTGTTTAGAATGTGTTTTGTACTTCAGTAAAATTGGAAACGAATTGATAGTTCAGTAATACGTGCAAGGTTGTCTTCAGAAGGGAATATACGTCACGGGGTTTCCAACTTGTGAGGAAAAGTCCTTGTTTGGCTTTGTGAAGAAGAATCTACTTTTATGAGTCTGTATGAGGAGACGTATTCTCATTTGAGATGTGTGAGGAAAAAATCCTTGTTTGCGGTTGTGAAAAATAATACGCTTACAATGTATGAGGCTATGAGAGAAAAATATTCATATTAAGCAGTGCATGAGGAAACTATGTTCTTTGGAAATGTATAAGGGAAAGTATCGTTACTTATAAGTGAAGAAACTAACTTTGTATGGAATTTATAAGAGGAAAAATCGTTATTTGGATTTGTGAAGAAGAATCTACTTATATGAGTTTGTATGACGAAAAGAATTCTCATTTCAGGTGTGTGAAGAAAAAAATCTTTGTTTGGGGTTGTGAAAAAGAATACACTTACAGTATATGAGGCTGTATGAGAAGAAAAATAAATATATTAAATGGTGTTTGGGAAAACAATCTTCTTTTGAAGTGTGTGAGGAAAAGTATACTTACTTGGAAGTCTGTGAAGAAAATTACTTTATGGACTTTGTGAGGGAAAAAATCCTTGTCCGGATTTGTGAAGAAGAATATACTTATATGACTGTGTATGAGAAAAAGTATTCTCATTTGAGGTGTGTGAGGAAAAAGTCCTTGTTTGGGTTGTGGAAAAGAACGTACTTACAGTTTAGAGGCCATATGAGAAGAAAAATATCCATAAATAGTGGTATGTGTGAGGAAACCGCCTTTCTTTGAAATGTTTGAGGAAAAGTATCCTCACTTGGAAGTATGTAAAGAAAATAACTTTGTATGGGAAGTGTGAGGGAAAATTCCTAGTTCTGATTTGTGAAGAAGAATCTACTTATATGAGTCTGTATGAGGAAAAGTATTCTCATTTTAGATGTATGAGAAAAATATCCTTATTTGGGGTTGTAAAAAGGATATACTCACAGTATAAGCCTTTTGTGAGAAGAAAAATATCCATATTAAGTGATGTGTGTGAGGATTTGTGAGGGGAAAATCCGTGTACGAGTTCGTGAAGAAGAATCTACTTATGAGTCTATATGAGGAAATGAGTTCCCATTTAGGGTGTGTGAGGAAAAGATCCTTGTTTATGGCTGTGATAAAGAAGGTGCTTATAGTATAGGGTTTTTATGAGAAGAAAAATATTCTCACTTGGAAGTATGTGAAGAGAATAACCTTGTTTCAGACGTGTGACGGAAAAATCCTGTTATATGAGTCTGTATGAGGAAAATTATCATTTCAGGTGTGTGAGGAATACATCCTTGTTTGCGGTTGTGAGAAATAATATAACATATGAGAACAAAAATATCCATATTAAATGGTGTGTGAGAAACCATTTTTAAAAAAGTATCCTTACTAGGAAGTGCGTGAGGAGAATAACCTTGTATAGATTGTTTGTTTGGGATCTGTGAGAAATAGTAACCCATTTGAGAGGGAGGGAAAGAAGATATATAGCTAGCTTTTTCTACGCGAAAGTTTAAAAGTATGCCAAATAATTTAGGACGTTCGTTTTAATACACAGCAAAATTAATAATGGAGTTAATTGACAATCGAGGGAGAAAG
This sequence comes from Thermobia domestica, assembly GCF_964235325.1. Classification (NCBI taxonomy): domain Eukaryota; kingdom Metazoa; phylum Arthropoda; class Insecta; order Zygentoma; family Lepismatidae; genus Thermobia; species Thermobia domestica. The sequence continues at coordinate 36,443,289 of NC_137471.1, forward strand.
TAATGCTAAATTTATGGCATAACTATGCTCATCATTAAACATATGTGTGTGTGTCATGATTATTATTTGTTTAAGCGTTATGAAACCTTTTTGTAAATTTCCTGCAAATAATAACACATCAAAAAGGCGATCATAACAACAATATAGAGCGATGATAAATTCTCACATGTCACATACATTGTTGTCACGTGTTAACGTTCGTATGAGCGATCAAGCATCATTTTTTTCACTGTTCATAATAGTTTTTTCTTTCTTTCTTTACATAATTAATCACGTACATAAAACGCATACAAATAAAGCATTCTTTTGCACATGGCGCGTATTGGAAAAACACCTGATGCATTTAACGATAGGCTTAATGGGTAAACATATGAACGTTATAGCGCTACAATGATTAAAAAACAATGCCTTCCCACTGATATTGGCTCAGCTAATTTATTGACTTGTCAATTTTAATTGAGAATGGTATTAATTAAAAAATAATAATATAACGTATACACATATAAATACTTTATTAGTCGCACACTTGACGAATTTTAAAAAGATAAGAAAATGGCGGATATATATATATGATGCTTCAAAACAACACCGACAACATTTGGGAGGTGACAACAAGATAAGGCGAAAAGTATAGGCCAACCTAGGTGCACAAATGCTTCCTTTCGGAGTTATAGGCTGCCGAAAACATGAAAAAATGAACTTTAAAGGTCCATAAGCTCCTATACTATGGGGGGCGCGGTGGCTCAGTGGTAGAGCGTTCACCTCCGGTGCTTGGGGTTCCTGGTTCGATCCCAGCTCGCGCCGTGTGGACTTTGTGGTGGACAAACACCGTGCTCGTGGGTTTTCTCGGGGTTCTCCCGTTTCCTCCCACTTTCTTCATTCCACCATTTCATTCATTTCTCATAATCACCGTCTCCTTTAGCCTAACCGGCATAACCGTGGGACGTAAAACTAAAGATTTCATTTCTCCTATACTATGAGACGTACCGTAGTTGGGTCAAGACTTCATTTAAGAATTAATATGTGTCCTGTCCAAAAGTACATATTTCAGAATCCTAAGGTATCATCGTCGCGGTGTAGTACGTTGCTTAACCCACCCCTTTATCAGATGGTAACGTCACGTCACAGCTTTTCATTCGCCTAACCAGGAACGCATTGTCTGTATCTCATACTTTAGGGTTGTCCATGAGACTAGACAAAAACCGTTACTAAATACGAGACGAGATAGAAATCTTTCAATAGAAGCAGATATACTTTCCGAGACGAGATAGAACGCTTCCAATAGAACCAGATACACTTTCCGAGCCTAAATAGAGCGCTATCAATAGAACCAGATACACTTTCCGAGACGAGATAGAACGCTCTCAATAAAAGCAGGTACACTTTCCGACATGAGGTAGAACAATTTCAATACAAGCAGATACACTTTCCAAGACTAGATAGAGCGCTTTCAATAGAAGCAATTGCACTTTCCGAGACGAGATAGAACGCTTCCAATGTGAAAAGATACACTTTCCGAGATGAGATAGACCATTTCCAATAGAACCAGACACAATTTCCGAAACGAGATAGAGTGCTTACAATGGACCTGGATACAATTTCCGAGACAAGACAGAGTATTTCCACTAGAATTAGATACAATTTCCGAGACGAGATAGAGCTCTTTCAATACAACCTGAGACACTTTCCGCGATGACATAGAACGCTTTCCGAGACGAGATAGAGCACTTCCAATAGAATCAGATACACTTCCCGACACAAGATAGGGTGCTTTGAATAGGACCCGATATAATTTCCGAGACGAGACAGAGTGCTTTCAACAGGAACAGATACACTTTACAAAAATAGATAGAGTACTTTGAATAGAACCAAGTACAATTTCCGAGATTAGATAAAACGCTTCTAATAGAGCCAGATTTAATTTCCGAAATGAGATGGGGAGTTGTCAATAGAATCAGATACAATTTCTTAGACGAGATAGAGCGCTTTCAATAGAATCAGATACAATTTCTTAAACGAGATAGAGCGCTTTCAATAGAATCAGATACAATTTCTTAGACGAGATAGAGCGCTTTCAATAGAATCAGATACAATTTCTTAGACGAGATAGAGCGCTTTCAATAGAATCAGATACAATTTCTTAGACGAGATAGAGCGCTTTCAATAGAATCAGATACACTTCTCGGGACTAGAATCTCATTCACCCGTTAGAGGCTTAAACTGTTGTCTCGTAGGAAAGTCTAAGAGGAAGTTACTACAAGTTTCCAAGAGGTCCTGCAATCACGAAGTCGAATACGGTATTTACCGTATAAAGTGTATATTTATGTTACAAGCTTCTATATGTAGGAATTTCGAAAGAAAGATTAATGGAAATTTACTTTCAACGCAAAAGTGTACTTTGAAACAACATCCATCGTTGTGATTGCTCGTGTACATGCCAAGAATTAATCCTTGTTGATACTGTCTGTAATAATGCTTCAGTGGACAAACCTTGGTTATTAAACACCTGCCAACCACAGTATATAGACTTACACTGTTTGTTTTGTAGGTTAAACTAAACAGACCTCTACAGCCACAAGTTTTGCTTTTGTTTCCACTGTAAGCTGCTCTTTTCTCGTACTTTCTCATTATAGTGTTCTATGTATTACCGCCTTTATGCAAATTACTTGTATTAACAATACGTGTTTAGTTAGAAGTTGTAACAACAAGGTTTTTGTATAAACTCTAAAAGGTTCCAACGAGAAATGAAACTTTCTGGTTTTCCAGGCCGTTACACAAAATATATTAGAATCTCTTGTCGCTTTCGTTTTTTTGTCAGTTGTTTGTTCTTTTCAAAAAGAACTTTCCGCAACGATTTTCCTATACAGCGCTTTTGAACACATCATTAAGTGTATATGGTTTTGAGTATTTTAGAAAGACTTTTGTGTTTGCTACAGTGTGCATCCTGACATCTTATCTACAGGGTAGCTGTGAACATCGGCGCAAATCTGTCTTCAACACTGGGGGAAAGGGGGGGGGGAGTCCATTCCCATAATCTATTTTTTAAGCGATGTTTGAAATATTTACGAAGTTGAAAAACAATGCTATGTAGGATCAGGAGAGCAGAATTGTCTTCAACGTTGGGAGGTGGGCAGGTTTGAGGCTTATTCTGGGTTACGGGGGAGATGAGACTCATATTACGGTAGATGAATCTGATTTCTGAGGTAAACCTGTTGTATATTATATATCAGGCGATGTAGATGACGTAGTGGTACATAAGAGTATCAGTATTACAAATCAGTGCAGTGAATACATCTGAAATCTGAATACATGCATATTTATAATTGGAATGTTTCTACTTAGTCATCCACAATGATCCACATTAAAATTTTGAGACACTTTGGGGCAACAGTCCCCCTAGTTCCAAGATTGGGGGATATGTTCCCCTCATCCCCTCCGGGATTTGTGCCAATGGTTGTGAAGTCAGTGCCTATTTGCAACAATGATTATTTCCAAAAGTAAACAACCTCTTACAGTTTTATTTCCATTGAATACACTATTAGGGTGTACCACTTGGTTATTAAGTTACATTTCAACGTATGCAACCGCATTTCTCACACACACACACTTCTTTAATCTTTTAGGAACAGAAACCACGGCTCTTCTTAGCATCTCAACTGGAACATTTGCAAACAGTTCACAGATATCTTGTTCAAGACTTTTAATATCCCCTGCTTTTAACTTTTACACCTGTTTCTTAGCCAAATCCCAAAGGAAGAAGTCGCATGGGGTTAGATCGGTGCTGTATGCTGGCCATCCTCTCGGTTCCCGGTGCCAGGGAAATTTCCATCTGCCAGGGAAATTGTCATTAAGCCAGGCTCTCACTGGAATTGCTTAGTAAGGCGAAGCTCCATCTTGCATGAACAGCGGTTCCCTTCCATTTTTTCATTCTTGAATCACAGACCATACGTATGTTAGAAGCATTCCAAGTATTGTTCACTATTCATGGTATTGCGTAGCACGTATGGACAATGAATCTGGTATACGTCATTCCAGTCCAGAAGATTATCTTTGGTCTTGATTGCATTATTTTCATTGTTACATTTAGATTGAAATGTGGCCAATAGTGACAGTTGGGACGTTCAGCGTTGCACCCCTACCTTGCTTTTGCCTCCACCACCTCTGTACTTGCATCTCCGACCTCCAACCTTCATACTTGGCGGTAACCTTAGCTCTGTCTTCTACACTATATACATCAGCCATTTTGCGGTTTTCACTTGATCAATTTCTGAAATTATAAATGGTAAAGCTCATATTAGTAAACAGTATTACACGCCACAACCATCCTCTAGATTAAAAACACGAATTTCGGTAATATATATATATATATATATATATATATATATATATATATATATATATATATATAATATCGGGTTTTCACTTTAAAGGATAATGATGACCTAGATCTGATCAAGAAATAGTGAAAGGTAGCCGGTGAGTGATTCAAAATAGTTCATTAATTATCGAGAATTTAAATCAAAACGCTTCACTGAAGACCTGATTGTCCCATGTTACTAACTTTTATCTTCAACATTTTTGCGTTTCACAGATACTGATACCATTCAGTTGAAACCAAGGATAGAACAAACCACGAAGGCAGTCAGACTCCTCACCCACTACGCCCAGTGCGCCCGAACAGATCCGTGAACCAGAGTGACGCGGATAGAACAAAAGACAAGGAAACATCGTCATATACATAGTACGGTGTTGCTAACGTAATTAAAAATCACACATGATTCTTTCTTCTCCTCAATAAATTGATAATTTTCTTTCTCTATTTGGTGTGTCTTTGTGTGTCAAAACATCGTACTGAAAGATATCTACAAGATTATCAGAATATAAGCGCATTAGAATCACATAGAAGAATACCTACATACCCTTTTTCTTGTAAGAGATTGCCATAGTTTAATATTCAGTTCTATGTTCAGTAGTTTATGAATATATATCAGAACAAAAACGCTTTCTACGCTCAACAGCAACTTTTACACTCTAAACAAAAATTGTTACAAGTTCCCTCGATTAAACTTTGACAATTCTTCAAAACAAAATATGTAGTATTTCTTTCAGTGATTCTGACGCGATTATGCGCTGTTAAACTTTGCAGTTATCTTTCAGTGTAATACTTTGGCAACAAGGAGGAAGAAAATTATATATTTAGTGAGAAGACAAAGAGAGATAGAGAGTGAAAGAAATCAAAGAGGATGGCGTTTCTTAGAATTACACTAACAGCCTTATACATAGTGTTCATTTGTATGATAGTGTTTCATTGTCTCAGAATCACACCGGATCTGCCTGGGTCACCAGGTCCGTTTGGGTTACTTCGGATCATGTGTCCGATTAAGTCACTAGGTCAGACCAGGTTATTTTGGATCATGTGTCCGATTGAGTCACTAGGTCAGACCAGGTTATTTTGGATCATGTGTCCGATTGAGTCATTAGGTCAGACCAGGTTACTTCGGATCATATGTCTATCTGGTAACCAGATCACACCGGGTTACTTCGGGTCATGTGTCTGCTTGGGTCACCAGGTCAGACTGACTTACTTCGGGTCATGTGTTTGCTTTGTTACCAGGTCAGACCGAGTTCTTCGGGGCATGTGTATATCTGGGTCATTTAGTCACACTGGGTTACTTCGGGTCTATTGGGTCATGAGTCTAACTGTCTCCAGATATTGTGAGTGACTGGTAACGAAATTCCTGGTCTGGTCCATCACTAAATGAGCATGTAAAAAAAAAAGCCTTATACAGGCACTCAGTCCTTCTCTATGGTGAGAAATTGGTTTTGAAGCAAATATGGTAAGAAATAGTTCTCGATAGAAATTCAACGTTCTAAACATAGGCTTCGTATATATCCTTAGCCCTCTTTACAAACCATAAATCGTAGAAATATACCACTTTCTGTTTCAGTATTGATCACCAGAAAGGAAGAACGGTAATACATAGCGGCATATGAATTTTAATATGGATGCAGCATCCAAAGAACTGATTCCATTTTCACCATTATCCTTCTATTTAAACCGAAACTTGTACAAATATACCAATGCCGCTTTCAATATTGATCCTTATAGAACAAAAACAATAAAATGTTTTCTTTTATGAATTTGATGTACTTAGAGTAGATTTAATCACTACTCTAATCTCTCTACTGAAACCAGAAGTCGCACATCCCAAAGCTTCCGGTTTCAACATTAGGTATCCATAGAACGAAAGCGATCAGAGCTAGCAAGAAACGTTTTTGTAAAAATTCAAATACAGTACTTCTATAATGGATTACATCTTCGTCCTATTTATTGTATTGAATCAGACGCCACACGGCAGAACATAACCAAGAGATGTCATTTGCATGCTTCACAGATCTCATATTTGTTCAGGAAAATTTAGGCACGCAGTAAAAAAATAAATATAATGGAAATGTTCGCTCAGACTCGTACTAAAAGCCTTAAGGATAATGGAAATATTGACTCATACTCGTAGTAGAAACTTTAAGGATAATGGAAATACCGACTCATACTCGTACTAGAAACTTTAAGGATAATGGAAATATCGACTCATACTCGTAGTAGAAACTTTAAGGATAATGGAAATAACTACATATACTCGTAGTAGAAACTTTGAGGATAATGGAAATATCGACTCATATTCGTAGTAGAAACTTTTAGGATAATGGAAATATCGACTCATACTCGTAGTACAAACTTTAAGGATAATGGAATTATCGACTTAAAGTCGCAGTGGATGTTTTAAGGACAATGGAAATATCGATTTAGACTCGCAGTAGAAGCTTTATAAATAATTGAAATATTGAGTCAGGTTTGTACTAAGAGTTTTAAGGATAATGAAAATATCGATTCAGACTCATAGTAGAAACTTTAATTATAATGAAAATACAGATTCAGACTTTTATCAGAAACTTTAAAAAATGAAAATACTCATAGATTTTATCTTTTAATCGAAATCCAAGATATGAGATGGCTATGTCACGGAAGTATATTTGGAGGTGCAAAAGTAAACCCATGAGTATCACACAAATATACAGTAGAACTCCTCTAATCCGTCACCTGGGGGTATGATTGGAACGCAAAAAAGGTCGGATTATCAGAAAATACAGGAAAATACGGATTTACAGTAAAATGACTGTATTGCTTTCTACAGTAAAAACCAACGAACAGTAAGTACTAATAACTGCCCAGTATAGTAAGAAATGATATAAGAGATGACGGAGGACTAAAAACGGATATGTTGTAATGATAATGATTTGGTGTTTAAAGTCCCGTTCAGCAGCGAGGCTATATGAGGCGTGGAATCCGAATCACATGTGCTCCCGCCGGGAATCGAACACGGTTCTTCCACGCCAAAGCGTATGCTAACCGCTTAGCCACGAAGGAGCTTCCAGTAGATATGTTGTGACAGCAAGTAAACAACAATGCCGCAACGGCAATAAACGACAATGGGCCTAATGAGTCACCGTCGGGTTGGGACAAATTCGGCTCGATCACGGTCGGATCAACCAGCGTGGCGGACTAGCCCGAGGGCGGACGAAAGGAGTTCTACTGTACCAGACGAAGTCTCGATTCCGGAACATAAACTGGGATTTGAATTATTTACCAGGATATCTATACCACGACCTGCAGATGTCCAAATATTCCAGGATTGACATCCCTTGGACATTCTAAGAATGTATCTGTGCTGTGATAAAATGGTAGTTGCACAACTCCCAGTAGCAATATTGAATCCCTATAGCTCTACAAAATGAAATGGAAATCCACAAATAACAACTTGTCATGTTTCGGTCATTGTAATTCTATACGTTGAGAGAATGACAACATGCTTGTCAGAGATTTAGGGTAACAGTGATCACTTTAACACTATTGACAAAATATCATGAAAAAGTAAGGAAACACCAAAAAAATGTATCTCGGTTTAACGGAAATTTGAAATCAGTTTAACTCGTTTATGGCTGTGTAACATTATCGAAGTTAAATTAAGTGCATTTTCAACGCTACGGTACACAGGAAATTAGAATAATACCCAGGATATTACATGCGAAACACGGTGGTTTTTGCTTCCAAAGTACGCGGGAAGTTGAGGCATAACAAGAATTGGGAACAATATACTGTACTTTGGTAGAAGAGAGAGAGAGAGAGAGAGAGAGAAAAGAACCCAACATGAGTATGGTTCTGGAACGGAACTTTATATATATATACCGAGTGGGAAGTGTGTAATTAACCATCCGAGACCTTACTGTTAATGAAAAGCAAACACTTTTTTTTGTATATTCTTTTATATTCATTGACGACCCAACACCTCAAATTTCCTGTCACGGTGATGTGTTAAATTGAGGGTAAACATCATCTTTATGTGTAATTAATAGCCTCCCTTTATTGTCAAAGGCTTTCTCTATATCTGGAGTTGCTTCTCTTTTATAATATACACTATACGTATAAGGTTTTTTTTACTCATCTTTTTCTTTATGTCCACCCAATCGCTATCATTACAAAGTAAACTCTAATGAAGCATCAATCAAGTGTAATTGTTAATTATTATCTGTTTTGTTTTTGCCAGTTCTTTATCGCAACTTCCACTTTAAATGTTCATATTTTTTTTAACTGAAAGAAACAACTTTTGTCGCACTTCATAATAAAAAAACTAATTTCAATCTACGAAATTGGTTTTATAATTAGCTGAAGGTGGCAACCGTTTAATTAAATGAATGCTTCTTTAATTTTCCAAATCATAAAAATTGTAAATAAAATAAAATAGAAAGTAAAACATAGTACAAAGGCTAAAGATGACTTTGGCAATAGTTGCATGTTTAAAAGCAATTAAAATTCAATGAAAGAAATAATATTGTGTTTCAGAGGAAAGGTTGAGAATATATATTTAATTTTAAAAAGTTTCTTTTTAGGCACTATAAATACTAATGAAATGTAAGTTATGTTAAGGTGAGGCAATGCATTACATAAATTTCTTAGTTCATGCGAGAAATTTTACATCTTGTTTCAAAAGTTGTTTTCCGTCAGAGCAGGCTGCTGCTCTGACCAGGGAAGGGTCCGAATGGGGCACGCGAGTTTGCCGAACGACATGTATCAGATATGAAAGAGGATGCAAAACTATGTAAATATACAAATTTATAGCGGCTGAGGGCAACATGCAAAAACATGAGAACCGAAAGAAATTTTGTCGATCGTAGTGCCTAGCAACGCAGAAAGCTAAGGAATCACTCGTTCTACGCGTGAATGGCCACAGAAATGAAGTTCAAATGTTTAGTAGTAGATGCACGATAAGAATAGCTATATCTAATGAACATCACGCCATATTGAAAGTGGCCATCTTGAATTCGGATTCACACCATAAAAGAGAAAGTGGGTCATGTGGCATATGAAATAGCACTGAAATTTTACCAGGAATTCATTGATGTTAACCATTCTGTAGTAACTCTATTGTGAGTTGAGAAGTAACATGCAAGAAAGTCGTGAGTTGATATTTTTAACAAACGTCGGAACAACCTGTCCGAAGAATGTTGGCACAGGATGCACATGCAAAGAACTGGTAATATTGCAATGTTAAAGATGGATAGTTGTCGTCACGTTGAAACATCAGACACAAAGGAGAGCTGAGGATTACAGGTAAAATTACGACGTGATTCTTGTCAAAGAAAATAACATATATAATCACATAAGAAAATATACCGATAAAGGTACATCGCAATCTATGAAGAGCAATTGATGTGAAGAGTATTTATAGAAGTTTGATGAAACACAAGAGGTGTTCACAGTGTCCACACTTGACAAAACATTGATTACCAAACTGATACTGCTGACAATCCGATTATGTTTCATAATCAAAACAAAAGGACATTGGAGTCTGGAATTTTCCTGGGTGTTCTTCAAGATATCCATCCATGTAGAAGGTATGTTTAATGAAATTGGTGAACCAGGAAATACTAAACTGGCAGTGTTTAAACTCTTGGAGACAGATGAAGTTGTCACGATGCCATACATGAAGCCCATCAATATGTAATGCAGCATCCTTCATGGACCTCACGTACTGCTTGTACGTGCGAAAGAACCCAAGGTCGACCAATGCATTTAGGGTGTATCAGTTTCTTGTGAAATTCAATATTATCGGGAACAGTGGAATGCATCAGTTTATCATATTTGTTACAAGACCAAAAATCAACCAACAGCAAGATGGATTTATCGCGCACATGTGGTCAAAATACGCCCCGAAGAAAAAAAAAACTTCAAATCATCCTTGCACATATTTGATGATTTTGTAGCAAGTGACTTGATGTCGAAGGGATGTCAGGCATCTTTGCAGGGAATTTACCTGTAGGTTCAGCGGATAGAAGAAAAAAATGTCAATAACAGTTTCTCATCCATTGATGTAATGGGCATTATTATATACGAGTGCTGTCGTTGATTCTATGTTAAAATATCCTCGTTTGAGACCTCTATTTGCCAATGTCCTGCCAGAATGCATTTTTTGGTCGAATCTACTTTGATCTGTTAAAAAATTGGTTTAAATTGAGGTTTCCTTTTACAATCATAGACTTTGTACCAGCAACAAACTTTTCTGCAGTTTGATGTAACTCTTGCTCGTCTTTAGTTATTTTGGACACGAAACGAGTAATTTTGCATGACAATATTGTTACACTTTTAATTTTTTTTAACCTAAGACCAAGATGCTTTGAATTGAAGAGTGTCCGTTGGATCCACGTCCTTTATTTTATATGCATCGCCCATATTTTAATTGTTCGATCATGAACTATTCCATTCATGGCCTGCGTTCTTTTAAAACGTTGTAATACCTCATCGTTAATTTTTTCTCACAGACACTTTGTTTCGGTTTCGTTCAAAGTTACCGTACGAAGGGGCAGAAACTTACAGCATGAAAACACAGATGACTTTTTCTTCTTTTACTTAAAGCTTTTTTTTTCTGTCTCCATCCAATAGTAATACATATTTTCTAACTGTTGGCTTCTTATATTTTGTAGACTCCTTATTAGGTGGTGATGGAGCGTAGGACGAACTACTACTTTGATCAGTATTACTATATCTTCGAGCATGCATTTCGGGTTTTCTGCACAGGGATTATTGTCGCACGCCCCAAACTCATGTACTAATAATGACACAACTCCCTGGGGATTCATATTAATGCTCACAAGAAGATATAACTTTTCCAAATGATGAATTACAATATACTTTGTCACTTTCTAGCACTTCCTCAGCAGTGGCTCACCGATCAAGGGCACATTAACCTTCCTACCAACCACTTTATCGTACTCAACTACTTCACTGATAAAGCAGACATTTGCTAATGACCTTCTTCGCGTATTTTCTGTCTGCAAAGAGCACACACAGTAGGTAGCACGGACTCACTTTTGATCTCTTCTTTCTCTGTGGTCAATGACCATCTTTCCCTTATTCACAACTATTCTGCATGTAAACACACTTTTTCTTTGGTCTGCATACGAACCAGAGTTTCTGTGCGTCCTTCTTGCATGTTACTTCCCAACTTACAATAGGTATTACATAATGGTTAACACCAATGTATTCCTGGTAAAATTTCAGTGCTATTTTATATGCCACATTACCCACTTTGTCTCTTACACCGTGAATCCAAATTCAAGATGGCCACTTTCTATATGGTGGACATAGTGTTCATTATATTTAACTGATCTTATGCATCTAGTAGTAAACATTTAGCTTCATTTCTGTGTCCATTCACACGTGGAACGAGTGATTCCATAGCTTTCTGTGTAGCTGGCTCTACGGTCGGCCATATTTCTTCCGGCTCTCATTCTTCTTCATGTTGCCCTCAGCCGCTATAAATTTGCATATGTTTATAGTTTCGTACCCTCTTGCATATCTGATACATGTCGTTCGGCAACTCGCGTGCCCCATTCGGACCCTTCCCTGGTGAGACTATGCGCTTGACGTCACACCTACCTGGCTCGTCAACTTACTTCGTGAACGGCTTTATGTGCAGTCTTAATTTAAAAAATCTCGGCCACCTACATTGCTTTAAACAATGATGTATTGGCAACCATATGTAGAAAATTCTATTATTTTAGCTCTAAATAAAATTTCAATTGGTAAATAAATAAATAAACAAATAAATCTACCTGTATAATTATGTGATATAATTCGTACGTGGTTTGAACAAGTAAAGTAATTAATGTGATACGAGGACGCTGATTTGTCAATAGTCAATGAGAATATTATATATCTCCGAATGAAAGGAAATGAAATGTTGTTGGTATTGCGGTGCCAACTCAGTGTCGTGAGGACAGTTGGGTATTCCGGTTTAGAGCGAAGCCAATATGTTGAACACGTATTACCCCAAAGATATGAGCGCCACAAGCCGGCTGGTTGGCCTTGGCCCTTTATAGGCTTAAACTTTAAAGGATTCCTTTCCTTGCAAGAAAAATGAAAATCTCTTTCTGTCAACCAACTGAGTGATGTAGAGAGACTTATTTTTCTTTTCTGCTTGATCCTATGCTCTTAGTTGTTTTTGGCAGAATCTATAGCCGAAGTTGTTAACTTATCGTTCCAAATGATCATTATGTTATACCTCCCTCTTCCCTTCCATGCAGTGTTAATAACGTTCGAACTGTATTTGTCGGTTGCAAGTGCGGAGTACAAATTGCTGCAATATAGTTTTTTTCTTTTTTTAATTTGGAATATATTATATTATAAAATACTGTAAAGTTGCAAAAAATAGCACACGGAAGTTTGGAATTTCCCTTAACTTTTTTTTCATAAAAGTTTTCCTCTTGAATACATTATAATACGAATTGTACAAATTTCCTCTTATCTTTGAATGTTTGTTGGTGAAGTTTAGAGGGGTCCAATGCCCATGCGTCTTTGGGCGTATTGGATAGGTGACTCAATTACCAGGCATCTTAGAAAGTTGGTGGTTTGATCAACCGTGCGAGATTACATGTGTTCTGTGGCGTCCAGTCTCCTTTTATATAGAAATGTTGTTGATAGCTTGCCTTTACGTCAGTTGGTGAATATTGACGATCAGCAGCGCAAATCTGTCTTCAACATTGGGGGGGGACCGCCCCCCTTTTTTTGCGATGTTAATGAAGTTTGAAATTGAAAAACAATATTGTGGAGGATCAGAGTTGTCTTCAACGTTGAAAGACGGGCAGATTTGAGGCTTATTCTGGGTGACATCGATTTCATCTCACGTTCCTTTGTGGCAATCGGACAAAAATCATCAAATTTCTCCCTAAAAACACATTTCAAATCGGAATATTGGGTGGACTGGACAGTCCCCTTCAGTTCAAAGATTGGAGAGGACATGTCCCCCTAATCCCCCCGGTATTTGCGTCAGTGTTGACGATGGTGGACAACGTTTTTCTCCGTGGCTGTCCTCTGATGAGGGCTTACTTCAATCACGTGTTGTTGAAACCAGGACTGAATTAACCCATCTGGAGTCCCGGGGCTAGAAAAAATTATGTGGCCCCCTTTTGACTTCGCTTAACACTTTTCTGTGGAAGTACAGTAAGAAAGTTAAGGGAATATGTTTCATATTTTTGGTCATATTTAATTTTATGATTGTGATTTTATCTTTATGATTCTTTTTTTCGAGACGAGACAGTCACAAATCTTGTCTCGTGCGCATCCCTACTTTTTAGATAGCCAGTTGAGATTTTGATCAAAGTAGAGGCCTCTATCCACCTGAAGGCCCGGGGCTACAGCACCTCTACGCCCCCTCTTTAATCCGGCCCTGGTAGAAACATATGCTTACATCCAGCATGGTGTGAAAACACGTGGTATCTTACAATATTTATTTGAAGGGAACAAGTGGGTGCGATATTGTGTTTTTGTAATTTGGGGTTTATGTGTTTATATAACCAAAAAAGAAAAGAAAAAGAAAGAAAAAATATGTTGCAAAACAGTATGAAGGCTCGGAATTCAAGTAAATAAACTGCATTTAACGTGAAATGGCTTTGGAAGGGTTGAACTTTGGAAGCCTTACTCTCTAACGAAGCCTTACTCTTAAGCTACGAAAGAGAAGTACTCAGGGGCGCCGGGTTTTGAAAATTAGTGGCGTTACAGAATATCATTCAGGTTTATCGGGGGTCCTCATGGGGAAAAAATCTAAAAATTAACCTTCCTGAAAATGAAATTTTAGGTATTTTTGAATACAAATGTATTTTTCTTTCTTCTTTTTCACAGTGGAAGATGTGTATTCTTGAATGAATGTATGACGGAATGACTAGGGATGTACTAAGGTTCTAATCTCCGACCTTAGTTCTCTTCTCGCCATTCTTAATGCAGACCGTTTGATACAAGTAGTGTGAAAAATTATATCTGAAAATAGCACGGAGAAACACTCATTGAATTTGTGATTTAAAAAGACGAATCATTGTCTAGTCGACAAAATACAAAGAGGAAGATTTGCTCACTTCTCACACCCCAATTTCCGAATTTTACGTGTTTTAGTTCCTGGTACAATTTCTGCTCAAACTTAATATCCTCCCCTTCCTCACCGGACCCCACTATCATTTAACAACGGCGGGAGCTCATGTGGTTCGGATTCCACGTTAATCATTAGGTCCACGTCTCACATAGCCTCGCTGCTGAAAGGGACGCTAAACTAAAATCAACTCAACTCAACTCATTTAACAAACATACGGAAAGATTACAATTTATTTTTCTTTCCTTTGTGTTTCTTCTTCCATTTTCTTTTTTCTTGCTTTCTCTCTCTCTCTCTCTCTCTCTCTCTTGGTGCTGGTTGCTGAGCACCCCCACAAAATTCTGCCGGGTGCTCCAGCACAGGTAGTCGGTGCTGCTGGAAGCACTTACTTATCCCTTTATGACAATAGCAACTATCAAAAAATAGAAATTAGTTCTCAAATAAGACATGTTTACCCTTAAGAGGGAGGCGAAACCTACAGTTTAAATATGAATCTAAACTACAGTAGTTCCTTTAACCTTCACACCGGGAATCGAACTAAGGATCAAGTGAACTATAGGAACTCCCTCGTGGTTAAGCAGTTAGCGCACTCGCCTTTGGCGTGGGAGACCCGAGTTCAACTCCCGGCGAGAGCACATCTGGTGCGGATTCCGTGTTAAATTGTAGGTTCAGGTCTCATATATAGCCTCGCTGCTGCTGAAAGGGACGTTAAACTAAAAATCAAATCAAAATCAAGTGAACTATAGGCAGGCATATTAGCAATTAGGTAAGTAGAAATACCTTCTCTAATCTGATACGGAAATACGAATTGAATCACTCTTGTAAATACATCTATTAGATAAAGTATAGCACGTTCAGTCTACAAGGGAATCAAGTTCACTTTTAGTTATTGTGGTTATATTTCATCTTTAAGATCTCTACCTGAAACTTCCTCCAGAATCCTTAAAAGAGATTCATGTCCAGATATTTTAAATAACTCTCATAACATAAAAAAGGACACCATAGTGTAGCGGTTAGAGAGCTGGACTCATGTCCGCGTGACTCCGGGTTCGATTTCCGACAGGTGCTTCCGAATCCATCCCCCAGCGTTGTGAGGGAAACTGAGGAGTCACATAAGACTAGGTCTAGAAAGCTCCTGATATACTTGTTTAGAGATAGTGCGACGCATCGCGCTAACCATTTGTTTGTCACTAGATTGTACTTAGTTCCGCCAGTCGCTAATAGATGGCGTTGGAGCGGCTCAGGCCCATAAAGGCTGTCATACCAGTGGTTGGTTAAAGTATATATATATATATATATATATATATATATATATATATATATATATATATATATATATATATATATATATATATATATACCCTCCATTCCAAAAGAAACCGAACTTTTGAAAACAAATAGTACCACTAGTGCCATCTGTTGTAATATTTTACCGGTAGATGGCGTAGTCCCTCATTGACAACTGGTATAAATATCATGACATTTGGATGCACGGCAACAAAGTTATTGCGTTTCAACTGTCAGTGTGTTGTGTACATCGGTCGGAAAATGAGTTTCAAACAACGAGCTGCAATTGAGTTTTGTGTTAAACTGGGTAAAACTTTTAGTGAAACGCACCAAATGCTACAAAATGCATATGGTGATGAGTGTCTATCCCGTACGCAAGTTTACGAGTGGTTCAGGCGATTCAAATCGGGTAGAGAGACGCTGGATGGTGACGAAAGATCAGGCCGTCCCAGAACCGGATTATCGGAAGAAAACATCGAAAAAGTGCGTGAATTCATCAAACATAACAAAAAATCGTCGGTGAAAGTTATTGAAATGGAATTAGGCATTCCTCAAACAACCGCATACCGCATTTTGACCGAAGTTTTGGGCCTTAAGAAGGTTAATTCGCGGTTTGTACCACACAAACTCACCGAAGACCGAAAAGTTGATCGAATTGCGCATTGCAAAGACATCGTTAAAAGTGCTCGGCAGGATCGAAACTTCTTGAAATCGATTGTAACTGGTGACGAGACGTGGAGTTTTGAATATGAGCCCGAAACAAAGCAGCAAAGTGCTGAATGGAGAGCGCCGGATGAAGGAACACCCCAAAAAAAAGTCGCTTGGTGAAGTCAAAAGTTAAGGTGATGCTGATTTGTTTTTACGATTCAAAAGGAATTATCCACAAAGAATTTGTTCAGCACGGCCAGACAGTCACTGGAGAGTTTTACTTGGGCGTCATGAAGCGTTTGCTGGCAAGAATTCGTCGTATTCGGCCCGAATATCGCGAAATCGGCAGTTGGACTCTTTTGGACGATAATGCACCATCACATCGTTCGCGACTTGTAACTGAATTTTTGGTCAAAAATCACATTATTCGGTTGCATCATCCGCCCTATTCACCAGATCTCGCTCCGTGCGATTTCTATCTGTTCCCGAAACTGCATTTGGCGATGAAAGGAAAGTGGCACGCATCGATTGATGCCATTGAGAAGGCGACGACCGCCGTCCTAAAGACCATTCCAATAAAGGACATGGAGAAGTCGTTTGACAACTTGTTGGAGCGTGCAAATATGTGTATCGATGCAGAAGGGGAATACATTGATTAATAAAATCCAAAATGTACATTGCTTTTTTGATTTTTTAAAACGTTCGGTTTCTTTTGGAATGGAGGGTGTATATATATATATATATATATATATATATATATATATATATATATATATATATATATATATATATATATATATATATATATATATATATATATATATATATATCTATAGATAGATAGATAGACATAAAGGACTAATTTTTTCTCACAACTTTGGTAAATGATCTCGGTAGTTTCCTTGTGTTCTTCCCATATGCAGAAAACAAAAATAAACTGCGAGTTTTAAATTAGAACCCCACAGAGAGATTGCAGAATTATTAATAAGAATCTCAACTTCGCAAACTTGGTACTAACGAAAATGTCCTTGCTTTTGTGGTTAAGATGACGTAACTATGCACATTTAGATGTGTGCATATTAATTGCAAGGGACTCCCTTATATACATATCCCTTGAGGATGCACCTAATTGCAAGCGTTGTTCATATTCATCATATTTGAAAAATGGCTGAGAGATAAAACCCTGAGGGAGAATAGAATGGACGTGATAAATTTTATCCTGCGAAAACTGAAAGAAAAAATGCTTTTATCTTATAAGGAACGAAACAGCAAACACCATTTGTGGGTGAAACCGTTGCAGCAAGAGTTCCCAACGGAAAATTTCACACTGCACGAAATTCAAATGTATTCATATTCACTTTACCATTGCGATGCATCCGGAACTTACCCAGTTAAAGAAGACAGGTTATTATAGAAAGTGAAGATATAAATTAAGTTTTCTTTCAGCAACTGCTGGTTCAATGGTAGAGCGCTTACTCTGGTGAACGAGAGTCTCTGGTTCGATCCCCGCCCAAGTAGATTATGGATAATTGTGTTCGTGGGTTTTTTCGGGATACTTCCATTTTGTCCCACATTTCATTCCACTATTTTCTCCATCTTCATTCACTTACCTTAATCATTGTCTCCCTTAGTATAACGGGCAAGACCGTGGAATAATAAACTGAAAAATCTTAAAATTATATATATATATATATATATATATATATATATATATATATATATATATATATATATATATATATATATATATATATAGGGGCCTATATTAATAGGGATAGCGTAGTTAGTAAGGCTGTTAGAGCCCCGGGTTCGATCCCCGTTGTGTGTGGTAAAATTTTATCCTATCTAAATCCATTCTAATAAGGCTCTGAGGTTAAACCAGCATCTTTAAGATCTGTACCTGGGTCACCCTGGGAAATTAAGGAACTGAAAAGTGCTACTGACTTCTTCAGCTCCACGGATGCTAATGCAAACAAAGTCAAGACCGTTTACCGCTTGAGCCTTGATGGCTCGTCTCAGAAGCGGATCACCCTTCATTTCTTATAAAGGCGAAGGTCAGTTGTAGGTGTGGGTATATCTAACATACTATCTGGTTGTGGCAGTTCAGTTACAAAGTGAACTTGCGTAAGGACAGACTGAACATGGTCATAAGGGCGTGTATGCTGCACGTGTTCAAACTGGAGTGAAAAGACGCTGCGAAAGATATGCCAGGCCTTTGGTGAGGGTGTCGTCACTATCACTGGATGCGGACAGTGCAGCAGTGGTTTAACAAGTCTAAGGACGGTGACGAAACACTCACTCACCACGTGCCGGAAGACCACCACATGTACAAAATAAAGAGCTTCAAGCAGAAGTTGGAGCGAACAGTAGCCAGACATGTGAGGAACTCGGACTACAATTTAGTGTGAGTGGAGAAACCATTCAACAGTACCTCTATCAACTTGGGAAACACTACAAGTTGGGTTGATGGGTGAACATGACTTGATCCCGGGGCAGAAGGCAACGCGAGCAGACGCCTGTGTTTCTTTGCTGTCTCGTCTGAGGAAGGAGCCATTTCTGGACAGGGTGTTGACATGTGATGATAAGTTGGTTCTTTACGAATCTCCACGGCGCCGACATCATTGGATAACATCCCCTGAACCGGTTCCAAAACAACCGAAACCAGCACTGCACCAGAAGTAGG
Source organism: Thermobia domestica (assembly GCF_964235325.1). NCBI lineage: Eukaryota > Metazoa > Arthropoda > Insecta > Zygentoma > Lepismatidae > Thermobia > Thermobia domestica. The sequence goes on from NC_137471.1 coordinate 36,462,381, forward strand.
TCCCCCTGTGTGTTTGGTGGACTGCTTGTGCCATCGTGCATCGGGAACTGCTACCAGCTAGTCAGAGCATCAGTGCAACTGTGTACCGTCAGCAGTTGATCCGTGTTTAAGAAAAAGTCAAAACTCTGGGGCCAGCACTTCTGAATCGCAAAGGGATCCTCCTGTTCCAATAACAATGCTAAGACCCAAGAGGCTAGGATGACCGAGACACCATTCTACACCTTGGAAGAGAAACCCTTTTGCATTCGTCATACTGCCGGGACTTTGCACCGTCTGATTATCACCTGTTCCATTCCTTGGAGAATCACCTTAGAGGACACCAGTTGAAATCCCTAGTAGAGGCGAAAATGCACTTGATACCTTCTTCGCTTCACGGTCCAGCAAGTTCTACCGCGATAGAATCCATGACCTTCCAAAACATTGGCAGAAGGTAGTCGATGCTGATAGGGATAATGTTTGATCTTCCAGGTATGTCTTAGGTCCATATCGATGTACGAAGTTGGTGAGTGAAAAAGCGACAGAAGTTTCTTGATTACCTTTATACATACTTCAAGGGAGAGAGACGAAATGTTATTTAATTCTTAAGCAACTTCGTGAACAGTGGCGTAGCGTGACCAGAAATCTAGAGGGACACCATTTTAAGAAGTTATCATCTAGTATTGCCCATAAGACGAGATATTTCTAGTGTAGTCTCGAAACCGATAACAAGACGAGAAATCCAAGACGAAACGAGACAATTTCAAATTCAAGACGAAACGAGACAATTATCGAGTCTGGTGAGCAACACTAATTCACCCAAGTTTTAGCTTTTAAACACTGATTTAGTGTTATATGATTCGTAGTATAAAAGTATAAATTGATCAATGATTGTGCGAACACAATGATGAATATTTATCGTTTAAAGATACACAATGTACTCCAATTATAAATAAGGTTGGAATGTTTTTATATTTAAATCATGTTGTTATATTGAAACCATTGTTATGTTTTAACCCATAATTATGGATATGATGTTTCACTGAGTGTAGTATTTGTAATTCTGGACAAAAAGTTTCGATATGCGAACATTGTGTAGACAGAGAGAGGGAATAAGGGTCAGTGGACTTAGAAGATGGAGCACCGCTACACTATGCCATACCAGTGCGAGAGTGGCTGAACGAAACATTCCCGAAATGCTGGATCGATCAACCACGTTTGTGAGTGGCCAACTCGATCTCCCGAATTGCTACCACTTGAATTTTACTTTTGGGGTGTTTTTAAAGGACAATTGTATCAACATTACATGCCCAATTTCGACGAACTACATCAGGTCATGAAATTTGTACATACAAGGCGAAACGAGAAAAAAATCCAGACAATAAAGGATTTTTAGAGTTTAGACTTCCACAAAATTTATGAGACGAGACAATAAGAGTTGTGATCTCGTCTCGTCTCTGAGCAACACTTATAGAACATCATTAACTTTAGCTCAAAAAATATCTAATTTTTAAGCAGGAAAAATACATTTGCATTATTAATACAAATTTTCAAATTATTTAGTACAATCATAAATTACATAATTATCCTTATTTTATTACAGAATAGCAAAAGGATTATGATATGGAGGCCTTTAGTTCCCGAGATATTGGGTGTTAAACTTCAGCAAAAGGATATTATTCAATCACATTTTATCGATGAAATTTGTCCCGTCTTGACTAAACTTAGGATATAGTAGTATATCTTGAGGAGCTTAGTATGCATATGATATATTATGGTTCATAGCGGAGGTGGTCATTTTACCGAGCCTGAGTGCTCTCGTCCTCAAATTGGATTCTCAACTTCACCTTCACTTAACCTTAAACTCAAAATGGATTATCATACTCACTCTCACTCTCCCTCGCTCTCAAAATGTATTGTCGCCCTCATGCTCACTCGTCCTCAACATATTTTATTTCCCTACCCTTACTCGCCCTTGTTCTCAAACTGTATTATCGCCCTCAAGATATTTTATTTCCTTACTCCCACTCGCCCTCGCTCGTAAAATATTTTCTCACCGTCACCCCAAAAATATTTTGTCTTACTCACTCATCCTCACTTTCAGTTACTAAAATGAGGTAGAGTGAGGGTGAAGGCGGCCCTCAGGAGAGTAGTAAAATGAATGAGGTCACCTATCTCTGGTGTGTGGACCTTGGTTTCCAAGTTATTTGCCACCAAAGTCAGGTTTCTAGTTCTAGAAACCCATAATTTACCTAATATATGATAGTCAAAATTCATCCGATATTGAGCAAACTAACATACGGTAGTTGTTGAGCTTAGTTTGTTTATAAGGGATGTATGCGAACGTGACAGCTAGATATTTATGAAAATTGGTACCCTGACTAATTGTGGATCGCTATTATCGTGGTAATAGTCACTCAGTACAAAAATGCCTTGTCGTTACAGTTTTTGTAAGCTTATGTATACATTTTATGACCTAAACCCTGTTCGGCGTAAGCTCTAAAGTACGATAAACAAAGCCACGTGAAACTAAATCTCGCTGATTTGCTGTTGTCCTACCGACGCTTTTACTCCTCCGCAAAATAGTTCACATGATTTGATTATAACTTTTACTATGAAGCTCTATATAAAGCTGCTACATTATTACAAATGACAAAAATATAATACGGATTCTCTAATAAAACTGCAATCGAGTGTGGTTAATGAAACAATAGAAATAAACACTAAGCATGTGCAGTAATTATGGCGCCAATTCCTCTGTGGACGTGTGTTTTCCTTTCAAGCCTGAAAGACGGCTGGCATGAATTCCGGTTCCGCGAGTGTTGTGGTGAAACACCAACAAGGTAAATCTTTACTCACTAAGCAACATTTGTTTATCAGCAAAATTCAAATATTTTTTTTAATCTTTCAAGTTTTTTTCTTTCTTTTCTGCTGCTGGAAGTATCTGGACAACACGAGATAGTATTGTAAAAATGCACTTGTATAATTTGCTCCTCCCCGGGGGGAGTGGGAGTGATACGTGACAAGCGGAAGGATACAAATATTTTGTTTATCAGAGTTTAGAGCTTACGCTGAACAGAGAATAGTTTCTTTTCTTATTTTCATGTAAAGGGACCCACACATGCAGACACATGCATGAAGAAACGTTCCAACATGCATGAACAATGATAAAACGACAGACAAGTTGATCGTGTATGGTCTCGTTCATGCATGTTAAAAGTTTTCAAAATCTTCTGTAAACATGCACGATGGTTTTGCCGTTCTTCATGCATGTTTACCATGTATGTGCTCGTTCATGTAAGTTGGTTGTTTTATATTTAGGTCCGCCAATCAGGACAGCGGAATAAATCAGTGACTCTTTCCTCCTTAATGCCAAGGTCATTCTGCTAATAAGTTGGACACAGTGTTGCCACACTTGGTACAATTGTACCAGATTCAGCCCTTTTTTTTTGTCATTCACCAGCCCGTTGGTACCACGCCGGCATTTTCAGCCCCTTTTGTGAATTCTATCCAATTCAGCACCATTTAACAAATATTGTCAAATTTTCAAAAGTTCACGTTACTCATACTGTGTTGGATTCTTAAGAAATGCCGGTGAACATTCATTCTGTGACATTGCACCGCATAACGGTACAAACTTCGTGTGGAAAATTCGTAATTCGAACTATACTGGGAAACAAATGACGCTAGATGGGTGCATACGGGCCGCGCAGGAAGGAGACGAGCAAGAAGCAGTGTGGTGGAAATTTTAGCTTGAAATTTAAAAAAAAAAAAAAAAAGTACACACGCGTTGAATTAAGTGTTGCATATTCTGAAGAAGATCAGTTGGTGCTGAAGTAAGTCTATAATTTATGTGTCGTTGAAAAGATTCTACATCAAAACAATAATAGCACCAGAGCCGTACCGCGGAAAATCAGTGCCTGGACGAGAATATACGACGGCACCCCCGTACATATGACTGAGGTCGCTAGACTATGGTTTGCGCGACGCGTAATAACATCTTTAAAAATAAACCCTGGTTTTCCTTGATTTTGAGCACTTGTTCTTACTTTTTCCTTCAATTATATATATATATATATATATATATATATATATATATATATATATATATATATATCTTTTCTTTCTCTTCCTTCCGAATTTTATGCCCCTTTACTTCGGCGCCCGAGACCGCCCACTCCCCCCCCCCAACGGCATGGCATAGCGCGAAAAATATATTGACGTAGTTGCCGGCTTATCGGGCTAAGTTGTTTACTATTGACGAATATAAAAATAGTAAAATACCCGAACATTTCTGCGTTTTAGAGATTTATTTCGGCGCGTTGTAACAAACTTCATGTATAGGCCTAAAGTTAGATCAGGGATGATCATGCGTGGGCAAAAATATTTTACTTTTTGACAAAAATGAATTCAGCCCTTCTTGTTTCAATTTCGTACTATTATTCAGCCCTCTCCAGAGCTAGGACTGTGGCAACACTGGTTGAACAACAAGTTGTTGCGTGTGTGAGCAAAAAATTCTTGAGAGGTTCACGAAGGGTGTGATAACAACAGCTAAGGATGCTTACTATTGGATATAGTGGGTAATGACTTGTGTATCTTAAAAATAACGTTGATACATGTTTTTTATGTGTTCGTACAATCATTATATCAATTATAGTTTTACACTTCGAATCATGTAACACTAAAATTGACATATTTTTCGCCTAATCTTGAATTTAAAATTTTACTTCTTGTCTCGAAGCGCAAACGAGAAACACCTCGTCTAGTTGGCATTCTATTTCCGGCGAAATTAAAATACCGCTAATTCAGGGACGTACGGAACGGGGGGGACACAGGGGTCCGGACCCCCCCCCCCGAAATTTCGACTTTTTAAAAATTTAGCCTAATTTTAGGGGCAATTTTAGCAATTTTAATATAAAATAGCTTCATATTTAGTTTGAACCCCCCCCCCGAAATAAATTCCTGGGTACGCTACTGAATTTTACAGTAATTATGTGATATTTTCAAATAGATCAAAGATAATCGAAATGTGGAACAAGAGCACCCTAGACAATATTATCTTGCATGAGGTACCGTTATCACGACTCACTTATCTGCTTTCGATATCGAGTCATTTTGAAAATCGGCATTTATTTTCGCGTTTCTAAACAGCTGAAAACAAAGCCATTAGGTGACTTGTGATAACGGTACCTCACGCAAAATAATATTGTCTAGGGCGCTCTTGTTTCACATTTCAATTATCTTTTATCTATTTGTAGATATCACATAAATACTCTAAAATTGGTGGTATTTTAATTTCGACGTGATGAAGACTCTTAAACCTATTTGTTACTATTATTCATTGCTTTTATGTTTACTGATTAAAAAAAAAAAAAAAAAAAAAAAAAAAAAAAAAAAACAAGAAAGTGGCAGGTGAAATTAGTGATAAACCTTAATTTAATGATTTTAAAGCTAGGTACGGAAACTTAAATTTACGAATTATATTAGCCAAAACTATTTTCAGTTTGTTTATACAAACCATTAATTTTGAAGAATACAGAAGTAAATAATGATTTTTCAATGTAGAGTCCTTGAGATTTGGCATTCTATCTCATGACGAAACAACAGATTATCGACCCCTTTCTAGCAACCGGAAGTGACGTAATCAGCTTCCAGCCACACCCGCAACCTGTTGCTGCTCTTCTCAGAGTTTTGTGCTAGCTAGCGAGAAGAGATATGAAAAGCAGAAGGTTTTGACCAGACATAACCAGAGGCTGGAGAGGGAGGGGTTTGGTTAGAGAGTTCTGGGGAGGGGGCTGAACACAAGAAGAAAATGCATTGTTATTATTACTATTATTGTTATTTCTACTACTACTGGTTGTGGTGTATCTTCGATTTTGTTTCTCGAATGCTTTGTGACAGTGTTAATATTCTTGGTTGGTGTTTTTCTCTGGGTGGGGACTCTACCAAAATCCTATCATGAAAACTTCAACGCCACACGCTTAAGAGGGAGCACAGGCAAGAAACAATAATATGCTCCTCCTGTTGCGTATACCACCAGCGTTGCACATAAAAGCATCGGAGTTGCGAACGTGATCTGAATTTTGTTCTTTATCTCGCTCTTCATGTTTATTTCTCGCTCAGGCTTTCTCTCTCTTTCGCCTCCTTCTCCTCCTCTTATCCCTTGTTTCTCTTCTTTGTTATTCTCTCCTCAATAGCATTCAAAAAAAAATAAATAAATAAATAAAAATAAAGAAAGAAAGAAAAGACGAGAAAACCTTCCAGAAAATTATCCCTAGCTTCTGTATTATTTTACTTTTATTATTATTATGTCTGTGAGCATCCTTCGTTATTCCAGGATAGACAATTAAATAAATAAAGTAGAGAGAGATTTAAGATATGAAGCATGCTCCCTACAGAGCAATTCAAAGAAAAAATGAATAACCTTTCCTAGTTTAACGCCCTACGCTTATGCCTTTGCGGCTAAAGGAAACGGATGATTAATGAAAGTGAATTTTTGTCAAATTATTTTTTTATTCTCCTCTTTGGAAATCAAACCAGTGGCCACCAAAGGGACACGCGCTATCCACTAGACCAGTGAGGAGGAATGGCAAGAGAGGGAAATGAAGATAATTGGATATACAGGGTGTTCGCAAATACACTAGACTCTCGCTAATCCGGCTCTCAGTAGTCCTGCCTCTCAGTAATCCGGCGCATATTCAACCAAAAACACGTGCACAATGAATGCTTAGTTAAATAATGCTTTATATACTGTACGTATTTTTACGTTTGCTGTACGTATGCTTTATATACTGTATGTCAGACACTCAATAATCCGTCACCCATATGTGCAAGGAATGGCCGGAATAACGAGAGTCTAGTGTAACAACAAACAACTTTGAGAGACGAATTTTCACACACACACACACACACAAAAACAAAAAAAAACACGAAAAATATGTATAAACTAACATGAATGCACCGAATATGAGCTACCACACTCATTTTGCCCTCCTGAAGAACTCCCTCAACCTCACTTTCACTCATTTAGTAGTGCACGAGAAAATATTTTGGGTGGACGGGTGAGTGAACGTGAGGGCGAGAAAATAATTTGAGGATGAGAGAGAGAAAAATATTTTGAGAGTGTGGGCAAGTGAGGACTAGGAGATGAAATATTTTGAGGGCGAGAGCAAGTGAGGGTTAGGGAGATAAAACGTTTTGAGCGCAAGGATGAATGAAGGCGAGGGCGAGAATTCATTTTGACGGTGACGATGAGGACTAGCTAGTACGGGGTCTAGAACTTTCTCCCATCATGTTTCGGTTTGGTTCTTAAAAGAAAGCAGAGCTTTGCAAAAGCAATAGTTTAAGTCGATTTTCGAAAGGATAAAGGAAAAGGATTCGCCAAGCAAAACAATATAGCGTTTGTCAAGTAGGGGAGAAAACAAAAGCCAGGAGGTGAGAAAAACATTTTTTCCTGCATAACACTTGCGACCCTCTTTAAAATACTTTCCTCAGTTCTATGCATCAGTGTTGTTAAGGGTAAAGAACATTGTCACATATCACTTTGAAGAGTTTTTTGATTGGTGATTGGTTATTTTGGTAGTTATTGGTGCAGCCCCCTCAGACAATCCGGCCCTGCCCTGGGGTATAAAAAATACATCATTTGCAAGTTACAGTTAGCAGAAAAAAACGATCGGAAAGGCTTAAAATGACCCATAAAATCAAGAACTAAATATCAGATAAAGAGAGGGTAAAAGAACATAATGGAACATAACGTAACAATAGGGATTATATTGGAAATAGATTATATTAATGTACTATAGTTCCTCGTGCCATATGCTACATGCTTATAGCATGCTTAGAATAAGCGTTTTCAGTACAAGAGGCTGGGGTTACATTTCCGGGGGTAAGTCATGTGATTCGGATCCCACTTTAAACTGTAGGCCCAAGTCTCATATGGTTTCGCTGCTAAAAGGGATGAAAAAAAATCCAATCCAATCTATTAATGTATCAGAGATACCGTTAGTTCAGTTCTTCTTTCATCATTTTCCATTTTTAGAAGATATCCTGAATTTCTTTCTATGCTTCGAGGGCTAATTCTCTTGTCGCTACTTACCCACATTCATTGGCACATTAGTGGAATCTAAGCTGAAAACTATCGCTCTGTTTTTTTTTTTTTTTTACCCCACTTTTCGTTTTCGAGTTATAGCCTTTTATCATTTCTAATAATTTTCGGTTACGTATGGCTCCGACATGACGCACTTGTCCCTTCTTGTTTGATAATCATTCTCTTCGTCATCCGATTCATTTCCCTAGTTTGTTTGGTGTTAAATATACAGGGTGAGCATAAAGTCTTGCCCTGATTACAAAAATTTATTACAAAAGAACCGTTTGGCATAATAATGTGAATACTGGTCAGTTACATAGCTTAGTATTACAAGTTTTTTTTAAGACCACTTACGTTACTTATGTTACTGATGGGCGATTTGCTTTCGTGATACCACAGCACGCATTTCGCCATCTAACCCGCGCGCGCCAAGTAACGTACTGCGTCACTCTTGGGTAGCACTAGTGCCATCTATTGGTCTTAAAAGAACTTGTAATACTAACCTATGTAACGGACCAGAATTTACATTATTCTGTCCAACGGTTATTCCGTAGACCCTAATAAATGTTTATAATCAGGGCAGGACTTTATGGTTACGGTGTATATATAAATTTCATATGTGAAAAGATTTAAAAACGATTCTGTTCGTCTATTGATATATAACTAACTAATTAACTCTATGGCCTATGGAACCCGGAGGTTCAATGCCACGTTCACAAAAGCTCTGATTTTACTTCTACCAGCTTCTACTTTGCTTTCATATTTCTGCGAGATTCATCTTAATGTTCACCTTCCATCTGCACCTAGGTCTTCCTAATGGTCATTTTCCGATTGGTGTTCTAGTATAGATTTTGAAAGCGCTCCTACTTTCTTCCATCCTGGCTACATGACCTGCCCACCTGAGCCTCCTAGACTTGATGATCCGAACAATGTTTGGTAAACCGTATAAATTATGCAGTTCCTAGTTAATGAAGTTTCCGCTATTCTCCATTCCCGTTTCTCTTCGGTTCCGAATATTCGTTTCAGGATTTTATTCTCAAATACTTTCAGTCTGAATTTTTCGCTCAGAGTAAGCGACCATGTTTCGCCAGCATAGAACACAACAGGCGTGATTATCGTTTTATATATTCTATCGATGGATACCAGGACAAAAAATAAATAAATAAATAAAATAAAATAAAATAAAAAATAAAAAAATAAAGAAAAAAGAAATTATCCAACTATTATTAACATTTTAAAAATTAATGGAATTATCAGTATTACATCCCTATTAAAACTTGAATTACTAGATCAGTGGTAGAGCGTTCGCCTCTGGTGTTTGGGGGCCCGGGTTCAAACCCTGCTCCCGCCAAGTAAACTTTGTGATGGACAAACACCGTGTGCGTGGGTTTTTCGGGGTTTTCCCGTTTCCTCCCACTTTCTTTATTCCACCATTCCATTCATTACTCATCATCACCATCTCCTTTAGCCTAACCGGCATAACCGTGGGACGTAAAACTCAAAGATTTCATTTCATTTTGAGAAACTTACTACCATTTCCGGTCTTAATATTTATCCTTGGGGAAGAAACGCAATAAATTCAACGTCCCAAGAATAAGATTCACGTTTATCCTTATCTTTTTATTGAAACCAGAAATGGGAGAAATCAACCACCACTTCCGGCTCCAATATTGGATTCCTATAAAGGTAAAAGGGTCATACATAGTGAGAAATGGTTTTAGAATCCCAAGAATGCGTTCCATCAGCGCCTTTATTCCTCCATTGAAACCGGAAATAATAGAATTCTACTACTTCCTGTTCCGATTTCGACATACCAAAACAGCAAGAGATTGCGACAAACTTTTTTTTTCTCGTATACGAGTGGATTCATCGTTCCAAAAGTAAATTCCAGCTCTTTATAAGGAAACCTGAGGTGGTGCATCTGTCAATAGTAGTTTCGTAATGCGTTTAGCATAATGCGAAACGAAACTCATTTCTTTTATTTTTTCAGTACGTAGAATCAATTAGAAGTTTTGATTCATTGATTGCGTTTTAATTGTTCTTTCCAGCTCCGAAGCTATGCGGAATTGTACGTACGAGGTGTGACCATAAAGTACAGCGCCACCTAGCGACATATTATCCATTTCAACTTTGTAAGCGCGGTAGCCTGAGCCTTTGAAACAGTCTTGAGTTGGAACAAGTTGTAGCATGTCAGTTCGCTTGCAAGAGGCTGAACAGTGAGGACATGCTAAAAGTGTCTGGATAGACCATCCAGGCATCGATGCATGCATCATGGATTTCGAGCAATGTCTCAAAATTAAGTGTTGCTTCAAGCTGCATGGAAATGTCAAAAAAAAAAAAAAAAAAGCTCAAGAAATGTTCCTATCATGGCGATTAAGCGGTGACATTGTATGTAGACTGTTTATAAGTGGTATGAGCAGTGTTTCTTCCAGACACGTTTTGGGGAGGGCACTGCCCCCCCGGAGCTCTAATAGTGCCCCCCAGAGGAGAGCAAAATAATACGTATATATTATAATAATAAATAGAATAGTATTCCAGCAGTGCCCCCCGGAAACACAGGGTATGTGTGATTCAAAAGCGGCAGTGAAGAGAAGCAACGATTGGGACGTCCTTCGACGTCAAAGACAAACGAAAATGTGGAAAAGAAAAAGTAGCACAAATGATTTGTTCAAACAAGTGAATAACTATTCAAGACGCTTTCAAACTAAACATCTGGTATAGGTCTATCCAAAGCAATTTAATCGCCGATTTGTAAATGAGAAGAATGAGTGCGAAAATTGGTTAATCGCACTTAGCTTGTGATCCGCAAAATTTTGGCCGAATTGAATATTCGTGTCTGTCCACATCCTTTCTGTTGAGCCTAAAGAGCATACTCATGGAAAGTCAAACTGGAAATTTCATTTAATTTCAACAAAAGAGAAAGAAAATGATAGATTTCGTGAGAAAAAGAAAAAAAGAGATAAAAGAGAGAATCATATTTGTTAGAATTTAATTAGGAGCCTTATACATACTCTCCACGCGTATGACGACATTTCTTTTCTCTCTACAAGTTTTTGTTCCCAATTTGTACACAGATGCAGCGAAAGGTACAACGAAAAAATAATAATGCTTTTAAAGAGGAAGGGGCTTTAAGAGATCCAGTTCTTCACTAAGTTCTTTGATGTTCGAAAAAAAAAACTAAGAAAAGAATGGCTCGATATTTCCAGTGCTTCATCCTGATTATACAATTCTATTCCCACAGTGACGGAACAAGTATACAGGGTGTTAATGAACTAGGCCGACAAACTCTACAAAATGATTCCCCAGATCAAAATAATAATAATAATAATAATAATAAGTTCACATGGAGTTGTGGAAAAATGCTCATGGTTTTGGGGGATGTAGGACCGTCCAAAATTGACCGCATAATGACTCAATCTATCTTACAAGTAAAAAAATGTTCAGGATATTGATAATATCCTATGATTCGAAAGGTTTACATTTTTTTTAACTATGACGAATTTTAGTCTCAAACTCTTTCCCTTTCTACCAGAAGTTCTTTCATTGTTGCTATTCCTTCTGCTGGATTAAGCCCTTTAGAGCAGGGTTTTTGTACAATTCATTATTGTATAACAATGATTAGGGTAACCCAAAAGCATAAAAACCATAATAGCAATTTACACATATGGTTGGTACCTTGAACATGGTTGTGGTTGTCTAAGGGTTCAGAAGAAGCTAACTTTGAGAGCATAATAAAGTATAGTTTTAGAAAATAAAGCATAAAGCATAATTTAAAATATAAATCATAAATCTTGGAAAATTCTATTTAACTGCAAGTTTAACATTGTGTATTAATATTTTTAAAACCAATATTTACAATGCAAAATCATTGAGAACATAACAATACAAAAATGAAAAGCTTATTTTTATTTCCGTAAATTTTGCGGTGTAATCCTTTGATGTGGAGAAAACAAAAAAGGAAAAGAAGAAAAAAGCTTTCCGCCAACAATGAACAGTACACAAGAACTCCACACTATATTGTTATGTGTACCTCTTAAACTTGAGCAATTTCTGTATACTTTTTGATGGCATCTTTTACTTTCCCTTTCTGTATATATGCACCTCTAAGGCGCACACAAGTGATAGAAAAAACTGACTCGAGTAAAGTATATCTCTTCAAAGTGCATTAAGTAGAAAGTTCATTAAATATGAATAGAATTGCTTGCAAAAACTATTAACAAATAGATAAAGATATTTAGAATATTTAATGTATAGTAAATATTATACATTATACACATTTAATGTAAAACAATGATTGAAATTAACAATAAAGCATAATAAAGCATAATTAAACAAAAAATAAAACATAATGTCGGTTGCTCTGACAATGATAAAACAATAGGTTGTCAAAAACAGGGTCGTCATCACAAAGGGAATTCAAGTTGCTGTCGCCACCCTGAATGCGTATTCCTTAAGAATTCTACGTGGATTATCAATTCTGGAGGACGATGGATTGTTTTCTCACAATTCAATATATTGAGTTGGGTTCATTTTGAGTTTAACGTCCCTTTCGGCACCGATACTATATGAGACGGGACCTACTGATTAACGTGGAACCCGAAACACATGAGCTCGCGCCAGAAATCGAACCCGGGTCTCCCACGCCAAAGGCTCGTACGCTAACTGCTCAGCTCAGGTTGTTCGGATTTCATGTTAATCAGTAGGTCCCGTCTCATATATTCTAGCTACTATGTTAAACTCAAAATCAACTCAACTCAACTCAACTCAACTCAGTTAACCGCTTAGCCACGAAGGAGCTCTCTTGGCTCAAAATGTATTCGTATTTTCAGTTATGGAACCTTAATAATTCAGTAATGGTTTTACTTATATAAAGGCGTCTTATTCAATCACCAGGGAAAAAGGAGTTCCCTCTTAGCTATATGGTTAGTGCATGTGCCTTTGGGTGACCCTAGTTCGATTCCTGGTGCAAGCTCATGTGCTTTGGGTAGCTATGTTAAGCTACGGTATAGGCTTACGTCCCAAATAGCCGCGCTGTCGAAAGGGGCGCGAAACACTAATGAACTATCTAATAAGGAAACGTGAAGAAGCCGTCCATACCAGCGTAATGGAATTCACACATACGCCATCCAAAAATGCAGAATTTAACAATGTGCCATGAGTGGGCAAGAGATTACTCACGGGGCATAAGAAATTCTCAGACGAAGGTAGGCGAAAATTAGTTCTTGATACGTGAGAATACAAAGAACCGTGTACACAACATGTCAACAGGTAGTGAGAAGTGTCATGGACCGATAGCTACACGGTTCCTTGTATTCGAAGTCACATGTACTGTGACGTAATTTTTTTCACGATGCCCTTTTCTCCACATACCCATTTCAAGATTTTTCTTTCTTGGTTTGATTTGAGAAATCACAATTTCATTTAATCGGTCTACTTCATTAACACCCTGTATATTGGGCTCTATACACAGTAAAGCCACGATTATCCACGAGTACTGTTATTTTTTAAATTCTATTGCAGTCGCGTTCAATTATTTTTCATAATTAATCGCTGTAGGACTGACACTCTGCATGTAAACAAGTACTATATGTTCTGAAACATAAAAATAAATTGCCTTGTAAGAATCAATTTCAATCCAAGCCAATAACCGGAAAAATACGATAGGCTTTACAGTGTGCAGGTCGAAAATTACTGACAGGTTTATGGTGCTTCGTAATCCTATAGGCCTTCTCGGAAATTCTGAATGAATGGAAGTTCTTGTTAGTTTGTTTTAGTTATGGCTTTCACATTCTTTGATCACTGAGCTTGAAGACCGAGTAATATTAGGTTTTATGCTGAAATACTGATTTTTTCCTTCGAGTTTGCCTTTCATTTTTAGTCCTTTTTCGGGTTATTCGGGATTTTCGCCAACCACGGTGCCCTTGCCACCCAATTCCTCGAATACAGCTCCTTCGTGGCTAAGCGGTTAGCGTACGCGCCTTTGACGTGAGAGATCCGGGTTCGATTCCCGGCGGAAGCTCATGTGGTTCGGATTCCATGTTTTATCAGTAGGTCCCGTCTCATATAGCTTCGTTGTTGAACGAGACGTTAAACTAAGACTCAACTCAACCAATTCCTAGAATAGTCGGTGCTTTATTGTATTGAGTTGCGCGGGAGAGGGTATAACAAAGCCCTGTTCCGCTACAATACTTATAGAATTAAAGTATCCACAAATGAACTGGGCTGTAAGCTTTTGTGTTACTTGTAAAATGAAACTGCGAATATAGAACGACTAAAACATATAGGAACAAGGACTTGAAGCTTTGTACTGTACAACATATTAAGTATTTCTCCATATGTGCACAATTGGTTGTTCTTGGATGTTAAACAATATTACAATTTCAGTCACATATGCTGCAGAATGTCAGGTATTATACAATCAATGGCTGCATAACGGATTCCAGATAAATTGATGTAACATGACAGGAGTGATTTGACGTTTAATTCGCTTAAATTGTAGGAAGTTATAAACTAACACAACGCTTCATTGACATCTACTTATATTATAGTTGATTGAGAAAGAATTATTTCTACCTATTGCCTTCCTCATTTAACTATGTGACATTTGTTTATTTAACTATAATCCTAATTAATCCGTGGAAGTAATTAACCCTAATAACCTCATTCTAATTAACCCTAATAACCGCATTCTAATTAACCCTATTAACCTGATTCTAATTAGTCCTAATACATAATTAACTACAATTCTAATCAACTCATTCTTGTCAAATAAAACCGAGTTATATTAGGCATGGTCGTGTACAGGATTTCGTGTGCATAGTACCGGTAGTCGTGCATGCTTTATCTGACAATTATACTACGCTAAAAACAGAATAAACAACTTTCATCTAACTCAAAAATGATGTCGTGTGAGGAAGAAAAAATTCATAAATTTGGACAATTCATTAAATCAACTCTAGTAGCATAACTTTTAGGAATGCGTTCATATACTGACAGAAATTACTTTTGCACAAACTTTGCTTTTCTGCAGAATAAATAGGCCTATCCTCATGTTTAAAAGTTACATCATTTTACTTTAGTGCTGAAGTTACACAAGTTTTATCAGTATTTATAAAAAATGGACAACAGATTTTCGTTTTCCTAATTTAGGGATCTTATTCTTTTTTGTAACTCTTACCCATCCTGTGTTCATTTTCCTCACATATTTCCTTCGCTCTACTTTTTACCTTAACCACTTCCACAATTCCCCTTCCTCCTTTTCTGTACGTCTTTACACTACCTCTTCTTAGTACCTCTGTGATCTCCCCAATGCTTTCTTGTATGAAGTAGCTTCCCATACAAACAATGAATCTTAGTACTTTCACTTTTAGTACAGCTGTATATTTATATGTCCTGAAGACAGGGGAAGATCCAGGGGGGGCGATCGGGGAAACTTTCTTATTTTATATATAAATAAAACCCATTCCAGAGTTTGGAGCTCTTAAAAGTAGCTCTAAGTAGCACTATTACAACCTATCACCCCTTCACAAGTCATTTCTGGATCCGCCCCTGTCTGAAGATAACTCTTTCAGTTAGTGTCTGATGAAGAAAACGTTAAGTTGTCGAAATCCTGATTTCGGTCGCTTATTGTAGTCAGCGATGCCAACCCGTGGGAAAAACCCATATTGTGGGATTTTTTTGAGATTTCTCGAAATTGGATAAAAGGGAATTTTTGTAAAAATTAGCAGGATTTATTGGATTTTTAATATATCTATTCCTTTAACGCCAACAAACTTGTCCATGGGCGAGAAGTAGCCAAAAGAGTCGTCAATAAACTTGAAATTAACCACACTTAACGTAAAAGGACGAGTATACTCGTCTTTTTTATTTTTTGTCGAAAACTTAAAACGACGAGTATACTCGTCCTAGCTTGCGTTTACCCGTTCTTCTTTTAAAAGGTCGAATATACACGTTTTCTAATGTTTCTTTATGTTTCCATCAGATAGTGCTGCTGAAGAAATCATTTACGAGTCTTACCGGTCAACAATGAACACTATCACCACCATTTATAATGTTCCTATGTGAATATTGTAATAAAGTAATAAAAAATTACATTAAAAATGGAACAACGGTTGAAAATCTGTACGTTAAGAGGTTAATACTAATTGTCATTTTTTTTTAACTATAAAATGCATGTTAGTTTTAAAGTGATTTTTGGATTGACTTGTGAATTTTCAAAAAAAAAAAAAAAAAGTCCCAAGAAACGTTAATTGTACTCAGGTATTTAAGAACAAAAAGAGAGAAATGAAAGAAAGGACATAATTAAAGGAAGAAAACAAAATAAGAAAGTCCAACTTTCGAAATCGTTCCATACAAAATAGCAGGAAAACGAGGTTTATCTAACTTTATTACGTTCACTACAATATTTTATTTCATAAAAGCGTTATGGAAATACTAAACTCAGAACAAAATGACTTATTTTCATCAAAAGTTTCAATTGTCTCTTTCAATTAAGGAAAGTATTTCTTCATAAACTGTTTGATTAACGTTGACAATCGGAATGTTTGAATAATTCATTCATAAATTGAAGAAAATGACTGATATGCACAGACTTCACTGTTTACGCTTTCCAAGTTTAGAAAGCTTTGTTGTTAGTATAGTGTGCGAAATTCAACTGCAAAATGGGAATTTCTACCACTCGAGATGGAATTTTATAACGTTTTAGGTTCGGATCACTGATTGTATTAAATAGTTGGTTGTAAGAACAAATATCTTGGTTAGAGATGCAAAAAAGCCGGCTTTTTTGAATCGATGGTTTTTTTCACATAAAAAGCCGGCTTTTTTGGGAAAAAAACGAGAATTTTGGAAATTTTGGCTTTTTTCAACTTCATGATTTTTCTATCTAAATAGCTTTCTTATAGTATATTCTATAATTAGATAAAAATTCCATGACCTGAATGTGATATTTCGCTCTGAAATTCACCATCAAGATGGATGGAGCACATGTTTTACGAATTAAAGCTAACATGAAGAATGTAGTATTTGAGGGTAATTTTAGAGGCTATTTAACTTTATTTTAACTTTTGAGTTATCGACATCTTTTTTCTTCTCTAGTTTGTCATCCGTGTTTCATTTCTAAGAGCTTTTAGTACTCTAGCTTCTAGCGCAAAAGTTAAACTTGCCCGTTTTTCTATTTATCCGTCAAAGCGTACGTTTTTCAATATATCCGTCAAACCGTACTTCCACATTTCTGTTATACTGTAGCTGTGAAGTGATTTAGCAATAATTTTCCGGACACAACCCTGAATACCAATTTATACAAATAATCAGTAGCGGATTTAGAAAAGTACTTTAGGAGGGTTTTTTCTGATTGTTTCGTTTCCTAAAAAGTCCTAATTTTATTTGGGAAGTGCTTGAAGTTTATGAGTACAGGCATAACTAATATTTCGTTTCGTTTATATGTTTAGCAATAATCTTCCGGATACAACTTTAAAAATCATTTTATACTGAGAATCAGTGGCGGATTTAGAAAAGTATTTTGGGAAGGGTTTCTTACTAATGTTTAGTTTTTTTAAACATTCGTAATTTTTATTTGACGGGAGCTTAAAGTTTATGAGTAAAGGCATATTTCGTTTTGTTGCAGACATTCCGTAACTTTGGGGAACGGGCTTCAGTCCGAAAGACCGCTCCCCTAACCTTCGCAAAACCGTCACTGCTGGTAATTAGTAATAATAACGATTTAAAAACAATAAAAAAGGAAGTCGCCCAACTCACAGTACACGCACTATTTCTACATTCACAGATGGAATGAAGAAAAGCTTTGTCAGAATGGTCGAATGCTGGTTGAATCCCGGACTTCCCGATAGAAGCGCAAAAGCTAATCACTCAGTCATGTTTGTTGTGCAGTTGTATTTAGCTTAACTTAAATATATTCCGTAGTCTTTTTTGGGGGGGGGGGCGAGTTCCGTAATGATATGTTGAATCCCTCTTGTTAAAAATTCAGAAAACTTGAGGATTGGGTAAACTGTGATGGTGGTTCTATAAAACTTAACTGTAGAATTTCAAGAATATACAGAACCAAAAGCTCTAGATGTGCAGCCTTTAAGTATATCATATAAATCTAAGTATTTCTCTTATGTTTTATTTTAATTTTATTTTGTTTCAAAAAGAGGGTATGGAATATTTTGAAGTAAAAATACTACATAGTATTTTGCTAGTTATTTGTGTATTCTTTAAAAAGAAGTTGTTGTTGTTGTTGATTTTAGTTTAGCGTCCCTTTCAGCAGCGAGGCTATATGAGACGTGGACCTACTGATTAACGTGGAATCCGAACCACATGAGCTCCCGCCGGGAATCTTTAAAAAGAAGTGTTTACTTTTAGGGTTGGCTGATTTACACCAACTTTTTTTTTTTTTAATAACTGGTTTAAACCACAAAAATAAAAAGAATGAAAAATGCGAATCGTGTGAACTTCATGGTAACGTTTCCAGATATCAAACCACCTGCAATAGTTTTATTTCCCTTTCATCTTTTAATCAAGGTGTCCCATGTTCAATTCTCGGTCGAACTACAATCCTTTTTTCATGCGTAACCCAAGTAGCGGTTCGGATGTCAGTTTAAGCGAAAGTCTTCTCCTTGATAACCTCGGTATTTCGTAAGGATGTTAAGCCTAAATATACGAAACAAACCAAATTGTATATTTCTACATGCTTAAATGCGTGTTGTTTTATAAAGAAGCCAATATTGCTTAAATATATTGATAGAAATTGGCAAAATTTATCGATTGCCTACGTAGCTTCCAACATTAGCTTGGATTGGACTTTCAATGATATCTACGTACCGGTACTAAATTTTTAATTTAATACCTCAATTTTAGCGTACTGATTATGGTACGTTGACCTTTAAATTTTACATGCAAAGCAATAACAGGATTTTCCCGTTATTGTCTTACATTTCAAGTAATGACGGGATTTTCCCAATGGCTAGGGCGGGAGATTCTCAACTTAAGAAATTTACTGACCGCACTTCTTTAAGCTTATGGGAGTTCTTCCGGCATAACCCCGCTGTTGCATAATAACATCAAGGCGAAACAAACTTAGGCTATTTCTGTGAATATGTAATATAAATACATAAAGCAAAAAATCTAAGTCAAAAAAGCCTGGTTTAAACCAAAAAAGCCTGGTTTAAACATCCCCCAAAAAACGGGTTTTTGGCATATTCAAAAACAACCACGGTTCTTGCCAACTCTGCTTACTTTTGTATATAGGAGGTTAGAAAATTCTTATTATATACATTGGTTAATCCTGTGGAATTCATAATGTAAATATGTTGAAGAAAAATTGTTTGAAATATTTTTTCGAAATTCATAGTTTATTTTCGATGTTTTATATTATTATCAGCATCAACCACTAATTAAATTATTTTTTGTGTTATAGAGAAGCGATACAAAGTCTGTTTTATCAATTTAAAGCAGTATTTTGAAAAAAGCCCAAAATTTCCGAAGCAAAAAAGCAAAGCAGAAAAAACCGAGTTTTTTTCCAAAAAAGCCGGTTTTTTTCCGAGCCCTTGCATCTCTAATCTTGGTTGACTTTGTAATCTTGAAGGTTTTTTCCGCCTTCTTTTTGAACAGAATTAAATTTCAAAATGTGTTTGTAATAAGAAAGCAGTAACACCAGTGTTGCCACAGTCCTAGCTCTGAAGTGGGCTGAAAAATAGTACCAAATTGAAACAAAAAGGGCTGAATTCATTATTTCATAAATAGGTAAAATTCTAGAACACTCCCCCCTCTTCCAAGAGTCCAAGAAAGTGTTATTTTTTTAAACTTTTTTAAAGCATCCAAATAGGAGGATCCCGAAAAACCGTGGAAGTAGATTAAACTTTCTCGCACCTATGAAGTATAACAGAGGCTGCAAATTAAAAGGTGAAACAGTTTTATCATCTTCGGTATGTTTTGTTAGGAAACCAAACGCGCCTCTATTTCAAAGTGACCAATAAAACATAACGGTATTATGGCCATATAAGAAAAAATATATAAAACGAGGAACAAATCAATCATCTCCGAGTTTCTGTGTAAACAGTACGTTATAATAAAATATTAAAATATAAATTATTGCACCTTATTCTTGCTTTCCACACTAAGTTTGTAGCGTTATGCAGTGTAACGTCAGAGAATGAATGTTCAAGAGCATTTTTTAAAGTTCACAGTATGAGTAACGTGAGATGTGGTAAAAGTCTTACTGACACTTTTGAAAATGTGACAAGTATTTGTTAAATGGTGCTGAATTGGGTAGAATTGTACCAACGTTTTCATAAAAGGGGCTGAAAATGCCAGCGTGGTACCAACGGGCCGATGAATGACAAAAAGGGCTGAATTTCGTACAATTGTACCAAGTGTGGCAACACTGAGTAACACATCAAGTTATGTCCGTTATCCAAACTAAACTTCAAAATGTTTGTATTTGTAATTAGAAAGCAGTAAAATATTAGCAAGTTTTTATTTCTCGTTATCCAAAGTACCACTACATAATGAACAAGACTAGTACGGACTATTTACTGTTTTAGTTTATCTATTATGGCATAATTGCTAATATAACATTTCATTTCATATTTGTCTGATTTTGTCGTTTTATTTTCTTCACGGCCATATTCTGTGAGTTACGGCCATCTGTAATTGGCATTAGAGACAACAAATAACATTTTTCGTTCTTTGAAATAATTCATCTGGTTAAAAGGAATGAAATAAAAAAAATCGCACACTAAGAATTCTACAAATCTTTGTGCTTCTTAACGAAGACTCAATCTGACCTTTCTGTCTCAGAGAAAAGCTTTGCTCACCAATCTAAACCCTTGTAATACAAGAAAAAGACGAATAGCCTCATCCGTTAGACGGCTAAGGAAAAGTACAGACCAATGAAAAAAGTACGAGGTAGCTTTTTCTAGAAGTGAAAAGAAAAAAATCAAGGACGTGAAATGCTTTCTACGTTCACGTTTGTCAACAATAATTTTGCTGTTCGCATTTTGTCCTGGTGGAAAAGTTATTATTAGGTTATGTCAGAAACATTGTGGTTAGATCTGAAAATTACATCAGAACTCAAGTTACGTTATTAGTTTCTGTTTTTTTTTTTCGTTTGTGTGTTTGTGTTTTGCTGATAAAAGTTGTGAACAGCCGAGATATGTTGGTCAAAATTTATTATCATTGTTCTGAAAAGGTGACATCAACTACAATTTTTCAATTTTTTTTTTTTTTTTTTACTTTCTTCTTTAAGTGTTTGTGTTTATTTTCAAAAAAGCACATTTAAGAGCTTAAGTTAGCCTGTAGTTCTCAATGTGTCAGCTTTTGTACTAGACTCCTAGTACACTAGCAACATATTCACGTATTTGGAATAATGCATGTGGTGTATTTTTCACAGTATAATTTTATTGTAATCTATATAAGACTGAAAAAAAAATCACTGTACGCGTTAGTTTAAACACAAGGAACCGTGGAATTTGCAGTCACTATAGCACGGCCAACAAGAGATGGTCTCTGACGCTTCTTACCATATGGGTGGGACATTGCAGCCCCTACTTTGATACCAGTGTTACCAACCACGATCACTTTGTCTTATACCATTAATTAAATTGCCACTACAGTTGCACCGAATAAAACCTTGACACGCGAGTAGTGCCAATGTCACTGCGAGCTGTCAGAGACGTTCTCTTACTGGATGCGCTATAACACTTCCTATTTCGCATTTCGTAAAATGAAATGAAATCTTTCAGTTTTACGTCCCACGGTTATGCCGGCTAGGTGAAAGGAGACGGTGATGATGAGAAATGAAGTGCAATGATGGAATTATTAAAGTGGGAGGGAACGGGAGAACCCCGAGAAAACCCACGTACACGGTGTTTGCTCATCACAAAGTCTATTTGGCTCTAGCTGGAATCGAACCAGGAACCCCAAGCATCAGAGATGAAGGCTCTACCACTGAGTCACCGTTGCCCCACGACACCTTCCGTGACCAATGCTATAAACATTTACGTTATCCTTACAGTAGCGTCATTTCAGATTTGTCTTGGGGGGGGGGAACCCCTTGATATAAGTAAAATTTCGCGTTTTTCACTGACTTACTGCTATTCTATTGATAAAATCTATATAAATCTCAAACTGGGGGGGAAGGGGGGAAGCAAATGGAAACATATTTTGTAACTCGAAATACATTTATACACTTTGTTAATTAAAACTATATTTGCTTAACAAGAAATTATTAATATAGCATAAAGACTTGATATTACACATCATCTGTAATTCTTTTATTGTTATAAAACTATCTATAGTTCTATTATTTGCATAAGAACATAGGTGCCAGTACTTATCACTTACCTATCGTCCTTTAAAGTGAAAAATGACATAGGTTTAATACCACATAATGTCTTACAATATTTCAGGCCCTAAATTTTGGACCCCTTCCATCAAAGAAATAAGAGTGGGCCCCTACTTTGGACCCAGTTTTAAGTCAGGTCATATCTAAGAATTCTGTTAGAAGTACAGCTCACAGATGACGAGAAGAACCCTAGCAGAAGTAGTGTGACGTAGGTGTGGGCTCGCCCACTTTTCGCACGGGGGTTTCAAATGACACCACGGAATAGCACACAGATAACTACCCGGAGTAGCAGACGACATCTAAGTATAGACCACACCTCAAAAACCGAAAATTGACTTGACCGTGTCATTGACCTTTCCCCACTACCCCTGTTTTAGGGTTCTTCTCGTTATCTGAGCTGTATGTCTGGGAATTATGCGACGCACGTTTAATTTCTTTTACATTGATATAGACCACCACTTCACAGTTTCTCGTCCTCGAAATAACGTGTGTTGACACGTCTATTTTCCTGAGTTTTGGATGGCCCTATGCCTGAAACTTTTTGAATGAACGCAACAATGCGAATATTTTGTTCATATAAGCGTGCAACACTTTCCAGAGAAACTACGTAAAACAAACCAGACACTTTTCTTCATGACCCCTAGTTATACTGTATTGACCAGTCTCCAGAGCACAAGCGTAGCTACCAGGCTCCAGACCCCGGGCCAGCCACAGGTCCAGATTCCAAAGAATGTGTTGTCTCTAGAATCTCGTTGAATTCTAAGTTTCAGAAGTAACATGCTGCCCCATAACAAAATATTCAAGCTTCGCTAATGTATCGATGGGTGATTGCCGTACCCAATTCCTCTACGTTTTAAATTATATCTGGTCTATCTCCTCCTTCGTCCATCCTCAAAGGAAAAAAAAAAAAGCAAGAAATCTGATCTGAGATGCTGATTGGTGAATAGTATCTATCATATATCTTCCAATCCATTCATCTACTGAGGAAACAACCAAACAAGCACTCGCGAAACATGTGGGTTCACTATTTTTCATGAAGAGCCATGGTGGCGTAATCTGTAAAACTACTACCTCTCGACGAGGCAGTTCAGGATCGATTCCCAGTAGAGAAGAATATTTTTAACAATGTTCAGCTCTACAACACCTCAAAGATCAGAGTTTTCTTACAATGAATGTAGGTTTACGAAAGCGGTGGCAGCAATCTAGAGTGAATTCTTCTCCTCGAAAACAAGGAAAGAAGGATGTCTACTAAATAACGCTGCTTTTGTTCATGGTTTCTATTGTCAAAATTTAAGGTAATTCTTATAAGAAAAAAGGTAGTACAACCTATAATGGACGGCTGAATTCTAGTTCGAACTTTGACTAAGATAGGTCTATCACCTTCGTCTGATTTCGATATATGGATATAAATTTTTGGCAGATGATGGTTTATTTCTTTCTTAGATACACGGAGTTGAGTTGATATTGAGTTTAACGTCCCGTTCAGCAGCGAGGCTATATGAGACGTGGACCTACTGATTAACGTGGAATCCGAACCATATGAGCTCCCGCCGGGAATAGAACCCGGGTCTCCCACGCCGTAGGCCTCGTACTCTTAGATACACGGAGCACAGCAACAATTTTATAGAAACATGTCCTGTCGACCTCATATGTTTGATGAAAACACTGAAATAATTAAATAAAACAAAATTATTCAATTTAACGCCCCAAAATTGTGGCTGTTAGGCTAAGGAAGACGAAGATGAAGGCAAGTGAATGATTATGGAAGAAATTGTGCAATGATAATGTAGGAGAAAACGGGAGTACCCCGAGAACACCCACGGGCACGATGTTGTCCACCGTAAACTTACTTTGTCGGCGATCGAACCAGGGACCCCACGCACCAGAGATAAGCCCTCTTACCACTGACCCACCGTGCCCCCCCCCCACATTGAAAGAATGTTTTTGTTTTGTCCGTGTCAAGTCAGTTATTCTAGAAATGAAAATATAGCATTAAAGCTTATAAAAGAGATTTCTGGGAGACCGAAATATACCTAGTGAACTTTCCTTGCGTAATTATACTCTGCTGTAAGAACACAAAGATCTCAAAAGCTACGGAGGACAGCATTTGGATTCTGTAGCAATAGAGTATTTAGGCAAAACCGCTAAGCAACGCTGCAAATTGGGTTGCATAGCATGTAGACACCGAATAAATACATGTCTTGAACGTGGTATACAAAGTTTTATCCTACGCTTTATCATAGGTATTATAGATATAAACAACGTATATGTACAAAATAGTCTTAGGTGCAGGTTCAAAGTCTATTCCAAAACCACTTACTCGCTTCAGTACTAGGTACTGGTCAGGGGCGGATCCAGGACCGACTTCTGGGGGGGGGGCAGTGGGTTGTCATACTGCTACTTAGAGCTACTTTTAAGAGGTTCAAACTCTGGGATGGGTTTTATTTATATATATATAAAATAAGACAGTTTCCTCTTCTGGGGAAGACGATCGCCCCCCCCTTGAATTCGCCACTGGTACAAAAAAAGCTTACAGATGACGAGAAGAACCCTAAAACAGGGTAGCGGGGAAAGGTCAACGACACGGTCAAGTCCATTTTCGGTTTTTGAGATGTGGTCTATACTTAGATGTCGTCTGCTACTCCAGGTAGTTATCTGTGTGCTATTCTGTAGTGTCATTTGAAACCCCCGTGCGAAAAGTGGGCGAGCCCACACCTACGTCACACTACTTCTGCTAGGGTTCTTCTCGTCATCCGTGAGCTGTACCGGTCAGTGTTGCCACATTTGGTACAATGGTATCAAATTCAGCCCCTTTTGTCATTCATCAGCCCGTTGGTACCACGCTGACATTTTCAGACCCTTTTTGTGAAAAAGTTGATACAATTCCACCCACCAAGCACCATTTAACAAATACTTGACACATTTTCAAAAGTGTCAGTAAGACTTTTCCTACATCTCACGCTACTCATATTGTGTGTTGGACTCTAAAAATACTGTTGAACATTTACTGCATAACGCTACGAACTTCGGGTGGAAAATTCGTAATTCGAGCTATACCGGAAAAGAAGTGACGCTAGATGGGCGCATCTGCGCCGCGCATGAAACAGATGAGAAAATAGCAGTGTGGTGGAAATTTTAGCTTCAAATAAAAAAAAAAGTACACACACTTTAAATCAAGTGTTGAATATTCTGAAGAAGACCAGCGTGTGCTCAAGTAAGTATATAATTTATGTCTTTGCAAAGGTTCTACACTGAAGGTGATGACTGTATTCCGTTATACTTCCCTGTTATGCTTCCTACATGGGGAAAAGTTTCATCTACTTCCACGGTTGTCGGAGTTCTCCTCATTTAGACGTTTTTAAAAAGTAATTTTTTAAAATAGCACTTTCTTGATTGGATTCTTAGAACAGGGGGGGTGGGGAGTGTACCAGAACTCTACCTCTTTTAGTTTCGTGTTATAGAGCCATGTATTCGACTGATATAAAATAAGGAATTCAGCCGTTTTTGTTTCAATTTGGTACTATTTTCAGCCCACTTCAGAGTTACGTCTGTGGCAACACTGGTACAGGTAGTGGTGAAGAACCTGCATACTTTTCAGCATAGAGGTAGTGCTACGAAGAAACCCACTGAAATAAAATTACTTGATACATTTTTAATTCAATTGTCGTGCATTGTTGTATTTTTTTTTTATCTGTTTAATTCATTTAAATAATAGTTTATAATACTTTTAATTTACTCAAAATCCAATAATATTAGTGTGTGGAAATGTTTGAGTATAAATGGATTTTCCTTTGTACTCACTCAGATGAAAAGTCATGGCTATTACTATACTTTTCAAGTAATTTCCGACGAAAGTAAAAACTCAAAATTGAAACTCACTAGAAGGGAACACCATGGCGCAGTGGTAGGCCCTCACTTTTAGTGTAAGGAATACCTGGTTCAATGCTTAGTCATGAGAATTTGTGGTAGATAATATCGTGTCCTTTGATATCTTCCAGTGTTCTTACGTTCCTTCCTACATAATCACTCCATCAGTTTACTTTCTTTCTATAATCATTCAGTTTTATTAATTCTGCCTTCTCTTGGTTACAGGGCACAATTGGCTATCATATAATTACATAATACTTTACCGAGCGAAGTAGCTTAAGGGGTAGAGCGTTAGCTTCGCATTCCGGAGGTCGTGGGTTCGATTTCCGCTGCCGACCATTCTGATTGGGGTTTTCCAGGGTTTTCCTCAGTCCTACCAGGCAAATGTCGGGATGGTATCTACTAATCAGGTCCTGGTCGATACCTTCCAAAATCCTTACCATTGTTATTTTTTTGTTAGATATCCAGTGTAAAATAGCCTCTGAGCTGTATCTGGTGATTGTTAAATAAATAAATAAATAAATAAAATTAGATTTTCAAACATACTAGATCAGGACTCAAAATTTCCGGTCGGCTGTTCGCCATTGGCGACTAGAAGTTTAGAGCTGGCGACAAGTGTTCAATAGGAATGTTTTCTGCACTCACTTTGTTACTTCGATCCGAAAACTGTAATCAACAACTGGTACTTCAGTGCAGAGAGACAGAGAGAGACTGCTACACAAACATGAAGTCTTAAGATAACATATTTTAAAACACGTATATGCATTGTCCAATTCAAAATTAATTCTCTTGAATCTGATTGTCTGCTTTTGAAATTGAATGCCTTGATGTAATCTCTTTCTTTGTCGAACCAAAGGCCGTGGGTGTCGGAGTGGGGAGAGACCTCTCATAATTTGTACGTGAGAGATATTGGCGATCACTTTTTGATTGGCGAGTGCGTCTGATTTTGAAATTTTGCACCCTGCACTAGATAAAAGTACACTCATGTCCAAAATTATTGTCGCATGTCTATAAATATGTTAATGTAGAAGTATAATTTAATAACGAATTCTCTCGGTATTTTTCATAATGTTAGAATGTGTATAATCGGCAAAAACATATATGTCAAAGAAGAAGTAAATAAGAACAATAAAACGGAAATAAAACTTTCTTGTCCATTTAGCAACATTTTGTTTTACTCACTCTAATTTTCGTATTTATAATTCTTTTTCTATGAAACTTACTACAAATATACATTTCCCGACTATACATATAATATCAGTATTAAAAGTACCCTGCAAAATCATTATCAACTTATATTCCTACAAGAAGGCAGTTATAAATATGCGACAATCATTTTGGACATGAGTGTACATATTGTATTCATTGAACTGGACAGTGAAGCAAAAGCAAGTAGAATAATAAACATATAATCTAACTTTAAAATACTTTGTTGATGACTGTAAATATATTTTAGTTCCTTATGATAAATACAGTGATAAAAGATAAGGTTAGTTAATAATAATAATACTAATAATAATAACAATAATAATAATAATAATAATAATAATAATAATAATAATAATAATAATAATAATAACTATTGTAACTCTACAGGCGTATATCATATATTTTATGGAACATTTGTCCATAATGTCTTTTATTCACGTGATTCTCCAGTCTTTCTCAAGACGCTGGCTGGACGGCGAAAATTATAATGTACCGGGCGGGAATCGAATCCGGCACTACGTAGATGTGAATCTAATACTCTATCCATTAGACTACAGAGAGCCTTACCTTAATCATATTTCTAAACTATCTATCTTCCCAATATGGCGTCAATGAAAGTAATAATGAGCGACATTCTACTGTTTCGCAACGACACATTTGCTACAATTCAACACAACTGCTGACTTCTTGAAAAACTCTCTGGCCAAAACAAATATATACTAGGGTAAGTCCAGGGGCGGATCCAGGCTGAATGTTTGGGTGGCGGTCGTTCGAAGTCAATAGGTTTTATTTTACATTTATAATACAAAGGTAAAAAAAAATTAGGATAGGTTTTATTTTTAAAATAAAAATACGGGGGGGAATTGCCCCGTTCGCCCCCTGGATCCGCTCCTGGGTAAGTCAAAAGTTATCAGCAATATAAGTTTTCTTACATTGTATATACTGACCTCTGTCCTCGTTAATTTATTGTTATGCTGTTGTATTTATGCTATGAAAGTTTGATCCTAATTCCTCCATTTGTCTTCCTTTTGTTGCAAATAGATCATGACCACCCCATTAGCAGTTTGAAATATTTGTGGCCGTAGATGGTCGTCCGGTTCCTTCCTCGTGCGTAACCCTTGTGCGACTATTTTTAAATTTTTCAATCCATTTGTAGACTCTGTTGTGGTAAGACTCTGTTTCCGTATTTTGCCTAAAGTCTTTGATGGATTGCGGCCTCTGATACACCTTCCGACCACAAAAACTGGATCACTGCTCGTTGTTCCTCTTTCGTGCAAACTTCTAATGGAGCGGCAATGATCTATCTACAACAAAAGGAAGACAAATGGAGGAATTAGGATCAAACTTTTCATAGCATTATTGTAACTGCATAACAATAAAATAAACGAGGACAGAACTCAGTATGAAGAATGTAAAAAACAAGTTATAGGTACATTGTAGATAATTTTGGACTTCTCTCATACTTCATGTGTAGACAATATAGATAAACTCGGTGTTGTAAGGAATGCTAAACTGCAAGTCAACTGACTAAGAACCCAATAAACAAAATTACAAGTAAATAATAATGCAAATATAGGACGTCTGATAAGTCACTTTGTAATCATAGTTGTTTCATTTGTTAATCGACTTTGTGAAATGAGCATACGTATTACATTCGGAGCATCATTTCCGGTTTCGCTTCGCATGACAGCGGGGAGATTTTACACGTAGAGTGTTTGAGCTTTTTGGTGGCTAAGCAGTTAACGTACGCGTTTTTGGCGTGGAAGACCCGGATTCGATTCCCGGCAGGAGCTTATGTGATTCGAATTTCACGTTAATCAGTAGGACCACATCTCACATAGCCTCGTTGTTGAAAGGTTCGTTAAACTCAAAACCAAATTCAATGAGTTGAGCTCCACGTTTTTCATTGATATTTACATTTCAAACTCAGAGATTTAATTTATTCTTCCTCCCTAAATTACGCCCCTGGGCAACATGTTCCATTACTTATGTGTTCTGTTATCTAACAATTTAAATTTCCACCTAGCTAGTGTCTTAGTATTGTTATGTGATTTTTCTTTAAACGAACTGGTACGTTCACAATTCCAAACTCGAACATCTTCTGTGGAACATTGATGTGTAGATGGGTGACTATTATATCCAATTTTTCTACGCATCAAATGTCTTCCAATACAACTATTTAGGAAAGAAGCAAGCAAGCATTCGCGAAGTAAGGGAATGCACTATCTTTGCATGAACAGCCACGGTTGCAAAATTAAGTAGATTGTTTCTGTTAGTGACAATGCCAGTTATAAGGAAAATTCTTTCTATCAGCAACAATAACAGTTATTAGGTACACTGTTTCTATAAACGACATTACCAGTTATTAGGTAAATTGTTTCTATCAATGACAATGCAGTTATTAAGTAGGTTGTATCTATTAGTGACAATGCCAGTTATTAGGTACATTGTCTCTATTTGCAACAATACCAGTTATTAGGTAAACTCTTTCTATTAGTGACAATGCCAGTAATTAAGTAGATTGTTTTCGTTAGCGACAATGCCAGTTATTAAGTACATTATTTCCATTGGCGGCAATGTCAGTCATTAGGTAGATTGTTTCTATTAGCATCAATGTCAGTTATTAGGTAGATTGCCCATTACATTGTCGTATTAAGAATTGTTTTAGTGTCGAGTGTAGTGTTAACTGCGCGTTCAGTTCTTCAACAACTTTATCCTCAGCAGTAAGATCAGTGAAGTGCAAATGCCGGAACTAGTAAATGAAATTGAAATTAAATTAAATTTTTCAGTTGTAAGTCTCACGGTTCTTGAAGGCTAGGCGAAAGAAGACGGTGATGATGAGAAATGAATGAAATGATGAAATGCAGAAAGGCGGAGAAAACGGGAAAACTTCGAGGAAACCCACGAATATGGTGTTTGTGAGCTGGGATCAAACCAGGAACCTCACACACCACAGCTGAACCTCTACCACTGAACCACCGTTCCCCGAAAGTATCTTGAAAGTAATATCTTTGTATATTTCTAGAAATAGCATCAGTTAAGTCAAAATGCCAAAACCGTCAAATGAGTTAGAAGTTAAATCCTGATATCTTAGAAATAAGATTCAAATTGGTAAAATCTAACTCTTCATTGTCACTAGCAGAACAAAATACTTTTGTCTTTTAAATTTTATATTTTGGTAATGCTTTTGTTCCATACATGCGAAGAGTAAGAGAAATTTGATTTTCTTGCACAAAGTAGATTGCTACTACAAGTAGCAATCATATGTGTCATGTAGGATACATTGGAACTCTACCAATAAGAAGTGAGAAACGATGTTCTGCTAGTGATGTGTCCATCTTGCCTCCCCACTACGTACGCCTATGTGTATTACACACTTAATACATCTGTGCAATACAACAACAGTATACAAGACCTAAAACACGGTCACATGCTCACAAAATCCAAGTGAAGAGATTGAAAACATGAGATATCTCTATATTATGAATAATCATCTTTTGTAACGGTTGGGGTTTCATTGTGTCGCATACGACACATGATCAAACAAAAGGTCACCATTTTTACCCAATCAATAGAAGAACGAAACAATCAACTGCGTATTTATCCCCAAGGCTTTAACAAGATAAATCAACATGCATTATAAAAAATAACGCGTTAAAGAAAGAGAAGTAGATACTTACTTAATCGTATCATTTTTCGGTTTCTGCGATACTTTCTTCCCTCCAAAAAATCTACCTAGGACCAATGAAAAGCGTTCTTCAATTGTTAAGCTTCTATCAAATGCAGCGCCTACTCTGAGGAAAAGGAAGAGAAGCAAAACACACGTGTCGTATGTGCCATGTTGTCGCTCTATCAGGACAAATAATGCTAATTTTGTATGTCGTATACGACACTTGGCGTCCGAAGAGGCTAAATGTCGAAACCGTCAAATGAGTTAGAAGTAGAATCCTGATATCCTGCTAAATATAAGGATAAAATCAGTCAGGTATTAATGTCGAAACCAAAAAATTATATAAAAGTAAGAGAAACATGACTCCACATTTAATTACTTATAAAGTAAGGGAGTGAAGAGCAAAGCCATGTTAAAGGTATTGCATGTCTAGGAGGCAAAAAAAAACCTAGTTCCTAGAAAAGTAAAACCGGAAAAGTGCACCAACTGTTAAAATGACGTACCTCTCAGAAAAGAAAATAGCAGATAACAAGCTTTCGTACTTTTTGCATTTATTAAAACATTTTGATGTTACGAAATATATTTTTTTTAATTTTATTTTATTTCGAAACACGAGAAAATTTTGCTGTATGTCTGTTGCTTAGGGCAATGGAATAATAAGGACTGCCGACAACTTGATGTCTCGCATTACACTGTTGCAATTCTCCACTTACATAACACAAGGATGAACGTTACATATTGCCTCATTTCTTGCTTATTTCTCCCTCACCCTCTCTCTCTCTCTCTTTTTCTGAGCTTAATTAGGACATCATTAGGGTACTTTTGTCTCTGACAAATGATAGAATTTCCAAATATCATATTTAATTATAAAATAATATACAGAGGTTGATTCCCTTATTACGACCCAAATTTAAATGTGCTATACTTATCTAGGATGTGCCGTGTTCCCAGCTCCGGTTGCATTTGATCTGCAAACCGCCTCTACTGACTATTGCTCCGCATCGAAGATTCCAGTGCATGAGATTGTATCCAGCTGGGCCATGGTATTGCATTTCATTCCTCTTCACAGGCTATCCACAAGCCATTGATGGTGTAGAATCGATGATTCGACAGGCGCAGCTTGAGAAGGCCGAAAGCACAATAACTCATACGGATGGCATCTGGACTCTTGCCAGGGATAACAGAGAAGAAAATTGCCGAAATTTCAGTATCCTGTTCCATACGACGACAGAATTCCAGCGACGTTTTCGCCATGTGGCTTGATGCCTTGTCTTAGTACACCTTGTCCGTACAATGCTGGGATTTCATGCTGGTACTTTTTAATCAGGACATGAGTGTGGTAGTACGCAGCATTGATTTTGACATTTTTCGCTTCCCTTTCGGAGACGCAGTTTGCTCCTGAACGAGAAACTGACAGCAATTATGAATTCTTTTGAGAAATGATTCTAGTTACTCGCGTCGGTGCCATGGACCAAGGACTCTGTGCTGCATATTTCCGTATAACACGATTCACAGTGGTACGCAGAAATTACGCACTTGGCACATTTCTAAGACGCGCGAGGCCGTAAACTTAGCGTCAGAAAGGGCCACAATAATCTGCTAGAATTTGTTTAGTTTCGGCGACATCAGATAACGCTCGACCTACTGCTCTACTACGTGAGTGACGAAATGGTGTTGCTTGCGTGCTGGCAATCTCACGGTGATGGGTTGCGCATTTGCGCTACAATTGCACATTGTCTTTGGCTCAATATAACTGAATCAACCTATGTTATAAATAAGGTAATGTAACATGTAATACTAATATTTTTGGTAGGTATATTCTTGGTAACTTCCAAGAATATACTACAGGTGTATCCACTTCCCTCTCTCCCCCTTAGACACTTTCCGTTCTTTGTACTTATACCATTTTGTATATTTTTTCTTAAAGATAAGAGCATGCCCGAAGCATCACATTTCATTACAAGGTAACTTGTTAATTCTAGAACACTATTGACCTTTAAAGTGGGGGAGGGAACATATCCAAAGGCAAGACATATTTGACGTTCTGACCACAAGAAGTTCAAGCCACATTACCAAAGCAGTTAGAAAAAGAGACAGTTTGTTTGGTACCCGTAAGTTCGTGGCCTGGCCTACAAAATTAGAAAATATTTGGATAAATTATGCTTTATTGTTTTCATGTAACCCCCTCAACCGAGACACATTTACACCACCTCTCCTTTAACGCTTCTATATCACTTTAAAAAAAACGATTCCACGAGCCTTGCAAAATATTCCAGTACAGCACTTTTTACCTCTGCATCCGAAGAAACAACGCTGACCCCCCCCCCAAAAAAAAACTTTTTCAGGCTTCTAAACAACTGAAAGTGCGAGGAGGCAAATCAGGGGTACGGCAACAGTTCAAATTTACAGGAATGAATTTATGTCATGGAAGCAAGGGACGTGTGAAGGTACAAATTGTCCTGGTGATTTTCTCCATGTCATAAGTTTCCGTCGCTTCCGCCGACTTACAGTCTTATAAACTCACCTGAAACAATAGAGAAGTGAAATTTTACACAGTGACTACCAACGGGTATACTTACGGTATACAAACTTAAATAATTGCTTCCTTCCTAGTCATTGACTGGGAAAAAGCTTTCGACCGGATCCATTGGACGAAACTTCTTAAAATACTTACAGAAATCGGCGTCAACTGCAGACGCCGGCGACTCATTCGCAACCTGTACATAGGACAACGAGTGAAGTTTGTTTGATTGAATGAGAAACCAATAGTGTGGGATTGAGAGAGAAGTCAGACAAGGATGTACAGTGTGTCCATAAAGTCTGGATATATAGGAGATTCTAATAATTTGTTTTTGTTTTTCCAGATTGAATGATGTCTCTGTTTAAAGAAGAACGAGTCGCGTTGGTACTCTTAAGTGGATGAGAAGGAAGGTCGTATCGCAAAACTGCGGAAGAATTTAACCTTCGACAACCTCATCGTCAACACATTTGTTTTACTACCGTCGGGAAATTAATCACCAAGTTTAAAGAAACAAGCAGTGTGTTGGACAAACCCCGTTTCAGACGACCAAAGACTTCTAGCAAAACGAAAGAGGCTTTCTTGACTCAGGTTTATGCTAGACCAAAGCAAGAATGCTTCGTCGGACATCCGCGGAGTTGGGTGTTCCAAGGTCAATCATCCACAAAGTCCTGACACAAGAGAAAAAGTTTCACCCGTACAAGTTACAGATATTGCATCATTTAAATGAAGATGACCTCGACAGACGCATGCAGATATGTGAATGGTTTGCAGATTAATTGGATGAAAATATCAATTTTACTAAGGACTGTGTGTTGTCCAATGACGAAACTGTGTTTTATATCAATGGTGAAGTGAATAGACAAAAAATTCGATATTGATCTGAAGGCAATCCGCATTGGATGAGTTCATCCAAACAGCAAGGCTGCCAAAAAGTGATGGTGCGGTGTTGTTTGTGGAAAGCTCCTGTGTTAGGACCCTTCTTTGATGAACGTGTGACGGGTGAGACTTGTCTGAACACGCTGAGAGACAAATTGATGCCTCAAATTGAGTGTTTGGGTGAGGGACTTCTAGATTGGTTTCAGCAGGATGGGACCCGTGCCCATTTTGCTGCAGCTGTTAGAGATTAGTTGAATGACAATATTCCTCATTTGATTTTGAGAAGAGTTCATATGGAGTGGTCCCCTCGTTCGCCAGACCTTTCTCTCCTTGATTTCTTTTTCTGGGGTATGCTGAAAGAGAAAGTTTACGCGATGAAGATTAGAAATTTAAACCACCTGACAGAACGCATTACTAGTCACTGTGCTGAAATCGACGGCAATTCAGAAGTATTCCATCGAGTTCACCTTAATCTTGCAAAGCGCATCAAATTATGCATTGAACAGCACGGAAATCATGAAATGAAATGAAATGAAATTTTTGAGTTTTACGTCCCACAGTTATGCCGGTTAGGCTAAAGGAGACGGTGATTATGAGTAATGAATGAAATGGTGGAATGAAGAAAGTGGGAGGAAACGGGAGAACCCCGAGAAAACCCACGAGCACGGTCTTTGTCCACCACGAAGTCTACACGGCGCGAGCTGGGATCGAACCAGGGACCCCAAGCACCGGAGGTGAACGCTCTGCCACTGAGCCACCGCGGCCCCACGCACGGAAATCATGTTGAAAATATTATTCATTAACATTAAATTTACTAAAATGTGCTTTTTCCCATGTACCCAGAGTTTATGTACACCCTATACTACGCCATCCCAATTATTCAACATTTACAATGAATGTTTAATGAAGAAAGCTAATGGAAATTGATTATTTCAAGATTGGAGGACAGATCATTTACAAGATCAGGTATGCAGATGATGTGGTTACTAAAGCCAAAACCAAAGAAGGATCACACGAGATGATTGACAAAATAGTTGACAGTGGGGAAACTATATAGAATGGAAATCAATATAGAAAATTCGTGATTCATGATAATACACCCTGGAAACGCTTCCTTATGGTTCAGAGCATAGAACAAAGAGGACTTGAAGAGCTCGGTAATTCCTAGTATTTGACGAGGGACATTTATGCATCAAAGAGATCAGGTCAAGAATGTCATAGCATAAAAGAAAAAAAATATTCAATAAGAAACCTAGTATGATAAGACTAATTAGACTAAGCAAGAAGTTGATCAAGTGCCATATCTGCAGTGTTGGACTGTATGGTTCGGAGACTTAGGCATTAGCGAAGCGTGGTGTTGGACGAAGATGGAGAAGATAAAATGGACACAGAAAGTAAGAAACGAATGTGTTTTAAAACAGATAAGGGAGAAGAGAACGCTTTTAGTCACCATCTTTCGTAGGAAGGCCAATTGGATTGGAGACATCTTGCATAAAATTTCTTCTTGTTCATACTGCCACTCAGAGAAATACACTGATAAAAAATGTATGTGGCGAACGTAAAATCGTATGTTAGATTTGTAAATTCTGTATGACACAATGTTGGTGGTCAAGATCTCACATACAAATGGACGTATATAACATGTAGCTGACGAAGTTAATATATATATATGTAATATAAGGAAGATTCTTAGATATCAGATATCCTTCAACGGCATGATGTAACATCTAAGGGCAGTGTCTATGTAGCATACGGATAACGTATGCTCCGTATTGATTTCTGTAGTAAGCAAGAGGGTTCCGTATATTTGTGCAATATACCGCTGTCCGGAGAACGGATTTTTCTCAGTGTAGGGAACAAGAAAAAAGAAGTACGCAACTGATCGATGATTTGAAAAATAGAAAATATTGGAACTTAAAGAAGAAGCGTAAATTCGAAAAACGTAAAAGAAACATTTCCAGGCGCAAGCCTAAATTCTGAATATTATTATTATTATTATTATTATTATTATTATTAATAATAATAATAATAAAAATAATAATAATAATAACCACAAACTATAAATCAGATGAAGAAAAACATAGCAAATGGAAGTCAAAAGTACTTTACGGAATCTTTAAAAAATATTTAGAGGACAGTAACACAGATAAAGCACAATGAACTGCCTGGCTCAAGAAAACTGGACTCTTTTCTCAAAACAGTAGGATTTATGATGGCTATACAGGTCCGAATGATACCACTCTGAAATACTGTAAATATATATTGAAGCAAAACAAAATGGATAAAAAGTGCAGAAAATATGGAGACAAATCAGCAAAATTGAATACATCATAGGCTTATGCCGTATAATGACTCCCTTAGACCCTCTACAAAGACACAACAATGTTGCAAAAAGTATTTACCAGTTTTTGGCACATAACATCGAACTAATCACCGATACCAAGCCATTGTACTAATACCAGCCAAGTTCAACACTTGAAAATGATAAATACAATTTCTACTGGGACCAAGAAATCAGAAAAGATGTATTGGTACACTCATGTTCAAAATTATTGTCACATATCTATAAATATGTTAGTATAGGAATAAAATTTGATAACAAATTCGCCCGGTATTTCTTTTAATGTTTGTATCTGTGTAATCGGCAAAGACATGTGTGTGTGGAGAATTTCATGTCAAAAAGCAGTAAATAAGAACAATACCACAAAAATAAAGTTTTCTTGTCCATTTAGCAACATTTTGTTTTACTCATTCTAATTTTCGTATTTTTAATTCTTTTCCTATGAAATTTACCACAAATATACATTTTTCGATTATACACATAGTATCAGTATTAAAAGTACCCTGCAAAATCATTATCAAATTATATTCTTACAAGAAGGCAGTTATAGATATGCGACATTTTTTTTTTTTTTAATTTCGGACATAAGTGTACCTCCAAACATACCCAACATCACTATTACCAATAAAATAGCCCAAGAAGTAACCCTCATAGATGTAGCAGTATCATTGACTCATAACATACGTACAACATTCAGTACGAAAATAAGTAAATATAAAGACCTGGCAGACGAAATCAAAAAGATATGAAAATATCAAAAAGACCAATCATTATCTCAAATAGAGGAATTGTCCTTGAAAGTACAACATGAACAGATAGAAGCAAATCATCTCCTAACAAATCTACAAAATAGCCAGTAATATTAGGTATGTATCATATGGTCAGAAATTTCTTTTAAGAAAAAAGAAATCTTTAAATAACCTGCACTTGCCGGAAGCGCCAATCAGATTACTATGCTGAAACAGATTTAACAGAGATACAGCAATAATAATAATAATAATAATAATAATAATAATAATAATAATAATAATAATAATAATAATAATAATAATAATAATAATAATAATAATAATAATGCCTGTCAGATTTTCTCAACCTAGAATTCTGAGCAAATCAAAATTTAAAACTGTGCGTGTATCAACTGAAAACACACCCACGTTTGGGAAGTGCCTCCAGTCCATGATCCACAGCTCATGTAAACACATTTGCTTATCTCTTCCTATGTAGGCGTTTTCTTGAAACACACTTAGAAAATTGACTCTGAAAATTATGTAATGGAAAAAGCTCAGTTAAGTGGGATGTGAAGGATATAGAAATGTTGTGCCAAAACAACGTAAAGAAGACGTTGCAAAGTATTTATCCTTTGTCTTCCGATTTTGCAGTGGATGTGGGATTGTGTTTATCGAAGCCATTTAGACGAACAATGGGGAGAAGGGGGAATGAAATTTATAAATTTTACAAAAAAAAAAGGACTTAACAAAATAGAAGACCACCTAAATACATAAAACTCATTACCTTCATTTTGAAGTATGCTAAAAAGAACTTTGTAATTCTTATATTTTGTGGACAGGATGGCTCAGTGGTAAGCCGACGTGATTTAGTCCATTACTCTGACTTGTAAGTGTAATGCTATTGCTTCTACATGGGCATTCCAAAATATTACTTATCATTGCTATTTCACTGTTCAATATATCTTGTTTCGCGTATGGTATTATATTTGTATTTAATAGTAGATATAGAACATCAATATTTACTTTATCTTCATCACGAAATTTAATACACAATAGCCAATATTAACCCAAATATCTGTGCCGTTCTATAAATCTGCAAAACAAGCATTTCTGCTTTTTAGTATCCACCTAACACAGATAGGTTTGTGTCTTCTTGCACAATAGTTTTCATGGGATATGTCCAGATGCTTTAATTGCGGGCCAATCGTGAAAGAGATCTAATTTTTCAACCATTATTTCTGATGGCCCAGTTGAACTTCATCTGTGCTAAGTGGAGCATTGCCATGTCCCCCAGTGCAACTATTTTGGACACCAATAAGAAGAAAATTAGTGATAGAATTATAACCTTTAAAACACTATTTTGAGTGATGTTTAGTTAAAGTACGAAATCCTAACTATATATACCTAGGTAAAACTACGCGAACTGACATAAATTAAAGTGGTACTTCCCGTTTATGTAGAAGGTTGAAATTTGGCATGGTTGTATTGTCCGTTCACTCTAGGATGGAAAATTGTTTACAAATAACAATTGTAGTGCGAGCGTCAACACCTTGCTTCTCACCCCTACATGGTTAATTCATGGTTGCCAGGCACATGAATCGCCGAATCGAATGTACCTACTTCTGCACAGTCATGGAACAATTATTATTACTACATAAATTGCTGCTTTTGGGATGACTGAGATATTAACGTTATGACAAATCGAGTTAGTTATTATGTAATACAATCTTGCATATAATGCACACTCAATTTTGTACAAGTGTTCTTGTTCGAAAGTGTGCGAAAATCTTGTACGCCTGGCAACATTGGAAGCATGCAGTTTGTATTGTAAACAATAAACAGAGATCGCGAAGACCGTTAGGTTCGCTGGACAGCGTTGTTTTCATGATAAGGCGACAGAAACATCTTGTACTGATTGTAAACAGAGACTGGGAATTTCGATGCGAGTATAGGTGGAAATATTCTCGCCACATTATTGCCTGTTGGTGAAGGTTTGCAATGTTGCAAACTGCCAAGTCTAGAATTTCATATTAATTGAACGAGCTTTGAGAAGGATTAGTATGATGCAATAATTATAAATACTAACAACCATGGACTTAAAGTATTAGGAAATAAAGCATGCTGCCGTAAGGAAAATATAATACACATTGAATTACGTGTTCAAAGTACAGTATAAAGCGAATTTTAACATGTAAATATTTTAAAGCAGTACGCATTTACCCTGTTTGGGTGCCCTTGCCAGATACTGTCCAACATAAAAAAATCATTAAAATAGGTAGATCGAGCGTGGGCATGAACCCAGCTCTGGCTGGTATTTCTTATTAAGGTTTTTCTCAGGCCCACGAGGTGAATGACTAGACGATAGCTTCTGTAAGGTAGGGGCGGATTCAGGACGGACTTCTGGGGGGGGAGGTGGGTTTTAGTACTGCTACTTAGACCTACTTTTAAGAGCTCTAAACTCTGGGATGGATTTTATTTAAATATATAAAATAAGAAAGTTTTCTCTCCGGGGGGCCCGATCATCCCCTGGATCCGCCACTGCTGTAAGGCCAGAATTGGGCCAAACTCTGAGGCCCCAGAATTGGCGGGAAATATATTACGCCAGAATGTTGCCAAAACTTCCACAAATATTATGGCGGTAGGTTCCGATATCCCTTTTTCGTTTATATGTGTTTAAATTCATTATGAAGTAAATGTAGAAGTGTTTTCTTTCATTCTCTTTCTTTCTTTCTTCTCATCTTTTTCATCCTCGCTCTCTTTTCCCCACCTAATTAAAATCTGAATACTATCCTCCTGTAAGGTTGTTTCTCTCCACGACCCAAGGTTTAAAGAGACCAATCTGATATAGTTGACTATTAGCAGAACTCTACCAATAAATTCACATCAGTGACAGCGTCGTAACTTGGTTTTTTCTGTGGGGCAAGCATTACTAGGGCCTCTTTTTTCTCAATCTAGGGCCCTCCTCTTTCTATCTTTTTCTTACTATTTATGTCCCCCCGGAAACTGTGGCCCTCCCTCACGGCAAGGTCTGCGGGGCCGTTACTTACGCCCCTGGGCCCCTTCCATACATGACAAATTAATTCAGGGAATAATATTGACAAATCTCAAAACTATACGAATAAATGTTATTTCTAGGGTCCCCAATAGTACACATTTTTTACTGAAGTGGGTCCACTACTCACTTCTGTTTTATTTACCTTTTTGCGCTGCTTTATGTAATGTAGTGAAATTGTTTGATGCTTCATTTATAATTTAATGTTCATATCGTATATGGATTAAGAAAATTTTTGCCTTAAAATGGGCCCCTTCGAACGGCGGGGAACCTCCCTGGGGGCAGTTGCTCCTCCCCTGTCCCACACAAGTTACGAACCCTTATTAGAGAAGAAGAAACTGTTTCGAAATTTAGGCAACTTGCAAATACCAAACCCTACTAGTGCTAAAGTTGATGAGTTAGTGCCACTGTTACCACTGCGATAAGGGGAAAGAAGGGGAAGGACTGCTAAGATTCGCTAGCCAGGTTTTGTGTCAAATACAGCGCCAAGCTACAGTAAACGGACAATAGCTTTTCGGGACTAACTAACAGAATAATTGCCAAAAGTGAATATTTTTAATTTTTAGGGCGTCTAAAGGGGGAATGAAAAAAATTCCCCATGTTATGGAATGGGCAGCTTTTGGATCTATAATCTCATATTTTAAGTAGGTGGAATTGGAATGAAAACTTGAAATTTGGTATGCTTATACGTTTTCGTTAGCGTTACCTAAGTAAATCGCCTACAATAAAAATTTCCAACTTTATAGTAGTATTATGGACAGTTGAAAAATCTTCCCCGTGTTATTTATATGGAGCATCTTCCGTACCCCAAAATGTTTAGGCACTTCCGGCAGGATTAGAATGATGAAATTTGGCATGATTG
The DNA here is from genome assembly GCF_964235325.1 of Thermobia domestica. Taxonomy (NCBI): domain Eukaryota; kingdom Metazoa; phylum Arthropoda; class Insecta; order Zygentoma; family Lepismatidae; genus Thermobia; species Thermobia domestica. The sequence continues at coordinate 36,503,913 of NC_137471.1, forward strand.
TAGCTTTCTTGGACTAATCCACAGGAAAACTGCCAAAATTGAATATTTTTGGTTTTTAAGGAGTCTAAAGGGGAGATGAAAAAATTCTAGTATTACTTAAATAGGCGTTTCCTTGGGATACAAAATTTTAGCTTTTAGATAGCTGAAATACGAAAAGAAACTTGAATTTTAGTAAAATTGTGGTCGGACAAAAGCGGGGGTCTGGAGGCGGAGCCCCAGCCGGTAAAATTCAGGAAATATTAAGAGCAAATGCACGAAATTTACTGTTTATGCAAGAGAGGATATATTAAGAGATGGAAGGCCGTAGCCGAGCAAATGCAAAGGTCTGGGGGCAGAGCTCCCTGCTAGCCAAAGGCTAGTCTATATATAAAATGAAAGTCACTATGTTTGTTAGTTTATAACTCTTGAACTAACTGACAGATCTCAATCCAATTCCCCACATAGATGAGGTTCGGGTCTGGAATGTTTTTTTGTCATTTCACTTTGACAGTGCAATTTAAAGGAAGGGGAGGGGGAGGTATATAAAAATGATCATTGTTTTTGGGGTCGCTGAGGTGAAAAGTGACGCTCTCGATGCCGTTTAAAACCAAAACAGCCTCACAACTTCGGGGAGGGGAATATCAAAATGATCGAGAAAGACCAATATTAGTGCCCAATCCATAGTTTTCTTGGTCGTACCTTTGGCTTGAAAGACCCAGGTTCGATTCACGGTGAGAGCACGGTGGCTCAGTGGTAGATCGCTTAGTCTACCTCTAGTGCATGGAGTCCCTCCTTCAATTCCCGTTCAAGTAATTTTGTGCTGGACAACATCGTGTTTGTGGGTTTTCTCGGGTTTTCCTCCCACATCATCATTTGATCATCATTCACTTATCTCAATCATCCATCTGTCTTACCCTAAAAGACATAATCGTAGGACGTTAAACTGAATTATTTTTATTTTATTTCATTTTCGATGCCCAGCAGGAGCTATTGAGGTTAGGATACCATGTTAAACTGTAGGTCCACGTCTCTTTTAACCTCGCTGTTGAAAGGAACTCTAAACTAGTACCAAGTTTTGGTGGAATGAAAATGTGAGGAGAAACCGAGAAACTTACATACTCGATATTGCCCATCACAAACTCAAGTGGCCTGAGATCGATCCAGAAATCTCTTGTAGCAACAGAGGTGAGCTTTCCACTCGTGGGCCCTCAATAAGAATAAATAATATTACCATATGTCAATAACATTAATACCAAGCAAACTCACTGTACTAATCGTAGAATCGATTTTTAAAATATTTCAGTTTTACCATTGGACTTACAAGGGAAGTTTGGGAGAAAGCACCCACCTGGAGAGAAACTAAGCATGCCATTTGAAAGACAAATTCATGCTGATTACAACAAGCTTATAAGATTCCTGTACGGTTGAGAACTTTTCGAGAGATTCAACGTTAAGTGCACGATAGAGACTCTTAGCGACCTACTGTTAATTATGCAGTTTTGATGGTTTGAACTTTTGCTGCTGCTTGATCACTGGGTCCATTTACAGACAAATTGTGCACAGGGGTGGATCCAGGGGGCGATCGGGGCGTTCGCCCCCCCAGAAGAGGAAACTTTCTTTTTTTATATATATAAATAAAACCCATCCCAAAGTTCAAAACCCTTGAAAGTAGCAGTATGACAACCTACCGCCCCCCCAGAAGTCGGTCCTGGATCCGCCCCTGATTGTGCATTTCAAGTTGGATGATGGATGGCAAAGAAGTAATGGTTGAGAATATACTAAAGAAGTGCAAACAATTTGTACAACCATTTGATGTGTTTGGATTCCACCATTCTAAGATTGTGGAAGGAGATTTGTACATAGTATAGAACTTCTTCATCTGGACGTTATAATGTACCAATGAACCAATCAAATAAAGTACGTATCCTTGCCAATGAATCATTCTGATCACTGCGATACATTGGATTGTTTCAGTTTGCGTTCCACAAAGCAGGTTACCGTACAAATTATATACGTTTTGAATCACCTGTCGATTTTGCTTTTCGCTTTGCTTATGCGAACTGTTCCCTTGACGGATGCAACGCAATTGCACATATAAAATGTTCATGGCGCAAGGAAGTTCTTTTGCCTGTGTCATTTCTTCACAGAACAGAAGAACAACACTGTTCAATTTTCATATCTAATCTATCGTTATTGTGAACAGTATAATAACTAATTTTAACTAACAAACCCGTTAGTTATTGCAAAATAGTTTCTTTCTGTTACCTCCGATAGATATCCAATTCGTATGTCAATATTCGTTGCTGATAATGTTGTACTTAACGCATTTAAATGCGCCGTACAGAAAATTTATTAGCTTGTTGTAGTCAGCATGAATTGGTCTTTCAAATGACATGCTTGGTTTTGCTGCAGGCGAGTGCTTTCTCCCGAACTTCCCTTGTTTGGTGTAATTTTATACCTAGCAGGCGCATATATTTTAATCACGCTCGACTCTAGGCATAGGAATTAAATAAACGGTTCTCATTGGTTGGAGTTATCTATTTCTCGGCACATAGCATAGAGTAGCACAAAGCAAACAGCAGATGCTGTCGTCCCTCGTAGTCGCTCTTCCCGCTGGACTAGTGACAGTTCAGTGCTCGCAACGAGGTGAGTAAAATCGTCTTCGCCGTCGCTGCAGTTTCGAGTAATTGTTTGCATCGCTAGATTCTTGTGAGAAGTTAACTTTCAGTGTGTGACCTATTTTCAGTTTAAACGTTATAATTTTATCAGCATTTTCAGTGCATGTTTACTATTCTTCATGGTTTGGTGACGTTTATCGTCGAATTACTGCCAAGAGTTGCATAAGAGCTAATACATTCCGCATCAACTTTGTCACGGTGAGTCAAAAGACCACGTCTATTGCCGTCCTTGAATGGATCCGTAAAGTATTTAAGTTAAGGGTTGACCAGGTAGTGTCCATTGAGATGGATTTTACACGTAAGAACTTATATCTGAAATTAATTAACAAAGTTCTATATGAACAAATACTAGCAAGTACTAATGGAGTGTGACATATTCAGATAATAATGAAGAACTTGTGTTGCCTATTGATTTGGTGAATAACTCTGTGATGATAGTCAAGGTGTCCTTATGCCCCATCTAACTTAGTGACATGCAATTAACACGTGTGCTCTCCCAATATGGCGATATCACTAGTATTGTCGACGAACAATATTCAAAGGAACAAGTCTATGCTACCCAAATGGGCCATAAGCTGGATAAAATGACTATTAAACGAAACATTCGTTCGTTTATCACGGTCTGTGGTTTACGTTTGTTTACCAGCTTTGCTGGTCAAATTCAAACTTGCGCCATCTGCAACTCACCCGAACATTTTGTTCAGGGGTGCCCAAAGAAAAGAAATTCACGTCTTACTGTGCCGTATACAGCAAACAATTCCATCTCCCATTGTACGAGTACCCCATAATTTACCAGTTGATCCATCAGCTCCTGACACCGGTAGTTACAGTGTTCTTCCAGTGCTTCATAAGGATGTTCCGGAATCAACTTCTTCAAACCCACCGAACGAAGCAAACAACCAGCCAGCAGATCCGAACATTCAATCTGACCCAATTCCTGCAGAACCTGTGCCTTCTAATACCATGGAAGTTGAAGAAAATCAGGACCCCAAAATTGTTCCAGCACCCATACTACCCAGCACCGCACCAGGTCTGTCAAAAGTAGTCTCATCGGTTTCTAAGTTAGTCATACTGGTTTAGTCGTAGAAACTTGTTCCGTCTCTCAGACCGTACCCTTAGCTGCTCCACCAGGATTACTTCTCAACTTACCATCACGCTCTCGCAGTAGTGACTCTACAAGTGACTCAGATACTGAAATTATTCATAGTGATAAACGCAAACTCAGTAAACAGAAAGTACTCAGTAGTGTATGTAGTAAGGACTTGCGTTCTATACATGATCCTTCTATCAATCATGCATGTCAAACGCGAGCTTTCACCAAAAAGTTGCAATCAGTGGTTAATTCCAAAGGAGCGGGTACCTAAAACTGTAGTGGCATCATAATACTGTACTGTGTTTTCTTTTCTTTTTTGTAGTAATATTACCTCCTATTTATCATGTGTTGTTACGCTCGCATATATTTCTTGTCTCTTCTTGTTATTTTTAATTTTCGTTTCGCGACTATTAATCTCAATACGTTCACTTCTTTAGTTAAGCACCATACCCTGAGTGACTTTATACATCAAGAAGAGATCGATGTTTTGTTTCCTCAGGAAGTCGCAGTCACGGAATTCCATTACCTACCCAACCATTCTCATTTACAGGTGTTAGTGAAACATCTTCAGGAACAACCATTATTTACCGCAGCGACCTCAATTTTGTGGCACCTTTATAACATCCCAGTGAGCGTATTACCACCGGTGATTTACAACATATTAGTTTGTGCAGTGTCTATGCAAACTCTACGAGATCGAAATAATTTATTTGCTACTGAACTCTCCCCGGCTTTGTATAATGGTCGCTCCCCATGCATTCTAGCTGGGGATTATAATTGTACACTTCCCCCCTCGATGCTTATCCTCATTTCAGTGATTTGTCTGCTCTACGTCAACTAATAGCCACTTATGAGCTGTATATGTGTGGCACCATTTTCATCCTAATGAACCAGGACATACTTTTATCTCCTGGATCGTGGTCTGGATCCTGTTTATCTCGGTTGGCCAGGTTCTACATCAGTAAATCTCTTCTTCATCGGGTTCGAGATGTACACATAATACCCACCTGCTTTAGTGACCACCTGGCAGTTACAATGACCATCGATCTACCTGTCTCAAAATGTTTAAAACGAAGTGGGTTGTGGTATTTTGATACGTCCATTCTACAGGAGCCTGACTACATCAATCTTATTCAGGAAGAATGGACAGCTCTTTTACACCGTTATAAATATTCCAAAGGATCTCTTATGAGTTTCTGGGAAAAGCGAGTCAAACCAAAGTTTCGAGTGGTTACTCAACAATATTGTCGAGATGGGAATGCTTCATAATGTACTCAGTATCAATATTACGCCAATCTCTTAAGAGGCCACATGAAAGAACAACTTCAAGGTAGCATTTTCGACCTCAAATTCAAGAAATTAAAGCCTACTTATTAGCCATGCACAAACGCCGCATCCAAGGATTCACGACTCGCAGTAAAATACATCAATATGACGACTTAGAAACCACAGGTATTGTACAAATCAAAAAAGAACTCATACGAGGAAAGCAGAAGTTTATGTCTCAGCTTAAAAATTCCACAGGTCACGTGTATGTAGGTGAGCAAGTAATACATTGTGTCACAAATTATTATAAACAGCTCTATGCCAAACCTCCTTCCGTCTACGACAGTCCTGAAATTCCCAACTATCTTCCTACAGTATTACAGGAACAGGATCGAGAATATGTATCTAGTCCATTTACAATAGAAGAGGTTAAATCAGCCTTTGCTTCTGGCCGACGTGAAAAACCCACGGGGATTGATTCCCTACCTCTAGAATTCTATATAACCTTTATCGATATATTAGCACCCTTTCTTACAAACCTTTTCAATGAATATAGGCAGTCTCTTGTTCTAGGTGAATCTCTCCGCACAGGTCTTACGGTTTTAGTACCTAAACATTCTCGCACTTCCAGTGTTAATGATTTAAGACCTATTTTGCTTCTGTGTACGAATTTTAAAATTTTGACGCGCTGTCTTACTGCACGAATAAAAGTATTTAGTGACAAACTGTTTAAGTTCCCATCAATATGAAATTGGTCAAAACAATCCGATCTATAAGGCGTTATCAAATCTTAGAGATTTCATTTCCTATCACGAATCTACTGCTCCTTCACCCGTTGTTATTTTACCTACGGATTACTCCCAAGCTTTTTGATAGGATTAACCATGAATACTTATTCAAAGTCCTTGAGAAATATGGTTTTGGGTCTTCCTTTATTTCTCTGGTCTGAAATATCAAGCTGACTTTCTCTCTCCTGCACGAAAAGAGAACTTTTTTGCGAATTATTTAACTGTTCTTACATAGTTTTTCCACCCATGTAATATATAAAAATAAATAAAAAAAACAAAAAATGTAATGTACTGTACCTTTGTCACCTCAGCTAGTGATAATGTAGTTATAACTCATGCTACAACTACTGATGATAATGTAACTTGCCTGTCTGTGCACACACCGATGTATATATGTATTGTTTTTGTCCATTATTTCAAGTGTTCTTTAAAATTCTTTTTTAAATGTTTTGTTCCCTTTTTATTTTAATCCATAATATGTTCATGTACTTTTGTTTGTTGCTTCTGAGTAAAGAAGATTTTTTTTTAATAAAAAGTGTCTAGCACATGCGCCTTTGGTTTACAGGTCCCGGGTTCGATTCCTAGTGGGAGAGCTTTAGGAATGAGGCACGTTCGGTGAATCAGTGAACTTTTTTTTAAAAAAAAGAAAAAATGGCCGAGCCTACTAGTGAGCGGACTACTATTGAAAGTCGGTTTTGTCGTGGGTTCCAACCCATCCCAAGGAAAGTTTTGTTTTATTTTTTCAAAAAAAAAAATCCTGACACTTTTTCCATTAAAGTAAGATGAAAATAATACTCATTTTCTCTTGTATGTAATATAATATAATACATAAAGTGTGCTGAAAATAATACTCATTTTTCTTGTATGTAATCTATTATATAAAAGAGAACGCACAAATCCTTTGTTAGCTCATCACGCTAATACGGCTGAACCAATTTCTTTCATTTTTGGGGGGTTATTAGGATTTGGACCCTAGATGGTTTTTATCATATCACTTTAATTTTTAATTACCAGTGTCTTGAGATAATTGACCATTCAAGTGTCCATAACGTACAAATCCTTTGTTAGTTCATCATAGGTATAAAAATAAACGTATTTATATGCAACCCGCATGACCGTGTCACTCGGCGGGTTAACATAAATGACAGGCGATATAATGTTAACATTTACTGGAATCTACTATGGTTTTTATCATATCACTTGAAAGCGAAAAAGTAAAAATTATCTAAGTAACAAAGTTTATTGCGTTCCGGGGTGACCGCAGCGAAGCGGGGCGGGTTAACATAAATGACAGGCGATATAATGTTAACATTTACTGCAATCTTCTATGGTTTTTATCATATCACTTGAAAGCGAAAAAGTAAAAATTATGTAAGTAACAAAGTTTATTGCGTTCCGGGGTGACCGCAGCGAAGCGGGGTGAACGCTGCTAGTATATAATATATAATGTGTGCTGAAAATAATACTCATTTTCTCTTGTGTGTAATATATAATACATAAAATGTGCTGAAAATAATATTCGTTTTATCTTGTATGTAATATAATATAATACATAAAGTGTGCTGAAAATAATACCCATTTTCTCTTGTATGTAATATATAATAATACATAAAGTGTGCTGAAAATAATATTCATTTTATCTTGTATGTAATATAATATAATACATAAAGTGTGCTGAAAATAATACTCATTTTATCTTGTATGTAATATAATATAATACATAAAGTGTGCTGAAAATAATATTCATTTTCTCTTGTATGTAATATAATATAATACATAAAGTGTGCTGAAAATAATACTCATTTTCTCTTGTATGTAATATAATATAATACATAAAGTGTGCTGAAAATAATACTCATTTTCTCTTGTATGTAATATAATATAATACTCATTTTCTCTTGTATGTAATATAATATAATACATAAAGTGTTCTGAAAATAATATTCATTTTCTCTTGTATGTAATATAATATAATACATAAAGTGTGCTGAAAATAATACTCATTTTCTCTTGTATGTAATATAATACATAAAGTGTGCTGAAAATAATATTCATTTTCTCTTGTATGTAATATATAATAATACATAAAGTGTGCTGAAAATAATATTCATTTTCTCTTGTATGTAATATATAATAATACATAAAGTGGGCTGAAAATAATACTCATTTTCTCTTGTATGTAATATAATATAATACATAAAGTGTGCTGAAAATAATACTCATTTTCTCTTGTATGTAATGTATAATAATACATAAAGTGTGCTGAAAATAATATTCATTTTCTCTTATGTGTAATATATAATAATACATAAAGTGTGCTGAAATTAATACTCATTTTCTCTTGTATGTAATATAATATAATACATAAAGTGTGCTGAAAATAATACTCATTTTCTCTTGTATGTAATGTATAATAATACATAAAGTGTGCTGAAAATAATATTCATTTTCTCTTATGTGTAATATATAATAATACATAAAGTGTGCTGAAATTAATACTCATTTTCTCTTGTATGTAATATATAATAATACATAAAGTGTGCTGAAAATAATACTCATTTTCTCTTGTATGTAATGTATAATAATACATAAAGTGTGCTGAAAATAATATTCATTTTCTCTTGTGTGTAATATATAATAATACATAAAGTGTGCTGAAATTAATACTCATTTTCTCTTGTATAATACATAAAGTGTGCTTTTTCCATCATTTATCTAGAGATTTCTAATAGCCCTTATAAACAATGACGTTATAAACCAACAGGAAACCAAGAAGGGGAGCCTTCATGAAGTAAGCGGTTGTAGGGGTAGTTGGGAGATAGAGAGGGGGGGTGCCGGAGCCACCAGAAGGGAGAAAGACTTTGTACACACACACAACCTTATTGATAAAAGAGTAATTTAATTACGTTATGAAACATAGGTGAGCGAGCGTCAGCGCGCGAAGATGGTTTGAAGCCGCACTGGGCTCGTTTTGTTCCACATTGACCCCAATGATAGTACGTCACACTAAGGTGGTCCAACTTCGATGTAAATCTAACCTCACCTACTTCCTTGTGACTAACTTAAAACAGTTAGCTAGGGTACTGCGTGGAAAAAAAATGCCTAGCAGGCAAATAGTACGGAACTGAAAGTAAAACTTTTATAACCTTGCACTTTTGTTGTTACCGGCAGTGAAGAAATTACTTGCCTCATCCATTACGATGTCAGAAGCTCTAATGTAAAGAATAAAACGGAAAGAAAACAAAAAAAGTAGGGCAAAGTTATTCTGTTTATTTTTCACTGTAATTTGTGTTTCATATTTTTCTTTTACCATGTTTAATTTCTTCTTCATTTTCTTATTTCTCTCTACGTATACTCGAGGAATAAGTGTACTGCAGCCGCGTGCGACATCTCCTGTAGAATTACGTGACAGGATCATCCATCATATGAGTTTATTTTCTTTTCAAGTTTACACATTTTGTCCGTCCTTTTCTTCTCTTGCCTTTTTTTATATCTTTCTTTCTTTCTTTTTCCTTACACACACATGTTCTATCAGCTCATCCTTTAAGAAAGTTCAAGGACGTTGCGGCCAGTGTTGGGTTTAGCGATGTAAACATTGTGGGCTTCACTCATCAAGAAAGTAATTTTTTCTTTCCTCCTGGAACCTTCAATGTCTATGGTTATCAGTTACTTGAAGCAAAACTTTCTCACGTATCTTCGCTAGTTAATATGTGCTTAACGGTAATTTTGCTAAGAAATCAGTCAAAAAACTATTTACAGATCAGGCGGTACAGAGGGCTATTAAAAGGAATCTCTACCCTAATCAATAGTTAACAATATCTTGCCGCTTTTTCAAAATAGAGAAAGTATAAAGTCAATATGTATCAGTGGTAACATGACACACACACACGAAGGCTTCTCTTCGTCGGAGTTTTTGGTGCCACACACGAAAAACGTGAGTATTGATCAGTACTGACAATTAGGAGGGCAGATATTTTTATTGGATTTGAGTTTGTGTTCTTATGGATTTACAGTTTAAGAGACCACATCACGGCGAAATTAAAATACCGCTAATTTTACAGTAATTATGTGATATCTTCAAGTACATAAAAAAATCGAAAAGTGGGAACAAGGGCTCCCTAGACAATGTTATTTTACATAAGATACCGTTATCACGACTCACTTATCTGCTTTCGATTTCCAACCATTGAGAAAACCGGCATTTATTTTCGCGTTTCTAAATGGCTGCAAATGGAAAGCTACTAGATGACTCGTGGTAACGGTACCTCATGCAAAATAAAATTGTCTAGGGCGATCTTGTTTCACATTTTGATTATCTTTTATTTATTTGAAGATATCACATAATTACTGTAAAATTAGCAGTATTTTAATTTCGCAGTGATAAGGCCTCTTAACGTGGGATTCGAATGACATGAGTTGCCGCCAGGAATCAAAATCGAAATGGTTTCAAAAATGGGTTGCTTGTTGCATAAGACGGTGGTCATTTATGGTTTTATAAGCGAAGGCTCCTTTTGGTGACTCGTCAGTACACTCCCGTACTAATGGAAATACCGCTAGATGAATCATTTGATACAGTGACTGATTGTTTTGACGATATGATTCTTTCTTTTGAATATTGGACCATTTTGTACTTTTGACAAAGTGACCGTTTTCATGTTTTTGATGACGCTTTTGTTTCTTTTGATAAAGTGTTCATTTGAGAGACTGGTCGTTCTTGTTAAAGATGCGACAGTTTGAAGATATGACCATTTGACAAACTGGTAGTTTCTTTTCACATGGTGAATGTGTTCCATTTTTAACAAAGTGACGGGTTGACAAAATGTCATGTTCCCAGTTGACCCATCTTGTGACTCATTCCGTAGCGGTTTTCGTCAACGTAACCCAACGCAAAATTTTCCTTTAACATAGTTTGCGATAATTGGAATAGCGGTTATAATTGACTTTAGCGTTTCATTACGCTTCGCAACCTTCACGAAGACTAATGTGAACAAGACTCTTGAGTCTACGGATGAGTTTCATTCCATTTGAACTGGATTATAATACCATTAAAGTTGATACTGATACATGTAACAGGCCTCTATCACACTCTCACAATTATGCAACATTGGGTAATTTCCTTCTGCTTCTGAGGGTCCGCAGTGGCTCAGTGGTAGAGCGTTCACCTATGGTGTATGGTGTCCCGAATTCAAACACTGCTCTCGCCAAATGAACCTTGTGGTGGACAAACACCGTGTGCGTGGGTTTCCTCAGGGCTCTCCCGTTTCCTCCCACTTTCATCATTCCACCATTTCATTCATTGCTCATCATCAGCGTCTCCTTTAGTCTAGTCGGCATAACCGTGGGACATAAAATTCAAAATCTCAAAACTCATTTCATTTTCATTTCCTTTAGCGTTTAAATTTGTGTTAGCAACGTCATATCTCAACTTGACAAAATCAGTATCGGATGCCGATGTGTAGCACACATTTTGCCTTGCGTTAAGATAAACAAATACGTAATGTGGCCCTAGAACTTCTTACCAGAAGGAGAGTTTGTCAAAGTGGTACTACGGCAAGATATAATCGGATTAAAATGGCCGCAAGACGGAAGGGTTTAGTTCTAAATCCTCCATCGATAAAAGAGCTAAGGACAGTACGGTATTGTGACAACAAGCCCCAGCTCAAAACTACTAAGGGCAATAGATCTCGTTGAGTCTTTTTTCTTCTCTCCATCTTTTTCCACTTATCGTTTTTGATGAATCTCCTCCACAAATTCCTGTACCAGAGTTCTATCCCTGTTACACCTTTCTCCCTGAAGTTATTCTTAACAGTAACTATCCATTTCCTTCTTGGTCACCCTCTACTTCTCTTCCCCATTTTACTTCCATTGCAATCACTCTTTTGACTACGTTGTTTGTTCTTCTTATTAGATGTCCATACCACTGCAATCTTCTTTCCTGGATCTTCTTAGATCTCTACAACTTTGGTTGTTTCTCCTACTCGCTCATTCCTCACTCTGTCTCTTCTTGTTATCTCACACATTCTCATTTCGCTAACATTCAATCTTTTTCTGTGTGGCTTAATGAACTCCAATGCTGTTACTTATTAACGAACTTATTTTATGGATGGGAAGAGAAGACATATATGTAATTGTACATGTGTTATGCTATCACCTAACTTTGTTTTGAAAGAAGAAATTCGTTTGCATAAAACAGTATTTCTCAAACTGGGGGGAGGGGATGAGAGGGTTTCATGAGGGTGGCGAAAATAAGTGAAAGACATAAATATAATTAGTAAGGCGCGGATTTATATGTACCAGTAAAAACATTTTTTTTTTCAAAGACGTACAAGTCCAAAAGAAAGTTTATTATCCCAATTAAGAGCCTGTAAGTGTAAATTACAAATTTTATTTCACATGAAAATACATATTGTTTGAAAAAAGTTATGTAAACAAATATTTTGGATATTTTGGTTATAAATACATAGTTTCAACAATTTTCCGTTATTTTACCCTAAAGTTCAAGTTTTTTTTTTTTTTTTTTTTTTACTTTCTCTCGAAAGAAATTAATATCGGGAAAAGAGTAGGCTACATAAATCTATCCATCGTATTTAGGCAATTTCCCACCTGCAGAAACAGCGTCGTCATAAATTCTGCACATCAACACTGGGGTAACTTGTGCCAACACTGGGGTAACTTCTGAAGGAGCGCTTTGTACTAAAGTGAACAAGTTAGTGTCAAATGAGAAAAACTTTTTCGTAAAATTGCTAACTAGAATTGGTTTTCAAAGAAACAAATCCCTACTTTTCACTTCTTCCAACACCCGCAATCACACGGTGGAGTACCTGGCATAATGCTGTATCATGTTATGAAGAGAATTTTGAAGCATTTGTATCTGTAATAACTAAACTAAACCCAGATGATACTTCGTTCATTGAAATTGTCCAAAATTTAGTAAATGAGGCATTATTCCGCGACAATAGGCATGGCTTTACGATGGACAATTTGGAAAAGACGTTAGTTATTCACCGTAATGCCCATGGAACTTCGACATTTAATGAATAGGAGTTATTGGTGAGCATCAGCATTTATTTTTCTAACGTCGGGTGTTTTCTCATTCTATTCCTTATTTTTTGTTAAATATTTTTCAACTTTTAGCATTTTTTTTCATTTTTTAGCACATACAAAATAAATATTTTACAGTTTTTCAGCACATAAAAATTCGGCCGTAATAATTAGAGTGTAATACCGGAATATATTTTTAAATATTATTTTGAGTTTTGTTCTGACAGGCATTTTTATTTTTATACATACTGTTACGAACAACAAAAAATAGGTCTACTAAACATTTTCAACAGGTGCAAAGTTGTTTAAAAATCAATTTAAATGAAAGAGGTACGATATGAAAACTGCACATTGAAATACCAGAAAAATGCAAATGCAACAAAACCTTCATATTGAAATACAATTAAAATTGAAAGCTAATGATATACCTGAGCATGGTGTGATTTCATTAGTGCGGTAATGTCCAGCTCAAAATTCGTGACGCACATTATCAAGTCATTTTTAACTGATAAGCGATTTCTTCTTATTGTTTTAATGCTTTCTATGGAAGAAACACCACTTTCGCATAGGTACGATGTAGCATATACAATTATTACTTTTAAAGCAGTAGAAACTAGACCGGGATATTCTTCTTTCCATTTTAAGCCAGAAGTTGTCTAAGTCTTCGTTATAGAAAACCAGTTTCAAAGACAAAGATTTTAATGCATTCACTTTTAGGGAAGTTACTGTATCCACTATATAATGGAGACGGGGGATAGTTGCAACACTTTTAAAATTCTGAACTTCAAAAAAATTGTTTAATTTTTGGTTTTGAACATATATCCACCAAACTTTGTAGTTGCACGATGGGATATATTCTACTTGCACAAAAAATTTGAGAACTTCGACACTCTTGCACTTTTCTAAAAAAAAAAATTAGACTTTTCAAACATTAAAATTTTGTTACAACACAGAAATACAAATGAAAGTATTAATGTGAAATACATTTATATAATTTATTATAATTTATATAATAATAAATGGTACAATGATATAATGTATAGAAGTATTTATCTAATACTTCTATTCATTAGTAGTAGAATGTAAAATATATTTATATAATTTATTATAATTTATGTAATAACAAATGATACAATGAACAATATAAATATTATGTTAAACATTGTTCAGCATATGCTGATATTGTAGTTAACGCCTACAATATGAATTGTCTTTATTAACACAAGTAACACAAAATGTTTTTATTCTTAAAGAAAAATAAACTATAGGTAATATTATTGAGCTAATCTGAACAGAATGTATCATGTGGTGCTATCATCCGTCTCACACATAGGTCTAAAAAGTAGACTAACCAAAGTGTTCCAAAACAACACCGACAACGTTTGGGAGATTATTCCTGATACCAAGATAATACAAAAAAATATGGACCATCCTGGATGCACAAATGCTTTCTGTCGGAGTTATAGCCTGCTAAAAACATGAAAAAATGAACTTTGAATGCCCATAGCTTCGAAACTATGGGACCTACCGTAGTCGGGTCAAGACTTCACTTAGACTAATATGTAAACTATCCAAAAATACAGATTTCAGAATCCTAAGGTACTCACACAACAATTTTTATAAAGGGAGTTTGGCTAAGGGCACATAATTTAAAGTACTCATCAATTACCTCTATAAAAATTGTTGCAGAAGTACAGGAGGATTCTGAAACTTGAATATTTGGATAGGAGACATACTAGTTCCTAAGTGAAGTCTTGATCCGACTACGGTAGGTCCCACAGTTTTGGAGCTAGGGACTTTTAAAGTTCATGTTTTCAGCAGCCTATAACTCCGAAAGGAAGAATTTGTGCACCCAGGTTGGTCTATACTTTTTGTCTTATCTTGGTGTCATGAGTCACCTCCTAAACGTTGTCAGTGTTGTTTTGAAACACCCTGTATAATATTTTGAAATTTAAGTAGGCCTAGCGCTAAAACATTCATAAGCTATTTGTAGATTACAAACGTAGGACAGAAAAGCAGTATATAAACAAAAGATTTACTTCAATTAATCTGAGAAACAATGATGACACACATAAAACTGATCCTCTTTCGCACATTTCTTAAAATGGCCCCACCCGTTACACTCCAAGCACTGAACTCAATGCTTTCCTTCATCTTCATATGGTTTGAGATATACTAAACGAAAGTGCTCATCATCATCCAATAATTATCAATACTCTTACAATGCGATGTTTTCTGCCTTGTTTCTTTTCGGACTGTCTTTCCGTCTCCTTTTCTGGGTTTGTCCTGGTTCCTTCACAATTCTTCTACTTGTGATTCACTGTACCAAGGCTTGTTGCAATTTACCTCTTACCCACTTAACTTCACAAAATGAAGGAAATATAACTTCGGCATAAATCTCATTGTAAACTTTGCTGTTATTATTTTACAACTGAAAGTACGCATGTGTTTCATTAGTAACATTACAATTAATTTAAAGTACTTGTACTAGTCGCCAGTCACTTCAAAATGAATTCTTCAAATTTTACTCACCTGGTCTAGAAATAATAATTATTCTCTTTGTCAACAATTACAAGTTGACACGTGGTCCACAAAATGTGCCTGCGTGAAGGGCAGGTTCGTTTTCGTAACTGTTCGCGTTGAGAAGATATTAACAGTGTTGTAACTTGCCCCTGTTTCAACTAGCCCCAGCTTTCCCTATAAGAAATAGATTCTACTGTTACAGAAATATGGATATTGTGAGAACTCTGCAATAGGTGTATTAAAAATCCCACACAAGCCTATTACAAACCAGAAATTAAAACGGGGTCACTGGCCAGAGATGGAGTGGGTCACTGGGTCAAGTTTTCTGAGTGGGTCAGTGGGTCGTGGGTCAACAGCGTGTGACCCACTGTCACCCACCAATCAACGTGACCCACTGTGACTCACCACCCACCATGACCCACTGTGACCCACCACCCATCATAACTCACTGCGACCCACCACCCACCATGACCCACTGCGACCAACCGACTCAGTATGATCTACCGACCCTCTCTGCTCACTGCATTGTAGACAGTATATTCTGAAGACTTCTAAATTTGTCTTCGTTTTACTTTCAAGACCATTTCCCTTCCTTATCACTTGTTTCTGTCTACTTACCTGAGGTGAGTATATCTAACCAAGTGAAAAAAGAACTTCAGGACTTTTGGATATTGCTATTTTTAGTTGTAATAATAGCAATAGGACTTCTACTACTACTTGGCTTTCGAGATCTGTGAGTTTTTAGAGGAGCTAACTACTGGAAAAAATACATTTTTGAATCACTGTAACATATAAATTATATATAAAAAATTGAATGTAATTATGTGTGCCTGATCATCACGGTCAAATTGTAAACTCAAATGAAATTACTTTTGCTATATAGTTTGGCCTTAATCAAAAGTGAGATGTTATATTGCTTTTATTATAATGCATAATATCTTAAGGAGATAGAGAGGATCCGAATTTTTGCAAAAAAAAAAAAAAAAAAAAAGTATCTCGCAAACCGTTAAACTAATGGGGGGTTTACACTTAGTCGATTTGCGTTCGATTCAGTTGAATTGACGTCACTTTCAACTTAATCGACCGTGTAAACGGGACTTCAACTTAATCGCTTGTTGATCGAAGGCGACTAATCGACTGGCAACTGAATTAAAAGACGTTCTATTTTCTGTGGTTGAAATAATTGAACACATCCATCAATCTGATTCGGCCTAGTTGCTTCGATTTAGTGGCAAATGCAGCGAGTCGATTTAGTCGTGCGACTAAATCGACTAAGTGTAAACGCCCCATTACGTAGCTGAAATTCAGTGTATTAACCCTTTATTGAAAATAAACAGAATATGTCCTAGCATTTTTTTAAATTCTCCTTTATGTGTGTGGAGGGAGGGGGCACTTTCTATATATGGAAAATTGGTAGTGAGTTGGTTTGTAAAAATGATTGAAAACGATCGATGTTATTTAAGAAAAAAATCAGAAACAAAAACTACAGTGCCTGGCTTCATATATCCATTGCTTTCTACTATAATAATTGCTGAAGCTTATGTTTATTATATGGAGCGCTTACAGCACAGGGCAATCAACCCAAAAACTTGTGACTAAAATACACATTAAATTTGTACTGTAAGCTTAATTACACGGAAATTTTAAGTTTGGATTGTACGCATAATTATATGGAAAATTTTACACTTTTTTTCCCTTTACGTTGGTCTACTTACCTTGATTTGGAACTTTCAAATTTTACCTTTTTTTTTCAATGAAAAGTATTGATAATTCAACAAGGAAATAATTATACTATGATAATTTAAATTCATCGTAATTTGGCACATGGCAAACAACAGTGTGGTAATTGAAGGGGAAGAAGGAGGGAAATTCCCATTCACCTCTGAACACTTCAGGAACCTCGTTCCCTTTCGCTTTCTAGACGGGGGAGGGAACTTGGTAATGGCATCAAACCTTCATGTGTAATTGCAAAAATTAAATTTATAAACAAATAAGAAATCATCAATTTATCAGGCTTTAATTGATAATTTATTCACAAGATTCCCTATTAAAGATGTGGTAGATGAAGTTTCTGTTCTCCATGAGTCGACATTGCCAACTGACATGGTCGATATGGAAAACATGTTGTATGGTGATAGAGAGATTATACTTCTTGTTGAGTATTTCAAAACTGACTAAGAAAAATCGTTATCAGACTTAAGTCTAACAAGCAGATTGTCCATGAGGAGTTGCAGAAATCGAGTAGAAGTATTATAAATTTCCACGACAGAGTGTGAACGGGGATTTCCCCTAATGAATTTACAGATAACTGATATTAGAAATAAACTAAGTGCTCAAACATTGTCTAACTTGTTGTTCATCAATGTTAATGGCCTACCGCTAGACAAGCTCAAAGTACACGACTAGTTATTTCTTGGCTGAAGGATGGACATCGTTCCGCTGCGGATGATTTACCACGAAAAAGTTACCAACAGGATATAAACCCGATTTCAGGTTTGATTTAAGGTTGAAAATTGCGAGCTATAGAAAATGTATACTTATATTAGTAATGGCTTATTTGTGTTATTCAACTTTGTACCTATTTTTTAGTAAGTCTCTTCTATGCTTTAGGTAAACTACTTTGAATAAATATTCATAATAATTGCAATTATGCATATTTGTAACTTAAATTTAACGTGGTGTTTTAGTGATTACACAAATTACAATTATGAGCGTACTTTATGGAGATGCTCTCACATATGGTACCCGAGCACTTTTATAAACTATGAAAAACTGATTTTTCAAGTTTTTTTTTTTTTTTTTTGTGAGAAAAATACTGTGAACTGACAAGGGAACCTTCCGAAAACGATAGTTGCAGTGAAAGATGTGACCTATGCCAATTGAAAGAGCTGTAACAGAGATGAGCATTCCCAAAAAATTAGCTGCCCATAGCAATACGTTCGAGAAATATAAGGGGTGGAAGTTCGGGAAACAGCAAGGTTGGACAAGGGGGAAAAGTGCAAATTCCGCAGAAAAAAGAAAAAAGGCGGGCACGGCAAAATACAATGGTGACAAGTGATGTATAGAAAGAGACTTGCCACAATAGCGAACAAATGAAGGCCACCAGTGGGGTTAACAGTGTTGCCAACTGCAATGAAAAGTACATGTTTTGCAAAGAGCACTATATGAAGTGAGTGCAATATTCAGTGTCAACCTGTCATGTAGAACATAAGATATGACGTGTATAATCAGTGGTACAACCTAACAAAAGAAAATAGAAAAAACAGAAGTACGGAAAATACGGAAATGACGGAGTTGGCCATAATGCGCCATATTTGATCACGGGTTGAGCATATTAGAATGAACAAAACAAGAAGCACAGGATATGCAGGAAACCGACGTACCTAGAGTCAAAAAGAAAAAACGAGCTCCAAAGTTGGCAACACTGGCCATGAACATCCAGACAAGTCTAATATAGTTAGGCCATTCGCTTCACAAAAAAGAAAATTCCGGCAACAGGCATCACTCGGAATGCATCAATGCTAGAGTGATTGAGGCAATGTCAAGTCGGGAAACATGAAATAGTTGGGTTGAACCAACAACCGATAATATAAGTAGTGAACATTATGTCATGGTTAGGTTGTATGTGGGAATATGCAGGGTGTCCCACCAAACTTTGTGACCTGAAAGATTTGCAAAAGGAACAAAAATGTGACGGATCCAGTTGTGCAGGAATGTACCATGTCAGGGGTGGTAAAATCTGTGAGAAGCAAGTGCCCCCAGGATCCCCATCATAATGAGCCCCAGGAGCCAACTTCAAATTTTCAAATGGCAACAGGGACCGAGTGGTACCTCTCTCGGTAGATCATGGAATGTGCAACAACATCTATAGGAAACATTTGCTATATGAAGCATGTTTTTCAAAATGGCTGCCACAAATATATGTTGTGTCTTAACATGGCATCGAACATTGTGATTTCAAATTGCTGCGAAGCGAAAGAGATGTTGCAAATCCAATTGCACAGGAATGTACTCATGTCGAGGGCCAAGAGAACATTGTAAGAAGCAAGTCCCCCAGGGCCCCCATCATAAGGCTCGAGGGTCAACCGCAATATTTCAAATGGGAACAAGGGACGGATGATATTTCTCTGGATAGATACAACACCGCCTATAAGAAACACTTGCTATATGAAGCACGGGTTTCAAAATGGCCGCCAAAAAGCACGTTGTTCTTGACACCGAGCAGATATTTTTGGCGACCATTTTGAAATCCCATATAGTAAATATTTCTGATATGTGTTGTTGCATATTCCAATATTTATCGAAAGAAATATAACTCGACCGATGGTGCTATTTGAAATTTTGAATTTTTCCCCTGGGACCCTATGATGGGGGACATGGGGGCACTTGCGTCTCTCAGAAGTTTGTCGCCCGCTGACACGGGTACATTCCTGCACAACTGGATGTGTCACATTTTTTTCGCTTTGAAACTATTTCAGACGCAGAGTTAGGTGGTATACTCTGGATATATCATATAGGCGGTGATAGTACTGCAGACAGCAACACACGACAGATCAAGCCTTTGATTATGTTTGCTTTCTACAGGTGTGGATATGTGATAGAAAGACCACCAAAGGTTCCGACACCTCTAGAGTACTGTTTCGAGACATTCACAGGCGATCATCGTACCATGTGTGACGGATTGGCAGTATTCCGCTGTGCTCACTGCAAATGTATCTTCTGTTTGGACCACTGTCTCATCAAACAATTGCACGTACAATGTGGACGAGCATGTACAAATGATGCGAAGGCTAATGCCTGTTGCCGAAATTTTCTTTTTGTGAAGCGAGTGGCCTAACTATATTAGAATTGTCTGGATTTTATGGCCAGTGTTGCCAACTTTAAAACCCGTTTTTCTTTTCGACTCTAGGTACGTCGGTTTCCTGCATATTCGGTGCTTCTTGTTTTGTTCATTCTAATATGCACAGCTCGTGATCAAATGTGGCGCATTATGGCCAACTTCGTCTTTTCCGTATTTTTCGTACTTCTGTTTTTTTCTATTTTCTTTTGTTAGATTGTACCACTGATTATACACGTCATATCTTATGTTCTACACGACAGATTGACACTGAATATTGCACTCGCTTCATATAGTGCTCTTTGCAAAACATGTACTTTTCATTGCAGTTGGCAACACTGTTAACCCCACTGGTGGCCTTCATTTGTTCGCTATTGTGGCAAGTCTCTTTCTATACATCACTTGTCACCATTGTATTTTGCCGTGCCCGCCTTTTTTCTTTTTTCTGCGGAATTTGCACTTTTCCCCCTTGTCCAACCTTGCTGTTTCCCGAACTTCCACCCCTTATATTTCTCGAACGTATTGCTATGGGCAGCTAATTTTTTGGGAATGCTCATCTCTGTTACAGCTCTTTCAATTGGCATAGGTCACATCTTTCACTGCAACTATCATTTTCGGAAGTTTCCCTTGTGAGAAACCATAACCTTTTCCATATTGTACAGGGGTATTTTCCTGTGAATAGAAGTTTCTTTTGGAATGCGTTCAGAAACTAACACTTGCAAGAGTGCTTTCTTAGTACAAGTATATTTTAGGAACACACTAATTTTCCCCCGACCTCGAACTGTTTCAATTTTCTCACTGACAAACACTTTACCATTTAATATCATAAAAGTCAGATCCACCGTTATTGCAACAGAGTGGTGCTTGAGCGATTGACTAGAAATTCAAACTCCGATTAGTGACAATTTCACAGTCTTGTTTTATTACAAATGTAAACTCTTTAGTCAGTACAGAAGAGGCCGTGGATCGTGTGTTCAGAGTTGATGACGATGGATTTTGGTGAGTCAGAATAGGTCACAGTGGATGAGAGTGGTTCATGGTGGGTGGTGGGTCACGGTGGGTCAGAGTGGGTCACGGTGGGTGGTGGGTCAGTGGGTCGTGGGTCACAGTGGGTGGTGGGTCGTAGGTCAAGTTTTCATTGACCCACGCCAACTCTGTCACTGGCAAGAGGATGTGATAAAATGAGGGTCGTGATAGGAATTACGTTGAGAGTCACTGGCATAGAATGTCAGCAACCAACGTCATTCAATCCATTGAATCTAGAATAAATAGAGAATAACAAATATATTTAGAATGATCGGTTATTGCATGTCTAGGCATTCATGATACGTTTAGAAATGATATTCATCATTCTTTTGCGCTTTTCAAGAGTTACTTTCACTTTCAAGGTTTTATAGTAAAAAAAAATTCACTATAAATAGCCACCACTCTTTTTTTTCTGAGGTCATGATAACAATAAGACATGAATTAGGTTTTCAACGAAAGGTCTTGCATGTTGATTATATAAATTCGCGTGATGTTGGGGGAAGTAATTCTGAATTCTCGTTGTCAACCATTTCCACACAGAAACTTTGTCGAGTTTTGCGTGCGCTGTCATGAAGAAAGCACGAATTGTGTTATGTGTTTTTATATTATTATTATTATGGCTGACTTTTGAGTGGGTGTTTGTGTGTGTTTTCAGCTTTTATTATGTAACCCTCACCTGTTGTAATATCCTGTGAGTATAAGGAAGGAACGTTGCAGTATGCATACAGCCAGCCACACCCTTAAAGTAAATTATTCAATATAAGCAGCGTTGTCCTAAAAGGATATGTTCCTTCACGTTCTTTTCTTGTTTCCACTTCCATGTGTCAAACAAAAGAGGAAATATATATACTACACAATATGCATAACGCGATTATCTTCCATGTAAAATATCTATTTACGAGCTCGGGCTTTATGACCAAGTAGCGAATCAGGATAAAAGTGGATGTAACAGAATCATAATTTAGATTGTTGAACAAAGGGGAAAAAGAAAAATATATATTATGGCAACATTGTAAAGCAGGGACAGACAAAATGTCTTCATAATACAGGATAACGTTATAAAATGGCCGTTCTTCTGGTAACGCTATATCTTATTAAATTATTTTTTTTTTTAGTTTTATTGCTGAATTTTATTTTAAACAGTATTAATATTGTCCAAGAAAATGTTCAAGCCAGGTCTTTAATATTTAAAATCCGCTTTGATTACAGTTATTTTTATTACTTCATTCAATATTCAAACAGTGATATGAAATATAATGATATCTAGTTTAAAATATCTGGATTGTGCATCAACACTTGCACAAAGAGAGAAATAATTCTACAATATTTTTTATGTTCGTAACGGAAATAATTTTGTCCAAAGATGAGATGTATCGCCTACTAACATCTTTCCACAGTCACTAGAATCACTAGAATGTGGTATTGTAACTAGCCTATTTGCTTTCCAGAAGTGATATACGAATATTGTTGTTTCACAGGGTGTTTCAAAACAACACCGACAATGTCTCGGAGGAGATTCCTGACACCAAGATGAGACAAGAAGTATAGTCCAACCTGGGTGCACAAATGCTTCCTTTCGAAGTTATAAGCTGCTAAAAACATGAAAAAAATTAAGTTTAAAGGTTCATAGCTCCAAAAGTATGGAACCCACCGTAGTCGGGTGCTTAGAAACTGATACTTGCACTATCCAATAATACATATTTCCGAATCCTAAGGTACTCATGAAGTATTTTTATAGAGGAAGTTCGGCTAGGGGCATATAATTTGAAGTACTCTTCAACTACCTCTATAAGAATTGGTGCGGAAGTACCACAGGATTCTGAAACATAGATATTTGTAGAGGAGATATACTAGTTCCTAAGTGAAGTCTTGGCCCGACTATGGTAGGTCCCATAGTATTGGAATTATGGACCTTTAAACTTCATTTTTTCATGTTTTCGGCAGCCTATGACACCGAAAGGAAGCGTTTCTGCCCTCATATCTATACTTTTTGTCTTATTTTGGTGTCACGAACCACCTCCCAAACGTTCTGGGTATTGTTTTGAAACACCCTGTATATAATTCTGATAGACCTTGGTGTACTTGGGCTGAGAATGTGAAGCTCCTCAAATTGTTCCCAATTCGTCCCTACATCTCCTAAGGTCAACCCTGCTCAGTTGTAGCCAGGGGTGGATCCAAGGGTGCGATCGGGGCAATCGCCCTTCCCTCAGAAGAGGCAACTTTCTAATTTTATATAGTATAAATAAAACCTATCCCAAAATTTGGACTCTTAAAAGTAGCTCTAAGTAGCAGTATTACAACCTACCGCCCCCCCCCCCAGAAGTTCGTTCTGGATCCGCCCCTAGTTGTAGCCTAGTGTTCACTTCTAGTGAGAGGGTCCTCGATACGATTCCAGAACATTTAGGTTTGTAGAGGATAGCATCGTATCCGGTTTCCTCCCACATTTTCATTCAACAAATTATTTTACTTGAATTAATCGTCTGTGTCCTTCAGTGTATAGGGCACAAACGAAGAACATGAAATTAAATATTTCATTTGAGTGTTCTGAAGAGACGGAGGCGTAAGACTGTCTAGCTCAGTCAGTGAATAACTTACAAAAGCAAATTATGATTTGATAGCAATGTCGTCGTGACATTAACGAAGAAAACACAAAAAAGATTTTTTTCTTTCCTTTTTTTTCTGAGTCATTTACACTACTAACACACAGGCTTCCTTTGGCTTCTCAGATGAATTTCCATTAACCTCAATTAAGACTTGGCGCAGTAAACACACGATCCATAGAGAATATAAAAAAGAAGAAAGAAAAGAACATGACAGGCGAACCAGTCGATGACATCAAAGCCATTTCATTCGTCGTAGAATCCTCAAATGGCCGTCGCTTCTTTCTCTTCCAACGGACTGGTTTATAGTCCCATATAAATGCTATCAAACTAACCTCTCTTGTCATACGATGGCAGCATTGATAGAACACTTTGAGGGTTTTCAATCTAGCACACAAGAGCGCAGGCAAATGAATCATTCGTTCTCACTGAGAAAGAGGGATATCTTCTCTTAATCCCACTGCACAGAAATCACTTTTATAAAAATAGAATTAGAAGCTTTTGCTTTGAATTATTTTATCCCATTTTCACCCTCATTCATTAAATATTTGATGGGTGAGTATATTTTATCACAAGTTATTTTTAAATCATTGTATTATCAGTCATAAAAAGGCAAACAGTCTCACGAGATGACTTGTTTTCCCACATTTCGATTTTTTTTTTTTTCATTTTTTGGCCGCAAATCAGTGGCGATTTGTGATTCACTTCAACCTAAAGGAAGGGAAAGGACCTAATGTTCTTGTTCCCGTATATTCCCTGAGTTTAAAGTAATAAAAGTTTAAATATTTACCGAAGTAATTTCCCTCAAGAACCGACACGGGACAATACGTTTTTTTGTAGTTATTTAGTTACCTATATTATTATATTAAAAGACTAGATGTAAGTGACTTATCTTCGGCCAGGCCATAGTACTATAGATAGAAACGTGAAATTTGGACACAGAATACTCTCTTTGTCACGGAAGTAAGAGATAAGCAAGGATTTTTGAAAATATCTATTTTAAAGAGGGTTCAAAATTTCCCCCCAGAGACAGAGACGGCGTTAGGTGCTCCCAGAGACTAGTGCCAATAATGACCTCGCGGAGTCAGAATACTGATAAGTGATTGATGAGATACAAGTAAAACAACTTACGTTCTTTTTGAACAAGTAAAGAGTGCTTGGTCTTTACTTTTTATTAGGGCGCGGTGGCTCAGTGGTAGAGCGTTCACCTCTGATGCATGGGGTCGCGTGTTCAAATTCTGCTCCTGCCAAGTGAACTTTGTGGTGGACAAACACAGTGTGCGTGGGTTTTCTCGGAGTTCTCCTGTTTCCTCACACTTTCTTCATTCCACTATTTCATTCATTACTCATCATCACCGTTTCCTTTAGCCTAGCCGGCATAATCGTGGGACTTAAAACTCAAAAATTTCATTTCATTTCATTTGAATACTGATAAAAAATTGCTGAGCATGCGGATTCAAAACTTCTTTACGATACGTGCTTCGGTAATTTTTATAATTTCGCTTCTAACAGAAGGGGGGAGGGGGAGAGAAGCGAGTCAACTTCAAAATATTGAAATTTACCTTTATTTATTCATAGAATGCCGACTATGAAGATCCGTTTAAATTGGAGATCACAATTTCTGTCTATAGACTCTTAAATAAAAATAAAAGTAAGTGAATAGAAGGTGTGATAAAAAAAAAGTACCGTAAATGTAGTGGTACGGTGCCGTATATTGATGTGTCTATTTTAACTACCGTAGTAAGCCTGCAGCCTAAATCTTTGGAATAGTTAGTGCTTAGTTTGAACGAGTTGTTAGTTGGCTTCCACAGGCAGAAGAGTGAAGATGTGTTAACAGTGTCTGTCGCGCGCCAACATTGAGTTTTGTTCTAAACTGGCAAAAAATGCAAAACAAGCTCACGAAATGTCAAAATCAGTATATGGCGATGAAGTGGTGTCATTGAAGATTGTTTACAAGTGGTATGATCGCTTCAAAAGCGGCAAGGAGTCAGTTGAAAACGAGCAACGATCAAGACGTCCTTCGACGTCAGAAACATATGAAAACCGAAATGTGACAGAAATGATTTGTTCAAACAGGCGAATTCGAGAGCTTTCGAAAGAAGTAAACATCTCGTATGGGTCCGTGAATAGCATTTGAACCGCCGATTAAATGGACAAATGGCTTCCTTCTTCACCACGGAAACGCGCCGTGCCACACCTTGCCTTCGATCCGTGAGTTTTCAGCCGAAAAAAAAAATTAGTTTGTCCACATCCATCGTACTCTCCAGATATACGAGGGCTGTCTAAAAAGTATCCGACCTTTGGCCAGAAAAATAGTTGCGAATACCTGACAGATTTGGGACCCTAATCCCCTTCAAAGTATTCCCCTTGTGCTTCCACACACTTAGCCCACCGATCCTTCCACTGCTGGAAACACCGCTGGAAGTCTTCTTTTGGAATGTTGTTCAGCTCCGTCGTCGTGTTCCGCATTATGTCTTCTCTACTCTCAAAACGGGATCCCTTCAGAGGCGTCTTCAATTTTGGAAACAACCAGAAGTCACAAGGAGCCAGGTCTGGAGAGTAGGGAGGTTGGCGAACGGTTGTAATTCCATGTTTGGTTAAGAACGTGTGGATCAATTGGGATGAATGTGCTGGGGCGTTGTCATGATGGACGTGCCAGTTCTTCGCTGTCCACATGTCTGGTCTTTTGCGCCGGACTGCGTCACGGAGTCACCTGAGAACATCTTGATAGTACTCCTTTGTCACTGTTTGTCCTTCCGGTGCGTACTCGTGATGCACAATTCCACGGGCATCGAAGAAAACAGTCAGCAACACCTTGATTTTGCTTCGCACCTGCCGCGCTTTCTTCGGCTTTGGAGAATCGGGATGCTG
Source organism: Thermobia domestica (assembly GCF_964235325.1). Classification (NCBI taxonomy): domain Eukaryota; kingdom Metazoa; phylum Arthropoda; class Insecta; order Zygentoma; family Lepismatidae; genus Thermobia; species Thermobia domestica. Next base: position 36,530,615 of record NC_137471.1, read on the forward strand.
CCATTGAGACGATTGTTGTTTTGTTTCTGGGTCGTACCCGTACACCCATGACTCATCTCCAGTTATCACGGAATTCAGATACCCAGGATCAGTGTTGGTGGTGTCCAGAAGGTCCTGTGCAACGTCAAAACGGGTGTCTTTTTGTTCCTGAGACAACAACTTGGGTACAAATTTAGCAGCCACTCGTTTCATGTTCAAATCGTCACGCAAATTTGCATGTGCAGAATCTTTACTCACTCCAACATCTTCTGCAACCTCCCGCACTGTCAAACGGCGATCTGCCATCACCAAATTTCGCACCCGCTCAACAACAGCTGCATTCCGAGCAGTTTGGGGCCTGCCGCTACGCTGCTCACTCTCGACTGATGTGCGGCCATCTTTGAATCGGTTGAACCATTGTTTAATTTGTGTTACACCCATCGCATCTTCTCCAAACACCTGCTGAATCTTACGAATTGTTTGGCTTTGAGAATCACCCAGCCTTTGACAGAATTTGATGCAGTATCTTTGCTCAATTCGTTCAGTCATCTTGCGAGAAACACTAAATCCGACGAACACTACCAACAGCACCTCACTTCGCGACCACCAGCTCACGACTGGCACACGCGAACGCGGTGAAAAAATTCAAGCATGCGCATTAAGGTTCCTCCTTCCACCGTGCACGGTGGCGCCGCCTGAGAATCACTACTTTGCGTGGAAAAAATTAAGGTCGGATACTTTTTAGACAGGCCTCGTAATATAACGCGATGCTGGATCTTCCCAAAAATTAAAAGGTGCTTAAAGAAAAACGTTTTGACACCATTCCTGACATTAAGAGGGTCAAGACAGAGCAGCTGAACACCCTTCCAAAAGAAACCTTCCAGAAATGCTTCCAGTCATGGATTCATCGTTGGGATAAGTGCATTGCTAGCCATGGACAGTACTTTGAAGAAAGATTAAATCAAATTCCACGTAAGTTTATTACCTTGTTTCTAATAAAATTATTCATCGTATTTTTAGATCATACCTCTTACGTGTTTAATTGGATACGCAAATTCTGCTCCTAAAGTGAGGAAAAGAATAAATATCTAATAATATTGATTTTTTTCCCTTTATTTATTAATTAAGTGCCGAATTTGTGGAATCACTTAAGTTACAAAATGAAATGGAATGAAATATTTCAGTTTGACCTCCCATAATTATGTCTTTAGGGCTAAGAGAGAAAATGATAATCACTTAAGTTACAAAATGAAATGAAATATTTCAGTTTAACCTCTCATAATTATGTCTTTAAGGCTAAGGGAGACGATGATAATTACTTAAGTTACAAAATGAAATGAAATATTTCAGCTTAACCTCCCATAATTATGTCTTTAGGGCTAAGATTTCACGATTAGCTTTCCCGGGGTTTGAGTCCGACTGGAGTCGAACCTCGGTTCAGCTGAAAACGCTACAGATGCGAGGATTCGTTCGCTGGGCTGCCTAAATATGACTTCCCCTCCTACTTCACTTCTAGACCAACCCCTCTCCGAACGGATTCCAGGGCTTTGGAGAAAGGAAAGTCTTAAAAGTGGAATAAAAAAAAATTGCAAGTGCCAAAAAAAATGCTTTGCTCCCGATCTTCTTTCATATAACACATGCTGCATGGCTGAAAAAGGAAAATGTTTCTCTAATTTTGATTTTCTGGGAATAGCTGCACTGACTTTCATTGTGCTGTATAATTTATACAAAAACGAAAATGGGTAGCCAGAAAAATTATTAGAAATTAATTAACGAAGAATATTGCCAAGTTAATTAAATAAAAAAAAAATAATGTTTTAAGTGAAAGTCAGCTCAGCTAGATCACTATGTAGCAATACTCAAAGCTTTGTTATTCTGCCTAAATTGAGATTAGAGGGGATCTGAACTTGATTGAATAGAAAAGATAACACTGAATTTGGATAACATTGAGAGAATTCTTATTTTATTTTATATAAGAAAAATAGCAACAGGTAACAACATTTGATGAAAACATTTGCATTAAAAAAAAATGACCTTCTATTGAACTTTTGCTGTAAAGGTTCTTAATTTAAAAAAAAATGAATTTACTACATGAACATTGAAATAGCTTTCTAAATTTTGAATGTCTGCAAAATTACATAATGCTGATATGTAATATTAATACAAACGGTTTTTAAATTATATTACGATTCTTTAATTAAAATGCAAGTTTGTAACAAGATTTTAAATTACAAGTTAATTATCATATTTCATTTGATAAATTTGAATAGTTTCCCTATCATATACCAATTACTTGCATTGACAATACCAGAATCGAATCTATGTTTGATTAGTTTGATCAGTTACTTAAATGACGGAAAACTTTTAGAAAAGTATAGAAGAATAGCAAGATAGAATATTGCTTAATGAAAATTTAAGATTATAGGGGTCATGACCTTTAATTTTGAGTTACTTGAAAGAAGATTGACAAGGAAAATGAAGTATAGTGAATGATATATTTTTAGAGTATATATAATTCAATTTCATAATTTGCTTTATATTTCTGAGAACAAACTAATAATACTAGTTAATACTAATACAAAACACACTTGACATAGATGATTCACACTTGACATAAACATACATTACTATAAATCAATACACAGGAAATTAAATCACAAATGTACTTCTAGAGATCGATCTTTCTTGGCCAATATTTATACTCTACATTACTTTAGGTCGTCGACGCCTATTTTCTCTAACAACTACCTATAGAAAGAGACTAAAGTTTAAATATGATTTTAAAATTAATCGTAATACTTTATGTTTGCTTACACACATTTCGTCATATGTATTCCATTTTCTATACTTCGTACAATAACCAAAAATTATCTGAGATACTTTCTTTCCAACACAATGGAAGTGTAGTAGTAGTCTATCAATAACAAAACAAATATTTCTTGTTTTAAAGTAAAATCTATTCCTGTCCCTTGAGATACCTTTTATCTTAGGGGCTGAATAACTTAATAATGACCAATTATATTCTGAAGTTATTATTTAAAATAATTTAACGTAAGTTACATTTCGATTTTGTTATAGATTATATTAATTAACAATGACTATGTATAATAACTGATGTTTCCAAAATAGAAAAAAAATGAAAAAAATAAAGCTGGTTTCCGTAGTGATGAAGATACGATGATTTAACTGCACTTGAAACTTTTCATAATTCATTTCAGGATTCTCTCTAAAACACACACACAAAAAATGTACTTCAAATAAGTTTATCACTGCATGATCAAACTTTAAATTAAAAAAAAATGAGTAGCGTTTCTGGGAAGTTGGCCACTAAAAATCCCTCAAACATTTATGTTCTTTTGTCACTTCAATCGCGGGCAAATGACTGTTGAGTCAGTAGTAGTCAACATCTGAATAAATGGGTCAAGAAAAGGAGCAATTTAAAAAATGATAACAGAAGTCTCATTTCGATCATCTGGACACTTCCAAACTGACCCATATAATACAAATTATTTGGCGTCCCTTGGGCGTCTTGAAAGTATTCATGCCAAGAAAGATTTATATGAAAATGGAAAACGCCTCCCAATAGGAAAGCAAGTATAGATCCTACCTTGTCTTTTAATTTTACACGACACGTAGAATCCTCATGTCCCACTTGGAGTCCGGTGTTAAAGCATCCAGCTGGACCTTGCACTCGCTTTTTGGAGAAGACACAGAGTACCATTTTATACACACACAAACTGTCCATTTCAATACGAGAGAGAGTTCAAGTTGTGCAGGAATTCGGGATATCAGCACCTTCGTTGCTACGACACTAACTATGAGTATTTATTTCCTGAACATATTTGTATAATAACGATAAATAAAAATATACATATGTGTGCAAAGGCGTTGTGAAGAAATCGTTATGTCTTGTGTTCTCGCTGCACGCTTCCTGTAGCAACTGACTTAGTTTTTAAAATCTTGTCTTTCTCTCTCTTCTGTTAATTTTTGAATTTTCTTCTCTCTGTGTGGGTGTGTTTGTGTGTCCGTTAAAATGGCTTGGGTTTCTCCGCCACCCGAGAGCGATAAATTGCCATGGTGACAGCAAGGGTCCTCGGATCTTCAGTGAGATGACCACTGCTCTGTTTTTTTAAAGATATTCTTCTCTATCCAGACTCCAAACAGAACACGAGAAAAAAAATACATACAAAGTGAAACAAAAAATAAAAATACAAATTTTATTTAATAATACATACACAATTGTGAGAGGTGACGACTGTCATAAAGAGAGAAAATGATAATCACTTAAGTTACTAAATGAAATGAAATATTTCAGTTTAACCTCTCATAATTATGTCTTTAAGGCTAAGGGAGACGATGATAATCACTTAAGTTACAAAATGAAATGAAATATTTCAGTTTAACCTCTCATAATTATGTCTTTAAGGCTAAGGGAGACGATGATAATTACTTAAGTTACAAAATGAAATGAAATATTTCAGCTTAACCTCCCATAATTATGTCTTTAGGGCTAAGAGAGAAAATGATAATCACTTAAGTTACTAAATGAAATGAAATATTTCAGTTTAACCTCTCATAATTATGTCTTTAAGGCTAAGGGAGACGATGATAATCACTTAAGTTACAAAATGAAATGAAATATTTCAGTTTAACCTCTCATAATTATGTCTTTAAGGCTAAGGGAGACGATGATAATTACTTAAGTTACAAAATGAAATGAAATATTTCAGCTTAACCTCCCATAATTATGTCTTTAGGGCTAAGAGAGAAAATGATAATCACTTAAGTTACTAAATGAAATGAAATATTTCAGTTTAACCTCTCATAATTATGTCTTTAAGGCTAAGGGAGACGAGGATAATCACTTAAGTTACAAAATGAAATGAAATATTTCTGTTTAACGTCCCATAATTATGTCTTTAAGGCTAAGGGAGACGATGATAATTACTTAAGTTACAAAATGAAATGAAATATTTCTGTTTAACGTCCCATAATTATGCCTTTAAGGCTAAGGGAGAAGATGATAATCACTTAAGTTACAAAATGAAATGAAATATTTCAGTTTAGTGTCACAGAATTATGTTTTTAAGGCTAAGGGAGACGATGACTAAGAAGCTCTTTACCAGTTCAAGAATTGAAAAGCGGATCACCAACATCCTCCCGCACAAGATAAGTAGATGGAAGGAAAGAATTTTTAAAAAACACGAAGTATTTATATTACCTCCTCCTTTCTTGTAACTCAGAGGGGAAAGATCCGGACCTTTTGCTGTAAATAAGTAGTTATAATTTACGAAAACAAATTGCTAAGTTGAACACAGAGTTGAAATTTTCGTTTCACATACAAGATTTTTCTTTTAAAAAATATTCGTCGTTCAAGTAAAATAATTTCATTCATAGATGGCAACAATTTTAATATTGAAGTTTGTGGAGTTGTGTTTTTGATATGGAACATGAGATATGCTACCATATTTGGTAATTACACTAGTTAAAAGGACAAAGTAATGAACCATACTTACTATGTAACCTCTACGGCTTTATTTTGGAGAATATTTAGGAACACATGCACTTACAGAATAGTGTTAGTTAATTTATTTTTTTATTTTAATTATATATTAAAATGATTATTAATTACAACAGCATGACTTTAGACTAGGTATACTTGCTTTCTAACTATTATTAATGAATTTATCGTTCTATGATTGTGAAGAAAATGGTGGAATAAAGAAAATGGAAGGAAACGAGTGAACGCGAAGAAAATTTACGCCCCACGGATATATCGGTTAGGCTAAAGGAGACGTTGATGATGAGAAATGAATGAAATGGTGTAATGAAGATAGTGGGAAAAAACGGGAGAACCCCGAGAAAACCCACGCACACGGTGTTTGTCCACCACAAAGTTCACTTGGTGTGAGCTGAGATTGAACCAAGGACCCCATGCACCAGAAGTGAACGTTGTACCACTGAACCACCGCGGTCTTGAGTGAACCGCAAGGGAAACCGTGCACACGTAGCATCTCACAGTTCCGATTTTGAACTGTAGAATGTCACGACTTTCATATTTATTGATGCAGTTGGTTAAGCCGACCTTATAACAGCGGCAGCCAAGTAGCAGTGTGCATAACAGAAAAATCTAAGTTCACTTTGTCATTGGTGAAGATCTCTTCTCAAGACAGCAATGAGTAATATACATTTAAATGGGAACAGTAGTATAGTAGGCTTGGGAGTGATCGCAGCTGGTCAACTGAAGCAACCGAAGCAGTGGCCAACAAACACTAGATGCAGTGGCGTATTTACGATTTTGTTTCGGGAGGGGCTTTGCTAATTTTCGGGGGGGCTTTGCCTGGAAATGTGAAAATTCTGCAAGATATTTCATTTACTTTACTATACTAAGTAAGATTTCGGGGGGGGCTTAAGCCCGGAAGCCACCCCCTAAATATGCCAGACTAGATGGTTCGTACAACAAAAATGTTAAAGTATTGAGATTTTTATCTATTACTATTTTTTTTTTACTTTGCATGTATTTAGGTATGTAACGTATAGATTTCGTACTATTTAAATTGATGATACTTCCACTATATACAGGGTGGCCCGAAAAGTAGGTATACAGTCCCGTAATGATCGGCACATGGTATTTTATAACATTTACTTATTATTATTCATACAGGTATTGAATTAGTTTTTCTATTATTTGTTTTAAATTTCTTTTCACTTATACCTTAAACTCGGAACAGACCGAAGCAAGTAAATTCATTATCTTAATAAAATGTCATACTTGATCGATACTGGTCTGTACACCTACTTTTGGTCCACCCTCTATTATATTTCATAGGAACTGTATTATTTAAATTCTCTCACTTTCCTATTATCAATTAGATACAACGTTTGTCCGGAAAGTAAAGTCACCAAGTCTAGAAGTATGAAAAAAGAAATATTTACGTGATGTAATAATAATAATAATAATAATAATAATAATAATAATAATAATAATAATAATAATAATAATAATAATAATAATAATAATAATAATAATAATAATAATATGTATACAGTAACATTTTTCAAAATATTGTCACCTGCGTCGATACATCTCTGCCAGCGGTATTTCTAATCTGCGTAAGCATCCTGGAAGTCCTGTCCAGGAAATGCGTTCAAAGCCAATTCACAAACTGCGTTTAGGTGACCAATTATTGTTCTCTAATAATGTCCCTTAAGAGGGTATAATTTTTAGAATATTTAACATGTCAGCCATTAAATGAACACTAATTCGACAGTGCGTTTGGAAAACTTCTTTCAAACGAGTCACATTTTCGTCTTTTGAGGAGGTCGACGGGTTTGCATCGTGGACTTCGTCGTAGACCTCTTCACGGCTTTCCAAAAACGCCTTGTGTCATCTGTAGACTTGTGTTTGTGATAAACGCTCATCCCCGAAGGCTTGTTGAACCATTGAGTTTCCGCTGCAGACTTGCCGAGTTTCACACAAAACTTGATCGTGTATCTTTGTTCCAGTGAGTGCTGCATCTCGACTTGTATAAGAGACGAAACAGATGTTTAGGAAATCGTCCGTCCTTCACCTCTTAGAGCTCGAAGACAACTGAGCAAGCACTCGCTTGATAGGTAACTTACGCAACCATCCAACCATATTATAGCTCATTTGTAAGCCTGCAGTTAAAATTCAAGGGGGGCAGTAAAAATTTAGGGGGCCGGTCCCTCGTAGATACGGGCCTGTTCTCTAGTAATTTTCAGGAAATTTGGTTCATTAACATTTTTTCAGGAACTTTTAGTATGTAAACTATTCTTTTCTTACCTCTAAGTTCTATACTGTATTTTCCAACTGGAAAGTCTTCATTTCAACTTCAGCATGATACCAAACTTCCGCAACTTTTCCTTGCGTTTTCTTCATGAAGTCTATGCCTATGTTTCCCTATTCATCGTTTCTACTATTTACCTAACACAGAAATGTACTTAACATGGACACATCTCCATTTTGAGATCTCAATCTAAGAGAGAATAGCGACACAGTAAGGCAATGGCTCACAACCTGTGTGTCGCCCAGTTCCATGCGGTGGGTCGCGAAATTTTATAACTTATAAATCATAAGAAATTAATAATTAGTGCTGCAGGTATTCCATATTTAAGACAATATTATTGCGGAGCAAGTGTCTATAGTGTTAGCGCATGCTGTTATTTGAAAAGTATCAACTACAGAATAGATGAGTGTTTTGTCAATACGATTTGTCATTGGAATTCCATTGTAGATTTACCGAGTTTCACACAAAACTTGATCTTTGTTCCAGTGTGTATTGCATTGCGACTTGTATATAGAAAAGAAGAAGTAGACGTTTACAATGTCATTCGTCCTTCACCTCCGAAAGCTTAGAGGCAACTGAGCAAGCACTTGCTCGGTAATTGAGTTACACCACCGAACCCGTTGTTTAATTATGTTATTATTTATTAATTATGTTGTTTCTTAATTATGTTATAAAATATGTAATATAAGAATGGTCAAATTGTGTAATCTCTTCTGTGAGAGTTTCTTCTGCTCTGATCTTGCATGTTTAATACAAGCAGAACAGGTATTTCTGGAATCAAACACTTGTTCGTTTACAAAGGTGCTAGCTCGTGGAAGGTAACCGCTTCAAGATATTCCTGTTTAACCTTTTAATTACGGAGCCTTTTTTAAAAAATAAAGCCTGGGATACGGCGCCAATTTTGAACAAAATGTAGGGTTATTTTCAAATGGCTGTGGATCAGGCCCTAATAGTCGTAACCTCACAAAAGTTAAAGCATTTTACAGAGAATACATGAAAGTTTCATAATTAGTATGGCTTACACCCCGACCACTCTAATCTAGGATTACGGGGTGGAAAAAAACAGAATTTTTGCAACTTTTCTAACAAAAATTTTGAGTTCCGTCCCCTCGCCGCTCTAGAAATTGACGATGCGTATAAAATGCACATCAAAATGTTCTTCGATATATTCTCAATAACATATAACAGCAGTGTTAACATACGATACATACAGTATAATTAGGAAATTCCTCAAGATTATAATGTAACTACGCCACTGATTAGGACAAAAATGACAAACTGCAGGGTTATTTTCAAAAGATCATAGCTCAGGTTCTAATAGCAGTAGACTCACAAAAGTTGAAGTATTTTACGGAGAATACATGAAAGTTTCATAATTAATATGGTTTTTGCCCAACCACTGTAACCAAGGATTAGGGGGTGGGCGAAAACAAAATTTTTACAATTTTTCTTATAAATATTTTAGGTTTCGGCCCTCTCTGCCGCCCTAGAAGTTGACGATGAGCATAAAATTTACATCAAAATATTCTGTAATATATTCTCAATAACATATAACAGCATTATTAACATAAGATACATACAGCATAATTAGGAAATTCCTCAAGATTATAATGTAACTACGCCACTGATTAGGACAAAAATTAGGGATATTTTCAAATGATCGTAGCTCAGGCTCTAATAGCAGTAGACTCACAAAAGTTGAAGCATTTTACCGAGAATACATGAAAGTTTTATAATTAATATAGTTTTCGCCCAACCACTGTAACCAAGGATTAGGGGGTGGGGGAAAACAATTTTTTTTACAATTTTTAAAGTTTACAAGTTAAAAAACAATTAGGTTTAGTGGGCAAACTGCAAGGTATCTATAAATAGTTACTTCGTATCCCAAGCCTTATTTTTAGGTAACTAAATATAGTTACTTCGTGTCCTAAAGGTTAAAAGTGGAACCTATCAGTATACAAATGAAATGGCCCAACTTGGATTGAGTTTAATCTGTTTTATTGTTATATTCCCTTTATAGTGTTTCCAGTAATATTATTTAGCCAGTACAAAATTTAGTATTTCGTTCTAGAAACAACAAGCGCAACGTCAGAATTCACATAATTTATGACAGTCGTCACCTCCCACAATTGTATTTATATTGTTAAATAAAAATTTGTATTTTTGTTTTCCTATTTTTGTTTCAATTTGGATGTATTTTTTTTTTTTTTTGTCCACGTTTTCTTTCACGAAACTGGGCAGTGGTCATCGCGTTCAGCATCCAACAGGACACCCTCGCTTGTCACTAGGGTAATTTATCGTTCTCGGGTTTCGAAGAAACCCCAGCCATCTTAACGAACTACACACGCACACACACACAAATTTTAAAATTAACAGGAGAGAGAGAGAGAAAGACAAAATTTTCAAAACTAAAGCAGTTGTACGGAAACCTTGGAAAAGACACCACAGTGGATAGTGCCTTCTTTGTTTGTAGTGCATTATATATATATATATATATATTCTAAACATCATCATCATGCATAAATAGTTACAGACGGTAGTGTCGTCCTAGTTAATGTGCCGAACATCTTGTATTATCTAGACTTACTCTCTCCTGATGATGTGTGTATGGGACAGTGTATTTGTGTGTAATGTCAGTACCAGAACTTACTTCTTTCTTGTCGCAGAGGGAAGGAGAGGACTCAGCCCTCAGCCTCCAATCTCGAGTGTATACGAGTAACAATGAAGTAAGAGAACGAGAGTTTTCACACATGAAAACTGAGGTAGGCTGTTTAAATCTTTATTTACTAATCAGACTGTTGGATGTGCGATGGATCACGGTTTCATGGCCACTGTGGTTATCATCCATTACATTACCTTTTGCTGCACCGATCCATAGCTTCTGTGTTGGGGGAATCTCAACGAACTTTAAATTCAACGTTCGTTATTTTGGAGACTTATCAATAATGTATATTTAATTCCCGAAAGAAGAAGTGACTCTTATTTTTGCTATGTGGGCGAAATTAAAACTTTATTTTCTCCATCGATAAAAACTGTGCAGATGACCAAATTTTAATTATAATAACAATAATATTTTTTTGATCAAATTAAGTTATCACTTACATCGGTCTTCTAATGACCTAGGGTTGCTAGTGGTCATAATTTAAGTTCCAGATATGATTTTGTAAAATCGAGACCATTTGTAGATTAATATTCACAAATATTGTAAAATCGCTTCCTTATCATTCATGTCATTGATGACATAAAATTAACAATATGGTCAGTTCATCTAAGATTGTTATAATCAGAGTAGCATTTGATATCTTATGGTTTATCTATTTATCAGACATCAAGTCAGATGTATTCTTGACAATTTTTTTTACTGGTAGGAAAATACAACGTTAAGCCTATTACCAGGACTAAGTTCACGAAAGGTTGTGCACGAGTCAATTTTTATTAAATAAATGTCGATATTATAAATATGACCAATTAATAAGTAAACGTCAATATTTTTTTTTTAATGTACAAGTATGAATATTTCTATGTGTATTATTAGACGTAGTTTTGTGTATCAAGTGCTTTATATACATATACTTATATGATTGTGAAGATCAAAATGATTTGGTATTAAGGTTATATATATATATATATAAGTATAATTAATGATTATTTCGTATGTTTAATTTGTGTAGATGTATTTCATACGCTCGTATACAAACTTAACGTTATCTATTCTAAACTTCGTAAGTGCACTTTTATTCTGTTTATCCCTCATATATTTTCGAGCTTTCACTCATCTAGCAAGTCATGACTGCACAGAAATTCAGAAGTATCCACAACCTCTAAATTACTCAAGTATTTTTCTCCTTTCATCATTTTTCTCTTTTTAATATATTTCTTCTTTTAAATAAATGGTATTCGTTTGTAATAAATCATTTTACGTGTAACTCGATACCTGTGTATCAATGTACTATCTCGTAAAAGGTAGATCAAAATCAATGCAATTCATTTAGGTGTCAAAAAGGATTTTTAAGGCCTGATATTGTGAATGTAGTTTAAATAATATTCTTGTACTCAAACAAGATAACAGATTCAATTCTCTTTGTAAAATTAAGAAGATTGCAAGAAGGTAATTGTTATTAACCATTTTCAAAGTCACGGTAATTATTACTATAACAAAATTCCTGTTACGTAACCATTTTTTTTATTTCTTTGTTTTATTGTTGTTTCAAGGAAAAGAAAATCAAAATTATTGTTGGCTCATTTAATATTCACATTCGAATTTTTCTTTAGTCATTAAAAGTTTATTTCCGTTATCAAATTCCTAACTGTTTTCATTTATGTAAAACATCTTTAACTTATTTACTTTGGCTAACTCAGTAATCCTTTTATTATTATTATTATTTTTGAGTCTATACTATTAGTGTTTTTGGTGATAGTTGAGTTGACTATCACTAACGCCATTCACTCAAATCACTCAGTTAAATACTAGGTTTTATTATCATTAAAAAAAAAATACTTTTGGTGAAGTCTAAAAATTGCATCAGGCAGCAACTGAATTCTTAAACATTAAGAATTCACTTGCTTCTTGAGAGATGGTCAGCCAGGCTATCCCAATCGAATTGCATTAGCGTGATTGTATTTCAGCCATGCAGCATGTGAAAGAAGACTGGCCAAAACATTTTAATTAGCGTTTATGACATTTTCTTTAAATTCCACTTTTAAGACTTACCTTTCTCCAAAACCCTGGAATCCGTTCGAAGAGGGGTTGGTCTAGGAGTGAAGTAGGAGGGGAAGTCATATTCAGACGGCACAGCGGACGAATCCCCCGCATCTGTAGCGTTTTCAGCTGAACCGAGGTTCGACTCCAGTCGGACTCAAACCCCGGTAAAGCTAATCGTGAAAAATGGCCCCGCGAACAGGCACACGAACAATGTACACCGTGAAAAATGACGCACCGAACAAGGACCCGAGTATTCTGTAAAAAAAAAAAAAAAAAAAAAAAAAAAGGCTTCGCGAATATTAGGTTGATTCGTATTAAATAAAAATATTTTTCCCTCCTAAGTACAAACTCGACGAGTGTCATAACACTCATTACATTGCTCTTTTATTTTCGGTAATCTAAAATTTTTCTATTTATTTTGGATAAAACAGTTTCAGCGGAACAGCCCAGAAAGACTTACGTGTTAAAAAAAAAAAAAAGGATCACATTCTGTCGACCGTTCAATTTTTTGTTACTCTTCTGAGTATTTGAACCACAGAAGGGAGGAAAGCTCAGGTCAAGAAGACTTCGTTAGCGACAGGGGGTGAACCTTCTGACCGTTATCAAAAAAAAAAAAAAAAAGATATAGAGTACTGTATTGGCTAAGCTTAAAATGATCCATTGTGTTTCTGTCCTTTGCCTGGACTTGACTGGATTTTTTTTTAAAAAAAGAAGAAGAAAAGAAAGGAAAGTAGAAGACAAAAATGAACGGGACACCGAAAAAAAACAGGTAAATAAAAAAAAGTAAGTACAATTAACTCTAAGTTGATTTATTCTTTATATCTTTTGCTATATGTATCTACTTCGAACCCAGTTAATCATTCATTAGTATTATTCTATTCGAGAGGTGTTTGTATACTCGTAATTTTAGTAACGTTTTAGGTTTAAGTATTTATTTTTATGCTCCACATTATATTAATAAAACACCAATATCTTTATTTTCTCTTTTTAAGTATTGTATATTTACTGGTCTTATATTTTTCTATTTATGTCTGTTAGTATGTTAAATGTACAGTATTTACTGCTAGGATATCTTGATTTATTTCTATATGATGTAAGAAATATCTAATATTAGTGAGTAGTTACACGAAAGAGAGAGAGAGAGATTAGATAATGTATGATGTTCAAACGGCACTGGAACGAAGGCGGCACTACTTATTTTATGAAATCGTTTTTATTAATTGGTCAGTGCAACTATACATTTGCATATATATACATACATATATTACTTTAATTTTTATTGTGATGATACTGTGTGTGAAGGGATAAGGGTCCTGATTTTTTTTAAAGAGTTACAGATGCCGAAACTGCGATCCTCAACAAGAGAAGAAAGAAGAAAAATAATATTCGGAGAAAAACAACGTTGCTCGGAATGTCAACGTGACTTGTGGGAGCAGGAGTCGGAGTCCACAGAGCTAAGCTTTGACTGCGTCATTTGTGGTGAGATAAGGAAAAGACAAAGTCGCAGAAAAATGTCAGCAAAGGAAAATTCGGCACAGCTAGACAACGAACAAGTAGGGAACACTATGGATGTAGGAGATACATCCGAGGAAGGCGTCACGCCGAACAACAGTACACAGAGCGACATAGAAATGCCAGTATGGTTTCGCATGTACGTGGAACAGCAAAAGAAGGAACGAGAAGAGCAAGAAGAAAAACGCAAAAGAGAACAGGAAGAACAAAAGAATGAACGGCAAGAACGAATTAAGATATTAGAAGACAAGCTACAACAGTTTGAAGAGGGTCTTACGCAAAAGATCAGTGCACTTTTCAATCAGCAGGCCCAAAACTTACAGAGATCAAATGAAAAACAAATGCAAGAGTCTGAGAAGGTAAGGGAGGAACGAGAAGAAACTTCTGGAAATGCATTAAATAATGTCCAAGATGTTGAGTGCGAGCAGGAAATGCCAAATGAAATTATTGTAGCCAGCGAAAGTCTCCAAAAACAGGAAGACAGAGAATGCACTGAAGAAATTTGTGAAAAGGAGCAACAGATTGAAAATCAGAAGCATATTGCTACAGTGCTACATAATATAGATGAAAAGCAACTGATAGCAACACCTCAGCCGTTGAATTCACTTTCAGCAATTCCGGTGAGTGTAGATATGCATATTAAGCAGCTTGCATGTAAGGTGAGCAAGAGGCAGCATTTGAAGAAGAGGAAAAGAACTCATGAGAAGCTAAATGGCAATCATAGAAAAAGAGTGCGAAAGAAACGCACACGATTAAAGTTTCCGGAAAAAGACAACAACATGGTTGTGAGACCAACTTCCACCGATGGATCAGTGTACGTGCGAAGAGGGAGACAAATACATGTTCTAGAGATTTCAAGACAGGAAGCACCACCTGACAGAGGCGAAGACGGCCGGATCTCCGATGACGACCAAAGCCATGTAAATTATTAGATGCCTGTGACTCCAGGGTTCGAGTTTACGATCAGAGTGCCCAAAGCAATAAGCCGCTACTTGTCATGTGAGAAACGCGCCAGGAAGAGAAAATTCGTAGTAATGTAGATCGATTTTTTTTAAAATAGAAGAAACCATATAAAAAAAAACTATCTGGTCGAGGTGAGCAGCGCTCTTGTGATAACAGAAACAGCGCGCCCTCCCAAAGTTAAAATACATATCGCTGTAACATTGCTCTCACAAGGAAGAGAAAGAAAAAAAAAATAAGAAAACACGTAATTCAGGCTTAGAAATTGAGATTAAGGGATAATTGTCGAAAGCAAGGTAGTGACGGAGAGAAGCGACATTGAAGACGGAGGAGCAAAACTTGAGGGGAAATTTGAACATGTGAATAATTACACTTTGTGGCTGACACTGAAGATGACACTTGTTGACTCGAGAAAAATGGAAGTTAGAGCACTCGGTTGTACTACGGTCCCGGTTGAGCTCCGAAGTAGAGCTTGCGTTAGAGGCACTTGGTAAGATGCTCAACGCAACCTTCCTTCGTATTTGAGGTGTAGACTTTCTGTAGGACTTAACGCGCCGAGCTTGAGTACATACTCGCTTAAAGCAGCGAACTTCCTCAGAGTCCACCAGAATTATAAGTTTGTTCCTACCCAGTATGGTAGAAGATAGAAGACGTCCTCTTATTTTATTAATTGATTGTATAGATGAAGTCCAAGTGGATCATGTAAGATTAGAAGAGCATAACAAGAGTTCCAAGCTTAAGTACAAGTAAAGATGATAACCTCGCAAAGAGAGTAAAAGCTCCAATAGCACCCTCCGTACATACCAGGACGCATCTCCGAAGAACCAAAGCAATATATGATACATCAATGGGTAAATACTAAAGAGCCAATGACCTTGCATTCAAAATATGTTAAAATTGCCTTGAAAAATTAATAATAATTTGTTGTGATATATTTATATGTCATAAATGGCGCCAAAAATACGCAAAACGATTCGAACATAAATAGCACTCTGGCGGCTCGTCAAACTGTGATCGGACTCGAAACCCTACAATATGTTACGCTTTGACAGAAAGAAGTTCTCTGCTAACCCGTAAACGAAGAATGGTTGAAGCAACATCAGGGTCAGGATTTTCATGTAAAACATCTCTGCATAATTGTTGTCGGTGACTCATTGTCACTTACAAAGACTTCGTTGAGATGAAGCAGATCTTCCGTTTCACTTCATCTCGTGCTTCATCTTAGGAGGGGGGTAATTATGACAGTCGTCACCTCCCACAATTGTATTTATATTGTTAAATAAAAATTTGTATTTTTGTTTTCCTATTTTTGTTTCAATTTGGATGTATTTTTTTTTTGTCCACGTTTTCTTTCACGAAACTGGGCAGTGGTCATCGCGTTCAGCATCCAACAGGACACCCTCGCTTGTCACTAGGGTAATTTATCGTTCTCGGGTTTCGAAGAAACCCCAGCCATCTTAACGAACTACACACGCACACACACACAAATTTTAAAATTAACAGGAGAGAGAGAGAGAAAGACAAAATTTTCAAAACTAAAGCAGTTGTACGGAAACCTTGGAAAAGACACCACAGTGGATAGTGCCTTCTTTGTTTGTAGTGCATTATATATATATATATATATATATATATATATATATTCTAAACATCATCATCATGCATAAATAGTTACAGACGGTAGTGTCGTCCTAGTTAATGTGCCGAACATCTTGTATTATCTAGACTTACTCTCTCCTGATGATGTGTGTATGGGACAGTGTATTTGTGTGTAATGTCAGTACCAGAACTTACTTCTTTCTTGTCGCAGAGGGAAGGAGAGGACTCAGCCCTCAGCCTCCAATCTCGAGTGTATACGAGTAACAATGAAGTAAGAGAACGAGAGTTTTCACACATGAAAACTGAGGTAGGCTGTTTAAATCTTTATTTACTAATCAGACTGTTGGATGTGCGATGGATCACGGTTTCATGGCCACTGTGGTTATCATCCATTACATTACCTTTTGCTGCACCGATCCATAGCTTCTGTGTTGGGGGAATCTCAACGAACTTTAAATTCAACGTTCGTTATTTTGGAGACTTATCAATAATGTATATTTAATTCCCGAAAGAAGAAGTGACTCTTATTTTTGCTATGTGGGCGAAATTAAAACTTTATTTTCTCCATCGATAAAAACTGTGCAGATGACCAAATTTTAATTATAATAACAATAATATTTTTTTGATCAAATTAAGTTATCACTTACATCGGTCTTCTAATGACCTAGGGTTGCTAGTGGTCATAATTTAAGTTCCAGATATGATTTTGTAAAATCGAGACCATTTGTAGATTAATATTCACAAATATTGTAAAATCGCTTCCTTATCATTCATGTCATTGATGACATAAAATTAACAATATGGTCAGTTCATCTAAGATTGTTATAATCAGAGTAGCATTTGATATCTTATGGTTTATCTATTTATCAGACATCAAGTCAGATGTATTCTTGACAATTTTTTTTACTGGTAGGAAAATACAACGTTAAGCCTATTACCAGGACTAAGTTCACGAAAGGTTGTGCACGAGTCAATTTTTATTAAATAAATGTCGATATTATAAATATGACCAATTAATAAGTAAACGTCAATATTTTTTTTTAATGTACAAGTATGAATATTTCTATGTGTATTATTAGACGTAGTTTTGTGTATCAAGTGCTTTATATACATATACTTATATGATTGTGAAGATCAAAATGATTTGGTATTAAGGTTATATATATATATATATATATATATATATATATATATATATATATATATATAAGTATAATTAATGATTATTTCGTATGTTTAATTTGTGTAGATGTATTTCATACGCTCGTATACAAACTTAACGTTATCTATTCTAAACTTCGTAAGTGCACTTTTATTCTGTTTATCCCTCATATATTTTCGAGCTTTCACTCATCTAGCAAGTCATGACTGCACAGAAATTCAGAAGTATCCACAACCTCTAAATTACTCAAGTATTTTTCTCCTTTCATCATTTTTCTCTTTTTAATATATTTCTTCTTTTAAATAAATGGTATTCGTTTGTAATAAATCATTTTACGTGTAACTCGATACCTGTGTATCAATGTACTATCTCGTAAAAGGTAGATCAAAATCAATGCAATTCATTTAGGTGTCAAAAAGGATTTTTAAGGCCTGATATTGTGAATGTAGTTTAAATAATATTCTTGTACTCAAATAAGATAACAGATTCAATTCTCTTTGTAAAATTAAGAAGATTGCAAGAAGGTAATTGTTATTAACCATTTTCAAAGTCACGGTAATTATTACTATAACAAAATTCCTGTTACGTAACCATTTTTTTTTATTTCTTTGTTTTATTGTTGTTTCAAGGAAAAGAAAATCAAAATTATTGTTGGCT
The DNA here is from genome assembly GCF_964235325.1 of Thermobia domestica. Lineage (NCBI taxonomy): Eukaryota > Metazoa > Arthropoda > Insecta > Zygentoma > Lepismatidae > Thermobia > Thermobia domestica. Next base: position 36,548,991 of record NC_137471.1, read on the forward strand.
CATTTAATATTCACATTCGAATTTTTCTTTAGTCATTAAAAGTTTATTTCCGTTATCAAATTCCTTACTGTTTTCATTTATGTAAAACATCTTTAACTTATTTACTTTGGCTAACTCAGTAATCCTTTTATTATTATTATTATTTTTGAGTCTATACTATTAGTGTTTTTGGTGATAGTTGAGTTGACTATCACTAACGCCATTCACTCAAATCACTCAGTTAAATACTAGGTTTTATTATCATTAAAAAAAAAATACTTTTGGTGAAGTCTAAAAATTGCATCAGGCAGCAACTGAATTCTTAAACATTAAGAATTCACTTACTTCTTGAGAGATGGTCAGCCAGGCTATCCCAATCGAATTGCATTAGCGTGATTGTATTTCAGCCATGCAGCATGTGAAAGAAGACTGGCCAAAACATTTTAATTAGCGTTTATGACATTTTCTTTAAATTCCACTTTTAAGACTTACCTTTCTCCAAAACCCTGGAATCCGTTCGAAGAGGGGTTGGTCTAGGAGTGAAGTAGGAGGGGAAGTCATATTCAGACGGCACAGCGGACGAATCCCCCGCATCTGTAGCGTTTTCAGCTGAACCGAGGTTCGACTCCAGTCGGACTCAAACCCCGGTAAAGCTAATCGTGAAAAATGGCCCCGCGAACAGGCACACGAACAATGTACACCGTGAAAAATTGTCCCTGAGGCAGTAACTCGTCAGTATAACTTCAGAAACAATGTGAGCGAATTTTACATGCCACACATCACCTACCTGACGGCATGAGACCTACAGTACGTATATATACTAACTTTACTAACATACTTGAAAATATATGCAATTATCTGACTAAACATTTGATTAATGTATATAAAAAAAGAAACAAGATTGATAGGCATTTTACACTTCGACGGAATTTCGATCCAAAAGATCGAAGGCAGAATGACTTTTACTTATTCATGCATTTTCTTACACATTTACACAACATATAACATAATTTTAAAACACTAGTTATGAGAATTACAACGTTATTCTCTATTTTCCACTTTATACATGTAAATATGGTATGCAATTACAGGTATTTTAAAATCTGTTTGTCTTAACAACAGAAAAGTTTACGACGATCTAACTTTATATCACGGATTACCCTGATGAATCACCCCCTATATTCCTAATGGAAATTCAAATAGTTCCCAAAATGCAACGAAAATGTCTCTGCGACACTGTCAGCTAGAGTCGTAACTAACTCTATCGTCTGCTACTGGCAATACCTAAGTGTATCATTGGCTAATACACTGAAATAGTGTGACGTCACATCCTTCTCGTTGCCATGGTGATCGCCATTTTATTTTCTAAACAAGTAGCCTAAATACCTAAAGAACCTATGTGCAAAACAAAAACAGTGAGGAATTATTTCGGAACTAACAAAAGACATTACCTATATCCACTGATGGTCTGGATTGAATATTTCTAAAGGCTAGCCTTTTCTTTCTCTTGTAATGTATACTTAGAAATAATACTGTGCACTCCCATTATAAGGACTATGTAGACATTAGAAATGTAATTGCCCCAATAGAATTAACATTATTCTAAAAGACTTTTTTCTTTTAAAAAATCATATATTTTTACAGCTTTCTCTGTGCCGACAATTTGTCAATCTACACATTAGGGAGTTTATATTGCAGATAATTGCTTCTTATGGTGGATTACATGATAATTGTGCTCACATTAACTATTCGATTTCTACCTTGCTACTTAGGGATGTGGAGCTTTTAGAAATAAGCTTCTTAGCTTCATTAGCTTCACGCGTTTGTATAGAAAAAAACATGGCGATCACCATGGTAACGGGAAGGAAATGACGACATCACTATTCCAGTCTGCGCTCTGAATGATTTGATTCGTTCTTGCTTTTAGTAGTTCGTAGTACCCAACTTCCTTGAGTAGCGGCGCCACAGTCTCCACAGTTCCAGCGGGAAAAGCAGCTGAAACCACTTATACTATCTTTTTAAAAAATAATAACGAAGAATTCTGCTTCCAGAATTCTTCTCTGAGCGGGCACTTGCGTACAGATAAATCTTATGGAGGCAACTTGAGTATTAACAGTTTCAACAACGAATTGATTCAATAATTCATTTCGAACATAAATACGGTAAATTAAAACAACGGAAATTAAAAAAAAATACCCTTAGGGAATACAAATAATAATCCTGTAACACCATTACGTTACTGTTGTCAAAGATGTTAGTTATAGGAGATCTGACCCTTAGAGAGCTATAATAAAGAGAATATAGTTACGAGTGAAGGGTACTTCATTTACGTTAGTATATAGAGCTTAAGTTACCCAATAAGAACTGAGATCACGAAATCATATAGAAGAGTGTTGTGTTTCCAATTACTTAAAGGTCGCCACACACATTTCGGAAAACCGGATACGAATAACTGTACAGTTATACCTTTGATGATTTCTGAATTCGATCTAAAAAAAAAAATATCCATATACAGTATGTTCAGGAAATTCGGAGAGGAATAACTGTACACTTAACCAACGCGACTGGACAAGTGGTCCTGGATTATTCCTCACTAGACTGCGCAGCCAAACACCGCTCAAAACAGTGAACACATATCAAAAAATTATTGTTGGTCCGTGTTTAAATCTGTTATAAGAAATATAATCGAAGTGTTTAACGACGGCATACCGAATGCCACAGCTGCATGTAAGCACGCCCCACTTCTCTGAGCAATTGCGGCTCATTGCAACGTACACAATGAAGATGTACGCACCGGTGTGCTTTGTGATCAAGAACGAAACATCGATATCTGAAGGAACACAATATTTCTGGAATATGATCCACTTGTCCCGACAGATCTGATTGATAGGGGTCATTTAACAAAACGCTTTTTTCACCTATCCTGAAAATCTGCTGGTTTCAATAATCGACCAAAGCTTAGACATAATCCGCCTTATGAAGAGTCGTTTCGACGTCTGATTAGCATTATACTAAAGGACTGACAACTGCAAGAAACATATGTTAATCAAACTCGTTAGTATGACACTAATAATGCGTCATTTCGACTCGACCCAATGGGTGTTATGCAGAGTCGTTCTGACGTGTGATTAGTGCCAAACTAAAGAGTTCGACTAACATATGTTTTCTGCAGTAGTCAGGCCTTTAGTATATCATGTCAAAATGACTGCATAAGGCCCAATAAATCTTAGTTGACGAGGAAGTAAGAAAGTAAGAGGATTGAAAAAAGGCAAAAGACTTTACACTGTTGTTTACCAGCCATCAATTGTAATGCACAAAAGTACAGTACTATGACATGAATTATTGGGCTTCATTCTCCCTCCACGAACTTCCGTTGACCAATAAAATTAAAAATTAAGAAATAAGGGACTATACTAAAAACGAAACAAAAAAGTGGAAATTCAAGATTTTCCGTGCCACACCCAAGGAGTGGAACAACTTGTGAAAATCATCACAGAGGCTGCTTCTTTCGTTATCGGCGTCAGCGCACGTGATGGATACATCAAAGTGCAATTGAACTCTACAGAACATATGCCAACATTTCGAATAAAAAGTTACTATGAAGTCCAAGTTACCTAGAAGAAAATCTTGGTCTGCCGCTTAGTAAAACCATGTTTGCCAACATAATTTGGGGTGGATGGATCTCGCAATACAGCCACTTCCTCATGGCGAGCTCTGGGTTAGTTTCAAAGCAAAATAAGCGAAGCGCTGGAGGTTAGTAATTAAGGAGCTGTTAATAATTACAAAGTCAAATCCTTTATTTAGTCTTTTATATAGGAAAACTTGGGAACAAAACTCAAATTCAAAACTAACTGGAAAACATCAATAGCAAAAAAAAGGTATTTTTAGCCTAAAATTGTAAATTTTTGATCGAAAGCATAAATAAACAACATAGGAACGAATTTAACATAGTTGTCATAAATAAAACAACAAACAACCATAATGCAGAAAAATACTTAAAATAGCCAAATAATGACATTTTTGTGAAATTGTTATGCGTGTTGCATACCCAAATCACTATCAAAACTTCAAGATCGATGCGCGTCACCTAAACGACCTCTTAAAAGCCTTTTAAAAAATCAGGCGTCTTTTTTGGACACAAATGACCAGTATGTGAATTGAAAAATTTTCCCAGGGGGGGATGAATTTCACCCATATGCGCACCCAGTCCTCCCCCGTATATATATATATATATATATATATATATATATATATATATATATATATATATACTAACAAGTACAAAACAGTTGAGATGTGAGATTTTTCATAAATTTTCACTCAAGTAATATTTAGGTTATCTACACAAAGTAAGAATTGTTCCCTTTTTCTATCTTATCTTTATGTCCATTTAAAAATACTCCATAGTGGGAAAAAGTTATCCCTGCCAGGGATAAAAATTTTTCTTCTCCAGGGTGGGAAAGATTTTTGTCAGGGGGGGAAATCCCTGGCATCCCCCCCGCCAATTCGCACCCTGCAAATGACCACTTTTCCGCACTACCCACCTTAAGTTTTTTTCGATATACCCTAACATCCAACTAATATAAGAAATATAAGTCGAAATACAAATCAATTTGTGCTTATAAAAATGAAAATTTATCCGTTTTATCACTCTCAATAACTAACTAAATATTATTTATGTACCAGCTAATATCTGAATGAAGTCCATAAACTCTTTTTTTTATCTATTGTCATAAACACGTCCCTTCAACGTGGTATGAACAATTTTAACGAAATAAAACTTAGCGTTCTATTCGACAAGATGTGAATGCGCGAACACGATTTCACCTACACGCGGTTACTGTTTTCTAATTCAGACATTAAATGGAGGAGTTTCGGAAAACACAATAGCCAATCAGAGAACGGTTAATAAAAATTAGGGTGCAATTTAAAATCTAACTCCTTGAAGTAGTTGCCTCCTATTCAGTTTGTGTAGTTATGACTATGGATTTACTCTTTATAATTTATTCAACGCCCATCCACTTTTGGTTGCCTGATTTTGAGTTTAACATTTCTTTCAGTTCGAGTAGTGGTCATCATAAAATTTTGCTGTAATGTAGAGCCGATAATTCGGCTTCTTTCGGATCAGACCGGGACTGAAAGAACTGTTCGTTGATTTCCGTAAGAAAATTTCCCTCGACTGACAAAAATTTTCCCGAGTTTGTTTAGTATCAAATTTTCGATGACAAGAGTTATGTGGAAAGATTAATTCAGCTATATTCAAGGAAGTGCCAACCACATTTCGCAACTTTCTTTTACGAAAAGAAAATATACATAGAAAATATACATAGAAATACACCTAGCCAACAGTGAGCGCATATTATGCTACTTAAAAAAAAAAAAAAAAACATAAAATCACTCACTCACAATTGCTATTGTGTTGGTTTATTTCAGAATAATGAAGAAACGTTTAGGCATTTATATCTTGGTCAATCAGGTTGAGCGAGAATTTAACCAACGTTTTATGGGAAAAAAATCCTTTTTTTTTTCCTTTTTCGATTATTTACGTACGAGATATCCCTAGATTAGAGAAATTTCCCTCAAACTACGAACTCTGACTGAGAGGCGAGATCCAAACCCGGTAATCCAGTGACCTTTGTCATCACAGTTTTTGAACAGGTTTCCTGTAAGCACTTACGATTTTAAAACTTGAAAAATATCTATCTTAACCAGTGGCGTATTTAGGATTTTTTTTCGGGAGGCTATGCACATTCTTCTGAGTGGGTATATATACTGGGTCTATGTAGGTATACAGTTATTATACAGAGCGTTCAAAAAATCTCTATACACCTGAATCGTGGCAAGTCAAAGTCGCCTTCAAAGTCACATGAAATAAAATTTTATGCGAAGATTTGCAACACTGCTATATTATCGCCTTGCGTGAAGTTTCTTTCTTAGATTCCAGTCGGCAAAGTGACGTTGAAGTGATTGTTGCATCTAGTTATGAAACAATGGTGTTAACTTTGGAACAACGAATATTGGATGTTTTGGATATCGTTTTTCTTTTTACTGATGAGGCCTGGTTCCATTTATCAGGTTACGTGAATGCCCAGAACTCACGTTTGTGGTGTGCAGAAAACCCTCATGTCATACATGAAGTTCCTCTGCATGACCAGAAGGTAGGGGTGTGGATTGCAATATCCAGAGGAAGAATAGTCAGCCCCATATTTTTCAGACAAACAATTGATTCAACTCGTTATTGTGAGATTATTCACCAGTTCATGGGAGAACTAACGGAAGACAATATTCGTAATACTTGGATACAACAAGATGGCGCTACAGCACATACAGCTCGCCAATCCATGAGATTACTGCAAGAGGTTTTTGGAGATCGAATAATTTCAAAGGGATTGTGGGCAGCTCGGTCTCCTGACTTATCTCCTCCGGATTTTTACTTCTGGGGTTATGCAAAGAATTCTGTTTATAAAGGGAACCCCCACACGCTACAAGATCTCGAAACAGCTATTCGAGATTTTGCTCATAGCATTCCACATGAACAACTTGTGAGAGTATCTGAGAACAAGAAGAAACGTGTGCAAGCATGTTTGGAGGCTCATGGGGGACATTTCCAACATTTGCTGTGAAAATGGGTGCTAAAATGTGTGTGTATATGCTACGCCCTGTAAATAGTGCTTTTATGCCATAAAATATAATAAATTTTGAGTAAAATAATTTTCTCGTTGCTTTGAATATGTGACAATTCAGGTGTGTAGAGACTTTTTGAACGCTCTGTATATATTATAAATTCATTTATTTCGGGGTGGCTTGAGCTCGATAGCCACCCCCTAAATACGCCACTGACCTTAACGAATGCAATTTCCTTGAAACATTGTGTCAGTATCACTCAGAAAGAAGGTGACTCATCCAAACTGTGTGCTCTAGTATAGAAGAACAATATTACATGTTCTGTATATTAGTATTAATTTAATACTTACAGTAAAATTTACAGATAGAGCACGTATTTTACACAACAATATTAAATTAACAAACAATGAAGGGAATATTACTGTTTAATCTCTGTAAACTGATTGCTAACATAGAAAAGTAACCTTCCCATTTAACAAGACAGTCAGCAAAAACAATAAAACCAGATCTTTTCGCCTTTTTGTGTGAATCTGATATTTAAAAAAAAAAAAAAAAATACTGAACGGTCGGAAGAGTAGTGCTTCTTTGAAACTATCACAAGCATTAAAGTTGTTTTATAGTGTTCATAAAGCTTGGAGTTGTTATAGAGAGACCGTTTGGCAGTAAAACTCGGCAGTTACATTAGAAAGATAACCAATATTAATTAATTGCAGACTACATCGTGGGCTTTTAAATTATCGTATAATGTAAACATATGATTGCTAGTGAAACAGATAAATCATTTTAAGTGGCATACGTGACAACATAAAATAAATATGTGCGGGTTTGGAGCTAGAAGAAGCAGCACATAATTTAAAATATTGCATATATTTCATTGCGACGTTCCGATTCGTCAAATGTTTAAACAAAACTTGCATAACTCTGCTGTTTTTATGTTTATGATCTCGGCCAAAGAATGGATGACAACGAAGCTGGTTTTACCAAAGAAGGAGCTAGCAGTTTAGAATAATTCTCCGAAGAACTGATCGTTATCTGTTGTGCTGCCGTTCTCTCTGTACTTGTTTGAATTTTTATATATATGTAAAAGTGGAACATACAGTTGGAGTGAGTCTTCCAGATGTAGGCTACTTCCATTCCAAAATAATGAGAAGAGAACGTTAAATGAAGCATTTTTAAAATATGAGCTAAAGAAGAATTCAAACAGGAAGATGAATTCAACGGAAGGTTAGGGATAACTTTTAGACATGTTTTTGCTGTAATAATGGTTTAACTGATAGTTTTGAGTGACAGATTTACAATCTATCTTCTACATATATATAAAGATGTATGCGTGTATGTATATTCCAGCATAACTCTAGAACACCTGGAGCAATTTCAACCAATTTGGGTATACATATTATTTATAATCTGAAAAAAAAAACTATGGGGTTACGACCCCTACCACATTTTGGAAGAGTTGGAGGGGATGGGTTATAAAAATAATTGAAAATAACCGATATGTCGAACTCATGGTTTTTGGGGTTGCTGAAATAATTCGTGACAGTCTCCGTGCTTTTTAAGTCCAAGAAAGCCCCCAGTAGCACTCCTGGCGAAAGAAGGATGACATGTAGCATAATCGTAAACAACCGAATGTCGAATCAACAGTTTTCTAGGTCGTTAACTAAATTTGTAACAATCCGTATGCTGTTTAAGTCGAAGTTCAGCCCCTAAGTAAGACCCTCTAGTACCCCTACGGGGTGTGAGAAGAGGAGAATGTGTAAAAATAATTGGAACAGTCTATATTAGTATCGAATACATAGTTTACGGAATCGCTAAGATGAGAACTAATACATCCAATGTTCACACTCAGGCTCTCATCGACATGACAGGTGAGAAGGGGTGAAATATTCAAAATTAGTGAAAATAGTGTCGAATTTGTAGTTTTCGAGGTCGGAGAAACATCTGTCACGATTTAACGGGTTTTTTTATCATTACTTGAATGGGGGTAGGGTGTCTCAACATTTATGCCAAAAGGTCAACATTTGTTTTTTATGAATTTTCGTCATTTCGGTTTCATTGAAATTTGCACCTGTAACACTCCCATTTTTCCACTTGTCTCTCGACCTTTTGTCAGAAATAAATTAACTCTTAAGTTATCAGTGGCAAGTGTGCTAGTAATTACATTTCTCACCACTATTCCTTTGAATTATTATCAAAACCCGCCAACTGGGGAAAATATGGTTGCGGTCGCTATAGAGAAAAGAATATGAAACGCTTGAATGTAATAGAATATGTCGTTTGTTCCTGTCATTGGTATTTTGAATTTATTTTTTAAAAGAAAAAGTCAAGCAGTGCTCACTTCAAATTAATTTTTTACCGTATTATTTATTCATTAGAGATATAAATCAACATATTCTGATTTTGTTAGGTATCCAAGAAGCTATATTGAATTTTAACTGTACAATGAGACAGGTGATAAAAGAAACAAGTAGTTACAAAATCAGAAATAGTCCCCATCAGCAAGGGCGCCGATCCTGGGGGACCGAGGGGGCCCGGGCCCCCCAAAGCTCATGTGGGCTCCCTATTGTATTTATAAGTATACAATATTTGGCATAATTTGTTTTAAAATCTTCATATATATACCTTCTGCATCTAAATGCCCCCTCCCCCAAATTTACAGAGAAATCGGCGCCTTTGTCCGTCAGAGCTATTCCAATGTCCGAGCTGACTGTAAATTGCATGACCAAACAACTCAGTTGGACGTGAACCAAAAAAGTAGTCTAGTGGGTGTTTCAGGTTGTCAAGGCTTCGGAGCCATCATCCTGGCAGATTCTTGTCAAAGGACTCTCGTAGCTAAGAGGTTACCGTACGAGCCTTTGGCGTGGGAGACCTGGGTTCGATTCCCGGTAGAAGCTCATGTGGTTCGGATTCCACGTTAATCAGTAGGTCCACGTCTCATATAGCCTCGCTGCTGAAAGGGACGCTAAACTAAAATCAACTCAACTCAACTCTTGTCAAAGGAACAGAACAGCTTATAATACAATGGTGTAACATAAAGGGGAATGTGTAGAATGGATTAATTTTTTTCCTATCTATTCGGACTTCTTTCAATCGCAAATAACTTTAGCGACATATGGTTTCGCATTGTCCTGAAACTGAATTACATATCTATAAGCCGCAGACATTGTATAAATGGCCTTCATTTTCTTTATGTACATGTTTCAATTCGTTGCAAGTACGCAGTTACACTGATTGCCTGCTCGGGTGGGAATAGTTCTGTTCATACAAAAATAGTTTATCAGTGGTGACTCTGGATCATGTTCATGTCATAACTGCTCTGATAAATATGGTAAAACGCACTCTTCTGTAGAAAGATGACAAAACATGGCATATTATGTTTTCAAATCCTCATATAGACTTATTATATCGCACGTCAGCACTCTGATCAGAAGTGGAACCTTTCTCTGATTAGACAACACGAAGCACTCTAGTATCACACTGTGAGCAGACGTCCATTTATGCTGGAATCATTGTGCACCTTGAACTGTTCCCAAAGATTGTGAAAGTGTTGCCAAATGATTGCCAAATGGCTTTGTAATTGAAATGAAATGAAATTTTAAGTTTTACGTCCTACGATTATGCTGGCTAGGCTAAAGGAGATGGTGAGGATGAGAAATGAATGAAATGGTGGAATGAAGAGAGTGGGAGGAAACGGGAGAACCCCGAGAAAACCCACACGCACGGTGTTTGTCTACCACAAAGTTCACTTGGCGGAACCCATCACCAGGGAACCCATGGACCAGAGGTGAACGCTCTACTACTGAGCCAACGCTGCCCACACAGATTACAATTGAATGTTTATCCCAGTGCCTTGAATTTTAACTGAATAATAGTCTCAGTCCCTGGCTTGAGTGCCTCATTGCCTATGGTTTGTGAATATTTGTACGAGATACGTCCTAGCGGGTTATTTTTTAATTTCTTTTTAAATAACCATTGTACTGTACTTCCTTCCACCAGATCCTAATCGAATGATTGGCATGTATACTTCATGTTTCCGAAGTTCGTTCTGAGTTTAAAAATTCTTAAACCATGCAGGAAAGGTAACGTTTTTCGAAATTGCCATTTTCGCCCTGCTCTTACTGACATGATATCTTGGCTGTAATCTGATGATCCCTTAGCGATAGCGTCCACAAGCAGCAGGCAGCTACGGTATTATTATTTAGTTTTAATAACTGTATGTTAAAACTATTTTGGTTATTACAAACTAAATACAAACTGCTATGTAAAAAGTAGTTCACAGGAAGCCAAAACAGTATGATACGTAAGCAAATGCAGTTGAGTTTGTTCATCTACTCGTTACCTTAACTTAGATTTTAGGGAAATTGTCTTTCTGGCAACACTGTAATTTCTATGGATGGCAACACTGAACAATCTTCATGTTCATATTTTCTGTTGTAGAATAACATTATCTATGATTGTGGTGACTTGCATTTCATTATCTCCTTTCAGTAATGAATAAACAAGCAAAAGAAAAGGGTAAATTTTGTATTATTTTTAGTAAGGCAGGCTCTTAAAGTCTTAATATTACAAACTGAGAGAGAGCAATAGCCAGAAAAAGTATAGAAACAACGTCTTAAGGTTTCCGTCTTGCCGCATATATGATACGAGGCGTAAATTTATCAAGTGATGGTGTAACAGAACGAGGAGCATTTATGACTCACGTTCCAAGGGTCTGGGGTTCGATTTCCGTTCTTGACAGCTTTTTTCCTTTTACCAATAAACTAGCCATTTGTAACTACAAGTAAAATATTAATTAACCGTATGTTTATAATGTATAAAACGATAGAAATATTCAAATCAGTTGTAAAATCTTTCAATGTTCCATGTTAACTAGCAACAAAATGCAAAATATTCCGTAAATATATTGTTATCACGTGTTATGATTACCACAGTCGTTATGTAAAAAATGTTATTGATGCTTAGTGTATATATCTCTGTAAAGTATGCGAATTACAAGGGGTATGAGGGGGAAATCTCATTTGACTATAGCATACATTTAGCATTCCCAACGGGGATTTTCCCCTCATCCCCCTTTTTTTTTTTTGCTATTTCTGGCTATTGCGCTCTCGCAGTTTGTAATATTAAGTCTTTGAATGTGCACTACTGCCTCGTGAAAGGTGACCCCGCAGTTCATTTACCAAAGTCTGCTTTCTCCTTGTAAGTTTTTGATCACTCTAAAATGGTCTCGGTGTAGGCTATGAACATTCTCTTAAGCATATGATGTTGTCTTCGGGTAGAAAGGATGTAGATCTTTGCCCACAGCGGCCTCTGATGGGATAGGTTATACTCTGTAGCTCATAGCAATCCCGGGAGTAGATACTAAAAGATACTTTCGAAACCCATGGCGGCCTCGAGAGAAGGTTTTATAGGTGAATGATCAGTATTGACACTGACAACTTCTTGGCCCCGTCGTCCACTTTTATAGCTGTCCTTTTCGAGGGAGAACTTGTGCAGGGGTCGTCGGAGTTCTTCGTGGCTTTTCGTTTCCTCTTCGTTTCTATATTAAAAGTAGTTTACTTCTGTCGTCTGCAACTGTTTGTTTATAATAACAGCTAATGGTGCTCACTATCGCGAAATGATAAACAACTTTTTTTGTGCCTAAATTACAAGATGTGGATGTGAACGACATGTGGTTTCAACAAGACAGTACTACATGCCTTGTACAGAAACAGTTCAAGTGCTGCACAAGTCATTTCCTGGTCTATAAATTCCCGTTTTCGTGATCAGAGTTGGCCGCCTAGTTCATACGATTTAACTCCGTTGGATTACTTTGTTTGGGATTTTTAGAAGTTTAAGGTTTATGCCAACAAGTCCATGACCACTCTCGTCTTGAAAGAAAATTGAGCGTTGTAAAAACAAAATTCACCCACACTTATTACACAAGCATGGGAAATTTCAACAAGAATGCGTGTGTGCCAGGAAAGACGTAAATGCCATTTATCGTAAACTGTATACTTTATGAATCAATAAAAAAATACAATTTTTAATTATAAACACGTGTTTTCTATCAAATTACTTCTTGCGTATTTTTTGAGTAGAACTCACTCTTTTACAAGATAGGTGGACAAAACTATCCTATTAGCTTTCTAGCGGGGCCGCGGTGGCTCAGTGGTAGAGGGTTCACCTCTGATCCCTGGTTTGAACCCATCTCGCGCCAAGTGAACTTTGTTGTCTCCAACCACCATGTTTGTGGATTTTCTTGGGGGTTCTCCCGTTTCCTCTCACTTTCTTTATTCCACTATTTCATTCATTTCTCATTATCACCGTTTCCTTTAGTCTAACCGGCATAATCGTGAGAGGTAAAACTCAAAGATTTCATTTTAGCTTTCTAGCATGTTGAAAATACCCGTGGCATTCAAGTTTCTACGGTCATTGCTTTCGATGAACAGAAAGAAAACACATTAATAGCAATACTACACGTATCTCACAACTGTTATTGTAGTTCAAAACAGATCTGAAAAGAAACTTCCTTGAAAGAAAGAAAAAATATATAAAAGAGCATTCACTCTTAAACACATAAAATGCGAATGTACGAACATATAAGTTCTACGTAGGGAAACCTTAATAAAACTCACAAAAGAAGCAAGAAAAATTCCACAATTCACCTTAAAAGATTTATGGTCGTGTCATTGTCGTTTCTTAAGTGTCGTAAGATACAGAACATGAATCAATCGGTCATTCACGTCGTAATATATATACGAGGGTTCAACAACATATTGTGAATTCTTGTTAGTAACACATGTACTTCCTTAGATGGCTTCATGTGTTAACAGAGATTTTGATTAGAGGAGATCATATTGGAGCTAAGAGCGTAGATTTTGCGTTAAAATACTCAATAATACAGCGGAGAAAACCGGAGCAAAGTGTGCATTTTTTTTTTAAGAATTATAGAAAGCAAGAATTTGTGTATCCCTATAAGGTGCAAATGGTTCCTGGTTCGATTCCCAGTGGAAACACTCGGTCGAAAAGGTGTAACAGTTTTGTTAGGCCTGTAATCTTGAGTGAGGTTTCTCCTGGATTTTCCACATTCATTACCAAGCAAACGTCAGGATGGTACACTCATGTCCAAAATTATTGTCGCATGTCTAGAAATATGTTTTTGTAGGAGTATAATTTGATAACGAATTCGACCGGTATTTCTTACAATGTTAGTACGTGTATAATTGGCAAAGACATGTATGTGGTAAATTTCATGTCAAAGGAGCAGTAAATAAGAACAATAAAACAAAAATAAACTCTCTTGTCGATTTAGCAACATTTTGTTTTACTCATTCTAATTTTCGTATTTATAATTCTTCCACTATGAAATTTACCACAAATATACATTTCCCGATTATACACATAGTATCAAAATTAAAAGTATCCTGCAAAATCATTATCAAATTATATTCTTACAAGAAGACAGTTATAGATATGCGACAATAATTTTGGACATGAGTGTACCTAACATAATACCCCAGGCTACTTCCTTCTTTTCCCATTCCGTTCTTCCTCTCCAATTTTCCGGGCAGTGTGATCGCTGAGAGACGTCATCCCTCATATGTGCGACGGGCTCACATGGCCATAGATGCCGAAAGTTTACAAATGTAATCCCTAATTCCCTCTAAGAATTAAGTGACTGGTAGACTAGCAAGAATGCATACAATCTGCTACTTAATTGTTTACAATATCGCATCACGGGAATACGACTGAACCGTTTGAAATGAATATTTGGATGTATAGTTATTACCTACCCTTCCTTCAACATAGCTTTCATCGTGTTACTTTTGATTGAAATACGTATCCTAAGGGGGAAGCGTGGAGTCAAAATGGGGAATAAAACATGATATCTATACAGGGTGCAAGAAATCGTTGTGCATCCGAAAGTGGGAAAAAATAAACGTCCACTTGGAATTGTGGCAAAACGATGGGTCATAGAACTCCGGCGACAGGCGGCACACAAAGAAACAGTATGCAGAGAATCCAAAGGTGGAGTAATCGGTTGTGTACACTGAGGGAGCAAGCGATTCCCCAAAGGGAGGAATTCCCAGTAATTGTCTGAAGAATACAGGCAACCTTGCCTGGTGGTATGCAACTCCGTACAACTTGTTTTGTCCGCCATCTTGAATCGGCTTATGCTATCAACATCTATCAAAGCTTGTCGTATGCACTGCAGCAAGGTGTTACATATCGCCTATGTTGGTCCATGTATTCGTCAGAAAATTGCTGGTAATTCCTCTCTTCCTTTGGAGAATTCTTTGCGCCCTCAGTGTACACAACCGATTACCGCACCTTTGGATTCTCTGCGTACTGTTTCTGTGTGTACCGCCTGTCGCTGCAGTTCTACGACTTGTCGTTTTGCCACAATTCCAAGTGGACGTTCATTTCTTCACACTTTTTGACGCCAGTAATTGCGGATAGATGTGGTATTCGACTTTGTGTTACATACACATCTTTGTTTTTATGTCTAGAATCACGTCTCAAGTGTTGTAAACAAGGAGCTGTTACAACCCTGTATAAATTCCTCATTAAAAATAAGCTGACCCGTGTCCCACCATTTTTGATAATTCCCGTTTTAAGGAGGAGAGAAAAAACAGAATTTTCTGTAATTTCTTTTTCCACATTGAAAGTGATGATGCCGACTGTTTGTGATCACAGAAAAACAATTTCAAATATATCTTGGGACATAGTACGTACTTCAAGCTGGAAATTTATATTAATCTGATTAAAGGGCGTATCCTAAAAGAGGTTCAAAATGTATGTGTAAAGTACAGTATCTTACAACTCCTTTAGGTAAGAAGATGAAATTCGGTACATGAGAAGTGTTCAGAAAGTAAGGTTACAAAACCTGCAGTGAAACGTGTATGTATTATTTCATACAACCAATACAGCCAACAGTCACCATCTCGGTTGACGTACTTGTCGCATCCTGAGATGAGTTTGAAGATTCCCTCCTAAAATCCTGTCCTTACATGTTCAGTCACGTTGTCACGAAGTGTTTCATCTTCTTGTTCGAAGCAAAGTGACGGCTTCCTAGGTACTCCTTCAAGTGCAGGAACAGATGAAAGTCGCTTGGAGTGAGGCCCGAGCTATAGGGAGGGTGGTCAATGATGTCGCAGCTGCTGTATTCAAATCTGTTGATGTGTTGGGTCAGCCACTACGCTTCTACTTGATGATTTTTTCTCTATCATTCACCAACTATTTTTCGACACCTTTCTGCCACATGCTGACGAGAAATTAATCTCCCCTTAAACCTCTACTAGCTGTCGGTGAATTTCAGCCGCGGTTACATGTTTCGCCCATAGAAATCGAATAACAGAGCGCTGTAGGTGGCGGGTGGCTGAAGCCCTGCACAGTTGCCAACTTCATGTATTAAAATTAACTTACACTTCTCATTCTTCCATAACAGACGTAACTACAGAAATATCGGTCTTGTAACCTCAGTTTCTGATTCTCCCTCGTACAAACTTGACATTTAAGATAAGGGAACAAGTGTCAACAGTCTATGAAATTTTGCGTTTCAAAGGAGGCTATCGTCTAAGGAACAGAGCTTGCTATATTTAGTGGCTGAGCTCGGCCAAACACGGCCTGGCCTCGGCAACAGAGGCTGTGTTTCACAGCTTTCCACGCCGAGAGCATATGAGCTCGCTTCACCTCAGCTTATTTATTTATTTATTTATTTATTTTTGAGACTATTTGTAAGGAAACTGCTATAAACACCTTTTCCTTTTCTACTTTGGAGAGAGTTATATATAATTAAGTAATTAAATCTATTGGGTAATTGATCCGAATTTTGTGTGTCTGTGGACATTTTATTTATCGTATTATTTTAAAGGTTTCGCACATCCGTAATGTCAATGATTAATGTTTCTAACAAAATTGACATGAAAATGTGTATCTCTCTACTACTACTTCTACTACTACTATTATTATTATTATTATTATTAAAACTAATAATAATAATAATAATAATAATAATAATATCCTGATATTACAACCTCCAACTATGGTCTACCAAATGGATTTTAGCTGAGTGATGTTTCATCTCTACAATAATTCTATCTCGCTTTTTACTGAATTTCTAGACCTACCAGACAGCTTTCAGTTGAGTAATGTGTGGTTAGCACATCGACCTCATGGAATTATTAGTGGATTTGTATGTCTACCAGACGGCCTAGAGAAAATTTGCTTGTTTGAATATTAGAGAGGTTATCAATTTTATACTATCACCCTCTGCTCAGTTCACTGAACACTGACGTGCTACTTCTTCTTACGTAGTGTACACTTTACCCTAACATACTACCACGAACTGCCCTATCCGTTTCCAACCCAGATGGTTCAATTAAATTGATAAATATAATATATATATCTGTGCATATGACACTAATGAAAGGAAGGATCTACCAATATGAAACATTGTTCTAAAATTTCGAATTATGTTCCTGTTCAATGATAAACATATTTCAATCCTCTGTAACAAGAACAGATAGAAGTTGTCTCAACTTGAGTGTTCTGAAAATACTTTTCTACATTTTATAGTTTATCGTGAGATTTGAACATGGTCTGTCGCTCCCAGCCCCGGGCCAAGTGAACTTTTGTCTTGAACAAACACAGTGTGCGTGAGTTCTGTCAGGGTTCTCCCGTTTCCTCCCACTTTCGTCATTCTACTGACATCCAGCTCATCATCCCTTAGCCTCGGTGCATAATCGTCTGTCGTTAAACTTTAAAAAGTAAACAAGACATGTCTACTTTCAAAGCGGAAACCGTAATATAATTTGTTTACGACCAAGGAATAGAAGGTCCTGGCAAACGAAGTAGAAGCTCCTAATCATCGATTTTCTCTCTCCATGTTTCCTGAACTGAAAAGGTAAGCACATACATCCTGGTTGTTTAACTAATCATTATCAACTAGTTTTGGTTGATGTTATTATTCGTCTTATGCGAATAAGAAAGAAAATTCAAACGAAAGTAAATTAAAATTTGTAAAAAGGATCGCATCTAAAAGTATCAAAATACGAAACTCTAAAGCATCCACCTCTTTAATCATACGAGAAAAGATCAACTTTATTACTTTTTGTGTTAACATACTTCATAGACATTTGATAAAGGTGGGTCTTTTAATAGAATATGACAAATCCAATAGAAAACATGGAAACAAACTACAATATTCTCACACACAAAGCAAGAGGCAAGAGACGAGCGTTGTATGGCCTAGTTAGAAGACAAATATATAAAGCCGTAACCAATACGCCAACAAAGTTGCAGATTTTTTCTGAATCTCTTACCCTTCAGCGAGTGCAATGTTGCCAAACGTATTTTGCGATGGAAAATATCTATTTCTTTCAGTGTACTTACTACCAAGACCTTCATGTCCTTTAAATTTTAATCTTTGTTTTAGACATAATGTAGTTTGTATAAAGGACAGAAGTACACTTGATTCGCAAAGAAACCTTTACTGTTGTTGTATGAGAATATACCTTCTGATACGGGCAATACCTTTCTCCACTCTCTTTTTACCTGCTTTTTTCACTAACAAGGAACAAAAGTTTTCCAGACGAAAATTAATCTAATTTTGCAAAACACTCCCTTAACTTTGTTCTCTGTCCTCATCCCATTCATGACCTTTATTAAGTTACATCTACCATCCGAACCCCCCCCCCTTCAACTTCTTCCCCCTCCCGCCAGGTCCCTCTTTGTTACAAAACAAAACTTCTCCTTCCCAAAAAGTGACTCTTTCAGTCTTCTTCTGTGATTGCGTTTTCCACTTAGCTCCTCGAGAGCTTAAAGGCAAAAATATACAAGAGGAAGTCAACTCAGGAATGAAAAGACGCATTTAAAAAGAAAAATGTGGAAAAAGAAGTCGGGCGACAGATTTTTTTTTTTTTAATAAAAAGGAGAAAATGAAAAGAAACAATGCATTAAATGAAACGCTTTACATGTTGAGTTCCTCTGGAGATTTCAAGGTTAGAACAGTACTGGAGTTGTAGTTTGTTCTTGTAATGTTCTTGTTCTGTCAGTTTCAGGACCGACAAACTGGTGAGATTCCGTTCATAAAAGTTTCCAGCGGCATTGTAATAAGAAAGTTATGACATGACAGTAACTGAAAACGGAATTTATTTCATGGTCGTGTTCTTATACGATCGTCTAAACTTTTCAAGAAATATCACGATTCCAAACCGAATATTCAACGTGTATACCGTAATGATGGCACAGGTCTTGAGTCACAGAGTCATACTTGCGTCATGGCTTTCGTTCGGATCACTCGAGCCTGGGTCTCGCTTCTTGCAAGGGAGGGTCCCACAAGTTGTTGCTCAAATATGATTGCCACTTAGCACATCTCATAGAGCATCATGACAAATGAAAATGAGCAAACTTTAAAGTGCTATGGACCAGAAGGATAGGAGCTACGGAGATTCAAAATGTGAATATCCAAAAAATTATATCATGGAATTATGTATGTTTAAAGTAAATATCTTGAAAACCGTTAAAGCAATCAAAACAAAAGTTGCACAATGTAGTGAGAATAAAATGCCCTATAGAAAACCACAAACAGTGTTGCCAACCCAGTATAAAAATATTTTGTTTGAAATTGCTCCGCATAGAACTGTGCACAGATTTTAAATGCACTATTATCACTAAACATAACAGTGAAGTGTGGTGGTTCAGTGTTGCACACTGTTGGAGCTACGTGTGCTGAAAATGTTCAATGAAGAAGTGTGATATGTGGCGACAGATGGTGATAAAGGAATGCATTAGAAAAAAGTGAGGGTTTTGCATTATACTTCTGTAGCCCTGGTGAATGAGCAAACAACTCGCGAAAACAAAATGATACACACGAGGAAAGAAACACATGTTTTCTAATTCTGTAAACTGGTTCTCCAGATTATCTTATCAATATTTGGAAGAGTATTTCCTTGGTTTACGTATTTCGTGTTAAGTGACATATTCTTTTACTTTCTCTTCTGCATAATACCATATGATTATGTTTGTACACTTTAATATTACCATATTAATATTGGAAATATAATTATTTTATTACTACCTCATTTCGCTTTTAGTCGACCCGGATAGCCGTGTGGTCTAGAAGGCAAGATAACCGACATATTAGGGATCACTGGTTCCAATCCCGCCTCGGACATTTTTTGTTGTACTTTTCACCTTACATTTCTTTGTTTATCTTTCTCTTTCATAGTAGTTCGGATCCCACTTTACACTATAGGTTCCGTCCAATAAACCTTCGGAGCTGACACAGAACGTAAAAATGGCATCACTCAATTTCGTTTTTCAAATGCATCAATATTTTGTGACACTGCTGACATTTTGCTATGTTATACTATCGGTGCTATGCACTTGAACTAAATTCATAGTATGAGACCCAGATTCCTTTATTACAATATGTTGCCACATATCAGACTTCTCCATTGAACATATTCAGCACACGTAGCTCGAACAGTGTGCAATACTGTACCGTTACACTTCACTGTTGTATTTAGTAATAATAGTGTATTTTACGAGCACTGTACACACTCTTAAATCTGTGCACACTTGTACATGGTGCAATTTCAAACAAAATATTTGTATGCTGAGTTGGCAACACTGCTTCACCTATGGCAGCACTGTTTGTGGTTTCTGATAGGGCATTTTGTTTTCATTACATTGTGCAACTTTTGTTCTGATTGCTTTAACAGCTATCAAGATATTTACTTTAAACGCACATAATTCCATGATATAATTTTTTGGATATTCAAATTTTGAAGCCCCGTAGCTCCTATCCTTCTGGTTCATAGCACTTTAAATTTTGCTCATTTTTATTACTCATGATGCTCTATCCCGTGTTAGACCCAGAACCAGCCAGAAAATTAGCTTGTGTCACCTTCAATCCAAAACTGACTTTCGGAAACTACATTGAAACTATTGCAAACAACAGATATAAGAATCTTGAATTTGTTTTTTATGTAAGTAAATACTTCCGTACCTGCATGACAATTTTGAAATCATTCCTATATCAGGCCCCCATTGGAATACGCATGTTAGTTGGACAAATCCAAAATATACACAAATGATTAAAAGAGTACAATGCCAAGTTTTAAAAATTATTAATGTATAAGAAAACTGGACTCTATCCTGCATACATATCATACCTAGAACTAGGAAACAACTTATATATACTGATATTAGAGCAACGTAAGTACGTTAATGATATAGATATTCTGTATAAAATAATAAATAATAAAATTAATTGCATAGAACTAAGTTCTAATATATTTCTGCATGTTGCAAAGAGTGAGGTTGGACAATAGTAGTACCCTTGCACGCACTGTAAGACAGCACGCACTCACATCCCATAGAAATCCCTTTTATGGAGAATAAGCTCTCACTACAATAGTATCAAAGAAAAATCTGAAATGATAGACTATTCGATATGTCTGAAAGAATATTTAGAAACATAATTTGTAATCTAATATGCTGAATTAACTAGAGAAACGGTAATTAAAAGAGTGTCATATACTATATACGTATGTAAACAAACATTCTATATGGCCAGAATGGCCGTTGTGTTGTTGTTACAATAAAGAAATAAAAATAGTATAGTCGTTTGTTACGCGCATTGTACAGAAAGATTTAACAAATCATTTTTGTTGTCAGGGGCATCTCTAAATTCTACACAAGAAGGTTTACAAGTTAACTCGATTAAGACAAAAGCATGTAACTCTTCTTTTCTATCATCCTCATGGGTTTGTAGTTATCTTTCAGTACGCATATAACAGCTAAAAGAAGAAGAAGAAGAAAATTGAAAATAAGGAGAATTCAATCGTGTTAGAATTGCATTAGCAGTCTAACAAATACCTTCCCATGTTTATGACTATGTTAAGGAGTATTCCAGTTTCTGTCAAGGTCACGGCAGATCATAGATATGCCGATCCCAATCATCTGCTTCCGTGTCACAAACTTCTTGATCTCCTTCATCACTGTTACACCACAGGAAGCACTCGAAATTTATCCTATGATCATAAGTTTTGGATAGCAGTGAACTAGTAAATGTCTTTTATCAGTATTAGGGTGAGGTGTTGAGTATTAGTTACACAATATGTACTGTGCGATACTAAAAATGTAAGTCTTGAACATATATACAGCTTCATGGGAGAACATATGTGAAAAGTTCTCTCAAAATTTACCGTTCGAATCACGACCAGAAGTTGATTATCAGTCACCAACACTGCATGAAGCAACAACTTCTGTCAACGGCCAATAGACTTTTAAAAGTTATCTGACACAGACCGATACTCCAATACTCGATTTAAGAAAACTCATGTTTAATTCGGTTTTTATCATAATAATAAGTTACTTCTCACTTTCAAAGATAATGAACAATTACGGTTGTCATTGATTTAAATTTACGTTCGCTTTTATTATCATATTAATCAGCTACTTTTTACTTTCAAAGATAATGAACAATTACGGTTGTCATTGATTTAAATTGACATTCGCTTTTATTATCATATTAATAATCTACTTTTTACTTTCAAAGATAATGAATAATTACGGTTGTCATTGATTTAAATTGACATTCGCTTTTATTATCATATTAATCAGCTACTTTTTACTTTCAAAGATAATTAACAATTACGGTTGTCATTGATTTAATTTACATTCGCTTTTATTATCATATTAATCAGCTACTTTTTACTTTCAAAAATAATGAACAATTACGGTTGTCATTGATTTAAATTGACATTCGCTTTTATTATCATATTAATCATCTACTTTTTACTTTCAAAGATAATGAATCATTACGGTTGTCATTGATTTAAATTTACATTGGCTTTTATTATCATATTAATCAGCTACTTTTTACTTTCAAAGATAATTAACAATTACGGTTGTCATTGATTTAATTTACATTCGCTTTTATTATCATATTGATCAGCTACTTTTTACTTTCAAAGATAATGAACAATTACGGTTGTCATTGATTTAAATTGACATTCGCTTTTATTATCATATTAATCATCTACTTTTTACTTTCAAAGATAATTAACAATTACGGTTGTCATTGATTTAATTTACATTCTCTTTTATTATCATATTAATCAGCTACTTTTTACTTTCAAAGATAATGAACAATTACGGTTCTCATTGATTTAAATTTACATTGGCTTTTATTATCATATTAATCAGCTACTTTTTACTTTCAAAGATAATGAACAATTACGGTTGTCATTGATTTAATTTACATTCGCTTTTATTATCATATTAATCAGCTACTTTTTACTTTCAAAAATAATGAACAATTACGGTTGTCATTGATTTAAATTGACATTCGCTTTTATTATCATATTAATCATCTACTTTTTACTTTCAAAGATAATTAACAATTACGGTTGTCATTGATTTAATTTACATTCGCTTTTATTATCATATTAATCATCTACTTTTTACTTTCAAAGATAATGAACAATTACGGTTGTCATTGATTTAAATTGACATTCGCTTTTATTATCATATTAATCATCTACTTTTTACTTTCAAAGATAATGAATAATTACGGTTGTCATTGATTTAAATTGACATTCGCTTTTATTATCATATTAATCAGCTACTTTTTACTTTCAAAGATAATTAACAATTACGGTTGTCATTGATTTAATTTACATTCGCTTTTATTATCATATTGATCAGCTACTTTTTACTTTCAAAGATAATTAACAATTACGGTTGTCATTGATTTAATTTACATTCGCTTTTATTATCATATTGATCAGCTACTTTTTACTTTCAAAGATAATTAACAATTACGGTTGTCATTGATTTAATTTACATTCGCTTTTATTATCATATTAATCATCTACTTTTTACTTTCAAAGATAATTAACAATTACGGTTGTCATTGATTTAATTTACATTCGCTTTTATTATCATATTAATCATCTACTTTTTACTTTCAAAGATAATGAACAATTACGGTTGTCATTGATTTAAATTGACATTCGCTTTTATTATCATATTAATCATCTACTTTTTACTTTCAAAGATAATGAATAATTACGGTTGTCATTGATTTAAATTGACATTCGCTTTTATTATCATATTAATCAGCTACTTTTTACTTTCAAAAATAATGAACAATTACGGTTGTCATTGATTTAAATTGACATTCGCTTTTATTATCATATTAATCATCTACTTTTTACTTTCAAAGATAATTAACAATTACGGTTGTCATTGATTTAATTTACATTCGCTTTTATTATCATATTAATCATCTACTTTTTACTTTCAAAGATAATGAACAATTACGGTTGTCATTGATTTAAATTGACATTCGCTTTTATTATCATATTAATCATCTACTTTTTACTTTCAAAGATAATGAATAATTACGGTTGTCATTGATTTAAATTGACATTCGCTTTTATTATCATATTAATCAGCTACTTTTTACTTTCAAAGATAATTAACAATTACGGTTGTCATTGATTTAATTTACATTCGCTTTTATTATCATATTGATCAGCTACTTTTTACTTTCAAAGATAATTAACAATTACGGTTGTCATTGATTTAATTTACATTCGCTTTTATTATCATATTGATCAGCTACTTTTTACTTTCAAAGATAATTAACAATTACGGTTGTCATTGATTTAATTTACATTCGCTTTTATTATCATATTAATCATCTACTTTTTACTTTCAAAGATAATTAACAATTACGGTTGTCATTGATTTAATTTACATTCGCTTTTATTATCATATTAATCATCTACTTTTTACTTTCAAAGATAATGAACAATTACGGTTGTCATTGATTTAAATTGACATTCGCTTTTATTATCATATTAATCATCTACTTTTTACTTTCAAAGATAATGAATAATTACGGTTGTCATTGATTTAAATTGACATTCGCTTTTATTATCATATTAATCAGCTACTTTTTACTTTCAAAGATAATTAACAATTACGGTTGTCATTGATTTAATTTACATTCGCTTTTATTATCATATTGATCAGCTACTTTTTACTTTCAAAGATAATTAACAATTACGGTTGTCATTGATTTAATTTACATTCGCTTTTATTATCATATTGATCAGCTACTTTTTACTTTCAAAGATAATGAACAATTACGGTTGTCATTGATTTAAATTTACATTGGCTTTTATTATCATATTAATCAGCTACTTTTTACTTTCAAAGATAATGAACAATTACGGTTGTCATTGATTTAATTTACATTCGCTTTTATTATCATATTAATCAGCTACTTTTTACTTTCAAATATAATGGATTACTGCAGTCATTCATTTAAGGTTGGATTCGCAACTGTTGGCATAGTAATCAGTTATAACTATTTTATCAAGCTTTGTTTCCATATTGTGAAGGAAAAAAATGACAGCTGAGCAAGGCTATGTGATAAAAATGTATGAAAAGAGGAACAAGTAACAGGTTCAACACACTAAGCGTGTCTTCGTCAGATTCCGTTTATTTATTAGAAAGGAACACTTTTTTATTCACTTTCACGTGTTCAGCTGGACACTTGTCCCATTAAAAATATACCTTCTTGCTGAGTTTATTCTTGTTCTTTAATTATCATTGTTTATGTTCCCGTATTTATTTGCCCTCTTTCTAATTCTTCCTTTTCCTTTCTTCTTCTTTAAGTAAAATCCTCTCCCATTCTTTATTTATCACAAATCCTCCATTCCAATTGATCACCTTATCTCTTACCATCATGATTTTCCTGGCTTCTTTCCATTTTCTCACCAACATTCTGTTTTCTGCCTCTATGACATTTGGTCATTCCCACCCTATCCTGGTTTATTTCTTTCTGAAGAGTATACAGGGTGTTTCAAAACAACAAGGGCAAATTTGGGAGGTGATTCCTGACACCAAGATAAGACAAGAAGTATAGACCAACCTGGGTACACAAATGCTTTCTTTCGGAGTTATAGGCTGCCGAAAACATGAAACAATGAACTCTAAAGGTCCATAGCTTCAATACTATGGGATATATCGTAGTCGGGTCAGCACTTCACTTAGGAACTAGTATGTGCCCTATTCAAATATCCGTATTTCAGAATCTTGTGGTACTTCCGCAACAATTTTCATAAGGGAAGTTGGTGAATACTTCAAATTATATGCCCCTAGTCAAATTCCCTCTATGAAAATTGTTACGTAACTACCTTTGGATTCTGAAACATGGATTTCTGGATAGGAAACATATTAGTTTCTAAGTGAAATCTTGACTCGACTACGGTAGGTCCCATAGTTTTGAAGCTATAGACCTTTAAAGTTCATTTTTTCACGTTTTCGGCAGCCTAGGTATCTCCGAAAGGAAACATTTGTGGGCCCAGGTTTTTCTATACTTTCTGTCTTATCTTGGTGTCAGGAATCACCTCCCAAACGTTGTCGCTGTCATTTTGAAATACCCTGTATATTACTTTGTTCTCCCTATCCCCTTTCAATCTTATGTTATCCTCACGCTGCTTTATCCTTTCTCCCATCTTCTTTTAAGTATCATCTATGTAAATTTAGTTTCATTCCTTGCATCCCACTTTGAATATTACTTCGCTTTGATCTTTGTCCACTAGAATATTCCTCGAAATATCCTTTTCACGTATACTATACAGGCATGCGAATGGTACTGTTTGGAAAGTTACTTAATTCTGAAAAGAATGAGATACGAACCAAAATGGTAACGTAAATAGTGATGGTGCAGTAGATGCTTAACCGAAAGTCTAAAATTTACCTTAAAAATCCACAAATTTTCATTGTACATTTCTCATCACAAGAAAACACTTCAAAATGTAATAATAATAATAATAATAATAATAATAATAATAATAATAATAATAATAATAATAATAATAATAATAATAATAATAATAATAATAATAAGAAGAAGAAGAAGAAGAAGAAGAAGAAGAAAAGGTTAAAATTTATAAAATGGTAGTCATGCCTGTTGTTCTGTCTGGTTTCGAAATATGATCGCTTACTCTGAGGCAAGAACGCAGACTGAAAGTATTTGAGAACAAGATTCTGAAACGAATATTCGGACCCAAGAGGAACGGAAATGGGAAATGACAGAAACTTCATAACGAGAAATTGCATAATTTAGACCCCTATACCGGTTATCAATCATTGTTAGGGTAATCAAATTTAGGATTCTCAGGTGGGTCGGTCATGTAGCCAGAATGGAAGAAAGTAAAAACACTTTCAAAGTTTTAACTGGAAATCCAACCGAAAAACGACCATTGGGAAGACCTAGGCGCAGATGGAACAACAATACTAAGATGGATCTTGGAGAAATAGGACTAAAAAGTAGAAACTAGATACAGTTGGCTAAGGATAGAAGTCAATGGAGAGCTTTTGAGAACGCGGCATTGAACCTCCGGGTTCTACAAGTCATAGAATTAATAAATAATAATAATAATAATAATAATAATAATAATAATAATAATAATAATAATAATAATAATAATAATAATTTCTATGCGCGAACAGTATTACTGAACGTTTTGAATTCCGTGACCCGAATATCCACTATATAGCAATTTTCGTTAATTGTATTGGAATTCACTTCTGTACAGCAAACACTACAATCACAGTAATAACGTTTTCTTTCCTTCGACTGTTTTCTTTTTCGAACTGAAGTTGGAAACGATGAGTGACATTGCTATTGGGACCCTTGTTTCCACTATTGTCAAGATCCTTCAAGTCGATAAGTTCTCTTCTGTCTGCCGAAAGTTTGGAATTGCTTAACAAGTTCAAACTTGTTGGAGGAGTTGTAGATGAGAAGAACCGGATATTCAGTCTATCTTCTATCTAACTGTGTGACAGACCTAAAACCTATTTTCCTCATTCGAAAGGAAACTCCATTTACATTCTTGGTTGTTTGGCAACCAAGCAGATGAGAGCAGAGGGAATGGTATGTATGTATGTATGTATAATGTGTTTCCAACCGGAAGAGGGTAAATTTCGCAAAATGTAATTGGGACGTCGAAGGAAAGAGGATTTTGTGTTGAAACACATACATATGCGGTTTCAGAAGATGTGGAAGGGATAAATGACGTGGAAGGGGATGATACAAGAAACTGCAAAGACAAAATCGAGCAAAGGCATTCCTTTCGTATGTCAACATTCAACAGATTTTAACTTTGGAACGACGGTTTCCGCCCGCCCTCACGCCCTCGGAGGACAGATCGAAGTTCCTGTTTCAAGATTACATTTAATCCTTGCTCTCTCTCTCTCTCTCTCTCTCTCTCTCCTTTTTACCTCACAGTCATATTAAATCTACCATTTATCTCTCATTGTCCTGACTGGTTATCTTAATCCAATAATGCTCGAAACTAGTCCGTGCATCTTTTCTTAATGCTGTCCTAAGAACATAGATTAATCAGTGCTGTTAAATAATAACAAATTTAAATGCCATTACTGTATTTGAGTTTCAACTGTTTTTCTTCAACTGAAATGAGACTTCAGGGCTAAAAGTGTTCTTGGACTTGTGCTGGTAAGAAAAGTAAGAGACAACAGATGGAAGATGTAAAAATATATTGTTGTCAGGTTTATCGGCAATGGCGTATTTAGTAACGTATCTATCTATCAAATCACATGCTGCGGGTTAGATCTCGGTCTCAGTTAGATTTATTAGAACCACACTTGTGAGCCGTTTAAGATTTTGATGTTAGTACATATGTAGATCTGTCTGTTAATCCACATGATATGTTGAATTTTTGAATTGCTTTTCTTATAATATACAGATGGTGATCAAAAAAATGGAAACACCTGTAGTTGGGAACACGTCAGATGTATGGGTTGGCAGTGGTGTCGTGGCGCCCGCAGCGCCGGATCGCTGGTGGTGATGTGTTAGGTCGGTCCCCATACTACGTCAGGCGCAGTGGTACAGCAGTGTCCAGTGACTGCAGCAGACGGAAGTAGTGTAAAATGGGAGACCTCTCAGATTTTCAAAGAGGGCAAATTGTTCGTGCGCGGTTATGTGGAGTGAGTGTGACAGCAGTGGCAACTGTGTTAGGTGTGTTGCGTGGGACAGTGTCGAAGGTGATGACGGCCTACACAACACACGGGAAAACCACATCGGGGAAGCGGAACAGTGGGCGGAAGAAAATCATGAGTGACAGGTCACGCCGAGAATTAAAGCGCATTGTCACGCAGAACCATCGTGCCACTGCGGAGCAAGACGGAGGAACTCAATCAGCACCTCCCCCACCCTGTTTCGACAATCACAGTCCGCCGTGAATTACATAACATGAAATTACGGGGTCGTGTTGCACGGACCAAACCGCTCATCACGGACCATAACGCTTTCGCACGCTGAAAATGGTGCCGCGAACATGCCACTTGGACCGTTGAGGACTGGAAACGTGTGATACGGTCGGATGAGTCATCTTTCACCCTATTCCCAACCACGGGCCGTGTTTATGTGTGGAGAACGCCCAAAGAAGCTTATGATCTGCAGTGAAACATGGGGGCGGCTCGGTGATGCTGTGGGCCGCCATATCATGGTTTTCATTGGGTTCTGTGGTCGCACTTAGCGGACGAATCACTGCCAACGATTATGTCGCAATTTTAGATCACTTGCATCCTATGGTCCGGATGTTGTTCCCGGACAATGATGCCATCTTCCAGGATGATAATGCACCCATTCACACAGCAGGCGTTGTTGCAGCGTGGTTTGAGGAAATTCGGGATGAAGTTCAACACCTCCCCTGGCCCGCCCAATCCCCAGATCTCAACATAATTGAACATCTGTGGTCCGTCTTGGAAACACGACTCCGGCGACGATTTCCACCCCCATTCTCTCTCACAGAACTGGCCGATGCCCTGCACGACGAATGATGTAAAATTCCACTTGCTAGCATTCACGACCTCTATGCCTCCATCCCATGTCGCATCAAGGCTGTTCTGAAGGCGAAAGGTGGCCCGACACCATATTAATCTGGTAAGTTGCAATTTCGTTCAGGTGTTTCCATTTTTCTGATCACCATCTGTACAGTGGCAGATCTAGAAGGTAAAAAGTGGGGGGAAGCTAGTACCCAGACTATGATAGGTATATATAAACTTTTAAAAGTATATAAATAATAGCTTAAACTATTTTGTCACTGAAAAAACTTTGGGGGCCTAGACCCCTGGCCCTGTCCTAGATCCGTCACTGTGTACAGCTAGGACGATTACCTAAGTTGACATCGCTAATGTAAACAATCCGATAACTTCTTTATTCCATACATGGCTATAAACAACTTCAGATGACCATGGAAGCCCGAAGGGGAAGGCAGGGTGGGGCTCGGATCCCCCTCTGGTTCACGAAAATATATATATGTAATATAGCAAATCACGTATATTATATATCAGTAATACCAGACGTAATACAGCAACCACAAAGATGGGCCCCTCCCTAGATAATTTTCTTCGGGCGCTCCTGCAGACGACCACCACAAAGAAGACGTCATCAACTCTCGTCAGTGATCCTCAAGTAACGAAAATCAAAGTCAAATAAGTCAGCCAACATTTAGTATTTTAAGGAATTGTCAAGGTCCAGAATTCTCATGTACCATTTTTAGCTCCACCCTAAAAGAAGAACTTTACATGATGCAGGCTTAGGATATTGATAACTCTTGAACTCTTGGGGCAGTTCAGTTACACCGTGAACGTACATAAGGACAAAGTGAACATCGAACCTCCACAAAGCGTCATAAGAGCGAGTATGCTGTACGAGTTCAAACTAGAGTCAAACGCAGCTGCAGCGGAGTGGAAGATATGCCAGGCCTTTGGTATGAGCGTCGTGACTACGGGACAAAGCAGCGGTGATTTAACAAGTTTAAGGACTGTGACGAAACACTGGAAGACGTACCACGTGCCCAAAGACCAGCACATGTACAAAATGAAGATCTTCAGGCAGCAATTGAGGCGAACGGTGGCTAGACATGTGAGGAACTTGGACTACAATTCAGTGTGAGTGGAGAAACCATTCGGAAGCACATCCGTCATCTTGGGAAGCACTACAAGTTGGGTTGGTTGGTCCACATGATTTGACTCCGGGCCAGAAGGAACGCGAGCAGACCCCTGAGTTTATTTGCTGTCTCATCTGAGAAAGGAGCCATTTCTGGATAGGGTGTTGACATGTGATGAGAAGTTTGTCCTGCTCGAATCTCCACGGCGCCGTCGTCATTGGTTAGCATCGCATTAACCGTTCCAAAACAGCTGAAACCAGCACTGCACCAGAACAAGGCCTTCCTGTGTGTTTGGTGGACTGCTCGCGGCATCGTGCATCGGGAACTGCTACCAGGTTGTCAAAGCATTAATGCAACTGTGTGCTGTCAGCAGTAGAGCCGTGTTCAAGAAAAACTCAAAAATCTGGAGCCAGCACTTGTGAATCGCAAAGGGTACTTCCTGTCACAAGGGAACGCTAAGTTCCACGTGGCAAAGAAGACCCGGGACACCACTCTACGCCTTGGATGGGAAACACTATTGCATCCACCATACTCCCCAAACATCGCACCATCCGATTATCACCTGTTCTATTTCTTGGACAATCACCTTAGAGGAGGCCAGTTCAAATCCCTAGTAGAGGTGCAAATTGCACTTAATACTTTCTTCGCTTTACGGCCCAGCAAGTTCTACCGTGATGGAATCCATATCCTTCCAGATCGTTGGCAGAAGGTCGTCGATGCTGATGGGAACTATTTTTGATCTTCCAGTTACGTGTTTGGTGCATAGCGTTGTTCTAAGATGGTGGGTGAAAAAGCGACAGAACTTTCTTGGTTACCTTTATACAACTATAGCGACTTCGTTAACGGAGACAACTCGGCAACATCTTTATGGGTATGGTTGGTTTTCTATATCCCATGAAAATGTGTACTTAAGTTAGATTGTGTTAATTTGAAAGGTAAAATATTTTTTGAGGTTAACAGATTTTTGGGTTAAGCCTTAAAAAATATTGAATAATATAAAACGTCACATACTTTGGGCATGAGAAGATATATAAAGTCTAGAATATTTGTGTGCTTTGAAACGATGCTAAACAGATGCGCTTTCCAAAAGATAATTTGTTTCTTGGTTAAATAACTAAAAATATTAATGATTAAAAAATAAAATCTCTCAAATATTCCTAGTTTGAGAGATTGAGGTGTGAGAGAGTATATACCTCAAATACTTTAGGGTATGAGCGAGTATGTAAAGCAAAATGTGATTTTATTTTATTTAACATCAGTTTTACGTTATATATATATATACGAGGGCAAGTCAAAAATTATCTACACTTTTCATTCTACAGTTTATTTACATGAAGCTAGGGTTATACTATGCACATCATTTTTCTATGTAATCTCCCTTCTTATCAATGCACTTGACGTATTCGTTCCAAATAAAAGGTTTTCGGTTGGTCGTGAAGCCACTTTTGCGCCGCATTTTGCACGCCAGAACCATCTCTTGAGCTTGCTGAATGTTGTCATCTGTAGTGGAGGTAGATGGCCATCCTGCTCCCTCTTCATGCGTTACACTTGTTCGACCACTTTTAAACTTCTCGAGTTACAAAAACACAGTTTTACGTGATAGTGCACTTCTTCCATATTGCGATGATAGTCTGCGATGAATGTCTGACCCTTTGACACCCTCCGACCAGAAGAATCGGATCACTTCTCGTTGTTCCTCTTTGGTGCAAACTTCTAATGAAGCAGCCATGATATATCTGCAACAGAAGGAAGAAATATGGAGGAATTAAGATCACATTTTCAGAGCATTTCCACAAGAGTATGACAATAAAATGCGAAGACAAAGGTAGAGGACAAAGGACAGAAGACAAAGTGCGCAATGTATATGACAAAAGTGTAGATAATTTTTGACTCGCTCTCGTATCTATCTATATATATAATCTTGGTTTATTCTACAGAAATATTGGTCAAGTTAAACCTCAAATACTTGGGGTATCAGCTGGTTTGTAAAGCCTAGAGTGATGCTTTCTGGCATCAGTTTAGCCTGAAAAATAACTTTTTGGTTAACCCCCCAAAAATATTGGTGAGGGTAAAACCTCACATACTTCGAGGTATGATAGAGTGTACACGTCATATACTTGGGGTATGAGAGGGTATGTAAACCCTAAAGTGATGTTCAACATGAATTTAAGCTGAAATATAAATATTTTTTTTTTATGGTTAAGTCTACAAATATATTGTTAAGATTAAAACCTTACCTACTTTGAGGCGTGAGAGCGCATATACCTCAAATACTTGGGGTATGACCTGATATGTAAAACCTAAATGATGGGAGATAAAATTTAAATTTTAGCCAAATATGTGGCTTTCTTCAAGATTCACGATCAGGAGAGCTTAACCTTCACAAAACCCGTAAACCATACCAGACCAAATAGAAGACACACTTTCTTCTATTCTTTTTACCTTAGTCTTTGTTAATAAATCGTCAAGGAATCACTGTTCCTGTACATTTGTGCTTAACTTTATTGGGCAATAAAATTACTATAATAGTATGTATTTGTATGTGGACTGAGAGTGCTCTGTTAAGCTAGCATGCCTACAGTCGTTTTCTTTAAACAGTTATTCTGTACCGAATTTAAGAAGTTCCACACCAAAAGGATTTTTTTTTTGTATTATAAGAGTGAGTTAGTTGCCTTTGGCTGGAATGTGTTACTCTATGTCAGTGAAACTTGGATATTCAGGAAAGAAGACAAGGATTGGCATTCCAGTACTGGTGTTACCGACGTATGTTGAGAATTCCATGGGTTGATAAAACGACCAACGATGAGGTGTTTGAGGAGAGCTGGAGAGGCAAAGTCGTGCTTGTAAGAAATATTAAGGAAAAGAAGAACCACCTGGATAGGTCACCTTGTGAGAGCGATGGACTTTTTAAAACTATCATCAAGGGTACAGTCGAGGGTAGGAATGCCAAGCAGCCGACTACTTCATCAAGCAAGTAATGGAGAACATTGGGTGCCCCAACTATGTGTCTGCCCTCCGTGACAGATCCGTAGAAGAAGGAGAAGAATTTTTTGTAAATATATATATATATATATATATATATATATATATATATATATATATATATTGTAAATTTGGGAGAAGCTGCCAACACTTACTTATCATACCCTGGAAATAATATTTCCACGTGTAAGCCAGACAGGGTACAATCATGTAAACAAATGAAGGGCGAAACTTCAATAGCAAGTCAGAAAAAATTCCAAACGTGTTTCCTACCAGAATCACCATGTATATATTTTAGTCTACCTTGACGCGTCTAATCATCATAGAGATGTAAGCCATACATCGTTGGAAAGCTTATAGGATACAGATTCCAACGAGGTAACTTCTGTGTCCCCGTGCCCAACCCGTAAAAGAAGAAGAAGAAAATTTAAAAAAAAATACATTTTCTCGAATTTGGTAACACTGTTATTTGTAGTGCGCAAGAATGGCCCTACACAGGATATTATTAGTTAGTACGTTTATTTATCTTTATTGATACCACTTTTTATGCTTGTAGCTTCTTTGGGGGGGACAGTTTCCCTCTCCAAATGCTGAAGGGGATGGGAAACTATAAACATCCATCTTTTCCCTACCCTTCCGCTGCTGGACTTCCGATGTAAACGAAATGCACACCGTTGGAAAGTTTCATCCGTCCTGAAGAGATATACACCTAAATTATCTCTCTAGGTTAATTAGGAACGGAGCGATGGAGGTTTAAACTGCTGACTCAGCCCCTGAACTGTTCGTCCTGTAAAGGTGAAGAGGTTAGTAGAAGATTTCGAGGCCTGGAAAGCTTTTGCAAACCAATCTTCGAATTGACAACTGAAGAAGAAGACTAATCAGGAATACAAGAAAATACAAGAAATGACCTTAACGTTGGCTATGTATATTCGTACGAGGTGTGGTTGGAAAGTTTTAAGACGGGACTTGTAATTTTAAAATGACTATTGCGGTGGATCTCCTTCAAAGTAATCCCCTGCTGCCTACACACGACAATTCCACGCCAGGTGTTTCCAATTGTGGAAGCATTCCTGAAAATTATCTTTCGTAAGGGTGTGAAGAACTCTTCGTATTTGCCTATATGTCTTCAGTTGAGTCAAATCTCTTTCCTTTGAGCGACAATTTTAATTTAGGAAATATGTAGAAGTCAGCAGGGGCCAAATCAGGGAAATAGGTAATTGCAGAAGCACAGAAATATTAAATTTGGCCAGAAATTCCTGGATCAGTAATGCACAATGTACCGGTGCGTTGTTGTAGTAGAGGTTCCAATTCTTGTCTTTCCAGAGAGCAGGACTTTTCCTCCGCAAATTTTCGCGCAAACACGATTTTCCCGTTTTCATCCATTTTGTACAATTAATAATCCGCCACGACACACACACGCTCGCAGTCAACAGCTTGCTACGCTACCGAACAAAGATATTACAGTGGTTCTTGTAGCACGTATCAAGGATACTCCAAGCCACCACTTCCACGCTAACAGGCAATTATATCTACTCCTTTTGAGCAGTGGCACCATCTATTTTAAAACTTTCCAATTACATCATATGGAAGTATGTTTCCAGGCTTTATGTTAAGGTCTATATTTATGAAGTTAACGGTTTTTTTTTTTTTTTTTTTTTTTTTTTTTTTAGAGTAAACCTCACAAAATGTTTGAGGTCAAAATCTCACATACTTGGAGTATGAGAGTATACAAGGCATAGACCATTGATGTTGTTGAAACTAATACGAAACATATTTGACAATGATTTAAAGATTCTTTGGTTAAACGCAAAACAATATTGGTGGTGGGTTATTCTTGTTTATTGCCATCAGCTTAACCTCAAATATATATAATTCTTTGGTTAAACTTCAAGTAATATCGGTGAGCTTAACCCATTAGTGCCCCGAATTCCTCACAGGTATTTTGAAAAGCTTTTTTTTTCGCCTATTTGGTCTTAATAGTACTCTATAATAGTTATTAGAATATTTTAACAAAATATTTCTTTTTTGGAATACTTTTACAAAATATTTATTTTTTTTAGAATATATTTACAAAATATTTAATTTTAGAATATTTTTACAAAATATTTATTTTTTCCTTGTTTCTTTTAGCCCGGCACTTAAGTTGCCAACAGGCACGTACATATTCAAAAAAAAAAAAAAAAAAAGGTACATTTTGAAAAGTTACAATTTTGAGGGAGAAAATACACTGCAAAAACTTAACTATTAAAATCAAATCAATCCTTCCTTTACAGATGTTCAATCCTTCCTTCTGGAGTCTTTCAAATCAATCCAGTTGAGTCTTTCTCCTCAAAACACTTTGTACCCAAAAACCAGTGCTAAACCCGCGTCAATATATCATACAAATAGTGCTCTCAAACGGGTCGGTTCAGCTCGAGTCGGGTTACGGGTCGGGTCAACTCGGGTCGGGTTGTCGAGTCGGGTCAGTCTTGTCAGCTCGGGTCGGGTCAATCGGGTCAGCTCAGGTCGGGTTGTTGGGTCGGGTCAATCAGGTCAGCTCGGGTCGGGTTGTCGGGTCAGGTCAATCGGATCGGATCACGGGTCGGGTCGGGTCAGTCAATTCGGGTCACGGGTCGGGTTGGTCTTCAACCGACCTGACCCGTTGAGAGCACTACATACAAAGAAAATACAACAATGCTATCACGAGACTCCAAAGTTACTTCACGATGAAGACCAGCAATGCCAACCCATGAGTTTCTGCGCTCTGACGAAAGTTTGTCGTGGCAACTTAAGTTTCCAAGGTGACGCAATGGGTTAAGATCTTACATACTTGGGATGTGACAGGATATACAAAATACTGACAGCTTCAAGTTGCAGAGAAGATTCATTTATAAACGTAACTTTCGCGTAATCCTTTGTATTGTCTTTATCAACTTCTATTTTCGCTGTCTTTGTTTTTTTTAATCATCTCTCTCTCGAATGTAAAAATCAAATCATTAATCACAAAAGGCAATATTTTATGTGGATACAGCATATGCAGAGCTCATTTGCACGTCTCTTCTTTTAATATGAAGGGAAAAGTAAGACAACGGGAAGTATAAAAATATTTCTATGTGTCATAGGAGAGGAAGAAATATTGCTGAAAATTTCAACATTTGTCTTCATTTTCCAATCTTCATTTTTCAATAGTGTTTTTTCTTTCTTACTTCTTTTGTAATTTATTTTAGTTTACTTTTTTTTTGTGCATGCACCTTCTTCTCTTAAAATGTCTATCAAATCGGAATAAATCGGAAGTCAAAACAGCGGTTGTAGAAGATGCATCCGTCATCCTATTTCAAGGCACTCAACAGGAAGTTTTCACTAGAAAGGTACTAAATCTCGTTCTCCCTTTCTCTCTCTCTCTCTCTCTCTCTCTCTCTCTCTCTCTCTCTCTCTCTCTCTCTCTCTCTCTGTTCTGTCTCTATTTTCTTCCTTTACTTGTTTCTTCTTTCTTTCTTCCGCTCATTCTCCGTAATTCTCTATCCATTGTCTGACATTAAGTTACAAACAAACAAACAAAAAATAGTCCTCAAGCACATAAACAACTAAAACTAGGAGTAAATAAAATCATACCCTTACCCTGCAACAACAGAACACAAAACATTTGGCTTCTCTTGTTTCTGCTATTCCTTCACTCTTCATCATGTTTTCATTGTTATTGTGTGACGTATTCAGGAAATTTTGTAGATAGTGATAGGTATTCTTAACTGAGTTCTGATATTCTCTGGCAACACATAATGGCACAAAATTAACTAACACTATGGTCTAAAAATCGATTCCCGATAAGAGCCTCGAAATTTAAATGAATTACGATCGGTTTGGATTCTACTCTTAAAAGTAATAGCTAGACTGTAGTCCACATCTCATTAGTCTCGATCAGAGTGTGAAATCATAAAGCCTGTCTCAGACGGGACTGAAGGAAGGCTGCGATTCACGATCTAAAACTCACGACCTTACTTAACGATCGTGTGAGAGGTAACTTGCCCTTAGGTCAGGTTGAAATTTTCTGCTGTCTTTACTTGGATCCTGACTTGGAAGAAATAGAAGCAGTTTCTATTTTCTTCTGGACTTCCATACAACTACCAATCAGAAAAGAGTAGCGCCTGACAACATTCAACTTTATTTCTCGCTGTAATTTCAAAACAATGCTGCATTAACAAGAGAAGCATTAATAATATTAATAGAATCATATGAAAAATAAGAATTTTTAGATAACGTGAAGCACGATTTATATTATTTTAAAAAACTGCAAGAATAAAGACCGTAGAGAAAGTATGCAGCGAAGTAAATAGTGTCCGCCCGAACACTACAGTTGTGAACAAATATAGACCCTAATTACATCTTTTAAAACAATAAAAATAGGTGATTTAAGTATATTGTGCAATGTGTATACCCAAAAAATGTAACATGTTTTAAAAAAGCGTGCAGGTTTACTTTTGGCGCACCACTCGAAATAATTGTTCAAAAATTAAAATTCCTTCACTAATTTCCTTCTTATTGCTTTCTAAATGTGTTGTGCTGGGCGACATGAAAATATCCACAATGCATAGTTAAAATTCAAGGGGGTATCATAAGCAATATTGTTGAAAAATTATGATTCTTGTACTATTGGCCTAAAATACAGTATCCGGATGTATGCATAAAAACTACAGCCGAAAAAACACGAAACAACCTGCGCTAGGTCGCCACTAAAAAGCATGAATGCTATCTAACCGATGCTGGAGGGCCCGAGTGTTAGCGAGGGAGTGCGTCAGCGAAGGTGGGTATCAGCATAAGCGAGGATAGTGGAAACGAATTGGTTTTGGCAATGATACGAATTTCACATATAAACAAAATTCAGATGTGGTGCCCCAAAAGGAAACCAGAAACAGAAACAGTGAGAGTTAATTGTCATCAGAGTTGTGTAACCTTCATGCAATTTTATGGAACAGTTCTACAATGCTGGCACAATACAGAAAGTCCGGGTGTAGTGCATGAGAGGAGCTCCCGGCGCGGTATAAGTTTACTATATGGGTTATGTGGGCATTTTTTATGGGTAGTGAGCTAAGCGGATATACACAGTACCTATACTAGAAAATTGCTCTTTATTTTAGCTTTACGCATCTGATAACTGCCCTCATTTACATATTTGGACAAGTCCTTTGATTTTCAGTTCTACAATCTGGTGGATACAAGGATCTACAGACCTTTTTTCAGCTGATACAGACTCCCTCATGTTCGTATCTCGCTGCTGAGTTTTCGGAGTTACTAATCTCAATAGTGTATGAAATTGTGAATAGCCCACTGTGTATTTTTTTTTTTTTTTTTTTTTTTTTTTTTGTAGGAACGAGGATCTTCTGTATGTAGTTCATTATTCACCATTGAAAATACGGTGCTTTCCTGTGCATCATTGCGGCGAATTCACTCCCTGGCTAGCAGCTCCTCTTTACTCTTTCTCTCTCTTTTTTTTCTTGGGAGGGAAGGGAGGGCGGATTTTTATTTCATCTTCGGATGAACTCATACTGTGAAATAGATAAACAATAATACATATATACAATTACGACAGTTGATTGCCCTATGCGTAACACATTCTTCAAGTGTTTTTGTCTGTCTAATACACTGACCACGAGAGGCTCTGCTGGTAAAACCTACTTAGTTTTAAAGATCGTCTGAGACCCCTACATCACCTCAGGATAAAAGAAATTGTATGGAAGTTTGAATTTAGCAACACTGTTAAGTTGTAGCCTGGATTGAGGCCTTAGTTCAGATCCGTGTGAGACGGGCTTTATAGTCCAAATGGAGGAAGGGACAAGAGTGAAAAAAAAAGAAAAATAAACTTTGCACTGCAGTGTTACGACATAGACAGTTCATATATTTAAACATCCATATGTTACTAAGCTATGTAAGATTAGGAATACCACTAACCCCTGGTTCATTCATTAATTATCTGGGAAGTACTGTGTTTAATTAACAAACGTATGACAGTAGAGTCACTTGGTTCATGTCCCAGTAAGTTATTTAGTGGGAGGATTTTTTTTTCAAAAATGTTAAGTAGGGAATGTTCTTCCAATGCTGAATGAATTTTCTTCCAAAATTGATGCTGAATGAAAACCCGCTCCATATTATGATTAGACTGAAATACTGGGTATACCCTCATGAGGCTTATTATGACAATAGCAAGACATCAGATTTCTGATTAATTCTTTAATTTTTAATTATTCTTTAACTATTGTTCAAACATGGGCCTGTTTCAATCGACGGATCACAGCAAGCTGAAAAGAATAACATACTTATGAGTTATTCTGATGCGTACTTTGCCAGAAAAATCAACAAAAATTATCTTTTATTACGTTAAAAGCATTTTGTGTTCTCGAGTTTGCGAAGTGCAATTCCGTGATTACAGTGCAAAGACGTTTCAGGTTGAGGTACCAAATTGATCCTCCAAATCGGTAGAACATTCACAGATGGTATCGACAGTTTGTAGATACAGGATGTGTGTGTAAAGGAAAGAGTCCTGGCCGCCCTCATGTTCCTAAAGAAAATTTTGCACGAATTCAAACTGCTTTCCAACGCAGTCCTTCAAAATCAACTCGTCGTGCCAGTCAAGAGTTATAAGTCCCGATAACAACAATTTGGCGTGTTTTTAGTCGGTTGGTTATGAAGCTGTACAAGTTACACCTGTTAAAAAGTCTGCGTCCTGATGACAAACGCAAACGTGTGGCATTTTGTAACGAGATTTTGGATGCTATTGACAATGATAACACTTTTGTACAGCGCATCGTATTCAGTATTGAAGCGACTTTCCGTGTTAGTGGTCAGGTAAACAAACAAAATGTTCGAATATGGGGCCTACAGAACCCACGTGCAGTCATTGAACATGTACGAGATTCGCCCAAAGTCAATGTGTTTTGTGCGATATTCCGATCATCTGTTTACGGCCCATTCTTCTTTAATGGAAACGCGGTTAACAGTCAGCAGCATCTCGTTATGTTACAAAACTGGTTATTTCCGAGGCTGCACGAAGACAACTTCATTTTTCAACAAAACGGGGCACCCCCTCACTGGAGTGTGTGAATATATGAATGAAACTCTACCGAACCGTTGGATTGGTCGTCAAGGAGCTGGCGACTTAGCTACTCTCAGCTGGCCGCCACGGTCACCGGATTTAGCACCCTGTGACTTCTTCCTGTGGGGTTTCGTTAAAGTCAACGTTTATGTACCACCACTCCCACAGAAGCTGGAAGAGTTGAAGAAACGGATCCGTACTGCCATAACATCAGTGACGCAGCACATGCTTGCCCGAGTATGGGAGGAATTTGAGTATCGATGTGATATTGTTCGTGTTGCTGATGGAGGACATATTGAACATCTATAATTTGAACTGTAATTTGAAATTGAGAGGTTCGTAAATATGTGTGTAAAATTTCATATTCGTATGTCTTAAAGTTTAATAAATACGAAATACGTATATTCTTTTTGAAATAGGGTGTATATATAGTGTGGTTGCAAAATCAGCACCTATTTGTAGCATTGAATATTTCAAGAAGTGAACACCTATCACAGTTTCATTTCCATTGAATACATTATTACAGTGTACTATTTGGTTATTAAGTTACATTTCTACGTATGCACCCACATTTTCCACACACTTCTGGAATCTTTTAGGAACAAAATACATGGCTTTCCTTAGCATTTGAACTGGAACATTTACAAACACTTCATGGATATTTTGTTCAAGACTATTAATATCCATTGGTTTTAACTTGTACACTTGCCCAAAAGGAAGAAGTCGCATTGGGGTTAGATCGGGAGTGTATGTAGGCCATTCTGTCGGTTCCCAGCTACCAATCCATCTATCAGGGAAATTGTCAAGCCATGCTCTCACTGGAATTGCGTAATGGATCGGAGCTCCATCTTGGATGAACAGGAATTCCTTTCCATTTTCTCATTCTTGAACCATAGGCCATGCATACGTTCGAAGCATCTCCAAGTATCGTTGGCCATTACGTATGGATCAATGAATCTGGTGACGTCATCCTACACCAGACGGTTATCTTTGGTCATGATTAGTGATGGATAGTGCGAATATTCCCGGTGGGAAGGAATTTAAAAATGGGAATATTCCCGGGTTTTTTCCCTGGCCTATAAATTCCCGGGAAGGAATTTATTTTCATTTCTTTACTTTATCTTCCAAATTATAAGAACCATATGACTAATTACTTTATTTTAATATGTTATGTATTAATTCTAGGTTTTAAAGAATTTCGAGGTTAAAAAATTTAAATTTTTTGACTGTACTTTATATAACTAATAACATAATTTTTGTTCCATTTTCATTTGCACTAAAAAGTATGGTAATTGTTTAGAATTGGGGGGCCAAAACTAGCAAAAAGTAGGATGATTTACAGAAGAAATGAGTTGATAGTGATGTTCAAGTAGTCATGAAAGTATCGAGTACAATTTTTTAGGGCAGTAGGGGATTTATACAAAACGGAAAGATAAGTGGAAGTGATTTATGTGAGAAAAGAAAGTGAATTGTAGGTAACGAAGATAGAAAACAACGTGCCATGCGGGGCTCTAACTCGCCTTCATTCGCTAACGCTCGCTCTGCAACGCTGTCTGAATTTAATGTAGGTAACGTAATTTAACGTATGAAACAACAAAACAACCGCACCGGAATAGAATATCGCAAAAAAGTAGGTGCAAAAGCTGGCCCCAATGCTAAAGAACAGCCAAAATTAGCAAAGTACTAATTTACAAATGATGAAAAGGAACCATTTTGTAAAGTAATTTAGAATTATGTAGAAATAGAGATGTAGTACTATTAATAAACCCTGAACCACCATTAGTAATAGACGTCGGTCTGTCTCCTCTCTCTGACTCGAATTTCTGAAGAAGTACTCGGACTTCTTTTACATGAGAACTAACGTATGGAATTTCGAGAAATAGGTAGAATGAAAGGTCGTGTATGGCAATGTTACGTGCTAAAATATAAAGATAAGTAAGTACCTTGCAAATTTTGTGAACATAAATATGTATGCGCAAATGTTGATAAATTGGTGAGACATGTATCTTGTAGCATTTACCCAATCTAATTAGTTTATAACATTTAAAAATTTAATGTGTTTATAATATCAGTAATAGAGTCAAGTTGAGCAAATCCACTTACATATAAAATCAAACTGTTACTATATAATTTTTTCACACATATTTAATTGACAGAACATATTGTAAATAAATATACATTTATGCGTAATTTCTAAATATAATAAAGTAACATAGTACCGTTCAGAATATACATTTTAAAGAATGCTCTGTGGACAAAAGTAAGAATATGCTGTGATATAAAAAATAATTCAACTTTGAAATCATAACATAGTAATAGAATGCAATTTTCTTTCTGATTGAAC
Source organism: Thermobia domestica (assembly GCF_964235325.1). NCBI lineage: Eukaryota > Metazoa > Arthropoda > Insecta > Zygentoma > Lepismatidae > Thermobia > Thermobia domestica. The sequence goes on from NC_137471.1 coordinate 36,591,970, forward strand.
ATAAATTCCCGAATAAATTCCCATTTTGGGAATCTTCTCGGGAATATTCCCAGGGAATATTCCCAAAAAATATCTTCCCGGGAATTTACCCATCACTAGTCATGATTTCATCGAAATGTAATGACAAAAGAGACAGATTACAAAGCCTCCGACGTGAAACACCGCTTCATCAGACCACAGGATGCTGTCCTACAATTATGGATAATCATCTCCCCAAACAAAAATAATCTCACAAAGTTCTAAATAATCTAAAATGATCATTATCATGTGACGTAACAATCCCTTTTCCCCAGCAGCTTGTCTTGTGGACTTTGAAGGACGAACTTTCAGACATGTTCTGAACCTTATGCACATTGTCTGCCGATTTGGATGTTGAGGGCCGTAAAGGTCAACTTGCATCTAACGCACTACCCGTTGTCCTTAATTTCTTATGACAACCTTTTATTGTCTTAGGGTTAGCGTTGAATTCCTACTTGGCTCTTGCCTCCACCATCCCTGCACTTTCCTCACCGACCTCCAAACTTTATACCTGGCGACAATCTTAGTTCTGTCTTCTACGCTGTATACACCAGCCATTTTGTAGTTTTCAATAGATCAACTTCTGAAATCATAAATGGTAAACCTCACATTAGTAAATAGTATTACACACCAGCTAGAGCTGATGCTAGTTTCTACGATAATCCAAATTAAAAATAGGTGTTAAATTCACAACCACGCTGTATATCTAATTTATGTGTAAGAAAACGCGATGTTATCTTTCACATCGTTCTTATCTTAACGTGATATGCCCATTGCTTCCAGTGATACCCATACTAATAACACTTACGAACATACGACTTGTAAAAATCTGAGTGCGCTATTTCAGAAATTATAGATGAAGCTCTATTAAGCAAAACGTTAATGTGGGAGAATGTTATTTTGTGATAGACTTCTCTCAAATATAATACTAGCAAACATAAAGTGTAGTTATCTCATTATGGTTACTCAAAAGATAAAGTTTTCCACAAAAAGTATAACCATCTCGCTTTGCCTCATTCTGTCTCGTTCTGTTTACCCTAACTTTCTGTACGCCTTTTCATATTCAATTACAACAAACGAAACCACAAAAACAAAGCCAACAAGACCGACACAAAGCACTCTGTCCGTTTCTGCCATCATCGTCAGCATCATCATCACAATACTTGTTTAATATTTGTGTTTTTGTCATGAGTTTTGAAATTTGCTTTAGACACAGTGACAGCACATATATACTGAGAATGGGATGACATATTCTTCGTACAAAATCTAGGAGGACAGAAATATAACATTTCTACTTTAATTCAGATAAAATGCGATATCAAAATCATTTAGTCTCAACTAAAATGATGCAGGCGGCCGTGGTTGCTCAGTGGTAGAGCGATCACCTCTGGTGTTTGAGGTCCCGGGTTCAAACCCTGCTCCCGCCAAGTGAACTTTGTGGTGGACAAACAGTGTGTGTGTGGGTTTTCTCGGGTTCGCCCGTTTCTTCCTACTTTCTTCATTCCACCATTTCATTCATCTCTCATCATCACCGTCTCCTTTAGCCTACCCGGCATAAGCGTGGGACGTAAAACTAAAAAAAATCATTTCATTTTCATTTAAAATGATGCAGAAATTGAAAGTGTAAATAGATTCCAAGCCAGGTACGTAAATAAGGCCCCCGCAGACCCCGCATTGCGGGAGGGCCTCAAGCCATAAGGGGGCCCCAAATCGTGAAGTGGGACCTAGAGAAAGGGCCCCGATCCATGCTGTCTGCGGGAAGGCCCCCAAGCCTTTAGTTACGATACTGCTTCAAGCTATATAAAGATACGTTTATTTATTTATTTTCTTAGATCTAGGTCTGGAAATGTTTGTTCCACGTTTTTCGATCTTCAGCTTCCTCTTTTAACTCTCAATATTTCCTTCTGTTTCGCAAATCATCGATCAGTTGTGTTCTTCTTCTTCCTATTCCTCGCTTTCCTTCCATATTTCCTTCTATGGCGGTATGAACAAGACAATTTCTTTGGAAGATGTGTCCAATCCAATTGGCCTTTCTACGAACGATGCTGGCTAGAAGTGTCCTCTTCTCTCCTATCTGTTTTAAAACATCTTCGTTTGTAGGTCTCTCTTTGTCCATTTTATCTTCTCCATTTTCCTCCGACACCACATTTCGAAGCTCGCTAAATATTTCTTCTCTAACTTCCGTAAAGTCCAAGTCTCTGAACCATACAGTCCAATGCTCAATATACTGTATAGCACTTTACCACCTTCTTCCTTAGTCCAATATTAGGTCTGTTACTTAAGAGTGGACTTTTCTTGTTGAATTTTTTTTTGGCTATGACAATTCTTGACCTGATCTCTTTGGTGAAGTAAGCATCTCTCGTCAAAATGCTTCCCAGATACTTGAAATTCTCGACCTCTTCAAGTTCCTTTTGCCCTACTCTGACCCATAAAGGTGCGTTATATACAGGGTGCTGATGAACTATACCAACTATAACAAATATAATGGTTCGTAATAATTAGTAAAATTGACCGAATCTAAATTACCTTGTTAAATCTTTTATTATCTATGTGAAGCTTCGTAAAACATTAACTCACATACAATATAACAGCGAGACTATGACAGTAGTAATCGCCCCACTTGAGGCCATTTTACCGCCCCCTGGAGCGAGGCGCCCGCCGCCGCCGCCAAAATTTTGCGCCCCGGGCGCCCGGCGCCCATTTTTGGGGTTACGTGGCCCGGGGTCAATGACCTAGGGGGCGTCCGCCGCCGCAAAAAATTTTGCGCCCCCGGGCGCCCGGCGCCCATTTTTTGGGTTACGTGGCCCGGGGTCAATAACCTAGGGGTACATAGGACAACCCCTCTAAATTTTGGTAGGGTTACCATGGCCCACCCCCTAAATTTTGGCAGGGGCACCTAGGACCATCCAGGGGGCGGTAAAAATGGCCTCAAGTGGGGCGATTACTACTATGACATTACATAACATTATATCTTGTTTGTTTGTTTTTATGACAATCTTCAGTTCGTCGTTCTTAGTTATGTATTCACATTCCATAATATCTTATATATATATTAATCTTATATTATTTTCTTCTTTTTCTTCCTCTATAAAATAAACTGGATTGTACATATTTATAAACCAACTATTGCTCGAAGAGAATACAAGTATACAATAAACAATACAAGTATACGATAAAGAATACAACATACCGTTGTACAACAAACTGAAAGAGGTGATCCCTCACATCAAAATAAGAGAAAACATTCATATGGACCTATGGGAAAAAGTGCAGCTTTAGAGCTAAGGCTAACCCAAATCGCGAAAAACCTAAATTTTAACAGGCCCCTATTTCGAATTACGGGAAACTATGGATGGTGGTAGTTATCAGCGTAAAAGGAGTCACGCATACGCAATCCAAAAATGCATATTTCATCAATGTTTAATGGATGTACATAGTATTCCCTGCAGGATGTAATTCTCAGACATGCCCTTAACCGAATTTTCAGATGTGCTCTAAATTAATGCTTGGTTCAAAGTAGGTAAAGGATAAGCTTTGACAGCAATGAACACGGAATTTTTTTGGCGGGATGTCTGAAGAGTTACTGACCGTCACCAGCATGGTCTCTCGTATTTGGGAAATGGCATACTGCAATGTTTTCTTTCACGCTTAGTAGTGCAAGAAACGTGAAATATACCGTGACGAATTACGAAATATACCGTAACATACGTTATTCCGAACATAAAAGAACGTAGAACTGTCGGTTCCTAAAACTTCCGACTTCCCTCCAAAGCATTGGGTGTCCATTGTTGTCAAGTCTTACATCTTGCCTATTTGGATCCACCTTGTAATCAGGGTATATTTGAAATCACTGTTGAGAGCGTATCTGAGAATATCACCCTGTAGAGAATACAATGCACGTTCATTGAACATTGATGAAATGTGCATTTTTGGATTGCTTATGCATGACTTCCCTTATGCTGATAAGGACCACCATCCACGGTTTCTCGAATTCGAAATAGGTCCTGTTGAAATTTAGCTTTCTCGCGATTTGGAACAGCCCTAGCTCTGAAATTATTCACTTTTTCTCATAGGTCCATATGAACTTTTCCTCTTGTTTTGATGTTAGGAATCATCTCTTACAGTTGGTCGGTATATTAGTGTAGTGAATCTGAATATCAAATTAGTTAATTTATTCCAATTTCATGTCATGTAACAGAGTTAAGTACCTCGCTGTCTTTCTCTTTTAGCCACTTGATGTATATAACAGATTATTTAATCTTTTGTTTTGAAATGAACACGAATTTTATTGGTTTGTTATATCCTGTCTATTGAAATATCCGATACTGCATGAAAATTAAATTTTGTTTTACAAAATTTAATATTTAATAATAACATTTAAATATTATTAAATTTATATACGAGGTGTGTAAAAGAAAATAACGAGACTAGCAACATAGGTGACGTGGGACTTGAAGGGTAAGTGGATAAACGTGTTATACACCATCAGGGTAAGTGCAAACTCGCTAGCGTCACTTTGGTTGTTTGTAGCGGTTGTTTTAGTAAAGCAGGTTTTGTTTGTTGCTTTCTTACGATGAGTGACATGAATATCGAGCAAACGTATGCGATCAGGTATGCAAGGTCTTTGGATACAAGAATTGATGCAAATGTCGAAAGAGCTTGTGCGTTTCGATCATCGGCTGACACTCAGAATGACCAAGAAAGAGTTGAATTTGAGTCACACCACCATTTGTTCATTAACTGTTGACCAATGAGTTGAGGATGCGACAAATTTGCTCCAAAACTGGTTCAGAAAATCCTCATGTAAGAGCAAAAGCATTTTGGAACGTCTCATGGTTCATCTTCATTTGAATCTTTTCGTTAAGCAATGAAACACCTAAGTCCTTGACGAAGTTGTGTCTCTGTACGTGTGGCGAAGTTTTACAAAAGTTTCCGTTTCACTGTGTCGAATTATGAAGCAAAACCTGATCGCATACCGTTGCTCGATATTCGTGTCACCCATTGTCAGAAGGCACAAGCAAAATCTGCTTCACTTACACAATCGCTGCGAATAACCAGAGTAGCGCTATTGAATTATCACTTACGCTGATGGTGTACCACATGTTCATCCACCTCCCCTCGAAGTCCCATATCACCAGTGTTGCCGGTCCGTGAGCAGTGTTCGTCTCATTACTTTATTCACAAAAGCAGGGGACGTTTAAAAATATTTGAAGAAGATATCGGCAAAATCACATCTCATTAGAATTCCAGCACATTTTAAAGAAAACAGAACAATTCTCTTATGTAAATCAAGGGGTTATAACTTATCATAGTTATTCCTACTCAAATTTCAACTGTTTACCCTTACTTCATCTCACTTATCTAACATTCACGTAAGTTTCAACGTTTCACTCAGCTTTCTCACCTCATCTGTCATGTAAAATTCTGTCATCAACTTTCTTCAACTTCACGCAAACTCCTGCCGTCCACCTTACTTAATTCTGAAGCAAATGTTATCGTCTCCCTTTAAACTTCACAAAAACTTCTATCTATCAACCTTAATTCATTCACCTTATTTCCTTCATACAATATTTTCCTCTTTTACTCATGCAATACTTACAAACTTCAACTTACTCTTTTCTCATTGAAAAGACAGACATGCTTCTTACTATATGTCAGTATTACCCTTCATTGTCAGCAAACTTCGACTTCTAATTCTTCGCTATCAGTAAACTTCAACTTCTTATCCTTCACTATCAGCAAAAACTTCGACTTCTTATCCTTCACTATCAGTAAACTTCAACTTCTTATCCTTCACTGTCAGCAAATTTCAACTTCTTATCCTTCACTGCCAGCAACTTGAACTTCTTATCCTTCACTGTTAGCAAACTTTTATCTTCACGGTCAGCAAACTTCAATTTTTTACCTTGCCCTGATTACTCTACCTCTTACCTCAGCTCATTCACAACACGCGAGAAGAGAAAATTTGATAATTAAGGATGTTCTGTTGAGGTAAATACTTATTTTTTTTTAAAGTAAATACCATTCAAATCTAATTTGAATTCAACAGAAATATAACCCACTCACAGAAAACAAAAAAACATACTAAATGTAAGGAACGTATATTTCTAATTAAGTTTGATTTATTTCATTAGGCAATTTCTGGGAATTAAATTAGACATTTTCTATATTAAGAATCCAAAAGAGCATTGTGACTCAGTCGTTATAAGAATGCTCACCGCTAGAGCGAATGTTCTCTAGGTGGATTCAGATATTATAAGCATATATATTATAAGCATTTGTATGTATCTCTAGACTTTTCTGGAAGATCGATTCTTGTTTCTATTACTATACTCATCCTACATCTATACTATTGTTATTAGCTCAATTTGCGATCCATCTTTAGCCTACAGAGTATAAGAATGAAACTTTAAACTATTTAGATATTTTCATTCCATTTCATTTAGAAGATGGATGATTGATCCAGAGTGTGTCATACCTTTTGACCATAGAAGTTAGATGATACGTCAATCTATATCTTTACGTGGACTCAATCACATACGCTTCCTCCACGAATCGAACCCAGTTCTTCCACATTGAAAAGGTATGTACTAACCATAAAACTGAAATTTTGTTATTCATTATGTCGCCTTATTTCTTATTTAAAATGGCGGAGTTAAGGCATAACCTTTTCTTCCACTCAGCCATATACATTTTTCTTTTACAATCGGATCTCATAATAGAGTTTCTTTTTTAAACGAGAATAAAAAAAGATATACACACTTGGGCACGTTAAAGAGTTACATACATACAGAACAATACAAAGAAAATAAAACATGAAAAATGAAAATGAAACTTATTACATATAAAATAAACAAGCGACAATGCTGAAGACATGTTAAACTATGCAGAAGAGAGAAACAAAGAAATCAATCTTGATTATATATAACATATAAAATACTTTCCTTTGATTGAGTATGTATAGATAAAATGATGCACATACTTAAGTGTTTGTGTATAATATATACGTACATACACATGTATCACAAAGGAATAGAAAAGAAAATAAGAAGAAATAGAAAGAGAGAGAGAGAAAAACGCACCTTCAAGTAATCGCTTTAACAACCGGTAGATCATGGTTGTCTAACGTTCAGAAGTTTTACAAAAGCAAATTTAGACTATTGGCTTTTATCATGACGAGGAAAAATAGCCTCACTTCTGATGACAGTATTCTGCATTAATCAATAAATTATGTATTTACGTACTTTGCTGTGAGTCATTACCAATAAAGAAGTTACCTTTTAACTATTCACTTAAGTTTACGTTACTTATTAACTAAGTATCGGTATCGTATTCAAGATATATGTACGAAGCGTATCCGGAAAGAAAGTACCGTTTCGCATTCTGGCCGCTGCTGCGCTGTGATCGGCGTTCGGCGCATGCGCACTAGTTGTCCTTGTTCGTCTGCTCTCAACTGACGCCATTTTGCTTATCTGTTTACAGTGCAAGTTGAAAATGTCTAAGACAATTGACGATCCCGCCGACTGTGAGATTCGTTCAGTAATTCGATTTTTAAACGCAAAGAATGTAAAACCGGCAGAAATTCATCATCAAATTAAAGATGTTTATGGTGAAAACGCAATGACTGATGGAATGGTGAGAAAGTGAGTAAGGATGTTTAATGAGGGTCGAACTAATGTCCACAATGAGTCCCGGAGTGGTCGGCCTTCTGTTGTTAACGATGACTTGGTGAGGAAAATCGATGAAAAAATCCGTGAGAACAGACGTTTCACTATGACAACGCTTTCAGGCGAATTCCTGACGAAGTGAAACTCGCTGTGCAGCAATGGTTCTCATCACTGGTGGCGTATAGTGTAAAAACTCACTGGCGGCATCGTTCTATGAGGAAGGACTAGATAAATCGATTCACCACTATGATAAATGCCTCAACAACGGTGGAAACTATGTGGAAGAGTAGTGTAAGATATGCTCTTTGTTTTGACAATAAATTTTTAAAAAATTGTTTACTATATTTAAAAAAAACGGTACTTACATTCCGGATACGCCTCGTATATTTTCTTAGTAGCTAAGAACTGCATTTAAATAATATTATGTAAACTTACTCCAGGCTTCAAAATGGATGTTAGATATTAATATATTGAAATTATATATTTTTCTTTCAGTTTTCTGATACGTACTATGTTTGTTGAAACTGCAATATACGAGGAGAAGTGAAAAAGTAAATGGACTCAATTTCTCGCACTAGGATTTGGTGACACTGCTATTATCTAGCGCTGAATTAGTGTCGTCTACAGCACTTCTATCCAGCGTGTCACTCTTGTTTCCGTGTTACTGGTTGGAGTGTAGGAGATGGTTAAACACGCCAGCTCCATTGTCAATCTGCACCAAGGCGGAAATGAGGGCAATGATTCCTTTTTTATTTGCGTAAGGTGTTAAACCTGCGGAGATTATTCGTCGAATGCAAATGCAGTATGGTGACAGCTGTTTATAGTGAAGCATAAAGCACAAAGGTTTAGCATCTTTCGTAAGCATTTCGACCGTTATCAACGTGAAGGAGATGGATTTTTTACAGCAAATCGTTACTGTAGGTAAAACTTGGGTACATCACGAACTGGAACGTAAAACTGCGAGCATGGTTTGCAAACACCCATCATCACCGGAAGTTAAGAAATTTAAACGTCAATCGTCATATTAGTCATTGATACGATGTAAAATTGGTTACAGGTGCAACCGAAAAACTTGTGAAACCTTGGGAAAAGTGCATTGAAATGCAGGGAGATTATGTAGAAAAATAATGTATGTTTCAGTTTTCTATCATTAGAATAAATGCGCCTTTTCTCAAAAGTTCTTTTACTTTTTGACTCCCCTTCGTACATTTTACCTGTGTTACACTATAAATGTTCAAATTACTTCTCTATACGTACAGCAAGAACTGACAGCACAGGAGGATAAAGATGACTTTGTGGGCTAATTTTCGTGATGGAATTTAAGCCAGCTCTCCACCGCTGATGCAACCTTCCACATAAGTGCCAGGATAATCAATCAAACCGTTGATAAATTGCTTGGTTACACAAAAATTAAAAGTATTCCGCTTATAAAGGGAAGACGGTATTAATGGACTTCAAAATATTGGAATTTTTTCCCCCATAGTAACTAAGAATGGTGGTCCATTTGTCTTCAGGGTCGATGTTTGGGAGATATTTTACCTCCATTGTCACTGAGTAGACGCATTATTATGAAGAACAATGATCGTAGCCACTAACCCTTCAATTAACCATCAACGTAATCAACAGGAGATAAAGCCTCCTATTCTCTTCAGGATATCCCTATAAAACCGCTTGGAACAGCGTACAAAATATGTGCATAGTGGTTAATGAGCCAGAAACAATTACCAAATTATACACTTCTTTTGAGTAGGTATCACAAACTTGTTTAGTCTTTTTCTTCTTTCAAGGTCAGTGCATGTACATCACAAACTTCTCTTTTTCTGCTTTCAAGGTCAGTGGATGTCACCAAGCAAAAGGAAACACATATGACATAAAAGTTGGGTTATACAGTAGAGTGTCGATTATCCGGCTTCCGGACTGCATAGTTCCAAAAACATAATATACGAGAAAAAATAAGAAAAAAGCAAAACTCTTCAATAAAATGAGATTTTTTTTTTAAAATTTTGAACGATCTGCTCGACTTCTAACGTCTTCATACGGAAAAATCGCCACTTTGTGGATTTTTTTTTAATGCAGTGGATCCAGACTTCGAATTCATGTACGATGATGCACGTCAACGTAGAATCTCCCAAGCTTAAGAGACTGAAGCATAAGAGTGTTAACCGCACAAACTGGCCACTATATTCTCTCCTTACGATTTCCAGTGAAAATGCTTGGGGTGCTCTTAGACGACAGATCACACAGCGGAATCCACTATACCTTTGACCTTTCAGGATATGAAAACTACCCTCAGGGACGAATGACAAAGCATAGCCCTGGATCTTGTAAACCCTCTCATAGCCAACATGGTAAAAAGGGTGCCAGCTGTAGTCATTTTCTTAATTAATTTGCTCAAAATTCTTGTGTACACTTATCATCACTCTATAATGATTTCGATGTGTTTATCTCTTTTTCCGTTGGCTGTTTCTTTCCTGCCATATTTGGTTAATCAAACTGGCAAAATATCGGTAATCACATGTTGATCACTTATAGTCTTAAAAATATGATTGAAAATATGTTTCGTCCCTGGGAATTTACCAAACTACATCCGTAGGAAGTGTGTGAACATCTTATCTCGCTTGACGTGAATAACCATAGGTAAATATTCTGTGGGTTTGAGAATATTTAACGAAAACACTAACCTACGAACAAAAATTGCGTTGAGATTAAAGTACTTAAAGAGAATAGAAACTTGCAAGTCTGCTTTGTCCTTAGAGTTGAGTACAAAAGCCAACTTTTCCCCACTCGCCTAGGTTAAGAAATTGGATCTTCTATGTACGAATATAGAAGTTGTTGATTATCCTCGTGCTTGATAGTTTTGAACGTAGTGACCGAAAATTCTGGTGAACGAAAAATTCTGTTGGGATTCGATATTCCAATCTGATAGATTTTTTGAGGCCGTGCCAGCGATGGCTCAGTGGTAGACCTAGAGCGTTCACCTCTGTGCATGAGGTCCCTGGTTCGATCCCAGCTCGCGCCAAGTGGGCTTTGTGGTGGACAAACACCGTATGCGTGGGTTTCCTCGGGGTTTTCTCTCACTTCATTCATTCCACTATTTTGTTCATTTCTCATCATCACCGTCTCCTTTAGCCCATCCGGCAAAATCGTGGGACGTGAAACTTAAAATATCTCATTTCATTTTTATTTCTGAATGATTTAAGCTGACTTTGCAGTTTGCAGTGAGCATGGTTGGCAAGGCGACTTACTCATTACGTTTCTTAATTTACTAGTAATTTGCACAGAGGACGCCATTTAGAGGATCAAGAGGGGCAATTGCCCCCCTCCCCAAGAGTTTGAGAAATACTTATACTTTAATCGATTGTCTACTAATATAATAGTACAAAACGTGAAAGTCTCTGGTACTCTTGGCCCCCTCAAACGAAGTCTGAAATCACTCCTCTGAATTTGTAGCATGTAGAAAACCAGGTTTTCTACACACATGTAAAATAATAATAATAATAATAATATTAATAATAATAATAATAATAATAATAATAATAATAATAATAATAATAATAATAATAATTTTGTTTTTAAAAAACTGAAACCATTCAAAAGCATAACATTCAATTTCATTGAACTTGCTACTTGCTTCAACTGAAGCGAAGTGTAAACTTTCAGAATCAATATTAATAACAGATATTGTCAAAACTATATACATATAGCGTGTAGCTAATATTACTTATTGTTTTATTCTTGTTGCAGACTGTGGGGAGGACAAAGCATCGAAAACTGAAACCGATAAAACAGACGACAGCAAGTGTGAAGGAAGTAGATTTTTGTGAGTGCAGAAAGCCGTCAGACAGGACTACCTTGAAGGCACTTGAATAGTAAAAACATACATTGTTGTTGTATTGTATATATACCTAGGTATATCCAAACAATCGTTCCGCATTTCATTATGTCTTATCTGGCTCAATACTTATCAACCAAGAGGGATTTAAAACATAAAACATTATGAAAGTTTTTAAAAACATAATTATGAGTGAAAATAAAAATATTTATTTGTTATGTATAAAGTCAATATTAGTTTACGATGAAAACATGGCAGTTTATAAAATTCCGAAATCCGGTGAGAGCCCATGCAAATTTGAGACGTGCCTTTTGAAGCCTTTATCTTTGTATCAAACCAAACAGTAACCAGGACCAAAAACGTTTTAATTTGTAAACTGGTTTCTATTTTTACGTACTTTACAAATTTTACGCGTTTTACCTTATATCTTATGTGTCATGTGGAAAACATTTCTTTTTCTTTTACTTGCAATTATCCAGCCCTGGCAGTGAGTTATTTCTCTGCTTCTCCGGACGCATAATCCTACCTGTATCAGATTTGTATCTGATGATGTCGCATTGAGGAACCAAAGGATTTAAGGTAAAATTGATTGTCTATTGAAGTTTTTAAATCTTTGGCTTAACAAACAGACATCATTATTCTAATGCAATACTTATGTGTTCAAGATTTACTTTACGCGATCAGCTTCTGAAAGGTTAAAATAGATATTTACTTCATTTTGCAGGGAAATAATCTTTTGTTACGTAATGATCTCCTTTAGCAACTGCGACCTTTCATTCACACATTTTACGTAAGTGCCAATTTGCGTTCTTGAGACATGAATTATACCATTAGGTAATACGATTGTGAAAAAAATCTAGAATGTTACCTATTAGCGTTTACGAGAAAAATGTCGGAAGATGATACCACTACCGATCAATTGATCTTTTAAGTTGAACAAAATTACATCGGTGAATGTAAATCCTCATGCGCTGTTCTCGGCAAAATTAAGAGATACGAATTCCTTTGTAAACCTGAAAATTGATATTATACGACAATCATATCACCTATTAATATGATACTGCTACTGAAGCAGGGGCGGATCCAGGGAGGGGCGATCGGGGCGATCGCCCCCCAGAAGAATAAACTTTCTTATTTTATATATATAAATAAAACCCATCCCAAAGTTTGGAGCCCTTAAAAGTAGCAGTATGACAACCCACCGCCCCCCCTAGAAGTCGGTCCTGGATCCGCTCCTGTACTGAAGTATTCACTAATCACGGTGTTTGATAATCGTTTAATGACCCTTGTGAACCTGGCCCCCCCACCTCTCGGTACAAACGATTTCCGCATATCAATAAAAAGTACTTCGTTTGTACCGGTTTGTACCGCAAATATTTTTGTTTGTACTGTACTGCAGTATGAGAAATTAAGAAAACAAAGTGGGGGGCCAAGTACACGCAGCCCCCCCACATTGTCCTAGGATCGATTTAATTGGCTCATTTGAAAGATTTTCGTTTGTATCGGATTGTACCGTAGTTTGTTTCGTTTGTACCGTTCTGGATTATGAAAAATTAACGAAACAAAATGGGGGCCCAGATCAAAAAGGCCCCCAAATCACGACTTAATACACCGAGTACACGTGATTTTTGTATGCGATATGTAAGTACGTGGTTAGTACCGGATTGTACCACAAAGAGTTTTATTTTAGCTATAATAGATTATGAAAAATTAAGAAAACAAAATTGGGGGGCTGTGTGAACCTGGCCCCCCCACCACGTCGTACAAACGATTTAGTTGGCTCATTTGAAAGATTTTCGTTTGTACCGGATTGTACCGTAGTTTGTTTCGTTTGTACCGTTCTGGATTATGAAAAATTAACGAAACAAAATGGGGGCCCAGATCAAGCAGGCCTCAAAATCACGACCTAATACACCGGGAACACATGCTTTTTGTATGTCATATGAAAGTACTTTGTTAGTACCGGATTGTACCACAATGAGTTTTAGCTTAACCATAACAGATTATGAAAAATTAAGAAAACAAAATTGGGGGGGCTGTGTGTACCTGGCCCCCCCACCATGTCGTACAAACGATTCAGTTGGCTCGTTTGAAAGATTTTCGTTTGTACTGGATTGCACCGTAGTTTGTTTCGTTTGTACCGTTCTGGATTATGAAAAATTAACGAAACAAAATGGGGGCCCAGATCAAAAAGGCCCCCAAATCACGACTTTATACACTGGGTACACATGATTTTTGTATGTCATATGAAAGTACGTGGTTAGTACCGGATTGTACCACAAAGAGTTTTATTTTAGCTATAATAGATTATGAAAAATTAAGAAAACAAAATTGGGGGGCTATGTGAACCTGGCCCCCCCACCACGTCGTACAAACGATTTAGTTGGCTCATTTGAAAGATTTTCGTTTGTACCGGATTGTACCGTAGTTTGTTTCGTTCGTACCGTTCTGGATTATGAAAAATTAACGAAACAAAATGGGGGCCCAGATCAAAAAGGCCCCCAAATCACGACTTTATACACTGGGTACACATGATTTTTGTATGCGATATGAAAGTACGTGGTTAGTACCGGATTGTACCACAAAGAGTTTTATTTTAGCTATAATAGATTATGAAAAATTAAGAAAACAAAATTGGGAGGGCTGTGTGAACCAGGCCCCCCCACCACGTCGTACAAACGATTAAGTTGGCTCGTTTGAAAGATTTTTGTTTGTACCGGATTGTACCGTAGTTTGTTTCGTTTGTACCGTTCTGGATTATGAAAAATTAACGAAACAAAATGGAGACCCAAATCAAACAAGCCCCCAAATCACGGCTTAATGCACCGGGTACACATGATTTTTGAATGTCATATGAAAGTACTTGGTTAGTACCGGATTGTGCCACAATGAGATTTAGTTTAACCATAATAGATTATGAAAAATTAGGAAAACAAAATTGTGGGGACTGTGTGAACCTGGCCCCCCACAACGTTGTACAAACTACTTAGTTGGCTCATTTGAAAGATTTTCGTTTATACCGGATTGTACCGTAGTTTGTTTCGTTTGTACCGTCCTGGATTATGAAAAATTAACGATACAAAATGGGGGCTCAGATCAAGCAGGCCCTCAAATCACGACTTAATACAGCGGGTACACATGAGTTTTGTATGTCATATGAAAGTACTTGGTTAGTAGCGGAATGTAAGACAATGATTTTAGTTTGATCTAGATTTAGGTTTGTGGGTTAAACTGGCCCGCACAACTTATGTTTCATTAAAATTCACATCCAAACGGTATCAAATATTTTTACCCGATATGTACAAATTTGTAACAACAAAATTAAAGTTTGTACAAGTTTGTACCTCATCAATTTCAAAAAAGATTTGATTTTTGATACCGGTAACGGGTGGAGCAAAGCCGCACAACTCTTTTTCTTTCCAATTCGAATCAAAATGGCACCATAAATTGGTACCCATACTTACCAATTTGTACCACCAAATTAGAACTTATACTTCCACCAATTTCGAGAAATTTTAGTTTTGATGGCGGGTCAAACTGGATTGCACAACTTATTTTCCTTTCAAATTCGAATCACAACGGTACCAGAAAATTGTACCCACTATGCGCCCACTTGTACCACGAAAATTAGAATTTGTACACACTACTTATTTCGACAAAATTGGGATGTAATGGAGGATCAATATGACGTCAACTGGTCTACACAACACATTTTATTTCAATTCGAATGAAAACGGTACTAAAACTTTGTAAACAATATGTACCAATTTGTACCTCCAAAACTATGATTTGCACCCTCACCAATTTCGCAAGAATTGAATTTTTAATGGCGAGTCAAGTAAGCTTGCACACTTTTTCTTCCCAATTCAAATCAAAACGGTATCAGAACTCTGTACCCAATGTGTACCAATTTGTAACACCAAAATTAGAATTTATATCCCAAGAAATTTCGTGGAGCGTGGCAGGTCACGTCAGACAGAATTTTGTTAGCAGGTCAAACTTGCCCACACAACTTATTTTTCTTTCCAATTTGAATCAAAATTGTTCAAAAATTTGTACCCGATATGTACAACTTTTTCAACAAAAATTACAATTTCTAACCCCACCAATTTCGAGGAACTTCAATTTTTGATGGCGGTTCAAATTGACTCACAAACACTTTCTTTCCAATTTGAATCTAAAACCTTACAAAAATTTTTACCCATTATGTACCAATTTGAACTACCATAATAAGAATTTGTACCTTCACCAATTTCGAGAAATTTGAATTTTTGTTAGGAGGTCAATCTGGCGAGCACAAAACTTTTTTCTTCCAAATTCGAATCAAAACTGTACCAAAAACTTGTAGCCAATATGTAACAACTTGTATCACCAAAACTAGAATTTGTACAGCAACAAATTTCAAGAAATATGAATTTAATTGCAGGTCAAACTGGTCGGCCAACTTATTTTTGTTTCAAATTCGACTCAAAACCTCACCAAAAATTTGAACAAAATATGTACCAATTTGTACCGCCGCAATTAGAATTTGTACCCCCACTAATTTCGTGAAATTATAATTTTTGGTGGCGGGTGAAACTGGCCCGCGTAACTTATTTTTCTTTGCAATTCGAATGAAAACGGTACCAATAATGTGTACTCGATGTGTATCAATCTCTACCATTAAAATTAGAATTTGTACCCTTACCGATTTGGAGAAATTTGAATTTTCAATGCTGGAGCCAACTTAACGTCGAAACTTGGCTCGCGCAACACATTTGGTTTACGAATTCGGATTAAAATGTTACCAAAAGTTTGTGCCAAGTAAGTACCAGTTTGTACTCTCAAGATTAGAATTTCCAACCTTACCAATTTCTAGAAATTTAAATTTTCATTGCAGTCTTCCTGGGCATGGCAATCCTTTTTTTTTTGTATTCAATCAAAATAGTATTCGATTCGAACGAGAACGTGCAACCAAATTTCCCCGCAATTCATAAAAGCAGAACGGAAAATTTGCTTATGATTTGCATGAGCAAAATCATGTATGAATAAAGAAATTGTTATTCAACGAACGGAAAATTTATCACCAAGTTAACTTTTTCAGGCCAAAGACTTATTCAGAATTCATATGAAAATTGTCCAAATTTTTTAGACAATTTGTAACAAAAAAAATATTACATTGTACCTGCACCAATTCAATAAATCTGAAATGCTTACTCAAATATGTTTATCTATTTGATCTCAAGGTAAACCAGAGAAACACATTTTTTTAAAATTCGACATCACTACTTCGCAAATGAATTTGTTACTATTTCCATTAAACATTTTAACTCTGGAGTGTATTATTGATGGTAACTGAATTTGTAAAAATTTGTATAAGCAAAATTAGAATTTAGACTCTGTTTTCGAAACGGAGATATGAGTGGATAGAGATGACTTCACAGAACTGATCCTCTGAATGAGTTCTATAATAAAAATTAATATTGTCCATTTTCACAAATGGTTGGGGAAAAAATCACTCGCTCATAAATATTTTGGAGTCATCAACATATGTAGATGTTTGACCCTCCCTCGCCCAACCAAGTTGTACAAATGCCAATGCTATCCATTTAATCTGCCGCCTACCCAACAAGTTGTTTTGTGATAATGCTTTCCTTTATTCTTTCTAACATTTGGTACACCGTAGAAAAATATTAAAATAATTTTGTCTTCGGTGTTTATAGATGGCGCAAACTGATATCTATTTGACACAAATTTTTGGTAACATTTTGATTCGAATTAATAAAAGAAATGTGTTGGGCGAGCCAGGTTTCGACGTCAAGTTGGATCGAGTATTGAGAATTCAAATTTCTCAAAATTGATAGTTGCACAAATTCTAATTTTTGTGGTACAAATTGGTACATATGAGGTACATATTTTCGATACCATTTCGATCCGAATTGGAAAGAGAATAAGTTGTGGGGGCCAGCTTGACGTTGCGACCAAAAATTAAAATTTCTCGAAATAACTGGGGATACAAATTTAATTTTGGTGGTACAAATTGGTACATATTGAGAACAAAATTTTGATACTGTACTGATTCGAATTAGAAAGATAAACAAGTTGTGCAGGCCAGCTTGAACCGCCAACATAAATTCAAATTTCTTGATATTGGTGGAGATACAAATTCTAATTTTGGTGGTACAAATTGGTACATATTGGGTACAAATATTTGGTACCGTTTTGATTCTAATTTTAATGAAAATGTGTTGTCCGGGCCAGCTTGTCATCAACCTGGCCCGCCATCAAAAATTCTAATTTCTCGAAATTAGTGGGGGTAGAAATTCTAATTTTGTTGATACAAATTTCTACATATAGGGTACAAATTTTTGGTACCGTTTTGATTCGAACTAGAATGAAAAAAACAGTAGAGGAGAACTTTTACCACCACAAAAATTCAAATTTCTCGAAATTAGTTGGAGTATAACTCTAATTTTCGTCGTAAAAATTGGTACATATTGGGTACCAACATTTGTTGCCATTTTGATTCGAATTGGAAGGGAAAAGAGTTCTTCGGATCTGCTTCATCTGTTATATGTGAAAATTTCTTTTTTTTTCGAAATTAGTGAGGGTACAGATTTTAAGTTTGGCGGTACGAATCGGTACATATAGGGTACAGGTGTTTGGTACAATTTTGATTCGAATTTTAAAATCAAATAAGTTGTGCGGATCAGTTAAACCCGCATATTTAAATTCGTATTTCTCGAAATTGGTGGGGATATATATTCTAATTTTGATACTGCAAATTCGTAAATATTGGCTACAATCTTTTTGATACCGTGTTGATTCGAATTTGAAAGAAAAATAAGTTGCCCAAGCCAGCATGACCCTCCATCAAAAATTAAAATTTCTAGATATTGATGCGGGTTCTAATTCTAATTTTAGCGATACGAATTGGAACAGATCTGCTACAAATTTTTGGCCCCGTTTTGATTCGAATTGTAAAGAAAAATAAGTCATGAGGGTAACTTCGATCCGCCATCAAAAATTCACAATTCTCAAAATTAGTGGGAGTACAAATCTAAATTTTGTGGTACAAATTGCGTACAAATTTTTGGTAACGCTTTGATTGGAATTGGAAAGAAAAACAAAGTTGTGCGGGCCGCGTGACACATCAAAAATTTAAATTTGTAGAAATTGGAGGGAGTAAAAATTCTTACAAATTTTTGATATTGTTTTCATTCGAATTGAACAGAAAAATATGTTGTGTGGGCCTGTTTGACTCGCCATCAAAAATTAAAATTTCTCGAAATTCATGGGGGATCAAATTGTAATTTTCGTAATACAAATTAGTACATATTGGTTACAAATTTTTGGTGCCGTCTCGATTCAAATTCGAAGGAAAAAAAAGTTCTGCGGGTCAGTTTAATCCGCCAATAAAATGCATGTTTGTCGAAATTGGTGGTAGTACAGATTCTAATTTTGGTGCTACAAATTTGTATATATTGGGTACAAATTTTGGTACCGGTTTAGTTGGAATTGAGACGAAAAATGACTTGTGCTGTCCAGATTGACTAGATTGACTTCCCAACAAAAGTTCAGTTTTCTCAAAAAATATTCAGGGTACAATTTCTACTTTTTGTGGTACAGATTGGTGCATATTGGATACAAGTTTTGGTAGTTTTTTTGCTTCGAATTGAAAAGGAAAATAAGTTCTCCAGCCCAGCCTGACGCGCCATTCAAAATTCATAATTCTCGGAATTTGTGGGGCTAGAAATCTTAATTTTGGTGGTAAAAATTGGTATTTATTGGGTACAAATTTTTGGTTCGAATTAGAAAGAAAATAAAGTGCGTTCCAGCTTGACCCACCAACAAAAATTCAAACGTCTACAACCTGGTAAGAGTTCAAATTCTTATTTTGCTGGTACAAATTGGCATTATTGGGTAAAAATTTTTGGTACCGTTTTCATTCGAATTGAAAAAAAAATATATATGTTTTCTGGATCAGTTTGACCTGCCATCAAAAATTCAAATTTCTCGAAATTGATGGCGGTACAAATTCTAACTTTGATGCAATAAATTGATACATACTGGTATAAATTTTTGGTGACGCTTTGATTCGAATTGAAAGAAAACAAACATGTGCAGGCCAGGTTGACCTGCCATGACAAATTGAAGTTTCTCGAAAGTCATATGTATCCTGTGTTTCAAAACTTGATTAGAATGTTTGCTTGAATTGGAACCCAAGTTTGTTCCGTTAATTTAACATAATCTACGGCGGTAAAAACGAAACAAACTACGGTACAATCCCGTACAAACGAAAATCTTTCAAATGAGCCAACTAAATCGTTTGTACAACGTGGTGGGGGGCCAGGTTCACACAGCCTCCCAATTTTGTTTTCTTAATTTTTCATAATCTATTATAGCTAAAATAAAACTCTTTGTGGTACAATCCGGTACTAACCACGTACTTTCATATCGCATACAAAAATCATGTGTACCCAGTGTATAAAGTCGTGATTTGGGGGCCTGTTTGATCTGGGCCCCCATTTTATTTCGTTAATTTTTCATAATGCAGAACGGTACAAACGAAACAAACTACGGTACAATCCGGTACAAACGAAAATCTTTCAAATGAGCCAACTAAATCGTTTGTACGACGTGGTGGGGGGGGCCAGGTTCACACAGCCCCCCCAATTTTGTTTTCTAATTTTTTCATAATCTGTTATGGTTAAACTAAAACTCATTGTGGTACAATCCGGTACTAACAAAGTACTTTCATATGACATACAAAAATCATGTGTACCCAGTGTATTAAGTCGTGATTTGGGGGCCTGCTTGATCTGGGCCCCCATTTTGTTTCGTTAATTTTTCATAATCCAGAACGGTACAAACGAAACAAACTACGGTACAAACCGGTACAAACGAAAATCTTTCAAATGAGCCAACTAAATCGTTTGTACGACGTGGTGGGGGGGCCAGGTTCACACAGTCCCCCAATTTTGTTTTCTTAATTTTTCATAATCTATTATAGCTAAAATAAAACTCTTTGTGGTACAATCCGGTACTAACCAAGTACTTTTATGTGATATACAAAAATCACGTGTACTCGGTGTATTAAGTCGTGATTTGGGGGCCTTTTTGATCTGGGCCCCCATTTTGTTTCGTTAATTTTTCATAATCCAGAACGGTACAAACGAAACAAACTACGGTACAATCCGGTACAAACGAAAATCTTTCAAACGAGCCAACTAAATCGTTTGTATGACGTGGTGGGGGGGCCAGGTTCACACAGCCCCCCCAATTTTGTTTTCTTAATTTTTCATAATCTATTATGGCTAAAGTAAAACTCTTTGTGGTACAATCCGGTACTAACCATGTACTTTCATATCGCATACAAAAATCATGTGTACCCAGTGTATAAAGTCGTGATTTGGGGGCCTTTCTGATCTGGGCCCCCATTTTGTTTCGTTAATTGTTCATAATCCAGAACGGTACAGACGAAACAAACTACGGTACAATCCGGTACAAACGAAAATCTTTCAAATGAGCCAATTAAATCGATCCTAGGACAATGTGGGGGGGCTGCGTGAACTTGACCCCCCCCCACTTTGTTTTCTTAATTTCTCATACTGCAGTACAGTACAAACAAAAATATTTGCGGTACAAACCGGTACAAACGAAGTACTTTTTATTGATATGCTGAAATCGTTTGTACCGAGAGGTGGGGGGGCCAGGTTCACAAGGGTCGTTTAATGTTTGTATATTTCATTTTTTATTGCGTTATTATCTTTTTTTGTTTTTGCTTACGTCATAGCAGATTTATGTTTGTCAGATAGATGGCAAAGTGTTGTTTGTGATGTCGACCATGAACTACCTGATGTAGTTCTTTCCGTGTGACTGTTTTTTTATATTTAAAACAGTAGTGTATAATATATATTTCAAGATACAAGGTCTGTATGATAAGTAATGAGACTCGCCGCGCCGCGGCGCGCGTGTCGCTGGAGCGGGTTTGTCGGTGATGGAGGATGTAGGGGGGGGTCCGAGCAAAGCAACGCACCGCGCGTCAGTTGGCTCCGAGCCTTAGTGGAGCGCGGACAAGCCTTGGACAAAGCCCTTGTGAACATTCTTGTCACGGCGGAAAATCAACAAACATGGAGGGTTCCATCGAACAGCGTTATGCGATCAAATTTTGCGTTCGCCTGGGGAAAACGGCTACTCAGACGCTTTCTCTCATCACGGAGGCC
Source organism: Thermobia domestica (assembly GCF_964235325.1). Taxonomy (NCBI): domain Eukaryota; kingdom Metazoa; phylum Arthropoda; class Insecta; order Zygentoma; family Lepismatidae; genus Thermobia; species Thermobia domestica. The sequence continues at coordinate 36,613,692 of NC_137471.1, forward strand.
TACAAAGAGGAAGCCCTATCCAAAGCCCAGGTGTTTCGTTGGCACAGTGCGTTCCGGAACGGCCGGGAAAGCGTTGAGGATCTGGAGAGGGCTGGACGCCCGACAACAGTGACTACGGACGAAACTGTGGCAAAAGTGAGGGATCTCCTGAACTCAGACCGTCGATTATCGTTGAGATTGATTGCTGATGAACTCGATATGAACCACACAACAGTGCACAAGATTGTGACGGAACAATTGGGAATGAGAAAAATCTGTGCGAAACTGGTGCCGCGAGTGTTGACTGACGAACAAAAGCAACGACGTGTTGATTGTTGTCAGGAACTGTTGAACCTCATGAACAGTGACCCTAACTTTGAAGATGACGTCATAACAGGTGACGAGTCGTGGGTGTTCCAGTACGACCCTGAAACGAAACGTCAAAGCGCGGAGTGGCACACTCCTGCGTCCCCGCGCCCCAAGAAGGCCAGAATGTCGAAGTCAAAGGTGAAAACAATGTTGATTGTTTTTTTTGACAATGTGGGGGTGGTCCACAAGGAGTTTGTACCCCAAGGACAAGCCGTCAACGCCGCCTTCTACAAACAAGTCCTTGAGAGACTGCACAGGAGCGTCAAGCGGAAAAGACCGGCGATCGCTAGCCGGTGGAAGTTGCATCACGACAATGCCCCTGCCCACATCGCCTTCTTAGTGACCTCCTTTTTGACCCGGATTGGGGTGGAAGTCCTTCCACAACCACCCTACAGCCCAGATGTGAGCCCGGCCGACATCTTCCTCTTCCCGAAGCTGAAGCCACGCTTGAAAGGAACCCGTTTTGCAGACGTCACAGCCATCCAAGCAGCCGTGACCACATTTCTAAAGGACATGCCGGCTGCTGACTTCCAGGGGGCGTTTGCAGCGTGGAAACATCGATTGCAGAAGTGCATCGACGCAAGAGGAGAGTACTTCGAAAGCTTTTAAGTCCCTGTACAGATCAGATCAATAAAACAATGTTTCCAGACCTGGTCTCATTACTTATCATACAAACCCTGTACATTAAACTATAGCAATCAAGTTAACATGCCAGTGTTGTGGTGTATTCATCTTGTGAATATTTCAAAAGTAAGAAATTAGTTTTATACGCATTTGTGGAAGTGGTGAAGATACTTGTAATTTAGTGCAGTTTAAATACAAATTTCAACACAGCTTTATTCACTTATTACCAATCAGCATCAATGGTAAATAAAACAATATTTTCTGTACAAATAGCAGATGGTCGTCCAACACACGCTTTTCATTATGACTCTAGTAAGAATATAGTTACGAGGGTGATTCAGAAACTAATGGCTCCAAGGTAATACGAGGGTCATTCGGAAAGTAAAGAACGTTTTTGTATAAACACTTTAATAACTGATATACAAAGTCGAAATTTGTGTTACATACTATGTGATACTTAAGTTACTTTTCGACATAGTCGCCATGTAAATTTAAACACTTGTCATACAGTGGTACAAGTTTTTCTATGCCTTCGGCATACACAGTTGCCGCCAAACTGTTGAACCAATCACTAACAGCTTCCTTAAGTTCATCATCACTGCCGTAGTGGCTTCCACCCGTGCAGCCCATCAATAGTGAATCGCCTATCCTCTTGAATTTTCCGCTCAATTCTTCCTTTGAGTTCGTCAGTCACAAAAGAAGGCCGGCCCGAGCGTTCCTCATCGTGCACATTCGTCCGTCCGTCATTAAACATAATGCACCACTTACGAACTGATGCTTCATTCATTACATTTCCATACACCTCAGTGATTTGTCTATAAATTTCTATCGGACGCACTTTTCGTGCATTCAAAAATCTTATCACACTACGAACCTCACACTTGGCGGGATCAGTAATTGTATCGCACATTTTACAGTCGCACAGCGAAGCAATAACGGACCGTAGTGGATCGCAGCTGGTGCCAGACTGAGGCTAAAGCATGCCCAGGTCAATAACCCAGCGGCAGCGGGGGTGGGGGAACACGCGCACGCGCTAGCGCAAAACGTTCTTTACTTTCCGAATGACCCTCGTATCTTTATTTGTGTTTGACAGATAGCATCAGTTGAAAGCTTGCAATGTCAGCTACAAATGATAGCATCATTTTTTTCAACATAATCCCCATTACGGGCAACACACTTGCGCCAACACGGAACACGGTTTTTCATGCCATTGGTGAAGAATTGTGATGGTTGCTGGCGACACCAATGGTCAATTGCTGCTTCTGCCTCCGCGTCACAACTGTAGCGTTGGCCCTTAAGGTGATCCTTAAGTTTGGGGAAGAGCCAAAAGTCACAGGGTACAAGATCTGGATTATAGGCAGGATGAGACAGAATGTCAACAACACTTTGCCAGCAGATGGGACAACTTTGATTTTTTTGGTGGAGGAGACGACGTTTGGCTGTACTCCACTGACTGACGCTTCGTTTCAGAGTCGTAATGGTGTATTCACGACTCGTCGCCGGCGATGAATGTTCCTGGGCGCACAACCTTCCGTATTCAATGACAGCCCGCTGTTTCAACCGGATGCCATGGATTGCTTCATTACTCTGGAACGAGAAGAGATAGTTAGGTGAAAGAAATGACATTCTTTAGCCTAAACATCAGTGCATTAACGATAAACAGTTCAAATGTTTGCAGTGCTATTGGCCAAGTAGTGGGCTTGGATGTGTTACTTTCTGAATCAGACAAAGCCCAAAATAACGACAAACTCTTAACTTTAATTTATTTATTTATTTATTTACTTTCTGTTTAACTATTAAATTGTGGAAACACGGAAGCAATGACGGCCCAAGAGGAAGCGGGCGCGCTTCCTGTGGCCTCGACTGCCCCTCTAAGCCTGCTTCTGAGACCCGTTATATTGTAATGTATTCTGACATTTATAATGACTTGTTGTGAGTCGGGACGGGTCAGTGGTAGAGTGCTCACCTATGGTGCGTGGAGCCTCTGGTTCAATCCTACTCTGCGTCATGTGGCATTATGATAGACAAACACTGTGTGAGTGAGCTTTCTCGGGGTTTAAGCTTTTCCTCTCACTTTTGTCATTCCATAATTGTCATCATTTCTTCCTTAAGTTCGATATATAGTCATGACAATTATAAAACAATGACTTCTTGTTCCAGTTTCTCAAAACAACTGCGAAACGAATTACTGGTTTACCCTCTATATCTTCCGTACTGTTTAAAATACACTTGACCCGTTTATACTTACTTTAATTATTACTATATACTTATAAGTATTATTACTATATACTCATAATTACTTATAATTACTTTAATTTTTAATAGACTCATAAGTATTGCCTTTCATGTTAATCATTCATCTCCTTCAGAAAGGATCATTCCGATTTGGTGAATTTAATTGCTGAAAATGATTGCTACCACTGGATCCCGCACCAAAAGAAACAAAGAAAACAAGGATGTTTTGCGGCAGACCGTATACAGGGTGGGAGATAAATGAGGACAGAGCTCGAAGATAGAACATGGAAAATGTCTAGAAATGCCGTCTTAATTTTGAAACGAAATGAGATTTTTTGAGTTGTAGGTCCCACGGTTATGCCGGCTAGGCTAAAGGAGACGGTGATGATGAGACATGAATAAAATGAAGAAAGTGGTAGGAAACGGGAGAACCGCGAGGAAACCTACGCACACGGTGTTTGTCCCCCACAAAGTTCACTTGGCGAGGACTGGGATCGAACCCGGGACCCCTAGCACCAGAGGTGAACGCTCTACCACTGAGCCACCGAGCTATACGACTGCTGTACGTTAAGTCCAAAAATTACAGGAATTACGCATGTAACCTATCTTTTTAGGTACGCCACCTACAATTTTTTTTCAGTATAGACGTTCTTCGTTGAATATTCCATTTCATATCAATATGGTTACTTAGTCAACATTTGTGAGGTATATCTATTAGGTTTAAATGCTTTTGAAATTACTGAAAAGTACTCCATTATGGTAGTAGACGTGTATCTTCAACACATATAGACGAAATTACCCAATCGATCCATCTGAAAGACGAAGTGTTAGTTGACATGCATAGGGGTACCCAAGAAATTCCTTATTGAACACATTTTTATTCGTGGTACCATGAGCAAAGATGTGCAATGCATTGTAGTGGGCACAATCCTCGAAGCTTGTAACATCCAAGAGAACTTCTTTACATCCACTTAAGTAAATCACCCGTTGGGGAACATTATCTTAACTTCATTTAGTTGAGGAAAGCTATTCTTTACTTCTGCCGCCACCCCGCCGTGTGGTGCATAACGTGGAAAAGACTGATTGGCTTGCAGAAGCCGGAAAGAACCTTGGGTAATTCTATTCATTGGTCGTTCTGATTTCCCCAAACGAGTTCTCTTGCATTTCTTCTTCAGATTTTATTTTATTCTTTCCGCTCTTGGAGAATCGACGGAATACGACGAATACAACTTGATTATATCGAGGCTAGAATAAAGATAAGAATTAAATTATTCCTCAGAATTATTGGTTCTTGTTAGAATTTTGAGTTCCATTTTTTCTCACATTCAAAGTGCAGTACAGACGCGGAAGAAATAATAATATTTAACCCTTCATAAGTGTGGCACGGTCTCAGATTCCGGCTGGTGTTCATTTCCTTTTATTTTTATTTTTATTTTTTTATTTATTTTTTAGCAACCGGTGGCGGGAGTTAAATATCTTCCCCTTTCTCTCCCGAAACATGCTTCAGTGTCATGTGTGTGTCAGTGAGTTTATCATTGCGACTGGAAGTCAGTATACGGTCATATTACGTCTATTTGGACATATTTCTAGTTGAAATTTTCACATGTTCTATGGAACGAAAATTGAAAATATTTCCATATAATGTTCATAAGATCATGAATCATAAGAGGAATGCGAGAAAATAATTTTAAAAAATATTAGTTTAATTATAATTATTTTGTACCTCCTACCATTATCCAAAATTTCATGTTTTTCGGTTTATATTTTATTTACGGTTCAGAAAGTATTTTTACAGTAAATAATTGAAATGATCATAGCTGTATATTGATAAAGATCATGGTAATATAATACAATCATTTTTAGGTTTAATAACGAGAAAGAGTGTATAGGAGCACAAAAGAAACAAACCGTCTCTGAGACCACCCACAGTGGGTCAGAAATTTCTACACTTACAAAGGGTTAAGACTCATATATGATAAAGTGACTGAAAATTACATTAGATTTGCGTAAAATATGTAGTATTGAACTAAACTTATATCTGTATTTTGACATTAACAGTCCACAGGATGGTACGTGAAAGAATGTCAAACTTAAGAAGGTGATTCTTCTGAGGACCACAGCGTTTCGTAGATATAAGAGTAAATATGCTTTATCAGCTTGTGCTTCAGTTTTATGTAGATGTTTCCTGTTGGAAGCTATTGTTTTTTCCTCGAATGCCTTCTTCACCTGAGATATTCTGATTTTTACATCTGGCTTGCACTTATTATAGGGTTGCCACATTTGAAAAAAATAAAATCCGGGGCGCTATTAAATTACAAAAATCTTTGGAATGCTCAAAAGGAAAAGAAGTGTTATATACTAATTTACTTTCTTCCATTAGATAGAGTAGTTCAAGTATTACGTAATCACATTTTTAGTCATTTTAGTAGACTTTCTCTTCCCTAGTTAAGTAAACGTAAGTAGTTGATTTAACTCCTCCCCCCTGGTAAAAACTTTTTTTTTCATTTCTCAGGATCTGTTATGAGATTATTGAAAATATTTCAGAAGCAATATGCAGTTTGAAATAGAGTACTAAAGATAATAATAAGATTGAATAGTGAAGCCTAATGTCCCTGACCCAATGAAACAAATACTTCGTTCATGTTAAAATAGTTAAATCGTAAACTTAATTAAATCCATGTATTCAAGTTTTTTTTTCAACTTTTGAACCACCATACTCACAAGTTGAAGAGAATAAATATATACTTAATCCTGTGAAAAAAGCGAACTATACTATAATATTCCTCTTCTTTCTTCTTCGCTGAAATCTGGGACATTTAACCGTCCCGAGAAATATTTTCGGGACGTCGGTGCGCAGATTTTGATTCCGTAACGGTCCCAGATTTTCCGGGACGAATGGCAACCCCAGCTTATTATACCTGGTTATTTTAGTCCCAATAACAGAATTCCTTTTCAGCTCCACGTGCTTATCTCCTATTTTATATATATTTTTTTCTCGTTTCTGCATCTCATGACCAAACTCTTATGATCTTTATATCTTCGTAGGAAAGTAGACCTTGAATTGCTAAGTACGCATGCAAAATATGTAAATCTCGGTCCTTCATTTACGGGATATTAATGTTGGAAATTCGACTTACTAGTTAGACTTTGGGTCTCTTGTGACAAGTGTACAATGTCAGTGAGTTTCTATTCCCGTGTGTTTTAATGTCTGACAGAAGATTTCGTTTTTACATATCCTAACCTTTTAACCATTTTTTAACCTTCTTTCATGTTTTTCTTATCCTTTTTGAAGTCTACCACAGTCTGATGAAGGAAGTAGTACCTTCCGAAAGCGCTGTAGCATCTTCCAAAAAATTCTGCTACATATGTTTTGCGGTGAGTAATAGCCTTTCCGCTTTTTCTCAACATATTTGTAATTTATCTGAAATAAAGAATGAAAATATTCTACTTGTGTTATTATGGAGCTCATTCGCCTGTTTCATTGGTTTTTAGCTACTATAACTCTGCTTTGGAAAAGGAATATACTGATGTTTAAGCAATAATGTCTGGAAATAAAACAATAGGGAGTTACTGTGTATAAACAAAGTGTATATTCTTACAATAATGTATCTTTCTGTCACTTTATCAGAATTCCAGACTTCACTTTCTGATTCCTAAGTACTGGAAGTTTGATCTTTACCATACTCATATAGAAGTCTCTGAAAGTAAGGTTGCTCTGCAAGTAAAATTGAGGACAGATATTTTTCAATATCACAGGCCTTAGCAGCTTTGGATGTTGCTTTCCAGAGCGACACAGGTCCATGGACTTAAGTGCTGATGAAACTCAATATGTCAGTAACATGTGACAGATACGAGAATCTCTGTTGCTTTAATTGTCGAACGATAGAGCTCAGTTAGACCATTACAACAATATATATAACTCATATAGTGCCAAAAAGTGGACTTGCGCTGTTATGGAATGCACAGCTTCTATTGGTACGTTCCAGGGGTAAAAGTGCATCTGGAAAGGTAGGAGAACGGTACGTAGCTACATGACTTCACAAAGTTCCCCCTGCCTATCTTTGCCCACTGTAATTTTTTAGAAACTGGGGAACGCCATACACATTGTTTCGAGCTGGGGGGACGGCGTCCACAGGCATTCCCAAGCACTTTTACCCTGGTACGTCCACAAACTATCATACATGATCTAACCTACAGTATAGAATCGATCTAGCATTCCGAAAAAAGAATCTTCTCTATTAAATCACTACCTAAACCGAAAGTTGTTGAAATCGACCAGTTTCGGTTTCAACGTTTATTACTGTAGGGTGAAGATGGTAACATAGCAAGGAAAGTTATCCTGGATTCTTGGATTCTATTTAGCATCACATGAAAATATTCCATTCCCTATTGAACCGGAAGTGCTAAAAGTTTATTACCACTTACTACTTCCGATTTCAATATCGATCTTGATAGAACATAAACGATCAGAGGTAGCGAGAAATGGTTTTTTAAATAAGGATTCAACGTCCTTCCGTCTCCTTTGTAAAAAGATCAGACTCCAGCATTTTCCAGCCATAATAAACATTAACATTGACTTCAAGTTCATAACTCTTCCATTTAATGCGTCAACCAGCACTGAACAATCTTTCTAACTAACCTAAACACTGCAATGTAGCTTCATATTAGTAAACATCACGTATATGAAGAAATACTGAAAAGACCCGAAGGCATAAGACATCAGTTGTTAACTGGTCATATACTCACCTATCTCTCCAAGTTCCATTGGGCGGGAGACTGCTCTATCCTTACTTCTGAGCTGCATCAAACAAGGGGTATCCTCATCCACCTCCGCACTGCATCGGGGAGAAGACATTACTCTACCTCTGAGCTGCATCAAGCAAGGGGTATCCTCATCCATCTCCGCACTGCATTGGGAGAATATATTACTCTACCTCTGAGCTGCATCAAGCAAGAGGTATCCTCATCCATCTCTACACTACATCGGGGAGGAGATATTACTCTAACTCTGAGCTGCATCAAGCAAGAGGTATCCTCATCCACCTCCGCCGGCAGGAGATTCCTTTACACCCAACTGCAATTGACAGACTCGTTCTTAATCAACAAACCTTATACTTCCAAGCTGTTGTGGCCAGGAGGTAATAACTATTTTTCAGTGAATTGATAAAGTATAGAGCGAAACTTTATGTAAAAATATTGTATTGTCTTCTGGTTTATGTATCTCTACAAAAATGTCATGGCTGTAGTAAATATGGAAGTGTCTGAAATTCTAATTGTAATTCTAAGGCCTAGATTCTATACCTGCAAGTTTCCACTGTAACATGCAGAAAAGTATTGTAAGGAAAAGAACAACCAGTGCAGATTCACAATAGGTCTTTAAATGAAAGAATAAATATAGTACTTCACTTCTATATTGCGTTTGCACCCTTGCGTTCCAAGTGCCATTTTCCTATGTACGTGCTGTAATACTAGGTTATCATTTACAGTTAAAAGATTACCTAGACCGTTATATAGGGCATAGTTATTGAGGACGAGCGAGGAGAACATTCACATTACTGAATTTTTAAAAAAAAATGCACAGTGGAACATTTGGATTGAAAAAGGGAAATTTTGATGTTCTCAAGGGATTTTATGCTGTTTCAGGTTGGCAACACTGACTAGAAATTAAAGAGAAAGATTTTTCTTTTTTTTTCGATCTCGAAATACGATATCGCAGTTATCCATTGTTTATCGTCGAGACAAACACATATGTTTCGTAATTGAATGCTCTCTTAGATCTGCTATCTATTGAGACAAAACATTTTTTCTTTTCTGTCAGTAACAAACTATTACGTAAGAAGAAATAGCAGAACTAACTCGTCCTTGCAGCCACTAAAAAATTTCATCATCTCCAAGATTAATATGACCGCTAATAAAGGATACGTTCTCATGACGTTCCCATGGATGGGACTGGTATTTTGCAACAGAGTATTTTGACATTCACATGGATGTCACTGGTTAGCAAGGGGTTAATGAGTGCCTAAGACATTCTACACTACTATCTTTCTGGCAAATGCTAAATTATTCTGTACATATTAATAATATGCGTGCAAATTGATGTCATGAAAACGATTATTGTTGTAAACATATACTCTAGCTGTACTAGAACAGCGTACCATAGACAAGGTTAGTAGAGTAAAGTAAAGTAGGATAGGGTACGTTAGTAGAGTAAAATAGAACAGAATAAGTTAGGTTCTAGCTGTACTAGAACAGCGTACCATAGACAAGGTTAGTAGAGTAAAGTAAAGTAGGATAGGGTACGTTAGTAGAGTAAAATAGAACAGAATAAGTTAGGTTAGATTAGTGAAATAAGGATAGGTTAGATTATGATAGATAAGGTTAATGCTTATATGTTGTATTTACGTACCTTAATGTAGTTTTCGCAGTGGAAGGAGTTTCTATAGCACTTGTAATGGTTTCACACTAGTAGTGTTACACTAGTAAACATAAAAGCACATTCCTTACACTGCGGAAATAAACCCTGACAGCGGAATGAATATCTATGGAGTTCTCTTTCATATATATATACTCACACATTGAAACCGTTTATGAGACTTGTAAGACTTGTAATGATTTATAACTAGTAATTTTACACTTGTAAACATGAAATACAACTTTCCTACACTGTGCACAAATATTCCATCGGTGGAATTGAATATCTATTGAATATCGGTGGAATAATACAGTTCTCTTCAATATGTACTTACTATTTTAACACGTAGACTGCCATATGTATGGAATTTCATACACATGGCTCTCTCGAACGGCGTCACGTGTATTGTTTTTCATACACTAATTCGTGACGGGTAGAAATAGCCTTGTTGCTGACGTCCCAATTAAATCCCAATCAATCAATCAATCAACCATACACAAACAATATATTTTATTTCTGTTGTGTTTGTTTTATAGGTGTGTATACAATTACATGCACATGGCTTTGAAGTCAAAATTTAAGGTCCATGCTGCATGTATGCAAAACCATACAAAGAGAAAAGCATAAATCTATGTGCCTAAAATAAAGGTGAAATCAAACTTTTACTGTTGAAGTGTTGCTGGTAGTGATGAAGGTTAATATATATATGATGGCAGTCAAGATATTTTAACCATAAAATTACCCCATTTTATGACGGTATATTGTAAATCTGTACCAAACAACTTTCTGGGACCGGTTTCTCAAAACTAAAATGATAAACTGTAGCAAAAATTCTTTCACAATATTGTGCTGTCATAGAGTTCACATATCTGTACAAAATTTCAGATCTCGATAGTTTGAATTGCATATAATTTAACTTTCAAGATTTTAAATTAACCAATATCCTTGATTGCCACGTACGATATCCTTGATTTTCAACATACCATTACTTCAAAGCCAAGTAAATGAAATCTTGAAAACAGCATGTGTTAAGTGTGTAATTCTCTTCGATTATTTCACTTGACGTTCTAATTAGTAATCGTTATCTAGAAAAGAAATTACATTAAACTATTATAAAGTCCAACAGTGAAGGTGGAAAAAAGAATATAATACAATATTTGAAGGTCACTGTTTAAGTTAGAATGTACTCTTTTTATTTTAGTGACGCTCCGCCACTGTTTTGATTGATGATGATTAATGGGTTGTTATAAATACTATAAAACTTTCTGTCTCGGTACATTAACTATGCAGTGTCTGACGTCATTAACGATCCATTAATTACTCTAATCGAATTGGGCTGAGAAGTTTTCTTTTCGTTTTTTTTTTTTTCATAAATAATTTAGCAGGAATACGGTCGTTGATGCGGAGAGTTAAGTTCTATTTAATATTAATTAACACAATGTTTGAGGAATACTGCTCACGGGTTGATAACATTTAAGAACTTTTCCAGAGTTATTATATAATGAAAATGGTGTACAATCTTGTTATCTGCAAAAGCAATTAGGCTTCTAATTCACACTATTTGAAGTAGGTTCTATTCGTCTATGTTAGTCCGGCTGTCTGTCTGTCTACCTTTTATTTCTAGAACAGTTTGTCCGTTATTTGTTGAATGGTTATGTTTGTCTATCTGCCTGTCTGTTTGCTTGCCTGCCTCCTATTTATAGAGCGATCTCACTGTTATTTATAGAACAGTCTGTCTGTTATTTGTAAAATGGTTATGTTAATCTATCTGCCTGTCTACCTGTTGATTATAGAACGTTCTGTCTGTTATTTATAGAACGTTCACTCTGTTATTTATAAAACAGTTACATTCTTTTACAAAAAAAATCATAAAATAAAAATGGATGGAAAATAAATAAATAAAATAAAATGAATAAAATGATGATAGTGATACTGATGATGTGTTTCTGTATGATGTTCACTTTCCTTAAGACTATGGTTGCGTGAATGTGTCACTGATTGATGACCGCGAACCCCCGGGCCCAGACGAGTAAGCTGTCAACATTCACTGACCCATCCACTACACCAATCATCTCCGGAAAATAGAACTCAAATTGTCCCAAAATGTGAAGATTTCTAAGCCTCCTTCATTCTCACTCGCAGTCCAGTATCCCGATCCGCAGTTCATCGTCTGCATCCCATCGCGAGATAGGTTGCAAACCACAATCCGACAAAACAAGACACTGACCCAAGAGTGAAACTGACGGTGAATGCTTCGAAAATCTAAATGTTTGTATTTACTAACCCAGATAAAAAAATCTCAAATCGAATCTAAATCGCGCAACGGGATGGAATTTCGTAAAAAAAAACTGAATGCCAAAAAATGAATTTTGTTGATCTTATTTACGAAGTGAAATTTCCTGGCAGGTCTGTGAATCCAACCCTGGTCACACTAAGTGAAATCAATTCTGTACGTTTTCAAGACGCTATAATTTACTTTCGTTACACTGTTCACGTACTGCTTTCAAAACTCGACATTCTAAGTACTAACAATACCACTGAAGTTAATTTACTGCATGGTTCTAAATAATTAGCTTTGCACTGGATAAGAAAAGATTGTGTTTCGACTCGTATATTTTTTATTTACACTAGTTTTCTGTAAGACAAGAAACAAGCCAAATGAATAAGAAAACAAAAGTCGCAATGGTTAGAAATGCGAATGGAAACTTTTCATAGCTGAATGGGTAAGTTTATCTACAAATGAAATCGAATTACATTTTCTCTTCACATCTCGTGAGCAATTTCTACATGTATTTAGTTTCATCGATCGTAAGACAATTTGTGTATTAGAATATTTACTACAATAGTCACATAAGCCTTATTCTACACATATACTACTCATCAGGGCAGTGTGCTATATACTTTATTTTCTTCGTATTTTCTCTTTAATCAAAGTTGCGCAAGTGGGGCCAGCACAGAGGATTTATACCAGTAGGGTGACCTCTCTTTGCATCAGCTCAGGCCTATCCACTTTTATTTTCACAACAAAACATTTCTACTGAGATAATACATTCACTTAATAAATTCACATGGAAAGAAAAGTATACTTAACCTAAGTTCCTAACCTAACTATCTAAACTAGCTTAACCTAAGACATATAAAAATCACTTTCATCAAACATATTCATAATCTATAGCACACACAGCCTATTACTGAGGACGTATTGGACGCTTACCATTCAGCTTTAAATGTTCTATAATGTTTAAAAAAATCCTAAAATATGTTCTTAAAATTTTGAACTTCTGTTTTTCTTAGTGAAGGGAATTCAAAATACAGAGCGAATATTTCACTGCTGATGAACATCTCCCATTATCAATAGTCGTACTATTTCACCCGTTAACTCTCTGTTCAAAACGGCATGAATAGAAAGTAAAAGCGTCTAGTTTCAACGTAAACCATAGTAGAACGAAAAGAGCGACAAACGGTTCTTTTGAATTGATTCAATGTCCCAAGGAAAGATTCTATTTTCACCCTTAACTCTCTATTCAAATATCAAGTGGTCGAAGGAAACAATTTCCGATTTCAATGTTGATCATCATAGTTAGAAATATCGTAAGAGATATCTATACTTTTGTACAATCGATTCAGGGTCTAAAGAAAGAATACTATCTTACCACATTTGTCTACTAAAACTAAAATTTGGTAGAAATTTACTACTCTTTCCGATTTGAATCTTAATCTCCATATAGAGAAACACAAAGAAATAGCCAGTTACAGCGTTTTGCTATGGATTCAGCGTCCGAGAAGATCTTCTGTCTTTGATTTTAATCCTCTGTTCCAACCCTAAGTTATCGAGAAGGGACGGATCCAGGAGGGGGTGATCGGGGCAATAGCTCCCCACCAGAAGTGGAAGCTTTCTTCTTTTATATATAAATAAAACCCATCTCAGAGTTTGGAGCTCTTAAAAGTAGCTCTAAGTAGCAGTATTACAACTCACCGCCCCTCTAGAAGTCCGTCCTGAATCCGCCCCTGTTATCGACCAACTATTTCCAGCCTGCTTCAGTATTGAATTTGCATAATTTGAAAGTATAAAGTAGCTTCATACCGTGAAATGAAACACACTTGTCTACATTCATCGTCAAACGAAAATAAAAATAATAAAGTTTTAATTTTCTCTGACAGTTTAAATTTGTTATTCCCAGTTAAGGCTGATTCACACGTAAGGTGCCATCCATACCGTTTACCTGGTATGCTCCATCTGTGCCAGAGCCGTGACCATTCATTCATGCCATGCTACTGCTACTGCTTTGTTCACCATTTCCCAAGATGGATTGGAACGAGGGTAAACTTCGTGACACTTCTAGTATTCCGAGGAAAACCGAAGCATCGCGACCGAGGTGCTTTCTCTTCAAGGCTTCCTTTCGCGGCACGTCATGAATGAACTTTAAAAAGACAACTTAATTAATTTTTAAAGTCAAAGTCTGAAAAGAAACTTCTTGAACGACGGCATGTGAACGGCACCCTGTAGGTTATTTAACATATAAGAGGAAAATTCGAAAAAAACAAAAAACGCTCTAATAAAGTTTAGAGAATTACAGAAGGTCCTAAAGTTTAAAATTCAGTCTGGATAAGGTGAACGGTATGGCCTCTAAGTAAGTGTATAAACGTCAGGAAGAACGAACCAGTACATGATCAAACAGACATAAATAACTCTATCGATTTAGGGGTTATGAAATGTAAAAAATCGTTCATATTTCAAACTCAATTTATTTTGACGAATTCCAGACTTTCTTGTCTCCTACCGGCGCTCATAGCAGCCTCGAGAGAACGTCTTAGAGGTTTATACTCCGTAACTTACAGCAACCGCGGAAGTAGGCGTTAAAGGAAATCTCCGTCGCTCATAGCAGCCTTGGGAGAAGGTCTTAGAGGATTATACTCCGTAGCTTACAGCAGCCCCGGAAGTAGGCATTAAAGGAAATCTCCGTAGCTCATAGCAGCCTCGGGAGAAGGTCTTAGAGGATTATACTCCGTAGCTTACAGCAGCCCCGGAAGTAGGCATTAAAGGAAATCTCCGTAGCTCATAGCAGCCTCGGGAGAAGGTCTTAGAGGATTATACTCCGTAGCTTACAGCAGCCCCGGAAGTAGGCATTAAAGGAAATCTCCGTAGCTCATAGCAGCCTCGGGAGAAGGTCTTAGAGGATTATACTCCGTAGCTCACAGCAACCGCGGAAGTAGGCATTAAAAGAAATCTCCGTCGCTCATAGCAGCCTCGGGAGAAGATCTTAGAGGATTATACTCCGTAGCTTACAGCAGTCCCGGAAGTGGGCATTAAAGGAAATCTCCGTCGCTCATAGCAGCCTCGGGACAAGGTCTTAGAGGATTATACTCCGTAGCTCACAGCAACCGCGGAAGTAGGCGTTAAAGGAAATCTCCGTCGCTCATAGCAGCCTCGGGAGAAGATCTTAGAGGATTATACTCCGTAGCTTACAGCAGTCCCGGAAGTGGGCATTAAAGGAAATCTCCGTCGCTCATAGCAGCCTCGGGAGAAGGTCTTAGAGGATTATACTCCGTAGCTCACAGCAACCGCGGAAGTAGGCATTAAAAGAAATCTCCGTCGCTCATAGCAGCCTCGGGAGAAGATCTTAGAGGATTATACTCCGTAGCTTACAGCAGTCCCGGAAGTAGGCATTAAAAGAAATCTCCGTCGCTCATAGCAGCCTCGGGAGAAGGTCTTAGAGGATTATACTCCGTAGCTCACAGCAACCGCGGAAGTAGGCGTTAAAGGAAATCTCCGTCGCTCATAGCAGCCTTGGGAGAAGGTCTTAGAGGATTATACTCCGTAGCTTACAGCAGCCCCGGAAGTAGGCATTAAAGGAAATCTCCGTAGCTCATAGCAGCCTCGGGGGAAGGTCTTAAAGGATTATACTCCGTAGCTCACAGCAGCCCCGGAAGTAGGCATTAAAAGAAATCTCCGTCGCTCATAGCAGCCTTGGGAGAAGGTCTTAGAAGTTATACTCCGTAGTTCACAGCAACCGCGGAAGTAGGCATTAAAGGAAATATCCGTCGTTCCTAGCAATTGTATTCTTTGAGCAAAGTGTGTGATCTTTTCTATAAATATGCACTAGCCAGCTAGGTTAAAAAGAAAAATAAAAGGAAATATATCTTGTTACAAATCAATGTATGTTGTTTACATTTTAATTTTAAAAAAAAACACCAAGACGTCGTACATATATTATTGTGTACTACAATGTGTAATTAAACAAAATATTTAATTAAATTTTAAAATGCGTATAAAACAAGCAATGTATGAAGTGGAGGCAGTTTAAATGTTCTTTAAAATTCATAATCCAATGAAAAATTTAAAATGCCTTAACTTCTACAATGCAAATAACCGGCTATAACTTCTAGAACTAGGAAGACTCAAAAAAAATGTGCAAAAATGTTAACGTAACAAAAAAAAGTCATATAAATACTACCAAATTCTCTTTCAAATATGGAAAGTTCTATTTTAACATCAAAACTCTGCGAGTCAAATCATTCATCATTAATTTTATCACTCCGTCATTCTGTCCATCAAAAATTCTGCTCATCATCATTACTAAAAATAAATAATTATACACTATCTTCTCTAAACTTTAAATCATACCAGCTCATACCATACTCTGTAATTATTCAATTATTAAAAATCAATTCATTAAATTGTTATTCTAAATTATTTCTGTATTATCAAATTTTATCTTTAAATTTCTACTCCCATGTTTCTAATTAATTCTAAGGTACGCTATCTACTCCCCCAAAACTTGCATTAATTTAAATTACTTCTTAAAAAACTGGGTAAAGGTTAAAACCATTCAACCTGTATAAAAATTGTTTGGGGTTCGCAAACAAACAAAAGGCCTCCGTTCAACATGCCTCCAAAAGTTTTTAACTGCTTTTTACATCACAAAACTAATCACATTTAAAATGAATTACAAACGTATTTTTAAAATTTTAGCAATATGTTACGATAGAAACAGAAGCAAGGTTAGTCATAATGACAACTACTTTTTAAGGATCACAAAGTTTATAATAAGAAAGTATAAAATAAACGAGATTTTGCATTATGTCAATTTAGATTATTCATTGTGGCTCAATAAGATAGACCTAATATAATGTTAGAATCAGGACTAAAACCAATATAACAAAAGTATATTGTTATAAAAGGGGGCCAAAAATTAGAAAAAACAACTTTTTCTAGGGGCCCAAATACGCGTATTAATGCTTGCCTTCCCCCAGAAAAAAATCTAAGTTACAGCGCTGCTAATTCGAAATCATGAGAAAATTGCTTGTTTAGCAGAGTATTTAATCTATTATCCTAATTCTCTACGGGATATAGCGCTTTTCATAACAGTTCCACTTGCTTACTGGGACTGTAGAATTTTCTAGCCACCACTTCTAACGGAAGAAAAACTAACACACATTCAAACGGGAAGTCTTATGTCATCATTATTTTCGTAGTCTGTAACGAAGTTCAAATCCTGTATATTAAGCCAAAGAACTGAAAAAATTGCATTCACTTATGGAAGCTGAAGGGAAAATTCTCCCAGAAGGATTTATTACTGCTTCCTCGACGTCTATCATAAGAACTTAGTAACCCCATAGATGAGGATATTTTGTACCACATACAAAAAAAGTATGTTAAACATACGAATGTAAATGTTTCTGTGCAATGTTTTCCCTTCAGTATTTATCCATTTCCCTTCCTGCACAAAACTGCATGCCGACTACAAATATTGATATTAGAATGATGATACCAAAACCGGTACTTACAAGTAACACTTCCTAAGTGTAACACTCAGATTTTGATAAAATTTCGCAGGTAGATACTACACATGAAATAAAGAAACATGTGTGTGTTTTTTTTATTTTCTGCGGAATAGCAGTCTTAGGGGGCAAAAGCCCCCACCCAACATTTTGAAAGTTGACGCCCGAAAGGCAAAAAGAAGTGGACCGAAGTGAACGAAATTGTGCAGAGATATTGTAGACGCAAAATGAGGGAATACGTGTTTCGTATTTTCATAGAAAAAGCGGTCAGGTGGGACACGGATCCCTCCAAACCTTTTCAGTACTATTGGATGAACGATTGTGTGAGCTGAATGACACTTACACACAAGTTCAACCCACTGTTTCTCACTGCCTTCTAGGCATTCTGCAAAATGAAACTATTCTAGACTTCTTAACGAAATCCTTAGATTCCATCTCCCCCCTCTGCTCTAAAACTGAAAGATCACACAAACAGTGCCAGCTATTGAACCTGTACGGAAGTGGGAATTCTTATCTCGCTTTCAACTCATGACATTTTATTGCATCTAGGGATGCACGCGAGACGAGACGAGACGAGAAATACAAAAGTCTCGTCTCGTCTCGCAGCCTCAGATGTTGGTCTCGTCTCGCGTCTCGTCTCGTCTCGCAAATGTGAAGTCTCGTCTCGCGTCTCGCATAAAATCTTGAGCCTCATCTCGCGTCTCGCGCGAGACTTTCTCGCATGGTCTCGCAGTCTCGCATATATTCTGGGTCACAATTTTGCAATGTGTTATTCTATGGCTGTTAATGAATGATGTGATATTCTGTCCGAAGGCAAGTATTTGATCTAAAAGTTCCTTGGCAAGGTGAATCCATGGTGGTTTGCCATTGCTTTCCATGGGATGAATGTTTATAACATCCTAAGGAGACGGAACCTAGAGTTAACCCTGGAATCCGAACTTGTGTCCCCTCCGCTCCAAATTAAAAGAAAAGTTGTGCTGGAATTTGATTGCTGGACCATTACTTTTAGTCAAATTAATAGCAAAATTTACAGCAAAACCAGCATAAATCGTTGCTGGATCCAACATTGTTTTCCAGCTTAGAGGTCTCCAGCAATATTTGGCTCTTCTAAAATATCGTCGCCACAATCAACATTTACACGTTGTGTTCGTTTCCTTGAAGGGTGATTTTCCATTGTAAAGATGTTTTTATACCAGCAAAAGCATTTGTAGACAACAAAAGAACTCTTCATGACACAATACGACCCAATTCTTTCGGTTCGTTCGCGCTTGTAGCAATGTTGCATTATCGCATTTTATCAATTTTCCCTTTCAACTTATATACTGTTGCCAGATCTAGAAAATAAAATTACTGACAGATATAGGACCATTCCTACCATCTCCCACCAAACCTATAGGGCCATCCTACCAAACCAGTGTTTGAATTAAACTTCTGAACTAGAGGGGGATGTTTTTGACAAATATATAGAAAGAAAATACTTATTCCATGTAAAAATATCATGTTATTTCTGCGAGCCGGGCCGGGGATAAACTTTGACGAGAGGGGATTTCCCCGCCATCCCCCAACATTAATCGCTAGTAGTAATGTGAAAAAGAGAGAAACAACAGAAATATCACATTTCGCAGCAATAGGGAGTCTTATTCGCTTTTCAGACCAAAACCGAAGTTCATGTATTTGTGCGCGCCCGCGTGTATGTGTTTGTGTCGCAAAATAAAGTCCTAAATTGATGCTGTAAAAAATTTTCAATTTACAAAGCTTTTGTTTTTCAGAAACTAAAGAAGGCTTTAATTCTGAAAATCAACCTTGAATAATAATAAATCTCATAAAATGTCAATTGCCCCAATCACTTTTTTGTTTCTGGAGGCATTAACGCTCAACTTAGAAAACTCAATAAATGTAAAATCACTAAATATACCATTAAATGTAATTCATAAATGTTGCGAGACTGCGAGAAGTCTCGCGAGACTTAACGGAGTCTCGTCTAGCGTCTCGTGTCGCATGGTTTAGTCTCGTCTCGCGTCTCGCATAAAATTCTCAGTCTCGTCTCGCAAATGCGAGACGAGACGAGACTTCTCGCGTCTCGCGTGCATCCCTAATTGCATCTGACACTTGTACGGAATCGGGAAAGATTTTGATATATACGTACATGGGAATATGCGTAAGTGGAAGGACACCATGTGTTATTTCCAAGGTTAATTGAATGTTGCTCTGAATGCTCATTGTTATCGTTCCACTTTACCCTCACTGCGGCTACGGTATGCTGGCCACTGTTTGCGGCATGTCAAATCGTCTCTCCGTCTCATTCATGGCTTATTCACCTCTACTTCCATACTCTGCAGGTATGTCGTGTATTTTGATTCACCCTGTATTTCTCTGGAACGGTGCGTTATCACGTATATGTTGATATAGACTTTTTTGTTGCCTGTCCGCTGAACTACTTGCTGATGTATTCTGTATTTCTTCCAAACATGTTCTTTTGGGGGCACTGTCCCCCGGAGCTCTGGAATGGCCCCTCGGGAGAGACCAAAATAATACATCTATAACATAATAATAAATAGAATAGTGCCGTGTGTAAATAATGTGCCAATCCGAATACTAAGTGTGACCCCTCCGGACATGGGCGCCCGAAGGGGAAGGCAGGGTGGGGCCTGGGCCCCCTCCTGGCTCACTTAAATGTATACATAATATAGCAAACCACGTATATTAAATACCAGAAATACCAGAGGTAATATATAGCAATCATGGAAATGGGCACCTCCCTAGAAATTTTTCTTGAAGCGCTCCTGCTATTGGAACATTTTTTTTTTTTTTTCTGAAAGAAACACTGGATGTATGGATAAATCTTTACGTGGAATTCTGAATGTACTGTGTAGAATTCAGAATATTGTCCTTTATTTAATGTTAAATTATAGACATTTTCCAGTTGTTGAGATAGCAATTAAGTTTTCAGAGAAAGCATTGAATACCACCGAGTACAAATTTTGACAAAGATGTTTGAAAATGTAACAGATTTTAAGTGAGAAATTCGCAATTCTGCTGACGACAGTTTATGAAAAATGAAAGTGTTTTCAAAGTTTTTTTATGTTTTTTTCTTTTTAAAAGAGAGAAAAAGGAAAGCATTAGAACTACTAAAGAACATGATAATGACGGAAATTCTTAAAACGAAAATTGATCTTTCGACGAGAACAAAGCAAGAGCTGTCAAAAGTCGAACACCACCATCTGTCTTCACTTTCTTTTTGAATAGTTCACAGGAACAAAAAGTACCATCTATTTTCTCTCTTATCATTTTTTGTATTTTTTTTTTTTAATCTATCATTTTTGAATAAAGCATTCACTTATAGGCAGATAAATTTTAGATGCCTTTAAAGAATTGATGGTATCAATACTTTGACTTTTATGTAAGCTGAAAGAATTTTTTTTTTTTTTTCGTTTCAAAGGAAAAGTACTTGTTGTTATGGGTAATTGACTGGTATTACATGCATTTTAATTTCCAAATATTTTACTCCATGAAAAGTAATTAATAGAGCAATCCACTTTATGCTTTATTTTATTGTTTAATTATGCATTATTATTATTATTATTATTATTATTATTATTATTATTATTATTATTTTGCAAATTATGCTTTATTATGCTTTATTGTTAATTTCAATCATTGTTTTACATTAATCGTGTATAATGTATAATATTTTCTATACATTATACACGATTAACGTATTTATTAATATTTATTGCAACCGGTTTCTTTTATATTTAATGAACTCTCTACTTAATGCACTGGAAAGAGAGATGCTTTACTCGAGTCAGTTTTTTTCTGTCACTTGTGTGGACCTTAGAGGTGCATATATACAGAAAGTGAAAGTGAAAGGTGTCACCAAAAAGTACAGAAAGTGCTCAAGTTCAATAAGTACACATAACAATATAGTGTGGAGTTCTTGTATACTATTCATTGTTGGCGGAAAGCTTTCTTCTTCTTTTGCTTTTTGATTTTCTCCACATCAAAGGATTACACCGAAAAGTTTACAGAAATAAAAATAAGCTTTCCATTGTTGCATTGTTATGTTGTCAATGATTTTGCATTGTAAAATCAGGGTCTATTTGTTTCAAAAGATATTAATACGGTATGTTGAACTTGCAGTTAAATAGAATTTTCCTAAGTATTTTAAATTATACTCTATGCTTTATTTTCTAAAATTATGCTTTATTATGCTTTTAAAATTAGTTTCTTCTGGATCCTTAGACAACCACAACTATGTTCAAGGTAGCAATCATATTTGTTAATTACTGTTATACTTTTTACGGTTTTGGATTGCTCTAGTAATCAAATACAGTAAAGGCAATCTATTACGAAACATTGTGGTTTCCTTGAAAGCTTTTTGTCCATTTTATCCCTACCGGAGAGAGTTTAGCTCAATTTCCGAAGTGTGTGAATTGCTTCTGTCATTGTGCTAGGTCTGTGATCGCCAAACCGTGGATCGCGAGCTACTAGTATCTTGCGGGGACATTTTTGGTAGATCTCATTAACGCTCCGACTGGTTAACCTTGATTCCTCCATTGAGCGGACGCTAACGACAGAGGGCGCTGACGACAACAAATGCTTGTTTCTCCCGCGCAACTGCTATTGTCAGCCTCATCTCACAGTTAATTGTATACGCCTAGGGTTGTGCAAGTTATGTTTTTCGTGTGTATATTAGACATTTGCTAAACGTTATATTTTTCGTGTGTATATTAGACATTTGCTAAACGTTATGTTTTTCATGTGTATATTAGACATTTGCTAAACGTTATGTTTTTCGTGTGTATATTAGACATTTGCTAAACGTTATGTTTTTCGTGTGTATATTAGACATTTGCTAAACGTTATGTTTTCATGTGTTTATTAGACATTTGCTAAACGTTGTTTTTCGTGTGTATATTAGACATTTGCTAACTTGGATAGTTTGATTTCGTATGTACTAGAAATGTAAGTTTATAGGCAATAAAAAATATAAGATTTTTTTTTTAAAGATGGTAGTTCCTTTGGTTGGTAACTCATAGTAGGACTTAAAAACGGTACGCTAGCTCAGAAGCTTCAGAGGTTTGGCGACCACTGGGCTAGGTAGTACATGTGGTAACCAGGCGTAAGATGAGGTAGACAAGGCTTGAACTCGAGCTTGTCCCTAATTTAGAAAGCTCTCAAATTTGATTGAACTAGACCGAGTTTTGTTCAAACTGTTTGATGACATACTGGGTGAGTAGAAGTGAACTTGTAAAAAACTCATATTTGCTAGCCGAGTTCCCTCAACCAGTAGGTGTAACTTTAAAACGTCTCCTATTTACCACCCAATAGTCGAGTATCATTATCCTTTTGGAAGTGTTTTGTACACTGACTGTACAAAATTTATTACATGAATCCCCCCCTTAATTCCATCTAGAAGTTATCAGATTTCTTCCGCATCTCAAGATGTCCCCCAAGGGTTTGAAATAGCTTTTAAACTATATTTATTACTGGATGATGTTATATAGTGGATTGCATATCTTGAAATGTTGATAAGTTATTTTTCATTTTGTTTTGTACTCCACGTAACTCCATTAAGTACCCGTCTTGGAAGACTCTCCTTATCAGCAGAATGTTGTCTTTCATGTCCCTTGAAGGATACGAAAGGTTTCATGTTTCTATCTGCCTTGGTTTCTTCAGGAGATGGACCTTAGTGTTATGCGTGGAATGTACTTCTACCCTGCTTTACGGATGGCCGCCATGTTGCATAGAGACACACTAGCGACATGTAGTCTTCAAAATTTTTCTCTACACGTGATTATCTTTCAAACGAGATACCACACGGTGGGGGTTGCTATTTAAAATTTTGTAGTTACCCCCTATAAGCCTTTGAGTGCACCTCATGGGAGATTCTTCATATCAGCATAATGTTGTCTTTTATGTCCCTTGAAGGTTACAAAACGTTTCATGTTTTTATTTGCCTTGGTTTCTTCATTCGTGGAATGCACTGTATATACCAGTAGCATTCAAAATTTCAATCTCCTTGCGCAACCATTAAAAATTGTTGTAAAAATTCAAACTTTTACTAGTGTATCTATTTTTAGTGACGCAATAAATGTTAGGGGTGCCGCAAGTGAAATTCGAAAAAAAAATCCCATTTTTGAACTACCCTACTGCATAAGCACACACGCGTAGCGGGTATTCTGTAGGACGTGGCGCGGAGCTCCGGATGACTCTGTGACACGCCTACGTGTGTTTTGTTCATCTTCATCAATTTCAGGAAATGAAATTGTGGTAACTTTCAAAGTTACTTAGTTAGCAACCCTCACTTCTGGAATTCAATAGGGACTTCAAATACTATGATTGGAGTAACCAACACAATTATAGCTCGCCTCTGGAGTATGGGATCTCTACTTCGATTCCCGGCTAAGTAAGTTTGTGGTGGACAACATCATTTTCTCGGGGTACTTCCGTTTCTTCCCACTTTCTCAATCCGCCAACTCTTCCACCATTATTCACTTACTTTAATCATCGTCTACCTTAGTATAAAAGACCTAATCATCGGACGTTAAACTCAAAGATTTCATTTCAAAGGTTTTCAATATAACACACCTAAATCACTTTCAATAATTGATAAGGTCAAGGCAATATTTTGGCACGATTGTTTTGTCATTGTAACATCATAATAAAGTTTTATTGTAATACAGGGTGTTTCAAAACAACACCGACAACGTGTAGGAGGTGATTCCTGTCACCAAGATAAGACAAAAAGTATAGACCAACCTGGGTGCAGAAATTTTTCTTTCGGAGCTATGGCTGCGATGAAACCGCGATGAAAACATGAAAAAATGAACTTTAAAGGTCTGTAGCTCCAAAACTATGGAAACTGCCGTAGTCGGGTCAAAACTTTACTTAGGAAATAATATGTGCGCTATCCAAAAATACATGTTTCAGAATACTAAGGTACTCATGCAACAATTTTAACACATGGAGTTCGGCTACAGGCATATAATTTGAAGTACTTACCAATTACCTGTATAAAAATTGCCTGTATTACCTGTATAACTCCGAAAGGAAGCATTTTTGCACCCAGGTTGATCTATAATTTTTGGTCTTATCTTGGTGCCAGGAATCCTCTCCCAAACGTTGTCGCTGTTGTTTTGAAACACTCTGTATAGTTACATAATCATTATGTTACACTTCTTTATTGTGTCCAAGTATCCAATTCAGACTGTTTTGTTTCAAATGTTCGTTTTGTTTTAGTGTGAAGTTACGAAATTATTTCAAAATAAGCTTTTGCTTCATTTTTTTAAGAAGTCCCATATTTAGTTGTTGAATCTATGGTCATGTTGGCCATTATATACGTAACATTTTCTTTTCCATCGCGATGTTTTTACTTACACAGTAGCTCAAAAGTTTTAGCTAAAAAAAAAAAAAAAAAAAAACTTAAAATACATTAGCGCCATATGAGCGTGGTAGTAAGTCAGCCCACGATGTATCTGAGTCTACTATATGAACTTGTCATAACTTGTTATTCAAGTTTTAAAATGCACTTGGCTAAACCCATGTAGTGTTCGTTGCAATATTCAGTACATTCTCTCTCTCTCTCTCTCTTTTTTTTTGGTTTGTTTTGTTTTGTTTTGTTTACAACACGACTGACATTATAGCAGTTTAATTTTACAGTGTCCAATTTCATCAATATTAGCAGTTAGTTCGGTTTAGAGGAAATGTGCGAACCTAAATTTGCATTTTTTTACATTTACTTTTGAGGTTTCGAAGCTCTTGCTATTTTTGATAGCAAAAGGAGAAATCAAATATAGGGTCCACACTTTTTTGTTTTTTATATTTCTCTAATATAGAAAATCTGACAGACTGGCTGATGAATGCCTACGCTGAATTACTTGTGCTAGTCTCTCTATATGAAAGAACAA
This sequence comes from Thermobia domestica, assembly GCF_964235325.1. Classification (NCBI taxonomy): domain Eukaryota; kingdom Metazoa; phylum Arthropoda; class Insecta; order Zygentoma; family Lepismatidae; genus Thermobia; species Thermobia domestica. Next base: position 36,639,003 of record NC_137471.1, read on the forward strand.
ATCCTGTCTGACTGTCTGAATGAATGACTGATCAATCCAAACACCGAACTATAAAGGTAACCAAGAAAGTTCTGTCACTTTTTGTGGAGATCTGTATTCCATTCGCCCTCACACCTTGAGTTGAATACGAATGGAGATAATGCAAAGGTCAGTTGTTGGTTTGGGTATATCCAACATACTACCTGGCTGTGGCAGTTCAGTTACAAAGTGAACTTGCATAAGGACAAAGTGAACAAGGGACCTCCACAGAGCGTCATATGTGCGAGTATGCCTTACAGGTTTAAACTGGGGTCAAACGCCACTGCTGCGGTGCGGGAGATATGACCGACCTTTGGTGAGAGTGTCGTGACTACGCGGACACTGCAGCGGTTTAACAGGTTTAAGAACGGTGACGAAACGCTCGAAAACGCACCACGTGCCGGAAAACCAACACATATTTAAAATGAAGATCTTCAGGCAGCATTTGAGGCGAACAGCGGCTAGACATGTGAGGAACTGGGACTACAATTCAGTATGACTGTAGAAACCATTCAGCAGCACCTCCATCAACTTGGAAAGCACTGCAAGTTGGGTCGATAGGTCCTACATGATTTGACTCTGGGCCAGAAGGCAACGCGTGCAAACATCTGTTGTTTCTTTGCTGTCTCGTCTCAGGAAGGAGCCATTTCTGGGCAGGGTATTGACATGTGATGAGAAGTGAGTCCTGTACGAATCTCCACTTCGCCGTCATCATTGGTTAGCATCCCATGAACCGGTTCCAAAACAACCGAAACCAGCACTGCACCAGAAGAAGGTCTTCCTGTATGTTTAGTGGACTGCTCGCGGCATCGTGCATCGGAAAATGCTACCAGCTAGTTAGAGCATCAATGCAACTGTGTACTGTCAGCGGTCAAGCCGTGTTCAAGAAAAACTCAAAACTGTGGAGCCAGCACTTCTGACTCGCAAAGGGACTCCTCCTGTTACTGGACAACGCTAAGCCCCACGTGCATAGTATGGCGCGGGACACGATTCTATGCCTTGAATGGGAAAAACTATTGCATCCGCCATATTCCTCGTTCATTGCAAAGTTCGATTAACACCTGATCCATTCCTTAGACAATCACCCTAGAGGACACGAGTTCAAATCCCTTGAAATCTATAAGATATTGGGCGAATATTGCATAACAAAACTAGTACATTGTGTATAGTTAGGAGAGATCAAGGATGGAAATGAGAGGGGATGCAAACGAATGGCGTCCCCTTAGTAAAAAATCAAGAAAGAAAAAAATCCAACGCAGAAGATCGTAAGGATGCAGGTTCTCAACAAAATGGTCAAGATCACAAACAGGTTGATTGTAAGTCACGATGTTAGTCTGAATACTCTTAAAGATGAAATAGTTGTACGAACTGTCGATTAGCAGGAGTACTCTGTATCTGCCTTCGCAAAAATTGTAGTGCTTAGGGTAATGTAAAACATGCAAAAGTTAATTGTATGCTCCTATGTCTATTATTGCAAACTAAAACCCAATGGTTGCGCTAAGTTCAGGCAACACGTTACGGAATGAGGCCCAATGGTTATATTTTAGTGACATTTATTTACCAGTGTTGTAAGAAAGGGATTTTTTCGGGGTTTAACCTTTACCCTTTGAAAGAAGATAACATCCAAAAATAAGCATTTACCATACTATGATAGATATACAAATAATTGAAATTTACGAACTTGGAACCCATCTCAACGAAATTCTGCGTAAGCCATAATTTATTACAAACGTCATAATAGTAAGACATATTTAACTCAAGGGGCGTAGTTTTCCAGTCTCACATTATCTATTTATGGCCGCCCCCTAGTTGCGGAATTTCATTTCCCTGGGAGAGATTAAATAATAGATATAATCTGTTACAATGTGTAGATCAAATGAAATAAAATTAGACCTTTCAGATTTACCCCCCACGGTTATGCCGGCTAGGCTAAAGGAGCAGGCCCGTATCCAGGGGGCCTAGGGGGCCGTCCCCCTACAATTTTACTGCCCCCCCTAAAATTTTCACGGTAGGCTTGCAAATGAACTATAATATGGTGATGAACTGTTACATTTTTGGATCGCCCCCCTAACTTCCACCGGGACCCCCTACAGTTTCGGGCTGGCTACAGGCCTGTAAAGGAGACGGTGATGATAAGAAATGAATGGAATGGTGGAATGGAAAGTGAAAGTAAACATGAGAACACCGAGAAAACTCATGAACACGGTGTTTGTCCATCACAAAGCTCACTTGGCGCTAGTTAGGATCAAACCAAGGACTCCATGCATCAGAAGTGATCGGTCTATCACTGAGCCACCGTGGCCCTCAACATATATAGGTTAATAAATAGAGAGATAAAAAAATGTATAGCTTTCTATGTAAATAAAATAAAATAAAATAACCTATTCCAGGCAGCAGAATAGAAACTATCATCAACATTATATTGCAACCGACGATACACTTTGTATAGGCATAAAATTAGTTTTTGTCGATTTTCTCATAAATGGTGCATGAGACTATACCCTAAAAGCAAGGGCGCCCGTCAGGGGGGCAAGGTGGGGCGCTCGCCCCCCTAGAGGAAATTGTACTTCGGAATATCGAAAACCCAATAGAATTTTTAGAATAGTTATATCAAAATTTGAAACTATGTTTGAAATGTCGCTTATACTTGCCCCCCCCCTTGGAAACCACAACATGGGCGCCCTTGCCTAAAAGCAATCTCATCGTACTCTGCTTAGCGTAGTCTATCGATATATTGATGTCTCATCTTTTGGCAATATGATAGCTAAACAAAAATTTAATTTTAAGAGCCCTCACTACTTCTCGAGCATGTCAGATTTCAGTGTTCTGGGAGCGGGGAGAAGGGTAGTGTAGGTGTGGCCATTCGTCTGTCAGTCGAACTCGTCCTGTAGTGTTTCCACTTTGCATTAAATATCGTTATCGGTACTTAAACATTTTCCTCTTGTTTTGTCATTTGTTAGGAAAATTCTACCACATTCTCATATACGTGACGTATTCACACAAAAGATAATACAAATTTCATACTGTTCTTCTTGCAGAATTCGTACAGAACGTTAACTTTCTTGTTGAATTATTTTTTTCCTTTAGACAATTCTTTCATATCAGATATGGTAACCTTGAAATTCCGCCCAAAATAGTTCTCATCAATAAAACGTGTAAATTTCGGTTATAAGCTTTCTTTAAAACTTTTCAATGCTTGAAAACATAGTGAACCTTCTGACATCCCTACAGACACTGATCTCAGCATAAACGATGAATCCTATACTTCTGGGACAGTTTACTGCAATACTTCCGCGATGCTTGAATGGCAATGAAGTTGCATTGTAGTCGACTTCGAAACTACCCTGTACTCTGCAACAGCGCTAGAGATATGAATAAGCGACATACCACACACACACACAAATACACACACACACTCACAACGTGTGAACACAGGTTCTTCTTAAAAACGCGCGCGCAGACTTTTGATACCTGCCGGACAGATAGTAAAATTATTCCCGCACTCCACAGTCCATTGACACGGTTTCCAGCTGTGGAGGAGACCTTTCAGTTTGTCAAAAAGATGAAGGGACTTAGTAATGAGAACTGCTGTGTTGCGTTTCCTGAAGATTTGTATTTAGTCTCCCATTGTAAGAAAGCATATGCCCTATGCAATTTCAGAAACGTATATCACAATACTTCACACGCAAAAAATGCTAATACAGTGGCGTCACTAAAATATTTTTATTGGGGGGCTGAAGATCTTTAGGGGGGCATATTGCCCAACAACCCAAAAACTCCGTTTAGTATTTTAGAATCATCTTCCATCAATGACACAATGAAATTCGCTTTTGGGCGAGGGAATGGGGAGGAGGAGAATATTGTTGCTGGTCTACGCTTTCATATTTTTGTTATCATAGTCATGTTTATTTGTTTCACTTTTATCGTTGCGGAAATGCACATTCTTGTACTTCATCGATTCATTCAGTTCTTAAAAATACTTCATGAAAAACTTCTTTCTCAGCAATCTTACTTCTGACCTGCCTGAAATAGTAATACAATAAGATAAAAATAGGCAATAATAAGCAGTGGTGCCCACCCCCCCTCATGTCCATGACGCACCCCCCCTCAATTGTCCATCCGTAGGTGTTCTTCCATGAAAAAAAAATATTTTCGATTAATTTTTACACCTCCTCAAACATAGTTATATAGATTTTTAACCCCCCCCAAATATTTCAATGACGCAGTTTGCGTCATAGCCCCCCCTTGTGGGCACCCCTGATAATAAGTAACATATAAAATTTCTTAAAAGTTATCCATCTAAAATTTACCGCATGAGATAGTTTATAGTTGAGACATCACCTTGCGGAAACTAAGAAGTAAAGGAATGAGAAGTTCAGTTCACATAGTATTTCCAAGTGAGAAATACGATAGAAAAGCATAATAACGTCCAGTGGCGTATTTACGATTTTGTTTCGGAAGGGGCTTTCCTAACTTTCGGGTGGGGGAGTTTGCCTGGAAATGTGAAAATTCTGCAAGATATTGCAGTTATTTTATTATAGTAAGATTTCGTGGGGGGGGGGGAGGTTAAGCCCGGAAGTCCCCCTAAATACACCACTGATTACGTTATAATCATAATAGCTATTGCTTTTCTCAGCTAAATCTAACACATCAACAAGTATCTGTAGTCGCTCGCCGAAGCCTGAACTTCACATTGAGAACTCTATAAAGAACGCGTTGCTGTTTGTTGAAGCTAAAAGAAGACAACCCAATATATCATGAGTCTACTGATGGCGTGTTAGAATCTTACTTTTGAAATAAATTTCTCAGTATATAACGTATTTTCAGTGTGAGATTTGGGAGGGGAGCTTGGAAGAAATTTCCGGGCTTTAACCCCCCAAATAAGACCTAGTGACGCCACTGTACATATAGTCGTCTTCTAAAAATCAAAACAAAATTAGGTAAGTAAATATGTATATTTTTAAATAAAGTGCTTATATACTGAACTTGCATACAATAAAAAGTCTCATATCACAGAAACAGACACTTTGTATTGGGTCCATTATTTCCCTTAAATGACTACATAGTAAACAACAAGATGAAAAAAAAAGACACATGCTCAAATTGGTTATATTTACATATTATCCATTCACTGAATAACTTACGTTTCGATTCTGTTTCTTTTCCCATCCCCTCTCTCTTTTGCAGGTACCGTAAGACAAGGTTATTTTGCACACGATTTAAGGAATTTTAAAGAAAATCTCATGTAACTTAGAAACGTAATGATTTAGAACACTGTATTTTAAACATATTATAGCTAGATATGTGTGGAAAACATTCGTATAAGTTCATTAGTAAACATTCAGTATAACCATAGTTACTGAAATATAAACTTTGGTGAAAAGTAACCCCATAGTTGGGGTCACTTTCCACAACATACAAAAAAGTACGTTAACATACGAATATAACGTTTCTGTGCAATGTTTTCCCTTCAGAATTTATACATTTTACTTTCTACACAAAAATGCATACAGTTTACAAATATTGATATTAGAACGAGGGTACTGTATCGATACTAAGTATGAATTACCAATATTTGTGAAGAAAATTATGTATTTTCTGGTACAGGCACAGGGACTACATTCTAATAGTTCAGCATATGTCCCACATAAATGCCAACCCAGGAACAGAAAAAAATCCCCGTGAACTGATTTGCCTGGGTTATTCCTTATACCCAAGAATATAGTCTCAACCGTAATTAGTGGAAGATTTACGGAGTTTGAGACTTTCAGGCTGAAGTCCACCCAAATTGCATGATTTCTTTTTCAAAAAATCTAATGCTAATCATCAAGCCGTTGACAACCCTAAACTCGGGCCGAGCAGCTATGAACATGTTTGGCCGACGCTCTATGAGTTTTAACAATTTTTGGCTCAAGCCCGAATACTTGTTCCTCCGGAACTCAAACCCAGAACCTCGTGACCGATGTCCTTGCCTCCTGAAGATTCCTCGAAGACCGAGATCGATAGTCAACTAGTTTTAAGTATTTCAGTCCAAACCGCCGACCTTTCATGCTTATACACAGTGTCACCATGAACTAACTTCATACTTCCCCCAAAATCGAACTTCTGCAATTCAAAGTGTAGATTTCAGAAATCTGCAAAAAGGAACTTTTGTTACATACATATATGTATGATAACAGTGGTGCGTAGCAGAAATATTATGAATAAATCATGAATTACGTGAAGTTGAAGTGCTGTTTATGATTCTACATGGACCTTCAGCATTTGTGACTATCGACAATGTGCTACGCAGGGGCAGATCCAGGACGGACTTCTGGAAGGGAGGGGGCGGGGTAATACTGCTACTTAAAGGTACTTTTAAGAGCTCCAAACTCTGAAATCGGTTTTATTTACATATAAAATAAAAAAAGTTTCTTCCCCCTAGATCCACTCCTGGACGAGTTGTGAGTGAGCCAACACCTATTGGAGCACCTGCATGGTTACATGCTATTAGCGAAGAACACAATAACCAAGCAAATGATTGGTCCATGTAAAATAATAATAATAATAATAAAATCAGTGAAATTTTGTTTCCGAAAACCATTTTAAGTAAATGAACTTGAAATTTGTGCGTTTCGTAATCGTAATTTCCACCTCAGATTATTTCGGTTTAAGAAAACGGAGGAGTAGGGGGAGGCTCATTTTACTATTTCAGAGAGCCTTCTGATCAAAATAATGAAAAAAAGTCAAGAAAAAAATCTTTTATTCTTCATTTAATGAATGTAAACCACAAACATCATCAAATCATTGCACTTTTATCGTTTACAGTGTTGCTAACTGTGACATCAAAGTTAACGAAACTTCGCTAAATCTAAAAGGCAGCAGTTAATTCATGAAGCATTGGTCGAGAATGGTATTTGGTGTGTTTATTATTCATGTAAAGTTGAACCATCTGACAAAATTTCAGAATTTTAAAAGATGATGTTTTCGAGAAAATGACGCCCAAAAATGGCGATTTTTGAAAATTTTACAATTTCTCGAATTTTTTGCGACAAAACGGTTGCACACACAAGCGATACAATTTTTTTTTTCGGAAAGCGGGTAACCAGGTCTTACCAACCGCGAAAACAGAATTTTAAAATTCGAACCGGAAGTGCTCGAAAAAAATTCGCAAACTCCGACTTTCCATACAAATTGACGTTCATTTGTTAATTTATGTAGAAAAAGATACGCATGTGCAAACCAAACTATAATAAAATATAGTTTATTTATATCGCTATGTACATACCATAACAAGAATTATAACTCTACCTGTCTCCATAGCAGAATGGTGTGGCTCCAAAGTTGACCATTTTCCATGTCTTCTACAATTCATAAATTGTACTCCCCGTCTTTGATGGCCCATTACTTGGAGGAAATTTTTTTTTCGAGAAAACAAAAAAAATATGGGTCTCTTAAAAACATGTCTAGTTGCTATAAAAAATGTTTCAACAATATCTGAGATGGTGATGGTACAATTTTATATTTTTTTGCCTGAGTTGAAATGGAAGGCACCTTTAGGAATTTTGATATACAATACCCTCATTTGGACCACGGTGGCTCAGTGGTAGAGCGTTCACCTCTGGTGCTTGGGGTCCCGGGATCGATCCCAGCCCCCGCCAAGTGAACTTGTGGTGGACAAACACCGTGTGCGTTGGTTTTCTCGGGGTTCTCCCGTTTCCTCCCACTTTCTTCATTCCATCATTTCATTCATTACTCATTATCACCGTCTCCTTTAGCCTAACCGGCATAACCGTGGGACGTAAAACTCAAAGATTTCATTTTTTTCATTTGGAGTTTGGACCCCCCAAAATAAATTCCTACGTACGGTACGCTACTGATTGTGAATTATGCGACCACCCTCGCCTACTTTACAATTTGCTTTCAAGCTCTTTACTTCTTCTTTCGCATAGGCAAAGTATCAAAATACTTATAGTCTTTACTGATGAGTGATAAACATAACAGTGATATACTTGATAAAAGAAAGACATAATTTTTATGCTGAAGACGTCCAGTTGATAGAAAAGCCATCAACATTTAGGGTATTCGGTGCACTAAATTACAAATCAAAATCTTAAACTAACAACTTATCTAAAAATTTAATTAAAAATCTACCCAAGTAATGAATGAAAAATTAAGAAGAAAATTTTGTCAATAGTTTCAAAATTTACAAATGACATTTAACTTTGTCCGTTCCCTCCAGGCAGCTAAATTTTCGCCTCGATTTTTCTTCCTTCTTGCAGAAAGATAAAAGCCGCTCTTCTTCCTTTTCTGAGATGGCATTTTCCTAACGATTACTTTCTTCAAAGCTGCACAAACACAGTGCGGAAGCAAAACAAGAACACACTATGCGTTCGCCCTGGAATTCGGAGATTACAAACCTACCAACAGAGGAAAGGATTCCCGAACGCGACATAAGCAGCCGATTTCGAACGAAGTGAACTCGTATTTCGCGCCTCCAAGAAGTTGAGTGAGGCAGACTGCAAAGAATAGTATCACTCCGCGCTGACGTCAGAAAGTGGGCGGGTCTATGCTTGCAGCAAACGCCGCCTATGCTGGCTAGATTTTTTTTAACGTACCATTTTCTTTTTTACGTAATAGTTTTGCTAATATGCATTTAAAATAGATTTTGATTTCAGGAACGTTTAGCAAAAGGTACGATCTACAAATCCCTGTTTTTACTTTTTCTTTTACGCAACAATTTGTTTCTCTGTTGAAGAGTAATTGCTAGACAAGCTGTCAATTCGATATTTTATTAATACTTTTATTAATTAAAGTTATTTTACCATGCTTAATGGAGGAAAGAACTACAGACAACTGTTACATACAATACGTGCGTGAAGCTGGCCCATCCCAATTGAGCACATTTTTTAAAAATAGTACCAAAAAAATGTGCTAAAAATGTGCTTCACAAAATGCAAAATTTTAAAAAATGTGCTCTTCAAATTACCAAGAAATTAGAAGATTAATTTGGGCGGGGCTAGCTTCACGCTAGCCCCGCCCACCCAACGCAGAGCTCCCAAACTAGTGCCAAATAATAGTGCTAAAAATGTGCTCCCAGAAAAGCATCGAAACAAAAAATGTGCTCAATTATTTACAGCAAAAACAGGGTTACCAAGTTGGGGGCCAGCGTGAAGCTAGCCCATCCCACCCAACGCAGGGCCCCCAAACTAGTGCCAAATAATAGTGCTAAAAATGTGCTCCCAGAAAAGCATCGAAACAAAAAATGTGCTCAATTATTTACAGCAAAAACAGGGTTGCCAAGTTGGGGGCCAGCGTGAAGCTAGCCCATCCCACCCAACGCAGGGCCCCCAAACTAGTGCCAAATAATAGTGCTAAAAATGTGCTCCCAGAAAAGCATCGAAACAAAAAATGTGATCAATTATTTACAGCAAAAACAGGGTTGCCAAGTTGGGGGCCAGCGTGAAGCTAGCCCATCCCACCCAACGCAGGGCCCCCAAACTAGTGCCAAATAATAGTGCTAAAAATGTGCTCCCAGAAAAGCATCGAAACAAAAAATGTGCTCAATTATTTACCGCCAAAACAGGGTTGCCAAGTTGGGGGCCAGCGTGAAGCTAGCCCATCCCACCCAACGCAGGGCCCCCAAACTAGTGCCAAATAATAGTGCTAAAAATGTGCTCCCAGAAAAGCATCGAAACAAAAAATGTGCTCAATTATTTACAGCAAAAACAGGGTTGCCAAGTTGGGGGCCAGCGTGAAGCTAGCCCATCCCACCCAACGCAGGGCCCCCAAACTAGTGCCAAATAATAGTGCTAAAAATGTGCTCCCAGAAAACCATCGAAACAAAAAATGTGCTCAATTATTTACAGCAAAAACAGGGTTGCCAAGTTGGGGGCCAGCGTGAAGCTAGCCCATCCCACCCAACGCAGGGCCCCCAAACTAGTGCCAAATAATAGTGCTAAAAATGTGCTCCCAGAAAAGCATCGAAACAAAAAATGTGCTCAATTATTTACAGCAAAAACAGGGTTGCCAAGTTGGGGGCCACCGTGAAGCTAGCCCCGCCCACCCAACGGAGGGACCCCAAACTAGTGCCAAATAATAGTGCTAAAAATGTGCTCCCAGAAAAGCATCGAAACAAAAAATGTGCTCAATTATTTACCGCCAAAACAGGGTTGCCAAGTTGGGGGCCAGCGTGAAGCTAGCCCATCCCACCCAACGCAGGGCCCCCAAACTAGTGCCAAATAATAGTGCTAAAAATGTGCTCCCAGAAAAGCATCGAAACAAAAAATGTGCTCAATTATTTACCGCCAAAACAGGGTTGCCAAGTTGGGGGCCAGCGTGAAGCTAGCCCATCCCACCCAACGCAGGGCCCCCAAACTAGTGCCAAATAATAGTGCTAAAAATGTGCTCCCAGAAAAGCATCGAAACAAAAAATGTGATCAATTATTTACAGCAAAAACAGGGTTGCCAAGTTGGGGGCCAGCGTGAAGCTAGCCCATCCCACCCAACGCAGGGACCCCAAACTAGTGCCAAATAATAGTGCTAAAAATGTGCTCCCAGAAAAGCATCGAAACAAAAAATGTGCTCAATTATTTACCGCCAAAATAGGGTTGCCAAGTTGGGGGCCAGCGTGAAGCTAGCCCATCCCACCCAACGCAGGGCCCCCAAACTAGTGCCAAATAATAGTGCTAAAAATGTGATCCCAGAAAAGCATCGAAACAGAAAATGTGCTCAATTATTTACAGCAAAAACAGGGTTGCCAAGTTGGGGGCCAGCGTGAAGCTAGCCCATCCCACCCAACGCAGGGCACCCAAACTAGTGCCAAATAATAGTGCTAAAAATGTGCTCCCAGAAAAGCATCGAAACAAAAAATGTGCTTAATTATTTACCGCCAAAACAGGGTTGCCAAGTTGGGGGCCACCGTGAAGCTAGCCCATCCCACCCAACGGAGGGCCCCCAAACTAGTGCCAAATAATAGTGCTAAAAATGTGCTCCCAGAAAAGCATCGAAACAAAAAATGTGCTCAATTATTTACAGCAAAAACAGGGTTGCCAAGTTGGGGGCCACCGTGAAGCTAGCCCCGCCCACCCAACGGAGGGACCCCAAACTAGTGCCAAATAAAAGTGCTAAAAATGTGCTCCCAGAAAAGCATCGAAACAAAAAATGTGCTCAATTATTTACAGCAAAAACAGGGTTGCCAAGTTGGGGGCCACCGTGAAGCTAGCCCATCCCACCCAAAGGAGGGACCTCAAACTAGTGCCAAATAATAGTGCTAAAAATGTGATTCCAGAAAAGCATCGAAACAAAAAATGTGGTTAATTATTTACAGCAAAAACAGGGTTGCCAAGTTGGGGGCCAGCGTGAAGCTAGCCCATCCCACCCAACGCAGGGCCCCCAAACTAGTGCCAAATAATAGTGCTAAAAATGTGCTCCCAGAAAAGCATCGAAACAAAAAATGTGCTCAATTATTTACCGACAAAACAGGGTTGCCAAGTTGGGGTCCAGCGTGAAGCTAGCCCATCCCACCCAACGCAGGGCCCTCAAACTAGTGCCAAATAATAGTGCTAAAAATGTGCTCCCAGAAAAGCATCGAAACAAAAAATGTGCTCAATTATTTCCCTCCAAAACAGGGTTGCCAATTTGGGGGCCAGCGTGAAGCTAGCCCATCCCACCCAACGCAGGGCCCCCAAACTAGTGCCAAATAATAGTGCTAAAAATGTGCTCCCAGAAAAGCATCGAAACAAAAAATGTGATCAATTATTTACAGCAAAAACAGGGTTGCCAAGTTGGGGGCCAGCGTGAAGCTAGCCCATCCCACCCAACGCAGGGCCCCCAAACTAGTGCCAAATAATAGTGCTAAAAATGTGCTCCCAGAAAAGCGTCGAAACAAAAAATGTGCTCAATTATTTACAGCAAAAACAGGGTTGCCAAGTTGGGGGCCAGCGTGAAGCTAGCCCATCCCACCCAACGCAGGGCCCCCAAACTAGTGCCAAATAATAGTGCTAAAAATGTGCTCCCAGAAAAGCATCGAAACAAAAAATGTGCTCAATTATTTACAGCAAAAACAGGGTTGCCAAGTTGGGGGCCAGCGTGAAGCTAGCCCATCCCACCCAACGCAGGGCCCCCAAACTAGTGCCAAATAATAGTGCTAAAAATGTGCTCCCAGAAAAGCATCGAAACAAAAATGTGCTCAATTATTTACAGCAAAAACAGGGTTGCCAAGTTGGGGGCCAGCGTGAAGCTAGCCCATCCCACCCAACGCAGGGCCCCCAAACTAGTTCCAAATAATAGTGCTAAAAATGTGCTCCCAGAAAAGCATCGAAACAAAAAATGTGCTCAATTATTTACAGCAAAAACAGGGTTGCCAAGTTGGGGGCCACCGTGAAGCTAGCCCCGCCCACCCAACGGAGGGACCCCAAACTAGTGCCAAATAATAGTGCTAAAAATGTGCTCTCAGAAAAGCATCGAAACAAAAAATGTGCTCAATTATTTACAGCAAAAACAGGGTTGCCAAGTTGGGGGCCACCGTGAAGCTAGCCCCGCCCACCCAACGGAGGGACCCCAAACTAGTGCCAAATAAAAGTGCTAAAAATGTGCTCCCAGAAAAGCATCGAAACAAAAAATGTGCTCAATTATTTACCGCCAAAACAGGGTTGCCAAGTTGGGGGCCAGCGTGAAGCTAGCCCATCCCACCCAACGCAGGGCCCCCAAACTAGTGCCAAATAATAGTGCTAAAAATGTGCTCCCAGAAAAGCATCGAAACAAAAAATGTGATCAATTATTTACAGCAAAAACAGGGTTGCCAAGTTGGGGGCCAGCGTGAAGCTAGCCCATCCCACCCAACGCAGGGCCCCCAAACTAGTGCCAAATAATAGTGCTAAAAATGTGCTCCCAGAAAAGCGTCGAAACAAAAAATGTGCTCAATTATTTACCGCCAAAACAGGGTTGCCAAGTTGGGGGCCAGCGTGAAGCTAGCCCATCCCACCCAACGCAGGGCCCCCAAACTAGTGCCAAATAATAGTGCTAAAAATGTGCTCCCAGAAAAGCATCGAAACAAAAAATGTGCTCAATTATTTACAGCAAAAACAGGGTTGCCAAGTTGGGGGCCAGCGTGAAGCTAGCCCATCCCACCCAACGCAGGGCCCCCAAACTAGTGCCAAATAATAGTGCTAAAAATGTGCTCCCAGAAAAGCATCGAAACAAAAAATGTGCTCAATTATTTACAGCAAAAACAGGGTTGCCAAGTTGGGGGCCAGCGTGAAGCTAGCCCATCCCACCCAACGCAGGGCCCCCAAACTAGTTCCAAATAATAGTGCTAGAAATGTGCTCCCAGAAAAGCATCGAAACAAAAAATGTGCTCAATTATTTACAGCAAAAACAGGGTTGCCAAGTTGGGGGCCACCGTGAAGCTAGCCCCGCCCACCCAACGGAGGGACCCCAAACTAGTGCCAAATAATAGTGCTAAAAATGTGCTCTCAGAAAAGCATCGAAACAAAAAATGTGCTCAATTATTTACAGCAAAAACAGGGTTGCCAAGTTGGGGGCCACTGTGAAGCTAGCCCCGCCCACCCAACGGAGGGACCCCAAACTAGTGCCAAATAATAGTGCTAAAAATGTGCTCCCAGAAAAGCATCGAAACAAAAAATGTGCTCAATTATTTACAGCAAAAACAGGGTTGCCAAGTTGGGGGCCACCGTGAAGCTAGCCCCGCCCACCCAACGGAGGGACCCCAAACTAGTGCCAAATAATAGTGCTAAAAATGTGCTCCCAGAAAAGCATCGAAACAAAAAATGTGCTCAATTATTTACAGCAAAAACAGGGTTGCCAAGTTGGGGGCCACCGTGAAGCTAGCCCCGCCCACCCAACGGAGGGACCCCAAACTAGTGCCAAATAAAAGTGCTAAAAATGTGCTCCCAGAAAAGCATCGAAACAAAAAATGTGCTCAATTATTTACAGCAAAAACAGGGTTGCCAAGTTGGGGGCCACCGTGAAGCTAGCCCATCCCACCCAAAGGAGGGACCTCAAACTAGTGCCAAATAATAGTGCTAAAAATGTGATCCCAGAAAAGCATCGAAACAAAAAATGTGGTTAATTATTTACAGCAAAAACAGGGTTGCCAAGTTGGGGGCCAGCGTGAAGCTAGCCCATCCCACCCAACGCAGGGCCCCCAAACTAGTGCCAAATAATAGTGCTAAAAATGTGCTCCCAGAAAAGCATCGAAACAAAAAATGTGCTCAATTATTTACAGCAAAAACAGGGTTGCCAAGTTGGGGGCCAGCGTGAAGCTAGCCCATCCCACCCAACGCAAGGCCCCCAAACTAGTGCCAAATAATAGTGCTAAAAATGTGCTCCCAGAAAAGCAGCGAAACAAAAAATGTGCTCAATTATTTACAGCAAAAACAGGGTTGCCAAGTTGGGGGCCAGCGTGAAGCTAGCCCATCCCACCCAACGCAGGGACCCCAAACTAGTGTCAAATAATAGTGCTAAAAATGTGCTCCCAGAAAAGCATCGAAACAAAAAATGTGTTCAATTATTTACCGCAAAAACAGGGTTGCCAAGTTGGGGCCACCGTGAAGCTAGCCCCGCCCACCCAACGGAGGGACCCCAAACTAGTGCCAAATAAAAGTGCTAAAAATGTGCTCCCAGACAAGCATCAAAACAAAAAATGTGTTCAATTATTTAATGCCAAAACAGGGTTGCCAAGTTGGAGGCCAGCGTGAAGCTAGCCCCGCCCACCCAAAGGAGGGACCTCAAACTAGTGCCAAATAATAGTGCTAAAAATGTGCTCCCAGAAAAGCATCGAAACAAAAAATGTGCTTAATTATTTACAGCAAAAACAGGGTTGCCAAGTTGGGGGCCAGCGTGAAGCTAGCCCCGCCCACCCAAAGGAGGGACCTCAAACTAGTGCCAAATAATAGTGCTAAAAATGTGCTCCCAGAAAAGCATCGAAACAAAAAATGTGCTTAATTATTTACAGCAAAAACAGGGTTGCCAAGTTGGGGGCCAGCGTGAAGCTAGCCCCGCCCACCCAACGGAGGGACCCCAAACTAGTGCCAAATAAAAGTGCTAAAAATGTGCTCCCAGACAAGCATCAAAACAAAAAATGTGTTCAATTATTTAATGCCAAAACAGGGTTGCCAAGTTGGAGGCCAGCGTGAAGCTAGCCCCGCCCACCCAACGGAGGGACCCCAAACTAGTGCCAAATAATAGTGCTAAAAATGTGCTCCCAGAAAAGCATCGAAACAAAAAATGTGCTTAATTATTTAGAGCAAAAACAGGGTTGCCAAGTTGGAGGCCAGCGTGAAGCTAGCCCATCCCACCCAACGCAGGGCCCCCAAACTAGTGCCAAATAAAAGTGCTAAAAATGTGCTCCCAGAAAAGCATCGAAACAAAAAATGTGCTCAATTTTTTACCGTCAAAACGGGGTTGTCAATTTCGGGGCCAGCGTTAATTAGCCCCAGCCATCCAACGGAGGGACCCCAAACTAGTGGCAAATAATAGTGCTCCCAGAAAAGCATCAAAATAAAAAATGTGCTC
The DNA here is from genome assembly GCF_964235325.1 of Thermobia domestica. Lineage (NCBI taxonomy): Eukaryota > Metazoa > Arthropoda > Insecta > Zygentoma > Lepismatidae > Thermobia > Thermobia domestica. The sequence goes on from NC_137471.1 coordinate 36,654,537, forward strand.
AATTATTTACAGCAGGAATAGTGTTAGCAAGTTCTAGCCGATCCATCTAATACCAAATAGTAATGCTAAATTGACTCTCAAATTAGATATCAATTTTTCTACTAAATATATTGAGAGTGTATATTGGTATGTACATTTTGAACTCGAATGGTTTTTCATTGGTTGTTGGGAAATCTTCATGCAAAAAAATTTTTTTCTCTGAAATTAGTTTGGAGGGATATATTGGCAGTGCATAATAATTATTTTGAAGTTTTTTTTTCTTTCTTTTACCACGTCATTTCATGCTTACCACGTTTAACATAATGCATACATGCTACAGTGATAATTTGTTTATAATAACTAGTTAATGGTCATATCTGTAAGACGTTAAGTTAGTCATCTTTGCCACTGCATGTAGTACATCGTGTATTAAGAAATTCTTTAAATGAATATTCCTGAAAAGGTTGAACATTTACTTGTTGTAATTCTCAGCTTCATTGTTGAAAAAAAAAAAAAAACGCTTTCTCGTTCAATAATCCCTTCACAGCGGCTCACCCTCCACTTATCTTAGTGTTTCACTCGCCTCTGAGTTATTTTTTCTACTGTAGGCCCACTTACAATAATTCAGTTTATTGGAAGAAGAAACTTGAACCTCAAAGGTACTTCGTGAGTGACTTGCAAGTGTTCTAGACGGTTTTCATTGGTTGCTCTGTAATAATTTATCGTAAATTGGCATTGGCAGTAATGAAATTTATATTCTTTCCTGGAGAGCTTAACAATTTAATAAAATATAATCTTATATACCCTGAGAAATTTTTCATTATGATAAACAATACCGATACTACAGGTTAACCGGTTTAGGTTCGGTTTAAGGTTTAAACAAATCTGTCGGTTTGTTTCAGAAACCAAACCATATTTCGATTCGACTAGAAAACGGACATATGATTGAAACTTTTCCTGGATATTCTTAAATCTTTAGAAAAAAAAAAAAGAACTGAAAAATGTAATGATTTCGTTCAGGTTAAGTAACTTTGAATCTTTTGTTTCATTTTGGAAACGAAATTACGATTTCTCGGTTTTTTTAAAGAGTATTTTTGCTATAACATATATCAAGAAATAAAACCCTTTTTTCCGGTTTTCGGTTACCTCTTTGAAACAGGTTCATATTAGAAAAGTGCACTGTGGTTTACGATTCCAGGAACCAATGTCGGGACCATTTGGTTGTAGTGCGACATCTTCAAATCTGAATTTTAACTAGCTTAGAATTTGGTAAAATTTTTGACCATTTTTATCCAAACCAACTAAAATTTTGAACCATTCAAATAAACGAGGGAGGACCATTTCAAAATTTGGCCTTTTCGATACCTGTTGTAGGACATCTTCAAATTCCAATCTTAACCTCTTTGGTCCTGAGCATATTTTTGATGATAATTGCATGTATTACTGTATTTGCTCCCATCTATAGCTTTGGCTCGCATACATGTGATGGCAAGAAACGGGTGGCGGTGCTGTGAGTGTCGGGGTTCTATGTCCCCTGTAGGCGAAATTGGGACTCAGTGACTCAAAATTATCTCCTACTATGGTTATGTCTCCTACAGGAGACGTGGGGAACGAAGAGGTTAACTAGTTCAGAATTTAGTCCAATTTTTGTCCAGTTTTGTGTAACCAAGAAAAAAATATACCATTCAAATTAACCAAGGAGGGCAATTTCATAAATTGGCCACTTCGTTCAGCTGTAGCGCGGCATCTTCAATTTCGAATTTAAACTAGCTCAGAATTTTGCCTAGTTTTGTCCAACCAAGAAAAAATATCATACCACTGAAATTAACCGAGAAGGATCATTTCAAAATTTGGTCACTTCGATTACCTGTAGTGTGGCATCTTCAAATTCGAATTTTTCTAGCTCAGATTTGTGTCCAATTTCTGTCCACTTTTGTGCAACCAAGGAAAAGAATTGAACTATTCAAATAAATGAGAGATGGGCCATTTCAAAATTTGGTCACTTCCATCATCTGTAGTGTGACACATTCAAATTCGAATTTTAACTAGTTCAGAATTTTGTCCGTTTTTGTTCACTTTTGTCCAACCCCCCCCCCAAAAAATTCGTATCATTCAAATAAACGACGGAGAGCCATTTCAAAATCTGGCCACTTCGATCATCTGTAGTACATCTTCAAATTCAAAATTTAAGCTCATAATTTTGTCCGATTTTGGTACATTATTGAACCATCAAGAAAATGCTTTCTACCATTCAAATTAACAAAGAAGGACAATTATAAAATTTTGTGTACATTTTTGTACACCCGGAAGAAATTTTGTATATTCAAATTAACAAAGGAGAGATATATCAAAATTTGGCCACTTTGATCGCCTGTAGTGCGACATCTTCAAATTTGAATTTTAACTAGTTCAGAATTTAGTAGTCGAAGTGGCCCAAATTTTAAAATAGTACTCCTTTGATAATTTGAACGGTAGGTTAATTTCATGATGGTACAAAAATGTAGAAAAATTGAACAGAACTCTGAACTAGTTAAAAGTCGAATTTGAAAATGTCGTAAAACAGGTGATAGAAGTGGCCCAAACTTTGAAATTTCCTTCCCTCCTTTCTTAATTTGAATAGTACAAAATTGTTTCCTTGGTTGGACAAAAATGAGCAAAGACTGTACAAAATTCTGATCTAGTTAAAATTCAAATTTGAAGATGTCGCAGTACAACTAAATGGACTTCACAATGTCTTACAAAGTTCAAGGGTGTGGAATAATATCCACTTATATAAATCAATTCACCAATAATAAACACTTCTTAAAAAAAAAAAGAAGTATACATCGCACAGGGTGAGCCAAAAGTCTTAGGGTAGTCGAATTAATTCCAAAATATGCAACAGATAGGAATGAAATGTCACTAGTCATGTTACCTTCCAGCGGCCATTCTTATATCCGCGATCTTGGATTTAACTTCAAAATTTCAAATGGGAATGGATGTGTGTAGCACTGAATTTTCATCTTCCTTCACCTTCCTTCATCTAGTACCAGAATTTTCTCAGAAATTCAGATCTGTAATTGTTTTTTGACTAACTCTAACGGTTTTTACGATATTTAATGTTTGTTTCGTTTTCTCTCGTTTCAGGTTCACTAATTGAAGATTGTCCTCACCAAGTCAGAATGCATAAGGATTGTAAAGTTGCACCCGCACAAACTGCAATTATTTCAGCATCTTACTGAAGATGACACTGATCGTCAAGTACAATTTGCAGAGTGAGCCACGCAACAAATTCAAGAAACACCGGGTTTCGCACATCAGATAATTTTGTCTTAAAAACCTGTTTTGTACGTCAATGGCAAAGTTAATAAGGAAAACCATGAATATTCGTCCTATGTCAATACGCATTGGATTTATTCCAGCAAAATGGTAGTAACACCGAAGGCAATGGTATGGTGTGGAATTTGGGGAAAACGAAGGGTCCTTTTTCATTGATAGGACTAATGCAGATGGCTATCTGCTATTACTGCAAGAGGATTGCTTCCATCACAGTTATCCGAAGATGGTAATTTTCCCACATTCTTCCAACAAAATGGGGCTCCGCCTCGTTAGAATTTATCTGGATGAACAATTTCCGTCCAAATGGATTGGACGGAAGGGACTTGTTGAGTGGTCCCCACGATCACCTGATCTTGTCGCCTTTAAATTTTAATCTCTGAGGCCACGTAAATTCGACGGTTTACGTAGTGAAGATATGGGATGTTGATACCTGAAGAGCCGAATCCATAAAACCATATACTCTTTCCAGATTGAAGTGCTATTCAGAGTTCATACAGAGAGGGAGCACTGATTAATATTGACGATTGAACAGAATGGGCAGCATGTGAAACACATATTGTAACGACAAGTGATACGTGTTTCTCATAAATGTCTCAAAAACAATTAGAAATAGACAGTGGCGTATTCAGAGGGGCTTCCGGGCTTAATCCTCCCCAGAAATTGTATTTACTATATCAAAGTAAATTAAATATATTGCAGAATTTTCACATTTCCAGAAACAAAGTTAGCAGAGCCCCCTCGAAACAAAATCGTAAATACGCCACTGGAGATACTAAAAACAATATCTGAATTTCTGAGAAAATACTAGAGCTACATAATGTGTCTCACATACCCCTTCCCATTTGAAATTTTGAAGTTGAATCCAAGATGGCGGATATCAAGATGGCCACCAGAAACACGGTAAGGTCTACGACAATATCCTTTGTATATAAAATGCGTATCTGTTTCACCCCACTATGTTAAAATTTAAAAATTTACTCCACTGACTTAAGAATTTTGGCCCATCCTGTACAAGAATACATTCTAGATACAAATTGTTGCTAGCGTTCTTTCTAACGCAAACAGAATAGTCAAGTGGTTAGCGTTCTTCGTTAGCAATCGGGGGTCCATGGTCCCGAGGTCGGCGATACTGACCTGTTTCTCCCGGACTTCTCCGTTACAATAGGCGAAATCTTTAGCGGTACTAGAACTAAAGAACATTGCCGCCTTCCCTTGTGAACCTGGCCCCCCCACCTCTCGGTACAAACGATTTCAGCATATCAATAAAAAGTACTTCGTTTGTACCGGTTTGTACCGCAAATATTTTTGTTTGTACTATACTGCAGTATGAGAAATTAAGAAAACAAAGTGGGGGGCCAAGTTGACGCAGCCCCCCCACATTGTCCTAGGATCGATTTAATTGGCTCATTTGAAAGATTTTCGTTTGTACAGGATTGTACCGTAGTTTGTTTCGTTTGTACCGTTCTGAATTATGAAAAATTAACGAAACAAAATGGGGGCCCAGATCAAACAGGCCCCCAAATCACGACTTTATACACTGGGTACACATGAGTTTTGTATGCTATATGAAAGTACGTCGTTAGTACCGGATTGTACCACAAAGAGTTTTACTTTAGCCATAATAGATTATGAAAAATTAAGAAAACAAAATTGGGAGGCTGTGTGAACCTGGCCCCCCACCACGTCATGCAAACGATTTAGTTGGCTCATTTGAAAGATTTTCGTTTGTACCGTTTTGTACCGTAGTTTGTTTCGTTTGTACCGTTCCCGATTATGAAAAATTAACGAAACAAAATGGGGGCCCAGATCAAACAGGCCCCCAAATCACGACTTTATACACTGGGTACACATGATTTTTGTATGCGATATGAAAGTAAGTCGTTAGTACCGGATTGTACCACAAAGAGTTTTATTTTAGCCATAATAGATTATGAAAAATTAAGAAAACAAAATTGGGGGGCTGTGTGAACCTGGCCCCCCCCACCACGTCGTACAGACGATTTAGTTGGCTCATTTGAAAGATTTTCGTAGGTACCGGATTGTACCGTAGTTTGTTTCGTTTCTACCGTTCCCGATTATGAAAAATTAACGAAACAAAATGGGGGCCCAGATCAAACAGGCCCCCAAATTACGACTTAATACACCGAGTACAGATGATTTTTGTATATCACATAAAAGTACTTGGTTAGTTCCGGATTGTACCATAAAGAGTTTTATTTTAGCCATAATAGATTATGAAAAATTAAGAAAACAAAATTGGGGGACTGTGTGAACCTGGCCCCCCACCACGTTGTACAAACGATTTAGTTTGCTCATTTGAAAGATTTTCGTTTGTACCGGATTGTACCGTAGTTTGTTTCGTTTCTACCGTTCTGGATTATGAAAAATTAACGAAACAAAATGGGGGCCCAGATCAAACAGGCCCCCAAATCACGACTTTATACACTGGGTACACATGAGTTTTGTATGCTATATGAAAGTACGTCGTTAGTACCGGATTGTACCACAAAAAGTTTTATTTTAGCCATAATAGATTATGAAAAATTAAGAAAACAAAATTGGGAGGCTGTGTGAACTTGGCCCCCCACCACGTTGTACAAACGATTTAGTTTGCTCATTTGAAAGATTTTCGTTTGTACCGGATTGTACCGTAGTTTATTTCGTTTTTACCGCCGTAGATTATGTTAAATATGACTTTCGAGAAACTTGAATTTGTCATGGCAGGTCAACCTGGCCCGCACATGTTTGTTTTCTTTCAATTCGAATCAAAGCGTCACCAAAAATTTGTACCAGTATGTATCAATTTATAGCATCAAAGTTAGAATTTGTACCGCCATCAATTTCGAGAAATTTGAATTTTTGATGGCAGGTCAAACTGATCCAGAAAACATATATATTTTTCAATTCGAATGAAAACGGTACCAAAAATTTGTACCCAATATATGCCAATTTGTACCAGCAAAATAAGAATTTGAACTCTTACCAGGTTGTAGACGTTTGAATTTTTGTTGGTGGGTCAAGCTGGAACGCACTTTATTTTCTTTCTAATTCGAACCAAAAATTTGTACCCAATATATACCAATTTTTACCACCAAAATTAAGATTTCTACCCCCACAAATTCCGAGAATTATGAATTTTTAATGGCGCGTCAGGCTAGGCTGGAGAATTTATTTTCCTTTTCAATTCGAAGCAAAAAAATTACCAAAACTTGTATCCAATATGCACCAATCTGTACCACAAAAATTAGAAATTGTTCCCCGAATATTTTTTGAGAAAATTGAACTTTTGTTGGGAAGTCAATGTAGTCAATCTGGACAGCACAAGTCATTTTTCGTCTCAATTCCAACTAAACCGGTACCAAAATTTCTACAAAATATATACCAATTTGTAGCACCAAAATTAGAATCTGTACTACCACCAATTTCGACAAACATACATTTTATTGGCGGATTAAACTGACCCGCAGAACTTTTTTCCCTTCGAATTTGAATCGAAACGGCACCAAAAATTTGTAACCAATATGTACTAATTTGTATTACGAAAATTACAATTTGATCCCCCATGAATTTCGAGAAATTTTAATTTTTGATGGCGAGTCAAACAGGCCCACACAACATATTTTTCTGTTCAATTCGAATGAAAACAATATCAAAAATTTGTAAGAATTTTTACTCCCACCAATTTCTACAAATTTAAATTTTTGATGTGTCACGCTGGCCCGCACAACTTTGTTTTTCTTTCCAATTCCAATCAAAGCGTTACCAAAAATTTGTACGCAATTTGTACCACAAAATTTAGATTTGTACTCCCACCAATTTTGAGAATTGTGAATTTTTGATGGCGGATCGAAGTTACCCTCATGACTTATTTTTCTTTACAATTCGAATCAAAACGGGGCCAAAAATTTGTAGCAGATCTGTACCAATTCGTATCGCTAAAATTAGAATTGGAACCCGCATCAATATCTAGAAATTTTAATTTTTGATGGAGGGTCATGCTGGTTTGGGCAACTTATTTTTCTTTCAAGTTCGAATCAACACGGTATCAAAAAAATTGTAGCCAATATTTACGAATTTGCAGTATCAAAATTAGAATATATATCCCCACCAATTTCGAGAAATACAAATTTAATTATGCGGGTTTAACTGATCCGCACAACTTATTTGATTTTAATATTCGAATCAAAACTGTACCAAACACCTGTACCCTATATGTACCGATTTGTACCGCCAAACTTAAAATCTGTACCCTCACTAATTTCGAAAAAAAAAAAAAAGAAATTTTCACATATAACAGGTGAAGCAGAGCCGAAGAACTCTTTTCCCTTCCAATTCGAATCAAAATGGCAACAAATGTTGGTACCCAATATGTACCAATTTGTACGACGAAAATTAGAGTTATACTCCAACTAATTTCGAGAAATTTGAATTTTTGTGGTGGTAAAAGTTCTCCTCCACTGTTTTTTTCATTCTAGTTCGAATCAAAACGGTACCAAAAAGTTGTACCCTATATGTAGAAATTTGTATCAACAAAATTAGAATTTCTACCCCCACTAATTTCGAGAAATTAGAATTTTTGATGGCGGGCCAGGTTGATGACAAGGTGGCCCGGACAACACATTTTCATTAAAATTAGAATCAAAACGGTACCAAATATTTGTACCCAATATGTACCAATTTGTACCACCAAAATTAGAATTTGTACCTCCACCAATATCAAGAAATTTGAATTTATGTTGGCGGTTCAAGCTGGCCTGCACAAGTTGTTTATCTTTCTAATTCGAATCAGTACAGTATCAAAATTTTGTACTCAATATGTACCAATTTGTACCACCAAAATTAAATTTGTATCCCCAGTTATTTCGAGAAATTTGAATTTTTGGTGGCAACGTCAAGCTGGCCCCCACAACTTATTCTCTTTCCAATTCGGATCGAAATGGTATCGAAAATATGTACCTCATATGTACCAATTTGTACCACAAAAATTAGAATTTGTGCAACTACCAATTTTGAGAAATTTGAATTCTCAATACTCGATCCAACTTGACGTCGAAACCTGGCTCGCCCAACACATTTCTTTTATTAATTCCAATCAAAATGTTACCAAAAATTTGTGCCAAATAGATATATTAGTTTGCGCCATCTATAAACACCGAAGACAAAATTTTTTTAATATTTTTCTACGGTGTACCAAATGTTAGAAAGAATAAAGGAAAGCATTATCACAAAACTAGTTGTTCGATAGGCGGCAGATTAAATGGATAGCATTGGCATTTGTACAACTTGGTTGGGGGAGAGAGAGTCAAACATCTACATATGTTGATGACTCCAAAATATTTATGAGCGAGTGATTTTTTCCCCAACCATTTGTGAAAATGGACAATATTAATTTTTATTATAGAACTCATTCAGAGGATCAGTTCTGTGAAGTCATCTCTATTCACTAATATCTCCGTTTCGAAAACAGAGTCTAAGTTCTAATTTTGTTTATACAACTTTTTACAAATTCAGTTACCATCAATAATACACTCCAGAGTTAAAATGTTTAATGGAAATAGTAACAAATTAATTTGCGAAGTAGTGATGTCGAATTTTAAAAAAATGTGTTTCTCTGGTTTACCTTGAGATCAAATAGATAAACATATTTGAGTAAGCATTTCAGATTTATTGAATTGGTGCAGGTACAATGTAATATTTTTTTGTTACAAATTGTCTAAAAAAAATTGGACAATTTTCATATGAATTCTGAATAAGCCTTTGGCATGAAAGAGTTGACTTGGTGATAAATTTTCCGTTCGTTGAATAACAATTTCTTTATTCATACATGATTTTGCTCATGCAAATCATAAGCAAATTTTCCGTTCTGCTTTTATGAATTGCGGGGAAATTTGGTTGCACGTTCTCGTTCGAATCGAATACTATTTTGATTGAATACAAAAAAAAAGGGATTGCCATGCCCAGGAAGACTGCAATGAAAATTTAAATTTCTAGAAATTGGTAAGGTTGGAAATTCTAATTTTGAGAGTACAAACTGGTACTTACTTGGCACAAACTTTAGGTAACATTTTAATCCGAATTCGTAAACCAAATGTGTTGCGCGAGCCAAGTTTCGACGTTAAGTTGGCTCCAGCACTGAAAATTCAAATTTCTCCAAATCGGTAAGGGTACAAATTCTAATTTTAATGGTAGAGATTGATACATATCGAGTACACATTATTGGTACCGTTTTCATTCGAATTGCAAAGAAAAATAAGTTACGCGGGCCAGTTTCACCCGCCACCAAAAATTATAATTTCTCGAAATTAGTAGGGGTACAAATTCTAATTGCGTCGGTACAAATTGGTACATATTTTGTTCAAATTTTTGGTGAGGTTTTGAGTCGAATTTGAAACAAAAATAAGTTGGCCGACCAGTTTGACCTGCAATTAAATTCATATTTCTTGAAATTGGTTGCTGTACAAATTCTAGTTTTGGAGATACAAGTTGTTACATATTGGCTACAAGTTTTTGGTACAGTTTTGATTCGAATTTGGAAGAAAAAAGTTTTGTGCTCGCCAGATTGACCGCCTAACTAAAATTCAAATTTCTCGAAATTAGTGAAGGTACAAATTCTTATTTTGGTAGTTCAAATTGGTACATAATGGGTAAAAATTTTTGTAAGGTTTTAGATTCAAATTGGAAAGAAAGTGTTTGTGAGTCAATTTGAACCGCCATCAAGTTCCTCGAAATTGGTGGGGCTAGAAATTCTAATTTTTGTTGAAAAAGTTGTACATATCGGCTACAAATTCTAATTTTGGTGTTACAAATTGGTACACATTGGGTACAGAGTTCTGATACCGTTTTGATTTGAATTGGGAAGAAAAAGTGTGCAAGCTTACTTGACTCGCCATTAAAAATTCAATTCTTGCGAAATTGGTGAATGTGCAAATCATAGTTTTGGAGGTACAAATTGTTTACAAAGTTTTAGTACCGTTTTCATTCGAATTGAAATAAAATGTGTTGTGTAGACCAGTTGACGTCATATTGATCCTCCATTACATCCCAATTTTGTCGAAATAAGTAGTGTGTACAAATTCTAATTTTCGTGGTACAAGTGGGCGCATAGTGGGTACAATTTTCTGGTACCGTTGTGATTCGAATTTGAAAGGAAAATAAGTGGTGCAATCCAGATTGACCCGCCATGAAAATTAAAATTTCTCGAAATTGGTGGAAGTATAAGTTCTAACTTGGTGGTACAAATTGGTAAGTATGGGTATCAATTTATGGTGCCATTTTGATTCGAATTGGAAAGAAAAAGACTTGTGCGGCTTTGCTCCACCCGTTACCGGTATCAAAAATCAAATCTTTTTCGAAATTGATGAGGGTACAAACTTTAATTTTGGCGTTACAAATTTGTACATATCGGGTAAAAATATTTGATACCGTTTGGATGTGAATTTTAATGAAACACAAGTTGTGCGGGCCAGTTTAACCCACAAACCTAAATCTAGATCAAACAAAAATCATTGTCTTACATTCCGCTACTAACCAAGTACTTTCATATGACATACAAAAATCATGTGTACCCGGTGTATTAAGTCGTGGTTTGGGGGCCTGTTTGATCTGGGCCTCCATTTTGTTTCGTTAATTTTTCATAATCCAGAACGGTACAAACGAAACAGACTACGGTACAATCCGGTACAAACGAAAATCTTTCAAATGAGCCAACTAAATCGTTTGTACGACGTGGTGGGGGGGGGCAGGTTCACACAGCCCTCCCAATTTTGTTTTCTTAATTTTTCATAATCTGTTATGGTTAAACTAAAACTCATTGTGGTACAATCCGGTACTAACAAAGTACTTTCATATGACATACAAAAATCATGTGTACCCGATGTATTAGGTCGTGATTTGGGGGCCTGTTTGATCTGGGCCCCCATTTTGTTTCATTAATTTTTCATAATCCAGAACGGTACAAACGAAACAAACTACGGTACAATCCGGTACAAACGAAAATCTTTCAAATGAGCCAATTAAATCGATCCTAGGACAATGTGGGGGGGCTGCGTGAACTTGGCCCCCCCACTTTGTTTTCTTAATTTCTCATACTGCAGTACAGTACAAACAAAAATATTTGCGGTACAAACCGGTACAAACGAAGTACTTTTTATTGATATGCGGAAATCGTTTGTACCGAGAGGTTGGGGGCCAGGTTCACAAGGGTATTGCCGCCTCATCTTCACTTCCTCAAATATCATCATTTGCGCAGTGTTCTAGTATAAAATGGCCTCTGACCTATATACGTATACAAGGTCTGTATGATAAGTAATGAGACTCGCCGCGCCGCGGCGCGCGTGTCGCTGGAGCGGGTTTGTCGGTGATGGAGGATGTAGGGGGGGGTCCGAGCAAAGCAACGCACCGCGCGTCAGTTGGCTCCGAGCCTTAGTGGAGCGCGGACAAGCCTTGGACAAAGCCCTTGTGAACATTCTTGTCACGGCGGAAAATCAACAAACATGGAGGGTTCCATCGAACAGCGTTATGCGATCAAATTTTGCGTTCGCCTGGGGAAAACGGCTACTCAGACGCTTTCTCTCATCACGGAGGCCTACAAAGAGGAATCCCTATCCAAAGCCCAGGTGTTTCGTTGGCACAGTGCGTTCCGGAACGGCCGGGAAAGCGTTGAGGATCTGGAGAGGGCTGGACGCCCGACAACAGTGACTACGGACGAAACTGTGGCAAAAGTGAGGGATCTCCTGAACTCAGACCGTCGATTATCGTTGAGATTGATTGCTGATGAACTCGATATGAACCACACAACAGTGCACAAGATTGTGACGGAACAATTGGGAATGAGAAAAATCTGTGCGAAACTGGTGCCGCGAGTGTTGACTGACGAACAAAAGCAACGACGTGTTGATTGTTGTCAGGAACTGTTGAACCTCATGAACAGTGACCCTAACTTTGAAGATGACGTCATAACAGGTGACGAGTCGTGGGTGTTCCAGTACGACCCTGAAACGAAACGTCAAAGCGCGGAGTGGCACACTCCTGCGTCCCCGCGCCCCAAGAAGGCCAGAATGTCGAAGTCAAAGGTGAAAACAATGTTGATTGTTTTTTTTGACAATGTGGGGGTGGTCCACAAGGAGTTTGTACCCCAAGGACAAGCCGTCAACGCCGCCTTCTACAAACAAGTCCTTGAGAGACTGCACAGGAGCGTCAAGCGGAAAAGACCGGCGATCGCTAGCCGGTGGAAGTTGCATCACGACAATGCCCCTGCCCATACCGCCTTCTTAGTGACCTCCTTTTTGACCCGGATTGGGGTGGAAGTCCTTCCACAACCACCCTACAGCCCAGATGTGAGCCCGGCCGACTTCTTCCTCTTCCCGAAGCTGAAGCCACGCTTGAAAGGAACCCGTTTTGCAGACGTCACAGCCATCCAAGCAGCCGTGACCACATTTCTAAGGGACATGCCGGCTGCTGACTTCCAGGGGGCGTTTGCAGCGTGGAAACATCGATTGCAGAAGTGCATCGACGCAAGAGGAGAGTACTTCGAAAGCTTTTAAGTCCCTGTACAGATCAGATCAATAAAACAATGTTTCCAGACCTGGTCTCATTACTTATCATACAAACCCTGTATTAGCTCAATTAAAGCATTACATTTAAATATTAGTATTTTAGCTCTAAGTTAGGTAGGTGAGGCTATTTGGTCTAGGAATTAATTCGTGCGGGTGAACAAGAGAGGGCGCAACGAACGGAGCGTCCCACAGTTCCGTGTATCCACACATGTGTTGCAAACCCCTGTCATCGCGTATCGTTCGTAGTATAGGGCAGTGGATTAAAGCGTCAACAACACCAGTTTGTAGTTAAGTGAACATGGCGCAATTTGTGCCTGATAAAGTGTTTTTGCGGGGTGTCCTGCTGCATTACTTTAACATGCAGAAAAGTGCGACTGAAAGTCATCGTATTTTGGTGGAAGTGTATGGTGACCATGCTCTAGCTGAGCGAACGTGTCAGAAGTGGTTTGCACGGTTTAGAAGTGGTGATTTCGGCTTGGCAGACCAAGAGCGAGCTGGACAGCCAAAAAAATTTCAAGACGAAGAATTGACAGCATTGCTCGAGCAGGATTCGTGTCAAACGCAGGAACAACTTGCAGCAGCATTAGGCGTTGATCAAACAACAGTCTCCAAACGCTTGAAAGCCATGGGAATGATTCAAAAGATGTCACATTGGGTTCCACATGAATTAAAAGACAGAGACGTTGAAAGACGAAAAACCATTTGCGAATTGCTGCTTCAACGACAGAGCAGAAAGGGGTTTCTGCATCGAATTATTACGGGTGATGAGAAGTGGATCCATTACGAGAACCCTAAACGAAAAAAGGCCTGGGTGAAACCAGGTGAACCAGGTCCATCACAACCAAAACGAGATATTCACTGTGCAAAGGTTATGCTGTGCATATGGTGGGATATGAAAGGTGTGGTGTACTATGAGCTGCTGCAACCGGGTGAAACTATGAATGGAGAACGTTATCGACGACAATTAATGCGTTTGAAGCAAGCTCTGGCCAGAACACGACCAGAATGGGAGAACAGACATGATAAACTTATTGTTCAACATGATAACGCTCGCCCACATGTCGCAAAACCGGTCAAAACCTATTTAGAAAATGTCGGATGGGAAGTTTTACCCCACCCGCCGTATTCACCAGACGTTGCTCCTTCGGACTACTACTTGTTCGATTGCATGAACAACGATTTGATTGGACAGCGGTTTACTTCTTCAGAAGGTATCGAAACATGGGTCTCTGACTGGATCGCTTCCAAGGATGACAACTTCTTTCGCCACGGAATCCGTACATTGCCTGACAGATGGGCGAAAGTGGTGCCTAGCGATGGACAATACTTTTCTTAAGGTATTTATGTATTTTGTGTTTGTACTACAGCTTCAATGTGTGCGTACCAACCGCACGAATTAATTCCTAGACCAAATATTACACACTGACCCACAATTTGACGACCCTTTTTATACGGTAAATAACTGAGCACATTTTTTGTTTTCAGGCTTTTCTGGAAGCACATTTTTTAGTACTTTTATTTGGAACTAGTTTGGGGTCCCTTCGTTGGGTGGGATGGACTAGCTTCACGCTGGCCCCGAACTTGGCAACCCTGTTTTGGCGGTAAATAATTGAGCACATTTTTTGTTTCGATGCTTTTCTGGGAGCACAGTTTTAGCACTATTATTTGGCTCTAGTTTGGGGGCCCTGCGTTGGGTGGGATGGGCTAGCTTCACGCTGGCCCCCAACTTGGCAACCCTGTTTTTGCTGTAAATAATTGAGCACATTTTCTGTTTTGATGCTTTTCTGGGAGCACATTTTTAGCACTATTATTTGGCACTAGTTTGGGGGCCCTGCGTTGGGTGGGATGGGCTAGCTTCACGCTGGCCCCCAAATTGACAACCCTGTTTTGGCAGTAAATAATTGAGCACATTTTTTGTTTCGATGCTTTTCTGGGAGCACATTTTTAGCACTATTATTTGGCACTAGTTTGGGGGCCCTCCGTTGGGTGGGATGGGCTAGCTTCACGGTGGCCCCCAACTTGGCAACCCTGTTTTGGCGGTAAATAATTGAGCACATTTTTTGTTTCGATGCTTTTCTGGGAGCACATTTTTAGCACTTTTATTTGGCACTAGTTTGGGGTCCCTCCGTTGGGTGGGCGGGGCTAGCTTCACGGTTGCCCCCAATTTGGCAACCCTGTTTTTGCTGTAAATAATTGAGCACATTTTTTGTTTCGATGGTTTTCTGGGAGCACATTTTTAGCACTATTATTTGGCACTAGTTTGGGGGCCCTGCGTTGGGTGGGATGGGCTAGCTTCACGCTGGCCCCCAACTTGTCAACCCTGTTTTTGCTCTAAATAATTGAGCACATTTTTTGTTTCGATGCTTTTCTGGGAGCACATTTTTAGCACGATTATTTTACACTAGTTTGGGGGCCCTGCGTTGGGTGGGATGGGCTAGCTTCACGCTGGCCCCCAACTTGGCAACCCTGTTTTTGCTGTAAATAATTGAGCACATTTTTTGTTTCGATGCTTTTCTGGGGGCACAGTTTTAGCACTATTATTTGGCACTAGTTTGGGGGCCCTGCGTTGGGTGGGATGGGCTAGCTTCACGCTGGCCCCCAACTTGGCAACCCTGTTTTGGCAGTAAATAATTGAGCACATTTTCTGTTTCGATGCTTTTCTGGGAGCACAGTTTTAGCACTATTATTTGGCGCTAGTTTGGGGGCCCTGCGTTGGGTGGGATGGGCTAGCTTCACGCTGGCCCCCAACTTGGCAACCCTGTTTTGGCGGTAAATAATTAAGCACATTTTTTGTTTCGATGCTTTTCTGGGAGCACATTTTTAGCACTATTATTTGGCACTAGTTTGGGGTCTCTCCGTTGGGTGGGATGGACTACCTTCACGCTGGCCCCCAACTTGGCAACCCTGTTTTTGCTGTAAATAATTAAGCACATTTTTTGTTTCGATGCTTTTCTGGGAGCACATTTTTAGCACTATTATTTGGCACTAGTTTGGGGTCTCTCCGTTGGGTGGGATGGGCTAGCTTCAAGGTGGCCCCCAACTTGGCAACCCTGTTTTTGCTGTAAATAATTGAGCACATTTTTTGTTTCGATGCTTTTCTGGGAGCACATTTTTAGCACTATTATTTGGCACTAGTTTGGAGGCCCTGCCTTGGGTGGGATGGGCTACCTTCACGCTGGCTCCCAACTTGGCAACCCTGTTTTTGCTGTAAATAATTGAGCACATTTTTTGTTTCGATGCTTTTCTGGGAGCACATTTTTAGCACTATTATTTGGCACTACTTTGGGGGCCTTGCGTTGGGTGGGATGGGCTAGCTTCACGCTGGCCCCCAAGTTGGCAACCCTGTTTTTGCTGTAAACAATTGAGCACATTTTTTGTTTCGCTGCTTTTCTGGGAGCACATTTTTAGCACTATTATTTGGCACTAGTTTGGGGGCCCTGCGTTGGGTGGGATGGGCTACCTTCACGGTGGCTCCCAACTTAGCAACCCTGTTTTTGCTGTAAATAATTAAGCACATTTTTTGTTTCGATGCTTTTCTGGGAGCACATTTTTAGCACTATGATTTGGCACTAGTTTGGGGGCCCTGCGTTGGGTGGGATGGGCTAGCTTCACGCTGGCCCCCAACTTGGCAACCCTGTTTTGGCGGTAAATAATTGAGCACATTTTTTGTTTCGACGCTTTTCTGGGAGCACATTTTTAGCACTATTATTTGGCACTAGTTTGGGGGCCCTGCGTTGGGTGGGATGGGCTAGCTTCACGCTGGCCCCCAACTTGGCAACCCTGTTTTGGCGGTAAATAATTGAGCACATTTTTTGTTTCGATGCTTTTCTGGGAGCACATTTTTAGCACTATTATTTGGCACTAGTTTGGGGGCCCTGCGTTGGGTGGGATGGGCTAGCTTCACGCTGGCCCCCAACTTGGCAACCCTGTTTTGGCGGTAAATAATTGAGCACATTTTTTGTTTCGATGCTTTTCTGGGAGCACATTTTTAGCACTATTATTTGGCACTAGTTTGGGGTGTCTCCGTTGGGTGGGATGGGCTAGCTTCAAGGTGGCCCCCAACTTGGCAACCCTGTTTTGGCGGTAAATAATTGAGCACATTTTTTGTTTTGATGCTTTTCTGGGAGCACATTTTTAGCACTATTATTTGGCACTAGTTTGGGGGCCCTGCGTTTTTTTGGGATGGACTACCTTCACGCTGGCCCCCAACTTGGCAACCCGGTTTTTGCTGTAAATAATTAAGCACATTTTTTGTTTCGATGCTTTTCTGGGAGCACATTTTTAGCACTATTATTTGGCACTAGTTTGGGGGCCCTGCGTTGGGTGGGATGGGCTAGCTTCACGCTGGCCCCCAACTTGGCAACCCTGTTTTTGCTGTAAATAATTAATCACATTTTTTGTTTCGATGCTTTTCTGGGAGCACATTTTTAGCACTATTATTTGGCACTAGTTTGGGGGCCCTGCGTTGGGTGGGATGGGCTAGCTTCACGCTGGCCCCCAACTTGGCAACCCTGTTTTTGCTGTAAATAATTGAGCACATTTTTTGTTTCGATGCTTTTCTGGGAGCACATTTTTAGCACTATTATTTGGCACTAGTTTGGGGGCCCTGCGTTGGGTGGGATGGGCTAGCTTCACGCTGGCCCCCAACTTGGCAACCCTGTTTTTGCTGTAAATAATTGAGCACATTTTTTGTTTCGCTGCTTTTCTGGGAGCACATTTTTAGCACTATTATTTGGCACTAGTTTGGGGGCCCTGCGTTGGGTGGGATGGGCTAGCTTCACGCTGGCCCCCAACTTGGCAACCCTGTTTTGGCGGTAAATAATTGAGCACATTTTTTGTTTCGATGCTTTTCTGGGAGCACATTTTTAGCACTATTATTTGGCACTAGTTTGGGGACCCTGCGTTGGGTGGGATGGGCTAGCTTCACGCTGGCCCCCAACTTGGCAACCCTGTTTTGGCGGTAAATAATTGAGCACATTTTTTGTTTCGATGCTTTTCTGGGAGCACATTTTTAGCACTATTATTTGGCACTAGTTTGGGGGCCCTGCGTTGGGTGGGCGGGGCTAGCGTGAAGCTAGCCCCGCCCAAATTAATGTTCTAATTTCTTGGTAATTTGAAGAGCACATTTTTTAAAATTTTGCATTTTGTGAAGCACATTTTTAGCACATTTTTTTGGTACTATTTTTAAAAAATGTGCTCAATTGGGATGGGCCAGCTTCACGCACGTACATACAATTTAATCTATCTAACAATAAAAAGAGCACAACGATATCTCACATGATAAGAGAATTAGAGCGAAAATAGATTACCATGGATTTAAATGGCAATAGCGAACTTGGGCAGAATGCAATAACTCCTCTTAAGGATTTCATTATAATTGTCAGTTAAATCATTAATCATTCCGTATAGTGTAATTGCTTGTGTCATAACACTGCTCTGCATTAAAAAAAAAGTTCCGATGATTTTGATTGAAGTGGCGTTTTCTTATAATTTTGGGGCGCTGATTACGAATATAACATCAATTTTTTGCCATCAAGTCACATTTTCCTGGAAATGGGGGTATGTTTATATCAATGCGTACAAACTTCATTATAATATAGAATATATAATATACATATATTTTTTGTGTACATACAGTGTTTAAAAATGACAAAGGTAACTAAATACACACAAATGCAAACAAATACGATAGTTTACTTAAATGTGTATAGTCACAAACAATATTAGGTATAGGTTGAAGGTATAAGAAATGATAACTCCAACCCATACTTAATATTGTTTTTGACCGTACAATTAATCATACAAGAGCCTACTACTTATGAAATAGTTTCCTTCGTTTGGCCATTTTTTAGGAGTTACAACGCCTTATTTCCCTTTTATAGCTACCAGCAATAGCCTGTCATCATATTAATTTTCCAACCACCTTGAGAATTCTTTTGAATATCTTTTAAATCTTGGTGAAAGCGTTCACCGTGTTCTTCAATATAGACATCAAGATTATGTGGGAAATTTTCTAAATGTGCATGTTAAAAGTGTAGTTTGACACTCAAGATTTCTAAGATCTTGCAGCAGCTCTTCTACAATATGTTCGTACTCAGAACTTCTTGTATTAGCCAGGAAG
The DNA here is from genome assembly GCF_964235325.1 of Thermobia domestica. Classification (NCBI taxonomy): domain Eukaryota; kingdom Metazoa; phylum Arthropoda; class Insecta; order Zygentoma; family Lepismatidae; genus Thermobia; species Thermobia domestica. The sequence goes on from NC_137471.1 coordinate 36,673,509, forward strand.
TTCTTCACAACATTCCTGGAGCCTTGCCATGGTTTCGTCTCCATTTAGGTCATGGTATTCTCAAAAACAGGGTCGTTGAGAAGTTTAATTATCTGTGGACTAGTAAATATACCAGCTCAGAGTTTTTCGATTCTCATAGTACGCACTAAACACCTTGCATATGCACTTAAAACACTTACCGCCCTTATTTAGAGCACGCATTAGTTACTGTGTCATGATGCCTAACTTTATATGCGGGGAACGGAGTACAATTTTTGAACGCTTCACCAGTGATTCATGTTCAACATACCAGATGAAAGAGATTTTCGGGATGGCCATTCTTTCCTAACCCAATGTTTACCCTTTGCACGACTGTCCCATTCGCAAAGATAATAAGGATGTTTGGTGTAGCCTGATTGAAGTCCCAGCAGGAGGCCTGTAACCTTAAAAATCCGCCACAAGGAGCCATTGCTGTAATTTTTAGTTCACACAACCTAGCAAACACTTAACATTTTCATGTCTCTTTCATGTGAATGGAATGTGCAATAGGAATAGACCCAAGGATATTGCTATTCTGAAGTATGATACCTTTCAAATTTGATTTCGATGAATCAATAAAAAGTCTCCAATCAGAAGCATTGTATGTCACATCAAACCATTCTATAAGTGCTAGTATCTCACGACAGTAAACCATTGATATATGTTCAGCATAATAATAATAATAATAATAATAATAATAATAATAATAATAATAATAATAATAATAATAATAATAAATGATTCTATGTTCCGTTTGCCTATACTAAGACAAAGTAGTCCCGGAAAAAGTTAGTTTTTCGCTTTGAGTCTTGAATGTAAAAGTTCAGCACTTTCTTTCGATAAATACAAATTACGGGTCAAGTCATTCAGTTCTTGCTGGTTAAATAGTTGTGGTTTATCACCGTAAAATCATGACTTTCTAAATGTGAATCATCAGGTTTTGCTTCAGTGTCAAATGATTTATCAAAAGATGCACTACTAGAGGGGCATGGGACAGTTTTCCTCGGCAGTAACTCACTTTACATAAAATAATACATTACTACTGTGAATAGTTGTATCATCCCGTTATCTTATGTGACTGTAAAGATATCAAGACATCGTAGGACTCGCCTATAGTAAAATTAATGTCAATTTTCTAGCAATTACTAGAATGTATTCATGTCTTTTAATAGTTTTTCTCATAGATAAAAGTAGTTTTTCCACTAAACCTTAATTTTTGAATATGTCGAATTCCCCTCCCCAAAAGAAAACTGATTACATATTTGAAATCAGTACAAAAATCCAGCTCACATTTTTTTTTTTTTTTTTTTTTTTTGAAAACATTAGAATGCATGCAGAGAGATGTAATGAATTGTTTGATTGCTGTACATTTCAAGATCAGTTTGTAACGCAGGAGCGTCATTGGGGCTCAAGGGGGAAGAAATTGACCCCTTCCAAATGTTTGATATTTGTATATATGATATTTGTATATATTTGTATACATATTGGTATAAGAGTATACCAATGAAAATCCTGTCTCTCTCCCCCCTCCCCTCAGCTAAATCTAAAATGACACTGCTGTTATAATGCTCCACATTTTAATTCCAAATGCACATCCAAACGTGTATCGTGTAAGTGTAAACAAGTGTAAACGTGTACACGTGTAAACGTGTAAGTTTACTTACTTCTATCACCATCAAATTTTCAGAGACAATCAGAAGAAAAGAAAAGAAATTTAGAGTTTGAAACATCAGCGTCGTCCAGCGATGTTAAAGTTCTACTTCGATTGAGTTGTCCCTCTCTCAGGTACTCTGAAAAGCACGAAGAACTGCACCTGTGATTCAATCAAATACCACTGTCTCCACTTACGCTATCCAAAAGAAAATTAGATTAGGTCGGTTCGTGACAAGAAATGCAAGACAGTTCAACGTTTCAATGCCATGTAGACATTTTACAAGAAACAAGACAATGCTACTTTTTACTAAACTCGTTATTTCTAAAAACTAATAGAAATGGCATGTAATACATTAGTTTTATCGTAACAGAATATATTGTACTAGGATCAAAGATATGGCATTTATTCCGAAGTTGGGCGTCCGCTTTCGCCACGTGTTTTCGCTGTTATCTCCTTTGCACACTTTGTGCAATTTGTTATTAGGTTCAATAATCCGTGCTCTTCACAAACTTTTAAAAGATTTTGCTCGTTATCAACGCATTGCTTCACAAATGTTAAAACTGTTAGTTCATTGCCCTTGTACATTCGCCATGTTAATAACATAAATGCTCGTTTCTTTCCCACAATGCAACAGTTCGGTTACCTTGCGCCAAGTAGTTCCCTCCGCTCGGCGTATAGTCCCATGTTTATAACCGCTTATATATAACAAATAAACAGATTTTTCGAGACCCTTATCTATTATCAAGCACACAAGCGATCAAATTATCCATATCTTTCCTGTAAATTTTAAAAATTTTACTGGAAACGGACGCCCAACTTTGGAATTTAACCCAAATCTTCAGATGAAGTCTCAAGCATCTACTTGTACATTTCTATAAACATTTTAATACTGCACAATTATCATAATACCTTAATTTCAGTTCCAAACTCCAAGATTTCACTTCCATGCAGCATTAACGTTATTAGACCAAGTTAGGTAGTTTCCGAAGGCAAGTATTCCATCTTAGAGCTCCAGAACAATTTCAGGTTAAGTTCTAAAAAAAATAACTGTTCCACAAAGTTTTAGATAAGTAGGTTAGAAATTTAAGTATTCCAATCCAATAGGGTTCGTAAAAAGTAAACATTCCAATAGATTGCATAAAAAGGAATGCGCTTCAATTGACTTTGAAGAAAATATAAATATGTTGAAATTAGTTGATATAATGTATTAACAACAGAATGCTGCTTAGGTATTGGAACACTAAATTGTATACCTAGCTTTAGACTTTTGTTAATTTCTAAGATTACATTGCCTACATTTTTAGTTGTTACTAAATGTACTTTTATTTCTTTCAGGTCATCCCATTATTTCTTTCAAAACATCCAGAAGAATGTCTGCATTAGCAGAACGATCCCTTAAGTACATATTATGAGATTCTCCTTCCCTGTATCAGGCCATCACTTAAATAACTTTAATTGGGTTAAGTGCTGTATCATTGGACAAAGTTTAGAAAATTTACCAGATGAATTAGATAATTTATTTTGATCTGTGAGAAATTTGTGAGTGAATGGCAAATGATGGGAAGAGTTGAAGTTAAAAAAATATTTGTTAGTTATTTTTGATGTTGTAAGCGGCACTGTATGTGGAAGCGGAAGGGACTATTTGGCGGAGAGATACACTTGTAATGATTTATGGGAAAGGCAGTGTAGAAATGATGCGTAAATGACAAGATTATGTTATTTCGTGTTTGAGTTTTATCGACTAAATACAGTGTCAATTGTTGCAATTGTGTGAAAGGCATACGGTTTATGCAAGATTCGAACATTTTATAGTAAATGTAGAAACGAATTGAAACTAAAGAAAAGAACACGAACATTTAACCAAACCTAATCGAATCTAATCTAAGTTAGTACATTTTGGTACTTTGGCACATAAGCCATGCATTTTATGACATACAGTGTTTTCCCAGTATTATCGTTTATGCGTATACCTACTACTCATAACACGTCTGTACAGTACGGATGCAACCACTCGGGCTCCCCTGCTCCGCTCCTGCCCTGACTCGGTAGATAGCATTCGTGCTTTTTAGTGGCCATGTAGCACAAGTTGGTTCGTGTTTTATGACTAGTTTTTATACCATACGTCCACACTGTATTTCGATCAATAATCACTATCAAGTGAACTAGGTTCACCATCTAGTATTTTGGAGGAAAAACTAAACAGTTAATATTCACTTTGTTTACGATTTTCGTGTGGTCCGGCGAAACAGCAGTAATGCCCTTTAATTCATATCAATAACATATATCTACATATCTTATCTCAAGTCTTATTATCATAACATTTGTGTTCTTTTATTTTATTTTAATTATTTCTTAATACGTAGCTTCATATTTATCCTATTTTTATTAGTAGACTATTATCTTCTTTCTTTCCAGGGAAATTGTGATCATTAATTATGTACCAAGGACCTCCCGCACAAAATGACACCTTAATTAAATTATTGTACAGCATATCTTTAACACTCTTATACTAGCTATAGATATTATTTTTGGGTTCAATTCCAAAGTGTTCCGTTCGTTTCTACCAAAGTTTTGAAAATTTACCACGAAGAAAATGAATAATTTGCTCGTCTATATGCTTGATAATATATTAGGGAAGAGGAGGTTATGTCTACTATTGGTAAATGTTTAGCAAAAGGGGTCCAGAAGTACGTAAAAAATAGGAAATTTACGGGAGAAATGGGGGATGCAAGTACTTAAACCTAACATAACCTAAACGAATCTAACCTAACCTAAACTAACTTAAACTAACGTGAACTAACCTATACTAACCTAATATTAATAGAAATAAGCGAAAGTCTATCATTTTTTTCGAAAATTATACTGGACTACCACACTAATATAATCTAACATAAACTAACCTAACCTAACCGAAACTAACTTAAACTAACCTAAACTAACCGAATGTCGACAGAAACTACAGAAATTGTAACATTTTGTAGAAAAAAAAATAGCTGGATCCCTTCTGCTAAACATTGTGCCTATATATATATATATATATATATATATATATATATATATATATATATATATATATATATATATATATAAGTGGTAATAAACATGGAACTATTTGGCAAGCGGAGAGAACTACTTGGCGCAAGGTTACTTCACGGTTGGATTGTGGAATGTAACGAGCATTTTTATTTTAAACATAGCTGTAGCTGTACAGAGACGTTTCCCTGAATGTGAGCTAACAGTAATGGCTTGTGAAACGATACGCTTATAATGAGGAAAATTTTCAAGTGAACGATCAACGTCGGAAATTTATCTCTGGCGTAACTTAACCTAACCTTAAGCTTTTTGTTGAAAACCAGGCGGACGGCCAACTTCGGATTAAATGTTTAATTTTTGAAATACCAGACAGATGAAAACATTAATGAGCAGATTTTAACAATAATGAGATATAGGATATGGATGGTACCGAGCCCGAGACAGACCTTTATAAATCGAGACCAGACTTACGTCAGTCTTAAAAGTCTCGTCTCGTCTCGAATATTGATAGTTATAAAAATTGCTTTTGCTCAAAATTTGTTTCGTTGCTGTGTTAGTATGGGAACAGTTAACTGATGTACAGTGATGTATTTAGCGGGTGAATATCGGGCTCAAGCCCCTCCCTAAATACATTTGTGATCATTTTTTCGCATTGCACGTAAAACACAAATGATTCTTACCCGTTTCTCAAGCCTCTCCACTGCTAATGTATATAGCCTTCTCTCTCTTTCTCACTATATATATATATATATATATATATATATATATATATATACAATGGCGGATCCAAGGGGGGCTATAGGGGCTATAGCCCCCTTGACCCTCAGGTATACACTGAATGAAATGGGCTTCAATCCTGGTTTACACTGGATAAAACGGCAAAATATGGTTTAGCCCCTCCCTTGATCATATCCTGGATCCGCCACTGTATATATATTGAAAATGCTGAAATTTTGTACCATGTTGTGTGAAATATTGAAAATCCTATCTACTCTGTAATACTACTAGATAAACAAGGAGTGTTACCAACGCAACATAAAGTTGTATTTTCTCAAATTGCACTAGGTGAGTTATTACATATTTCTAATTTAAATATTACAATAATAGCACATATACATTATTCAGTGTACCAAAGGACAATACAGTATCACTAACATCAACATTCTGGAGATCTCTAATAACTCAAATGGCATGGATTGTGCAATGCGCATTAATTGTATGTATCTTAGTGTTCGAATGAATGAAGGAACAAAATTACAAAAAATGGAAAATTTATTTTTTTTCTAAAGAGTTTACTTCGAAAACCTGCTGATTTATCACGTCTTACCATGTAGATGCTTGAAAAAGGTTTAAATGATCATAATGCCATTTACAACAATTGTTATTTCAAACCGTTTCAAAGATATAAAACACTGGATAGTGCTTGTTATACTGTTAAAAATTACATATTTGTGTGAAATTTTAATAATGATTATTGCTTTTTCTTGCTTCTATAACATTAAAACAACAGTTTTTGCTGGTTTTAATTACAAGTCGCAGTTACATTATTTTAGGCAGTGTTGCCAACTTAAATAAATTGCTAAATATTATTCTAAATATAGTGCAAATAGCGTTAAACTGCAAAATATTTTAAAATTACTTTGTTTAAAATTAATTTGTTTTATTATTCAAGAATTTGGCAACTAATGATTGGTAAGTGCAAGAAAAATAGTATATATGCAGTGCTGTACCGTAGGTAGTTGACCCCATGTCTGATTATAAACATGAAGCCCCCTCACATATTTTTGCATTATAATCAAACATATACTAAAATAAAATGTCCTTTTTCCGGTACCACTGTTTACAATTAAAATGTGGCAATAATTTATTAAAATTTCAACGTCGTTACATGAAAAGATATATGACATCAAGGACGCTCAGAAGGTGGGTCCTAGAGGTCCAAATTCCATCTCCCTCGAAATCCCGACTTTTCTGTAAATTTTACCTAATTTTAGGGGCGATTATACAAATTTTAATGCAATGTCTCCCATATTGAATTTCGACTACCCCGAAAAGGTTTGCATGCTGAAATAAATTCCCTGAAATAAATTTCTGCTTACGTCTTTGGCATGATATCATTGAAATTCTTTGGTTAATCAGAGCAAAATCTATTTAATTTTTAAAGCTTTGTTATACTTCACATGAACTACTGCCAAGAAAAAAACGAAGAGTAAAACAAGATATTTCCGAAAGGAAACAAATTAATCTTTTGTCTTACTTAGTTGAGTAACAATAAGTTTGTGGGCCCCCAAAGCTGATTTCGTCGCCACCGAGGGGTGACATAGGGTTGACATTTTTCCTGGTGTACAAAGAGATAGGTCTGCAGTACCCATGACAATTTATTCAAATTATAGCACTAAATTCTTCAATTTCTTAGATATTATCTTTTATTCAGTTCTCAGATTAGAAATTTTGAAAGTCTAACTTTTTTCGAGGCCCTTATAGGTGTGGGCCCCGGGACACTGTCCCAGTTGCTTCTGCTTAGTTACGGCACTGGATGTATTGCAGTGCGACTTTATGAACTTGTATAGGAAACAGACTGCACTTGAAGAGAGACGTGAACTATGAGGGACATAGAACAATGAATCTAACTTGTTTGGTGGTCCAACTCGAGACCACACATAGCAAAGATGAGTGCCGTAGCTCCCACCACAAAGTTCAAGAAGTTGGTGTTATAAAGTGTCAATCAAACACGGAGATGTGAAACGGTAATAAAGCATTTGATCAATTTAAAACAAAATATATTATAGTGATAATTTACCCTATTTGTTAAGATAATGAACCTTATATTCTGTTTTTAAAACGATAGTCAAAACAGAATATATTGGATAATAGATGAGAAATTCGGTACAAATTCAATTTCGGTACGATTTGGTGCTGCTATGTGTTGCATTATCCGTTAGGAAGTATTGAACAATTCTGATTCAAAGGAAGGAAATAAACTATGTACAGTATTGAAGTTAATTTAATAGAGTTTAATTGTACACTAGACTCTCGCTAATCCGGCCATCAGTAGTCCGGCCTCTCAGTAATCCGGCGCACATCCAACCAAAACCACGTGCACAATGAATTATCGTGCGCATGCGCAACAATGCTTTATATATTGTACGTATTCGAAATTGTAGCATTCTTTACAGTTCGGAATCATGTCTTCTAAAAGGAAACACGTTACGCTAGACCTCAAGCACAAACTCGAAATTTTAGATAAGTTAAATCGAGATTCTTCGCAAAAAGCCACTGCTGCTGAGTTCAATGTTGGACGAGCAACTATTTATGGCATCAAAAAGAAAGATGTTATTCGACAGTACTCAACACAAATGGATAGTGAGTTTGGAAAACGGGAGGTTATGCGACAGAGCGAGAATGAAGAACTGGACGCAGCTGTTTATAGATGGTTCATACAACAACGCAGTAAAGGAATTCCAGTCAGTAGTCCGATTATAAAGGAAAAAGCAGCTGCATTTAACAAACAACTTGAAGGTAGTAACTTGTTTGCAGCAAGCGAGGGTTGGGTATCAAACTGGAAAAGACGACATGGCATTTGGCAACTGATAGTCACAAGGGAAAGTCTCTCAGCTAACGATAAGGATGCTGATGAGTTTGTAAGCAAGATAAGGAAGATAATAGAGGAAGAAGATCTAACTGCTGATGCCTTGTATACTGCTGATGAAACAGGGCTCTTTTACAAGATGCTTCCTTCAAATACATTAGCTGCCAACAACGAGATGGAAACTCGTGGTTACAAGCAACAGAAACATAATTAACACACTACAAACTGTGTTACTTTCTTCGTGTTGGTGTAACACCGCCACAAGTAACACTCAACACTTTTCTCCACACTATCGCGACCCTGACATGGTGTCGAATCAACACCGAAAATACTAACACAGATCCGAATTCAACACCGCTCAACACCGATTGTGTGTTAAACGCCAATACCGCGGGATCTGTGTTGAACTAACACCGTATAGTGGTATTCACGCTGAAACCACTGCCCTGTGTTAAAATTGAGTTGAATTAACACAACCATTTTTTACTGTGCAAGCTGATGAAGGAAGTAGCATCTTCCGATAGCGCTACCTGTTGCATGTAGAAGATTCTGCTACATATTTTTTTGCTGTGAGTAATAGCCTTTCCGCTTTTTCCCATTGAATGTAATCACCGCTCGCAATATTGTGATATAATAAAAACAGTTTGTTGAAATCAGTGTAAGAAATGTATAGTCACAATACGATGTAATAATAGTCTAAATAAGGTACAACTGCAGTCAAAATCATGAAGGAGTTCCAACGTGAAGAAGATGACCAGCCATCCAGTTGATCAAGGTATGAAAATTGGTAAAAGTGAATAATAAATGAAATGAAGGCATGTAAAGTAGTTGTATATGGATGTAGGTGTTTTCATGAGTATTTGTAGATGTGTAAAATAAGTGTACGATGAAAAATGTTTACTTTAACCACTTCCTCTTCCGTGCCTCACTATCAGAGATATTGAGACTATCACATGCACCGCGGAACTCTTTTATATATTGTCTTGTCTTGTCTTCTTCACCGTTATCGGTGCTATTATAAAGCATCAGCTTACGCCATGTATGCTACAAATGTGATTAGTTTCAAATGTTTTTATTGTTATTGTAATTAATTTTACAAATGGTGGAATCCGCCATTTGCATTTTTGTTGGTCGATTTTCTAGTCGTATTACCTGTAACATATAGTATTAATTGTATTTTTAAGTATAAATTGTTAGTTAGGTAGGTTATGGTATGTAAAGTAACAATTAGTCAAATCCAGGTAATAATTGTAATGTCTTACAGGTATGAAAATGGTCAAAATCGGGAAGGAGTTCCAGCGGGAAGAAGAGGGCCAGTTACCCAGATGATCGGGGTGAAAATGTTGAATAAAGTGAAAAATAAATGAAATGAGTGCGTGTAGAGTAATTGTAATTGTGTGTAAATGTTTTCGTGTTCAAATGTGATGTGTGTAGATGGTGAATGATGAGTATTTTCCACTTTAACCACTTCCTCTTCAGCAGCTCACTATTGGAGATGTTTGCACTTTCACAATCACCGCGGAACTCCTTTATATATTGAGACGTTCAAACTATTTTATTGTATATGTAAGCACAGATAATATTCTTTTCCAAATTAAATGTTTCATCTTCTTTTAATTCATTTCTTTTTTCCAGGTGATTCCGACCAAAAACCTTGTTACCCACACCATCTAATTAAATAAATACATAATTCAGAACATGAAAGAAACAAAATTAAACTTTCTAAACATTAAATAAAACAAAGGAAAACTATAAGATCATCATTTACAGTATATGTAATGCACAGTATGATTTTAGAACACCGGGACATTACTAGTTTTCTGTTAAAAGATAGTACGGTTATCATACAATTTCAATTTGTAGATTTAGTTTTAAAAAAAATTCTCGAAGACTACTCATGTGAATTTGCACTGATCCATGTAATTTTACTTACCTCAACGAGATGTATTGATTTATATATGTCACATTTGGACATAGTTTTTTGTTGTAGAATTGGTTACGCTATAAAATGTACAGCAGCCATTGTTATAATAACAAATAGTTTCACACGAGGTTTCTGTTATACTAGACAACCCCTACCTGCTATGCCAAGCGAAATATTGTCATTTCATTAACATTTCATTAGCATATCATTAGCATTTGATTGTTATTTCATTAACAAACCTCTGGCTGTAACGTTAGACCTTTATCGTTGCAGAATGTACTACACACTGCTGTGAGCAACACTATATTATAATCATGGTTAACAATTTTAGTGTCACATGAAAACAATATTAATTTTCAAACACAGCTGACGTTCATGATAATAGGCCTACGTGTATTGATTTATCATTCACTAAACATAAGGAGATGTATATAGATGTTTCACAAAATAGCAATAGTAATAATAATAATACGAAACATTTCCCAAAAAATGACTACCGGTAATTCCTTATTACATAGGAGAAGAAAATTATTTATATTTTATACAAGACATATCTTAGATATTTAGCTACGTAATAACTTTCTTGACTTGAGTTGATTTTGAGTTTAACGTCCCTTTCAGCAGCGAGGCTGTATGTGACAAGGCCTACTGACTAACGTGGAATCCGAATCACATTTGCTCTCGCTGGGAATCGAACCCAGGTCTCCCACGACAAAGGTGCGTACGCTAACTGCTCACCACGAAGGAGCTCATAATCAGTTTCTTTGCTATGCGATTTTGGTACCGTGGCTCAAGCTTTCGTTAGACCCTCTGCGTAGACATCTCACGCCTGCGACTTCAGCTAGTTGACAACTGATGTCTTGAGAACTTCATCGTCTCTGAAACGTTACGTCAGCCCAGAGTTACGCAAGAGCAGACTGCGGCCTACAAAGCATATATCACTTCGGCCAATAACTTTTTAAATATTGTAAAGATCCCCATATCACGACGAAGCACATGTCAATAGAACACGTGTTATTGATTATAAACAATGAAACAGACTAGAAGTTTATACGGAAGACACCGAGGGAAGCCGAAAGAAGACGGACCTCACGAAAGGACCCGAAGAGGACAAATAAAAGCGCAACTACCGAGGGACCTGGTATCAGCCGACCAACTGATCGTAATCTATCTTAAACCCTGGAGGCTGCTATGAAGCTAAGTGGTTACCTGTACAAAACATTATAACCTACAAACCTTGGTCATTATAGAGAAACTTTGTTATTAGAGCTTTTGTAGACACAAAAGACTTAATTTTGTAATAAAACTTGTGAAGGGATAAATGCCGCCCGGTTCATTATTTAGTCTCTACCTATAAAGGCATTACAATATACAACCATATTTCTCGGGCCTAACTTTGTAGATAAACCGTACAACGATATTTATCAAATCGTTCTTTCTGGAGAACTTTTAAAGTACAACTGTAAAATTAAACCTCTAATTGCTGTAAATAAAAATATAGTTTTGCGTTAATTATTAAATTTCTGAAATTCGTGGCTTTTTTAGCGCTCATTTGATTATCACACGAGGTCGGGACTAAACGCTAAAACATATTTCGGACTCGGGTCGGGCCTTCTATTATAAATTCACGTCCCTGGCCGGGCCCGGGCTAAAAATTCCAGTCCGTGCAGACGTCTAATATCAGGATATGTTTGTAATAGAGTAATTAGGGCGGAGAAGGAACACTTTTTTTTATGCTAACTAAGTACCAAAGCAATATTTCTCCCTATCTTCTATGATTTTTACTCTGTACACAGGGACAGGTCTTTATACACAGGAATCCGATATATACTATAAAAAATTTCGTAGGTAAATTTACAGAAAACGGTGGCAATCTGTTTGCTACTCCTCTATGTAAATCAATTTACACCTATAAAGTAAAATTACTAATATGAAATGGTGTAAAATTACATTTTTATCAATAAAAATATCATATTTTCGTATAAATTTACTGTAAATTTTAAAAAAAATCAGCAAATTTTGTAATTTAATCTAAGGAAATGTATACCAACTTACAGAATGAAGGGTAAATGATTTTACATTGAAGTTAGGCAATTTAATTACATTTTTTTTTTTTTTTTTTTTTTTAGTGTAAGTGGGTAAAGGCAGAGAGAAAAAAGAGATTTTGTATGAATTCAATTTTGATACAGGAAGTGATTGATTTCTACTAATTCCGGTGTCAATAAAAGAATAGAAATCTGATATCGAACCAATTTTTGTAATATTGAATTCATAACAAAACACATATCTTCCTGGCTCTAAGCGTTTCGTCGCTATGGAAATTAAATATTGATATCGGAAGATCTAGGGCACTTCTTTCACTTCTGGGTTTGTTATAAACATGACGGAAGAGATTAAATCTATCCTTAGGACATTGAATATCGACTGCAGAAACTACTTCTCTCCACATATTATCGTTTTTTTTTCTTTCTTTCTTTCTGGTGATCATAGTTTAAACCTGAAAAGATTCGTTTATAGCACTTCAGTTTGAATGAAAGGTTAAAACAATAGATAGAATTCTTCTTGGGTCTCAGAATTTATTCCAGAAAATTGTTTCTTGCTACTTGTTACCAGCCTCGCATCCAGGGCCAGCCCTTAACAGTTTGCTGTCCCGTGCAATGATATCATTTATTTCCCTCCCAAACGCTTTTTCCAGAAATAACAAATCTTAAAAGTCACGATTTTAAGTATGCTTTCCCATCATGAACAAACGAATAGGAGAGAAAGTACACTCGCACTCAGAAAGGCCTAAACACTACAAATACAATCTCGTTGTGTCTGTTTTTTTTCTTTAAATAATAATCTAATGTGTTACTGAAATATAAAGCAAACACACTTGCAGAGGAAAGATGGTAATCTGTTTTATATAATTCAATGTCGGGCTTCAATCTCAATATATCCCTTTGCAATTCCAGTGTAACTATCTCTCTCTCACCTGTTAATCTATCTTAATTTTCCTTCTACATCTGTTAAGCAATTTTTCTTTAAAAAAAAAAAACTTGTTTTCACCTTCAATGATAAGGAAGTTGTTTGTGACAAAGACATCACTAGTTTTCATATCAAAACTGTGATAACTAACTACATGGAACAGGTGTTCACTACTGTTCGAGAGTTGAGTTCTTGTATTTGTAAACAATCAAGCAATTCATTCTGGGACGTTTCACCATTTGCTTTAGTACTGTCCACGTGACTTTACGCTAATGCGACCTAAATATGATTTACGAATGTAGTATTCAAATAGGTCAGAGGTTGGCGCGGTAGTTCAGTGCTAGAGCGTTAACCTCCGGTGCTTGGGGTCCCTGGTTCGATCCCAGTTCGCGAAGATTTTGTGGTGGACAAACACCGTGCTCGTGGGTTTCCCCGGGGTTCTCCCGCTTCCTCCTACTTTCTTCATTCCACCATTTCATTCAATTATCATAACCATCGTCTCCTTTAGCCTAACCGTCATAACCGTGGGACGTCAAACTTAGGGATGCGCACGAGACAAGATTTGTGGCTGTATCGACTCGAAAATGTGCTCTAAATGTTATGTCTCGACTCGAAAAATATATATTCTTTTTACTGGAAGAGCCGTGTCTCGACTCGAATTTTGTCAGGAAAATCCTGTCTCGACTCATCTCGTGCGCACCCCTAGTCAAACTTAAAGATTTCATTTCATTTTTCATTTAAAATAGGTCAGCTTACTAAATTTAATTAAGAATACTTCCTCATGAAGTCTGTTTCCAACAAGAAATATTTATTTTAAATAGGCTAATATAGTTATGACAAATTTTTCCGCCCCTTGCAAATGCACGTGTTGCACATATTGTAGAGCCCGTTCTGTGCCCACCCGGAAACTTTTGTTGAGAGGGGACCAAGTTTGGGGGGGGGTCGTCCAATACTACAAGCAACTACGTCTATACAGTACTGAACAGGCATTATTCTTCACACGAATAAGTAATTGTAAAATGTTTCCACGTATGTTTTCAGAAAGATTTAGAACTATTGTGCTGCCAAAATGTCTTGAGCCGTGGCAAAAATGTGAACTAAAGCTCACACCCTCACACACCCACGCGTTGAGCCAATAAGGGTTTAGCTGTTGCTAAGCGAGAGAAAGCGAGTGGAATTCCTTCAGCCGATAGCAGTGCTTGCAACGGAAGACTAGGGATCAAGTCAATGTGGCATTATTATAGATGTTTTTAAAACAGAAAAAGTACAGATGAAGTGGAAGATCAAATTTTCATGCTACTTCAATCATTTCCCTATTAAACAAATATAGTTTTGTGGAGAAAGTGTACAAATGTACCTTGAGTTAGGAAATTTTCAGGGAGGGGGTCTGGATTGGGTGAACCCCCCTGGAACAGCCGAACAGACACAGGCGTTCTATGAGACATCATCTACTAAACGGCCTGACAAACATCTTGGCATTTGAAGGTGGCCCTCCAAGTTCCCTTTAAATGCTGCTAGCAAATGAGAGTCCTGCGGTGTTGCCACGTTCATTTCGTATACATTCACCCCTGCCAACTGATCGCGCTGTAGTTCGTCTGCTTAGCCAATTCGTAGTCGCATACCTTTACCACCTGGCAACGTCGCGTCAGAGCTTGCGTTTTATTCGTTTAGCTGAAATGCCAAGATGTTTGTCACAGGCTTTAGCTCATAGGACAGTTTGGAAGTCTAAAATTAGTATTTTAAGTAAGGCAGGCTACGTTTAAGTAACGCAGAACTAGAACCAAAGTCATGCGATAACGAAGCAAGGATATCACCCATACGCCCACTGGCAGCATTTTGTTTCAACATTCTACTCTTACTTAAAGAAAAAAAAAAGTGTCCAAAGCGGGGTTTCGTGTTCTCTAAACTATTTCAATTAAAGGAAACTTTGTGTTTCTGTTGAACACTCATTCTGTAAGCGTAATACGAAAGGAAAGAGAGAAAAAAAGAGGTGAAATCTACAATTTCACGAGGCGTTCGTGTTTTCACAGAAATGAAAGGAATACAAGACAATTTGCTTATTTGAGACTAGCAGCGTTCACCCCGCTTCGCTGCGGTCACCCCGGAACGCAATAAACTTTGTTACTTAGATAATTTTTACTTTTTCGCTTTCAAATTGCAGTAAATGTTAACATTATAGCGCCTGTCATTTATGTTAACCCGCCGAGTGACACGGTCATGCGGGTTGCATATAAATACGTTTATTTTTATACCTATGATGAACTAACAAAGGATTTGTACGTTATGGACACTTGAATGGTCAATTATCTCAAGACACTGGTAATTAAAAATTAAAGTGATATGATAAAAACCATCTAGGGTCCAAATCCTAATAACCCCCCAAAAATGAAAGAAATTGGTTCAGCCATATTAGCGTGATGAGCTAACAAAGGATTTGTGCGTTCTCTTTTATATAATAGATTAGGTTAGAAAATTACTTGTTTTCTAGAAATTTTCCCGAGTACCTAGTATTTAAATGTTGAACGATGAAATTTCCCTACTGTTTATTTCTATTAATTTGCTACTTTGCAATCAGGTTGAAACTTGAAGCAAACGTTTTAAAAGCTACTTGGAGGAATGCAATTTTATTTGTGGCTGTTTACGCGTGGGAGCTTGAGCTTAAATATAGGATCGTGGGTGTTTACGTTTCAGTATTGAAATATCAAACAGTCTCATTATTATTTAAAAAAAAAAAAAAAAAAAAACGAATGTTTTTCGGAATAAATGTATATTTTGCGTCTTAAGTAGTTGTCTTTGATAAGAGCATTGCCATTCATCAGCTACGTTTTTACTTTAGCGTTACACACACAAGACAAACACCAAAAATGTGTTTTTGACTTACAAACTATATATAAAGGTAACCAAGAAAGTTCTGTCGCTTTTTCACCCACAACCTTCGAACATCGATATGTCACCTAAGACGTACCTGGAATATCAAAAATAGTCCTCGGACCTGGAAGATCAACAACGACGACCTGCTGCCAAAGTTCTGGAACATGGATTCATCGCGGTAGAACTAGGTGGGCCGTGGAGCGAAGAAGGCATCAAGTGCATTTTGCACCTCTACTAGGAACTTAAATTGGCATCCTCTAAGATGATTGTCCAAGGAATGGAATAGGTGATAATCGGACGGTGCAATGTCCGGGAGTATGGCGGATCCAATTCTGTTTCCCATCCAAGGCGTAGAATGGTGTCTCGGGTCACCCTAGTGACGTGGGGAATAGCATTTTCCTGTAACAGGAGGACTCCTCTGCAATTCAGAAGTTTGAGTTTTTCTTGAGCACGCCTCAATTGCTGACAGTACACGGCTGCATTTCTGCTTTGACCAGCTGCTTGTAGTTTCCGTTGTTCACTCTGTCCTTCACGGTGTACGCAAATTCACGGTGTAACTGAAATGCTGCAACCAGGTATTATGTAGGAAATACCCATACCAACAACTGACCTCCGCCATGTCTCCATTCGCATTCAACTCACGGTGTGAGGGCCAATTGAACACAAACCTCCACAAAAAAGGACAGAACTTCCTTGGTTACCTTTATATTAATACTATAAATAAGTCTTACAACCGGTTATATAAGGGTTGTCAACTTGTGGTACACCAGTCGCTGTTAGTGGTTGATTAATATTATGCTTTGGTGGTACGCTGCTAAAAAAGGTTGCGAAACCATGGGTTATATCCGTCCGTCTGTCCTGAAAGTGTTGAAAACTTATATATATATATATTTCGAAGTCAAGTTACATTATTCTTTATCTCTTTTGAAGATTATGAGCTGGAGCCGCTAATTTTATTTATCAGAGTTAGCAACCTTATATTTCACCAACAGGGCAGAAAATAAAGTTGCTATTATGATTAAGGCCGGTGGTCGACAGACTCTTTACTGGCCATTTATTTATTTATTTATTTATTTATTGTTGATACAATCAAATAAGAAGTAAAATAATTAATATTGATAGTAAGAAAATTAAATATTTCAATGTAACGTAACGCTCTATCACTGAGCCACAGTGCCCCTGATAGTAAGATATCCATTTCCAAGAGAGATTTACTTAATAACCTTTTATCACTGATATCTAGATTTTTGTCAACTATGTATAACTTTAATGCACGCTCAAAAGTAAACTTATCTCTTTAAATAGTATATTTTTCCATCAATGTTAAAAATGGCAAAATAATTCCTCTTCGTAAGAAGGGCAGTATGAGTGATATAAGAAATTATCGTCCAGTCTCCATTCTCTTCACGTTTTCAAACATTTTTGAATATGTGCTAAAATCACGACACTGTTTTTTTTTTTTAAGTCGTGTAATTTACTATGACCATCACAACATGGTTTCCAAAATACGAAAAGTATTGAAACAGCCTTGTTTGATTTCCTCATATGTCTTGAATTAAGAAATAGTGAATATATTGTTGGCCTATTCATCGACCTGTCCAAAGCCTTTGATACCACTGATTATACTATTCTTTTAAGAAAGTTGTATGCTCATGGTATTAGAGGTGTAGCTCACAACTGGTTAGTTATTCAGTAGACAACAAGCAGTACAAATATCAAAATTAGTTGCAGACGGGGTTTAATCAACTTGTCCATCTTTATCAAGTGTAATCAGAGGTGTTCCCTAAGGTTCCATTTTGGGTTCTGTTCTCCTCTTGATATCCAGCAAAATCTATTCTATACGCTGATGACATCAGTATGATTATATAAGGAAAAGCAATCGAAATTGCGAGAAAATCTGTTATTTTTACTTACAAATTGGTGAAGTGGTTAACAGTGAACAGATTAATTATAAATCACGATAAGTCGATTCTCTTACATGTTCCATTTCCCAGCGAAACCGTGTATATCACCTACAAGAAAAATATCTTCTCATTCCCTGAAACATTCTTGCATAAAAAAAGCTTTTAGGTGTAACCACAAGTGACAAGTCTTTCATTGTCTGCTCATATCACTACTTTAAACAAGAAGCTAAGTAGCGTGGGTTTTGGCTTATATAAACTTCAAGGTAAGGTACCGAGAAAAGCACTTCTTAGCTTTTACTACGCCAAGTTTAATCTACCAATTACTTTCAGAATAATACATTAGAGAACTGCTAAAAATATTTTAAGCACTTAAACTAGCTGAACTAACTAACTCTATGGCCTATGGAACCCGGAGGTTCAATGCCGCGTTCACAAAAGTTCTCCACTGACTTCTATCCTTAGCTAACTGCTTCCAGTTTCTACTTTGTATTCCTATCTCCGCGAGATCTATCTTAATATTTTACTCCCATCTGCGCTTAGGTATTCCTGATGGTCGTTTTCCGATTGGTCTTCCAGTCAAGACTTTGAAAGCGTTTCTACTTTCTTCCATTCTAGCTACATGACCTGCCCATCTAAGCCTCCTAGACTTGACGACCCTAACAATGTTGGGTAAACCGTATAAATTATATAGTTCCTCGTTATGAAGTTTCCGCCATTCTCCATTCCCGTTTATCTTGGGTCCGAATATTCGTCTCAGGATCTTGTTCTCAAATACTTTCAGTCTATTTTAAGCACTTGCCAATTGCAAAAGAAAGCGATTAGAACAACTTCAGATTACCCATAAAATTGACGTGTACAAAGGCTTTCATAGAAGGAAACATTTTAACACTTCCCAGCTTACACATTTATAAGTCGATTCTTTTTTATTGTGAAAAACAAGCACATTTAGCTTAAAGAAAAATGTTTAATACCAAGATATGCATCAATATGATGCATAAATAATATGCTAATATAAGCAAAATTGAGTAAATGAATTGTGTTATCTTGTATAATAAACATCCTATGTACTGTGCTTCAAGAATATGACTAATGTTACGTTTTCCGTAACAAATTATTTAATCTACTTGTTGTAAAATGCTATTATAGTATTAAGGAATATCCTAATGATTCATTAAATGAAGAGTTAGTAGCATATACTTACTGCTAAGTATATGCCAGCTTGGCATAAACGGTTACTTAATTACGATGTAAATGGCCATGTTTATATTCTTGATATCTCTTTATTTTATGGTTTTGTATCTTAGGAAGATGTATAGGTACAATATTATCTTCACTTTCTGCTACTTGATAAAGTTGCATGTATTGTATTGACAACTGTAAAACTTTTCGCGTGACAATAAATTTCTCACGTTTGGTAAGCTAATGAAATAGGCAAATAAATTAAATGAATTGTTCATTTAGACAAGTCCTGTACAGGAAAGAAATCATGCGTATTTAAAGGCAAATAATGTGTATTTAGTGTAGAGTACATTTAGCTGACAATATAATTCCTTGCTGGTTAAACGGTCAGCATACCTGCTTTTGGCGTGGCAAATCCGGGTTCAATTCCCGGCTGAAGCTCATGTGGTTTGAATCCCACGTTAAGATTTCGGTCCACGTCTTATATGGCATGCCTGCTGAAACGATGCTCAATCTAATCTTATCTAATCGAGTATCAAATACGACGGGCTATTTGATTAGTTAGGAAAATTCTTATTACGAATGCTAGATACGCTGTCAGGCGTTAGTCAACGCATTCCTCAGTAACCGTTTCAGACTGAAGGCAAGCTGCTCGCACTTCGAGATAGTCATGAAAAATGATTACTGCTAGTAATATAATATATAATCCTATTCAACAGTATGATTTTCCCTTTATTTAAACTACTCGACATGTCATTTCTGTCTAAGGCAAGTAACTATTCTTTATCCATTAAGACTTCTTTGTCGTTTAATGACCAACTTCTAAAGGCTATTTGACGACATTTTCTTACTTAATGGGTTCAAACCATGAACACACAGACAGAGAAATCAAAAGGGAACATTAGACAATATTGACCAAGAAGAGGACAGAACGCTCACAAAATAAAAATCTATTCACAAGACGCAGACAATTAGTTCAGAATATGGTTACGAGATGTCAGTAAAGAAGAAGACAAAAAAGGATAAAAAGTCAAGAAATATGAAACCAGAAAGACTCGCAACGTGATTACACTTTAAAAATGACAGTTTTTACGAGCCATAATTTTCTACTTTCAAAGCAGGTTGCCTTGTATAACATTTTATATTAAAAGAAGCATCTGTCGCTTTTTTTTAAGCATAATCATCCTTCCTCTTTACACTTCCAGCAGCGACCATTATTTCTTGCTCTTTTTTCATTTTTTTTAATAAAAACAATTATGCATCTCAGGTTACGTCAATATTTGAATGTTCTTGGATAACCCCTAACTATCAGACGATCGCTTTGCCGTCACTGAAATGAAATACTAATTACCGTGAGTAAATACAGGGGTTAGTAAACATAATATATACAAGGCTAGGATGAATATGCACCGCTGACGCCGAATATAGAATTAACTGTGCAGCTAGATGCATTTTTATCGACGTTATGTAATTTAACACGAAAAAAAAGGTAGTTTACAAAGTCTGAATTGCACTCAAATGGAATTTGCATGAAGAGGTTGCTTTGAAATGTCAAGGTCCCTTTTAGAATTTATTATTATTATTATTATTATTATTATTATTATTATTATTATTATTATTATTATTATTATTATTATTATTATTATTATTATTATTATTATTATTATTTAACTTTAGGTTAACTGGTGAAAAGAACAAAGGTTCATCAACGCAGAGTTACATCTGTCTTTTCCATGAACACTTTTGTAGGTGATGCCCGAACTCACACATTCACTTAGGCAATTGTATCACGGATTTTCATTAGCACTAGGGACATTCCATGTCAAATCAACAACTCATCAGACTTTACCATCTCAGATTTGTGTAAAAATTGGTGTACAGTTTTATTACAGTGGGAGATGAAAAAATCCCAAATATTACCTCTCCCCCCTGAAAGTGTCCCGTACAGGGTGTTCAAAAATGTCAAAAATTGCATTTTTTCACTTACAGTGATTATTAAAAATTGTTATAAAATGGTTAATATGTGCACTAGAGAGGTGAAACAAACACCATTGAAAAGCTTAAAGATTGCTCTACAAGGCGTACTCTATTCTAAATACCTGTAAAATAAAAAATAACACTTCAAAAATTCAAATTAAGATTTGAATTTTGAATTTCGCATAGAAATGTCCCTCTAATTTTTGTCAAAATTGTTCAGATTGTAGTCTCATATGTGTAATAAAACACCACAAAGTTGCATTTTGGGCACTCAATAGGATCCGATTCAAAATTCAACATAAACCAAGCATTGCACGATATTGACCATGTGAATATCTGGGTTAGATCGATAACTATTTGCCTGGAGCTATTTACCTGCAACATCAAAGGAATTTATATTCAATTTCATTTGTTTCTTGATGTATTCATTTGAATTTACACAGTTATCCACCTTTTGAGTTATTTAGAGAGGTATTACGTTTCCGAACAGTACTCAATACAAGTCATTATTCTTGTTAGTCAGTATGGATGTTTCTAAATTTATATTGGCTACATTGATACATATTATTTTTATTCCTTTGTTTCAGGATTGCTGTCACAGATATGTGGAAATGGATAATTGAAATAGGAAAAAGAATTTATTGACTAATTGTTTGTGCTGAAAGGTTGTGAAGTGATTGTGAGCAGTGTCACTGTGTTTCATAAACATTTGATACAAATATTGTGAAAGGAAGGAAAATATATCCCTCCCTTTTATAATATATTCTGTAATAGCAATCCTGAAACAAAGGAATGAAAATAACATGTAGCAATGTAGCCAACATAAATTTAGAAACATCCATACTGACTAACAAGAATAATGTTTTGTATTGAGTACTGTCCGGAAACGTAATACCTTTCTAAATAACTTAAAAGGTGGATAATTGTGTAAATTCAAACAAATACATCAAGAAACAAATGTATATAAATTCCTTTGATGCTGCAGCTAAAGAGCTCCAGGCAAATGGTTATCGATCTGAACCCAGATATTCACATGGTCAATATCCTGCAATGCTTGGTTTATGTTGAATTTTGAATCGGATCCCATGAGTGCCCAAAATGCAACTTCGTGGTGTTTTAGTACACATATGAGACTACAATCTGGACAATTTTGTAAAAAAAAAAAAAAAAAATGGACATTTCTATGCGAAATTCAAAATTCAAATTTGAATTTGAATTTTTGAAGTGTTATTTTTTATTTTACAGGTTTTCTAAATAGACTACAACTTGTAGAGCAATCTTTAAGCTTTCCAATGTGTTTGTTTTACGTCTCTAGTGCACATATTACCATTTTATGACAATTTGTAAAAATCACTGTAACTGAAAAAATGCCGTTTTTTGACATTTATGAACACCCTATATGAAGACACTTTCAGGAGGAGAGAGGTAATATTTGGGGTTTTTTCACTATAAGAAAGCTGTGCACCAATTTTTACAAAAATCTAAGATCGTCAGCAGGGCCGTGCTGGGATACTAATTAGGGCGGTGGACAAGTCTACTAAGAGGGCGCCCATACAAACGGGAATATATATATATATATATATATATAGAGAGAGAGAGAGAGAGAGAGAGAGAGAGAGCGAGAGAGAGAGAGAGAGAGAGGGGGGAGAGAGAGAGAGAGCGAGCGAGAGAAAGAAAGAAAGAGAGAGAGAGAGAGACTTTGAAAGAGTATGGGTGCCATTTTATATCAAAATCACCACCAAATTGTGATTTTGTGGTTAAATCTGTTTTGTTGCTTTTCTTCTGAACTCGAACAATGATTGATTCACTTCACTCTTATGGTAATTCATCTTTGTTCTAGATAATGAGAATGAGTTTGTGTATTTTGCTCTACAATTTTCCCCCCCCCCCAGGTAAAATTAAGCCAATCAGAATTTCGTCTACACCCGGAGATGTGTGTTTAATTTTTGAAATAGCGATTTCTATTTCTGTCTGGTTAGGTTCTGGATTATACGGTTATGCTGCATCCATTTCACTTTCTCCACGCGCATTAGTTTTTGGCTATGTGTTAAGCAAATCGTCAAAGAAATCTTTCCATCTATTTAAGATGCTATCTGTATCAGTGAGAACTGTTCCTTTAGGTTTCTTTAATATATAAGCACTTATACATGTCCCGAATGTTTTTGTTTTCACTATTATCTTCAAGTTAATTAATTTTAACTTTCAAAAGTCACGTTTCTTTGTTCTAAAAGTTTTAGAAGTTTTGTGCCAGATGACAATGAAATCTTATGTAGTTATTTCGTTCGGATTTTGTAGCCAACGCAGTTTCTTCTGTTTTCTCTTCTCTGCTACTTTAGTACATTCTGGTTGAACCATGGTTTGTTCCTACGTATTTCTGCGTGCTCCAATATTTCTTTTGCTGAAATTTTAACGTTATCTCTAATTTCAACCAAGTATCTTGAACACTAGTGCACTCCGAACCTTCTAAAACCGAGAATCTATTCGACACTTCAATCTGGCTCTCCTCTCATCTGACTCTCCTTTATTTAAAATAAATAAACCGCTCCGTTTTCAGATATTGAATATTTCCTTTATTCCTCTCTCTTACTATCACAATCAACTCCTCTGAACGACCGAACATCAGTTGTGCTAGACCGTTCTTTTCTGTCTACTAAAACATGATCAGTTCGAATATGTGTTTTTTCCATCTGATGAAGTCCAAGTATATTTATGAATGTCGCGATGTTGGAATTTTGTAATCTTCACGATAAAGTTTCTGGATATTGCACAGTTCACGAGTCTAACGCCGTTGTCACAACTTTCCTTATGCAAACATTTATTCCCTATAATCGGTTTGAAAATATCCTCTGGTCCTACCTTCGCATTGAAACAGCCTAACAGAATTTTCATATTGTATTGCAGGAGATGATCAAATACCCATTCTATTCTTTCGTAAAAACTGTATTTTTTTAATCGCCATCCTTATTTCCTGTTGGGGCATGTGCATTTAAAACAATAATATTACACCACCGACCCTTAAGAGAAGTAAAAGAAAATCTATCATTAACAAATTCAACCTATGTAATTGCTGATATTACGTATTCGTTTGTGAACGGAAAGCCCTGTTTCTAATTGATAATTTTTAATTTGTTCCCCGTAAAAGAACGTAAAATTTCCCGACTTGACTTCTCCATTTCCTTCTTGTCTAACTTCCTGATATCCCGCTAGGTCCAACCTCTATTTCTAAACTCATTTTTTACAAATTTTAACGCGCCTGCCCTATAGAGACTTCTTATATTGGTGTCCCGACAAAACGTACCACTTAAATTTTCGCGACAAAACGTACCACTTTTGACGACCTGTCATAAATGACAACCTATCATGGATTAATTAAAGCATTTCTGATATTTATTCCACGACAAAACGTACCACTTACATAAATTACAACCTGTCATGGGCTAATTAAAACATTTCGGATATTTAATACGCGACAAAACGTACTACTTCATGTTAAGAAACTACTTCCTCATGAACAGGTAAAACAACGGCAGTATAAAGTTGAAAAGAACAGACAGGTAATGTATCGAGTTGTCAAAGTGCAGAAACTCATTGGTAAAAGAGGGCTCATTTACAGAGGAAATGTAGCAGCCTATAAACTGAAAGACGCAGCTATAGATCATGGAAAATTTTTGGATATTATTCCTTTCTTAAGCAAATTTGATCTTCCGCTTAAAAGTAATCTAGATAATGTCACCGAGAAGAGTCATATACGAGGAAGTATGCAGGATAGTGGTCGCATAACTTTTACTAAACACGGTGAATTATGTTTTGAATGTTATCAGCACACTTATCAGAGAAGATATTTCGAAAGAAGTCTCTCAAACTTCAATATTTTCTGTTCTATTAGACACTACTCAAGATATAGTAGTTTCAGGCCAGTGCTATGTTGTTTTACGAAGTATTGTTGTCATTGTAAAATGCATATCTACCAGAGGCCAGTGTCTTTGTGGTTTACTGCTGGAAATTCTGCAGAAGTTGAAACTTGTTATTAAGAAGTGTATTTGAAATTCAACCGATGGCTCATGCAAGGACAACATTCGGATATTTTCAATTCACCTATGATCAATTACACGTGTGATTCAGTTGATTTTGAGTTTAACGGCCTTTTTAGCAGCGAGGCTATATTAGACGAGACATACTGATTTACAGGAAATCCGAAGCACATGAGCTCCCGCCGGGAATCGAACCCGGTCTCCCACGACAAAGGCGCATACGCTAACCGCTTAACTACTAAGGAACTCAGTTACACGTGTGAGGTTACGCTCATATACTCAATCATGTCATATGTGATCTGACAAAAAAATGCATTGATTCTGTGTCATTGTTCTGCTGAATGACTGTGCGATATTTATGCGTGAGTCTTATCAGCGAATGTACATTTGGAAGATCAAATGTTAACAAAGGCGTCTTACAGTTATTGCGGAAACAAGATGGTAGAAAACACACTGTTTTTCAGAAAAAGTTTGGTCATTTTTCGAACCCAAATAGTGCTTTGTATATAGAGTTGACCATAACAATTAAGAAAATTGCTTCTACAGAAAATATCAAACCAAAAGCTAGGTGTAAAGCGAAAGGATATATAAAAGATCTTCTCAAGTTCAAAACAATTCAGCCAGCAGAAAAGTTCCTTAAGATATTTCAAGTGACGACCTCTCTGTCAAACTATCTCCAAATAGAGGGTGCTGCTAGTGTAGTCCTATCGGATGGTGCAGACTGCTCTGTTCCAACTGAAAGAGTAGAGAGATGATTTTGAATCCGTTAAGAATGCAGCATTAATCTTTGCAGAATGGGCCAATAACAAATTTGAAGACTTAGAACGTGATTTCTTTTTTTCTATTGACCTGTCGACAATTCGCCTTCAGAGATGGATAAAGATTTTTCCTGTGAATATGAAGATGAAGCTGCTTCTATCCAATGACCAGGTACTGCATCGAAGCATTCAACACAATATTGGACATGGCAGTTTTGAGTATTTCTTCAAGATTCAAGAAGCAATGTACTTTATGGAGTATTTGGACCCTAGCCACTTCAACCAAGTAACAGAACTTCCAGACGTGCCTTTCGATAAACTTACATATTTTCTGAAAAACTTCAGTTAAGTTGTTTCCAAGGATACTATAAATGTATTCTCTTGGACTTTTGAAGGACGTGGATATCCTTGAAAGTCTGTCTTGATGACGAGCACAACCGAGGAAAAATTACTGTGCTGATGGTGCAAGTGATTCAGAATTACGAGAAAATACATTTATTTGCAAGGAAAGCGAATGCAAAACGTGTTCAAAATTGTCCAATGTGCTGCTTTTTAATTTTTTAGAATTGTAATTTGTGCAGTAATACTTATCCAGGTTTCCAGCATACAAATTTTTATTGTCTTTGCCCGTAACTCAGGTAACATGTGAAAGAAATTTTTAAAATTGAAATAAACTTAAATACATTAAAATCAGGAACATTTGAAAACATTTTGTTGATGTCTATTGAAAAAGATTTATTTAAAAAAATTTCGAATGCAAAAGTGATAGATACAGTAGCATCAAAAACTAGTACACTAAAATATCTGCTAATTTTGTAATATAGTATACGTTCTCCTTGAACTTCATATAATATTTTGAACAATTCAGAATAATATACTAATGAAAGAATATCAGGTTTTAATTGTCAATTGTTAATACTATTGACTTACTGTAGAAAGAAAACTGTGCAATTGATTTGTGACATTGAGATGCTGGTGGCCCTTGTGGGAGAAAGCGCCCGCGCCCCTCTAATAATGCCTATCCGTCTCTGGTCCAAAGCCTGGATAAAGTGTGATGGAAATCAGCAAATATTCAAATATTGCATATGCAAGATTCTTGCTGTCTTGGTCTGGCGAGAATCTTGCAGGTATGGTTTTGGTGTTGCGAGAATCTTGCAAGCATGGTCTTAGTCTTAGCCTTAGTCTTGGTCTTGCATCGGTACTTTTCTCACCACCAATCTGTTCAACTTTTAACCTTATTTTGGCAGATATATATATACTTATATACCGTCCTATCAAGTGGTACGTTTTGTCGCCTGACATTATTTGATGGCTGATTGGAAGACTCTTCGCAAGTAGCTCTCCAGGCAAGTGGTACGTTTTGTCGCTTGTCATTATTTAAAGTGTTTTTAGAAAACCCTTCACAAGCAGCCCTCAGGGTAAGTGGTACGTTTTGTCGCGTATTCCTTATATTTCATGATCCAAATCTCGTGTCGATTTTACTTTGTGGAGTTCGTGCCAAGTTATCAGTTTTGATCCGAGGATTCTGCGAACTTATTTGAACATTTTTTTTTTACAGGATGAGGTTGTTAGCCTCACATCAAATTCTCAAGCTGGATTATCACTCCTTGTCTGTACGCGACTGTTACTTAGTATATTCGCAGCTAATCTCTATATCCCAGAGGCATTCTCCTCGATCCACAACCTGAGGACGCACCGTATGCCGTGGTGACAGGAAGACCACATTTTACGGAAATTAATACACCTATATTTCAGAAATGCAACAGGTACTGATTATCCGAACACTGCTTTAAAACACACAGGGACAATCAATATGCTCGTATATATGGATGCATATTAAGACTGTGAAAGCTACGATGACGTAAAAATCGTAAATTAGAGACTAGTGTCAGTGTAGTATTACATAAATGCATCGTACGTTTGACTATCCGAACTATTCTTGATGTATGACATTGTTTCGTTTTATAGCTATATAACTTTATAATATTTTTATAAGTGATTATACTCTTTACCTGTTCTCTACCAATAACAACTGTATGAATTTATAATACAAAACTGAAATACAGAAGAATAAATTTTTTTAAAAAAAATAATGTGATATTTCGCAGGGCATCTTATGTAAAGGGCGCCTTGTATTCTTCACAGGTTCTGTACTAACAGTCAGTATTTGAATTTATTAAACAAAGCTGGTATACAGGATAACTAAAACCACTTATCTATAAAGTGATGTTTCGTAGGGCGTCTTATGTAAAGGGCACACTGTACCTTTCACGGGTTCTTCGCCAACAGTAACTGTGTGTATTTATTGTACAGAACTGTGCTATACAGAAGAGTAAATAAAATCGTTCATCTTTGATGAGGTCTCGGAAGGGCGCCTAATGTAAAGGGCGCACTGCACCTTTCGCGGGTTCTTTACCAATAAAACTGTAAGAATTTATTACTAAACACTTGTACCTTTATTTATACTGTGATAACTTGGAGGGCGCACCGGGACACGTCCCGGTGTCCCGGTGGGCCAGCACGGGCCTGATCGTCAGGTCAGACTTTGTCATTTCACTGGTTGATTTCACATGGAATGTCCCACATGCGTTATAGGTTTCACTAGCCCCCTCTTTGGTAATATGGGTCGTGGAGAAGACTGCTGTGTATGACGTTAACATAGCACCAACAGTGGCTCGTCCTGCAACAAAGCCACTGTTCCCACACTGTTCTACTACACTGGGAAATCTAAAGTTTCCATGGGAAAGAGCCATGGCGTACCCTTCCTAAAGCGATTTTTGCAGCTACACGTTTCCCACTACAACACTTTCACTTTGCTTCACCATATCTGAGAGACTGATACATATATGCCTATAGTTTAGTTGCTCTGATGGACACTGTTCAACTACATTGGGGATGCTAAAGTTTCCATGGGAAAGAGCCAGGACGTACCCTTCCTAAAATGATTTTTGCAACTACACGTTTCCCACTACAACACTTTCACTTTGCTACACAACATCTGAGAGAATGATACATATATGCCTATAGTTTTGTTGCTCTGATGGACACTGTTCAACTACATTGGGGATGCTACAGTTTCCATGGGAAAGAGCCAGGACGTACCCTTCCTAAAATGATTTTTGCAACTACACGTTTCCCACTACAACACTTTCACTTTGCTACACAACATCTGAGAGAATGATACATATATGCCTATAGTTTTGTTGCTCTGATGGACACTGTTCAACTACATTGGGGATGCTAAAGTTTCCATGGGAAAGAGCCAGGACGTACCCTTCCTAAAATGATTTTTGCAACTACACGTTTCCCACTACAACACTTTCACTTTGCTACACAACATCTGAGAGAATGATACATATATGCCTATAGTTTTGTTGCTCTGATGGACACTGTTCAACTACATTGGGGATGCTAAAGTTTCCATGAGAAAGAGCCAGGACATGCCCTTCCTAAAGTGATTTTTGCAGCTACACGTTTCCCACCACAACACTTTCACTTTGCTACACAACGTCTGAGAGACTGATACATATATGCCTATAGTTTTGTTGCTCTGATCGACACTGTTCAACTACACTGATAATGCTAAAGCTTAAATGGGAAAGAGCGATGACGTACCCTTTCCTAAAGTGACTCTTACAGTGGTATTTTCCACACCACAAGAGTTCCACTTTGCTACACAACATCTGAGAGACTGATACACGTACATCATTATCATAATCATAATTATTATAGTAGTCATTATCATATTAGTAGGTTTCACGTACATATACTTATCAATATAATTACCGTTACCCCATATATATGGAATATGTCTATATTAAAACACACACACACACACACACACACACACACACACACACACACGTGGCATTGCTTGATTGATGTTGCAGCCTCAAACGATGCATTCAAGCAGGTCGTGCAACGACAAGCGATGAACAGACAATAACTTTGTC
Source organism: Thermobia domestica (assembly GCF_964235325.1). Taxonomy (NCBI): domain Eukaryota; kingdom Metazoa; phylum Arthropoda; class Insecta; order Zygentoma; family Lepismatidae; genus Thermobia; species Thermobia domestica. Next base: position 36,703,367 of record NC_137471.1, read on the forward strand.
CCAAACGTAAGATTCCGTTAGGTTTCCTCTACGATAAACGTCCTTCCATCTAGCAACGTCCTGTACATCTTCGGAGCATCCTCCGTGTGTGTAACGGACACTCTCATCTAACGCAATCTTATTTAGCATGTGCCGCTAACCAATACATAATACAGCACGTCCGAGAACTCCCCATACCCATATGTTTGAGTATCACAGAAAGCAATGTCAACGTAATTTTAGTTTCTTTATTTAGTTGAGTACTTAGATATACGAGCTTTGTACTCAGTGGTCTGTGTGTGTTTCGTACTAGGGGACGACAACACATGTTTCCTCACACGTCTTCTTACGTTTAGTACGCGGCCTGTCTTTGACACATCCTGAAGAAAATATGTTTCTCCCAGGGGCGTCATTTCAAACTTCGCTTGAGGGAGGCAAGAGCACTACCAACATAAGACTTTCACGTTTTGTACTAGTATATTAGTAGACAATCGGTTAAAGTATATGTGTTTCTCAAACTCTCGGGGAGAGGGGACAATTTCCTCCTCCTGCCCAAATGACGCCCCTGGTCTATCCCAATAAAGCAGGTTGTTTTATGAGGTCAAAGTGATCATTAAACGCAGTTTTTGCTGTATATGTGGTTCCTACTGTGTGTGTGTGTGTGTTTCAAGCACCAACGCACTTACTACTAACCGTTACTTGAGTTCTGTAACTTCAATCACTCACAGCAAATATACTTTATTCACTAGGTAGGGATTCGAACAAAATCATAGACTCTCACGTTGGGGGTCCTGTGATCCCAGGGATTTGAACGAAATCGTAGACTCTCACGTTGGGGGTCCTGTTATCCCAGGGATTTGAACGAAATCGTAGACTCTCATGTTCGAGTCCCTGGTGCTTTCCCTAATTATCACAGGTTAACAATTGATACCTCGTTGAAAGGCTTATGAAACACTGATTCCAACGAGGTATTACTTGTGGAATTCAGGTAATATTCGTAGAAGAAGAAGAAACAAAAATTCAAAAGAATATAAAAAAAATATAATTTGGGAGGTTCTGGTAATCCTTAAAGTTACCCTCCGCAGCCAAAATGAAGCTAATGTGTAGGCAATGTACTTGTGACTATAATATTAAAAAAGTGGTATCCATTGCTGCAATACAAAGCGAGATAAAAAATTCAGGAAAAAATCCTATAAGAACTCCCTGTATATTATTTTCGAAGGAGTGTTGCAGTCCTTCACGTTCTCCGCCCTGGTGAACCCCCTAATTATCACAGATTCATGATTTATACATCGTTGAAAAGCTTATGGCTCTCAGATCCCGATGAAATAACATTTGTGTAGACCAATTCAGTGAAAAGGTATCTTGTCTTATATGAAACCATCCAGAAAATAAATGTAATTTTTGTTTAAAAAAAAACTCAGAAAATTGGCTAACTTTGTCCCTCCCCTACTCCGCCCATGTAAGCAACAAGTACCTTTGCAGGGTATTAGCGTGTAGTGAACTACTTCATTGCTTCACATACCAATTTTTATGACTGTACCTCCAAGAGGGAGGGAATGACAGAAGGAAAACCTAAAGCAAAAACCAAAAGAAAAATAAATTTACCCTTCACCTTTTCGTCGTGGTATCGACCAGTTACTGTACATAAAATGCACATCGACGGAAAGTGTCATGCATCAGGAACACATTTATATGAAACTTCTCTTAATAGCTTAATTACGGCTGAGCTATTAAGATTGAACGTCCTGACGCAGGAGTTGTGTCCTTCACCGTTTAAAGGCTATGGCTTCACAATATTGGCATACTCCACGTGACCATGTATTCAGGGATACCGCACAGTGTTGTCTGTGACTACGAAAGCAGTGTAACCAATACATGATTAAAATTACACAAACATTGTTCTGTGTGATAGTCAAAGCTACAGATACGGGAACTTCGTGGAAACCCTGTATATTATTATTGAATGTTGTGCATGTAATTTCTACCTGTTTGTTTGGAAGTTGTATATTTAATACGGAGCCAAGTTAGTGTTCTTTTTTTTTCTTGTGTTAAAAAAAACTTACGTAACCAATAATCAAATTCCAATATACATATTGTACAGATAACCTTCCCATATTAATATGGAATATTGTTGAAAAGAAAGATAATATTCATATAGTGCATGTGTGACAATGATTAGGTATTGATCACCAGGTTCATCTACACAAGATAATCCCTAGCGTAAATGCATCATATTGTAATTTTTCCACGTGTGTTACAGTTGACATTCAGATTAATAACAGGCTCTATATATCATTTGGATGGAAATATACTATTATATTTCAACCTATTTGCCATTGTCTCTATCTGTATAGAACGATCTGTGACGGAGATAATCATAGTGGAAATGTGGGGGGAAAAGCTGTAATTTTCCTCTCTCTCTCACCTGAAAATTAAGTAAAATTGCTTGTCTGATGTTGATAACGTTAGTACCACATCAATCAGACAGGAGCTATGAAGAGTTATTCCTCTCTCTCTCTCTCTCTCTCTCTCTCTCTCTCTCTCTCTCTCTCTCTCTCTCTCTCTCTCTCTCTTTCCTGAATAGTATATGAGTTAACCAGCGCGTGTTGCGTGGGAAATGGTAAAAGAAAAGGCTGTGTGTTAATTGCCTCTTTCTTTTCCTTTCAAGATAACGGACAAACAATAAATACGTTGTATTGGCTAATTCTGGGGTGTTATTACCATTAAGTGTATGTATGCTCTAAGTACATTTTTATCAAAATGCTCGTTATTATTCAGAAGATATACGCAAAATAATTTCCTATTAAAAGTGATGGGAGCGCGATTGCCTGCGATGTCATTAATCCTTGATTCGATCCCCGACCAAGAGATTTTCTTGTAGAAAATCTTTACGTCGTTCTCCCGTTTCCTCCTACATTCTTAAATCTACGAATTTTTCATTACCCATTACTGTCGTTAATAATCCAGCTCCTTTAGTAACCAGGACGTAAAACTACAAATTTCATGTCATTTCACTTTATGAAAAGTGTTTACATATTTAAAACTGAGTCACGGTCGTCAAATTAAAGAGGCTCACGTGGACAGGTCATGTAGCCAAATGGAACAAAGTTAGAACGTTTCTAAAGTTTTAACTGGAAATCCAATCGGAAAACGACCATTAGGAAGACCTACGAGCAGACGGGAGGATAATATTAAGATGGATCTCTCAGAAATAGGAATACAAAGTAGAAACTGGAAATTGACTTAGGATAGAAGTCAATAGAGAGCTTCTGTGAAGGTGGCATTGATCCTCCGAGTTCCACAGGCCATCAGTTAACTAAACATTGAGAAAGTGTAGGCCTAATTGACGTCCAAATAATGCACTTAATTGACAACCGCCAGCGTACTTCCATGATAGTTCTACAAGCGGTTGCACTTTCTTGACAACCGCCAGTATACTCTCATAATAGTCGACAAAGATTCCAGTCATTTAACAACCACCGGTATATGTTCATAATGGTTTGACAAGCAGTTGCACTTTGTTGACAACCATCTGCTTACTTCCACAATAGCTCGACAAGTGCTTGGAATCACTTGGGAATCTCCACTACACAGTACTACCATAACAGTTCGACAGGTAATTGCAATCACTTGACAATTGCTAGTTCACTTTCATAGTAGGCCCCCGAAGTGGTTGCACGACCAGGAAATGACTCATGCAATAATCGAATTGTTTCTCAGAATTTGTGGCATGTGGCGCCATCTTGTTGAATCCATTCCACCCTGAATCCATTCAACGAACTCTCTTCGTTGTGCATGGTCACTATACTTCAGTTCTTGAGTCAATTGAACTTTGTAAGCATGAAGATAGAAATCTTTCATGAGAATACGTTATGAGCCTCGCAGCTATACGCAGCTTCTCGAAATGAGGCGCCTAATATCAAAGGCCGATAATACATTTTTTTTAAACCGAAATTGGGTTATATATCGCTTGTTATATGTTTGATCTAAAGGAATTCCATGGAAACAGAATTTTGTTTAAAAGCTTAATATTTCATACTAAAAAAACTAGTTCAAATATGGGACTTTGTACGCGTGTATATGGAGCTTCAATGCACGTTTTGCGAGATTACTAGAAACTAAGCAAAATGGATGGGGCGGATTTTGATTCTAGGCGCCTCAAATACCCAATTCTTAACCACTATGCCGAATAATTGATGTTCCTGGACTCTCAGCAATATTCTCACAAATTGCTGTGTTGAACGATTTGTTGATGGACGGCCAGAGTGTTCAAGATCACAAATTGATCCAATTTCCCTAACTTTTATTAATTAATCCCTTCACAGTTGATTAATCACTATTCCGACCATATTTTGTACGAAAATTGCGAATTGTAACTGCCAAACCTTCATCGCTTTTACAATATTGCTCAACAATGAAGACTCGTTTTCTTTTTTACGTGTAGCGCTCCAACTATCAGCTGTCACGCTAGGTTTATTTTTATTTATTTATTTATTTATTTTGTGAAAACACTTTATCGTACAAATGGTGCAAAATTCAAATCTTGCGTGAATTTTCGGTCACTCATTATAAATGATTTAACATCCTTTCTTATTAACGGTGAAATTTTTAATATGAAAATTTACTTTTAATGTTACTCTATATATTACGAAATCAAATTAAACAAATATGCTTTGAAAATAAATTTCAAATCAAAAATTTAATTGAAGAGCATAATTATTTAGGTCCTTGGCTAGTGGGTACAATAGGGTAATTATATCGTAGTTGAAAAATTTCGCATTTTGAAGATCGGTATCTGAAGATTTTGTGTAATAAATTTCAAATGTAATAAATCTCAAATTTAATTTACAAACTTTACGTTGATGAAACTGATATCATAACGTACTGAAAAGGAATGGAGAGGAACCACTTCTGGAATTACAAAAGAGATTAATAAAGTAATAACTAATTTCGCATTCAAAAATTAATTAGATTATGAAAGAATGTAATAATATTAAATATAAAAAAGCTTGAAATGCTCTTCCTCCTTTCTGTGCATGAATAATATATTATTTAGAACAAGTTTCTAACAAACCAGAAAAATAGTTTATAACTTTTAATTAAATGACACGAAACATACAAAGTTTATAATATTGTTTGTAATTTTATGATCACTTCTGTTATCTATAATTTCTTGTTCATGTGGCGGGTGAAATTTAACATCTCGCATTTTTTTTTTTTTTTTGACTTCCTAGTTTGGTGACAATTTCTGTTTTTTGAAAAAGTAGAAATTACTCTCATATATAGAGTAGTTGATTCGATCTCAATATCTTTAACAATAATATAAATAAGTTAATTTATTGAGGTAAATATTGTTATTTTACCATTGGAACATACCTTAGGGGACAGTAAGAAGGATTAGAATATTGTATGATTTTGTAATGACTATAATGATCGCGAGATTCGTTCCATGTATTATTGGTATAGTGCATAGGAGGATGTTTGTTTGTTTAACCGGTTAACTGAAAAGCTCGAGTATGTTCGAGATTTTAATTTTACTAATAATTTAAAACCTCGAGTATATTCGGGCATCATACGGCATTATTACAATTGATCACTGTTAAACGGTACAAAGTTTACAAGCTCGAGTATATTCGAGGTTTTATTGAAAGCACATTTTAGGCTTACGTAAATCATTGTTGTCTTCAGTAAAAATAATCACACTGTTGCCATTCATTTTGTTCCTAAGTGAATGTTAGAATTTAGCAATAAAAAAATAGGTGAAAATTGAAATGCTCCTTTGGAAATAATTAGTAAGTTAACCTTAATAATATGAAACGGCTAATGTCCCTGTGTGTTGGGGTAGGAATGTTGTTGATACGTGTGTCCGTTTTGCAGGTATAACGAATGAAAGATAGGATTCAAGATCCCCAATCCATTCAAACAGGACCAGCGTGCCGTCATCCAGTTTCTGAGTGCCAAAGGTTGTCAACCAGCTGAAGTGTTCCGCCGTATAAAAGACGTGTAGGTGATGCATGCGCCTCCAAAACAACAGTGGTGGACTGGGCCAGAATGTTTCGGAAGGGGCGTGAACAAACCACTGATTAACCCCGTCCTGTTCAAGTCCATGTTGTTGCCACAAAAGACGTGAAAAGGTGAATGCGGCTATAGCTACGGATAGACGCATTAGTATTCAATCCATAACGAACGGGTTAAACATGATTTATGGTACTGCTCAGAAAATTGTGAAAGATCTGGGATACCATAAAGTGTGCGCGCAGTGGATCCCCAGGGTGTTGACGGAAGGCCAAAAGTTGGAGCGTATGGGTTGCGTCATTGAACATTTGTTACGTTACGATTTGGAAGGTAAGTACTTCTTGCTGCACATTGTTACTGAGGATGAAACTTGCTGCCATCATTTTGAACCGAGTTCAAAGTCTTCCAGTATGCAGTGGAAACACTCCTCATCTCCACGTCCCAAAAAGTTCAAGACGCAAACGTCTGTGGGGAAAAATATGATGTTTGTGTTCTTTGATTGCCATGGACCATTATTGTTCGACTTCAATTAATTAGGACAGCCCATCAATGCCGCACACTACTGTGAGATCTTGACACAGCTACGGAGAGCCATCAGAAACAAAAGGCTTGGTTTATTGACCACTGGAGTAATTGTGTTGCATGACAACGCGCGTCCATACGTTGCAAACCAAGTGCAGGATTTGTTTCAACGATTCAAGTAGGAAATGTTGCGACATCCGCCCTACAGCCTTGACCTTTCACCTTTCACTTTGTCACTTTCATACCTTTGGGCCTCTAAAGAAGGCAATTGGAAGATCAGAGATTTCAGTCTGACGCTGAGCTACAGGATGCTGTGCGTGATTGGTTTGGTAGTCAGTAGTCCAAATTTTACATGGACGGCATTTGTTAGTTAATGACACAGTGCGACAAGTGTCTCAACATTCATTGTGACTTCTTCTCAGCAATATTTTTTACTGCACGCTAACCATAGACACCTTTAGATAGTGTACAAGTTTCCGCTCGAAATAAAATTTAGTTAATGAATTATGACCACTGTTGTCGAATTTACGCTAAATTTAGTTTTGTTTATTTTGTTGTCGTTGTTTTATATTTTATTATTATTATTATTATTATTATTATTATTATTATTATTATTATTATTATTATTATTATTATTACAATATAATTCGAATAATTGTTAGTGCTCGTGTTACAGTTATTTAAGTTCTTTTTTCTCTGTTGCCATATCCTCTAACAAGAGAAGTATCAATGAGCTTATATGAAAACCTACCGTAAAATTTCACTCAGAGGAACGAAGTCCCACAGAAAGACCACACACAAAAAAGCAGCTGCGTTTTTGAAGTGGAATTAACCAAAATGGCAGATTGAAATGTCGCGTATTCATGTCGACAATCGCACAATACGTTCAGTACCACCCCTTGTAAAATGCCTGTTAATAATGAAAAGTCAATAACAACAATGTGGCTATATACTATACCTAAGGGAAAGTCGTGCAGTAAGGTGAACCTTGACGGCAGCCATCTTGAAATCCGCCATCTTGAATTCAGGTTAAGTTTTGTAAATAGGAATAGGGCAATATGAAACATGATTTTGGACTTGAATTTAAGCAGAAAAACAATGCTAGCAATAGTTTTAAGATAAGGTGCATTTGGTAAAAAGTTACAGGCATATTTTTGAGTATGTTTCCATGTGTACAACTCCCGAATGAAGCAGCTGTCCAAAACTAAGTTGTCGCCATTGAAATGTAACTCCTACTCGATTATTTTCGTATTATTTGATCTATTTCCGCTCCTATTCAACCAATTTGAACCAAATTTTCAGAGTAGTCCTTCAAAGGTATTTAGTTGTGATCACCATAATTTCAAAGAAATCATCAGAAAACATCTACATGGTACTTAAACTATTTTGTACTTTTACAATGGAATTTTTCGTTTTGTCCGGCTTGTATCTCCGCCACTATTCAAGCAATTCGGACCAAATTTGCGGACTAGTCTCCTACAAGTGTGTAGCTTTGCAAAACAACATTTGGGACAAATTGGGAAAATATAGAGGGTGTTTCCTATACTTTTGTATTTTACAAATTGTTGAACAGCTGCTTCATTCGGGAGTTGTGCACACGGAAACATACACAATAAATATGCCTGTAACTTTCTACCAAATGCATGTATCTTAACACTATTGCTAGCATTGCTTTTCTGCTTAAATTCTAGTTCAAAATCATGTATCATATTGCCCTATTCTTATTTACAAAACTTGACCTGCATTCAAGATAGCGAATTTCAAGATGGCTGCCGTCAAGGTTCACCTTACCGTACGACTTCCCCTTAAGTATAGTGTGTACCCACATTGTTGTTATTGACTTTTTATTATTAACAGACCGTTTACAAGGGGTGATACTGAACGTATTGTGCAATTGTCGACATGGATACGCGACATTTCAATCTGCCATTTTGGTTAATTTCACTTCAAAAACGCAGCTGTTGTTGTTGTTTTTTTTTTTTGTGTGTGTGCGTGTGTGTAGTCTTTCTGTGGGACTTCCTTCCTCTTAGTGAAACTTTACGGTAGGTTTCGATATAAGCACATTGATACTTCCCTTGCAAGTTTGAAGTCTGGGAACGTTATTTATGCACTACTGCTGTTTCACTTTTTTCTAAAGTATGCGTTTGGAAGGCAGCTCCACGAATTAAGCCGAATTCTTCCGATGTATCACACGTGAGGGAAGTCAGTTTTATGATTCATGTAGAGTCCATGCTTCACGAGTTGTCGCGATCATTGTAGTCATGTGAAAGAAGAAACTTAAATTTCGAATAGATAGGAATCTATCTCACTAAACATAAACACATATACGTTTCAGGTAACATCACTAAATATTATACCGTCTGAATGTCTGACATCAATCCACACACAGTAAATAATACAGGAAGTATACTAGTTAAGACAAGAAGTATACCAGTGAAGATAACAAAATTAATTGCAAGTATGCAATTAATATATCAATTGGATGAAAAGTAGAAGTCTTCGAAATTCTGGTGGAGATGATAAAGTTTTGGTTTTACACTTAAAAAGAAAATAATACAGTAATAAAATAAAAGAATCATATCATCTCCTGGGAATTAATATTCATTATGGATAGGTTTCCAAAATAAATACCTTCGAAGTGAAAAGTTCCATTGCTATTCCGCCAACACAAGATCTGCTATACGTATCCCGCCCCAATAATAATCACTGGCGTAGGGAAGGGGGGCCCAAAGGGGCCGTGCCCCCTAAAGAGGTCCGACAATGTACTTTGGTACTTTGATGTTCGTAATTTTTTGTTTATATTTCTATGTTTATATATTTTTGTTTATGTACCTATAACAGCACTTGCCCCCCCCCAAACACACATCCTGACTACGCTACTGATAATAATAATAATAATAATAATAATAATAATAATAATAATAATAATAATAATAATAATAATAATAATAATAATAATGAAACGATGATCCAAACTGAGGCAATACAATGGTGACGTCCAACGTACGTTCATTACTCTTACCGTATTTTACGAACTATAAGGCACACCTTAAGTTTTATGCATTTGTTTTTAAATATCGTAACATTTTTTCAGTATTTCGCAAAGTTTATGGTCTGTACCAAGTTGGTTTTGGGATGGCGACAGTGTTAGCAAGCTTGTGAATGCCCGTAACTCATGTTTTTCGCCTCGGTGCACTGCTGATGCCAGTTGAATCCAATGTTGCCAGATAGAGATAGGTTTCGCGCGGCTTCGAATATGTTACCATTTTTAAGACTGGTGTGAATTTTAAATCAAACACTGGACATTTTTACATTAATTTCGAGAATAAGACGCACTTAAATTTTGGAGGCAATTTTTCGAAGAAAAAATTGCGTCATAGAGTCCGTAAAATACGATACTAATACAAAAAGAAAAAATGGAGACTTTTTTTTTACCTCAAATCTAGTACGTGAAAATCCTCGAGTTGTTAATGCTGATTGATAATTTCTACATTTTACGTCAGTCATACTCTTTTTCAATGTTCTAGTAAGAGTCAGGAGGCCGTCTCTCCTCTTTTCTGTTCTGAAGATTCAGCTATTGAGCTTTGTACTGCTTTTTAGACAAAGCTGAATTACTGCACCATCTTAACAGTCCCACACACATAACACACACAATTCTCATGATAATGTCTGAGCTATGAGACAATGAGATACACAGGAAAATAAACAATATTTGGCAATGGTGTTTGGACGACACTATTGCTCCTAACTAGTAGCATATAATTATGTTTTTACATCACTAAAAACTAGATGTATTAGGTCCATGACCACTGTAGTTTCATCTGATTTTCTCTTTGTGCTTTCCTTCTGCTAACTGATTTTTTAAAAAAGATTGTTTCCCTCTCTTTTCTGTTAATTTTGAAATTTTGTCTCTGTATACGTGAAGTTTGTTAAAATGGTTAGAGTCCATCGCCACCAGAGAGCTATAATTAGCGTGGTGACACCTAAAGTCCCTATTGGAAAAAATGAAATGAAATCTTTGAGGTTTACGTCCCACAGTTATGCCGGTTAGACCAAAGGAGACAGTGATGATGAGAAATGAATGAAATGGTGGAATGAAGATAGTGGGAGGAAACGGGAGAAACCCGAGGAAACTCACGCACACGGTGTGTGTCCGCCACAAAGTTCACTTGGTGGGAGCTGGGATTGAACCCGGGACCCCATGCACCAGAGGTGAACGCTCTACCACTGAGCCACCGCGGCCCCAAGGTCCCCACTGGATGGCCAGTGAGAGTACATTAATTTGGTTCTTAAAATGTTTCTGCTCTGTCCGGTCTCATGAAAAAAATGTGGAGAAGAAAATACAAAATGAAACAGAAAATAAAATAACAAACATTTAATAATGTATTTACAGTTGTGAGAGGTGGCGACTATCACACTTTCCTTACAGGTACGTCGCTTACATAAATTACAACTAAAGGACATAAGGGATATCATGGGATTTCCGCTATTCCCTCAGTGAACCTGTTGCCTTAATAAGCTTTTCAATCCCGAGTTCTCATAACTTCTGTTCAAGTAAACCATTGCTTACATTCATAGATGAAGGGACGGAACTTAAGAGGACTTCATACCTCCACAAAAACGCGCAGAACAGACCTTCCGTTTTGAACATTTTTCTCAGTTACGACTAAAGATAGAACTATGGAGTTTTTTTTAATATTCTTCACAAAACATGTCGGCACAAATCCTTCAGAACAAAAATTTAAAAATGTTCATCCTTAATGAGTAAATTTGGTATAAAAATGGGGAATAAACGTCATTTTCACATGCAATTATCTCCAGAACCCCACATGCTAATAAAAATCCGTTTTGAAGGAATTGTGCATTGATCTTTGCACTTGACATTCGCACTATAACTTCTAAAGTCAGTTTTGATATATCGATACTGTACGTGGAAAACGAAACCCTTGTAACAGCGTAAAGTTTCTCTGCACTGTAGCGACATCTTGTGCTTAAAGTTCGACAGGGCCTAAGCCCCACCCACAGTAGAATTCGGAGGGATACAATAAAGTAGTTCGCGAGGGAAGATCCGCATGCGATGTCTGCTGGCAAGAAAAAGCAGCATTATGGTGTGTATTGTGTGACAGGTGTAATATTTTTTGACGTGTGCATTTCAAGAGTTTACTGAAGTCCCCAGCATGAAGCCAAGGAAGAAAGTAGGGATCACTGCCTTCTACATCCATCCGATCGAGGAGGCGATGGTAGGGATGTATCTACATGAGCGCAGAAGCAAGGCCAAAATAAGAAAGATTTTTGCTTATACATTTGCTTTTTGCTCATTGCAACAGAGATTCTACTCAAAGATTTTTGCCCTACACCAACTCTACTAGCAATTTGTCGTTGTGTATATCTTCCTTCCGCCATAGTGTTTTGATAACTTCCACTTTACGTGGAGAAAGATCTCTGGTTTTCACATTATGCAGCGATTACAGGACTTCACAGGCAAAATTTTAATACACAAAACACGTCACGATCACTTTAAACTGGCCCATTCGAACTGTTGAACGCTTTGAATGTTGTAACTGCTTACGACTGCAACCACAACACTTCAGACTGTAACTTGTTGATAGAAACCAATATCGCTGTATTAGAGACCTGCACGGGCCGGGCTCGGACTCTGTTATTTCTTTGGGCCGGGCCGGGCTGGGGCCGAATAGTTATTGACTTTCGTTAAACGATAATTAGAATAAAGGCAAACGCTGAAGAAGTGTGCCCGTGAAAAATGTTACAAAATAAAACTTTTAAAATTTATCGGGCCCGGGCCGAAAAATTCGGTTCGTGCATGTCTCTGCGCTGTATACAACTGAAACACCACTTTCAGAACTTTCTCCTCCACTAATGTCATCTGCTGTTCAACGGTGATATCATACTTCAACTGTACAGTAAACAAATGAAGGATCCTCTATTGGTGGTTTAACCCTTAACTCACATGTTTTAGAACTCCTAAATTAGGGCTGCAACATCAGCTTTGCATTTTACGGGCGTGAGTCTAATAATTTGAACACGTCTGTACACATTTGATTGATTAATGACAGTAGGAAATTACTTTTGCAGTAGTGGTTGATACTATTTGTTAAATAATTATCTACCATTAATATAAATAATGGAAAATATATTAAACTCTTTATTGTACCTTCTTGCGTTTATATATTTTTCAAAATTTTTGGGTGGGTCCGTGCCTACCCGCTAAAGCCGCCACTGATTGTAACACCCTGTACATGTAAATATACTGTAGATTTATGAAACGAAATGTGGAGAAAGATAGGGACACTTTAAATGTATTAATATTGTATTGCATAATGAAAGTTTCCTGTATATGAATTTCAAGAGTGTATATATATATATATATATATATATATATATATATATATATATATATATATATATATATATATATATATATTGTGTGTGTGTTCCCGTGTATGTGTTTATTTCATTGTTCACGTACTAATTCAGGTGTTTTTATTATTGTAGTAGAATAGCATATTTTGCGGTTTGTTAGAATTGTCTCCTTTCTAAGTGATTTGTTCTTAGGAAGCTAAATTTGTAATAATACGTGTTACAAGACCTATGCGACAATTTTCGGAAGATTATTCCGGACACGAAAGAAAGACTTTTTGAACTTTAATGCAACTAGTTTCGGAGCTGCAAGATGCCGAATGCGTAGGAAATTGAATTTCAAGGGAATATAATTTTAAAACTACTCAATGTAGAGAGCGCGGCTTCCTAAATTACTGTCGAAGTCATATCTTTTCTATTTACAAATGTTTGTTTCAAAATTATGTATTGTGTCCGGAATAACCTCCCGAAGTTTGTCGCATACGTTTTGGAACACCCTGTACATGTACATATAGCTTTATTAAGCTTTTAAAAGTATTATGGAGCTTACAAAACGAAATGTGAGGAAAGATAGGAACACTTTAAACTTATTAATATTGTATTACATAGTGAACGTTTCCTACGAATTTTAAAAACGTATGGTTTTTTTTTTTCCTTTTTCACCTAATGATTCAAATGTTTTTGTTGTTTAGTGTAATATATTTTGCCTCTTGGAACTCGCATTTCTATTGCATTTGTACTTGACGTAAGCTAAATTAGTAATAATACACAGGGTGTTACAAGATCTATACGGCAAATTTTGGGAGGTTATTCCTCTCTCTCAGACAAAAAGTTCTTTTGAACTTTTGTTTAGTCACATTGACACCCGTTTAGTGACACGTTGAAAGGATTGTCACTCCGTTTGACATTTCAGTTTTGTAAACTTGACATTCCAGAAGGGCGAAATTTGACGTCATTCTGGAGTTTTCTGCAATCTGTTATTTTTTAGGTAGCTAAGCATAGCTTTCCTTTTCTTTCCTCTCCCCCCTCCTTTTTTTTTTTTTTTTTTTGAATTTTCTGTCATTTGTACTTCAAGGAAACCAAATTAATAATAACACTATTACGTACTGTATATATGGAACTATTACTTATACAAGTAAAATAAATCAGTATATTCTGTACCCCGAATTATTATTAAATATTTAAAATTTGACGAATTCTGTTATTACTTTTATTCCAGATAGGGAGATAATTGGTTAGAATCTTGTACCTAGAATAGTACCTTAGGTACTTTGATTAGTCAGTACATGTACAGTACCTATCTTGGGTAGTACTTTGGCTATCTATTACCTGATACCTGTTACCGATACAAATTTGAGTCAGTGCCTTGTACCTGTACTAAGTTATAGGAAATCGTGCCTAACCCAATAGTGATTATCTTCTGCAGATATTTCTGCGTCTGGGTTCTTCGGCGATTACACAACCCGGGAAAGTGGAGGTGGAAAGAATATAAAAGAAGAGAGCCCTCTCGTGGCTAAGCGGTTAGGGTACGTGCCTTTGGCGTGGGAGACCCGGGTTCGATTCCCGGCGCGAGCTCATGTGGTTCGGATTCCACGTTAATCAGTAGGTCCACGTCTCATATAGCCTCGCTGCTGAACGAAACGCTAAATTAAAATCAAATCAAAAATATAAAAGAAGAGATCCGTGTCCCCCAAATGATTTCCTGGATCCAACAAATGACCGACTTCTAAAACATTATCCTAAGATTACTTCGCTTCAGTTATTTAAAAATAACAAACTGTACATATAATTAATAATTTACGGAAGTTGCAGCTTCTTTAACCCAAATAAAAAAAAAAAAAAACTTGTGCATCAATTATATCCAAATTTAAAGGAAAAGGTTTAGATAATGGAACTATATTATTGCATACCATTTATAATTTTTCGAGTGTGTAATTCTTCTTTAGATTTGTGTCAACATAAACTGCATAATAAACATATGCACTTTGAAAAATACTTTTTTTGACAGCAGATTACACAATTTATTTGACTTATTGACAGTTTGAAGACAAACGTTTTAGCAAGGTACTATAAATACTGCCATAAAACAATGGTACTAAACTGCTTTATAAGTACTTTATATTTTTATATGCTATAAGTAGTGTTTTAAAAAACATATTTTTTTATTGGATGGAAAATTTGATGAAAAACGCTTTTATTCTGTTTTGCAGGGATTTTTTTTTTTTTTTTTGCTACTTGGTGTAAAACAGGAAGTGAGATATAGATGTTAATAAAAAAAATATGGTGTTTTTTAATCACGAATAATAAATAAATATTTTTGTCAGTAAATCTTAGTCTTATATAGATAAGTTCTGTGTACAAGGGCTTAAATTGAAATAGTTATACACAAATTTATGTTTTTTCGGGGTAGTAGTTCTTGGTTAAGCATAATAAAAACTACCTGGTACATAATATTTATGGAGAAAAAAAAGAAAAAAGCTAAAAAAAATATAGATTTTTCGGACGGAAACTAAAATTTTCCGTTTTTTCAGGCCTCAAATTTTTTAACCTTTGTATATTGTAGCTGCCCCTCCTAGATAAACCTGCTGGCTACACCCCTGTTCTAGTGTAATGTAATCCGATCTACATTCATCCCCCACCCATGGGCATAACTACTATGGCAGAAAACTAAAGGGGCCCATAGACGATCCATGGTTTGTACAAACATTAAGTTTGTGCAAACACTGTGTTTGCGCAAACTCTCTGCCATACACGATTCTACTGTTTGTACAAACTTCAGTTCAATTTTGAGTTTGATCGCGTAAATATATCCAATGAAGCAGTTTGTTTAGCTATAATAATGGCTTGTGCATGGAAGGGAAAAAACCCGCGAAACCAAAAAGGAAGAACAGGTTGTGGATGAGAGAGTGGTTCAAGAAACGGTCTAGTTTAGTCATCAAAATTTAATTGCCGACAGGCACGTAGCCAGGATTTCGTAATGGGGGAGGGCCATGATATGAAATACGGTGGTCGATCATTCTAAAGTTTTTTACTGGAACATATATTGGTTCGTTTAGCAAGGATTTCGTAACGGGGCCGTGACTTGAAATTCTGAAGGCCCAGGAGCTCGATCAATCTAAAGTACTTTACTATCAACATATATCGGTTTGTTAGGACAATAAAATGAGGATATGTTGTCAAGTATTTAATAACAAACCATGAAGAAATCTCGAGTAAAATAATAATAATAATAATAATAATAATAATAATAATAATAATAATAATAATAATAATAATAATAATAATAATAATAATAATAATAAAACGTATTGAAGATTTTACAATATTTACGTCCTTTCTCAGTTTATTCAAATATAACAATTTTCCTTTCATTATGACCTCAACTATTATAAGAAGTACATATTCACTATTATAAACAGTACATACTCAATAATGTCTTGTAAAGTATTTTACAATATTTGCGTTCCTTCGTTTCCCGGCGGGAGCTCATGTGGTTAGGATTCCACGTTAATCAGTAGGTCCACGTCTCATATAGCCTTGCTGCTGAAAGGGACGATAAACTAAACTCAACTCAACTATATTTGCGTTCCTTTCTCTGTTGAATCAAATGTTAACAGAACTTTCTATCCATATAAATTTTTGTTTTTATTATTCCGTCAACTACTGTCTGTTCCAAATAACGTCAAAAGAGCAGTAGAAAATTGTTTTTGAAATAACATGTTTGATACTGTAAGGATGCGATGAAAAATTATGATTTTAAAAAATGTCCACGCAATTACACAACGGCACTATGCTTTCGGAAGCTTGAAATCTCCCTGACTAGTAGCAGAAATTCTGACAATTCCGTAACTTTTATAGAAATTGCAAATTCCCTGTCTCTTCCAGGATATCTCGCTCACCTCGCCACCATGTATTGCAAGTAATACAAATTTCCTCATGAGAAAGAGTAACCAAAAGCTTCCTGTAGTTTATTTTTAACGCTGATCCTTTTTTTTCTCATTTCATTTTGTTTAATCTTCCCTTATTTTTTTTCATTTCTGGACTCGAAGGAGGGATCCTGACCCCCCTAAACCCCCCTTGGCTACATGGTTGTTACCGAGCTTGAGATAAGTTCGACTGTGGTCTTATTTACGAATGGATTTAACTATATTTGGTAAAATATTGGAAATGGGTACTCCTCTTATTCGAGAAAAGGATACAAATATGAAAGATGCAGTATCTCGCGAGCAGAGGTTCTTTGACACTTTGCATTATCTTGCGTGCGGAAACACGTACGAGGACTTAAATTTGAAACAGCCATTGCACCCCAGACGCTTGGACAAATTATTATAGAAACGTGTGAGGCCGCATTTTTCAGATTCCTGTTTTTATAATCTTCACTCTTTACCTTCCACAGTTCAGGTAAATTTCGATACAGTTCAATAAATTCTTGCCAGAATTCTTGAATCCTATTCATTAACGCCACAGCGCGAGAAATAATCGTTTCTACATAAGGTCTCCTACCTATAGGGCCCATACACGGTCCACGGTTTGTGCAAACAATTTGACCGTGTATGGTGCTGTATGAACTGTTTGCGCAAACTTTTTCCACATCGAACTCGTTCAAAAATTGTTTACACAAACATGATGTTTGCGCAAACACGTGGACCGTGTATGGGCATGTTTGTGCAAACACGAGCTTTATTTCCGAGTAAGAGGCCTAGTGTACAGACGCTTATTTCTTGCGTTATAGCGTCAATGAATAGGAATCAACAATTCTGGAGAGAATTTATTGAACTTTATCGAAATTTACCTGAACTGTGGAAGGTAAAGAGTGAAGATTATAAAAACAGGAATCTGAAAAATGCGGCGTATGAGAAACTGGTGGCTAAAATGAAGAAAATGGATTAGAAAGCGGATAGATAGTCAGTGAGGAATACAATCAATTTTCCAGTATTTCACCACATGTAGTTGAATCCATTCGTAAATAATTTTTATAGTCCACAGTCGAACTTATCTCAAGTTCGGATATTACCGAAGTAAATTTTGATGATTAAACTTAGACCGTTTCTTGAACCACTCTTTCATCCACATCCTCTTCTTCTGTTTTGGTTTCGCAGGTCTTTCCGCTTCCAAAGCACAAGCAATTACTATCGCTAAACGAGCTGCTTCAGTGGACATGTTTACGTGATCAAACTCAAAATTGAACTGAAATTTGTTCAAACAGTTAAACCGTGTATGGCCGAATGTTTGCGCAAACACAGTGTTTGCACAAACATGATGTTTGCACAAACCGTGGATCATCTATGGGCCTCTTTAGAAATAAACCTCGTGTTTGCACAAACATGCCCATACACAGTCCACGTGATTGCGCAAACATCATGTTCGTGTAAACAATTTTCGAACGAGTTCGATGTGGAAAATATTTGCACAAACGTTTGCGCAAACAGTTCATACAGCTCCATACACGGTTAAACTGTTTGCACAAACCGTGGACCGTGTATGAATCCTATAAGAGATGAATCCTAAGTTTTCGGAAACGCAACCATTGCACGTACTGAATAAAGTGTGTAACGCAGTGGTTTTCATTTCATGAATTTTTGGTGATTGTATGCATTTACACATTATTCACAGATATAGCAGTCTTTTTTTGTAATTAGAGCTCAGATATTTGCTATAATTACGACTCGCTCTTTAAAAAATACGATAAACTAAAAACGCGTAAAAAAATGCTTGTCATAAACGTGGAAAATGCACTGAAAGAGCCTTAAAATATATTATGACGTCAAATATTATTCTAAAATATGCTATTTTCACTGTACCTTAGCTGAGATTTACTACAAATATTTGAATTAAAGTACGTCAAAATAAGTTTGAATTAAAGTACGTCTCCTTGCAACGTAAAATTATACCTACGCAATACTTTTATGATATGTTTGATACAGCGAAACAAAATTATAGGTTCACACGAGAGGTCATTGTTGAACTGTAGTGCAGTTTTTATATAGTGCGAATGTTATATCGACTTGTGGAAAAACAATAGGGACACTGTAGTCGCGTTCTTCTTCTTCTTCTTCTTCTTAATAATAATAATAATAATAATAAATAATAATAATAATAATAATAATAATAATAATAATAATAATAATAATAATAATAATAATAATAATAATAAAACTGAAAAGCGCGAAAAAATGTGCAGAAAAGTTCTAAAAAGGCAAACAGCAAGAATGCCAAAAATATTTTTACGATGAAAGTCAAGAGCGTTATTTTTCTCATTATATGGACAGCTAATGTATTTTGTTTTGTTCCCGACATATATATATATGTATACATACTTGCCCTAGTTATAATTAAATTATCTACCATTCTGCTACGGAGAATGTTGATTATGGGTCGTCAGAAAGTCTTCGGTATTATCTTGCAGGGGCTACCCTCACCCTTCTTTTCTCTTCGCATACTTTGAACAATTCGAACTGGCTCTTCTATGCGCCACGACAATCGTGTCGTATGGATGGATTTGTTAGCTGATGGGCACTTGATGCTTCTATGTTCGAGCCAAACAGGTTTTCAGCATTACCCCCTGCAAGCAAGTGTCAACTTCTCCCTCCCCCTGCCCGTTGCATTTCGAAGCAGATATATGCGAGCAAACAGGACAAAAGAGGTCTTCGCCGGGATTTCACGGATTCTCGTCCACACCACAATTTCCGCAGCACTCGCCCCACACAGAATAGTTTGTTTCACCCCCAAGTCCAAGACTTTCTCGTCAGCTGAGCCGTTGGCTTCAACGTGTAGAATGTACGGACTATTTCCTGACTCGGATTCTGACCATTGCGGCGGTGCAAGGGATTTTGGCTTGAGAGAATCTGTCAATCTCGTGACGTACCTGCTACGTCAGTGGTAAAAGCCACGCAAATAACATCTCAAAAATCACGCCCTTTTTACCCCTGTTCCTCGGTTTTAAGTTTTCTCGCTTGTATGACGGAGCCTTAAAACGTTAACCGCACTACCTCGCTGTATTGCAAACTAATGCACTAAAATAATAATAATAATAATAATAATAATAATAATAATAATAATAATAATAATAATAATAATAATAATAATAATAATAATCAACATGTCCATTTCTCGGATCTGCTCGCATCTCTTGAGACTTAATTTTGACCCAATTTTCTTTATGAATTCTCTGGCGTCCTGGTTAAAAACTCCCATGGTTTCAGTAGCATAAGCGATGAAAATATCATCTTCCTTTAGTTTGGAATATTTCGTGTGTTTTCGCTTACAGACTGTCTCAGCAGCATTTCTACCTCTTTGTATGTTGAAGGTAAATGAAAAGGTGCAAGTGTGTCTACACATGTAATGTCTCATACCAGTCGTTCCCCCCCCCTTTTTTTTTTTTTTTTTTTTTTTTTGAAAAGGTTAATATCACTCCATCTGGTCGTTTCCCATCATCTCGAGACATTCCAGTTGATTCTAAAATACTTGGAACATCAATACTGGCAAGAGGTCGTCTTGTTATATTATTTAGCTCTGCATTACGAGAAATTCGACCTCCACTCCTAGAGCAGCTTAATACATATAAAGCTTTTTTCATAGAACTGTTCTTGAAACTGTGACAGATATTTAAACCGAGACGTAAAGCGACACAAATTTGAAAAGTGTTGCTGTCCAAAGAAGTACCAATACTTTTCAACGGTGTAGCCTATAGCCATGCTTCAGATTCTTTTCTATATAGGGATATAAAACGGACAATATCATAAGTATTTTCAGGGATCAATTCGCTATTTATGCAAGTTCTTTGTATTTAGTAGTGTATGTTTACAGTTAGCTAACTGGATGCAGTTAGCTAAGAATAGAAATCAGTGGAGAGCTTTTGTGAACGCGGCATTGAACCTCCGGGTTCCATAGGCCATAGAGTTAGTTAGTTAGTTAGTGCATGTTTGTCCTCATTGCATACAATTTAACATGAATAATTGCATAATATATTACAGTGATTAGGGAATATTTTTTCAATCAATTATATAGCACATTTCACTTGTTAAAACGTAAAATATATATATTTGAACTTGCGTACAGGACAAGTTGGGCGCAGCACTCGAAATAATTGTTGAAAATGAAACATTATTTTCCATTTGCTTTACTAGACTTAAATCTGATTTAAACTATTCGCTGGACAAAACAGTATGTTTGTTGTCAAAATTGTTAACGTGTAAACAGTTTCGCCACTATCCACTTTATCAGACACTATCAGTAGATGAAGCCAAGTGGATAGTGGCGAAACTTACCCGTTAACAATTTTGACAACACACGTATTGTTTTGCCCAGCGAATAGTTTAAATCGAATGGAAAATCATATTTCTTTTTTCATTAATTATCTTTTTATTGTCCTCTAAAAGATTTGTGCTCGACAACATGGCGTTACTTTACTTAATTAACATAGATTAAATTCAAGATGGCCACCAAAAATAATTGTTGAAAAATTAAAAACTTTTACGACTTGCTTGTAAGTAGAGTTCCCGGGTGTATGGCATAAAAGCTACAATGCAAAAACACAAACCAACCTGTGTTAGGTGGTCACTAAAACGTGCTATCTAAGTGAGTCGCGAGGGTGTTAGCCGTATAGAGTATAAGCGTAGGCGAGGGTAGTGAACACAAGTAAGTTTTCGCAATGATATGAGTTTCAATAACAATATATTGTACTGGTTTCACATTAATAACGATTCACTTGTAAATATAAAATACAGCTTTTGTACGGTGAGTAGAAGTACTTCATCGGTGGAAAATAGTATATAATACCGTTACCTTCCATATACACCTTATTTAGCACTCGTAAAGCACTTGTGATAATTTTACACTAGTTACCCTACACTTGTAAACGTAAAATACAAAGGTATTACTCTGTATTTAATTCTGCCGCCTGCTAATAGAATTGTTCCTTAAACCATATCTTTCCATGCAGAGTATTGAGTTTTATCTTAAATTTTGGAAAACATGATGCGTAAACTTGACCTGCACCTGAACTTGTTTTTTAACTGTAATCGAAGATTATATTCTAATATATAAAGAAATCATATGCGGAATATCATCATTTCCCCAAAAAAATTCCATCCATTTTATAGGAAGGTTAAACTTCGCACATAGATAAGTAAAACAGGTTTTCTGGGCGGATGGCCTCATTATCATGCCAATAAAACACATACATTCTATTTTCAATAGGAAAAGAAAGAAAGAAAGGACTCTATTATTTTCCATTATTAGGGACAGCGTTGAAGATTAGTAACCTAGTTGTTTTTATTAGTGAATTAGTTTTCTATTAAACCCAAGAAGTGTACACTGGCTCTCGTGTACTATTCTTGCATATTAATTCAGATAACGAGGCTATAGTTAATAATTAGCTAGAAAAGCTTTGGACATGATGTGTTTCATCTTGTCACGGGAGTGCATAGAATGTCTTCTATCCCTTTCTACGATCCTACATGGGGTAAGTAATCACAACACGAGAAATGTTTTCATCTCCATAGTATAACATTAATCACAATTCGAGAAATGGTAATAGTATACATGAGAACCCTCTGATCTGCGTTTCTTCTGTGTTCTATTACCACTTCTACATGAAATACCATAAATTTTCCACATAGTGCTATAGTAAGAAGTTTTCATGTGCACAAGGCATGCGGTATGCGTTAAATTCCCCCCCCCCCCCACACACACACACATAGTCATAGATAAAGTACAAGGGCACTACACAAGCAGATATAAAGTACAGGTACGTTCTTTTTTTATTTCCGTATCAGTCGATAAGTAAATAAAAGTCGCTTTGTTACCCCCTTTGTAAGTTCGTACATGCTCAATGAATAATCCCTAAAAGTAGGAGCGTCCTACTCCTTCGGGAACTGATGCAGCTTCATGTATACTATATCCCGAGAAATATTTATGATATGCTCCAAAGTATAACATACATTCTGTAATATATATGTCCAAAAGGCATTTATACCGAAGTTGATCGTTGCCCTGGTTTTCAACAAAAACACGTAATAAAAGCTACGAAAATTTTAAAATATTCGGCCTAAGTTTAGCAGAAGGGTTCCAGCTCTTTCCTCTAAAAAATGTTACAATTTTGGTAATTTCTGTTAACATTCGGTTAGTTTAGGGTAGGTTAGGTTAGGTTAGGTTAGTTTAGCTTAGTTTAGTTTATGTTATATTAGTGTAGGTGTCCCGCATAATTTTCCCAAAAATGATAGAATTTCGCTTATTTCTACTAATATTAGGTTAGTTCAGGTTAGCTTAGGTTAGTTTATATTAGATTAGGTTAGATTTGGTTACGTTATGTTACGTCTAAGTACTTACACCATTCATTTCTCCTGTAAATTTTCTTTGTGGACCCCTTGTACTAAACATACTCCAAATATTCAATTTTTACTTTAAATTCACAGATTTTCTGTTTCCTTTCGTTGCCTCGGGGTGAAGTTATATGGAAAGGGTTAAGCTAGGTGAGGTTAGGAGAACGTTTCTGTACAGCTGCAGCCATGTTCAGAACACAAATGTTTGTTATTTTCCTACAACCCAACTATGTGGTAATCTTGGGCCAAGTAGTTTCCTCCGCTTCCCAAATAGTTCCATGTTTATAACTGCTTACAAATAAATAAACACAACTTCTGCTCTCCTTACGTATTATGTATCAAGCACACAAACGAGCAAATATATGTATATGTGTATTGTTACCGACTCTTTGTGTAACCGCGAACAGTTTAATGACATGTCCAAAATGAAGTTTCTTCATTACAAATCGATCCTGATTACAAATAACAGCCCAGTTATCTAACAGCGATTACTTATATCCACTGCTACATAGATTTAGAATATATGACAAAAATATAATGGGTACAAAAATGATTGTTCTTTTATAAAGTGTTTTCTTATGTAATAATTATAAGTTGCAGATTAATAATACGAATGTCATTTTTTGAAAGTTACAGGTAGAGTCTATTAGTTCACGAAGAAGGTCCGTTAGCACCAGCTCTAATATCTCCTACCGAAGTCGGTGACATGGTCTATAGGAGGCGAGTTGATGTGGTGAGGGAACTACCTAGACGATGATAGTTGGGCACAGCATAAGAATAGTCCTTCGTTTTTCTTAATTTAAATGATTCCCTAAGACGTTCTTAATTGTTATTACCGTAGGGCATTTACCCAAATAATTGCGTAAGAATTAATAATACCCATGCAAACTGATATGCCCTGTGAATGATTACGTGTTATGCTATTATATGCAATTATTTAATCACAAAATTCGCGTGGGTATTTTTAAGGTTCTTTTATTTCCTCCCGTATTTTCATTCCAGCATTTATTTCATAATCATTCGTCTTTATTAATCATCAGGTTTCTCTAGTCTGCAGGACATAAACCTGAGACGTAACACTGAAAAAAATTCGTTTCCTTTGTTTTTCGTTTGTTTATTGTAAACCTCTTTAGCTCACACACAAAAACTACCTTCAGACACATTTTGTATGGATATAATCTAAATCTCCTACGAATCTTTTATGATTGTACACTCATCGTCGAAAATTCGTTAAAAAATGCGACAGATGTTTGAGCGACATGGGCGAACATAATGGTACGTCACACTTTCTAATTTTCTAGCAAACTGGGAAAGAGGGTTGACCATTCCTATGCAATGCAATGCAATGACACATACCAAATCAGCTTCTCCCGCCTTCTGCAGGTAAAGTTATGAAACAAAACTACCTACATACTCTTCTGTAGTTCGATCACAGCCTATTCCACCTAACAATTCAATTTTATCGGAAGTGGCGCTTAGCGTTATGTTCACCGGAGCCGATCATTTCATTTTACACATGTAACATTGTTAATGGTAAACTATCTTTCTTCTTTAAGTCTGTATATATGTGAAGTAACAACCCAGACATTACAGTGATTAGGCTGAGGAAAAAAATATTTGGAAAATACACTAAGAACGGCCGAAATGAGAAGCGATTATATGCAACTACAGTTGCATAAGACATATCCTAGTTTCCATATCTATTTTAGGGGGTCACAAATACAGTTTATGCACCGGAAAATACCGATGTTTCCACTTTTATGCGTCTCTTGATCATTCACATTTTCTTCCCAATTCAACTTCCCGTCAGCATGAATAAACCCAATGGTGCGTGTATAGCTACATCGCATTGTAGATGTACTTGGTCATACAAACTTTACATCTTATCCATCTGCAACCAACTTCCACTTTCTTTGTACTTGAATGAAAAATGTGTGCTATCGTATTTGCATACTTGAGTAAGTAATTTTTTTCGACTGCGTTACCACTTTTCGAGGAAACATTAATTCATCAGTGAACTTTTAAAGTAAAAGTTTTATGCAGAGAAAGAAGTTTGTGTGAGTTCTCTCACCACGTTGTTCAAAGTAAAAAAACAGAGTTCAAGCTGGAGTTCGTTTTGTTTCTTTGTGTGTCGGTGTGAGTAGGAGTTCTTCGAATCCTTGCTCAACTACTACTGAAGAAATAGATTTTCCTTTTATAGATATATTTCCAGGCTAAAAAGAATGAAAGAACTTTACAAGACTGGAGGATTCGATAGAGCTAACGCCGAGACAACCAAATCCCCGTATAATGTAGTTTCATGTAATTTTTTCTTTATGTTTCTTTTTCCTTTTTTTCTCTGTTCTTGTTCCAAAGAAAATAATCTGTAGACGAAGTTTTGTGAGTTAACTTGAACTGAATAGCTTTAAAGAATGTTTAGAGCTGGAATTTTAAAGGCAATATTGTTTCCTGGTTAATTAACCCTTCTTGACATAAACTTATGTGAACCTATTTTTTAAAAGGCAGAAAAAAACTTCCTCATTTTATTCTCCATTTATTTTTAATGTTTCGAAATATATTGTTTTACTGAAAAATTCAATAAATTTACTTCAAACCTGTAAAGCTGTATGTAGCAACATATTCATTTCAAATTGCACTCCCTAATTAGCAAATGATCCCGAGTTCAATTCCCAATGGGTTTGGAGCTTGATTAGAATGAGTTAATGTTGAGTTTAATGTCCCTTTCAGCAGCGAGGCTATAGGAGACGTGGACCTAATGATTAACGTGGAATCTGTACGACATAAGTTATCGCCGGGAATCGAACCCGGGTCTCCCACGCCAAACGCTAACCGCTTAGCCACGAAGGAGCTGTGCTTGACTAGAATCATAGGGCAATTAATAACGTACTTGAATTAACAGGTAGCGAGCTTTGATTTAGAGAGAAAAAATAGCCGATGGGGTTGCTGTTCTGACCATACATCACTGAAATGAACGTTGTCTGATAAAGCATTCGAATTATTAATGATCGTTATTATTTACATTATTTAAAACATTGGTGGAATTATAGGAACACCTGGGAGAGCCACAAGAAAGCACAAGAGCATAATGTTATCTATCACGAACACAAACGGAAATTGTTGATGGGGTTATCAATTCACTGGAAGCGGTGCAAATAAACAATTTCCGGTTTTAACATTAACTACTATCGAGTAGAACGGTAATTGATAGCGAAGAAGGAATTTACTGAAACCGATTAAGCACCCTAAAAATACGTTTCTTCTCCATCTTTAACTTTGTACTAAAACCGGAAGCATTACAAATCCAAAACAACTTACCCCTCCAATAGACTGAAATAGTGGTGACGTCATTTCCTCTCCGTTACCATGGTGATCGCCATTTTGTTTTCTATACAAACGTGAGTGTGTAAATGAGGTGTTGAGTAAACAATGGCTGTGAAATTATTTAGAATTTTTAAATACTTTGAGAACGAAGTAAAGTTGGTGGAAAAAGGCGAAAATGCTCTTGAATCAAATAACGTGTCTTCTGTAATGTATGATGGTGAATTTAAATATTTAAAAGGCAGAGTGGAGGCAGACATGAAGAACTGAAGTTGAGGTAAGTTTGTATCCATTATTTGTTAATATAAATGCCTCGATGTATTGCACAGAAGGGGAACAAACCTTATGTAAAGATCGTGTTGATTTGTCTGTATCATGTAATATTAAATTGTGTGTTCTGATCGAATCATATTTGCTCAGTTATTTTGCCTTAGTAATTTTACGTTTACGATTAAGAATTTTATGTTGCCTACTTAATATCGAAAATCTTTAGTAAAGAATTCTAGGATATTGCTTGTTCCATTTCTGCTCAATTACATTAATGCTTACAATCAAATACATAACATATCACCATTTATGCGTTATTTCTCAGCCTTCGCTCGTGTTCGTATAGAAAATAAAATGGCGATTACCATGGCAACGAAAAAGATGTGACGTCACACTATTTCAGTCTATATTTATCTACATACAGGGTACAGAATTTCCGGTCGCTATTGATGACTAGAAATTTAGAGCTGGCGACTAGTGTTCAGTAGGAATGGTTTCTGTTCTGCCTGAACTCACAGGGCTGTGCAGTTTCTGTTTCGCACGAAAATAATTGTCACTGAGTGACAGAAAAGTCGAAACATAAAGAGAAAACACGTGGGAGATCTCCCATAATTTGTACGTGAGAGATATACTGCTACCATCATTTTTGGATTAGCGAGTGCGTCTGACTATGAAATTTTGCGACCTGTTTACATAGATCAAAAGTGATATGACAGCTAGAAGCAATTGTTTGAAATCGATTCAGTGTTCTAAGAATACTTGACATCTTTCGTTATAACAATCTGTTCAGGCCTGAAGTGACAGAAATCAGCCTCTTCCGCTTTCAATGTGGACTGCCAGAGAAGCAGAAACGGTAACAGATAGGGAAAAAGCGATCTTCTGCAATCAATTAAGGGTCCCAACCAGTGGCGTATTTACGATTTTGTTTCGGGGGAGGCTTTGCTAACTTTCGGAGGGGGTGGCTTTACCTGGAAATGTGAAAATTCTGCAAGATATTTCATTTACTTTACTGTAGTAAGTAAGATTTCAGAGGGGGGCTTAAGCCCGGAAACCCCCTTAAATACGCCACTGGTCCCAACAATATATATATTTCGTCTCCATTGTAACCCCTCTACTGAAACATATCAACTATCACTTCCAGTTTCAATATTATGAAAATATCACGCTACACAAAGCGAATTTCTTAATGTGATTCAAAAGTAATACTATTTCTTGTTTTATTAGATGTACAAAATATTTCACAAGAAATAAAGTTGAGTTAATTTTGAGTTTAACGTCCTTTTCAGCAGCGAGGCTATTGGAGGCGTGGACCTACTGATTAACGTGGAATCCGAACCGTATGAGCTCCAGTCGGAAATCAAAACCGGGTCTCCCACGCCAAAGGCACGTACGCTAACCACTTAGCGACGAAGAAGCTCAGAAGAAATAAATTTTGTGAGGTTTCGATATGATAATTCAAACATTATAATATGCAATTTAGAAGAAAGTTTCAATTTCATTGTAGTACATGTTGTTCCATGGGTAATGACGTAAGTTTTTGGGGAAAAGTAACTTTCGGAAGAATTTATTTTATCTTTCTTTTGAAAGCCCTTTTTCTTAACAAAAATAATCCGGTAGCTAATGGTCAATGTCTCATAAAACTTTGATCTCCTGCAACTGGACCCGTTCCCAAACACTACGAGAAAAAGAAAAAGGTTTTTGATAGCTGGATCGCGGTCTTGGCAACTTCTAAATGTTTACACAGCATCATAAGATCTTGTAAAAGAGAAGCCACAATTGAAATGGACTGTAAGAAAAACGTGATGTAATCTTTAAGTGGATAAACTAATGTCATTCTTTATCTTTTCTCAGTGGTGATTTCTTTCCTGAAGTCTCGTGTTTGTTGATTTAATTTCGTTTTTTTTTCTTTTTTTTTCTTTTTTTTTCTTTTTTTTTGGTTAAAACCAAGTGAGTTTTGTTTCGCAAAGTGTAACTACAATAGATAGTGGCGTATTTATGATTTTGTATCGGGAGGGGGGGGGGCATTGCTAACTTTAGTCCTTGAAATGTAAAAATTCTGCAAGATGTTCCATTTACTTTAATATAGTAAATAAAATTTCGGGGGGGGAGGCTTAATCCCGGAAAGTCCCCCCTAAATACGCCAGTAACAATAGACTTCCAAAACCTAAACTAGTCTTCTAATATTCTAATGAGAACTGATTAATCAACAAGTTTTAATAGGCGGAAGAAACTTCTTGTCTCGTCTCGAAAATGAGACGAGAGTCCGTACGAGAAGCGTATCTTCAAATTCGAGAACGAGAATAAAAAATAAAATATTTCAGTTTAACGTCCCACGTTTTATGTCCTTAAGGCTAACAAAGACGAATGATGTTGGAAGAATTAGTGGAATGAGAATATTGGAGGAAACAGGAGTACTGCCAGAAAACCCGGACAAGATAGTATCCACCGCATGGCCGTGTCGTGGGGGGGGCGAGCGGGGTGGCGCCTCCGGGCGCCGAAGTAAGGGGGCGAAAAATTCAAGAGAGAAAATGAAAAAAGATAGGAAAAATTGCTTGGAATGTATGTATGGGGGCGCCGTCGTATACTCTCGCCCCGGGCGCTGGCACGGCTCTGATCCACCGCAAACTTACTTGGTCGGGGATCGAAAACGCAACTCCACGCACCAGAGGTGAGTGCCCTATTAGTGAGCCACGGTGCCTTCTCCAGACAAGACGTGAAACTAGCATGAGTATGTTTCTTTTTTAAGAAGCCACACTTCATGTGTCTCCATGTGCTGTGGAGGACCTAAGGAGTTATCATTCGAAATTCTTCCTCTACTTTAACAGTCTTCGTCTGTCGCGTTTAGTGTTTCTTTCAGAAATAGCGTTCCGGGGGGGCCACTTATTATTCCGGGGGGCACTGCTGATACTATTCTATTTATTATTATATTATAGACGTATAGGCAGTGCTCCCCAAAAAAACAGGTCTGGAAGAAACACTTCGCGTTCCGGCTATGAAAGACTTGATTATTCCCCACAATGAGTTGACTGTTGTGGTGTTCAATGGTGAAGCCCAGGCTTCATTGCGATAATTACAATGGGGATAGAGATGTTGAAAAAAAAGCCCTATCCAGCAGCCTGGTAGAAGTTCCATGTAACTTTTAACCCACGGATACCTTACTGCTAGGATCGTGGGTTTTCACTGGCAAGACGTAAGAACAGCGCAGGCTAAACAAACATTCAATAGGAAAAGAGGACTACTAACATCAAGAAATGTGTTATTGGACGTTCGTAAACGATTTATTAAGACCCTGAGGTATGGAGCGTGGCGCTTTACGGATCAGAGATGTGGACATTGAGAAAAGCTGAAATATCCAAGCTGGAAGCATTTGAAATATGGTGTTGGTGCAGAATGCTACGCATATCATGGACCGAAATTAAAAGGAATGAAGACGTACTAAGGGAAGCTAACGAAGAACGAGAGATCGTGAAGATAATAGGAAAAAGAAGAAACAGCATGCTTGGCCATCTTATTCGGCACTCCGATTGGATCACCGTGCTAATAGAAGGAAAGGCAGAAGGAAAACCAGGAAGAGGAAGACCAAAGATAGAATATGTAGATGCAGTTACGAAGAAGAGGTCTTATCAAAGTATAAAACAGCTCTCCCAAGCGAGAGAAAAGTTTTAACATTTCCATGATGCCCACCAACCTATGGTTGAGGTGAACAAGAAGAATGTCGGATATATTGCTGTTATTTTGATTAAAGCCGGTGATCGGTACAAACTTCGTACCAGTCCCTTTATGACCCGTTTTTCAAATTTGTATCTAGTTCGAAGCAATTTCATCTAGTTCGAAGTTTAGATTTAAAAAGTAACTTTCATTCTGTAAATGCAAAACTATCACCTTTCAATGTCTATCAACGATTAATATATTGTGTCCATCAGTTTAGATAATTTTAAAGAGATGACAGGAACTGTATCAATGAAAATTTGAAATTTACTTGCAAGGAATTTTATAAACTTTTGAGAGTGAAAAAGGACTTCTTAAAGGAATTTTCTGTAGTTAAAGTATGAGTTTAAAGAATAAATTTCATTTTCTAAATCCATAATTGTCACGTAAAAATTAATATCCTTTTTTTTTTTTTTTTCATCTGTTTCGATGATTTTCCATGAGTGGGTCCGAACAGAGATACTTCACACTTACGAGGAAACCTATCCAAGTGTAACTCTGACTTCGAGTCGAGACTATGGCCGACCCTGTGCAAACGGGCAACTGCTCAAAATGTCAATACAACCTACCTCGGAAAATCTAGGCCCGCTTCTAAATCCGTTAAGTTGCGACAATAACAAAACAGAAAAACACGTTTAAAAGTGCAAGGGTTTGAAGTAAAGCAAACTGCTGCAGTCTCTCACAGAGTCGCATAAGACCTTATCCAAGTATAAGGGTGACTTCGAGTGACCAATGGACCATAGAATAACCATGACCATTGGATTTCGTGTCCTAGAAGAGAAAGGATACATTGTCAATCGCAAAAGTCATGGAGGGTGAGAAGGTCAAAAGGCAACGGTATGTGATTGGCGCATATGGACCCCAAATTCATAGATTGCTGTGAAACTTTTATCGGGAGATTTGATGAACGAGAAACATGATGGTAAAGACGAAAAGGAGTGACCTTGAAACTGTGAGGCAACTTGGAGAGGAGTGCGGTTGGAGAAAACTGGAATAATGGTGCAGAAATAAAATATACCGGAGGGTGCTTTTGATAGAGAAACTCTGCAGGAATTTGCTTCACTTCAATACCGTACACTTTTAAACGTTCTTTTCTGTTTTGTTATTGTAGCAACTTAACGGATTTAGAAGCGTGGCTATATATTTTCTGATTGACAACTTGGGGGCCGCGGTAGCTCAGTGGTAGAGCGTTCACCTCTGGTGCTTGGGGTCCTGGGTTCGATCCCAGCCGCCGCCAAGTGAATTTTGTGGTGGACAAACACTATGTGCGTGGATTTCCTCGAGGTTCTCCCGTTTCCTCCCACTTTCTTCATTCCACCATTTCATTCATTGCTCATCATCACTGTTTCCTTTAACCTAACCGGCATAATCGTAGGACGTAAAACTCTATTTCATTTAATTTCATTATTTGTATTGACATTTTGACCAGTTGCCCGTTTGCACAGGGTTATCGCAGAGAGTTGAGATTTGTTCTATCTTCTTTTATTTAACAGTAGCTTTCATAAAATATGCTACTTGACACCCGGTTCCATTTGCAAATTTTGAGTTGGACTCTACCTGGCACCCTGCGATTGCCCCAGAGACACAAATTTTTCATTCAAAAGGTGCTGGGCTCTCCACACAAATTTGGTGTATATTCGCTGAGTTTCCTTACCCGACCGTTTCCGAAAAAATCTGACTTTGTAATATATAGTATGGAGCTCAATTTCTAACTTTTCACACTTATATCTTCGCAACGGTTGCGATCGAGAATGTATCCCTTCTCGTGTTATGTTCTTTTGGGACAAGGTATCGAACGGCCATAGTCTCGACTCGAAGTCAGAGTTACACTTGAAGAGGTTCCCTCGTTAGACCTATATCACTGGGAATTTTCATTAGGAGCCGAGATTTTTTTATTTTCCGGAGTTGGCAACCTTCCATACCAGATAGTATTGCCTATGACCATGAAAGCACTGTTACCAATACCATAATTAAAATTACAGAAGTACTGCTCTGTGTGGTTCTCAAATCTAGAGATACAGGGATTTCTCAGAGACCCTGTACAGCACCACATCCGACTTCCTATCAACATTGGACTCAATTTTCGTTAGGAGTGCTTGCTTCTAGAATCGCTACGATTCGAGATTCTAGGCTATGTCGTCTTGGAAAGTGTATCTGTTCCTACCGTAAGACCTCAGTCTCGTCTCGCATATCGACAGGAAAATATTGTCTCATCTCGTCTGGTGAAAATCGCACTTACTTGGGACATAAATTCGAATAGTAGTTCTAATCCTATTTTAAACAGAAAGTTCCGAATTATACAGGGTAGGTCAAAACAAAGGACCCGATTTCAGAAATGTATTCTTTGTACCTTAATAAACATACGTTATTGGGACACATGTTCTGAGACATGTAAACTATCGAAGTTTTCTTCAAACATAACACAATAGTGTTTTATGTGAACACCTTGGGTAGTATGGCATAAGTTTTACATCTCTATCACGTGCCAAACCTTTTTGTAGTATGTTGCGATTAACATCATCAATTCATTTTATGATCGCTGCTGACTCTTAGGGATAACGTTCATAAGACCCAAAAATATGGGCACTAGCCCTAAATTTTAGGTCTTATGCCGTTTATGTGCCGGCAAATAATTTTTAGATCTTGTGCCGGCAAGTAATTTTTAGGTCTTGTGCCGTTCAGATCTTGTGCTGCCAAATGATTTTTAGGTCTTGTGCCGTTTAGCTCTTGTGCTGCCAAATGAGTTTTAGATCTTATGCTGCCAAATGATTTTTAGGTCTTGTGCTGTTTAGATCTTGTGCTGCCAAATGATTTTTAGGTCTTGTGCCGTTTAGATCTTGTGCTGCCAAATGAGTTTTAGGTCTTATGCTGCCAAATGATTTTTAGGTCTTGTGCTGCCAAATGATTTTTAGGTCTTTTGCTGCCAAATAATTTTTAGGTCTTATGCCGTTTAGATCTTGTGCTGCCAAATGAGTTTTAGGTCTTATGCTGCCAAATGGTTTTTATGTCTTGTGCTGCCAAACGATTTTTAGGTCTTGTGCCGTTTAGATCTTGTGCTGCCAAATGATTTTTAGGTCTTGTGCCGTTTAGGTCTTGTGCTACCAAATGATTTTTAGGTCTTGTGCCGTTTAGATCTTGTGCTGCCAAATGAGTTTTAGGTCTTATGCTGCCAAATGATTTTTTAGGTCTTGTGCTGTTTAGATCTTGTGCTGCCAAATGATTTTTAGGTCTTGTGCCGATTAGATCTTGTACTGCCCAATGAGTTTTAAGTCCTATACCACCAAATGATTTTTAGGTCTTGTGCCATTTAGGTCTTTTGCTGCCAAATGAGTTTTAGGTTTTGTGCCATTTCGGTCTTGTACTTAGTAAATTTCTGAAATCGGGTCTATCATTTTGGCTTGCCCTGTATAGCCTCCATATTGAAAGGAAATACTAAATTCCATTGAATCCCTCTATCTCCCGCTAGGATTTTCTCTTAGTTATAATGACGTTGATAAGAGGAATGACGTGAAAGTTAGCATGAAACACGTGTGTTGCCTGACCTTATATTGCCCTCTGGTATTGAACTGAAACAAGGCAAAATAAGAAGTAAAACAAAACAAATACTAAACCCAAAAGAAAATAAATAGTTGAAGGAACAAAAACAAAGCTTAAACTAACAAAAACAAAAGATGAAACTAACAAGAGCAAAACAACGGAAAGCTAAATATTATGTTATAATAAACCAAACTTACATTACAGCTGACACCATCTCCTTTCATTCTCTTTTGTTATAGCGTGTATCGGTTCAGTTGGAGCGAAGTTCGGAAACACTACCGTAAGAACTACATCACTGAGACGAAGACGCCCGGGAGAGTGAGATTTTAGGATTTGGAACCCCCACCGAAATACGACTTTTCTGTAAATTTAGTGTAATTTTAGGGGTATACAAATTTTAATATAATTTTGTCCTCCATATTGAATTTGAACCCCCGAAAAGATTTTGACCTGCTCTAAAATAAATTCCTCCATATGTTTCTGTTGAGAGATACCTAACTACTAAAAGGTGTCAAAAAAATTCAACTTTTGAAAGGCCGGAGATCAAACCAGAAACCCCAGGCACCAAAGCTAGGTGCTCTATATATCGATATTGCGAACTGTATATCCCGATTATGAAATAGCAACTCCTAATTTTGCTAAAATAGACTCCTTATTCTGCTCAATAATACAATCCGAGGAGGTATATTGGATTTGGAACAGAGGAATGTTCAGAAGCCGAAACTTCTTAAAGTAAATATGAAACTTTTCTAATACAGTGATACTACAGTGATAACATATTCTACTACAGTGATAAAATTAAAAAAATGTATATATATTTTATTTAATACCCGTATAAATGCAGAAAGAATAAAATCACTTTTAACCCTTTCACTGTGGAAGGCGACGGAAAAAAAAATCCCTAACCTGCGAATGTCGATTATAGTCGACGTGTTAAAATTTGTCTGTATCTTGGGTTTGTCGATTGTAGTCGCGAAAGGTTTTCTGTGTGATTTCTATTGTTTATCGAAAACAATAGAACACAAACAAAAATGAACGGTACAACTTTGGCGACTATTCTCGACAAAGCCAAGATACGGACAAACAAAGTTTAACACGTCGACTATCGTCGACATTCGCATGTTAAGGAAATTTGGTGCTGTCGACAAAAGTCGACTTCCTCTGTGAAAGGGTTAAATGTACTCGAATTTTGGACTTTCTCTAATTTCACGGAGAAGAAGGTAAACTATTGGGATTGTGTAATTGATGTTTAAAAATATACTGTAGGTCATAACAAGTACGTATTTTTATATGACGACGAAACATAGTTATTGTAAGAGTTGAGTTGACTTGATCTTGAGTGTAGCGCTCCTTTCAGCAGCGAGACTGTATGAGATGTGGAGCTACTGATTAAGGTTGAATCCGACCTCATGAGCTCCGGCCGGAAATCGAACCGGCGTCTCACATGCCAAATGCACATAAACTAACCGTTTAGCCACAAATGAACTCCTTGTCTTTAAATAGTTTTAATGCTTATTGATTGTCTGTGTTACGAGGTTTAAAGTTGCCTCATCATTTGGTATCAAACCTATCAAGAGAAAGTAAATCGGGCATAAGAAACTCGCTACTAAAAGAAATGAAACGCATACAACACACAAAGATCAGCCTATCTTTTTCTCAATTTCCATAGTCATTCCAAACCCGCAATTTAGGAACTCTCTACACCCGCATATTGGAACCCACGATCTGTAAGGTAAATATTAAACATTTTAAAGTTTAACTATATATTTTTCTAGTAATAATTTATTCGTACGTAGACATAGGTATTAATAGTTAATGTAATATGGAATATTATAAAATGTAACAATTCTCAGTCATCCGTTTGGTGCAGTTTTCAAAGCTACTCGATAACATTACACTTACTCCTAATAAAAAATATAGGGCTTAATGCAATAATAATTATAATTTAGAAAAAAAGAGCTTACAAAATCCAATAATTATTAGTTTAGGGCTACGAAATAGAATACATCATCATCATCATCATAGGTATTCTGCCTTTATTGGCAGGTCACTTGCCGCAGCTGAGAAGCTTCCATGCTTCACAGTCCTCCGCTGACCTTTTCATATTCGCGTATGATCTTTCTGTTTTTATATCATCCATTAATTGTAGTCTCCTTCGCCCCCTCCCTCTCTTTCCCGCCACCATACCCTCTAGGACGTCCCTCATGATACAATCTCTTCTTAGCCAATGTCCCAAGCAGTTTCTCTTCCTCTTCCTAATAATATCTAAAAGTGTTCTTTTCTCACCCACCATTTCTAACACTCTCTCATTCGTTTTCCGCTCCACCCAACTAATTCTTTCCATTCTTCTCCACACCCACATTTCGAAGGCTTCCACTCGATTTTCGTCACCTTTACATACATAAATAGAATACAAATAATGATATTTTTAAAAAAGAGTCTACAAAATAAAATAACGATTATATATATTTTTTTTAAAAAAAAAGAGCTTTGAAAATGCAACAAATATTATAGTAAAACATTTAGAGCGTACGAAATCCAGTAAGCATTATAAGAAAAAATAGAATTTACAAAATACAATAAAGATTACAATTTAAAAAATTAGGGCTTTCAAAATGATAAGGATGATAAAAAGAAATCAGGGGTTACAAAATCCTATAAGGGTTATTGTAAACAATATTCAAGTTTACAGACTTCAATAAAATTTTAGGACTTATAAAATATGTAACACACGTATTTCGGTCCCAGTTCGTTAAAAATTACTTTAATAACCGCCAAAACTTACCACGATAATTATTTCAATAAATTATTTTTATTCCTTTTGAACTTTATATTTCCTTAATACTCATCATTCATTTCGCAGACATTAAAAATACACTTCAATCAACTATGGGTTCCTTACTTATTATATTTTTAACAGTGTAAAGGAAAGTTTATAATTTAATTTTAGGGATTTTAAAATAGTAATAGTAATTTTAGGGATTTTAAATACTAATAGTAATTTTAGGGATTTTAAAATAGTAATAGTAATTTTAGATACTTTAAAATAATAATAGTAATTTTAGGGATTTTAAAATAATAATAGTAATTTTAGCTATTTTAAAATAGTAATAGCAAATTTAGAGATTTTAAAATAGTAATAGTAATTTTAGGGATTTTAAGGATTACAGGTATAACATTGGAACTTAACAATATGCAATAAGAATTATAATACAAAATCTTGGAACTTAGGAACTTCAATAAATATTATATTAAACCTTAGGATTTATAAAATAAGATGTAAGGAGTCTAACAATTTTTTAGGATTAGTAGAAATGCTATAAGGATAAAATACATTAAAAAGCATACCTTTATCAGGCCTTACTGTAAACAGTGGCGTACTTGTGGTCTTACCAGTACTTGTTAGAAAAAATATATACAGTCTCTTTATGTGTTTGAATGTTTCTTATACGTGTGATAAACGCTTCTGAAGGACAAATAGGCGGTCAGTGATATCAACATGACTACATAAGGAACTTCGGAAATCAATCAGTATTTCGTATCTTTACAAAACAAACTATACTACTTAGAGTTATGTTAAGAAATATTCTTAGAAACAAGTATTTGTAAATCCATTCGCTATTAAAATACTGCAGTCTTGTGACTTGATTACGTTCAAAAATAAACCATAGCAAAAGTTTATTCCTTCAACACAGTGTATGATTTATGATCTCTAGAACTGGCGGTTAAACAGGATGTGTTTCTGGTAGCAATATGAGAACCCGTGATGATGGAATATGTTTTTTTTTCTTTCTTTCTTTTTTCCACTTGACTTGTATTCGGCGCCGCATAAAAGTTGCATTCTCCTCCGTTGTATACAGAACATGAAAGAATTTTAACAGGGTAAAAACGAGGAAAAGCGATCCGATAATTTTTGCAATGTAAATATAGTTATGCGTCACGCTTTTTGACAGCGGTGGCCCATTTATCTGTGTTAAAGCAAGGGGATACATTATTTAACATGAATCAGTTTGCTTGATTGATTCTGTAATAATTGTTGCAATTTTAAAATATCGAAGCAATATGACCCATACGAGGGTCGAATCCCGGACTATGTGCAAAGAAATTCGATAGGGAAAGGTTGCCTCCAATCTTATTTACTTGGTGTCCCCGTTCCTAAACTCTACGTAGCCTACTTCAAGCCTCCCTTTCCTTCACGCTTGTCTGCCCAATACACCCTTTTTGGCAGACACCTGCGATTTCCAAGCATAGAATTTTCAGTTCATTATTATTATTATTACTATTATTATTATTATTATTATTATTATTATTATTATTATTATTATTATTATTATTATTATTATTAGTAGTAGTAGTAGTAGTAGTAGTAGTAGTAGTAGTAGTATTTGAAATATATTTATTGGAAGCAAACAGCATTACAGCCACAAGTGCCCCAAAGGAAAAAAAAAAGTGTTTTAACAAGCATACGGCACATGCAAATAGTACTAGCAACATACAACTGATCATACAAAAATAGGTGAAATGGATAAAAAAAATTAATTCAGAAAAAATAACATTAAAAATGCAGTATCTGTTTTAAACTGGGAAATACAAAAATTATAATAGTAAAAAAAGTAAGCATAATTAAAATGCATATAGAGAAGATATGCCATATAGAATAAGTATATAGTATAAAATACAAAAATATATTATTTACCGTGTAGTTGAAACATTTTACAAAATATTGAAAGAAAAAAGTTCAGAATGACACTATATAGCTGCTATTACAGATTGAAAATAAATATTTCTAAATTTAACACATCAAGTAAAATACACTGATTCATAAGGCTAATAATAATAATAATAATAATAATAATAATAATAATAATAATAATAATAAATTAATTAAACCAACTAACTAACTAATAGGCATATGGGGTCCGAAGATTCTATGCCGCGTGCACAAAAGCTCTCCATTGACTTCTATTCTTAGCCAACTGGAACCAGTTTCTATTTTTATTCCAACCTCTGCGAGATCCCTCTTAATATTGTCCTCCCATCTGCGCCTAGGTCTTCCTAATGGTCGTTTTCCGATTGGTCTTCTAGTCAAGACTTTGAAAGCGTTTCTACTTTCTTCCATTCTGGTTATATGACCTGCCCACCTGACCTCCTAGATTTTATGACCCTAACAATGTTTGGTAAACAGTATGAATTACAGTATATAATTCGTCGTTATGAAGTTTCCGCCATTCCCCATTCACGTTCCTCTTGGGTCTGAATATTCGTCTCAGGATCTTGTTCTCAAATACTTTCAGTCTGATTCAGTTCTTCCCTCAGAGTAAGCGACCATGTTTCTCAACCATACAGCACAACAGGCATGACTTATCGTTTTATATATTTTGTGCTTTCCAATTCCTCTACAGAATTCGCGACGACAAAAGATTTTCACTAAATAAAAGCACGAATTCCCTACTTTCAGTCGACTGTTAATTTATTATTATTATTATTATTATTATTATTATTATTATTATTATTATTATTATTATTATTATTATTATTATTAATGTCATCAGTTTATTTCCAGTAAGACTTTTGCATATCATTAGTCTGCAATATTATTTTTCATCAATTTTGTTTTTATTCTATTGAAGAGAAATTAAATTGTAAGGTGGTATATTCATTAGTTCACGCTTTATTTTTGTCAGTAGTTTGCGCCTGTTTGCTTGCTCGTCATGTTCTCCCGAAATCGGGAACTACTGCGTTAGACGGGGCATTGACATGTACAAGGTGGCGCGTATTGTATCTACCAGTTGCAGTTGGCAACCCTGATCAAATGCGCGTACGAATGCTGCGCATGCTTACGGCACTGAATAGCAGGGCCTCTGGCAATTAGTTTACCATGGAGCGGTGGTCTGTGCAGACGCGAATTGCGGCGGTGGAAGCCTTTATCCGAACCGGTTCTGTCAGTGAGGCTCAGCGGGCACTGCGACGAAACAGTGATGATCGCCATGTTGCTATACCCGAGAGACACAGTATTCTGAGATGGGTGAGACAGTGGCGGGCCACAGGTAGTGTTGTGAACCGGAAATCACCAGGTCGTGGACGAAGTGTTCGAACAAATGTAAACTTGGAACGAGTGCGCGTAGCGATGGAACGCAGTCCCAAACGTTCAGCACGGCGACATGCACGAACATTACATTTGACACGACGTTCATTGGGTCGTTTGCTGGGTGATTTGAAGTTCCATCCGTATAAACTGCAGGTGGTACAAGAGTTGAGAGCCATTGATAAGGAAAACAGACTCAATAACTGCCAGAACATTCTTGAGTTGATTAACCGAGATCCACTGTTCCTCCAACAACTTTTGATGTCCGATGAAGCAATCTTCCACCTGACTGGGTATGTTAATAAGCAAAACTTCCGGTATTGGTCTCAGGAGAATCCTCGTTCATTACATGAAAAGCCTCAAGGTAGCCCAAAAGTTGTGGTATGGTGTGCAGTTGGAATGTGTGGCATTATTGGTC
Source organism: Thermobia domestica (assembly GCF_964235325.1). Lineage (NCBI taxonomy): Eukaryota > Metazoa > Arthropoda > Insecta > Zygentoma > Lepismatidae > Thermobia > Thermobia domestica. The sequence goes on from NC_137471.1 coordinate 36,743,919, forward strand.
CCTATTTTTTTGAGGATGACGCCGGACATGCAACAACTGTAAATTCCGACCGCTACTGCCATATGTTACAGACGTTTCTCATTCCGGAATTGCAGGAAAGGGGTGTGATCAATAACGTTTATTTCCAGCAAGACGGTGCTACGGCACACACGGCACGCCAAAGTATGTCTATACTCAGAGAAACATTTCCAAACCGCGTGATATCCCGATTTGGCGATGTCTCATGGCCATCCCGTTCCCCAGATTTAACAGCTCCTGATTACTTCCTCTGGGGATATGTTAAGGAAAGGGTCTTTGCCAATCGCGTGAAGACAATTGACGAACTGAAGACTGCCATTCGTCATGTGATAAGTTCCATTCCACAGGATACGTTAATGCGTGTGATGAATGCCTTCCCACGTCGCCTGCAGCAGTGCATCCAGGAAAAAGGCGGACATTTACAGGACGTTATTTTTAAAGTTTAGTGAGCTCCTTCGACAAGTGTTGTACAGTGTACAAATTGCCAGTCCATATACTTATATTCCATAACAGTTTTGCATTAAAACTTGCATAACACACCTTTGTATTTTCATTTGAAGTTGGTAGATACAATACGCGCCACCCTGTAGTTATGTGAATCTATCGTGTGAGTGTTGTTTGTTCAATAAAATTAGTAATTTTGCTTTGCTATCATGAGATCCCGAGTTGGAATATTGCGCCCATCACTCTGACAAATGTTTCTTCTGCTCTTTAAGGGAAATTATGGAATGATATCTCAAATAGGGGCGGCGGTGCCTCAGTGATGGGTTCTCTTCCTTGGAGCTAGGGTTTCAGCTTTGATTCCACGCCATGTGAATCTGTGGTGGACAACATCGTTTCCTAGGGTTTTTTTTAAATGTTATTCCTTTTTCTCGCACATTATCATACCACCAAGTCTTTTACAGCTGCTTACTTTTGTTAAGCGTAAGTCTCCTATAGCCTAGAGGGCGTAATTAAGAGACGTTAAAGTAAACATTTCATTAAAAGGGAAATAGTTGGTTGGAGTTAGAGTGATTTTTCAGTACGTATGTTATATGAGACATGCGCCTACAGTGGTTCAATCCGAAACACTATGACACATTCAAATTTCAAGGCTCCCCAATCGGGAATCGAACACGGGACCTATTCATCAAAGACGCGTGCATTGTCCGCTAGACCAGTGTACAGTTCTTCAAAGAAAATATAAAATAAATTTAACAGAAAATACTTTTGAAATGAAATGAAATCTTTTAGTTTAACGTCCCTTTAGATTAAGACGATGATTAAAGCAACTGAAAAACAATGAAAGAATTGGTGGAATTAGTAAGTGGGAGGAAATTTGGGTAGCCGGAGAAAACCCACAAACACGGTGTTGTCAGAGACAGAGAAGATCGGCCACTGGGTCGGCCAGTCAGACCCCAAACTATGACAAGTATATCATGAGTTTACTATACACTTTAACAAGTATATAAATAATAGCTCAAATTATTTTTGTTACTCAAAAACTGGGGGTCCTAGGCCCTCCCTGCCCCTAGATCTGCCACTGAGTGTTGTCCACCACAAACTTACTTAATCGGAGATAGAACCAGAGACTCCAGGCACCAGAGTAAGAGCTCTGTCACTCAACCACCGTGCCATCACAAAATACTTTTCAAAACATAACATTTAACTACAGTAATATCCATATCACTATAATAACCATCGAAATTGCACAAAATGTATTTCCGAAAAAGGAAAATCCTTCACCCAATATACGGTACCCTATAAATAAAATAAAGTGTTTGTGTGTTTGTCCGTCTGTCTGTGTGGACCTGGGGACCAGACGAGTGGATTAAAAGTTATCAAATTTTGGTCAGGGGTACGTTGGTCCAGGCCCCAGACCAAAACGAAGCGATTTTTTTTTCAAAATTCTAACAAGGGGGTCTCAGGGGAGAAGCTTAAGGGGAAAATAGTAGAAAATAACCGATATTACTGTCGAATTTATAGTTTTCGCAGTTGCTGAGATCAATGCTGAAACTCTGATCGCATTAACTTTCAAATTCACCCCATTCGGTTGCGGACGGGGATCACTTTGGGGGGATACCAAGTCATGTAAAAGTTATCCAAAATGACTGATATTAGTATCAAATCCATAGTTTTCGTGATCGCTGAAATCAGTGGTGACACTTCCATTAGCGATGACTTCAAAATTCAGTTACCATTGTATGCGGGCCGGGGGTCACCTGCGCGCGGAGGGGGGGGAGTTACCGAGACGTAAAAATAATCCAAAATGACCGATATTAGTGTCAAATCCATAGGTTTCGCGGTCGCTGAGATGAATGGTGATACTCCAATAGGCGTTGACTTCCAAATACAGCCCACATCGGTTGGGGCTTTTTTAAAATTCGAACCAAGGGGTCTCAGAGAGCTTTTACCGTGATATCTAAAAGTAGTAGTAGAAAATGACCATATGTTTTTCGTTTTTCAGTTTGTTTACATAGGAATGTTATTTGACCGATGCGAAGAATGGGTATATTCAGCTAGTTCATTCATAAAAATAAGTGAAAGAAAATAAAGAAAAGAATACCAATGTTCCATATGTTTCAATAAAAATCTTTATTAAGACACACAAATGTAGAGAAAAAAAATCCTGGCCTGGAAGAACCGAGAACAAAAGAAACAGAATAAGAAATGAAGTTGAAGGAAGTCAATAACAGACCAAGTGAAAGAGGGAATAGAAAAGAGTATTTGATCTATGGAAAATCAATGATTGAGGATTTTATCTAAAAAAAAAAAAAAAAAAAAAGTCATGTTCGTAAAGTGAAAAAGATTCAAGAACAATGCGGTGGATTTCTTCAGAAGCTAAAGACATTGAAGAACCTGGTCGTTCTGCAAGTTAAACTTGGACGCTCCTATTATTTTATCTTTCTTCTTATTGTTATTCTATTCCATTTCTTGATTTTTCGTACGTCCTCCATTCGACATTATCAAGTCAGATTTCTGAAGGGATGTTGGAGTTTACACCACTGTCTTCAACAGTCTTTTACTATCTGGCCGATGTGTGACGTAAGATTGTCATTTAAAGAACAGAAATAAAACAGAGAGAACGTGCTGAACAGTGGAGGGGATGGGACATGGAGGAGAATGAAATAAATCAAGTAAGAGTGTCACGTGTACGTATATCACGTGAAAGCGTTTGGTATTTACGGCCTCATATTTTCTTAATTACTATTGAAAACAGAGGTGATATTTTCTAATGGATTTTTAACACCTTAGGTTTTAGTGCAGAGTTTAGAGTCAAGAAAGTGCACATTCTAAGACAGATTTCAAAAAACCGCTTTTCGCTAGGTAAAAGGTGCTCCATAGAAAAGAAATACCGATCATTTCTCTTCTAGTACGTTAGCAGCAGTGAACGTTACATAGCCACGGAGCGCCGAAGAGAGCATGATTGTCATGTTTGCTGTACGTTTAGCAATGGAACCTTTCTCGACGAAACAGCGTATTGTTATAGTTAACGTTACATAGTCACGGAGCGCCGAATAGAGCATGATCGTCATCTGTTTACTGTACGGGTAGCAACGGAGCCTTTCACGACGAAACAGCGTGTTGTCATAGTGAACGTTACATAGCCACGGAGCGCCGAATAGAGCATGATCGTCATGTTTGCTGTACGTTTAGCAATGGAGCCTTTCTCGACGAAACAGCGTATTGTTATAGTTAACGTTACATAGCCACGGAGCGCCGAATAGAGCATGATCGTCATGTTTGCTGTACGTTTAGCAATGGAGCCTTTCTCGACGAAACAGCGTATTGTTATAGTTAACGTTACATAGTCACGGAGCGCCGAATAGAGCATGATCGTCATCTGTTTACTGTACGGGTAGCAACGGAGCCTTTCACGACGAAACAGCGTGTTGTCATAGTGAACGTTACATAGCCACGGAGCGCCGAATAGAGCATGATCGTCATGTTTGCTGTACGTTTAGCAATGGAGCCTTTCTCGACGAAACAGCGTATTGTTATAGTTAACGTTACATAGCCACGGAGCGCCGAATAGAGCATGATCGTCATGTTTGCTGTACGTTTAGCAATGGAGCCTTTCTCGACGAAACAGCGTATTGTTATAGTTAACGTTACATAGTCACGGAGCGCCGAATAGAGCATGATCGTCATCTGTTTACTGTACGGGTAGCAACGGAGCCTTTCACGACGAAACAGCGTGTTGTCATAGTGAAAACTTGTTAGAAATGTGGTGAATATTGTGAATTCTTACCCGTACAGATAACAGATGACGATCGTGCTCTATTCGGCAGTCCGTGAATACTAACCACAAAGCATATTCCATCTCTCAGCGCAAAGGACTAATGCATTGGATGTATCGCCTGTCAGAAAAATGTGTTTATTGTATAATAAGGTGTCAGAAAAGCACCCAGAGATAGACATTTTTAGCTATAGTCAGAATTTTACTCTAAATAAATAAGGTGTAGATCATGTTATATGTATTTTAAAGTATTTTGCTATCGTATTATTTTGTTATCATATGTGTATTTTAAATTATATTATCATGATGGAAAACTGTAATTAGGCATCCGCCTGTTGTTTTCTGAAATAAATAAATAAATAAAGACAAGAGATGAAAATCGTGTAACGTTCAGTGCTACCAACTTGCTAGAACAAAAATGGCGGGCATTTCAAAAGTTTTGTTCTTTATAGGATGCTCTTTATTACAAGTTTTATTCTATAGCAACCGACGTTCAAACTGAAAGTGATTGATTTCAACCACCTCCAGTTTGAATAGGTTGAGTTGAGTTGATTTTGAGTTTAACGTCCCGTTCAGCAGCGAGGCTATATGAGACGTGGGCCTACTGATTAACGTGGAATCCGAACCACATGAGCTCCCGCCGGGAATCGAACCCAGTTTGAATAGGGAGTTAAGAGGGACACTAGGGCTTGGCCTAGGAGCACAGTTGAATAGGGAGTTAAGAGGGACACTAGGGCTTGGCCTAGGAGCACAGTTGAATAGGGAGTTAAGAGGGACACTAGGGCTTGGCCTAGGAGCACAGTTGAATAGGGAGTTAAGAGGGACACTAGGGCTTGGCCTAGGAGCACAATTGAATAGGGAGTTAAGAGGGACACTAGGGCTTGGCCTAGGAGCACAGTTGAATAGGGAGTTAAGAGGGACACTAGGGCTTGTCCTAGGAGCACAGTTGAATAGGGAGTTAAGAGGGACACTAGGGCTTGGCCTAGGAGCACAGTTGAATAGGGAGTTAAGAGGGACACTAGGGCTTGGCCTAGGAGCACAGTTGAATAGGGAGTTAAGAGGGACACTAGGGCTTGTCCTAGGAGCACAGTTGAATAGGGAGTTAAGAGGGACACTAGGTCTTGGCCTAGGAGCACAGTTGAATAGGGAGTTAAGAGGGACACTAGGGCTTGACCTAGGAGCACAGTTGAATAGGGAGTTAAGAGGGACACTAGGTCTTGGCCTAGGAGCACAGTTGAATAGGGAATCAAGAGGGACACTAGGGCTTGGCCTAGGAGCACAGTTGAGCGACAAATTAAAAATTAGCCTTAATTTATTTTAAACGTAAATACTTACACAAATCTGTTTTTGAAGAATGGCAATAAATTTGCTTATATTATTTCATAATACCCTTTTCTCCTTTTTCATCTACTTTTATGATTTTTGTGTGAATAAGAAATAGATAATATTCAAAACAAAAAGTGGTTTTATTTATTATAATCAATATACATAATCATTTTGCATTACAATAGAGATAGTCCAGGAAATCTAGAGCAATTTTACCCTCAACCTGGGCAAAATTGCAACCTTTAGTTTTACACCTGTATTTTGTTTAGGTGACTCGCGTGATGAAAATATCCAAAATCCGACAAAATCGGACCACGGGAACACCCTCTAAAACGGTTTCAAAATGGCCGACCATGTTTTTTTGAAAAAATCGTAGACCTTTACGTTGGCGGCTCTAGTAGCCCTCTTAATTGACACAGAGACATGAATGATACCTCGTTGGAACGCTCATAGACCACAAATTCCAACGAAGTGACTTTTGTACTCATCATGGCCAACCCGTAGAAGTAAAAGAAGAAGAAAATTGATTTTTGTTTTTAATTGATATTTTTTGGACCCTGGCAACACTGTACGTTCTCATACGCCGGCAGAAAAATTCCCACGCGTAGACCAGACATCGGTAACAATAATATAAAAAAATGAAGGACGTAGGTTCAACAGTAAGGGAGATAAAAATTCGGAACCGCGGACAAAGAAGGGTCACTGTGTATATTTTTTACTGTGGTCTAACTTCTGTTCCTTAGATCTAGCATCCTCCCTAATTGTCACAGAGACATGAAGCATACCGCGTTGGAAAGCTTATGGAACCCCCTTGCCAGTGACGTATCGTTTGTGCTCCCTGTGCCCAACCTGTAGAAAAAGAAGAAGAAGAAACCTTGAAAAAATTGGGAAAATCTACACTTTTACCTTTCTTGGGCTCTGACAACCCTGATAATCGTTGCGTATAGGTCGCACAAACGATACGTCGTTGGTAATGGGGTTCCATAAGCTTTTCTACATATCATAGTCTTGTATGAACCTAGGCACTGTAGAGCCATGGCTGATTCCCTTACACGTTTGTGTATCATCTGCAGAAGCCTAGATCCTGACGATAACCTCATCACACTTCAAGAAAAGGGAGCTGAAGGAGTGAACAATGCCAGTAAGGCTCGCGATAGTAACATTCTCGCCGCTACAAGTATGGTGGTTCATGTCTCTTGTCGCAAACGTTACATTGATGAAAAAGATATTGCGATTGCCCTAAAAAGAAAAACGTCATCGCCGATGCAAAAACGAGTTACTCGCTCGTCGGATGGGTCTTTCAACAGCAACAGTGACTGCCTGTTTTGCGGAACGCCTGTCTTATTTGATGACCGTCACGTGTTGAAATCAGAAAATGTGCGAGTGAAAACACAAGCATTGCCACACAACATTTTAAAGTGTTGCAATGAACGAAACGATACCGGGTCATAAACTGTCCGAGGTCGAATTCTCATCTGATCTTCATGCTGGAGATTGTGTCTATCACAGATCATGTAGTATCAACTTTCGAACAAGTAAATCAATTCCTCAACAATACTGCACCGACAATCAGTCAGCATCAAAAAAATTCCGGGCTGGCCGACCTACAAATGATGAGAGAATCCGAGCATTTCAGAGCATTTGTAGTTATTTGGAAGAGCACGATGATGAGAAACTAACTGTGGGAGAACTTGTTACAGAAATGGACACATTTCTTGTAGGGACTGATCACATTGCATATGACGGACGACACATGAAGCGTCAACTAATGGAGTACTTCGGTGAAAAAAATATAATTTCTATTGACAGTGGAAAAAACGACTTCATTACACTTCGAGAAACTGCCAATCACATTCTACGGGAATATCGTGATTTACCACGAGAGTATGATGAAGAAAAGGAAAAAATAGAATAATAGAAACGGTAGCTCGACTGATCAAAAGCGACATAAAATCCAAACTACATATCGTTCACCCAGCGACTTGAGCATTCAGGAATTTCTTCAGTACATTCCACCTAGCCTTAAACTATTCTATGCCATACTTTTTGCCGGAAAGGGCAATGAAACCAAAATAACATCGATTGGCCAGTGTTTGATGCAAGCAGCCAGACCAAGAGATATGTTAGCTCCTCTGCAGTTAGGTGTTGCTGTGCAGCTGCACCACCACTATCGATCGAAACACCTGATTGACAGGCTGCATCATCTGGGATTTTGCTCTTCATATGCGGAAGTGCAGCGGTTTGAACGCTGTGCTGCAAGTACATTTGGTAATCGTGTGATCGAAATGCCAGCAGACCAGACTCTCCTCTTTGCAGCGGATAATGTAGACCATAATCTCCAAACGCTGAGTGGTTTAGGCACATTCCATGGTATAGAAATGTTGGCGGTCATTACTCCATCCACTACTACCAGTCTAACCATTCTTCGGAAGCCCGTCTCTGATGCTGATGTGAAGTCCCTTGCCAGTATTCCCATTCACGCATACACTGAAGCCAGGGACTGAGATGGTGTCTCCACATTTAGTAACTGGTCATCAACTACTACAAGTTCCAAAAATAATGATCATCGAGGTCAAAGGTCAACATACTTAAAACCTAATAACACGAAAACTGAGCCACATATTGAGGTGCTGTTTCCACATTTAGTAATCGGCCACCAACTACTACAAGTTTCAAAATACTGATCATCGAGGTTAATGAACCCCTATTTGAACATTTTACCAAAGCAAAAATTTATGAACACATTCTCCACCCCTATTTTAACGTAGAACTGATTTCGTTCCCAACCCCTAATTTAACATAACAGAAATGACATAAGCATGTCTCCAAATTACTGACCATCGTGAATAGAGGTCAAACTCAAAAACGAAACAACATATCGAGGTGCTGTTTCCACATTTAGTAATTGGTCATCAACTACTGACCATCGAGGTTAAAGATCAAAACTCGGAAATGGATCCACATACTGAGATGGTGTTTCCACATTTAGTAACCGGTCATCAACTACTACAAGTTCCAAAAATAATGATCATCGAGTTATTAGGTTTTAAGTATGTTGACCTTTGACCTCGATTATCATTATTTTGGAACTTGCAGTAGTTGATGACCAACTACTAGATTTGGAAACACGACCTCAATATGTGGCTCCGTTTACGAGTTATTAGGTTTTAAGTATGTTGACCTTTGACCTCGATGATCATTATTTTTGGAACTTGTAGTAGTTGATGACCAGTTACTAAATGTGGAAACACCATCTCAGTATGTGGATCCATTTTCGAGTTTTGATTTTTAAGTTCGATGGTCAGTAGTTGATGACCAATTACTAAATGTGGAAACAGCACCTCGATATGTTGTTTCGTTTTTGAGTTTGACCTTTGTTCACGATGGTCAGTAGTTTGGAGACATGCTTATGCCATTTCTGTTATGTTAAATTAGGGGTTGGGAACGAAATCAGTGCTACGTTAAAATAGGGGTGGAGAATGTGTTCATAAATTTTTGCTTCGGTAAAATGTTCAAATAGGGGTGGAAAAAGTAATCATAAAAGGGAATGAATACATCCCTAAAAGTGCTCATAAAAGGAAACGAATCTTATGTGTTACCTGCTCTGCTATGTAATTTCAATTAGGGGTGGAAAAAATGGTCATCAAAGAGAATGAATGAATACACCCTCTAAAATGACTATCTTTGCTTATTATCTGCTATTTCTGTTATGTTAAAATAAATGTTGGAATGAGTACACCCCTGCTATGTTACATAGTCTTGTTACGTATTCTTATGTCATTTCTGTTATGTTAAAATAGGGGTTGAAAAACATGTTCATAAAAGGAAACGAGTTCACCCCTAAAATGGAGGTCATAAAAGAGAACGAGTTCACCCTATGTATTCTCTGCTATGTTCAAATAGGGGTGAAAAAATAGGCCAACTGCTATGTTACATTAAAATAGGGGTTGAAAAATATGCTCATAAAAGGGAACGAGTACACTTCTATTCTCTGCTATGTTCAAATAGGGGTGGAATACACCCCCCGTAGTCTTATGTAATTTCTGCTATGTTCAAATAGGGGTTGGAAAACGAGTTCACCCTTGTTATGTTACGTAGTCTCTGTCTGATGCGCTAAACGAAATCAGTGCTATGTTAAAATAAGGTTGGAGTAGTTTTATGTATTCTCTGCTAAGTTCAAATAGGGGTTGGAAAAGGGAACGAGTTCCAATAGGGGTTGAATATTATTTATTCTCTGCTATCTTCAATTAAGGTTGAAAAATAAGTCATACTCTTTTACTAGTTCTACTATGTTAAAATAAGGGTTGAAAAATATGCTCATAAAAGGGAACGAGTTCACCCCTTAAAAAGTGGTCATAAAAGAGAACGAATACACCCCTAAAATGAAGGTTGTTGTGTGTTACGTAGTCTCCATGTATTCTCTGCTCTGCTATGTGTTAATAGTCTCATGTTCAAATAGGGGTTGGAAACGAGTTCACCCCTTAAAATGAATACACCCTTATTATGTTACGTACTCTTATGTGTTATCTGCTCTTCTATGTGTTCGTAGGGGTTGGAAAATATGCTCATAAAAGAGAATGAATACACCCCATATTCTTATCTGTTATCTGATCTTCTGTTATGTTACGTACTCTTATGTGTTATCTGCTCTTCTATGTGTTCGTAGGGGTTGGAAAATATGCTCATAAAAGGGAACGAGTTCACCCCTTAAAAAGTGGTCATAAAAGAGAACGAGTACACCCCCTAAAAAGTGCTCATAAAAGGGAACAAATTCACCCCTAAAATGGAGGTCGTAAAAGACCGTGGGTTCACGGTGTACGGTGCTCAATTTCCCAGGGGCTCGTGAGTTGAGCGATGTTGAGTGATGGTGGCCCAGATCGATCCATTTTCTACTACTCCAGGGCTATTCTTGAAAAGGTCAACTGTGAACTGGTAACAGCACCATCACCGAACGAAAGCTCCCTGGATATTTTGAGGAAACTTTCCTGGCACTTTCCGTCACGCACACCAAACTGGTCAGGAATGATGCAGGCCATTCACGCAGATCCATCTCTTCATCATCCAGGGAAATCCACTGTTCTCTGCTTACCGATTATTGACCTCCATCCATCTTATATGCCATGCATCTATTCCACTTTAGTGTACCTGAATAATCTTGCGAGAAAATATGAAGTCACACGAATCATCACCTTAGACCAACCACTGTTTAGGAAAGCTTCACGTATCCTGCATGACAGAGCACATAACACCAGTATTAAGGGCACGGTTGTCCTGTTGGGCTTATTTCATACTCTCATGAACCTTCTAGGAGCAATTGGTTCCCTGATAGATGGTTCAGGCGTACGTGAAATCTTGCATGAGGTTTTATGGAGAAAATTCGGTTGTACATATGTTAAGTGGCAAGTCCGTAGCAAGAGCCTTCCGTGTACACATGATGGTTGACCTCGCATTAAGTGCATTGCTTGTGGAGAATGTTTTTCTGGAGACCGATAATGGAACACACAGAACTATCAACGATGCTTACTCTCTCTATCAGAGTCTGATGTCGGGTGAGATTACTGTAACTGGAGCTAGTTCTTCACATCTTCTTCAAGAAGCCCGAGAAAAAATAGAAGCACGAAAGTCAGAACTTATTAACACATCAAAAAAAAAAGTCAGTTGTTTCTTGCATACCAGCGCATGTTGACTACAGCAAGGAAACTTGTGGCAGCAGACCTAATAGGAAGCTGGGAGGATCACCTTGATGCTATAGCAGAGTGCATTCCCATTTTCGCTGCAGCAGGACACTTCAATTATTTGAATTCGACTTGCTTGTACCTGCAAACAATGTTAACGCTGCCATCGGTTAATCCAACGTTCACGAAAGCTTTCAAAACGGGTTCGGAGTTAGTAGAAGAAGCAACCGTTATTGGGCTGGGTTGTCCTCTGATCTAGTCAGAGAGCAGGTTCTGATGAGATCGCTAAAATCCACTGGAGGTCTGTCTAACTCATGGGAGTGGAATGTCGGAGATGCAACCATCTTTGTGGGTGCTCTCAATGCCAGCATGCTCCGAGTACAATCTGGCGATGCAAACTCTTACTCACACAGCATATGTCACTAGCGAACAACACAAAGGAGCCGAAACGTCAAGAATGTCACGTGATATCAGTGACACACGTCGCATGCTTGCACGACTGCAGCCCATTTCACCATTTGACGGAGACAAATCGTTGAGAAACATTGCCACTGGCGTCACACCGGATTCCTCGGTCAACGTTCATAATTTATTTTCAGTTGGGGCAGACCATGCGAAGAAACTATCTGGTAAAGACCTGTTCACTGTGAAGGGAAAACGTGCAGATAAAGTCAAAACTCTAGCATCCGCGAGTAGTGTTAAAATCGGCAGCGATATCTCCGTCGATTCGAATCTTTTGTTTCAAAGACTGTTAGTTGTCGCTAATGCAGGCAGCACATCTTTAGAGGAGACCTCAGCGCATGAATTATGTGCCTACCCACCGGCTTTATTTGAGTCACCCAGCATGATGCGTAAGGCAGACAAAGCCCCACTGGCCTATGCGATACGAGAGTTCAGCAAGCAGCAGAGAGCACAGTTTGAGTGAACGGAGCCAGACAATATTCTGTATGTCTTAGACGGAGGATCTCTGTTACATAGACTACCATGGTGTAAAGGCAGTTCGTACGACAATATCGCTGCATCATTTGCTGAGTATACGGTTCGTAAATATGGCACATCAACCATCCTGTTTGATGGGTATGGAATTTGCTCACCATTGTTCATTGCAACTGTAATTCCGGGTGTGCAAGAACGTATTATACTTGCAGAAAGTATGCCCTTCCATGTACTATTGCTAGTGGTGTGTGCAAAGAAACTGAATGTTCTAACTCTTTAAATGAATATGGTGAGGACAGTGTTAGCGTAGGCGATGACGATGTAGATGTGTAATTTGCCTCCCAAAGTATTTCGTCTTCCCATTCTTTTGCCTTAGAATATTTTTGCTTTATATATAGGCGTTATGTTTCTATAAAACGAATTGTCTTGTACACTGTATTATGGTATGACCTTCTATTTGCTATTGCTTGTGGCGTATGCCAAAAAACTGAATGTCTTAACTGTTTAAATGAAAATGGTGAGGACAGTGTTAGCGTAGGCAATGTGTAATTTGTCGATGTGTAATTTGCCTCCTAAAGTCTCTCGTTATTCCCATTCTTTTGCTTAAGAATATTTTTGTTTTATGTATAGTACTTATATGAAAGCGACCTTTGATTTAAAGAAAGAAACAAGATTTTTTCATGCGTAGAACGATTATCAGGGTTGTCAGAGCCCAAGAAAGGTAAAAGTGTAGATTTTCCCAATTTTTAAAGATTTCTTTTTCTTCTTTTTCTACAGATTGGTCACAGGGAGCACAAACGATACGTCACTGGCAAGGGGGTTCCATAAGCTTTCCAACGCGGTATGCTTCATGTCTCTGTGACAATTAGGGAGGATGCTAGATCTAAGGAACAGAAGTTAGACCACAGTAAAAAATATACACAGTGACTCTTCTTTGTCCGCGGTTCCGAATTTTTATCTCGCTTACTGTTGAACCTACGTCCTTCATTTTTTTATATTATTGTTACCGATGTCTGGTCTACGCGTGGGAATTTTTCTGCCGGCGTATGAGAACGTACAGTGTTGCCAGGGTCCAAAAAATATCAATTAAAAAACAAAAATCAACTTTCTTCTTCTTTTTCTTCTACGGGTTGGGCATGATGAGTACAAAAGTCACTTCGTTGGAATTTGTGGTCTATGAGCGTTCCAACGAGGTATCATTCATGTCTCTGTGTCAATTAACAGGGCTACTAGAGCCGCCAACGTAAAGGTCTACGATTTCTTCAAAAAAACATGGTCGGCCATTTTGAAACCGTTTTAGGGGGTGTTCCCGTGGTCCGATTTTGTCGGATTTTGGATATTTTCATCAGGTGAGGTACCTAAACAAAATACAGGTGTAAAACTAAAGGTTGCAATTTTGCCCAGGTCAAACCGCATTTTGACTCGACTAAGAGTAGAAACAAAAATTCCACCAACCGAAACAGTGTATTCGTCTTAGTGATATTTTAGTGTTTTAATATTCACACTATTAGGGACGAAAATTCAAAACTATTTTTGAATTTACTATTGTACTAGTGCATATTGTAAAAGTAAAACCAATCATTTTCTGTACATTAGCTTTCAGAACGTAAATTTGCAACAATTGAAATTTTTCTTTACAGCAGTTTCAACAAGAAAATTCATTAAAATTTATTTTAAAAACGTTGAAACAAAAGTATGCTTAAGATAACTTTATTTCTTAATTTTCTACTATGCTAAAATAATGTACGCCAAATTGAGAGGCGGAAAACACTCTTCGGCGTAGGGATAGATTTGGCCCTGGTGAACATTAGATTCGGGCCTTTATAACCTCGGCATTATATAAGAATCTAAAACACAAAATTTCAGCTCGAGACAGAGTAGTTACGTGTGATTTTGAATGTATTTTATTATTCAAAAATTTGGATGTTTCCATGATAATAGGCCCTGTAGTGCAAGCAAGCAGAGCTTGCTCTGTTTGATGCGCCTTCTGTTATTTTCTTATTTCACTTTTTATTTTAAGGAATCCTAACTGGCTGGAGAGAGAGAACAGGTCTACCCAGACAACATAGTATTTCTACTTAAACTGCGATGAGTCATTCATTGTCCGTTCTGAACACCAATTAAGGAGTGTCAGTGCCGTTTTTACCAGAATGCAGTTAGTACTGAGGTTGGACGTATGAACAGGAAGTTTGTACGGAAAATGTCTTGACGATACAAAACTTGAAACCACAAGGTAGAGTAACAAGGCGCACGAAAGCGAGATTGTCCAGGAAAAACTTAGATGACATTAATACTGGACGTAACTCACCTCTGGTGGAAGGCGAATGTCCTGGACGTCAGTAACCTATAGACAGTTGTCTCTGCCTTCACTTCTTCTTGGTGGGCCGCGGTGGCTCAGTGGTAGAGCATTCACCTCTGGCGCTTGGGGTCCCGGATTCGATCCCAGCTCCTACCAAGTTAACTTTGTAGTGGACAAACACCGTGTGCGTGGGTTTCCTCGGGGTTCTCCGGTTTCCTCCCACTTTCTTCATTCCACCATTTTATTCATTGTTCATCATCACCGTCTCCTTTATCCTCACCGGCATAATCGTGGGACGTAAAACTCAAAGATTTCATTTCATTTTTTTCTTCTTGCTGTTGCCAGCACAGAATAGAACAGACTCTTCTCTCAGCTATATTGTGAGAGTATCCTTGACACACAGGTCATCATTTGGTGTTTGCCTGTTGTCCAGTGACTATTTAACGTACACAGGTCTGAGATAAATGTTATGTTAATAAATGTTAATAGATAAATTAACATAAATAAATGTTAATAGATAAATAAATGTTATAAACCACATGCATTCATCATATCTAACATTTGACCTGAATCCCTCTACTCGTTTTAAAGTTAACATGGCATTTCTAGACATTTTCTACGTTCTATCTTCGCACTTTGCCCTAACTTATCTCCCACCCTGTATACAGTCTGCCACTAAACACCCTCTTTTTCACGGTTTCTTTTGGTGCTAAATCCAGTGCTAGCAATCATTTTCGGCAATTGAATTCACCAAATTGGAATGGTCCCTTGTTAGTCTATCTCTTCGTATACAATGTTAACCTCTAACTATTCTTCTCTTCACCTTTTCTTCTCTTATTGCGATGCACGGCAGCTTCATGGAAGAGCGCGAAACTATCGCGCTTCAGATAGCTGGTTGAACTTCAGCTCCCACAATCAATTTTGATTTCTTTATAATTACCGTCCTGAAGTACTTACGTCGTGCAGAACCTATAATCTCTAGATGTCAATCTGTTCCCTATAGGCGTGGGCATGTATGTGTCCTTCAGAAGACTCACTGCACGGTGGATTCTACGGTCCCCGCTAAGATTAACGTAGGGCGCTCCCAGATTACAGGGTATTCGCACTGCTTTCACTGAATATATATAATAAATCTTCGAGTTTAATTTCTGACTTTTTTATTTAATTATTTATTTACTTATTGCAGGCTCTTGGTTTAGCGTTGTGTGGTCTGGGAGGTCTTATTGAAACTCATCTCTATCAATTCACTCAATATTGGAGTGTATTAAAAGCATTGTTGGAACCTCCAATGCTCATTGTTTACGTTGGCCTCATCACCTTCCTTGTCTCTTTGTTGGGATGCCTAACCAAGAATTCTAAGTCGTACTGTACATTGACTCTGGTAAGACAAAATCCTAGTATCTTATATGGGTAGCAATAGCAATAAAACCTTTATTCTAATGAGCAAATCTTGACAGAATACAAATAAAGCAAACTTAAGATTTATTCTTCATTGCAGATAAAGTGATAAATAGTTCAAAATATGTTTCCCCACAACGCTTATGCATTTGGTCTGATAAACGTGAAATACGGTGTTTCTCATTTCACCATCAAACCTCGCACTTGGAGGTATATACGAGGGTCATTTAACTTGAACTGGCAACACTGCTACGATTGGAGTGTCGTGTGGGCAGGAGACAAATGACGAACGTAGTGTGTTCCGTGGATTTTTACGAGTCAGTTCAACGCTGCTGCGGTCCCATATTTTGGTGTGTGTGGCGAGTAGACATTGTTAAAGTGATTGTTGTGTGAAATGCTGCTCTAACGCACTGTTCACACGTGAAGAATAGCGTATGTTTATGAAATTCCATGTTGCACGAGGGCGAAATGCAAGGACGAGTCATAGAGGATTGGTAGAGGCCTGTGGTGAAGCTGCTCTACCGTATCGGACAATGGCAAGAAGGGTTGCAGCATTTCAGGCCGGACGACAGTCTTCAGACAAAATGTACGGTGGATGTCATATGCGAACGACTACGGACGAAATTCATCTGGTAAGACTACGGACACTGCTTGATGATAATCGGTGCTGGGTTTGTAGTGAATTGACGCAGGAGCTGAACATTTCTTCCGGATCAGTGTTCCACATGCTAACACAAGATCTTGGCATGCGGAAAAATGAAGCCAGATTGGTACCCCGTGCTCTGACCGAGATTCAATAGTGGCATAGGTGGGAATGTGCGCGCCTACATCTTGAACGTTACAATGATGAAGGTGATGACTTCTTGCACCACATTATTGCAAGTGACGAAACGTGGGGAAAATCCTACGAGCCTGAACTGAAACGTCAGGTCGAGTGAATTGCGCCACCCACAATCTCCACGAACGAAAAAGCTTAGGTAAGAGCCAGCAAACGTGAAGGC
This sequence comes from Thermobia domestica, assembly GCF_964235325.1. Taxonomy (NCBI): domain Eukaryota; kingdom Metazoa; phylum Arthropoda; class Insecta; order Zygentoma; family Lepismatidae; genus Thermobia; species Thermobia domestica. The sequence continues at coordinate 36,760,791 of NC_137471.1, forward strand.
GATGATAATGTCATACGACCACAAAGGTATTAACCTGTCACATCAAGCTCCACCGGGCGTTACCGTCAATGCTGTATACCATGCTTCATACCTCAGTCGCCATTTGCGACCAGCATTGCGGCGCAAACGTCCACCTCCTGGAGTCTGGACCAATTCTCCTACACGACAATGCCAGATGCCATACAGCCAATCCAGTAGATACTCTCTTACGTAGATGGGGTTGGGAGGTACTGGAGCACCCGCCATACACTCCAGATATGAGCCCCTGCGATTTTGATATTTTCCCAAAAACGAAAGAACCTCTCAAGGGCAAACGTTTCAGAGACATTCCCAGCATTGTTCGTGCCTTAGGGCGCACTGTCTACACCCTCTCACAAGTGGGGCTTTGACAGGTATTCAACGGTTGCTAGACATTTGGCGAAATGTTCAACAAACTGGCGGAGATTACATCGAAGGACTGTAAGCTTCTTGAGGTGAGTGATTCACTACATTCCATTTCACAACCATGTTGCAACTTCGAGTTAAATGACCCTCGTATTTATTTAAGTATGTTTAAAAAATTAATTATAATTTTCATGATAGCAACACATATTTTAAAACACTTTATTACATTAATCTGTATTAGTGAGATAAGCAGTGACAGTTTCTAGTGGTAGCCCCAACCCCTCACAGATACAAAATTCCCCAGGACACTTTTCTATTGCACTCAACCTGGGCTATCATGTCTTGGGGGTAATACTTTTTCTCACTCCCCTTAATCCAGCCTTTCCCTGGGGAAATTTGAAATCATAATTGGACATATAATAAAGCAATCTTCTTTTAATATAATTCTAAATTGAATTAAGCATTTGTTGTTTATTTGGCATTTGAGGGTCGCGAAATAATATTGGATATGCAAACTATGACAGAGTTAAGAATTGAAGTGTATTTTGTGTATTGACATGCTAATTCCATCTTAATATGCACTAAATTCATACCATATTTTGTATTTGTCAACACTGTATATATTCGATTAGGCAATTCTGCCTGAAATTTGAAGCAAAGCTAGACACTAAATGATTGGTTTGCCTAATAACCTGCAAGACTCTTACACAAAACATTCATTCAAGAGGAGTCCAGTGGCTTACCTCTTGTGTGTGGGGTCCCTGGTTCGATTCCCGGTCACGTAAGTCTTTGGTGGAGAACATCCTATCTGTGGGTTTCCTCGAGGTACTTCCGTTTCCTCCCACTTTCTCATTCCACCAATTCTTCGATCATCATTCACTTGCCTTAATCATCGTCTCCCTTAGCCTAAAAAGCATACTAGTGGGACGTTAAACTGAAATATGTCAGATGAAACGATCATTATGGTAATTGAGTTCTTACTTTACGTAATTTGATTTAAAAAAATACGAATCGTGAAATTGAAATCTTAAACAGAAATAATAATCAATATTCTATCAAAGATTTAAGTTCAATATTCAATCGGTGTTGGTAACAGTTTTTGATAGTGGTTCAAAGGAAGAGCAATGACGGGAGGAAGAATTTATTTTGATCCGTTTCTGTACATTTGAGGCGTTGGATGGTAGAGTGGCGAAACTTAGTTTTGAGACATTGTGAGATGTTAAGACTTCTTTAGAATCGATATAGAAAAAGCGGTACAAAATCGGTTCTTTGTGCAGCCATCTTTTGGCCTATTGCCTGGTCTTTCAACTCAAGAGATACGCAAGTTTGCCATTCAACACGTTATGGTTTCAAGTTCACGGAAATGATTTAATCTTATTCTTTTTAAAAATGAGTTACGATACTTTGCCCTCCAGCGCTTCATTTAGAAAGCTTCCCTCCCTAATATGATCAGCAACTTGTTGTTCTCATTGTAGTTGCAAAGAAGAAAGAGTAGGAAAGTTTGTTCCGATTGTCTTTCAGCTTGCGTAAAACGAAGGATAATATTGTAAAGAATTAGTCTTTTTGGGTAGAGCTAAGAGATAGTAAGGGAGGTTTGAATCGCCTTTCATTATAAAGTTTCCTCTTGTATACAATAAATATTACAAATAACTAAAAGTTCTAATTATTTGAAGGTTTGTTGGTCAAATTATAGGAAATCAATGATCTTATGTATTAGGGTTTGTTGCATGGGTTCCTGTAATGACCATACGTCTCTGAGAGAAGAATAAGGAACGCTCAATCACCGAGCATCTTAGAGAGTTGGTGATTAGGTGCCTTTCAATGATCATGCGCCTTAGAGAGAGAGAGTTAAAGAACTCTCAATGACCAAGCATGTAGGAGCCTCTCAATGACCAGGCGTCTTAGAGAGGGACGTAAGGTCCTATCAATGACCAGGCGTCTTAGAAAGGGAGGTAAGGTCCTATCAATGACCAGGCGTATTAGAGAGTATATGACAGTTGTCTCTCTATGACCGGGCATTTTAGATATGGTGTTAAGTTCCTATCAATGACCAGGCGTCTTAGAGAGCGAGGTAAGGTCCTATCAATAACCAGGCGTCTTAGAGAGGGAGGTAAGGTCCTACCAATGACCAGGCGTCTTAGAGAGGGAGGTAAGGTCTTATCAATGACCAGGCGTATTAGAGAGTATAGGACAGTTGTCTCTCTATGACCGGGCATCTTAGATAGACGGTTAAGTTAATATCAATGACCAGTCGTCTTAGAGAGGAAGGTAAGGTCCTACCAATGACCAGGCGTATTAGAGAGTATAGGACAGTTGTCTCTATGACCGGGCATCTCAGATAGGGGGTTAAGATCCTATCAATAACCAGGCGCCTTAGAGAGGGAGGTAAGGTTTTATCAATGACCAGGCGTATTAGAGAGTATAGGACAGTTCTCTCCCTATGACGGGGCATCCTAGATATGGTGTTAAGTTCCTATCAATGACCAGTCGTCTTAGAGAGGGAGGTAAGGTCCTATCAATGACCAGGCGTATTAGAGAGGGAGGTAAGGTCCTATCAATGACCAGGCTCTTAGAGAGGGAGGTAAGGTCCTATCAATGACCAGGCGTACTAGTAGTCCAGTAAAGATAGCCCATTTTTCTGCCAAGAAAGGAACAAATTAGTAACAAGCTGAAAATTGGTATGGAAGTAGGGGGATGTGTCAGGAATAACATACTAAAAGTCCTCTAAAATCCCACTGTAGCTTTTCCCGCAATTTTGAAAAATGTCCGCCATCTTTAGATGACGACAAGCAATATATGGAAATCGTCACCCTTTATGTTTATTCTTCTAGCCACCGTTCTAATTATCACAAAGCCATGAATCATATATGGTTGGAAACCTTGAAAGACAGAAAATCTAAGTAAATAACATATATGCCCATAGCTCTAAATTTCTAGAAGAAGAGGAAGAAGAAAACAGCTTTTTTATTTAAGAAAAGATATATTTTCAGAAATCATGAGAAGTTTGCAACACTGACAGTTATTGAACACCAACGAAACATCACCAACAGATGTCCTTGATATTTATCTCAATCATAGCCAAGAATGACACAAATCAGTGCAATACAAACCGAGAAAAAAATATAACATATGTTACTTTCTGACCTCTTTGTACAAAAGTGCATAAGGTGACATACACTTTCACGGTTCTAGTCACCTTCTTTTATCACATAGGACCAAGAGTTATATATCATTGGAAATCTTAAGAAACGTAAATTCGAACGAGGTAGCACTTATACTAATCAAGCCCAATTTGTGGAAGAAGCTCAAAACCCAAAATTTCGGGAAAAATTTCGTGATTTTCGCATAAATTCTTTAAAACTTGCAACACTGACAATTATCGTATGTTAATAAAACTCAGCCACCGTTTTCACTATCATCATTATTAATTTATCCTTAAAATGGCCAACGTTTTCCCCAATGGAGTCAGCTTTTATGATACATAGTTTTACATCACTTAAATGTAGCACAAGAATCATTTATTGACAGCATTAGAAAGTAACAGAAATTAGTAGTCTCCTATTCATAGGAAAATCGTAATTCACACACTTAAAATCACTCTCAACTACAATAGTCATTTGAATGAATTTTTTTAAAAAATGTCTTGTTTATAACTAAAATGCAATTTTCCCCCTAGTAATCTTCAAATCAACTTAATATTTACATTACATGTTGGTATGCACTTAAAGAACATTTTTGTAATTAGTCCATTCGGACTTATTTTAATAGAAATCAATGAGGTTATCATTGTCTCATTCATCTCTATGGTCTTCATCATTTGGTTTTGCCTTCATACATCCAATTCCTCGACACTGACATAAATTAGAGCACACAATTCCTGCTTTCCGACAACCGTACATACTTGCACAGCCCTTTTTACAGTTACAGGATATTACACGGAGCGGGTTCCTTGGTCATTCTTGCTGGTGCGAGAATACCTCCTAATGTTGTCCATTCATATTCAGTCACTCGCATATCATTAAGCAATACCTGGGGATCAAAAAACGTACACTGTCAAAGAATGAATGGAATATACAACTTTTAACGTACACACGCCTTTCGGATTTAATCATTGAAGATATAAGATACCTTCGTGTTCTGAATATCCAAACTGAAATCCACCTTCTGTACGATGTAACATGGATGATTCTCAAGTGGTTGCCCGAATAGGAATGGATTTATGGAGCTGGTGACAAGCAACAACCATAAGTACCAAGCATATTAAATAATAATACAACCTTTTATCAATCTTCAACCAATAAACATGGATGCTGTATACTCTGCGCTTATGTTTACCAGCAAAGAATGTGCAGGAAATAAGCAAAAAAGCGTGCTTAGTCACGTTGGATCAACCTTTCTACTCTAAAGCATGTGACATTATAGCAGCATGTAGAAATTCTGGTGAATTACCGTCAGTGGTTGTTAGACTTGGGGGTTTTCCACACCATAATGTCATTTATGGAAACAGTTACATATATAATGAAAGGTAGTAGCATTGAAGAACTTTGGTCTTGTATGTCTGCTAGTAACTCCATGCCACAGATAAAGTCAGGCCATTCTTATTGCTCGTGCTTTGGGAGCTCATTTTCTAAAACACAGTTAGCAATTGCAATATATACTGTTTAATTAATAAATCAGACGCCACTGTGGAGTTTGTGCGTCAATTACGAGATGTTTGTATTCCTCTGATGACTGAAGAAGATACCGATACTTATGTAGTTGTTCAACATTCAAACATAGTCAATCAAGATTGCAAATGACCTGAAGTTATTCATTGACGCTGCTGCAGAAACAAGCAGTACCTCTAAGTTATTCTATTTGTACTTTCAGCTTGTAGAAATTATGCGTCTTTTAATTCGAAAGAACTGGTGACTTGAATCTATATATTCACTGCATGTGAGAAATGTTACCATACTCCTATGCAGCTGAGTATCTTTTGTATGCCAAATACGCACATCTGTACTTACAAGAAATGTTGCGGTTGGAGGATGAAATGGATCTTCATGAGTTCCAGCTATTTACAGGAGACGTTTACTTCGCTATTCGTAGAAAAGATATATTTTGGAGTAGTACATGGTCTGACATGACGATTGAGCAGGTTTTAGCGAGAGCAATGAAGAGCAGCGCTGGACTGATCCATAGGAGAGGCATGACTGAAAAGATAATATCTAGGTGTGTGTCAAGTATGCCAGCAGCGTGCCACTTACGAGAATCTCTTGAAAAATTATTAAACAAAGATAGGCAAGAACTTCACACTGGTCGGCATGTGGACCTGTACCAAAGCAGCCAATCGCCTGATATATTACATCTAAAGAAATCCTTGCGTTGGTTTTGCCAGCATTCTCCATTCCCTTCATATCCGGAGCTCGTGTCCCTAAACACTGGCATGGTAGGTAATGAAATGGTCAACTGATAAATCTAAGGAAATAGGATTGGCTGCTATGGAAGGAATGTTTGGACGAACTTTTGTAAATGTGAAACTTAAACAAAAAGATAAAGACATCCCACTATCCGTAATTCACAATGTAGTGCGTATCTGTGATGAGCTACTGGCTGTAAACACCATACTTCAACTGAATCATATGAGTAGAAGTCCGAAAAAGAACTCCAGTAGTGTTTTGCTTAAGAGCTTGCACCCTATTCACTTTCTCTCTTCACAGAAATGTCCATGAGAAAAACGAAAAAGTAGGCTTTGTACGACATGTTTGAATATCGGACAAATTTTAAAACTCAAATTGAAAACACTGTGTACGTTATAGAAGGAGGCTGGCTGGCTACATCATGTTGTTTGGCCACAACATGGAAAATACCTTAACGTGCACAACTCGTATGTGTCCTATGTGTACTCCCAAACTCAGGAACGAAAGGAACAACTATTTTTTATGGGTATTGCACTGAAAACTGTACAAAAGGCGCTGAGCAGGAGCAACGTGAGTCAAAGGTTCAATCAGCTTTGGTGTTATTCACAAATGAAACCACATTATTAACAAAAAAGATAAATTCTTAGGTAATTTCAAAAATAAGAATTGTTTCGCCCGTAAGTTGATGGTTCATTTGACACAAGCTGGAATTCAAACCCAGCAAGCAAGAAGTGATGCTGACGCACTTATAGCTAAAACTGTTGTAGCCAAGTCTTTAAATCCTTTAGGCACGTCGTGATAATAGGCGAGGATGACGACATTTTAATCATTTTGCTTGAACAAGGTAATAATCAGTACGACATCATATTTCGAAAGCTTGGACGTAGACAAGACGTGAGTAAAGAATTTAGTACTAAAAAGTTGTAAGATACACAGACAAATATACTAACTGTTTTGCTCAGCTACCATGCTTTAACTAGATGCGACACATCATGTGGTTTGTATCGACAAGGAAAGAAAAAGCAATTGTGATTACTTCAAAAACGGGAAGATTTATGCCGATCACTTGACGTTTTGAACCATGATAATGCTAGTGTACAATCTATGAAGCTGGCACATCATTTCTACTAACACATTACAATTCTCCAGCAATAGTAACCTTATTGGATGAATTCCAGTATCATTCATACATCCTTGCAGTAAGTCGCTCCCCATTCAGAACGAAATACAATTGGCAAAATTTCCACTCACCAGTGAAGCTGAGAAACACCATATCATCAGGTTCAATTGTACCGTGGAAATGATTTGCGAACGACTGAATTGGATGGACAATATTAGAAGGTATTCTCGCACCAGCAAGAATGACCAAGGAACCCGCTCCGTGTAATATCCTGTAACTGTAAAAAGGGCTGTGCAAGTATGTACGGTTGTCGGAAAGCAGGAATTGTGTGCTCTAATTTATGTCAGTGTCGAGGAATTGGATGTATGAAGGCAAAACCAAATGATGAAGACCATAGAGATGAATGAGACAATGATAACCTCATTGATTTCTATTAAAATAAGTCCGAATGGACTAATTACAAAAATGTTCTTTAAGTGCATACCAACATGTAATGTAAATATTAAGTTGATTTGAAGATTACTAGGGGGAAAATTGCATTTTAGTTATAAACAAGACATTTTTTAAAAAAATTCATTCAAATGACTATTGTAGTTGAGAGTGATTTTAAGTGTGTGAATTACGATTTTCCTATGAATAGGAGACTACTAATTTCTGTTACTTTCTAATGCTGTCAATAAATGATTCTTGTGCTACATTTAAGTGATGTAAAACTATGTATCATAAAAGCTGACTCCATTGGGGAAAACGTTGGCCATTTTAAGGATAAATTAATAATGATGATAGTGAAAACGGTGGCTGAGTTTTATTAACATACGATAATTGTCAGTGTTGCAAGTTTTAAAGAATTTATGCGAAAATCACGAAATTTTTCCCGAAATTTTGGGTTTTGAGCTTCTTCCACAAATTGGGCTTGATTAGTATAAGTGCTACCTCGTTCGAATTTACGTTTCTTAAGATTTCCAATGATATATAACTCTTGGTCCTATGTGATAAAAGAAGGTGACTAGAACCGTGAAAGTGTATGTCACCTTATGCACTTTTGTACAAAGAGGTCAGAAAGTAACATATGTTATATTTTTTTCTCGGTTTGTATTGCACTGATTTGTGTCATTCTTGGCTATGATTGAGATAAATATCAAGGACATCTGTTGGTGATGTTTCGTTGGTGTTCAATAACTGTCAGTGTTGCAAACTTCTCATAATTTTGGAAAATGTATCTTTTTTAAATAAAAAGCTGTTTTCTTCTTCCTCTTCTTCTAGAAATTTAGAGCTATGGGCATATATGTTATTTACTTAGATTTTCTGTCTTTCAAGGTTTCCAACCATATATGATTCATGGCTTTGTGATAATTAGAACGGTGGCTAGAAGAATAAACATAAAGGGTGACGAATTCCATATATTGCTTGTCGTCATCTAAAGATAGCGGACATTTTTCAAAATTGCGGGAAAAGCTACAGTGGGATTTTAGGGGACTTTTAGTATGTTATTCCTGACACATCCCTCTACTTCCATACCAATTTTCAGCTTGTTACTAATTTGTTCCTTTCTCAATCCTATCTTTACTGGACTATAGAGAGTATAGGACAGTTGTCTCTCTATGACCGGGCATTTTAGATAAGGGGTTAAGTTCCTATCAATGACCAGTCGTCTTAGAGAGGGAGGTAAGGTCCTATCAATGGCCAGGCGTATTAGAGAGTATAGGACAGTTGTCTCTCTATGACCGGGCATCTTAGATAGGGGGTTAAGGTCCTATCAATAACCAGGCGCCTTAGAGAGGGAGGTAAGGTCCTATCAATGACCAGGCGTATTAGAGAGTTTAGGACAGTTGTCTCTCTATGACCGGGCATCTTAGATATGGTGTTAAATTCCTATCAATGACCAAGCGTCTTAGAGAGGGAGGTAAGGTCCTATCAATGACCAGGCGTCTTAAAGAGGGAGTTAACGGCCTATCAATGACCAGGCGTATTAGAGAATCTAGGACAGGTGCCTCTCTATTACCGGGCATCTTAGATAGGGGGTTAAGGTCCTATCAATGAGAAGATGTTTTAAAGAGGAAGTTAACGTCCTATCAATGACCAGCCATATTAGATAGAGGGTTAAAGTCCTATCAATGACCAGGCGTCTTCGAGAGGGGGGTTAAGGTCCTATCAATGATCAAGCGTATTAGTGAATATAGGACAGGTGCCTCTCTATGACCGGGCATCTTAGATATGGTGTTAATGGCCTATCAATGACCAGGCGTCTTAGAGAGGGAGGTATTGTACTATCAATGACCAGGCGGATTAGAGAGTATAGTACAGTTGCCTCTCTATGACCGGGCATCTTAGATAGGGGGTTAAGGTCCTATCAATAACCAGGCGTCTTAAAGAGGGGGTTAAAGTCCTATCGATGACCAGGCGTCTTAGAGAGGGAGGTAAGATCCTATCAATGACCAGGCGTATTAGAGAGTATAGGACAGTTGTCTTTCTATGACCGGGCATCTTAGATAGGGGGTTAAGGTCCTATCAATAACCAGGCGTCTTAAAGAGGGGGTTAAGGTTCTATCAATGACCAGACGTCTTAGAAAGGGAGGTAAGGTCCTATCAATGACCAGGCGTATTAGAGAATCTAGGACAGGTGCCTCTCTATGACCGAGCATCTTAGATAGGGGTTGAGGTCCTATCAATGACCAGGCGTATTAGAGAGGGGGTTAAGCTCCTATGAATGACCAGGCGTCTTAGAGAGGGAGTTAACGTCCTATCAGGGGAGTGAGCAAAAATCTAGTACGTTTTGACATGTGTTTTGAATAACGTAATTTTGTTCTAAAAATTCACTGAGTGGTAGAGCGTTAACCTGTGACCCTGGGTTGGATCTCAGCTCGCGTCATGTGAACTTTTTGGTGGACAAACATCGTGCTTCATTCTTCCTATTTTCCTCATTCTACCATTTCATTAATTTTTCATCATCATTGTCTCCTTTAGGTTAACCGGCATAACCGTGGGAAAGATTTATTTTTATTTTTTTTTTTCGAAAAATCCAGGGTGGGCAATTACCTGCTGTTCTCACCGCTCTGCGCTGTCACAATTTAAGGCATATTCTTTATTGGAGTATATTGTGTACCGTCAAACATATCTTTTAACATTAATTAAGCGGTCCTTATTGTGTTTGTACAATCACTTTATCTATTTATAGTTTTACACAATGAATCATGAAATACTAAAACCGTGTGCTTTGAGATATAAGACTTGGGAACATGAACTAACGTTGCCTCTGAGGCTCATGAAACTTCTCCTGTTGTCTCGAATTTAAAATTTAATGCGAGCCTCGGCTTCTGATTTTCGAGGCGACACAAAAAAAAATTCACGTCTCGTGGAAAACACTAGAAAGAAGTTAGATTAAAGGAACTAAAAAAAAGGATAACGTAAGAACCTGTTACTTACCATGTCAGTCGTTCATTTCTATAGTTCACGCAACAAAATTACTTAACTATCTAAATAATCCTTAGGGGCGCGGTGGCTCAGTGGTAGAGCGTTCATCTTCGGTGCTCCTGGTTCGATCCCAGCTCTCGCCGTGTGGACTTTGTGATGGACAAACACCGTATTCGTAGGTTTTCTCGGGGTTCTCCCGTTTCCTTCCACTTACTACATTCCACCAATTCATTCATCTTCACTGTCTCCTTTAGCCTAACCGGCATAACCGTGGGATGTAAAACTCAAAGATTTCATTTCATTTCATTTTCTAAATAATCCTTTTAAATTTAGTCCTAGTTGCACATTTCAATGTTCGAGCACAGTAGCCTGAGTTTGATTCCCAAGTCAAGTTTGTTATTCGTCTATCAAAATTACAAAATCCACTCAATAAATAAGCGGAGAAAGTTGTCTAAAAATTCCAAACTTCGAAAAAGATGTACTTGTTTATTATTTTTAGTGGTATCCTACAACTATTATCAGATGGATCTGGCACGCCTGCCTCGCAAACGGGATGCTGGGAATCAGTGAAACAAGATGCCTGCACTCTTTCAGGTTTGCAACAACGTGGAGCAACGGAGTAATTATTAGATTTCAGTTAGCTGAAAAGTTGAAACCAATCAAAATTCACCGTCAGGTGGCAGTGCAATATGGTGAAAGTTATTTCAGTCGAACGCAAGTGTACGGGTGGACAAATAAGTTGAAACTAGGTGTAACAAGTGTTGAAGATTCGCCACACGCAGCACGCTCTGTCTACGCAGTCACGGAGAACAACACTGCGAGAGTTGATAAGTTAATACGGGAAAACAGACGTATTACGGTGAGTGATATTGCAGCAAAGATGAACATTGGTATCGGATCAGCCCACCATATTGTTCATGACGTACTGATGTTAAGAAATGTGTGTGCGTCTGGGGAGGGGGGTTAGGGACACTACGCTGCTCCAAATTGGTGCAAACCTGTAAGGGTGCCGCCATCTTATTTCGATGATTCCCAGTATACCGTTCGCGAGTCAGACGTACGACACCCATCTGATAATAGTTCTAGGACACTAGCAAAAAATAACAAAGAAGCACAAACTTTGTCGAAGTTTTGTATTTTGTATACAACTTTTCCGGTTATTTATTGAATTGACTTTGTACAGTACATTTTCGTTGGAATGAAATTGAAAAAATTAGCAACCAAAGTCATGTTTATTGCTTGTTCTAGAAATTTAACAACTATTATATACTCATAATATTTTATAAATTCTACTGTAAATAACGAAATAACGTAATAATATAATTTCTTGTACTTTTCCGCAGTTCTCGTATACAGTGGCTATCACACTATTGGCGCAAATTTTGCTTAGCTTCATTATTGTTCGTAACCTGGAATCATACAAAATAAGCGTAAAGAAGTTAATGTTCTCAGTTGCTAAAGACATAACAGTTGAAGATCTACAATACAGAGAAGTATGGGATCGCATTCAGTTGTCTGTAAGTATGATTTAAAACCGTTATTTGTTGTTTTTCCTGAATATGTCAGAAGCTGAAAATTGTTAGAATTTATTGGGGTTTCTTTTGTTTTGTACGTATTTCTCGGTTTTGTGAAAGGTAGAAATTGTATAGAATGTACAAAGGTGGTGATTGAAATCTGGAATCTGACAAATTGTTATTAGATATGTGTTCCTTGATATGTGCAAGCTACAATTTGTGGAATGTGCAAGAATATCATAAAAATAACAATTATTATTTGCAGAAATATTGTTTGAAAAGTCTTTCTTGCTTTCTAGAAGTTACAAGTTGATGAACTTGCAAAAATGGTGATCTCTAAAATAATAATAATAATAATAATAATAATAATAATAATAATAATAATAATAATAATAATAATAATAATAATAATAATTATTATTATTATTATTATTATTATTATTATTATTATTATTATTATTATTATTATTATTATTATTATTATTATTATTATTATTCAAAAATGAGAAACCAAAATAGTTATAAACAATGTCTTACTTTATCGGTAGAAGCTACAAATTGTTATACTTTACAAAGGTAAAGATGATAAACAGGAATTAAAATACTTATTAGTTATGCATTTCTTGGCTACGAGTTACAAAATCAACACGGATGACAAACATTTTAAAGGTCAGTGACAATTACATGTCATGGCACCTCCAGTGGTAGATCTAGGCCAGGGCCAGGATCTAGACTCCCTCAGTTTTTTGACTGACAAAAATAATTTATGCTATTATTTATATATTTTTAAAAGTTTATAGTAAACCTATTGTATATCTATCATAGTCTGGGTTCTGGCTGCCCCCCCCCCCCAGTTTTTACCTTCTAGATCCGCCACTGGGCACCTCTGGAAAGCAATGTATCGATGTTGCCTTCAGTTCCAAGAAAGTTTCCTACAGGGAATCGTGATTGTCGGCAGGTACCGTTAAGAAGGGAAATTAGGAACCTGAAATTGGCCAAATATATGACAGTAGATGCTACCTACTTCCAGCAAGACATTATGATCTCGATCTACTGGAAAAAACACCCCTGTTAGTAAGGAATCAATGTGAATCATGTGGGAAGCCAGCCATATCGGCCATGAGATAGAACACAAACAGGAAATCCTGTTATTCTTTCTCACGAGATTTCTGTAGAAAGCCTTGATGCCAGCCCAATGGATGTTTTGGCATTTTGGCTATTAACCCTTCAACTACCAATCTTTTAAATATGAATATTCTTTTATATGTACATGTACGACTCCTTTAATGTGGGATATTCCTGACATCTGTACACAGTTTTGGAAACTAAACAGTCTCCTAGTTACATCTAAACCGATGGGAGAACAACATGTATTTTTTTAAGAATTTTTTTTTAAATCCTAACTATGTTTGAATTATTCGCATGGGACACATGTGTTCCGTTGGTAGTCAAAGGGTTAAAACGAAGTCTAAAATATCACAAACGAGTACCCTGATTGGACTGTGAAAACTATGAAGTGAGGAATGGTTTGGAATTCTATGTCTCTGCTCCAACGTAGTTTGTTACAGTGCAAAATTGCCATGTTGAGCGTTTGTCTACATAGCTGGTGATGCCGATTGAAATATGTATCATCTTTGGACAGTATTAAACAAAAATAAATAAATAAAATAAAATAAAATAAAGATTTTAAGTTAATCGTAATTTTGGGCAACATCACATAAAGTATAATGTGTAGAGTTGGTTTTTCAGTGTCATAATGAAAAGTCTGATGATTTGCGGTTGCGGAGTAAGTCACGGAAACCTGTAATATTTTGACAATCGAAGGATGTATTAGAAATGTGTTTATATACAACTGAAAGAGTATCCATAATGGATATTTTGGTGATAGGAAACGTAACAGAAAAATCAGATAGCTCTGTGATATAACACATGTATTAACTTACATGTCACAAAATCTTGTCTGATTATGATAAACCCTCAACGTAATCTCCCACGTTGTCCACCATGTGGAAGTCGTCGAATACCATCGGCAGCACTATCCGCTGCACCATTCCTGAAGCTGTTGATCTGTTGGCACACAGCATTTTCATTGTCCCGGTGTGTCGCATATCGTCTACCACAGTGGTTTCTTCACCTTGGGGATGAGGTCAAAATCATATGGTTGACAAATCCAGTGAATACACTGGAGGCTACAACTCTTCACATCCTCATTGGCGCAGTAGGTTCCGTATACAAACTGCCTTAAGTTTTCTTTCTTTTCTTTTTTATTTTTCTTTTGTTTGCATTATCGTGCAGAATGATTGCTTATGCAGTAGATGTGGACGCTTCTCCCTAACGTCACGTAGATGTCGTAGATGCTTCAGGAAGTCTTTGTAAACGTTTGATGTGACTGTGCTGTCATGAGGAATGAAGTGACAAACAAGTACTCCCCTTGTGTTGTATGCCACACTCACCATCAATCGTCTGGGAGAAGGATTCTGCTTAAAAACTTCTGCCTATGCGGTGTTCCTGGGTGTATCCACTCTGAGGGCTGCGTTTTCAACACAGATTCTTATGATCTTGTCCAAAATTCATCCATTTCGATTATCTTGAAAAGAAATTGGTTGTCTTCATTCTTACTTCTGCAGTCTGCAGTCTTTTTCGTTCACATTTGCGTATGGTTAAAAATTAAATTACTGAGTTGCCATTACGTATTTTGAGAATTTATTATAATGAGACGAGGTTTTTGTAACATGTGCTTTACATGTGTATGTCACAGGATTGCTTGGCTTTTCTTTCACATTTCCTGCCAACAAAATATCCATTATGGATACTCTTTCAGTCGTGTATTACACATTTTAATACATCCTTTGTAACGTTGTGACAGAAGTTAGTTGTTTATAAACTTTTGTACCACCCTGTAGTTTATATATAATGTAAGGTATTTTCTTTCATTGATGGTTGTACACTATATCAAAGTTGGATAGAAATATGGCTTTTACATTTAAAATATATATGCTTGTTAGAGGGAAGAAAAGTTGGGAGAGAATGAGAATATGTAATTAACACTATTTGGCTTTAGGGATGAGATCGTGTATTCGAAATTGATTTGGCAACTTTTTTCACAAACTTTCACAGATTTTTTTATCCTTGTTCTTTTCATATTGGCAGGAAAGCCTTTATCTAACTTGATCCAAAAGCCTCACAAGACTGTTTTCATATGCATGAAGCGGGAATATTTTTTACATTAATTTTAGCTCGAACATGAGTGAAGGGAGGGAAAAGTTCACGTTGACCTTCGGGTTTAAAAGCAGCTAGCTATGGCAAGAGGATTTCAATTGACAGATTAAAAAAAAAAAAAAAATAGCCTGCATGGAGGATCCGATTTCGTAAAATTGCAAATTCGTGTATACGGACTTGCTCTGAATATGATTAACATATAACTGTACCTTTATAAATGGATTTTCGTTGACTTGATATATATTTAGACTCAAATATGCACAATATTAATGAATGTAAGTCATTAGTCAATCTCACTACTGCAAAGTCTGTCCGTTTTGCATCATTTATCATTGGATTGGTTTGCAATGAAACGTAATTGTTTCTAGTCTTGGTTTAATGCATGAAATTCCACCAGCATTTATCCCTCGCACTTATTCACTCCACTTATACACGCAGCCGAGAAGCACGATGAGTCAGTGGTAGAGTGCTTAGGTGCGTAGGGTCTGGTGCGTAGGGCCCTTGGTTCGATTCCCGGCCAAGAAATTTCAGGTGGAGAACATCGTGTCCGTGGGTTTTCTCTGAGTAGTCCCGTTTCCTCCCACAATGTGATTCCATCAATTCTTCTATCATCATTCACTTGCGTTAATCATCCAGAGGAGGATCCAGGACGGACTTCTGGGGGGGGGGCGGTTGGTTGGAATACTGCTAATTAGGGCAACCTTTAAAAGGTCCGAACTCTTGGATGGGTTATATATATATAAAATAAGAAAGTTTCCTCTTCTTGGGGGGTATCACCCACATCGCCCCTCCCCCTTGGATCCGCCACTGTAATCATCTCTATCCCTTAGCCTAAAAGGCATAATCGTGGGACGTTAAACTGAAATATTTTATTTCGTTTTCCTCTTACACATATATATATCACACCAGAAAGTTCATATTCGCTCCTTCCTATAAACATTTTAAAAAATGTAACTCGAAATAATATTTGTATACTTTCTTCATAAAAACTGTATGTACTTGTTTACCAAAGAAATGACTGATGTGATCTTACTCTTTTAAAAATAATGTAAATCCCGGCGCTCTTACCCCCGACTTGATCCCACCGAGAGCCATAGCTAAGGGGGAACGAGCGGGGAGGTCGCCCCGGACGCTGATAGCAAGGGGGCGCCGAACGAGCGAGAAGAAAGAAATGATACCAGAAAAGAGTAAACAATGCGGCGCCCTAAAAGAATTGGCGCCCTATTAAATCAATATTATTGTCATATTGCAAAGAAATATATTTGTTAAAAATTTTCGTGCTCGCTCAGCTCGCAATCCAATATTTTCAATGAGAGTTACAAGTTTTTACTTATTACTTAAAGAAAATTATTATACACTATTTGCTAATGACGATGTATATACAGGTATCGAGTAATGACTTATAGTGTACGCATGAGCGTTTTCAAAATTGGAAACGGTCAAAGTTTGAAATACATGTTCAGCGTTTGATGGTGATAAGTTTGCTTAGTTTGTTTAGATAATCACGGTTTTCTACCCAACCGGATTAATCACGGTGGTCAGAATGAAGGTATGAAAATGAGAAGAGTTAAGAGACACACACAAGCTGCTGTTTGCGCGGAAATATCAAAAATGAAGGTAAACGAGGGTGATAATAACATGTTAGAAATAGTAGAGTAGTGGCTAAAAGAGTCAGAACTTAACCCAACGAATTTCGTTATTTTCAAAGACTCACTACCAGTGATTATTTTATTCCATTGGCACATGAAATGCTTCCAAAGGAATTTATTGGGATGATTTCTCCATCAAGTAGTTGTATCGCCAGGATATGCCATCAGTGCATACGTATCAGTTGTGCTCTGTTTTATTTATCTACATACAGACAAAATATAAACCTTCTAAATTTCCGTTATATTTCACTTTTTTTTTTACCGTAGAAGAACTAACTGTATGGCCTATAGAACCCGGAGATTCAATGCCGCGTTCATAGAACCTCTCCAATGACTTCTGTCCTTACCCAACTGAATTCAGTTTCTATTTTGTATTCCTATTTCTGTGAGATTCGTCTTAATATTGTTCTTCCATCTGCATGTATGTCTTCCTAATGGACGTTTCCCGTTGGATTTCCAGTCAAAACTTTGAAAGCGTCCCTACTTTCTTTGTGAATGAAAGAAAGTAGGCTACATGACCTGCCCACCTGAGCCTCCTAGATTTGATGACTCTACCAATGTTTGGTAAAGGGTGTAAATTATGCAGTTCCTCGTTATGAAGTTTCCGCCATTTTCGACTGTCGTTGCTCTTCTGTCCGAATATTCGTCTTAGGATTGTAGTCTCAAATATTTTCAGTTTGCGTTCTTCCCTTAAAGTAAGTGACTATGTTTCGCAACAATACAGAACAACAGGCAAGATTAACGTTCTATATATTTTGAGCTTCAAATTCGTCGACAGAATTCGCGACTATAAGAGATTTTGAACTGACTAGGGATGATTCCATACCGGGCCCAAGTACCTGGATAAAATCTATATATAGTCTGAAAGCTCTTGCCATGAGAAATACAAAACCGTTTTCAAATCACGGGCAAACCCGGGAACTGACCCTATAAGGGGCCAGTTTGTTGATGTTTGTGGCCCTATGAATGACATATTTGACAGAATTAAAACTGAATCTTACGGTGCATTCACGCGTAAGCGACTGAGCCTATTATATCCCGTTTTGGTTCATTGCTAGAATGTGACTCGGGCAAGGGTTTGATAACATCACTTTGGTAACCACGCATGGGTCACAGTGTAATTATGTCCACCAATGCAGCAGACTTCATGCAAAAGTCTTGAATGCTCGCATTGGTTAGCAATAGTGCTTACTGGGGCTACTTGTGAGACGGGGACACTCATACTACGTTTTCCATTGTCCAATGCTGCTTATATCACATTTGTTTTATATTCGTTCAGTGGCACGCACGCCATTTGCAATATTGTGACGTTTACACTTGGTTGATGACACTGACAACCTAGAATGGTTGGGAGATGGTCACACTTTTTGCTATGGTGTTGTGGGATACTTCTGCCAAGCTTGGTGTATAAACGTCTTAGCGTATGGAACCTGTTTTACACCTTCTCATTTTTACAATTGGTTCGCAACACTGACAAACAGGGGTCCTTGAGAGAGGAATACGTCCACAGTATATTTTCTCTAGTGACGAATGATGCTTATGCCACGTTACATGGATATACATCCAATGGTAGAGAAACCATCTGCCACATTGTATTTGCAATTCGTTGGCAACACTGACCAAAATGAGTACGTCTGGGTGCAAAGTGATATTATCAAACCCTTGCCCGAGTCACATTCTAGCAATGCCAAAACAGGAGCATAAGCGGCTCAGTCAATTACGCGTGATGCATCGTAACATTTATTTTTACTTTTGTCGAACTTGCAATACAATATAGGGCAAACACCAACAAATTGGCCCTTTATAAGGTCAGGTTGCGGGTTTGCCCGTGATTTGAAAACGGTTTCGTACTTCTCATGAAAAGAGCTTTCAGATGATATATAAGTTTTACCCAGGTAGTTGCTCCCGGTATGGAATCATCCCTAGTGAGTAATAACACGAATACAGTCAACATTTAATTTGTTCGTGGATTTGATTTTGGTCTGTTAATATGGATCCTAGATATTTGAAAGTATCCGCTTTATCGAAAAAATGATTTGATAATTTGACGCATCCATAATTTGCAGTACCTTCAGTTACAACATAGGTAGATCAGTTCTTTTATTCTGGTCCGAATAATTTTGAACCACAATATATAACAATAGTAGGTATGATCGTGTTTTACTGTATAACTTTTTCAGTTTACATGGTAAATCCGTTTTGTTTTCGTCCGAGTAGAATTAATTTAGAAGTTTCAGAATAACTAAGCATGTAGGTTCCGGGAAATAGTTTCTTATGTTTATATATCATTTTCCCCCCGTAATTTTTCGTGTATGGGCATCTTATTTGGATAATTATAAAATATGCATTATTATTCCAATGTAATTTATATGTCAGTATTTGGATATAATTTTCTGAATTTTCCACCAATCCGAAATCTGGTAGGACATTTACGACCCCTTCGTCCCGATGAGATGCCCATATCCTGCCAAAAATCTGTTTTTATCCTGTTTTTACAATTTTTTATTCATTTATAATCCCGCCGTGCGAAATTCCCGTGTTGTGACTGGGAACTAGATGCAACCTGTGAGTGGGAGGAAGGTGTGTTTGCATACTATGAATAAATTACGAAAATCATTAATACTCAAAAATGCAAATGTGGGAGGAATCTTAATATTTAATCTGATAATTACGTTAAATTACTGCAACCTCCTGTCACAAAGTTAATTTACTAAAATTAGTCAGTCGGTAGAGTCTTAGATTGAATAAATTTAAAATTTTGAAAAAGATAAACAAGATTCCTGTTATGCATGAAACTCTGATTTACAGGTTACTATGGTTTTAACACCCATCCTGTATGCGAAAGACACCCAAAATACGCTCATCGTAATTACGATCCATGGATAGACCCAGCTTCTGGCCTGAAAAGCAAACAAGATAGACAAAAGGGTAACACATTACCTTGCGGCCAAACTGCAAACAATAAAGAAGTCAACATTCCAGTGGTAATCCTGTTTTAATGCACCACTTCCGTAATTCCAGATGCACAAAAATATTATTACAAGAGCACTCGCGCGCGCGGTCTCGCTATGAGACCTGAAGAAAAAGAAAAAAATATTTCTTTTTAATATTTCTTTATCACACTTTGAGCTCTGAATTTGTTATCGTTCGTGCACTTTTGAAGTTAAGGCGCCGCGCTCTTCTTGCTTGAAGTGTCTCTGGTTTCACTATTGGATGCACTTCCGGGTCGAGTTTCTTCCAATGTTGGGGACCATGCTCCTTTCCCTCCTATGGTGCTGCTAGGCTCGGTCAACCGTCATCCTTCTTCTGCCATTGGATTTCAGTAACATCAGTGGCGGTTCAAAAGGGTAGCCCTTGGTGCGATAAAACTAGAGAATATATTTGTTATTTGACGAAAGTTCTCACTAGACTCTTATCATCGGACGCACTGACGTTCTCTTGCACAAAAACCCGCCTACTTAGTACAAGCAAATGGCTCAGTTCTTGTATTCAATGATGATTAAATAAACTATGCTATAAGATAGCATTGAAGATTGCCCACAGAATCCGGCATTGAGTTTTTCTTCACTATTGCTACTACTAGCTTTAGTTTGTACTATAAGTAGCGTAAACAAGTGATCCGGCGTGTGACGTAAAAATGGCAAAATTTACTACTGGTGCGAAGCACTTTACGAAATATAGGGTAAAGCATTGTCTCTTCCCACTAGTAAGTTGTGATACATGTAGCACTTTGTCTTATATCACTTTTATAGACTTTTTGTAAGAACACACTTCTGTAAATATTAGTGGTATCTCCTACTCTCCCATTCCACCACGAGAATGTTAGTTCAGAGTAAACGAGGAAATACCGTAGGTAAATTCACTATTGCTGCCCATTTCAAAGCACACACGCACTAAGTATATCTTTGTACTTAACGCACTATTATTGCTAACACATAGCTAAATGTAGGAAGAACTGCCACTCTCGTTGTCCCGAGTAATGTTATATCCTCCTGCGGTTCATTGTTTCTTTCAACTTCTGGGTCGGGCCAATCCACTATAGCCCGTTCCACTCGAATAGGGGTGCAGGTGCATCCCTCACCTGTGAGCTTCCAGTGACCTAGAAAACTCAAAATACTACACTTTTTCATGTTCTTTTCCACTTTGTAGTTCACTTCAATTGCATCGTTGAATGTCACTATGTGTGTTATATAGCTTAATAATCAAGCTTCCGTTTAGTATCTGTCACACACACACACGGTGCTGTATTTACACGCAATATTAACATAAACACCAACATAGTTCAAACTTCGTCACTTGACATGTTTACTTAGACACCTTGACAGGTGAAGCCACCTATCGGCGACACCAGGAACTGTTTGAACACGTGACATTGAATATGGTAAATTACAGAAACGGATGCATTGAAGGATTGTGTTTTCTGAGTTGATTAATGAAGTTAATTAAACAAATTAAATAAGCTATCCAAATTATAAACAAATTAAAATGACCCTAAACAAGGCTAAAGTAGCCTGACACATGATAATAAACATAATATAACTGATTGGAAGTTCGCTTCTCTTTTGCAACAGTATTGCATTCTCGGCTAGATTAAAAAAAAAACTAAGGTATGTGTTAGTCTCTCCGAATACCTTCCATAATCATTAACTAGGCCTAAAACTGGTATTAGTACAAGCCAATTTTACAAAACAAAATATATATATCGAGCTACATAAGTCTAATACTACGGGAACACCCAGAAAGTTTATTTACATAACATAACACATATTACTACTCAAATCATATCGGCGGAGCAGACGATAACTATATTTTGACAGAGACATCTAGCGGATGTCATGGAACCATTACAAACAACGTTCTAGACAGCTTCCCCTCTAGTTCAAGTGGACTCGTCAATAATTTTGAAATTGTCAACTTCTCTTTCTCTGAGAGTGATCCGTTGGCAAAAGGACGCTTCAAGAGTCTAACCCGCTAGAAAGGGGCGTGTCTAAAAAAACTAGCACCTCTTTGTATCCTGCATTCTCACGTCGATACGCTAAAAATTTTATGATTTTTAAAGTATTGTCTTGGTAGGATCTGTGTCTCGGTAGTGATAGTGTATGCTACTACCTACAATAACACTAAGAAATGAGACTAGCTGTCCATCTAAGCAAAACCTGAAGCTATTAGGTTTTCTATCCTTATGAAGATGGTTACATTGATTCCAAAAATCTTCCACGACGTGGGAGTCCAACGCTCCTTTAAGCACACATGCTTTCTTTAAGTTTTTTTTTCTGTGAGGCTTTCTCTGCCTCTGTGCAGGCAAACTAGCGTATCTAAATTATAGAATTTGCCATCTTCTTCGAAGTTAATATTCATTAATATCAAAATATCATTGCTTCACTCTGAAGTCCTGTCCTGTTGTTCATTAATATTCAGTTACATGACAAAATAAACCATATATATACATAAAAATACTAATAAAAGTTATATGCTACCGCTGATAAGTATGTAAATATCAATAAACTTTATATGCAAATCCCTAATTAACTTGAAATAATATTCATAATCTCACGCAAAAATTAAATATGTAAATCATCTTACAACACAGTTCATGTGACGTTCACATTATTCCCCTCCTAAGGAAATGCAACCGTTAATCGCTTAATCGTTGCATTTTCTCAGAAGAGGTACCAATATACTTTACGTAAATCACATACATATTCCGTATATCCTAAACTTTACACAAGATTTCCCTAAATACATTAATATATCCTAACAATAATAAGATAGTGAACTACATACTAATAACAAATAAAATTAATCCCTAACATCTCATAATCACTTTATATTCATTATTCTATACAAAATTCATCTCTCTATGTTATATCTTTATTCATCTGTAGTATTACACTCCGCGCAACAACTCTCTTGAAAGCCAGACGTAGGGAGGTGCGTCTGGGAGTGTATCTTTTTTCTTCAGCTCTCCATCCTGTATGACGTGCCGTGTTTACCTCCTGCCTCTCCTACGTCATCAGGTCAGCTGGGTCCTGAGGAGGCGTGTCTTCACGCTGCACGTATTTCTTCAGGTGAAACACGTTTCTCTTCATCAATACTTCTCTAGTCTCAGGATCATTCTTTGTTTTACGGCAATGCTATTTCGAATACTGCGTACTGAACTTTGCTCATAACCGACGAAAATGCGTTCTTGATATTCATTCGTGAGAGTCTACAATGATTTAATTTCCCACTATACTTTCTTGACACTTTCTTTACTCATCAACCCTAGTGGTTGAGAGGCACCCACACTAGCGAAGCACACCACGGCTTCGAGCTTTTAAATGATTTCTTCATCTTTTCTACGTTATACTATCGTGTAGGAAACTTAATTATTACTGGCTAATTGTTTCTAATAAGTTTGCGCAATGATCCGTGCTTCTCTTGCACTCAACAAGCGGACTCTTAAACGAAGTGGTATTCTTCTGTACGAATCCCCACGTCATCCATCGACTAAAGGTATTCTCCAAAGCAGCTCTGGCTCGAGGAGCGTAAAGATACATCCTTGTCTTTATGGGTCGATCATCGGTCACCTCAATGGAATGCTGGTAATCCCTAATGGTACCGGGCTTCTCGTCAAATATGCGTCGATGTTTGTAGAGCACGTCGTACAACTTTTGCTTTTCCTCCCCACTCAAATCCGTATACTTTTCGACATGATCTTTGATATCGTCGGGTGTAGCCTGGGTTCGAACCTTCGCCCATTCCTGTGGCGAGTAAACAACATTTGCAAGTTCGGCTGCAGTTGGGAACTTCCCATCGTCCAACTGGCTGCGCAGGGTAGCCAACTCTTGCTGGTGGCCTCCACCTGCTGACGCTCGCTCGAACTGCGGTGTAGTCAGCGGTCCTCTCCTCGACGCGCACATACTACTAAGTGTGGGATTCTCACAATCAACCACATCCTCTTCGAATTCCCAGGATAATTTTCTTATGAAAAGGTCTTCTTCCTCTATTTCGATGTCTCGAAAAGAAACTTCTATATGGTGGGGGTGGTTAAGCAAAAGGACGTTTCTCTCATAATCTAGGATCGCTCTACTTTCTACAAAGAACTGTGAACCCAAAATGAGTTCACGGTTCAGCCCTTTCACTACTATTGCTGAAGTATAGTACTCCTTTTCTGCAATCACGAGTTCTAACAATACTTGGCCGATGATCGACGCCACGGCGCGACCGAACGCTGAACTGACTCTAATGTTCGCTGATTTAATGAACGCTGGTGGGGGGTCTCGCATACGTATTTCTTCCCAACATTGCAATGAGATAGCCGAGATGCTCGCGCCACTGTCCAATAATGCCAGAATTTTGCTATTAAATAGACCTACTTCTACCTCAGGAAGTGTTACCAAATTGTTATTGGGTAGCTTTTCGGTCGAACTGTCTAAAAGGTCTCTAAACATCGCATTCGTCTCGTCAAACAACTTTTTGTTTATTTTAATTTTGTCCCCATTTCTCTGTAATAGCATAATTTCGGGATGACGAATGTCGTTATTTCCTTCACGATCGAAATGTGTCGTGCTAATTATACGTCTACAAGTTTCACAATCCCCATTCTCAAGTGTGTCTAAAGTCTTTACAAGTGTCTCACAATTTTCTTCTTTTTCTTCTTCTAAAACATTATTACATTCATTAACACAATTACGCATATCCTCAGAAATAAATTTCGCCGGTTGATCCTGAATATTCAGTACGCCAGTATTCAAGTCACCGCTCTGAGAACATGCGGACAGTTCTCAGTGGCGTTGACTAGTTCCAGGGCTGTTCGCACGTGAATTCCCACGAGACGAGACTTGTCTCGAGGACTGTTCAGTCCTTTCGTTATGAACTCGGAGCTCATTAACCTCCGCCGCATAGTCACTATTGCTATTGTTATTGCGAGTTTGTGCGTGGCCACGACCCCTGTTCCTTCCACGCCGTTGTCCTCGATTGCCCTGATTTCTCGTTCGAGAATCTCCAGTGTCACGCTCCTGACCACTGGAATTTCTCGAACGCCAATTGCCATTATTATTGCTATTTCTATTTCCGTTGCCTCTACGTGAACCCCTATTGTAATAAGGCCCATTGTCCCTGTGGAACCTCCTGTCTCTGGTGGGGTTACTCGGCCTACTGTTTCGTGGGGGAGGGGAAGATCGTCCAGTTTCTTCTTCTTCTTCCTCTACTGTCAGTGTGTTTATTCCCCTCCTATTGTTGTTGTTACTTGGTGGCTGGTAAGTGGACTGAAGCTCACCAACAATGTTCAACAATTCATCTATAGATCGAGGTTTAGATGACACAATACATCTATAGATGGAGAATGGCAATTGACTTGGAAGAACACGCAAAAGTACCTGGGGAGGTAATGGGGGGTCGAGAATACTGTTGGTATGCAGTAACTCCAACAAGTATTCCGTCGGTTTCTTATTTCCCCGTGTCTCAAAACGTGACGTCAAAATGGAGGCGCGGAGATTAGCAAGTTTTTCCTCGCTGAGATAGGCGTTCTTGAAATGTCTAACGAGATCTTGGTAATTAGAGCATTTCTTTAACGTCACCTGCATCCACTGACGTGAGATGCCACGGAAGCAGTGGGAGGAGAATGCCAGCCGTCTCTCTTCTGGTACACCCGTTAAGTCGAAGTAATTATCTAGCTCTACTAGAAAATTATGGGCCTGTATTTCTGATTCGCCTCCTGTAAAAACAGGAAGGGACAGATCTCGATGTAATAGCCCTAAGGCCGACGCTACTTGGCAATTCGCCACACTACTATTGCTACTGCTGACGTTATTGATGTTTTGAGGGGGAGGGGCAGCCTGCTCGTCTGAGTTCTCACGCCTGGGAAGCTCAGGGAACTGTCCCGCATGGCTCGGTCCAGCGACCGGCGTTTCGATTCTCTCATGTGAGACAGAGGCTGTGTTTTGACAGCTGGAACCATTTTCTCGCACCGACTCCTTTAACAGTTCCAGCTGTTCCTCCCATCTCAGTTCTGCTCTACGCAACTTGGATTGTAAATGGCCCACTGAACTATCTACTGTTGCTTTTACTCTATCTATTTCAGTAGAAACGGCGGCTACATTTTCCCCCACTCTCTCCATGTCACCACGTAAATGGTTGACATCCCGAGAGACTTGCGCGAGATCCGAACCAAGGACCTCAGATATCTCGCCTATCCTGTTTTCAGTGTGAGCCTCTAGTTCACTAATTTTATTCTCGGTTGCCTCAACTGACGACTTTAATTCTTGGCAGGATGCTGCTATCTTGGATTCCAGAGCTTCCGCTGAGGAATCGATCCTTGCCTCTAGCTCTGTCACATTTTGGAGCATCTCATGCCGGAAACTGGCAGTGATCTGCTCTTGAACAGCCTCTAACCTATCTAGCATGGTTCTGCTAGCGTTCTCCTGCCTACTTGCTAATTCCGATAACGCTCTCTCATGCGTCTTTTCTTGGTTTTCTAATTTGTGCGAAATTTCCAAAAGTGACTTTTCGTGATTCTTTTCCTGGTTCTCTAACTTGTTTGCAATTTCTAAAAGTGATTTCTCTTGTTTCCCTGAAATTTCTGAAAT
This sequence comes from Thermobia domestica, assembly GCF_964235325.1. Lineage (NCBI taxonomy): Eukaryota > Metazoa > Arthropoda > Insecta > Zygentoma > Lepismatidae > Thermobia > Thermobia domestica. The sequence continues at coordinate 36,787,056 of NC_137471.1, forward strand.
TTCTAATAATGTTCTCTCTTGCTTCTTTTCTTGGTTTTCTAACTTGCCAGAGATTACTTTCAACATGCTAAAAAGTGACGCGAGACACGGGTCAGTAACAGCTGTGACTTGCGCTGAGGTGCTAGGAACCGGTTCCCTAACCTGCTCCGATTCATTAGCCCTCTCATTACTACCGGTACCTTCTCCAGGTGGAACTACTTCCTGGAGAGTGGTGTTTACATTTCCAACCGCATCGCTTCCGGTGTCCTGAGACTCCGATGGAAATTCTATTACTTGCGCAAACTGATCGTCAATGATGTTGTCGCCTACAAAGCCTTCCATCGCTCTAGCTTGTCTCCGCGTTAATACCATTAAGTGATTATGAACTCTAAATAAACAACTAGGTTCGCTAATATGCCTAAACTGAATTCGCTAAATGTTATTCCCCTCCAAAAAGGTTTAAAATTTTGTAACACACTTCAATAAAATAAATGCTTATGCCACAACAATAATAAACATATAAATAATAAACTTTCTGGATGGCAGCGCGACAACCTGAAAGAAAAAACACATCTACTGCTACCCGCGTCTGGCTTGCACTAAATATCGTAAAAACGTTGGGTATCTTTCATTTCTTGTGGCAACATTCTTTACTGAACCGAAAAATGAATGAGAAAACAAGACTTTACTTTAATTCTCTTGCCACACATTTAATATTAAAAGCAAAATTTAGCACGGGACATTTCTAAAAACAAAACATACATCCAGGATGGTGTGTGTGTCGTGCCCCACGCGCACGGCAGCCAATTTCTTTGTGAGTGGGAGGAAGGTGTGTTTGCATACTATGAATAAATTACGAAAATCATTAATACTCAAAAATGCAAATGTGGGAGGAATCTTAATATTTAATCTGATAATTACGTTAAATTACTGCAACCTCCTGTCACAAAGTTAATTTACTAAAATTAGTCAGTCGGTAGAGTCTTAGATTGAATAAATTTAAAATTTTGAAAAAGATAAACAAGATTCCTGTTATGCATGAAACTCTGATTTACAGGTTACTATGGTTTTAACACCCATCCTGTATGCGAAAGACACCCAAAATACGCTCATCGTAATTACGATCCATGGATAGACCCAGCTTCTGGCCTGAAAAGCAAACAAGATAGACAAAAGGGTAACACATTACCTTGCGGCCAAACTGCAAACAATAAAGAAGTCAACATTCCAGTGGTAATCCTGTTTTAATGCACCACTTCCGTAATTCCAGATGCACAAAAATATTATTACAAGAGCACTCGCGCGCGCGGTCTCGCTATGAGACCTGAAGAAAAAGAAAAAAAAATATTTCTTTTTAATATTTCTTTATCACACTTTGAGCTCTGAATTTGTTATCGTTCGTGCACTTTTGAAGTTAAGGCGCCGCGCTCTTCTTGCTTGAAGTGTCTCTGGTTTCACTATTGGATGCACTTCCGGGTCGAGTTTCTTCCAATGTTGGGGACCATGCTCCTTTCCCTCCTATGGTGCTGCTAGGCTCGGTCAACCGTCATCCTTCTTCTGCCATTGGATTTCAGTAACATCAGTGGCGGTTCAAAAGGGTAGCCCTTGGTGCGATAAAACTAGAGAATATATTTGTTATTTGACGAAAGTTCTCACTAGACTCTTATCATCGGACGCACTGACGTTCTCTTGCACAAAAACCCGCCTACTTAGTACAAGCAAATGGCTCAGTTCTTGTATTCAATGATGATTAAATAAACTATGCTATAAGATAGCATTGAAGATTGCCCACAGAATCCGGCATTGAGTTTTTCTTCACTATTGCTACTACTAGCTTTAGTTTGTACTATAAGTAGCGTAAACAAGTGATCCGGCGTGTGACGTAAAAATGGCAAAATTTACTACTGGTGCGAAGCACTTTACGAAATATAGGGTAAAGCATTGTCTCTTCCCACTAGTAAGTTGTGATACATGTAGCACTTTGTCTTATATCACTTTTATAGACTTTTTGTAAGAACACACTTCTGTAAATATTAGTGGTATCTCCTACTCTCCCATTCCACCACGAGAATGTTAGTTCAGAGTAAACGAGGAAATACCGTAGGTAAATTCACTATTGCTGCCCATTTCAAAGCACACACGCACTAAGTATATCTTTGTACTTAACGCACTATTATTGCTAACACATAGCTAAATGTAGGAAGAACTGCCACTCTCGTTGTCCCGAGTAATGTTATATCCTCCTGCGGTTCATTGTTTCTTTCAACTTCTGGGTCGGGCCAATCCACTATAGCCCGTTCCACTCGAATAGGGGTGCAGGTGCATCCCTCACCTGTGAGCTTCCAGTGACCTAGAAAACTCAAAATACTACACTTTTTCATGTTCTTTTCCACTTTGTAGTTCACTTCAATTGCATCGTTGAATGTCACTATGTGTGTTATATAGCTTAATAATCAAGCTTCCGTTTAGTATCTGTCACACACACACACGGTGCTGTATTTACACGCAATATTAACATAAACACCAACATAGTTCAAACTTCGTCACTTGACATGTTTACTTAGACACCTTGACAGGTGAAGCCACCTATCGGCGACACCAGGAACTGTTTGAACACGTGACATTGAATATGGTAAATTACAGAAACGGATGCATTGAAGGATTGTGTTTTCTGAGTTGATTAATGAAGTTAATTAAACAAATTAAATAAGCTATCCAAATTATAAACAAATTAAAATGACCCTAAACAAGGCTAAAGTAGCCTGACACATGATAATAAACATAATATAACTGATTGGAAGTTCGCTTCTCTTTTGCAACAGTATTGCATTCTCGGCTAGATTAAAAAAAAACTAAGGTATGTGTTAGTCTCTCCGAATACCTTCCATAATCATTAACTAGGCCTAAAACTGGTATTAGTACAAGCCAATTTTACAAAACAAAATATATATATCGAGCTACATAAGTCTAATACTACGGGAACACCCAGAAAGTTTATTTACATAACATAACACATATTACTACTCAAATCATATCGGCGGAGCAGACGATAACTATATTTTGACAGAGACATCTAGCGGATGTCATGGAACCATTACAAACAACGTTCTAGACAGCTTCCCCTCTAGTTCAAGTGGACTCGTCAATAATTTTGAAATTGTCAACTTCTCTTTCTCTGAGAGTGATCCGTTGGCAAAAGGACGCTTCAAGAGTCTAACCCGCTAGAAAGGGGCGTGTCTAAAAAAACTAGCACCTCTTTGTATCCTGCATTCTCACGTCGATACGCTAAAAATTTTATGATTTTTAAAGTATTGTCTTGGTAGGATCTGTGTCTCGGTAGTGATAGTGTATGCTACTACCTACAATAACACTAAGAAATGAGACTAGCTGTCCATCTAAGCAAAACCTGAAGCTATTAGGTTTTCTATCCTTATGAAGATGGTTACATTGATTCCAAAAATCTTCCACGACGTGGGAGTCCAACGCTCCTTTAAGCACACATGCTTTCTTTAAGTTTTTTTTTCTGTGAGGCTTTCTCTGCCTCTGTGCAGGCAAACTAGCGTATCTAAATTATAGAATTTGCCATCTTCTTCGAAGTTAATATTCATTAATATCAAAATATCATTGCTTCACTCTGAAGTCCTGTCCTGTTGTTCATTAATATTCAGTTACATGACAAAATAAACCATATATATACATAAAAATACTAATAAAAGTTATATGCTACCGCTGATAAGTATGTAAATATCAATAAACTTTATATGCAAATCCCTAATTAACTTGAAATAATATTCATAATCTCACGCAAAAATTAAATATGTAAATCATCTTACAACACAGTTCATGTGACGTTCACAAACCTTAGCAAATTGGCGCGTCTCTACACTGTCTTGTCCCTCAGGAGTCGTGGAGTCAACACCTTTGTATTACCAACTGTACAAATATTGACAAATTTCGCAGAGAAGCTAGACTATACCAGGTAAATAGTTAAATAAACAATTCGGAAGCTGAGTGGAGTTCTGAACAATTGGATTTTACGTGAAAAATAAAAAGGAAGATATATATATATATATATATATATATATATATATATATTGTAATGTCCCACATGGTGTTGTGTATAAACAATTCTACACGCGGGGGCCGCGGGGGCTCAGTGGTAGAGCGTTCACCTCTGGTGCTAGGGGTCTCGGGTTCAAACCCTGCTCCCGCCAAGTGAACTTTGTGGTGGACAAACACCGTGTGCGTGGGTTTTCTCGGGGTACTCCCGTTTCCTCCCACTTTCTTCATTCCACCATTTCATTCATTACTCATTATCACCGTCTCCTTTAGCCTAACCGGCATAACCGTGGGACGTAAAACTCAAAATTTCATTTCATTTCAATTCTACACGCCAGTGTTTACCAACACCACCACAACACCACCACATGGTTTAGCAAGAGGATTTCACACCAGATGGATCTACTATCACCTGCAGACGACGGGCTTCTGTCCCCTCCTTCGGAGCAGACAATATCGCCACCGCCACCCAAGGACCTCTATAAATTGGCTGGTTAGCGGCAATTCGGTACCAGTTTTCTGGTGACCCTCCTACTGCTTGCCATGGAAGATTAGGAGTAACCTAACCCCAGGGCCTCTACTCTGCTTCGGGACTACGCCTATCCTATCTCCTAGCTTAGCCTGCTTCGGGGCTCTGTCTGGGAATCCCAACCTCAGCTGCTTAGCTGCTTCGGGGCTGTGTTGGCCACATAATCTTCTCTCTACTTGCTACGGAGCATAGGGTCCAGTAGCGTCTCCTGACGTGGATGTTTGGGCGTTGGCAAGAAAGGAAAAATATATTAACCCTCAGAACTATAGGCGATACTAGAGGGGGAACTCCCCTCTTCCCAGGAGCAAAGATGGGCCCACCCACATTTTTTACTGATCAAAAATATTGTGATAAATTTACCTCAATTTACGCATAACTATTTTAGTGGCATTCGCATTCAGCATACGAGTATTTAATAGTGACTATCTTTGCCCACGCATCGATTTCCTGAATATAGTCTGTACCTGGAAGTTTTCGCAATTTTCGAAAGTAAGGAACCATGATCGTCACTGCAAAATGTCCTATTTACGCCAACCTATAAATAGCAATTTACTTCTAACGATTTAATCCGGAAATTATAAAGAGTAATCCAGGAGGATGTTATTACGTAAGGAATACATTTACTTATAATAATTATAGTGTAAGTAAATATACCCTCAAAATATGAAACAGAAAACCAAAAACAATGAATTATTTACTTACAATTACGTGAATTTCAGGTCAAGTCGTCTTTCTTTGCGTAGAAACCTCTGGATTTCTGCTTTAGAAACACTAATAGGGGCCCGAAACCGTAAGTCTTGAGGATAACTCACTAACGACAAAGTAAACGAAAATTAGCGAAATAAAAAGGCAGAATGGAAAACCGTTCTGTAGCTTAACGTTCAGGCTTTTTTCGTATCAACTGACACTTCCAACACAATTTGAATCGAGAAAAGAAGTTTCTTTTCACCGTACTCCGTACACGTATTTTAGGAAGAAGTCGATTGCACCATTAACTTTGAATTGAATGATATATTTAGCAATAAAAAAGTGCATAGATCATACCCCCTCTCTTCCCAAAAAATGTTTTCCGTATTGCTATAAACTATCTGAACATCCACAAACAAATCTACAGACTTGGCAAAATTTGAGAGAAGCAGAAAACTCAAGACGTTGATTTCCTAACCAACGCCTTGGATCACACAAGCACGAGGTGAGGAACACGAAGCGCATGCACAATTGGAGTCTTCTAAAGCAGTGAAAATTCAGCCAAAGCGTTGCCAACGACTTACTCGCAGAGTTGCCTCCTCAAAACATGACGGAGACCGCATAGCACTCCTCTGTTCTTTTCCACTTCAACAGTTGATTCTGTCTCGTTGAAAATTTAAAAAAAAAATCCCAAGTTCTGTCGATCCGTTTAATTAAATTAAAATACTCTTTTCTTCATTTTTCGTTGGACGTTAACACACGACTTGCACACCCAGAGAAGACGCTACTAATACGGTCCCTAACTCCACTCTGCTTTGCCTGCTTCGGGGCTCTGTAGAGATCCTGTCTGCGACCATACGGTCAAACTACTGTAATTAATCTTGCAAACTTCGAGATATTACTTTTATAATATTTTGTAAAAATACTTTTATAGTGAAGCTTTTATAATAAAAGCCGGTAGTGGGAGTCTATTCCGGACGCTCTCTATATTAACGCTCTTCCTATAACCTATATGGGACAAAGTTTTACAAGGTGGAGGCGCCGGCTATATATAAAGTCCTACATAATAGACGCCATGTTTGAGGATAAATAGCTTTGGACAGGATTCGTTAATGATGTTAGTGAATTGGTTTCCGGTTGTGAGAGATTTCTAAACTGAGCTGGAGATTGAAGACCTGTTTCGAAATTTCCTCTTTCCGTTCATTACAATTCAATCAGATCTGATAGCCTGTCCTTAACATAGTTTTCGTATATGTGTACCATATGTGTAAATTAGGGAAAACATGGCGGCATATGTAGTTCATGTATTAGTCAAATTAATTTCTAATATGTCCGAGTAAATCCAAAGCGGAACTCCTATTTATTCTTAATTAGCATAGCTTCTAAATTTGTAAGGTGGGTTGAATAACGATAGGAAGGTCCTCTTCATTCAGAAGAGAATCTTCCTTAACCCCTTTGTATTGACCGAATTTTATATTTCGAAATGTAAGATATTTTAGTTTTAACTAGAAAGGACCACCTAGTCCTAGTTAACCTCATTTTCGCACCTTAGAGCCGATCAAAGATGGGTTTAATCAAAAAGTATATCCATGTTTAGTATAGCTGTGTAGATTTTCCATTTTATGTAATAATAATATGTATTATATTTTTTGTTCTAGTATGAAGTGAGTAGATAAAGTATGTGTGTGTGAATGTCAGATTGTTTATCTAACAACAATGTATGCATTCATCTCTTTCGGAATTAAATTAATGAACCATGTATATATATAAATTATATCCGTCGTGATTCTTAGTATATTTATCTTGTAACATAAGACGTGCCGTTCGTATAGTACACAGTGTAATTCATAGTGCAAATTTTATTTTCACCTCACAGCGCCATCTAACGCGAGTCTTTGGTTGACTGAAATAGTTAAGAAGCTAGGCAATCTTAAAAACAATTGTTTTTTTTACGTATATTCTGAATTATTCGACGGCTACAATTTAGAGTGCACTATTAATGATCTTTGCTAGAAATTGTTATACTCTCTGTCGTCAAATAAACAAATGGCAAATAAAATTGAACTTTGAGTATAATCTTAACTATAATCTGTTATTCAGAACGCTACTCCCGTCGTTGGAGACCAGAATTGTTGATAGTTCCAGCTTTAAACTTTTCTTTTTCCTTTTGTTGCGAATACCCCATTGATTGATTATCAGAAGCTACACATCTGTGAATGAGTACAGCATTGAAATATGAATCGTTTAGTACAGCAATGCATATATCAACATAGAAATTAGTAGGATTGTAAATGTGAGGTAATATAAACAAACAAGCAAGCTACTCGTGCCCATGTACTGCTTTAAGAGTATGTAATTTCACCCGCAAAGCAGAATAATATCTAGTTAGAAATGTAAATCAATAAATAGCTTTAAGTTTTGCCCGTATATACTATATTTTGCCCGGATAACAGGTTTAAAATTGTAAATATATGGTGTCGTCTGTATATGTAAAAGTGAATTTGGAACCGTTCAAACTTCCATTGCAGTGGCCCGTGTTTGATACTTCTATTGAAGTTTAAAACCCCTATTCTATTATTCTTACCGAATATATAAATATGAGTTATAACAAGTCTCCTTTAGTACGCAAGTACTTATTTGTAGCGGCACATATGGTTTGGGCGTTTTTAAGAATTGGGTGTCCTGAGGAGGTACCTCTATTAAGTGAAATATTAATAAATGAAAATAAATGAGTATTTATAGATGATAATATAGTGAGTGTAGTTGATTAGGACATCTCATAGTACATATTAGCCCGGCTTATTCTCTTTTTTGCCACTGGTTAAGATCATATTAAATATAGTTGTGTGAATGTTAGTGTAGTAGTGGATGTTAGAGCAGTGGCCCCGGCGTCGAAGGTTCGTACAGAAGGGAATGCTGTATACATGGTTGGCTATATTTACACCTTGTAACTTGTCTCCTTGTTGATCTGATCCAAAGACAGTTACTAAGTAAAATATCACAAGGCGTTCCCCTTGTGAGGTATTTACTTATAAGACACAGACTTGCTTCTTGGCAACAAGTGTTTCCCCAGTTGGCCGTGTATTTTTAGTAGGCCACCTGTTTCGGCATATTAAGATATATATTTGACTTTGAAGTCGATGATTGTCATAACTTTTTTGAAATCCGACTACGTTTTCTATCTTACTTTCTTCTGTATACTTCTGTCGTTTTCCTTTCTACCTATTCTCCTGTTTTCTTCTCTAAGATTTATTTTTTTTTGTTTTAGCAACCACCCCTATTTATTTCGACATTCCATATAATTGCTTCTCTAATTGTTTCGAACCACAGGGTATCATCCGGGCATTGGTTTTGATTTGAATGAGATGTTGTGGGTGATAAGGCGTAGAGATACATGCATGCCGATGAAAATTTCATCATCGCCGGTTTTGATCTCCCGTAGTCATGAACGACGGTTCGGTCATGATTAATTTTTATTTTCCACTTCCTCCATAACGAAACAATTTTGAAATATTTTACATCTTAAAAATTCCTTGAGGACATCAGAATGTAACGTTTCGGGCCCGTCCAAGCGTTATGGTCATTACGTCCAGTTTGGTTTCAATACCGCTCTAGAGATGAATCTTCCATAATCATGTTTAGTGGGCTCACTAATTTATTACAAAACTCTGTTAAATCTTTGCCATTATATATTCTGAACTATAAAAGTTACAGTATTATAAGCTAATTTGCGATATCCATTCAATATTACGCTACATAGTGTATAATATTTCGCGGTTATGCCTGCCTGCTACTCTTGATAAATATGATTTTCGAATCATTAAGAATTCACTAAGATGTATATATATATATATATATATATATATATATATATATATATATATATATATATGTTGTTTGTGCGGTTACTTATTTGGTCTGTCGAGTTTTTTGTTGTTGTTGTATGTGATATGTTTAAGCAGCCTGAAATTTATTACTACCAAGGTGACTAACTGTCAGTTGCATAACATAACTAAATATATGTGTCTCGAAATATAAATATATGTTAGAATGTCTATTATTTACGAAGAGTGTAGTATAATGTTGAAATACGTCGTTTCAATGTAAATTAAGGGTTTGTTACTTTCCCCGATCGGTTGCGACAAGACGAATACGATTTGTTGCTATGATTTCGTAATTTCAACAAATATAGAACTTCAACGTATAGAGTATACCGCCTTGCACATAAATATTTTCCTTTTCTTGTATTGTAATTTGATCTAATATGTTTCTAACATCTATTTATCACCTTGCTAACTGCATGGTGTATGTACTAAAGAGGCAAGTTATCGTGAGTGTGACTCATGACTAATATCAAATGTATCCATAAACGTTGTGAAACCAGAATTCTATATAATTACATATATATTCCTCCTCTACGGCGTATCAATCTCCGAAATCGAATAGTGTCACACATCTAAGTGAAATTACTGTGATCAATTTGCAACAGTGCTCAGCAATTTTTACAATAAAAATTTCGATATAGTTAGAGTTTCGTGATAGGTACACTTTAGGCAGTGTTATAGTGAACACTCTCCATAACTTACCGTAAACTATATTAGCGTAATTTCGGTCATTGAAATCTTCAAGACATCTCAATTTTGATTATACTTTAAATAAGTGGGAAAATGGATTTAGTTTGTTCAAAACTGAACAGTGGATTAATTAAATCTCAAACTAATATAAGATTATTTAGTGACCATGCATACGAGATATGTTTTAGTTTGAGATTCATAATAGTCGTGATATATATATATATATATATATATATATATATATATATATATATATATATATATATATATATATATATATATATATATATATATGTGTGTGTGTGTGTGTGTGTGTGTATTGAAAAGGAGATTCAATCTCTTGTCACTAATGCTCAATGCATAGTGATCTATGCAAAATTTCATAATTTAAATATTGATGATTAAATCATCATGTTTTATGTATATTAATATATATGTAATTATATGTAAGTAATTTTCCTGTGTTTATTATTATTAGTTGTTATAAAATGTTATAAAACTTTAGTTAGGTAATAGTTCCCTTTATACAATACTACTTAACCCAGTCACTTATACTAATACATTGTCGAATAAGGTATGAATGCGTGATCGAATGAATTGTAATTTTAGTTTTAAGTCGAGAACCTTATAATTTAGCAAAAACTATTGTTATGTGTATATTTTGATTGAAAAATTGTTTATATATAATTCATGACCCAGGTCATGAAATTTATTAATATCAAAAGAACTTGAAGCGGCTCCAAAAGGCAAGCCGAAACAATGGAATGTAACCATGAATAATTGTCCAAAACTCTAAAAACTCCAATCCATGGAAGATAATCTCATCACTGGTTAGAATCTTATCACTGGTGATAATCTTATCACTGAAATTTTTTTCCCTGGTTAACTGAAATACATCTGCGGTTCGCATGATAAGATTCAGTAAGTGAATGCAGAACGTTTTATAATTGGAAATCACAAATAGAACAACTAAGTTAACATTTCTAATCAACTGAGCTGAGTTTAGGTGACTGCGACTGGTGTATTGACCTGGATCCACGTCGGGGTTATATGAGTGGACATGTGTTTGACAATAGGTAGTTCAAACTTGAGTCTCAAGGAATAGAACGGGAACATAATGGATCTTCTGTACTTTATTAGTTCCCTTTGCTATATTTCGATGATAAACCGTATTTTCTTATTTTTATTTCTTCTTCTTTTATCTTCTTCTGTCTTCACCATAGATAATTAAATATACCTATCTCCAAGATAATATAATCCTATCAAAAGATTTTATAACCCCCTTTCTTCTTCTGCTTCTGCTTTCTTTTACCTTCCCCATGACTTCCCTATATATTTCTCAGTCTTTCTGTATTTTAATAAAACTGAAAGGAAGTCGTGACTGGACGTTGTCGCCACCGGTCACTAAATCTAGTTCGTTATCTTGCATAATTACTAAAGGACTACATATAAATGAAATTTATCAATTAATTTACTTCGTTCATAAAACTGACATATCTGATGGATAAGTATTCAAGAATTTCAAGATGGCGACGACTTGGAGGGTCTCCACACTTCTTCCCAATTCCTACTTCCTTTTTTTTTTAACGATCCCAGTGAATTTCCATGTATGTAGATTTTTTCTGCATTTACTTCTAAATCTGCAAGCATTTAATAATGTCTCTGAATTTCTTTCTATAGTTTTCCTATATTATATTATTTTCAGATTTACATAATCAACATACGTCATAAGTTTGTGAATACCATTCAGCTCTAGGCCCTGGTTGCTATCTTTGATTTTCCTTATAGCGTATTCCAGAATAAAGTTGAATAACAATCTCCTTGTTTGGTCATTCTCGACAAAGAAGCTCGCGGAGAAAAATGTTTCTACCCGGACTTTACTTTGGAATTCTTTTAAACATATCTTGGTTAATCTAACTACCTACGTAGCTTTATCAGTATTCCAAATTATGTAAGAATGTTGTATAATATTTATTTTCTAACAGAATCTTAAGTCTTTCTAAAATCCGGGGTATTGTATTCCCACTTCTTTTCGAGTATTTGTGGAATAGTAAATATTTTGGTCGATTATTGATCGATTTCGTCTAAATCCACACTGAGTAATGTCCAACAATGTCATCCACGTATTGAATCAATCTTGCTAATAAAATATTTGAGAGGATTTTATAGGATGTTGACACGAGAGAAATGCCTCTATAATTACTACAATCTGCTTTGGCGCCTTTCTTGTGAATTGGAACAATGATTCATTCTTTCCACTCTTGTAATGATTCATTCTTTTTCCAGATAAGGAGAATGAATTTGTGTATCTTGCTCCACAATTTTCTCCTTTAGCTAAAATTAATTAAGCCTTAATTTCGTCTACACCCGAAGATTTGTGTTTCTTTAATTTCTATATAGCAATTTTTACTTCTGTTCGGCTAGGCACTAAAATTTATGGTTCTGCGGTGCATTTCCCTTTCCCCACGAACATTAGTTTTTGGCTGGTGTTAAGCAAATCGTCAAAGATATCTTTCCATCTCTTCATGATGCTATCTGTAACAGTAAGAATTGTTCCTTCGTCTCTCTTTAATATATACGCGCAAGGTTGATACCCTTTCTTAAATTCGTTGATACCCTTGTCTTCCTTTACAATATCTCGAATTGTTTTCTTTTACTATTACAGTATCTTCAAGTTCATTAATTTAAGCTTTCAGAAAATCGCGTTTCTCTCTCGTGAACATTTTGGAACTTTCCCGTCTGATATCAACGAAATTTAATGTAGTTATATTGCATAGGTTTTGTAGCCAACGCAGTTTCGCATATTTTCCCTTCATTAGTTTGGTGTATTCCTGGTCGAACCATGATTTGTTCCTACGTATTTCCGCTTGCACCAATTTTTCTCTTGCTGAAATTTTAATGTTATTTCTAATTTGAACCCAAGTATCCTCAACGTTAGTGCTCTCAAAATCCTCTAAAAACGAGAATCTATTACACTTCAATCTGGTATTCCCCTCTCCCCTGGTTCTTCTCAAATTTCTTTAAACTAAACTTCTCCGTTTTCAGATGTTAAGTATTCTCTTTACTCAACGATAATCTCTCCCTCTTGTTATAGCTGCTACTAGATAGTGATGAATGTCACAGTCGGGTTCTCTGAACGAGCGAAAATCAATTATGCTAAACTATCTTCTGTCTAGTAAAACGTGATCAATTTGATTGTGTGTTTTCGCATCTTTCGAGTTCAGGTGTATTTATGAACGTCCCGATGTGGGAACTTTGTACTCTTCACGATAAAATTTTTTGGATGTTTCAAAGTTCACGAAACATCGATGCCATTACATTCCTTATGCAGACTTTCTTTCCTTATAACCGGTTTGAAAATATGCTATCGCCCTACCTTCACATTGAAATCCTCCAATAGAATTTTCATATGGTATCGCGGAACTTGGTCGAATACCCATGATACTTCTTTTTACTGTCGGGGCATGTAGATTTTAAACAATAATATTAAACCACCGACTCTTAACAGTAATAAAAGAAAGTCTTTCATTACCAAATTCAACTCGTTTAATTGTTGATATTAAAAGAATTGTAATTAAAATGCTATTTGTGTGGTCACATATAGAATAAAATTACAAAAGTTTACAATCATTACCGGAAATTAATGCTGTCACATATTTCGAACATTTTAAAAGCACGTAGTTTCTAATGTATTGAAATTTCATTTCTTATTGATAGTATGAAACATTACAAATAGTTGTATTGTAAATTTCCATAACTGATCTCCAAATGGATCTGTTATCAACCGAAGGTAGTTTTGTCAAGTTTAACAAAAAAGTCCAAATACGCTTCTTGAAAACAGCTTTTATTTATAAAGGAATACATAATAATCGCTTTTGTTGCAATGATTAGTCCAAGCAGTTTGATAAAAAAAAAATCAACATAGTATAACAACAAAAGCTTCTGTTATATGTAAGAAAAAGGAAAGAAAAGCTTGGTGTGGTGAGTGTAGGGGGGTGCCGAATTCTACTTCGCCCCAAGTGCTGGAATCTTTAGTTACGGCTCTGGTCCCACCCATTTGTTTATCCACGCTGGCTTGGAAGCACCTGGAGTTAATACTCTGTTATAGTTTAGCGTATATCCCTGAAATTCCTCAGACAATTAACACTAGGGAAAATATTGTGCGTGTTTTGTTCACTTCACTGTAAATAATAAAACACCATTCAAACACTTTTAGTACAGAAATTAAGGGGAAAATAGGGTCTATATAAAGTGTGTGTTTATAAAGTGTTTATAAAGTCATGTGTCCAAAAGCGTTCAATCTCCAAAAACAGGATCTAGTATGACATATTTAAAGCACTTCTTGTCGGCAAACAGTTCGAACACAAAGTGATGGCATACATTTTGCACATTTTGTACATACATCTGGGACATACTTGGACAACAAAGTCCCAGGAAGACTTGGACAACAAAGTCAACAAGGGGTGAATATGTGTCATCTGCAGGTGTTCAAAGAGTTTCTGTAATGCGTACAGTGTCCTACTGTGTCTAGAAGTAGTTTCTGTATTTTTTTTGTAGCGTAGATGTAGCAATAGGCGAATAGTTTCAAGGACATGAAGTCATTAGTGTAACAACTATAAAATAATGGCACTTCTGTTGCTTTAGACGTTAATGCTATGTGGTTATTCAGACGATGACAGGGATGCAAAATAGTTCTATAATTTTTTTCTGTGAATATGGGTGGTAATACTTAACAATTACTGTTTGTCTTTATGGGTGCAAAATAACACCGGTTCAATAATAATAGACGTAATGTGTTGCTGTATTGAACCCCTTCCGTAACGTGTTGCTGTATTGCGCAAATGCCTCTCCCTCATTCTCACACTCAAATCACTATTTCTTTCTCAGTCACCCTCAAATAATACTTAACTTTCACACTCCGCCCTCAAATAATATTGATGCCCTCACTCTCATTCGTACACACCATCATGTACCAAAATATAATGATGAGGGTGGTGCCCTTACAAGAGTAAAATCATTGACAACTACAATTTTTCTGATTTTGGGTGGGGCCGCCACTTATAGATTACGGTACTGCTCCGTACTAGTGAAACAAACCATATTGTGCTGCCACGTACCGTCACTTTTCGACACATGACTATCACTCATGGAATTTTGCACCGTTTTAAGCTTTTAGCGTATTTTTAAGATTTTCGTTTGACACTGCCTTAAAGAAACTTCCTTTTTAAAAATATCCTCAAATAATACAAGCTTCTAGTGCAGGGTTTCTCAGCCTGGGGGTCGCGAAGATAAGCGGAAGAGATAAATATAATTAGAATCTAATAGCAGAAAATATTTTTATATATTATTTTGAATTTTGTTCTGATAGGCATATTTTTTCTTTTATACATACTACTAAGAACAACAAAAATAGATCAACTAAACATTTCCAACATGTGCAGAGTTGTGTAAAAGTCAATTTAAATGAAAGAGGTACGATACGAAACTAATGAGAACTGTATATTGAAATACCAGAAAAATTCAAATGAAAAAAAAATCCTGCATATTGAAATACAATTAAAATTGAAAGCTAATGAGGTACCTGAGCATGGTGTGATTTCATTATGCGTCTTGGTTCAATCTTCGTGACGCACATTATCAAGTCATTTTCAACTAATAAGCAATTTTTTGTCTTTTATTCATTGTTACCATTGAAGAAAAACCACTCCGGCCAACGATATTCATTTTGAAACAGTATGACGGGTCAGATTCGATATTTGTGATATGAATGAACTGACCAAATTTAGTTTTAATCCATTCGTTTTTATGGAAGTTACTGTATCCAGTATATACAAGAAATGGATTCTACTATTATAGAAATAATGGATATCGTGAGATCTCCGCAATAGGTGTATTAAAAATGGCTTGGGCTTATTACAAACCAGAAACTATTTGGGGGGTCACTGGCAAGAGGGTGTGATAAAATGGAGATCGTTGTAGGAATTAGGTTGAGAACCATTGTTCTAGTGCATTAAAGAAATAACGTCTTATCATAAAGTAGCAGAAATATTCGTTCTTCTAACGGATGCAGTGGATTAGTTTGGGTCGTCTAACTTCAAGGATATTCTAAGATACTTATACTTTTTGAATCTCCGGAACGAGGGACCCCCTGTTATCCCCTCTCGAATCAAAAAATCGAAAGAAAAGGATTCGTACGCGTTTATATCTTCTAAAAGTGTAGAAAATTTGGTGAATTGAGGTGACTGCTTTCTTAGTATGCGTAAATCTTATGACACACACACACATACGTTACCTTATATATATTCAAGTATAGCTATAGATATAGATAACGGAGACCTTGAAATGTCAAGAATATTTTGGTAAATGTAACAATTGTCATAAAAAATTGTTAAAAAGGGGTTACGTTAAGAAACTTCGTCTATCATTTCCAAGGCAAGAGAAAAAGAAATATGTTAATCAAAGGCGTGGAAACTAATCATAAGATAATACTGGCTGAAACCAGCAATTGTATGGATAAAACAACCGTGGATTAACTTTTTTAAAGATTTTTATTAATGATATCCTTCCTGTCGTGTTTGGTGTTTTTGAATATTTAGCGACTAGCAATTAATCACATAAAAGAACGAGATTTCCCATACAGAGGAAGGCGTTATCCGAAGTCAGTCCCCATTCATCATGAGTAACAGAAACCTCATAACTCAGTATTAAAGATAAAGCAAACAGTTCCGTTTGTTCGTAGAACCAAAGATGGAGTGGTTGGCATTGATAGATATATTATTAGGTTGTTGAAAATTTAATGCGGGATTTTGAATTGCAAGTTTACACACTCTCACTCACTGCTTGCCTCAAACAGAAAAAAAATGAAATGAAATCTCACTTTTACGTCCCATGGTTATACCGGCTAGGCTAAAAGAGACGGTAATGATGAGGAATTAATGAAACGGTGGAATGAAGAAAGTGGGAGGAAATGGGAGAATCCCGAGAAAACCCATACGTAAGGTTTTGTCCACCACAAACTTCACTTGGTACAAGCTGGGATTGAACCAGGAACCCCATGCATCAGAGGCGAACTAAATAGGAGGAGGAAGCTTCTTTTATATAAATTCAGTATCCGGAAGAACAAGTTAATTTTCCGATTTAATCATCTACTACATTCCACCTTCGACTATATTTCTCTATTATGTTCCACCTCGAACTTTGTTTTTCTATTATGTTCCACCTCGAACTTTGTTTTTCTATTACGTTTCACCTCCGAGTATATTCCTCTATTACGTTTCACTTCCTGCTTCTCTATTACGTTTCAGCTCCGACTTCCCTTATCTACTACGTTCCATCTCCGATCCCACTCTATTTCTCTATTACGTTCCACCACAACTTTAGTTTTTCTATTACGTCCCACTTCCGACTTTATTTCTCCATTATGTTCCACTTCCGACGATATTCCCTATTACATTCCACCTTCTACTTTATTTCCCTATTACGTTCCACCTCCAACTTTATTTCTCTATTACGTTCCACCTCCGACTTCATTTCTCTATTACGTTCCACCACAACTTTATTTCTCCATTATGTTCCACTTCCGACTATATTCTCTATTACATTCCACCTTCTACTTTATTTCCCTATTACGTTCCACCTCCAACTTTATTTCTCTATTACGTTCCACCTCCGACTTCATTTCTCTATTACAGCGTTTCCCAACCTTTTTCGACTTGCGGCACACTACGGGTGTAACTTGGATTCTCGCGGCACACTTATAGATATTATTATTTGTAAATATAAAATACCGTGGTATTTTTTCTGTGATTACTGATCCCCTCACAGAGAAGAAAGCTCGACCACTGTTTTTTTTTTTTCCTGTGGTAAATGACTATGCTTATTTTTCATTCTAATTTTAAAATAGAAAACAATTGCAATGAAATATTGGACTCAGGTTTTTAAAATTACGCTTTCTTTTTCGAAAACTGTATCCAACCTTTTACTAAGAATGAATATCACTAAATATCGTACGAACAAACAAATCTCTTTTACTTTTAAAACACAAATGTAGGTAATTTGTCGAAAGGATTGAATGATATTTTAAATTTTCAAGTTACGAAATAGTCTGCAACAATAAAGAAGCAATAATGGTCATAACAATAACAAATACTTTTTTCAACATTAGAAATGTACAGAAAAGTACATGAAACTTAAAATTGTAGATTTATAGTAGAGGGTCATAGTAATGTGCAATACAAATAGGCCTATACATTTCCCCTGCGTTTTGCAGTTTGATTGCTATAGAATTAATAATTTTGTTTCGATTTCGTCGCGGCACACCAGCGGCCCATTCACGGCACACCAGTGTGCCGCGGCACACCGGTTGGGAAACGCTGCTCTATTACGTTCCACCACAACTTTATTTCTCCATTATGTTCCACTTCCGACTATATTCTCTATTACATTCCACCTTCTACTTTATTTCCCTATTACGTTCCACCTCCAACTTTATTTCTCTATTACGTTCCACCTCCGGCTTCATTTCTCTTACGTTCCACCTCCAACTTTATTTCTCTATTACGTTCCATCTCCGACTTCATTTCTCTATTACGTTCCACCTCCAACTTTATTTCTCTATTACGTTCCACCTCCGACTTCATTTCTCTATTACGTTCCACCTCCAACCTTATTTCTTTATTACGTTCCACCTCCAGCTTTATTCCTCTATTACGTTCCACCTCCGGCTTCATTTCCCTATTACGTTCCACCTCCAACTTTATTCCTCTATCACGTTCCACCTCCGACTTCATTTCTCTTACGTTCCACCTCCAACTTTATTTCTCTATTACGTTCCACCTCCGACTTCATTTCTCTATTACGTTCCACCTCCAACTTTATTTCTCTATTACGTTCCACCTCCGACTTCATTTCTCTATTACGTTCCACCTCCAACTTTATTTCTCTATTACGTTCCACCTCCGACTTCATTTCTCTATTACGTTCCACCTCCAACTTTATTTCTTTATTACGTTCCACCTCCAGCTTTATTCCTCTATTACGTTCCACCTCCGGCTTCATTTCTCTATTACGTTCCACCTCCAACTTTATTCCTCTATCACGTTCCACCTCCGACTTCATTTCTCTATCACGTTCCACCTCCAACTTTATTTCTCTATTACGTTCCACCTCCAACTTTATTTCTCTATTACGTTCCACCTCCGACTTCATTTCTCTATTACGTTCCATCTTCAACTTTAATGCTTTATTCTGACCGAAAGTAGTATAAATTTACCATTTCCAGCGACAACGGTAAGAAATAACGAAAATAACTTTGTGATAGTTCTATTTTAGCGTCCCAGGAATAACTTGGCCTCTTACTTTATATCTCTATTACAAGTAGAAGTTATAAATTTATTATTTCCTTTTCATTAGTGAAGTTACATAGTTTGAAAATCTTCAGTAGCTTTAAAATGTGGAACGAAAATCACTTGCTTATATATGTAGTTTAGGTTTTATGAATATTATGACCTGTCCCCGTGTTGCAACAGCAGCGCCCTCGCAAGTTTATCTGTACATTTATCTTGGTATCTTAAAAATGTATTTATATATAGGCTCATCGTTACGTGGTAATTTGTTAAGTCTCTTCATCCCGGCGAAATTAAAATACCGCTAATTTTACAGTATTTATGTGATATCTTCAAATAGATAAAAGATAATTGAAATGTGAAACAAGAGCGCCCTAGACAATATTATTTTGCGTGAGGTACTGTTATCATAAGTCACCTAGTGGCTTTATATTTTCAGCTGTTTAGAAACGCGAAAATAAATGCCGATTTTCAAAATGGCTCGAAATCGAAAGCAGATAAGTGAGTCGTGATAGCGGTTTCTCGTGTAAAATGATATTGTCTAGGGCGCTCTTGTTCCACATTTCGATTATCTTTTATCTATTTGAAGATATGACATAATTACTGTAAAATTAGCGGTATTTTAATTTCGCCGGGATGAAGACTCTTAAAGAAGCATTTCCGTTTCACACTGCGGCACGCCCCATCGAGTTAACTAGGAATGACAATGATGACAGGTGTACTTTCAGACGTTAAGTGAACTTTGTTATTCTATTGCAGAGGAAATGCTGTGGAATCGACGGACCAAAGGATTGGATTGATATCGGAAGCAGTGGCGTAACTGTACCGAAATCCTGTTGCAAAACGATGGATAATCTTTGCGAGACAAATTTCAGTTTTAGCAGAACTTTGGTTCAACGTGGCTGTTATCCGTCTTTAATGGAATTTTTGGACTGCTACTTGTATATTTGTGGACTGGTTTTCATTCCCAGTATTTTTCTTCAGGTAATATTATTACTCTTATGCTTTATGTAATGTTTAGGAAATAATACCCAGTAAACAAACACCTCTATACTAAGTGTCAGTTTACCATTAATTTCCGTTGATAGACTTAACCTTAAAGATTTCCCTATGTGTCTAGCTTTGCCAAGTATAAATTTTAGGTCATGCTTCATGTCCAGATAGCCTCGACGTATAAACCTGCATATTCCTAGTTAGAACTGATGTAAAAGTGAAAGCTGCGCCTAAACACGTGCATGTTATACTTCTGCCGTGTCGTGACAGAACGCTGTAACTTTGGCGGAGCAGTTTTGCGAAAATGAGCAGTAAAGTTTTCATCCGAAAATGTGATCTGTATCGTGTAGAACCAGTGTAACTAGGCAATAATGGTCAACTAATCGATTTGCACCAAATTTAATCACACAACATGCATTTACGTAACATTACATGTAACCACGTGTTTCCAAAGTCAAGATACATTGGTTCTACACGATACAGATCACATTTTCAGATGAAAACTTTACGGCTCTTTTTCGCAAAACTGCTCCGCCAAAGTTACAGCGTTTTGTCACGACACGGCAGACTTAATCTTAGAGATTGTCTTTGTGGAAATGGCAAATCTTAAGTCATTCTGGACAGGTATGTCAATTTGAACACATTTTAAGGTTAGCCTTAAATTACGAATTTATAGCAAGTCTTCGGGAAGTTTGCAATCGAAAAACTAGCAAGTTTGCTCTTGTCTTGGTGAGGTCTGCAGCTGTGTAAATGCAAACTTGTGCAAGCCTACAGACTTCGCCTTTAAAGGTTTGAATAATGCTATTATAAGTTTACAGTGCTATTTGGATGCACTTAAATATTTCAATATGGGGTGAATTTCTCCCCTTATCTTCGACTTATTTAAACCCAAAACAACAGTTTCATCCTAACTCAAACAAATCACACGCTATTGTGTATAGAAATCGGAACAATTTATTATGAAGTTAGCAAAAACTCCTTTATATATTTATTTTGTCTCTGTGTCCGTCTATCCGTCCGGGTGACAAAACATCTCAAGAACCACCTGATGGATCACCATCAATTTCGGACAAGATTTGAAGGTCAAAATTTAGGAATGGATGTCATGCATCTACCGGATGTTCTAAAAAAGTAATCCATTTCTGGTTTTAACGTTGATTAATATAAAGCAAAAGCGATAATAGATAGCGAGGAACGATTTCCTGTAAAGTCCCAAATATATATATCATCTTCAACCTTAAGCTTCCTATGAAAACTGGAAATGGTAGAAATTTTCTGCCGTTTTTGGTTTCAACATTAATTGAGAAAACATAACGCTCTCTTAAACATATGGTATATAAGATGATCTCATGTTCTTTAATACGGTGCTTGAGATCTCTCCTGCCCATAGCAGCTGAGAGAGGGTAGAAAAGTTCTGCTGCCCGTAGCAGCTGGAGAAGAGGTAGACTGTGTAGGATATTCAAGCCTACAGCAGGCTAGAAATGGACTCAGTTTGGATACAAAGGTAAGGATTTTCTCCTGCCCGTAGCAGATGAGAAGAGGATAAAGGTACATCTCCTGCCCATAGCAGCTGCAGAAGGGTATAAAGGAATATCTCATGCCCATAGCAGCTGGGGAAGATGATAAAAGAATATATCCTGCCCGTAGCAGCTGAAGAAGAGGATAAAGAAACATATCGTGCCCATAGCAGCTTCAGAAGAGGATAAAGGAATATCTAATGCCCATATCAGCTGCAGAAGAGGATAAAGGAATATCTCCTGCCCGTAGCAGCTGAAGAAGAGCATAAAGGAATATCTCATGCCCATAGCAGCTGGAGAAGAGGATAAAAGAATATCTCCTGCCTATAGCAGGTGGAGAAGATAAAAGAATATCTCCTGCCCATAGCAGCTTCAGAAGAGGATAAAGGAATATCTCCTGCCCGTAGCAGCTGGAGAAGAGGATAAAGGAATATCTTCTGCCCGTAGCATCTGAAGAAGAGAATAAAGGAATATCCCTGCCCGTAGTAACTGGAGAAGAGAATAAAGGAAAATATCTTTCCCGTAGCAGCTGGAATAAAGAAGGTGAGTTTCGCTAGTCAAATGCCAACTGATGCCGTCGAAGGTGCTGCAACGTCTTTTTTTCTTCTTTATAGATGATGTCACTGCTGCTTCTCTTAGAGTCACGTGTTGATGCCATAGTAACGAGGTGTCGTCTACTTCTGTTGTTGTTTATATCGAGCACATAAAGTTGGTTATCACGCGATGGGGACAGTCGAATATGGAGATTTTGTTGTCTTTCTATTTCTCTTGTAATTCAATCTCCAGCTTTTTGCCAGTCCAGTTTCCTTCCTTTTTTTTTTACTCCAATTGTTTTTTTAAACATGTCCTTATTTGTTTAATATTTTTTGTTGTATTTGACAGTAAGTGTGGAAATAAAAACTTTCCTTATCATTATAAGAAATCGAAAATAACCGTTGAATTACATTTCTCTGTTACACTTTCTGTTGTGAGCCTCATATATTCCTCTCGCGACCACGAGGTTAAGAAACCGAGCTCTACCATGTACGTACTACCATGAGCAAAATAAATGACGCGTCTCTTTATTTTGAAGTTTTTTGAAAATATCTCCGTTTTCTTTATATGTTCGAAATTTCGGAAGGTTTCCCCAGCAGGAAACGTTAATAACAAGCCCGTTTTAAATATTTGTGTTAGATATTAGCTTAAAATAAATAAATTAGAAGCAAAAAACATTAAATCGACGGAAATTACGAGAATTACCAACTCTGCTAAAGTGGGAAATTTTCAAGAACTCGAGGGAATTCTACAGTTCAACACGAAGCAACGACATCTATGTCATTGAGAGAAATGTGGATTAAATCTACAAACGAAACTTTCAACGAAACATTTCTAATATGTCTTATTACATGCATTATCTGCAAACTTCAAATATATGAATCTATGCCAAGTATTAGCGTTTAGATAGAGCAAATAGTTGAAATTACCTATGGAAAAGGACGAATTGGTAGCACGATCGTAATGAAAAATCATCTTTACCGTATAACATGTTCAGTTTGCGTAAGAAAACAAATAGCTCAGTTAGTTAAAGCAACGAGTCTGTATGCCGAAGGTAGCTGGTTCGAACCCCCACAGAGGTGCAACTGTCATTTCTATTACTGTGGTTATTTTATTTATTTTTTATGTTGGAAAGAATCAAATTGTAACATATGTGTAAAACTCATGACAATACCAAAAAAGAAAAAATGTTGTCGCACTTGCATTAGTGTCTCTAATTTTTGTTTGCAAACAGTTTCGTAATTATTTTCCCTGTGCTCACTGCTCACAATATGCTCGCTGGTGTATAACGAATGCTTTCCAGTAAACGTTAATTCTAATTTGGAGATTTTTATAAAGTTTCACAATGTTTATCATTAAATAATCTTCTATCTACTTGTTTGGACATTTTGATAACAGATTTCCCTATTAAATGTTTAATTTTCCCTAGATGTTTCATTACGGAAAAGTTTTACAATGTATTTGTTTTAAATTGAAATTGTTTTGAATTTACCCCATGAGGTAAGTAGCCCGAAGGAGGAGAACTGAAGTAGCTGATATTCTACGTAAAAGCAACCTATTATAGAATGATGACGCTTCTTACCTTCAGCACATACTCTTTACATTAGAGAGTCAGAGAGAAAAATCCTGTTTTTTCCTCTCCTATGACCACCCATCTTAAACCACCTCTACATACCATGGTTCGTCTTACACAATTTCGGTGCTCCAAAGACATTCATATAATAATAATAATAATAATAATAATAATAATAATAATAATAATAATAATAATAATAATAATAATAATAATAATAATAATAATAATAATAATAATAATAATCCTGAATATGCCATACAGTGGCGGCGATTGGACGTTAAAAGTGGGGGGGGGCAAGACATGATCTGAATATTTGTATATCACTGTTAGTTTCCCTGGTTGTTTCCAACACTTTGTTTGACGAAAGGTTGTATAACTAATAGGATACTATCTTTTTCAGTTAAAATACCGTATATCGTATTTTTATATTTTATTAAATAAATTGACAAGAGCAACAGAAGTAGGCACTAGCCCTTTGTATTCTTAAACAACAAAGGTGTAAGAAGAGATTTGATTACTTGCTCATGAACATCTTAAAATTCTGGGGGTCGCGGTGGCTCAGTGGTAGATCGTTCACCTCTGGTGCATGGGGTTCCTGGTCCAAACCCTGCTCCCGCCAAGTGGATCTTGTGGCGGACAAACACCTTGTGCGTAGGTTTTCTCGGGTTCTCCCGTTTCCTCCCACTTTCTTCATTCCACCATTTCATTTACAGTATTTATCATCTTCACCGTCTCCTTTAGCCTAGCCGGCATAAGCGTGGGACATAAAACTCAAAACTTTCATTTCATTTCTTTCTCTTAACATTCTGTCTAGAAAATTGTGTAATCAGATTATTTAATAACAAATTTACAAAACAAATGAATAGAAAGGATAATATTAATCATAGTAATGAATAATGAGGTATGCTATGTAGAAGTAATATTGAAACTGGGGATTAATGAACAACTTAATTTTTAATTCCACATATGCTTTTAAATGAATGTTATTACTCTTGGAAAATGAAAGCCAGTAAATACAACAAACATTTGCTACGACATTTAAAGCAATACATGTATTTGCTTGTGCAGCTTCTCGAAACATGTTTGTTGCTATTAGGTGCAGTTTTAACTCATCAAAACACAACCACACTTAGAATCATTTCACACTCCAGTTATACAAAATAATTCTAAAACCTAGAATTATGTTGAATTTACTAAATCTAATTCTGTATAAACTCGTACACCCCTAAACACACCACTTCACTCGTATATTACACTACAAAACATTGGAAAAGGTAGAAGTTGTTTCTTATTACGCTCTTTTTAATCAATATTCCTTACTTTAGAAAGAAGAAAAGACATTTTAGGAACTGTCAATTTTTGTGCAATTAAAGAATTCCTTGTGAAATACTTTTTTTTTTTTTTTTTTTTTTTTTTTTTTTTTTTTTTGCAAATGTTCTCTCAATTAGTTTCAAAGCGGCTGACTAACATATCGAGCCGTTGTTAGAAGGTTGTATAGAAGCAAATCTTCTAAATTCGTTTTTGAATTTTGGCTGGGAACGAAGAAAAAGTTACACCCTCATGTTTTCAGAATTTCTTAACAACTTTTTTGTTTAGTTGTTGATTTCACTCATTTGTATTATTGATCACTAAACAAAAAAATGTTCAACAATTCTGAAGCATAAGGGCGTCACTTCTTCGTTTCCTGACAAAATTGAATAATGGATTTATCAGGTTTTGCTTCTATACCACTGAATTGAAAGTATGCTGGAATTATTGTGCTTCAATAGGTTAATTTTGGGGATGTTTTCCGTGGCAATTAAAACGCAATTCCTGTTGCTTTCTTAACTTCACGGGAAAACAACCAATATATACTCACGCAATGACAAATATTATATGGCACCATTTTTTCTATGAGACCGTAATACATACAAAAACATTACATTTCCAAATGAAACTATATACATTAATGGGTTACTTCAAAAAAGTGGGGGGACAAATGCCCCCTTTGCCCCCCCTAATGCCGCCCATGATACCATACTTACCTAATGTAGTAACCTTAGACATCTTAGTTTAAAATGCTTTCTTTTGTAATAATTTGAGCAACCATGTGGGAGGCGGCACGACGGTTTTTTGCCCCTCTCATTTCCTCCCAACAGACAAGGACAACGTTACTGACAAACAGGGACAACGTTACGTAATTTCTGATAAGCAGGGCAGACAAAATGAATAAGAAAATATATTTATATCACCCTCTCCCCGTTCATGATTGGAATATCACGTAGCATTTTTAATTCTACTGAAGATAACCCTGTGCGGTTAGGGGTAAGTAACTAAAGAGATACCTAATACATAGCTCCCCTTGATTGTAATATTACCGCTTCTTTATTTGTTCGAGGGAGCTCCTACACAACCAAGGGTGACAAAAAGAATAGGAAAAGTGTCTATTGATTCTAGTGGCTGATCCAGCACGGATTCCTGAGTGGGGGGGAAGCGGTGAAGTGAAGGATTCTTTTGTTGATATGAAGCTGTCACAAATTACCACTTAACTAAACTGAACATAATGGTGCGGTTAACCGGAATCCAGTCACTTCAAATTGATGTAAAAGTTTAATTTTTTACTTCATATTAAAGTTTTGGTTTCAAATGAGAATTTCAGTCCGAGTGGTCAATGATCAAATCTTGGGGGGCTTTTCGGTGTAGAGGCTATGACCCCCTTATGGGAAAAGGCAAAAATATTAAAATTCTTAAAACTTTCGAAGTTTTCGTCTATTTTAAAGGAACTTTTGGCTTCATATTCAAGTGTTTGTTCCAAATGACAATTCCAGTCCGAGTAGACAATGATCAATTCTCGGGGGACTCTGCAATGTAGGAAAAATAATGACGTCTATATCGTGATCCTGTTGGTGACATCACGAGTCATGACGTGAATATAGCACAAAATAAACGATAAACGCTGTCGGCTCTCGTAGCTGAGTGAGCTAGCGCAGCATGCTAGTAAGGAAGATTGGTTTTGGCGTGGGTTCAAATCCTGACTAGGGACGATTATTTTTATTATTTTTAAAAAAAGTTTATAACACTTCTTTCGTTTAAAAAAAAGATTTAAAATAATATTCAAAAAGTGATTTAACAATTATTTTTTTTTATTTTCGTTAAAATAAGTTGTACTATACAGTTCCACAGATCCATAGCGAAGTTAGTAATAAAAATAGTAGTAGTAGAAACGGGTTACAATGCAATTCAGCATTCATTTGTTTCCGTGCGATGTTGCCAAACGTAACTCGCTTACAATGCTTTCTGGCTAGGCCTTAGTGTGTTTCGAAAATATGCTTGTGTTCGGGATGAAGTTCCAAGGTTAAGCATTGACTATAAGTTTTTGCTATTAATATACCTTCTAACAATATTGGCAGTGGACAAAAGTTGGACCGTGTTGAAGCTTTTTGCTCCTAATTTAGTTATTTTACTTTATTATTTAACGAATATATTGAAAATATCTTTGTCAGCAAGCACGTATGCAGGAATTTATTTCGGGAGGGGTCCAAAGTTATCTGGGGGTCCGACTTCAATATTAGGATAAATTATAATATTTTTTTAAAAAAATAACCCCCAAAATTAGGTTAAATTTACAGAAAAGTTGGGATTTCAGAGGGGGTCTGGACCCCCTAAACCCACCCCTAAATGCGTCCTTGTTTTTCAGTAATGTTTCCTCATTTTGAAACCCTCAGAAACTTCGAATATATAAAGGAAAACGAGTTATTTTCGATAAAGTATCACTTCAAGGAGACGCGATATTTTTTATTGCACATGGTGGTACCCCAACTTAACAAGGGCAAGAATTCCTTTACTTTGGTTCTCTGCAATTGCGCTGTATCGAAAGGTTAGGTTTGTAATATATACTCCTAAGAACAAACGTGTTTGCCAGAGAACCGTGATACTGAACAGAGCTCCACAGAAATGCATGCTGAACTTTCGTTATAGCTACCCTTTGGTGTTTTTTGCCCTCAAGGTCAATCGAGTGATGATTCAGTTCAGTCCCTGTTCTTAAGCTGTGTTGGTATTACTTCGAATAGTTTTGACGTGTGTTTTCCAACCACCATATCAACAGACAATCAGGGCAAATCATAGCATACAATACATTTAAGCAAGTATATATGTCGCGAAATTATTTCACACATTATCCAAAGACACTTAATATATGAATCCATACATTTATTTATATAGGTAAAGCAAAGAGTGGAAATTACCTATCGAAAGAATAAATTAACAGCACGATCATAATGAAAAGCATGCCTCGTAATATAACAGACTTCTTTCGCGTAAGAAATCGAAACTCAGTTGGTCAGAGCAACTAGTCTGTACGAATTAGGTTGTTAGTTGGAGCCTAATACGAGTAAGAGTTTTTTTTACTATTGTTTTTCTCTTTTTTTATGTGAGGAAAAATCAAATTGTAACATCGCGATATCAAATGTATTTGGTTAGGTAACTTTGTCTTAGCTAAACTTTAACTGTCGAAATTATTTTACTAACCCATCAGTTACGGAACATTTCAAACACCAGTCGCATAACATGAAGGTTAACCTCACGTCCGCAGCCCTTAGTTATGCGTCCATACTTTCATGGCCGGACCTTGGGCGGGGCAAGAGTCAGAGGGACGCCAAAACGAGCCTCAAAAAGTAAATTTTATAATGTGTTTCCTACTGACTTTTTTGGTTTATATTCTTGTAAAGTAGCGGCAATTACATAATCTTTTTCCATTTCACCATGGAAGAAGAGTTTCATAGCACTAAGGGGACTGTATCGACAAATTGAGAGATGGCATGTAGAATAAAGAGTGGAGGGGAAGTAAGTATTGTTTGTTTCTTTGCTTGAGTTTAGCGTTCCACAGTTATGCCTTAATGGCCAAAGGAGATGTGGATACTGATTATAGTGAAATCCGAACCACGTTTATCGTTCAACAGTAACCCACCGGGAATTGGACCCGGGACCACAGAAGGCAGGCATGCTAGCCACTAGACCAAGCTGGAGGGGGGGGGCGTTGTTCGTATTGTTTATAGCAGGCCATATTTTTTGTGAAGTTTTCCTAGGTAATGAATGTCTTTCTGAAAAAATGGGTTTAAACTATTAAAAACGCTAGGATAAATGTAAAATATAAGCTAATACTAGGGGGGAGGGCGCCATAAAGTCACTTTGCCCAGGTGACAATTTGGCCTGGTCCGTCCCTGCGTACTTTCTATATATTTTTTGACTTTGCAGCTTGTGCGGTCCCCACGCCACAGGGTTGTGGGGGCGCCATTTACGCCAATAATAATAATAATAATAATAATAATAATAATAATAATAATAATAATAATAATAATAATAATAATAATAATAATAATAATAATTATTATTATTATTATTATTATTATTATTATTATTATTATTATTATTATTATTATTATTATTATTATATGAATATCTTTGGAGAGACGAAATTATGTGACACGAATCATTACATGTAGAGCTTTAAGATGAGTGGTCAAAGGGGAGGGGAAAAAAAAGGATTTTTCTCTCTGACTCTCTAACGTAAAGATTATGTGCTGAAGGTAAGAAGCGTCATCAATCTAAAATTGGTTGCTTTTACGTAGAATATCAGCTACTTCAGTTCTCCTCCTCCGGGCTACTTACCTCGTGGGGTAAATTCAAAACAATTTCAATTCAAGACAAATACACTGTAAAACTTTTCCGTAATGAAACATCTACTGAAAATTAAACATTTAATAGGGAAATCTGGTATCAAAGTGTCCAAACAAGTAGATAGAAGACTATTTAATGATAAACGTTGTGAAACTTTATAAAAATCTCCAAATTAGAATTAGCTTTTACTGGGAAACATTCATTATGCACCAGCGAGCATATTGTGAGCAGTGAGCACAGGGAAAATAATTACGTAACTGTTTACAAACAAAACTTAGGGACACTAATGCACATTTTTTCTTTTTTTTTTTTTTTTGGTATCGTCATGAGTTTTACACATATGTTACAATTTGATTCTTTCCCACATAAAAAATAAATAAAATAACCACAGTAATAAAAATGACAGTTGCACCTCTGTGGGGATTCGAACCAGCTACCTTCGGCATACAGACTCGTTGCTTTAACTAACTGAGCTATTTGTTTTCTTACGCAAATTGAACATGTTATACGGTAAAGATGATTTTTCATTACGATCGTGCTACCAATTCGTCGTTTTCCATAGGCAATTTCCACTATATGCTCTATCTATACGTTAATACTTAGTATAGATTCATATATTTGGAGTTTGCAGATAATGCACGTAATAAGACATATTAGAAATGTTTCGTTAAAACTTTCGTTTGTAGAATTAATCCACATTTCTCTCAATGACATAGATGTCGCTGCTTCGTGTTGAACTACAGAATTCCCTCGCGTTCTTGAAAATTTCCCACTTTAGCAGAGTTGGTAATTCCCGTAATTTCAGTCGATTTAATGTTTTTCGCTTCTAATTTATTTATTTTAAACTAATATCTAACACAAATATTTAAAACGGGCTTTTTATTAACGTTTCCTGCTGGGGAAACTTTCCGAAATTTCGAACATATAAAGAAAACGGAGATATTTTCAAAAAACTTCAAAATAAAGAGACGCGTCATTTATTTTGCTCATGGTAGTACAATATATCGCCAGTAGCGAAGTAGACTAACAATATCACATCAATATTCAGTTGACTGTTGATGCTCAACGGTAGAGTGTTTTACCTCTGGTGAATGGGGTTTCTAGTTCCATCCCAACTCTCGCCAAATTAATTATGTGATGGACAAACACCGTAAGCGTTGTATTTCTCGAAGTTCTCCCGTCTCACCC
The DNA here is from genome assembly GCF_964235325.1 of Thermobia domestica. Classification (NCBI taxonomy): domain Eukaryota; kingdom Metazoa; phylum Arthropoda; class Insecta; order Zygentoma; family Lepismatidae; genus Thermobia; species Thermobia domestica. The sequence continues at coordinate 36,817,691 of NC_137471.1, forward strand.
CAATTACATCATTTCATCATTATCGTCCATTTTATCATCACCATCTCTCTTAACCTAGGTGCATAACCTTGGGACGTTAAACTCTAAGAAAAAAGAAGAAGAAAATCAATACGAGGTGTGTTCAAAAAGAAACCGAACTTCTGAAATAGCACGCCAACTGGTAGAGGGAGCGGCAGATTTAGATAACAAATTGTTATTTGCTGCGTTTCGCTATGACCACTAGTTGGTGAGCTACAGCCGCTGAAGTTAGCACTTGCACAACCAGTTGGTTGGATTAATAATAAAGTGACAGTGGAGGAGCTTGAAGAATAACGTGCGTGTCTGATATGTTGTTACAAGCTTGGTGAAACATTTACAGAAACATTCAATTGCTTTTCCATTCATTCCGGGTATCGTCCATAAACAGCACGCATTAGTCGGTCAAAGATCAAGGTGATATTCGTTGTGTTTTTTTTTTTTAATGGGAAAGTCATTGACCATCATGAATTTATATCCCGAAATCAGATAATTACAAACAGTTGTATCAGGACATTTTAGCTCGGTTGAAGAGTGCTGTGAGCAGGAAAAGGCCTGAATTGTGGGAAAACCGTTTAGATGGTGTCACCGTACCAGTTCCCTTATTCACGCTTCACTCCTCATGCGCAATTATTTGGTAAAGCCGTTGTGTCCCATTCACCCTAATCTCCGGACCTAGCCCTAGCAGACATTTTCTGTTTCTCAAACTTAAAATCACTTTGAAAGGATGTTGTTTCCAAATTATAGAGGAAATTCCTGACAATGTGACAAGAGATTTTCGTACCACCCCAAAAAGTGTGTTACAGAAGGCTTTCCAAAAATGGATGGAACGTTGAAAGCGGTATATTGCTAGTAGAGAAGACTACCTTGAGGAGAACAGTGTTTAAAATTTTGTACAATGAGCAATAAAAATGTTATAGCTGAACACATATAGATGTCTTTATGAACACACCTCGTATACAGGCACGTAGCCAGGATTTCGTGAAGGGGGGGGGGATCAGTGACATTAAATACTGTGGTCATTACACCAGGGGCTCGATCATTCTAAACAATTTTACTGGAACATATATTGGTTCCTTTAGCCAGGATTTCGTAACAGGGAGGGGCGTGACATGAAATTCTGAAGGCCCAGGAGCTCGATCAATCTAAACTACTTTACTAATAACCTATATTGGTTTGTGAAGATATCTTGGTAAGTATTTTAATAAACTATGAAGAAATCTCGAATAAAATTTAAAAAAAAAGTATTGAAAAGGATTATACAATATTTACATCCTTCCTCTGTTTATTCAAATATAACAATTTTCCTTTCATTATGACATACATATTCACTATTATAAAAAGTATATACTCAATAATGTCTTGTAAAATATGTTTTTTACAATATCTGTGTTTCTTTCTCTGTTGAATCAGATGCTAACAGAACTTTCTTTCCACTTAAATTTTTGTTTTTATTATTTCGTCAACTACTGTGTTTCAAATGACAGGTTAAAGAAGTAGTAGAAAATTGTTTTTGAAATAACATGTTTGATATTGCAAGGCTGCGATGACGAAAAATTATGATAAAAAATGTTCACGCTGTTACACAACGGCACTATGCTTTCGGAAGCTTGAAATCTCCCTGACTAGTAGCAGAAACTCTGAGAATTCCGCAACTTTTCTAGAAATTTCAAATTCCCTGACTCTTTCAGGATATATCGCTCACCTCGCAACCATGTATTGCAAGTAATACAAATTTCCTCATAAGAAAGAGTAACCAAAAGCTTCCTGTGGTTTATTTTTTAACGCTGAGCCTTCTTTTTCTCATTTCATTTTGTTTCATCCTTTCCTGTTGTTTTTTTTTCATTTCTGATCTCGAAGAGGGGGTCCGGACCCCCCCTCCCCCTTGGCTACTTGCCTGCTCGTATATATCAGAAATACAGCTGGTAGTAAGTTTTCATAGCACACTCTATCGTATCTTGCATACTGAAAAATTTTACTTCTTTCTGAACGCAGCAATAACAAGTAGCATAAAGCAGCTAGGATAATAAATTCGTGTTATCTTAACCTTGTTTCTTCCACTGTACTCTATATTTACTTTGTATATTGTGTTACTATTAATAGACATTCTAATACTTTCTAATACCAAAGAAAAGACTGCTTCAACCTAGTAACAACGTAAGTATGACGTCAGAACAATAGATTAATGCATCTGTTTACATACATATAGTTCGTGGTTACAAATCATGTGGGAGGTAACCTTTCCTCATCTACTGCGTATGACGTATGACAAGGGAACACAGGGGAAAAAACAGGGAGAATTCCATGCACTTTGAAGTTATAATCTAATTAGAAATGGGTTCTAATTATTGTTTTTGCTTAAATTTTCAGTTAATGGATTAGAATAATTTCCCAAGATTCTCTGCTTCGAAAGAGGAATATCTTATTATCTAGCGTCACTATGTTGTTTATTATTACACTAATCTAATGATGTGCTAATTCTCTTAGGTGCAGTTGCGTGCGAATATTCGAAATGCAACACATTCCCACCTGAGTAAAGTGTTTACGAAGTACAGAATAAATATATTTAGTTGCTGTAAGAGAGGGATAAACTACTGAACTACCTAGCTTACAGTAAATGTGAGAAACAGAGAAAAGATCGGTGTGAGTTCTAACATCAGCCTCACAAATACTTGTGCGAGGTACCTACACTGGGGAACTTGTGGCTACTGGTGGGAACGAATATCAGTTTTTCGGTTTTCGATTTTTACAAAAACTATCAAATTAAAAAAAAAACTAATTTTCGTAAACCAGTTCTGAGATCCTTCGAAAACCAGTTTCTCTTTCCTATCCAAAACTAGTTTCTGTTTCCTATCCAAACCTCGTTTCTGTTTTATATTCAAAATCCGGTTTTTGTTTCCTATCCAGAACATGGTTTCTGTTTCTATCTAAAATCTGATTTCTTTCTCTACTTAAACTCATGTTTCTACATATTTTCTATCTAAAACCGGTTTCTGTTTTCTATCAAAAGGTGTTTTCTGTTTCCTTTTTATACAAAAACCGGTTTGTGTTTCGTATGAAAACCGATTTTGTTTTAAAGTCGGTTCGATTTCCTATCAAAAGCTTTCTACTTTTCGTTAATTGTTTGGAAATGTGCACTACAAGAAGAGATAGTGGCTACAGCAAACGACTAGTTTCAGTCAAAATCCGAATCTCTTCGAGAAAACAGTTTTGAGTGAAAAAATGAACCTTTTTCATTTTTTTTTTTTTTTTTTATGAAAATCGAAACTGATTTTGGTCAAAAACAGAAACATCGGTTTCTTGGTTTTCATAAAAACTGGTTTTGGCCACCTGCAATCTAGGTAGGTATTTTGGGCTCAAACTTCGGAAGGGACCCGGGACAAAATGATCGTGTTTAGCGTCAACAGAGTAAGGAATTATTTAAGACTAACTGATCATCCAATCTTCGCACAGCAGAAATAGTTCAATATGGAATATTTGAAAGATATATACGCGTATTTAAATCCTAATGGAATAGTGGTAACACAGTTCGACCCAATATTCGCTCATTGTCTAAACACTTACAAGTAATTTCCTGTTTCTATGCTGTTCTATGTCTATCGTTTGACACAACTCGACCCAAGTACTGAATATGTTTCACTCGTTTTCTCGTTGTCTAACTGATTCCGTGTGAGTACCTCTTATGCTTTTATGTTCTAAGTCTGTCGTTGGACATAGCGTGCCTGAGTTTCCTTTCTGTTTTTTTTTTTTTTTTTTTTTTTTTTTTTTTTTTTTTTTTTACTGTTTCGCTAGCATTCTGAACTCATGTTCTTTGGAAACAACAAACAACGGAAAAATATTTTATGACGTGTATGAAAAATGAGCGAAGTGTCGTTTTTGACATAAATTTTGAACCTTACAATCCTCCTTACTGTACGTATTCTAATGAAAGTAATAATATTGTGCTAGATACTAGCTATGTTTAAAACTTCATACCAATAGGTTCAACCGTTTGCCCCAAGAATACATTTGCATCCTTAATTTTTCACTAAAGCCGGAAGTGATGGAAGTCAACTACTACTTCCGATTTCAATGTTGAACTATATTGAGCCAAAACTGATAAGAGATAGCGAAAAGGGTGTTTTTTCTCTAGGAATCGATTTACAGTTCTAAGAATAGCTACCATCTGCTCTGTTAATTCTTTATTCAAATCGGGAATAACAGAAATCAATCACTAATTTATTGCTATAGAATAAAAACGGTAATAGAAGGTAATAAACTGTTTTCTGTAATTAATTAAGAGTCCCATGAATACATTCCATCTCCATTCTAATCCATGTATTAAACAAGAGACGATAAGAATCTATAAATACTACCAATTTCGGTGTCAATGTTAATTCGGAAAATACGACATCATGCCATACAAATGAAATTCCTTCGCTTGGTATATTCGATTCCCCCGATCAATAACTGCCAAAACTCTACAAGTTACCAACCATCTTCTATTAAATTTACATCATCAGCATACGCCATAACCAGGTAAACACCATTCAGCTCTAAACCCTGGTTCCAATATTTGATTTTCCTTATAGCGTACTTCAGGACAAAGTTAAATATTAATGGCGACAACGCATCTCCTTGTTTCAGGCCATTCTTGACGTGAAAGCTCGTGCAGAAGAATTTTCCTATTCGGAATTTACTTTGGGACTCATTTAAACATATCTTAATCAATTTAACCACTTTTTTGGTATTCCAAATTCTGTAAAAATGTTGTACAATATTTCTCTCCTAACTGAATCGAAAGCCTTTCTAAAGTCAATAAATAGTTCATGTACCGGGGTATTGTATTCCCACTTCTTTTCTAGTATTTCTCGAATGGTAAATATCTGGTCGATAGTTGATCGATTTCGTCTAAATTCACACTGACAATCTCCAATAATTTCATCTACTTGTGGAATTAATCTTGCTAATAGGATGTTTGAGAGGATTTTATAGGATCTTGACATAAGAGAAATGTCTCGATAATTATTACAATCCTTTTGGTCACCTTTCTTGTGAATTGGAACAATGATTGATTCTTTGTACTTTTGTGGCTATTCCTCTTTGTTCCAGATAGGAAGAATGAGTTTGTGTGACTTGTTCTACAATCTTAAAATTAGTTCATCCGGAATTTCGTCTACACCCGGAGATTTGTGTTTCTTTAATTTCTTTGTAGTGTTTTCTACTTGTATTCGGTTAGGTCTGGAATATACGGTTCTCTTGTGTACATTTCCCATTCTCCATGAACAATAGATTATGGTTGCGTGTTAAGCAAATCGTTAAAGAAATCTTTCTATCTATTTAGGATGCTATCTGTATCAGTAAGAACAGTTTCGTCGGCTTTCTTTAATATATGAGCGCCACGTTGATAGCCTTTCTTAAATTCGTTGATCCCCTTATACATGTCCCGAATGTTTTTGTGTTTATTGTTATCTTCAGGTTCCTTAGTTTTAGCTTTCAAAAAATTGCGTTTCTTTGTTCTAAAAGTTTTGGAAGTTTTCCGCCTGATGTTTACGAAATTTTGTATAGTTATTTCGTTCGGATTTTGTAGCCAGCGCATTTTTGTCTGTTTTCACTGCTAGTTTGGTGCATTGCTACGCGAAACATGTTTTGTTCCTACGTATCTCCGCGTGTCCCAATTTTTCTTTTGCTGAAATTTTAATGCTTATATGTAGGCTATAATGGAGGAAACAACATAATTTGTGTGTGTTGACATTATTCTTTTGTGACTTATCTGGATAATTTAACAACTGGATAGGGGAAAAAACAAAATAAGAAATCCACGTGCATGAAATAAACGTAAAGATTTCGATAAAATTAAAATATTGACTTCCATTTTTACTTTCTAAGCAAAAGTTATTGCTACTCAATCTAATCAGGGGCGCGGTGGCTCAGTGATAGAGCTTTCACTTCCGGTGCTTGGGGTCTCTAGTTCGATCCCAGCAAGCGCCGTGCTGACTTTGTGGTGGACAAACACCGTGCTCGTGGGTTTTCTCAAGGTTCTCCCGTTTCCCCCACTTTCTTCATTCCATCATTTCATCATCTCTCATCATCACCGTCTCCTTTAGCCTAACCGGCATAATCGTGGGACGTAAAACTTAAAGATTTCATTTCATTTCATTACTCAATCTGATCAAAATTTAGTGTTATTTTTACTTTTTAATTAACACAAGGAGAACTTCTATAGGATTCACAGAAATACTCTTTATTTATATAAAAAAATATTAATTTGCTAATGTTAACTTCTGAGAATATTATGAGTTTTAATTAATTGTTTCATATAAAATAAAAATTCTTGTATTTATTGATTGTTGGGTTGCAAAGAAGATTACGTTTCTTTGCTACAAGAAGTTGAATCTTTTCTTTACTTTCTTTTCATATTTATAAGACTTCATTACGACGAAATTCTTTTTGAGGTCACGTGCAAAAGGAAACCATAAAGAAATTGGCTTCTTTCATTTCGAATTATTATATTTATGGGAACGTAAGATTTTCTTCGGAAGTTTTATTTAAAAAAAAAAAAATAATAAAGTATATCACATAACTATTTTCAAAAAGGAAAATTTCTGAATTGGAAACCTGTAAATTTAGAAAATTCATCTTTAAATATTGTTAACAAAATATATGATATTGGCAATTGGCTTTGAAATATTATTTTCTTACTTCTAATTTATTAATTAATTTGTCATTCTGTAAGCAGAGTTCGTAGTTTTCCTTAAGAAAATTTCCCTCGACTGATCCAAAATGTTCCCTTTTCATACCAAATTTTCCCTAGTTTGTTGAGTATCCAATTCTTGACAGAAGTTATGTGAAAATAAAAGAAATGAAATGAAATATTTAAGGTTTTACGTCCCACAGTTATGCCGGTTAGGCTACAGGAGACGGTGATGATGAGTAATTAATGAAATGGTGGAATGAAGAAAGTGGGAAGAAACGGGAGAACCCCGAGGAAACCCACGCACACGGTGTTTGTCCACCACAAAGTTCATTTCACACACGGGAAAAGATATTTTAGATATGTTAAAGGAAATGCCAAGCACATTTGTTTTATTCATTTGCCTTTTGGTTCAACTGTTTGTTCTTTTATCATTTTTTTTTTACAAAAAATACACACAAAACTACTCAGTCAATAATGGATGGATATTATGATACTTTGAACATACACACAGAAGCTATTGGTATTGTATTGGTTTATTTTCTGAAGAACAAACAAAAATTTAAGCATTTATATTCGTCAATCAGTAGCCTCAGCGTGAGAATTTCCCTCGATTTTCACGGTTTATCGAAAAATTACTTTTTTCCCTTTCTGCTAAATGTACCTACAAAATTTCCCTAGATTAGGGAAATTTCCATGAAACTGCGAGCACTGGGTAGAAGGCATTCGTGTAGAGAAGGGAATACACTAACACAGTGTGTATTAATTTTCCCATTTTATATCTTTGATAAGGATTTTTACGTCTATTATTCAATTTTATCCTGGGAGCGCGGTGGCTCAGTGGTAGAGCGTTCACCTCCGGTGCTTGGGGTCCCTGGTTCTATTCCAGCTCGCGTCGTGTGGACTTTGTGGTGGACAAATACCGTGCTCGTGCTTTTATTCGGGGTTATCCCGTTTTTTCCCACTTTCTTCATTCCACCATTTCATTCATTTCTCATCATCACCGTCTCGTTTGCCATAGCCATGAGAGGTAAAACTTACAGATTTCATTTCAATTTTATCCTATTTTTTCGGATATTTCATAGCATTATACTCTATTTTTCGCGCATTTTATACCCTTTTATGGTGATTTTATATTGTTTTATGCTAATGTTATACTGTTTTTTCGCGGATTTTTATCATCTTTTATAGTGATTTTCTCAAATTTCATTCCCTTTTGTCGTGATTTTCAGAGTTTCCAACCAAATTAAATTGTTGGGAAAAATTTTGTTAAAATACTCTGATACCAACTTTTTAGTTATTATTATTATTATTATTATTATTATTATTATTATTATTATTATTATTATTATTATTATTATTATTATTATTATTGTAATAGTAAATGTTTATAATATTAGAATAGTACGGTAGAAAAGAACTCCCGAATACATTCTACGAACTAGCTGAAATGCCCGTTCTTCGTATGGGAAGAATAATATTACGGAAAATACTTATATTTGAACCTCTTTCCTACACTTACGATACATATTTGGACCAAAGTAAAATGAATAAAATTCAACTCGACCCAAGTTCCAAAAAATATAACTGTATTAAAAAAATGCATTTAAAACTGCAGCTGTTGATTTCTTTTGCGGAAAATTTAAATATATTTACCCCCACCTCTTTGGATATGAATTTCAAAATGATGTTGAGAATCTCCAGGTCGATGCAAGTCCTAACTATGTTCATAAATTACTTTTTAACGGTTGATCTTTTTTCTTTTGCCAATTTCATGAATAAAAACTATAGTGCGTCCAGTAAGAGAACGTCTCTGACAGCTCGCAGTGACATTGCCTCTACTCTCGTGTCAACGTTTTTTTCGGTGCAACTGTAATGGCAATTTAATTAATGGTATAAGACAGAGTGATCGTGGTTGGTAACACTGGTGTCAAAGCAGGTGCTGCAATGTCCCACCGCATGTGGTAAGAAACGTCAGAGACCATCTTTTGTTGGCCGTGCTATAGGACTTTTTTATTTTAGAAACTGCTCCTTCCCCTCCCCATTTACATAATAGCGACACGAACAAAACCCAGCTCGGGGACGGTGTTAACCATTCTCTAAAACACACTTCAAGCGTTTCAGTAGTTTTCCCGTGATTATCAGACAACTAATGTATTCTATATTTGAGTATGTATAGGAAAAATATAAACAAATTCTTCTGCCTTGGAAGCGGAATTTTCGAATACGTTGGCACACGTGACCACATACTTTTAGTAAGGAGTTCAAATACCAAATACCATCTCCTTAACATAAGATTCTCGTGAAATACTGTATTTTTGGCTTGCTTTTTCTAATCACATTTACCCCTTTAGGAGAAAATTTTAATGAAACTGGCATTTTAAATCCGGGCTCGAAGAAAACGCTATGTACAAAATAAATTTTAAACGGTTCAACCGTTTTTCCCGTGATGATAAGACAGATAACGACTATTTGGATGTGCAGAAAAATAAGTGTATTGAAATGAAATCTTTGAGTTTTACGTCCCACGAATATGCCGGTTAGGCTAAAGAAGACGATGATGATGAGTAATGAAAGAAGAAAGTGGGAGGAAACGGGAGAACCAAGAACAAACCCACGCACACGGTGTTTGTCCACCAGAAAGTTCACTTGGTGGGGGCTGGGATCAAACCCGGGACCCCAAGCACCAGAGGCGAACGCTCTACCACTGAGCCACCGCGGCCCCCAAAAATAAGTGTAGAAGTTACTCCTGACAATCCCCTTAAAAGTGAAATCTTCTGAAAAGGTTAATACGTTTACGTTAGTTTTTATTGAGGAGTTAAAAATTAGAGTCTTTTAAGTTTTTACGTTCCACGGTTATGCCGGATACGCTAAAGGAGACGGTGATGTTCAGAAATGAATGCAATGTAGAATTAATAAAGTGGGAGGAAACCAGAGAAACCTGAAGAAACCCACGTACACAACAAAATCCACTTGGTGCGAGCTGGGATGGAACCAAGGACCACACACACCATAGATGAACTCTCTACCACTGAGCTTGAGGAGTTTACATACAAAGTTTCATCCCTGTAACTTGAGAAGCCGTTGAGATTTTCGGCATACATTTTGAATCCACTTTCATCTTAGAATATATATTTTATTCAAAGCGACAATAATAAAAATAATCTAGTTTGTGGTAGGCTAAGAACTATCAGAACATCATTACCGATCACTGAAATCTAGAGCAACCCACATTATGCTTTATTTTTTGCTTAATTATGCTTTATATTTTTCCAAATTATGCCTTATTATGCTTTATTGTTAATTTCAATTTTGTTTGCTCTGCTTTATTATTAATTTCAATGCTTTATTGTTATTTTGTTCACGATTTTTAACATAAGTCATGTATAATGTATAATATTTACTATATATTAAATATTCCAAATACCTTCATCTATTTATTAATATTTTATGCAACCATTTTCTTTCATATTTAATGAACTTTCTACTTAATGCACTTGTAAAGAGATGTGCTTTACCCAAGTCAGTTTTTTTTTTATCACTTGTGTGCGCCTTAGAGGTGCATATATGCAGAAAGGGAAAGTAAAAGTTGTCACCAAAACTGCTCAAGAGGTACACATGTGGAGTTCTTGTGCACTTTTTGTACATTTCGAATCATCATACATAACCGCACAGTTACACTTAGAATAAAACTATTGTTTATTCATTGTTGCCAGAAAGTTTTCTTCTTCTTTTCCTTTTTTTTCTTTTCCCCACTTTAAAGGATTACACCGAAAAGTTTATAGAAATACAAATAAGCTTTTCATTGTTGCATTATGTTCTCAAAGGTTTTGCACTGTAAATGTTGGTTTTAAAAATTATTAATACAGTACGTTAAACTTGCAGTTAAACAGAATTTTCCAAGAATTGTGCTATAAATTTTAAATTATGGTTTATGCTTTATTTTCCGAAATTGTGGTTTATTATGCTTTTAAAATTAGTTTCTTCTGAACCCTTAGACAACCACAACCATGTTGAAGTTACCAACTATATGTGTAAATTGCTGTTATGCGTTTTATGCTTTTCATCCTTTTGGGTTGCCCTACTGATATGTTTTCCCTAAAGGCAAGTCATAGATAGTCACTATTATTGTACAAAATAGGTGATTTTGAATACAGCCACTTTTTAGTTACAAATGGAAAGCAATGCACACAAAGTGAAACGATCCGAGCTTTCCTCGTGCAGTCCAAAACAGAAAGAAAGTCATATGTTTCTCGCTGTAAGGTTACGACTGTGTGTATTCTATCTTAAGTATGCAATGAAGTTTCCACCACACTGTTACGTTTGGATCCGATAAGACCCAAGGATTTGTGTATTGTGTTTGTGTAGTATTTGCTTCTGTTACGTAAAAGCGCTTCTGAGCTTTTGGGCCATGAAAAATAGTGAACGAAAAAGAAACGAGAATCTTGTCAGACGAGGTCGACCTACATAACCCAACGTATCATCTCTTCTCTTTTTCTGAAAAATTTCGACTACAGATCAACTTATACAAGAAGATCGCTTCAGCAAATATCTTCTTTCCTTGCCTTTTTCTTTAGTTTTTATTCTGTTTTACTTTTTTTTTAACGTCAACACCATCCCAAATAACAGCAACAGCAAGAAATTCAAGATTTTCTTCCGAGGAACAAATGCCACAGCCATATCATTTTCTTGACGTCGAAAGAAGGATTCTATAGATGTGTTCAAGATACTGTTTTCTCTATTTGTGTTGGCTTGTATGTTTGTGAGTTTAAGCATTAACTTCCACAACCAACCCTTTCTGATCTATGTATATATAAATATATGTGTATGTGTTTGTGTATATTAGAAAAAATCTACAGAGTCCTGATGCGTATTTAGTTTGTGATGAAAGTAGGATACAAGGTATCACATTTTTGTTTCTCTTATCTAATTCCGTACGTTTTTTATCTGTCTTTTTCTTGTAGACTTGCTGTCATTTTTCGAAAAGTAAGATGACATCCTGAAAATTCTCTGATTACTTCGTGATGTAATCATATTCATGGTTGCCGAGTCACTTGGTATTTTTTTTTTTTTTAACAACTCTAATCTGGTATGAGAAAATAAATACAGTACTAAAAATCAACGTGAATCAGCAATGTAAGAAAACTCCATATTATTTTTCGAGTAATTATGAAGTATTTTCGTTTACACTGTGTAATTTTTCATGTCAAGTTGCATCAGGCACGTAATCAGAATTTCGTGAAGGGGTGGGTCCGTGACATGAAACACTGTGCTCATCATACCAGGGCCTCGATCACTCTAAACTATTTTACTGGAACATGTATTGGTTCGTTTAGCCAGGATTTCGTAACGGGAGGGGGGAAGTGATATGAAATTCTGAAGACTCAGGAGCTTGATCAAGCTAAACTACTTTACTATCAACATATATTAGTTTGTTAGGACAATAAAATGAGGATATGTTAGCAAGTATTTTAATAACAAACTATGAAGAAATCTCGAGTAAAATTAAAAAAAAAAAAAAAAGTATTGAAGAAGATATTACAATGTTCACATCCTTTCTCTTTTTATTCAAATATAACAATTTTCCTTTCATTTTGACCTCAACTATTATAAAAAGTACATATTCACTAGTATATACTCAATAATGTCTTGTAAAATATTTTACAATAACTGTATTCCTTTCTCTGTTGAACCAAATGCTAACAGAACTTTCTTTCCATTTTTTTTTTTTTTTTTATTCCATCAACTACTGTCTGTTCCAAATGACAGGTTAAAGGAGCAGTAGAAAATTATTTTTGAAATAACATGTTTGACACTGCAAGGATGCGATGACGAAAAATTATGATACAAAATGTCCACGCTGTTACACAACGGTACTATGCTTTCGGAAGCTTGAAATCTCCATGACTAGTAGCAGAAATTCTGAGAATTCTGCAACTTTTCTAGAAATTTCAAATTCCCTGACTCTTCTAGGATATCTCGCTCACCTCGCCACCATGTATTGTAACTAATACAAATTTTCTCATAAGAAAGAGAAATCAAAACCTTCCTGTAGTTTTTTCTTTAAATTATTTTTAACGCTGATCCTTCTTTTTCTTATTTCGTTTTGTTTCCTCCTTCTTTAATTTTTTCATTTCTGGTCTCGAAGGGGGGAGGGTTCGGACCCCCCTTATTGGCTACGTGCCTGAGTTGCATGCAATGTGGACAACCACTCAATAAAGAATACCATATTCAATAAAAAAAATGCTTTCAAAATTAAAGGAATCTGAAATGAAATCTCTCAGTTTAACGTCCCATGATTAGAGTATCTGCCTTTTAGGCTAAGGGAGAAGGATGATTAAGGCAAGTGAATGATGATGGAAAACTTGGTGGAATGAGAATATAGGAGGAAATGGGAGTACCTCGAGAAAACCCACGAACACGATGCTATCCACCACAAATTTACTTGGCCGGAGATCGAACCTGTGGCCCTACGCACAAGAGGTAATCGCTCTACCACTAAGAGGCTGTACGCCCCTCAAAGGAATCTGAACAGCACATCGTTTGCAATGTCTGCAGTTAAGATTGTGACTATTTTGTAAACCAGTTCAATGGTAGAATGCTCTCATCTGGGTTGTGGTGACCCTGGTTCGATCGTAGCTCGTGCCAAATGAACTTTGTCGAGGACAAACATTGTTTGTGGGTTTTCTCGGGGTTCTCCCTTTTCCTCCGACTTTCATTATTCCAACATTTCATTCATTTCTCATCACTACCGTTTCTTTACCCTCGGTACATAATCTTGGAACATTAGACTAAAAAATATATATTTTATAAACTCTTATTTCAGTATATAAATCGATTAATATTTAAAAAAAATGAAAAAATAGTTTTTGGTAAAAGTAACTTCTCGAAACGAGAATTCGATTTTACCATTACTCGTACAAGCTGCCATGCCCATATTCCGCATGGAAATAACAGGTTTAGAGAAAAATTTTTAACGCTTTTCCCCACTATCCTATACGGCCGCAAAGGAGGTGCGTATTTTAATTTTAGAATTTCCGTTGATAAAATTTTCGTTGTTGATGCAGTTTCGTTGTTTTTTATATATATAAAAAGGAAGACTGGTTGCTATGCAATTCAAATAAACAAAATGAACCCATTTTTGTAATAAAAGAAAACTGACCAAAACATCAAATATACAGGGTGGTTCATAATTATGCACGTGACATTTCAAAGACTGCGGTAAAGAAACTAGCAACAGAACTTAAATATAAAATTGAACATACACAAATTACTCTCATACTTTTCCTCACAAGAATTTAAATATCTGTTCTCCATGGCATGGTCCACTAATACAGCACCCAAATGGAAACGATGAGTAACGTTGTTACAAGCAGCGTGACAGAAACGTACTGGTATCCTGTGTAATTCTTCTGTCATAGTTTCCCGTAGTTCGGGCAAATTGCGTATGTGATGCTGATACACTTTGTCTTTGAGAACACCCTATAAGAAAAAAAAATCCTGTTGTTTTAAATCGGGAGATCGAACTGGCTACTCCACAGAATACAAACCCACCCGTTGTGCCAGAGGCAACCGTTCTGCCATTTTGTCTGACATATACTGACGGTTCTGAGTCCAGTGACCAATTACCTTCACTCTCAGGCTACACAGTGTTTCCTTTTTGCCCAGAATTACAAATATACATAATTATGGACCACCCTGTATATCAGTAAGTGTAACAATTTCGGCAATATAACGTCGCCTTCATCGGACACATTATCTTGGAGATGAAGGTAATATTTCATTTTCCGAAACGGTTACCTAAGTATTACCGGTTACCTATATTTGGTGCTTTTGTCAGCTTTTTTCTATTAATACTGTGGAATGTTTCCAAAGTTACAATGAAGAAGAATCCATGGTCGTTAAGTTTTTACGTCATTTGTTAGCATCGGAATGACGTTGATAGGAGACGTTCTCTTCCTCTGGGGTATCCTATTGAGAAAACTAATATCGTGAAAACGTAATCGAATCATGAGTTATGAGGCATCATCGTGTCAAAAATAATTAGCATTCTAGAAGAAGTTCGCCGCGAAATATCAGCTTTTAAAAGGTGGATAACGTTTTGAAAAGAAAGAAGATAAAAACTGAAGGTTTCCTGGTGAATATCTCGGGTAATCAGCCAGGTGAATTCTATGTCGTCCAAAGTTTCGAGAACTGACAACATTGTTCTCGTCTTCAGAGTAAAGCTTGAGAGACCAAGACCAACCGCAACCAAGCGTGATCTTGACAAGTTTCCTTGAAGTCCTTGCCTCCTATGTATTTCTCTGTCATATGGAAGACAGAAAGATATGCTGTTCAAAATGAGACGCAACTGTCGCAGCCTCTTGTTGGAAGATGAAGAAACAGAAACAGAAACAAAAAAGTTGTAATTAAGGACGCCCCTCGGTGAAGCCGCGTCCTGGACAGCGAGTGAGACATCAACCAACGTTCAACCAACAGCGAGTGAGACATCAATAATCAATATCAAAGTCCAAAACCTACAGTGTAAATTTCTCATATATTATGTGTAATAGAAACACTACAGTACATTAACAGTAGAGACAGGATTTTACAATACAAGTACTCTAACGTCAATTCGACGAATTTAAAATTATGGGTCCGATCGGACCTACAATAACATTTTCTTAGATCACTCCACATGGCAGCTAACGTGTTAAATGTAAAACAATATTGCTGCTATAAAGTAAACGGTAGCAATAGTTAAGTTGGACACGGAAATAGTGTTTAATTCAAGGGGTCCCAAAAGACCCCAGGTGCCCATCCATGTTAATATTTCCTTTCAAACAAAAATAAACAAAAAAATGAAAATTTAGACCAACCACGATAATAAGTTACAAAATAGTCTAAAATCAGATGTCCCAAAGACCCATAAACGAGCAGCGTATCAAACACGAGATATTTATTTTTAAAAAAAACGTGTGGGATCTCAAAAGACCCCACGTGCCCATCTGAAGGTTATTAACAAACACACCCTGGAGGCTGCCATGAGTGAAGGGTTCTCATATAAACCTAACTAAATGTTAAAGTTTCAAAACCACTGCTGAGTGCTAAGGATTTAAATGAATTTGGTAACGCTTTTATTAATATTACAAAGAAACTTTGTAAATTTTTTTTAATAATAAATAGTTACAGGGCTTATCCTGGACTATTTATTGACTCTACCGAAAAATATTTTAGTATATTCCATCTCTGACTGCACTTTTCTATTGAAACCGGAAGTTGTAGAAATCTACTATTATTTCCGGTTTCAATAATAATCTTAATATAGCAAAAACGGTAATTGCAAAAAACAGCGTAATGCTTCAGCGTATCAGGAACAAAAATCTGTCTCTAAAGTTGTTCCTGTATAACAACTGAAAGTTACAGATCTACTAAACCATCTTTAAGACTGACTGCTCATAGTTTGGAATTTTAACGTAATTTTACAACGTGAAACAAACTCACTTCATTTCAGGCCGGTAGTTAGCCCAAAAATGTAGGGGGGCCCGGCTGAAGGTAGGGGGGCCCGATCCAAAAATATTATAGTTCATCACCATATTATAGTTCATTTGCAAGCCTACCGTGAACATTTTAGGGGGGCTCGCAAAAATTTCGAGGGGGCCAGCCCCCTAGACCCCCCTGGATACGGGCCTGCTTCATTTCCTCTTTAACAGCTTCTTCAATAGTAGAGCTTTAAATAGTATATTGTGAAGGGGTCACAACGTTTTGAGACAACTGTCGACAAATGGTTTCTGTTTTGCTGCTTGATAACTTTAAACATGTTACGAATCTGGTTGCCGTCCTTGTGAGTTTTCTGAATTTTTGAACTTTTAGACGTTCAGTCTCTAATGGTTCGGGTATTGACGTTCTTGTTAACGTTGCTATGGTTGCAGTACGCTTTAAAGCGACATTTCTTCTTTTGGATGGATTGCAAATCGCAGCTTTTTCAGTGCTATACCCAACCAATCCTTTGCTTTTGATCTGAACATGATATCACCTTCTGTCCTCACTGCATTGCCTTCACTATTCTTATTCGTGGTGTCAAAACTTTCATTTAATGGATCATATTTTATTCATTTTACTCATTTACCGTAAGCGTTCAGCGCTTTATTTTGTTTCACTTAAAGACTTCAATTGATGAATTATCAGAAATTTAATCTCTTTTGCCATAAACTTATTACTTCCGTTGTTGTTTCCTTTATACGTTCTTTCCTTCCTTCGATGAATGCTCCAAGAGACAGATAGTGACTAACAATTTGACTTTTGACTAGTAGCCTGCTGTTGGTTTCCAATGATTGTTCTTCTAAAAAAAAAAAAAAAAAAAAAAAAAAAAAAAAAAAAAAAAGTTGTTTTGGTTTATGGGGTACCCGGTCGGATCCCAGCTCTCGTGCAATGAGGTAGATAAACATCATGTGCGTGGATTTTCTCTGGGTTTCTTTCGTTTTCTCCCACTTTCTTCCTTCCACCATTCCATTCATTATCATCATCACCATCTCCGTCTCAGTGCATAATCGGGGGGGCGCGGTGGCTCAGTGGTAGAGCGTTCACCTCTGGTGCTTGAGGTCCCGGGTTCGATCCCAGCTCCCACCAAGTGAACTTTGTGGTGGACAAACACCGCGCTCGTGGGTTTTCTCGGGGTTCTCCCGTTTCCTCCCACTTTCTTCATTCCACCATTTCACTCATCTCTCATCATCACCGTCTCCTTTAGCCTAACCGGCATAACCGTGGGAAGTAAAACTTAAAGATTCCATTTTTTCATTTTTTTGGGGCATAATCGTGGGATGTTAAACTTGGAACTTCATTTCATCTCGTACATGATTTCTGAAATTATATCAGACTCTTTCCGCTTCAAACTTTTATTCATTAATTGATTGATTTAATTTGATTTTAGAGTCTCTTTCAGGAGCGGGACTATATGAGACACTTATCTACAGCTTAACACGGAATCACACGAGATCGCGCCGGGAATCAAACCCGAATCTTCCACGCCAAAAGCGCGTATACTAACCTCTTAGCCACGAGGGATCCTCAGACTTTCATGTTTCTTCGTGTTAGAAGCTTTTTTATTTTCATATAGCATTTCATGACTAAGAATGAGGCATAAATTGTATCCTACTCGACCTACTATTATACGCATGTCACGCTGCGTGTGTGCGTTTCGTCAACATAATTCCAGTAGTGGTATTCTAAAATTTTAACAACTGGGCGGTTCTTAAAAACTAACTTTTAAAATTTACCTGGGCACCTTCTTATTTTGATCTAGTATTTAGAAAAAGACTTACATAAAATTTACAGATTTAAAAAGAAATGTTTAAGCGGTCACTACCATGTTTTGAAATTTCAACATAGTCGAGTTTTTTTTTTTTTTTTTTTTTAATGAATGATAATCAATGAAATTACTAAAATAGGACAGTACATTGCCCATTACTTTATTCTCAACCAATCAGTAGTCACCCATGGACCGCACAGGTCTCATGCCTACCGGGGTGGGCTGAAAAGGAATGGTCTAAACATCAAAACCGCACCTATTACCGAATATTTTGTTATTTCAATAATTCCAGGGCGCAAAAACGTAAGTACGCACAGATGCAAAATACGTGCGGGTCCGTTCAGTTTTGTAATACTTTACAGCCTGCAATAATTTGAACGTAACCGTTAATACTGTGTTTCAGTATACTTTTGCTCTGTAATTCTGCTCTTAATATGATGTAAATAGAAGAAGATAAAGATTTTCTGATCGCTCAGAGACAAGAAGGACGACCCGGTAAAATGGGAAATGTTGGTATGAAAGAGCGTGAAGAAAGAAATAAAAGATAACTTTTTGAATGGACATCAATTCCTCCGGATGCATGTGAACAAAACAGTTCAACCGGAAGTGAAAGTAGTTCGATACATAAAGAAGTGGTTTCATCTTGTGATCCACGTCCAAAGAGAAGAGGTAGAAATAATATTTTAGACAGTAACGTAGCTGCAAGCCTTGATGCAACAAAGTTAAGTGACAGAAAAGCAGCTATTGTTTTGATTAGTACACTAAAAAGTGTGGGATGCTACCCTTCCGAATATAATGTGAACAAATCTTGTATTCGCCGCCTTAGAATCAAAAGCAGAGAAAAGAGAGCTCAAGACTTAAAGAGTGAATTTTCAGCTGGTGTGCGTTTGATCATTCACTAGGACGGAAAACTCTTAGAAGATATTTCAGGTAGTGAAACAGTTGATAGATTAGCAATTATTGTTTCAGAAAACGGCATTGAGCAGTTACTAGCTGTTCCAAAACTTCAATCTGGAACAGGGGAAGCAATAGCTTATGCTGTTAATGAAATATTGGAGTCCTGGAGAGTTACAGATCAAGCGAAATGTATGTTTTGATAGAACATCAGCAAATGCTGGATTACGTAGTGGAGCATGTGTCCTTCTGGAGCAAAATATGAAAAAAGAAATACTTTATTTGGCTTGCCGATATCTTATCCTTGAAATTAAATTTATGCTTGGGGAAGTTGTTAGTAAGTCAATTGGAGCTTCAACAGGGCCTGACATCTTGCTGTTTAAGCGTTTGTGGAACTCGATTGATTACAGTAATTCCAAATCTGACGGTTTACTTCATAAAAATGTTATCAACAGTGCATCAAATATAATTGAGTTTTCTATAGAAAAGAAACCTGGAGTGTCAAGCACAAGATTACAAAGAATGTTTAGAGCTCACCCCTTGGAGAAGTTCCAGAAAGAGGTATACATTTTAGAGCTTCAGGAGTAGTGCATCGAGCCCGATGAATGGCAAAGGCAATTTACTCGCTAAAGATATATGTACTTATTTAAAGATCAGTTCAAACTTTCCAAACAAGAAGAAACAGGAATTCGTAACACTTGCTCATTTGTTGTGAAAGTTTACGTTAACAGCTGGTTTCAAGCGCCATGTGCTTGTACTGCCAGCAGAAATGACTTCCAACTTTTGAGAAATTTAAAGGAATATGAGGGTGTCCATGAGGAAATAGTTTCTCCGACACTTGTGGTACCTATAAGAAGAGCTTCTTGAGCTTGCTTTTTTTTGATGACAATGTTCCTGAGGAAACTAAAAGGAAAATGTTGGATGCTTTTAAAAATGAAGACAATGGCAAACCATTGAAACGTGCCCAAATTGATCCTGATGTTCATTCTTACAAAGTACTTGCAAAAGTTTGTATCCAGTCACACCAAGAGGTTTTTTTCAAAATTCTTGATCTACCACAGATGTAACTGCCTGGAAAGACAACGAGTCCTACAAGAAAGGCAAGTCAATAGCTAGTTCACTTAAAGTAATTAATGACTTAACTGAACGTGAGATTGCTCTGATAGAAGAATACAGCAAACTTCATACAAACGATAAAGAACAAAAACAATATTTATCTTTGTTAGTTAAACAGTTTAGAAGCAAGTATCCGGACTCGAAGAAATCAACTTTGAAGTCTTAAGATGAAGTAAAAACTGACAAAGTGTTTTATTAACAGTTTTTTAAAATTCTTATTATATAGTAGCAATGTAACTAAATTTTATTATTAATTCGTTCCAAGTTTTTAAATGAAAACTTTACAAGTTGGTAGCGACCTCTACAAATCAGTTTTAAAATCAAAAAAGTTACAATAACTCTTTTTTTATATAATAGTTCGAAATGGTAGTATGCCCCAAAGAATATTGGGGAAACAATTTTTTTAACTTATTTAAGGATCATCCTAATATACTGTATATAAGAGAGAGATAGCAGATAGATAGGTAGATAAATATAACTCTCGTAGGAAACAAACCATACAAGATAGACAAAATCATTGTTTTGCTACAACTGACAAATAAAGACCTACACAGGATCCTAATCTGGAACCTACACAGGATCAAAGTGGTGTGACGAAATT
This sequence comes from Thermobia domestica, assembly GCF_964235325.1. Lineage (NCBI taxonomy): Eukaryota > Metazoa > Arthropoda > Insecta > Zygentoma > Lepismatidae > Thermobia > Thermobia domestica. The sequence goes on from NC_137471.1 coordinate 36,838,277, forward strand.
AGGTAGCACTGCGAAACAAATTATCGGAGACAAATGATTGTCAAAAAGTATTGGAAAGACCTTAATCCAGTAATGGATCAACAATTGTTGATAATGGTATGTATGCGTTTCAAATATTAATTGGCCTTACCTCTACACTCATGTGAACCCAGTTCTCAATCTTCACATCTGACGATTTGAGATTAATAAATAAACGGATTTAAGAGATTATATGTTTCACCCTGTAACTGTAAGAGTTTCTAAAAACAAAAGTAGTTAAACTAAAATTTACTGTTCCTGGGTATAACTGGGTAAAATGTACTGTTATGTCTGGGTATAACAAATGGTTCTACGAACTCGAAATATTTTAACAACCGGTTCTAGTGAACCAGTGCGAACCGGCTGTATAGCACCACTGCTTAGCCCAGTCTATTTTATTCTAAACAATGACTAGATTTTGCGACGTTTAGTGCTATGCAACACCAAGATTACAAAAGAAAAGAATTACTGCCTAAGTGGGATCCAAACCATTAGCTACATTATGCTCTGTGGGAGGCATCGTATTCTTATCTGAATTTATTAATTTATATTAGCTTCGAGTTTTACGGATTGCTGTTCTGTCATCCAAGCTTAAAGGCTTAGAAATGAATGATAATGAAATTAATGGTGAAAAGAAAATTCAGGTCAATAATGCTCTAAGCTGTATTCGAAACCACGACATACATGTTTGTCTAATGAATTGGAACAATCAACCATGTCACTCGGCTCTAGAAGAGTTTGGCTCTATGATTCATACAAAATAATCTATCCATACTGCTATTGGCAGTTCTCAAGTCTAGCCTAGTTTCATGGAAACTAGTTCAAACTGGTTATGTGTAATAACTGCATATACGAATTCGATGCTAAAATTATGTGCCGTTTTCTCATAACTCCCTCAGTTTTCAATTCTCAAGTTATATATTTCTGTCAGTTTTCAACACAAGTTCCGTTCATTTCTACATACCATTGCAATGTTCATATCGTACTATCAAAAACACCTGAGAAGTGTATGCCTTAGACACTGAAAAATGACTGTTTCTGGCCTCGCAATGAATTCTTCGGTTTTCAAAGCATACAGAGATTATTGGTGGTAGGTTTTAAGAACAGAATGCATGAGAAGCAATTTCAATGTTTTTATCGTATATAAAGCTTTTTTCTTATCCGGAAAACCATCCTCTCTTCATCCAGCAAGTAGTTCGTCAAAATTCTTCCACGACGCAGTTAGAGAATCCTGTAAGGTTACATATACTCTCAACGATTAACCTTCTCTTCTCCGTGACTAGAGCCTCAACAGAAGCAATGCTTTATGAAATAACTAGCAGCGTTCACCCCGCTTCGCTGGGGTCACCCCGGAACGCAATAAACTTTGTTACTTAGATAATTTTTACTTTTTCGCTTTCAAGTGATATGATAAAAACCATAGAAGATTGGAGTAAATGTTAACATTATATCGCCTGTCATTTATGTTAACCCGCCGAGTGACACGGTCATGTGGGTTGCATATAAATACGGTTAGATTTAGCTATGATGAGCTAACAAAGGATTTGTACGTTATGGACACTTGAATGGTCAATTATCTCAAGACACTGGTAATTGAAAATTAAAGTGATATGATAAAAACCATCTAGGGTCCAAATCTTAATAACCCCCCAAAAATGAAAGTAATTGGTTCAGCCGTATTAGCGTGATGAGCTAACAAAGGATTTGTACGTTCTCTTTTATATATAAGACTAGCAGCGTTCACCCCGCTTCGCTGCGGTCACCCCGGAACGCAATAAACTTTGTTACTTAGATAATTTTTACTTTTTCGCTTTCAAGTGATATGATAAAAACCATAGAAGATTGCAGTAAATGTTAACATTATATCGCCTGTCATTTATGTTAACCCGCCCCGCTTCGCTGCGGTCACCCCGGAACGCAATAAACTTTGTTACTTAGATAATTTTTACTTTTTCGCTTTCAAATTGCAGTAAATGTTAACATTATAGCGCCTGTCATTTATGTTAACCCGCCGAGTGACACGGTCATGCGGGTTGCATATAAATACGTTTATTTTTATACCTATGATGAACTAACAAAGGATTTGTACGTTATGGACACTTGAATGGTCAATTATCTCAAGACACTGGTAATTAAAAATTAAAGTGATATGATAAAAACCATCTAGGGTCCAAATCCTAATAACCCCCCAAAAATGAAAGAAATTGGTTCAGCCGTATTAGCGTGATGAGCTAACAAAGGATTTGTGCGTTCTCTTTTATATAATAGATTACAAAACTTGAACTACCGGACATTGGCGGATTTCCAGTTAAGTAATTTTCTTCTTAAATCCACGCATGTACTTCCGGATAGTACCTAGGTATAGTAAGCAAGGGTAGTGTATCCATAAACATCCATCAACTGGCGATATATATAGCTAACTTTTTCACAATGTGTAGACAAAATTTATCTATTCTAGGCACCTCTACGATGAAATTCGTCAATTAATGTCAGTATCTAAAATAGCTTTTTCACAGGTGAATATATTTAAAACGAAATTAGAAGCTTTACATTTTGCACACTTAAGCTTTAAAGTCTAAAGTTAATTCAGATGTAATTATACTGAGATACCCATAGTAACTTTATAATTATAGCAAAAGTCCATAATTTTGGTATGCGTCTTGTAATTGTTATAAATAGTGTATTCCTTGTTAAAGGTTTAGTTACGTACTATTATAATATCAACTTGATGAAATTAATTCCAGATTTTGAGTGTGATTCTGGCGTCTAAGGTAGCTGGTTTTTACCGTGGATGTAAAATCTGTGATGCTATGTATACAAACACAGCCTTCAATGCAGATCAGTACTATTACCCTACTGCCTACCCAGATGGAGCCGGGGAACAACCTCAAACATCTGCATATGCGCCTTACATGTATGTAAACAGTTAAATTTAAGATAAGATGTACAAGGTAGGATTTGCGTCTTTGCATCTTTTATTTTATTTATGTTGTTAATAATGCTTAACATTTTAAATTTTCTTCTGTTTGTGAAGTTTATAATTTGCAAGTTAGCTCTGTGAAGACATCACCTAAGAGCATAAAATAAACTAACAGATGATTTTGTTTGATAAATTTTAATAGTATGTTTGTGTATATAAATATATGCATTACTTAATTAATGTAATGTTTTCCACATTATTTTAATGTTATATAACGTTTTCTTTTCTATAAGTCTAATATTAAATTTTGAATATGATTGAATTATTGTAACTAACAATTTAAAAATTAAATAATGAAATTTCAAGCTTTTTTATTTTATCTGTCTTTTCTTATAGAGGTATTATTTTCTAGCCAATACAAAGTGTATTTTAAGATTGCTATTCAAATTCAAGAGGAAAGAATTATATTTAGTTCCTTATTTTTTCGTTTTTGAACAAAGAAAGCTGCTACAAGGCATGCCGTGAAAACATCATATCATTTTCAGCAAAACTACTTCGATTAATGACAAATACAGCAACGATACAATGAATCACTGACAAATTCAGCAAAATTACAACAAATCGCTGAGAAATTCGATAAAAACAGTCGATGGACTAGTGACAAAATCAGTAATGTTGCGATGATCAGAGACAAAACTGAGTATCGTTAAAAACATCACTATTAAACTAAACAAAATTACATAAAAATCACTGAAAATTTCGGTAAGGATACATTGAATTAGTGATAAATTCAGTATGGCTAAAACGAACCACTGACAAGTTCACTGCGTGAACGACTGACAAATTAGCAAGATTGAATCACCGAAGTATTAAGAAAAATAGTAATAACTCATATGAGTAACAAATCCAGTATGATTACAACAAACAAAATTCGGTAAATTGTAATGAGTCAATGATAAAGTCAGTACGTGACGACGAATCACAAATAAATTCATCAAGATTACAAACATTGTTAACAAACTTCGATAAAACAACTAATCACTTTCAACTACGAAAAAGAAACAACAAAGAACAGGCTACCGATATTGTGTTCTCTTGTTGTGCCAAAAAGATATGACAACGGTCATGAAATACTTTTGAATTCGTAAGTATTGTCACTGAAGACACCAGTTGGAGTAAATTTATTTTAATAACTGGAGCCGATAAATCATTTTTCTGGCAAAACGCGAGTTCGTTAACACCAAGCATGGGAGATTTACTTCAATTTTTAATACATTGGACTTCAACGAGATGAAATTCTAATAGTTTACTTTCATAGTTTTTTTTTTTTTTTTTTTTTTTTTTTTTTTAAGAGAGGCACCAGGTTTCTTTCAGAAATTGCGTTCCTTTTAGCCTCTAATAAACATCCATAATGACATTTATACAACTTGAGATGGTCTTCATAATGTTTGCTAGAAAACCATTTACGAAATCGAGTCAGTTTCATTTTACAATATATGGTTAGAATATTTACATATTGTTTTTCTTACTGTTTCTAATATGGTCTTATTTGCTTGAAACAAAATAAATTTTTGATCTGTTAATAATTGTTCATTCATATAATAATCTCTACCGCCGAGAACATTTTTTTTTTTAAATATTGAACCTTAGTTTCCTTAATAATACACATGATCACTCGAACCAACAGTAACATAAAATGCAAAAAGTTTAGATTTAAGAGATTCAGCTACATAAAATCTGTCTATTCGGGAAGAGTAGTTGCTTCTAACATGAGTGTATAGTAGCATATCATTGTTTCTTGGAGGAAATAAATCATAGAGATAATAATTGATAGACGGATTCAGGAAGGATAATCAATAATTGAACTCTGGCTCAATTCTTACATATATACTGTGCTTAACATACAATGAGACTAAACATACTTATTTATTATTTATAGAGAGATGAATACTACAGGTAAAAATACCCATTTACAGTATTCACGAAAACAGGTAAACTGTAAGAGGAAGATATACATACAAGTAATAATTTTCATGTTTTGTTAATCATTGATTCTGGCACCTAAAGAATTTACTACTTCTTTTTAAAAAAAATCAGTGAAGGACATTTTGAATATATCAATATATGGATCAACCGCACAAAGTTTGTTGTAAAGGTCACGCATGCTTCAAATAGGTGAGCTTTTCATTATATTGGTTTATTGGTTTCTTATGTTCTACAATGAAATAAGCCAGGCTTTGGACGTCTTCTGAAGTTGAAAACCTTAAATTTCAGAAGTTTAAGTAACTGCGACCGTTTAAAACTTTTTAGGAGGCAGAATGACTTTTCTTCTGCTGACAAGGAACAGAATTTTCAATTGTTTAATTAGAGATTGGTATGTTTCTAATTTAATATATATTTCTGTCTCCTTAAAAACTAAATACCTTGCGAACTTTTATTTACATGTGTGATAATAGTCAGTAATAAAGAATACTTTCAAAAAAAAGTTTGGTTAAGCATTTGGAATGTGTTCGTGAAAGTTTTCCCGTTTTACACAAAATTTCACTGTTCCTCGAACTCCTTCATGCTTGCTTTTTCACTAACCCGACGACGGCATCACTCAATGTGTTGTTCCTTGTGAACTGACAAGTAAACCTTACGTTTGGGTGAATCGAGTTGCTGACTGAGACACATATGAAAAAGTAGTACTAATTGTGGTCAGTATTTCAGTGAAGTTATAGGTGCGAAGCTCCACGGGTTTAGAAGATACAGCTACCAGAACACCACATGGAAGTACAGAATAGTTGTCATACAGTTGGAGGTAAAAGCTCTGTAAAACCTCTGGTAACGACAAAAGGTGAATAACAAATATATGGGTACATATTAGGACTAGGGGGAAGTCATATAGTGAGGGTATACCTGACGGCGGCCATCTTGAAATCCGCCATTTTGAATTAAGGTTAAGTTTTTAAAATAGGAATAGGGTCATGTGATACATGATTTAAGGCGCAAATTTAATCAGAAGAACAATGGTGACGTTAATTTTGATTTACGCGCAATTGGTGAAAAGTTACAGGGAAATTAAATATTGTTGCAGCATATATATTAGTCCTTTACCCCACCTTGTAAATTTTGTGTTAATGATAATAATTAAATAAAAAGCAGGTGGATAAATATTAGGTCTATGTTAAGAGTTGCCTTGCTGGTGGCCATGTTCAAATCCGCCATTTTGAATTAGACAAAAGTTTTAAACAAAACGCATACCATTGACACCTTATTAATAGCAAATTTTACCGAAAATCTAACGGTGTAACCATTTTTGCTTTATCATTAACCAGCATTTGTTATCGCATAAACAAGTTGCCAATTGAAGGAAAAATGACCAAAGTGGAATTGAGTCATAATTGAACTTGGGTCTTTCTTCCAGAAAAGTCCTCAATTAGTACAATCAATATGTAGTTCAGAAAAGAGTGCATGACTTGTGCAAATGCTCTGCTCACAGTGAGCACACCTGACAAAGGCAATCGAGTTACACTTGACACATTTGTCGTTAACAATTCCGTCAAAGCAATAGTCGTAAGGAGCGATCCATTTAATTTTGTGCTGGTTAATGATAAAGCAAAAATGGTTATACCGTTGGAGTCATGGTAAAATTTGCTATTAATAAGGTGTCACTGTTCTGCGTTTTGTTTAAAACCTTTGTCTGATTCAAAATGGCGGATTTGAACATGGCCGCCAGCAAGGCAACTCTTAACATAGACCTAATATTTATCCACCTGCTTTTTATTTAATTATTATCATTAACACAAAATTTACAAGGTGGGGTAAAGGACTAATATATATGCTGCAACAATATTTAATTTCCCTGTAACTTTTTACCAATTGCGCGTAAATCAAAATTGACGTCACCATTGTTCTACTGATTAAATTTGCGCCTTAAATCATGTATCACATGACCCTATTCCTATTTTAAAAACTTAACCTTAATTCAAAATGGCGGATTTCAAGATTTCCGCCGTCAGGTATACCCTTACTATATGACTTCCCCCTAGTCCTAATATGTACCCATATATTTGTTATTCACCTTTTGTCGCTACAAGAGGTCTTATAGAGCTCTTATCTCCAACTGTATGAAGACTATTCTGTACTTCCATGTGATGTTCTGGTAGCTGTATCTTCTAAACCCCTGGAGCTTCGCACCTATAACTTCACTGAAATACTGACCACAATTAGTACTACTTTTTCATATGTGTCTCAGTCAGCAACTCGATTCACCCAAACGTAAGGTTTACTTGTGAGGATACGGTTATAGCGAAATTTTTCTGTTTCATCTTTCCCATTTCAATTTTTCTATCTCGAATCATCCTCCATCGTTCATAGAATGGCGTGTTTATGCGAGTGTAGCGATCAATTTTCCCCAGTGAGAGGGAAATCAAGGTTGGCAACAAAACGGTGTATTTAATATTTAGATGCAAAAGATAATGAGATACAAATTACTTCCAAACTGAAATCGTAAGAGCCTAGCACGCACCCAACAAATATCTTAAATATGCTAATATCCTTACTTATTGAGAGTACCAAATCCCCTTCGTGCCCTCTCTCCTATAATATGTTTGTTTGAGAATAGGTTATAAATTAACATTTTTATTTTACTCTCACGGCTTTTGTTTAGGTTAGGATGAATTAACAGAGTTGGGTGTTTGAAAGACGAAAGTGACTGACAAGAAGAAGGAGTCGCCAATTTAAAACTGAAAGCATACTCAATCTCTGGGTAGGTTAATTATATAAAACGAAATAAGTTAATTGCTAAATTTAATATTTATACGTATTTCTTTAATGATTATTCAATATCGGACTTCTGAAGGTGAAAACGAACTGAACTTATTAATCGCGCATACGACAACTTGCAGTCACGACTTCCCTTCAGTTTTATTGAAATACAGAAAGACTGAGAGAGTGAGAGATAGAGAATTCAAGGGGAAGATGAAGGAAGCAGACGAAGTAGAGGAAAAAGAAGAATAGAAGGAAGAAAGAGCATTAGGAAGGTCTTCTGATGGAAATATGTTATGTCGGAGATAGTAAAGGACAAGAAGAAAATGTTACAGGCAAGGTTCATCGAATGGTCTATGGTGAAAACAGAAGATAAACGAGGGAGGAAAGAAGAGGTAGAGACGAAGAAATATGGGATAATCATCGAAATATAGTACAGAAACTTAAACAGGTCCAAAAGGTCTTTATATTCCCGTTCTATTACTTGAGAATTGAGTTTGAACTGTTTATTGCAAGACACATGTTTACCCAGTGGTTGCGATTGGACGTTAAAAGTGGGGAACAAGATATGATCTGAATATTTGTATATCAATCTTAGTTTCCTTGGTTGTTTCTAACACTTTGTTTGACGAAATGTTGTATAACTAATAGGATACTATCTTTTTCAGTTAAAATACCGTATATCGTATTTCATATTTTATTAAGAAAATTGACAAGAGCAGCGCAAGTATGTACTAGCTCTTTGCACTCTTAAATAACGAAAGTGTAAAAAGAGATTTGATTCTATGCTCATGAACATCTTAAAATTCTCTCTGAAAAATTGTGTGATCAGATTATTTAATAATAAATTTGCAAAACGGATAAATAGAAAGGATAATATTAACCATAGTAATGAACGATGAGGCTTGTTTTGTAGAAGTTATGTTGAAACTGTGGATTAATGAACAACTTATATTTTTTAATTCCACACATGCTATTAAAGGCATGTTATTCCTCTTAGAAAATGAAAGACAATAAATACAAGCATATGTTACAACATTTAAAGAAATACTTGCTTTTGCAGCTTCCCGAAACATGTTCATTGTCATTAGTTGTTGTTTTCACTTTCTTGGAACACATTAAAACACAATACTTAGAATCACTCCACACTCCAGTTATAGAAAATAATCCTAATACCTAGAATTATGTTGAATTCGCTAAATTTAATTGTATACACACTCGTACACCCCTAAACACACCACTTCACTCGTACATTACACTCAGAAAGTTGTTCTGTGAAATCTAAAAAACTTATGGATGGAGTAAGGAAGGAAAATAAAAATGAAGGAAAATGAAGAATTTTGGACAAGGGACATCGGCATCCTGGTACGGAAAAGAAAATAAAAAATTTACCGTAGTAAACATAATATATTATTCGCCTTCATCTGTCCTGTCACCTAAGCAAACAGTGACTAACGTAACTATATACAAACAATATTGTTCAAAAAGTAAAACAACGAACGAGTGCGAGTGCGAGTCAAATGTTAAGGTCACACATCTACTTTAACTACACAACGATTCAATAGATATAATATTATGTAATTTCTCTTAAGATATACGGAAATATTTAATAAGCAAACATTTCCCACAACGTCAGTCCAATTCTCAGTGCATACAAACATTCGCATATCAAGATTACTTAACTCATTAATATGCGTAAATTGAGAAAAATTATAAAAGGATATGAAATACTAATCGTTCCCAGCAACAGTATTCCTTTCACTATTCGAACAATTTATTCTACTCTCGATGCTTTCATCTCAGTTTAAATAATTACGATTGCATTGACTAGTTACAAGCTGTAAATATAGCCAACTAGGTATGCAACATTCGCTTCCGTACGAACTCTCGATGCCGGGGTTACTACTTGACGCAATAACTATCATGCATCAACATTCATACAACTATGTTTAAATCACGACCGTAACCAGTGGCAAAAAGGGAAACAACCGGGCTAACATATACTTTGAGGTGTCCTATCATTCGACGACGCTTACTGTACCCTCATCTATAATTACTTATTTATATTCATTTATTTATATTTCATTTCATAGAGGTATATCCTCAAGATACCCAATTCTTAAAATGCCCAAAACAGCCTATAGCAGCTATATTCTATACATTCAAATCTATAACACATAACACTATAAACACTATATAACAATATATAACACTATAAACAAGTACTCATGTACTAAAAGCTACTTGTTATAACCCATATTCGTATATCCAATAAGGATATTGGAGTAGGTGTTATAAACTTAAATAAAAATTTCCCAAGCACTGAGCACTACACGAAAAGATTCATTCGATCCAAAATTTACTTCTCCCAATACAAACGACACTGTATGTTTACACTTTGCAACTTGTTAAAATGTATACTCAAACTAAAATTTAGTGTTATTTACTGATTTACACTTGTACCTAAATATTATTCTGTGAACGATACTCCTTTATCAGCTTCGCGAACTAAAATTACCTACTTTTAACGCGGTACATATACACGAGTAGCTTACTTGTTCGTTTACAATCACCCACATCTACAATTATACTAATTTCTATTCTGATATGCACATTGCTGGACGAAACGATTCATATTTCAATACTGTACTCATTTACAAATGTATTTATTCCGAAAATCAATCAGTAGAGTATTCGCAGAAGAAAAGGAAAAAATGGTTTAAAGCTATGAAATATCCAAGGATGTTATAAATAGAGGATCTGCCAATATATATCTTCATCCTATTAAATCGGTGAAGCCAAAAAGCAACCGAGCATTGGCATGTCTGATTGGCTACTCTCGTTTCTACCATCATCTGATTGGTTACTTTCGTTTCCGCCATGATTGTTGGCTCAAAACATTGCGATCCTATTGGGCGCAATGGGCAGAGTAGGGGTGGCGAAACTGTGACGTATGGCTTCAAGATTTTGTTGTAAGGGCAGATCCTCTATTTTATAAGATCCTTGGAAATATCAACAATTCCTGGCCTCCGATTCCGGGAGTAGTGTTCTTAATAACCGATTATAGTTAAGGCGATACGTAAAGTTTTTATTATTATTTGCATTCAGTTGTTTGACATCAGGACCGGATGACACTTCTGGTGTGTACACTTGATAAAGATTTTTTTTAAAATTTAGTTAGTTACCGAAATCATGGGGATTTTAGAAATATTTAAAAAATAAAAAAACTACCAATTTCAACTTCCTCAATTCACTAAATTATTGCCATTGACAAATGACTCGCAACATGCAATTGCTTCCTCACGCTAGATGGTGCTGTCAAGTGAGAAATAATATTTGCACTCCTGAAAAATGCGCTGTATACTTTTGAAGATGAACTATACATTCTACATTACAAAATAAATATACAGAATCACGACGGATCTAATTTATATACGGATTGCTCATTAGGTTAATTCCAGAAGAGATGAATAACTGAAAATTCAGCAATACATTGTCATTAGATAAACTACCAAGCATTCACACATACATACATTACATCTACTCACAATCTATAACTACGCATATAAATATATATTATTATTACACAAAGTGAAAATCTACACATCTACAATAAACATGGATATACTTTCAAAAATTAACACATCTTTGATCAGCTCTAACGTGAAAAGGGGGCGGTAGCTAGGACTAGATGGTCCTTGTACCTGAAACTAATCCATTTCTAAATTATAATATACTGAATTTGATCAAAAGGGAGAGAAAAGTTAAGGAAGATTTCCCTCTGAAAGGAATCTTCACGTCGTTGTTCAACCCATATTGAGTTTTTAGGAAGATATATCAAATAAGAGTAGATAGGAGTCCCTACTGAAATTTACTCGGACATTTTAGAAATTGACTTAACTAAAGCATGAACCACGTATACCTCCATGTTTTACCTAATTTATGAATATACTACACACACACGAAAAACTGTCAAGAACAGATTATCGGATCTAACTTTGCAGTGAACAGAAAAATGGGAAAATTTTGAACATTTTCGAATTTCCTAATTCTAGTTTCGAAAGCTCACAAAACCGTAAAAACCAATCCACTGGCACTTCAAACTTGTTCTGGGGTGCCTTTGATTTCAAAGATGGCGATCACGGTACGAGATTCCATATTTTATATCTTCCTGTCCGTTTCTCAGGTAAAATTCCAATAGTTCAGGACTCCATAAGTTTCTATGTTGTTTATATCATAATTTAAACTAATATTACCTTGGTATGGTAGCTTTTCCGGCAAAATTGGTGAAATTTTATACAGCGGTGAAGCGTGATGTTGACTGCATTACTGCTCTCGAACAAATACATTGTAGAAACGCGCCAAACTTTTGGGGTTGCATCTAGTTTCCAATCAATACGCAGAAATTTCGTGCGGCGGAATTACAAAACGAATAAAAAATTGGAAAAACAACTGGATAATACCGGATTTTTGCAGGATATGGGTATCTCATCGGGACGAAGGTTGCTCTGAGTGTCCTACCGGATTTCGGGTTGTTGGAAAATTCAGAAAATTCTATCCAAGCACTAACATATGGATTACTTCCAAATAATAATATATATTTTATAATTATCCAAATGGGGTGCCTGTACACGAAAAATTACGGCAGTTGGCCCGCTATTTAGAAAGTTCGGTGTTTTCTGAGCATACCTCACATGTGTATTTGTATAATTCATATGCGTATATCAGGGGTCATTTCTAGTAATAATAATAATAATAATAATAATAATAATAATAATAATAATAATAATAATAATAATAATAATAATAATAATAATAATAATAATATCTGATTTAATCCAACATTTACATAAATCTAACAGTCCAAAAGATTAAGTTTTATGTGTGTATTGCAGTTTTGTTCGATTGATTTTGAAAATTATAAATTATCACTTATAATTATAAATTATAAAATTATAAATTATAAATTATAAAACTTACATAATTAAATTATTATCAAAGAAACCGACTTGAGTAAAAACAATATAATTTGCAATTAACTTCAAACACTATGCTTACACACTTCATAAGTTGTATATAAAACCAGATGCCATAGTTCACTACACATGTTCTCAATATATTACGTTAAGTTCAGTAACTAGTTAGCTCGCTGAAAGGAAGCAATGAATGGAATTCTTATGATATATGCTGTACACATTATATCCCTAAAACTGAATATGATCTTTCATTGCAAAATATTCTCTTTGAGTACAAACTGTCCTTGCTGTTAGTATCAGATGAGAGTCGTAGTAACATGATATCTATACTATGTTCTTCTTGTGGAAGTTTAACCCTTTCCCCTCGAATGCGGCGAGAGCCCCGACATTCGAAATTTTCCTTTCCGCTCGTATGTCGGAACTACCCCGCACTAATTTTGACACTTTAATTACTCGCATGTCGACAGAGCTCCGCTTGTATGATTTAGTCTACAACTTCTGCCATCTTTTGGCCGTCTATTCAACTTCTTTCCTTAGTCGACAACTGCTGCCAGTTTTATGCGTAAATCGGTGAAATGGTGGAGAAAGTTATTTTTCTGGCTATTAGAGGTAGCAATTGTGAATAGTTTCTTATTATTCAACACGCAGAGACAAATGAATCAACATCCAAGAGTTACCGATATTGACTACAGAAAAAAGTTGATCACTCAGCTGGTAGGCTATGTCCGAAATACACAACGCAAGCGAGGGAGGCCGTCGTCTACAGATACGGAAGAAAGACTGAATGGTGCACCACATTTTATATATTCCAATCCATAGAGCAATTCCAAAGACTGTGCAGTGTTCAGTGATAGAAAAGTAAAAGGTAGGAGGAGAGAGACTGTGTATTTTTGTAATACGTGCTCCAGAAAACCTGGATTGAAATGAAATGAAATGAAATGAAATCTTTAAGTTTTACGTCCCACGGTTATGCCGGTTAGGCTAAAGGAGACGGTGATGATGAGTAATGAATGAAATGGTGGAATGAAGAAAGTGGGAGGAAACGGGAGAACCCCGAGAAAACCCACGCACACGGTGTTTGTCCACCACAAAGTAAAAAAAAAACCTGGATTGCATCCAAGTGAATGTTTCGAAAAATATCACACACAGCGCAAATATAGGTAACATATGTAAAAGGACAGTTTATGCTTAATTTCTGATGTATTTTTAAATAAAACAAATGTGTTGTCTATAATGTGGTTGTTTATTTGTATTGAAATGGTAGTAAGCAGAAATCACTGAAATTATCTCAAAATAAATCCGAGCAGTACAGCTTGCTGTGTCAAAACAAATTCGAGGGGAAAGGATTAAAGATAAATCTACATTCAGCTTTTCTTCTATGTGTTACATTACAGACAAATATATTTTACAATCGTACATAGGTTAGGTTTAGTTTTGTATGTATGTAAAGATCCATTTATGGAATTAAAAGCAAAAAACATTACCACATTCTTCAGGCGCACTTACAATAAAATAATATAACAATATATATTACTCAACATATTATACAAAGACGTAAAAGCAGACACTGTACATTTTAAGCAACTTCTATTTTGCCATTTAGAAACAGAAATCCAATTGTAATCCACCACCGTCACTCTCATACTTGATTATTTTTCTGAAACATTTGTTTGAGTTTCATCAACCATTCATTCTCTTCTTTCTTTCTACTACTCCGTCACTTGCCCATAAGGGATAGAAATGTTGAGTTAAGCACTGCTAAATGGAGAAATTCATTAACTGTTATGAAAGTAGACTGGTGGTAATTATCAAGCGCCTAGAACCACTTGTCGACAATAAGAAAAGATGAAATCCCTGTCATATGTTCAATAATATTGGATGTAATGTAGCAGTAAGGCAACTACAAATTTAAACTATTCTTTATCTAATAGTTTTTTAAATTAAAAAAAAAACTTTTGGGAGATACATATATATTTTCTTTTGCTGAAGAGAAAAATTTCATTCCTACTCTAACACTACCCTAAGAGTTCAAAAACCTTCTTTGAGATCAAAAAAATGGAATGTTGCATAACCATGTAATCTCAACTAACATTCAACTGGTTCCTATACAGTTTGTTAAAAGCTTTCTAATAAAATGTTCACTTCAGTTCAAAGAGAAGATGGTAATCTATTCCTGCATCAAATTTCATTGACTTATATTTAATACGTATTGAGTTTTTGAGTTTTACTCAACGTTTCGATCTATCGAAGTACACTGAGTACTCACTGAATTGTGACGACATACCTAATATTTTGTTGGTCCACCGTTTGCTCAGGGGACGGCCTAGACATGAATTATAGTAGTTGCTGACATGTTTCCACACCATATATTCCTGAGGGCATCTCACAATGAATTCACAGATGCAGGAGTCATGGTGCAAAGAGCTCGTTCCACAACATCCCATAAATGTTCTATAGGATTAAGATGTGGTGAGTGAGGGGGAGGGGGCAATTAACCCTGCAGTGGTCGCTTGCGGACTCTCAGTCCGCAGTCAACAATGGTTGAATTTTTCTCCCGCGCAAATCACCCCTCCCCCTTCCTGTTTTTCATACCTCCTAACAATCGGCTTCTGCTTATCAGTACAGAGTTGCACTTCGAAGCGTGCACTAGTGTTGGAGATATTAGCTAATGCGGAGCGTGAGTCCGCAGCGACCATTAATGTTAGCTAAATATAGTGGTGACCAGAAAGATGTGGGAAAGCTCAGTGAGAAATAAATATGAATATGACGAGGAGAAAAAGCCTATCCAGCGTTTGTTGGATGAGTGCTCAGTCGATGGAAATGATACCGTGTATAAAGATGATGAAGATGAGAGAGAAGACGACAATTTGACTACTGAAATCATGGACACGGACACTGAACAGGAAATATCTGATGAAGAGGAGTGCCACATAACAAGCAAGTTAGTCCATTTTATCTGAGGAAAGATCAGAAGACAAAGTGGAGTGTGCACGTACGCCCGAGAAACGTAGGAACAAGATCAGTGAAGATAGTGACGCATTTACCTGGTGTAAAACAAGCCACGAAGGATTTGAAAGAATCACTCCAAATTTGGAAATATTTTTTCCGGAAGAAATAATGAACGCTATTGTAGAAAATACAAACAAAAGAGTTGCACTTGTAAGACAAAACTATACGAGTGACCGAGATGCAAAAGAAACAGATGTTGCTGAAATTCAGGCCCTCATTGGCCTGATATATTTAGCAGGCGTTTTGAAATGTAGTAGGCTTAACGCTGATGACCTGTGGCGAACGGATGGTACGGGCGTAGAAATTTTCAGACTCACTATGTCTCTATCCAGATTTCGATTTCTCCTCGTGGGAAAACTAAGTGATTGGGAAAATATTACAGAATGTAATTGTATCTAGATCATGCGTAGTTTGTATTGAAAGGCCTTCATAAAAAAAATCAGTGTTGACGCAAAATGATTTTTTTTTTATTTTTGCGAATGACACTATAATACAACAATATGCATACTATCTCTTTTATATTGTATAAGCTCTGAGTTACAATAATGCTAAACAATTGTGATTTTAATTAAATTTTATCACTTAAAACATGTTTTGTAACTCATTCTAAAGCAACGATTTACTACAAGAAAATTAAATAAACAGAAATACGCTAGCAATAAATACAATCACTAAATGAAGTGATGAAATAATAATAGTTTTATAAAAAGTGTTTTCGTGAAAGTGAATATTTTTTCAATAAAATAGTTAATATTCTTTGCGATTTTTGTAATATCGTTTATTTAGTATGCAATTAAAAACTTTAATATGCCTGCGGAATGTCAGTCCGCAGCGACTACTCATGTCATAAAATGGGCGCGACTACAGCAGGGTTAATACGCTGCAACTCCATGTAATGTTCCTTAAGCGAAGCAAGTAGAGTACTGGTTTGGTGACACCGTGCATTGTTGTCGTGGAAAATGCCGTCTTCGTCTGCGCAGAAGTGTTGCATTGTAGGGTGTGTTCTTTCTCGTCAAAACTACCAGTCGGGATGATCATTTCAACATGCCTTCTCGTGTGCAGGGATGATCGCAATTCAGTGAGCATTCAGTGTACATTAGTCATCTTGGGCTTTTAAGAGATAATCATAACTAAACGAAATAGTGTTTTTCTTAGAAGAATCTAAGTTCTAAAGTAGAAGCTAAAAAATAAAATGTTCAGAAGAAAGATAATTTCCCTTCCGCAATTTCATCTCAGGTTACTTCATTTAGCTTATCTGGAAATTGAATCATCATAGATGGTCAAAGGTAAATTGATTTTCTCATAGAATCTGTCGCACTTTCTAATACATTTGTCACAAATTCAGTCATTTTGTTTAGGCGAAAGTTATTACTTAGTGTTCTTCTATATTCTTGACTAGTAAAGTTATAGAGAATAACATTCGAAGCACTGTGTAGATACATAAGCAAATTTACAACAAAGCCGATCTGAAAACAGTTCAGAGCTTGAGATTCCCTCAAAAACGCAAGAAATATGATACCAATACCTAAATGCGTCACAAAATATACCATAACAATCAACGTCAAGATTGAAGTTAAGAAGATTTTTCATCATCGTTCATGGCTGAACTTTTCCTCATTGTTTGCTGAATTAGATTTTGACGTCTTTGTTTGGCTTTTCTGAAGGCAATAATGAGCAAAAAACAAAGAATAGTCACAAGTACAACAGGGACTATTTTATTAAATGTTACTATAATATCACACGTAAATGTGAGTTGTTCATTGTAATCGAATTCTCTTTTGCTTAAGAAATAATAAAGATAATCGGGGTCATAAAATGTATGCTTTTCTGATTCCCTACCCACAGCTAACAACATCATACAAAGTATAGTCATTACGATACATGACATGTATATATATATATAGTTATTACACCGATAGAGGCTGTTTTCATTATACACCACACGTGGCTATGTAAATGATAGAAGACCACAAGATTGTGCCAGATACCAATAAAAACAGTCAACCAAGCTACAATTGTGTTAAATAACCACAGTGAATTCAGCGAAACAATCGCATAAACAATCCAAGCAAATGCCTTATCCTCTATGTAATAATATGATTCAAAATGTGCCTCATAGGATATCATAACTGTTAGTAATAGAAGGTCAACAATCGCTAAGGCAGTGAGGATGACACTTGCGGAATTTCGCATGTTTCTTTGTGTAAGTACAATGATATTAATAATATTTGACACTGAACCAAATATTAAAAGAACTATTTTTACATATGTGTGATAGTTGTCGTTGTATGCAATTAGTATTTGATTCAAACTTTCAACACAAGTATAATAATGTTCCATATTGTTAGAATTCTTTCTTGAATTTCCCAAAATGTATAACTTTAAATTTATTATCATTCCGTTTTCGAACGAATGCAGATTTCAGTACCCCGATAACTTTTCGTTTTTAAACTTCTTACATACATTTTCAGGATACACTTCCCAAATTATATGATGAAATTCTTCTTGTTCAGGTCCTTCTGAGCCAAGAATTCTCACAAGTTTTCGAGCTACACAGATTTTATCACACTAATCCAAACTTTTAAATCCATGTTGAAATCACATCCTAAAAATTAAGTGTATATTAATTTTATATTTATGTCTGTATGACAAAGAAGCTTAAAAGTCAATACTGGATAATATTACTCATTATGAATGTTACAAGTAAAATTTTCTAGAAAAATAAAAACCTTCAGCGTGAGGGTCTTCGTAATGGTTGTCATTTAAATGTTTACTGTCAGTTGTGGCTCACTTACTGCTAATATACAGGGTGTTTGAAAACAATACCGACCACGTTTGGGAAATGATTCCTGACACCAAGATGATACAAAACTATAGACGAACCTTGGTGTACAAATGCTTCCTTTCGGAGCTATAGGCTGCCGAAAACATGAAGAAATGAACTTCAAAGGTCCATAGTTCCAAAACTATGGGACCTACCGTAATCGGGTCAAAACTTCACTTAGGAATTAGTATGTACATTATCCAAAAATACGTTTCAGAATCCTAAGGTACTCAGAAAACATTTTTTGTTGAGGAAGTTTGGCTACGGGCATATAATTTGAAGTACTCACCAATTACCTTTATAAAAATTGTTGCGGAAGTACCGTACCGCAGGATTTTGAAACATTGATATTTGGTATACTAGTTCCTACTTGAAGTCTTTACGCGACTACTGTAGATGGCATGCTTTTGGAACATTTTTTCATGTTTTCGGCAGCCTATAGCTCCGAAAGGAAGCATTATGCACCCAGGTTGATCTATACTTTTTGTTATATCTTCGTGTCAGGAATTAACTCCCAAACGTTGTCGGTGTTGTTTTGAAACACCCTGTAGAATTTGTGATCTTCATAAAACTGTTTGTATATTGAGTTGACCACCTTAATACTATTTATCAATTGAATAATTCCTTATCCCCCCTTTTCCTTGCTTCATTCCTTCTATCGCGTATACAATATTTTCTCAAACAATGTTCTCACCATTTTTCTTTACTTTTTTTTAAATATCTGCAACATTTCACGCTTCCTTCCAAACTTGTCTTCCACTATATCTTCTATCACGTCCCTCAGACTGTAATTTTCTCTTAAAAGATAAATTTACCATTTCATTTTCTCTTTCTAATTATCCTAATATTTTCTTTCCCTTCTCTCACTTTCCTGCCGCTATATCTTCAGTCACGTCCCTTAAAATACAATTTATTCTGAAACAGTGTCCTAACAAGTTTGTTCCCTCTTTATAAATGCCTTCAATATCATTTTTGTTTCCCTCCCTCTCTTTTTATACGTCACTTCTCCTACTTCCCCTACTAGAGCTTACTATCTTCACTGGTGGCTGAACTTGGAGTTTAGTGGCATGTAAATTGTCACCAATCAGCTCACGGACCCCGAAAACCATCGATTTGATACTAGTAACGGCCGTTTTCGATCATTTTTATGTCTCCCCTACGTATACTGAGGAGTTTACAACGAGAATACTCTTTTCCAGACTGCAAATAATATATGTGCACCAAGTTTGGTTAAAATTTCTCCAGGTGTTACAGAGTTATGATGAAACATACACACACATTCATTTTTATATAAATAAAAATTTAATATACAATTTCTTACGAAACGTATGTTTCTCAAACTCAGGACGGAACGACGACTGCCCCCTATCCTCCCGAAATGACGCTCCTGCTGTATCATAATTTTTCTTGTATTGTGTTCTTTTTTACTTTTTATTTTAACGATTTGGAAGAATACGCTTTGATAAGAAAACTACATATTAAATAGAACTAACTAACTAACTCTATGGCCTATGGAACCCGGAGGTTCAGTACCGCGTTCACAAAAGCTCTCCACTGACTTCTATCCTTAGCCAATTGCATCCAGTTTCTACTTTGTATTCCTATCTCTGCGAGATCCATCTTAATATTATCCTCCCATCTGCGCCTAGGTCTTCCTAATGGTCGTTTTCCTATGGGTCTACCAGTCAAGACTTTAAAAGCGTTTCTGCTTTCTTCCATTCTAGCTACATGACCTGCCCACCTAAGCCTCCTAGACTTGACGACCCTAACAATGTTGGGTAAACCGTATAAACTATGTAGTTCCTCGTTATGAAGCTTCCGCCATTCCCCATTCTCGTTCCTCTTGGGTCCGAATATTCTTCTCAGGATCCTGTTCTCAAATACTTTCAGTCTATGTTCTTCCTTCAGAGTAAGCGACCATGTTTCGCAACCATACAGAACAACAGGCATGATTATCGTTTTATATATTTTAAGCTTCAAATTCCTCGACAGAATTCGCGAAGACAAGAGATTTTGAACCGAATAGTAACACGAATTCCCTGCTTTTAGTCGACATTTAATTTCTTCGTGAATATGATTTTAGTCTGTTAATATTGATCCTAAATATTTGAAAGTATCCACTTTATCAAAAGTATTATTTAATATTTTAACGCCTCCACAATGTTGCGTGTGATAAGTTTTATCACACTAAATTCTGAAAAAAAAAAGAAAGAAAGAGATAGAAATCATGTTATCCTAGAGGTTATGTTAAACTTCCGAACACTCGGTATATGCAGCGCCTCTAGAGGAAAACTATAGAACTACTGCGTTTCGAATGAGCTGCGGATTACCTAAGCGGCCATTCGGAACGAAATGTAGAACTGGGCACATCGAAATTATACTGGTTCAATAACATATATATTTAAATTTAATCGGAATACGATAATTCTTCAAAAGTTCAAGTGTATTAATATCCGAGTTGGTGAAAAGTGTTAAAGTTCTATTGAAGTTAATCAAGTGTTATATAATATTATAATTTATATAAATCTGTAATTGGAGTCTAATTGTGTGATTATTTGGTGGAATTCAGAGGCAATATTGTGAAATACTCCTCCTGGCTGGTATTTAACAAGGCATAATAGTGAAATTGTCTAATGGTGAGTGTTATACTTTTTTCAATTTAAATACAAGTAATTTATTCAATTTATCACATTGTGAGATATATTTAATTATTCTAAATACTTATTGAATTTAAGGAGGAATTTAAAATCTATTAGTCTATGTTTGTAACGTGCCTCGATGGACGCCGTTCTGGGCCGCTGGATATTAGATCCAGGACAACTATATAAATTATTTGAGGGGTTAGAGTTGTTAGACCTATTTTCTCTATCAAAAGAAATTAACTGGTGTATATTCAAATATATGGCTAAAGATTATGAATCTGAATAACTTTAACATTAAATTCAAATACATTAATAATACACTTGCGAACTGCACTAGAAATATACCGTTTTATAGGTAATTCAATATCAGGTTCTTTTGAACGGAAAATCAGTAAATTATCTTTTCTTATTTTATTTAAAAAAAAACAAATAAATGAACTATCAAAAATGTATCGAAAATACAGATTAAATATCGAAACATTTGAAGAAAATATTAACAGTTATGAAATATCTATAAGTACATTCTCCGTTCATACAAGCCAACACGTGTTCAAGTATGTCAATTGGATACATTAACTGACAATACTTGATTAATACTATAATACACATTAAATCGTGAATAACTAATAGATTTTAAATTCCTCCTTAAATTCAATAAGTATTTAGAATAATTAAATATATCTCACAATGTGATAAATTGAATAAATTACTTGTATTTAAATTGAAAAAAGTATAACACTCACCATTAGACAATTTCACTATTATGCCTTGTTAAATACCAGCCAGGAGGAGTATTTCACAATATTGCCTCTGAATTCCACCAAATAATCACACAATTAGACTCCAATTACAGATTTATATAAATTATAATATTATATAACACTTGATTAACTTCAATAGAACTTTAACACTTTTCACCAACTCGGATATTAATACACTTGAACTTTTGAAGAATTATCGTATTCCGATTAAATTTAAATATATATGTTATTGAACCAGTATAATTTCGATGTGCCCAGTTCTAATATTTCCAAGCAATGGTACTCCAAACAGAAGTCAGTCGAAGTCATATTTATATATATATGGCACAATAGTATCATATAACCTTCTTTTTCAGAAAACCTAATCACAAAAGTAACATAAGTATTCACATACCTGTTAAATCCATATTTACAATTTCAAATTTTGTACACATAGACAACATTCTGTTATGCGATTCTCATTCTCCTACTGAGACAAAGAATTATAACAATGAAACTTAACTAATTTAAGCTGAGAGGATAAAAAAAGGGTAATTTCCCAAGCAATATATCGAGTAAGGTGTATGAAGATAGCAGTGATGTAAAACATCAATGATAATACTTTGAGTGCACATATGCTTCACGGAATCAGTGTAAATGTATAGGCTGCAAGAATATAACGTTTAACTTTTCTAAAAATATATCTTCTAACATTATTTGCTTCATTAAAAATTATCTTTGTCGAAGTATTTTTTGAATATTGTTTAATTTTTATTTTATATTTCCTGCTGTTTAATATTAATATATAGTGAGATTTATCAAAATCTTTGATTTTGTTAAAATCAATCTGATACAGCTTTCCATAAATGATTGTTATATTACACTTAATTTGAAATATTATACTGGTTTGTTATAGTATATTCTAATTTAAGTACTAAACTTCAGTTCTTATCCACAGCCGCTGAGATATATTGTCACTCACTTCAACATCATGACTACATTAATAGCATTCCCGTTTTCAAATTTGCTTAAACGCAAACCCAGAAAAACGTAACGTAACTTTTAAGAATAAACTATTTTTTACATTATTTTAATTACTTCTATGGAATAAGAAATATTTTAATTACACATTTTAATAGTTCATTTATTACCTGTTGAATAGTTGTAATAGTTAAGCACCGACTTTGTTCAGCATATTTTGACTGTTCTTCCAATTTGATTACGAAATTCATTCAACTTACTCAATATTACTTTATTATACACTTCTAAAATATTGTATTATGCATGTATATTGAGCTAAGTATTCAACTTTACTACAGAATTGAATAACATACTTTTGAATACATTTATTATCTATACACAAATAATAAGTACCACCACTTTTCTTTTTACTTTTGTATAAAACCAAATAATTCATTATACTATCTTATAAATATTGACGTAATAGAGTGGACAGACGGAACAAGAACATTAATAATATGCGTTGCAAACCTGACCAATCAAAATATATATATTATGCATTCCAAAGTAGAAATCTCTTAAAAGACACAATTCATTATTTTATTGGAAATAATACATACTTTTATCAAAGGTTAAATTAATTATTGTACTAAGAAATATTAAACACTTTTTAATCTTTTATTCTGCGCTGTGTTGAATTTGCTCTTGCATTTATTTATTGCCCATATACATCATTAAATTCCTGGATTCCATTTCAAAGTCATCAGTTCATCATCTCTATAATCAAGTATTGTCAGTTAATGTAACCAATTGACATACTTGAACACGTGTTAGCTTGTATGAACGGAGAAAGTACTTATAGATATTTCATAACTGTTTATATTTTCTTCAATTGTTTCAATACTTAATCTGTATTTTCGATACATTTTTGATAGTTCATTTATTTGTTTTTTTTTTAAATAAAATAAGAAAAGATAATTTACTGATTTTCCGTTCAAAAGAACCTGATATTGAATTACCTATAAAACGGTATATTTCTAGTGCAGTTCGCAAGTGTATTATTAATGTATTTGAAATTAATGTTAAAGTTATTCAGATTCATAATCTTTAGCCATATATTTGAATATACACCAGTTAATTTCTTATGATAGAGAAAATAGGTCTAACAACTCTAACCCCTCAAATACTTTATATAGTTGTCCTGGATTTAATATCCAGCGGCCCAGAACGGCGTCCATCGAGGCACGTTACAAACATTTCGTTCCGAATGCTAAATTCTTCTATAGGAAGAAAATTGGGAGTTAAAATAGAGGGGTTAGTATTTTCAAATGCTGAATTAGGTGGAAAGAATATTAGTAGGTTGTGTCATTTTTGTAAAACTTTTGTGAACACCCTGTATATATTTATTGAGGAAATAGCAAATCTGAAATTTAAGGTCAATGAATGTAAAGAGTCATTCGCTTATCCTAAAGAAAGATAGTTCATACAGACATTATTTTGGTTTAAGAATAATAATTTTCTTTAGCCTTGTAATTTTCTCGGAAAATATGGGGGAAAGAAATCAGTCGCAGTTGGTATTAAATGGCTTTGAAAATGGAAATGCAGGGGTAGTCATTCCTCCTAATGCTAAGCGGCGATGGGATCTTTCGTATTTAGAAACTGAAAGTGAGTCAAGGTCAAGGCATTCGTTGTCTGTTGATGAAAACAGTGAAACACGTGATTTATGTTCAAACGCTAGTGACAAAACAAGCAAGCTAGCTGCAATTGGTATGTCGCGTGATAGCTCACAACAGCTTTTGTATGTAGAAAGTGAGAGTGGTGGAAGTCTTGTTACCAACTCGTTTATTGACCTTGTGGTTACCGATGAGAGCAATGAATACGAAGAAAATGAAAGTAAGAATCCTTTTGTAGTTGGTAATTCATATGAAGCTACAAATTTAAATACTGGAAGAAATCCCTTAATAAATAGTTTTATGCCTTTCAATATTAGGGCAGATAAATTAAATAGTAATATTACAGGTAACTTATTTAATGAGAAAATTCAATCAATACCTAGTACCGATGGAACAAATGATCTTAATTTATTTCAATTTCTATTAGCAGTACATAAAATTATGAAACAAAAAATTTTTCCAGTAGAGTCAGTTTTAGTTGCTGCGTTAAGTAAAGCGCAAGGGAGGTTGAATCAAGAGTTGCTTGCTTTGTATGAAAGGTCACATGACTGGAGGTTTATTTCTAATTATTTGTTTATTAAATTAGTTACACCTTTAGGAAAGCGAGAACTCTTAAATCGGTATGTAAGAGTAATACAGAAGCCTAGAGAAAATTTACTAGATTTTGTAAACAATATATGCGATGCATATGAAATATGTTATGGTACTGTGAATGAGAATAACTCTAGTGAATTAATTAGTTTAATAATGGATGGGATGCAGCCACAAATTAGGTTTGATATTTATAAGTACCGATACCCAGTGTCTATGGAAGATCTTATGGGAGACATTATTGAGTATGAGAAACATCAGCGGAACTTAGAATCGTATAATGCACTGGTGAGAAACTCCGATACAAGTAAAACCCAGAAAAACAAAATTGAGTGCTATTTTTGTGGCGGACAGCATCGTGTTGCTAACTGTAGGGCTCATAAACAATATCTAGTGAATAAGCAGTTAGTGAAAGTGAATATGAACTTAAACTCGGACGGACGCTTTGCAGATCTTAGTGACCGGTTAGAGGGAACTACTCAGATGTCGGGGTCGGAAGATCAAATCCGGAGCATTCATAGTGGTGTTAGTGCCCCCAATAAACAATTACCCTTTAATTTAAATAATAATGAAAGACGCTTTGCAGGTAATCGGTCAAGGTTGGGGTGGTCCGAGAAACAAAAAAGTGAAAGTAATGATGAAGTGTTGACTCTTATGAAGGGGTCCGGGATTCGATCCCATGGGGGAGGTAGAAGTCATGGACGTAAGGGAGTACAATTAGAACAACACGAAGTGGTCCCAAAAGCAATATCAGTTAATGCGAAAGTGACAGATAGTAATACGCGTGACCAACAGCGCAGAGACTTTGGTTTCAGTGGCGGTTATGGAGGGAACAGCTATAAAAGTAAAAATCACCTATTTAAAAGAAATGAAAATAGATTTTGTCATGATTCGCAACAACGAGAGATAGGGGAAAGAAGATTTGCGTATTCTGAAACTAAAGTTAGTGATAATAAAAATAAAATAGAAAAAGAAAATGCCAATTCCTGTGGAACTTTGACTGCAGCATTGGTGGATGCTTTTGTGTTGGGACAAAACATAAGAGGTGGTTTGGACACATGTTCAACGGCGTCACTAATAAACAAACAAAGGTTTATTAATTGGAATAAACAGTTAAAATACCCAATTAAGATAATTAATGAAAAATTTATAGGAATTGGGGTTGATAAACAAAAGTTAACATTAGATCAGTGTGTGATCATTCCAATTAAGTTCAGATACCGTGTTAACAGAATGAAGTTTTTCTTAGTGAGTGACTTAGAACCAGTGTTCATAGTTGGGATAAATGAACTTAAAACTCTAAAAGCGAACATCGACTTAGTGAACAATAAGTTGTTTCTCCCTTTGGAAGGTGCTTATGTACCATTAAACTTTACTTTAAACACCCACCCCCCTAATTTGAAAACAGAAACTCGTCCGGGTGATTTATTTTACAGTGAAGCGGCCGGAAACACTTCCAAGCTATTATTGCGTGAGTCGGACACTGATGGACAGTCAACCAGTCAGACAATGGTATCGGAGAGAGAGGGGCATCTCAGTGGTCCAGTTCATGGAATTTGCAGTGTTGCCAGTGCAGTTAATCCTTCTATTGAAAGCAGTTCTAATACCCATATGGAGCAAAGGGCTTGTCCGTTGAGGGTGGATCCAGATGTACTTGAGGCAAACCCAGACTTACAAGGGTACGTTGATGAGATTTATAATAAATATCCTAAAGTTTTTGCATCGCAGGTTGGAAAAATAAAAGATTTTGAGTATAAAATACAGCTTAACGACTACACTCCTATACGTAAGAAAGCTTATCCACTATCTCGGAGTTCGCAAAGAGAAATGGATAAAATATTAGATGAAATGTTAAAAGCAGATTTAATTCAGCCCAGCAATAGCGACTATGCTTTTCCATGCTTCCTAGTGAACAATAATGATGGATCCAAGAGATTAATTGTTAATTATTCGGATCTTAATCGTCATTTGTATTTGAACACACAGTTCACTCCTAGGATTGAAGATATATTGGCAGAATTATCAGATGGAAAAGTATTTAGTCATCTGGATATTTTAAAGGCTTATTTAACAATTCCTTTAACAAAAGAAAGTAGACACCTTACTGCCTTTCTTACGCATAGGGGATTGTATGAATATAAGGTCTTACCTTTTGGTTTGGCTGCAGGTAGCCATGTTTTGTCTAAAATCTTGACTGACTTGTTATATCCATTGAAGGACGAAGGGGTTCAATGGTACATGGATGACCTCATATGTAAAAGTCCAGATGTTGAATCCCATAAGGAATTATTGGAAAAAGTGTTAAAATTACTTGAAGAAAAAGGTTTAACTTTGTCAACTAAGAAATGTACTTTATTTTCCAATAAGATTTCTTACTTAGGTTATATTATAGAAAATGGGAAAATGCATATGGATCCTTCAAGATTAGAGGTCATAAGAAAACTACCTGCACCAAAAACTAAAAAGGGTTTAATATCTTTGTGTTGTTTCTTACAATATTATGCTAAGTTTGTACCGCAATTCCATGAAGTCATGGAACCAATAGAACGTTTACGTGGGGCTTCAGCGGAATTTGTCTGGGGAGTGGAACAACAGAAAGCTCTCGACGATGTAAAAGAATTATTTGTCAACCATGTTATGTTGAAACTTCCAGATTTAAGTAAGAAATTTATAGTCAATACTGACAGCTCTCTCAAGAGTTTAGGCGGGGTCCTCCAACAGTACGATGAGAATAATAACTTAGTTCCCGTTGCATTTTACAGTCGGCGTTTAAAGAAACACGACTTTAACAAACCTATTTATTTATTGGAAATGTTAGCTGCAATTGAAACAATGGAACGTTTCAGTACCTACTTACATAATCCTTTCGAACTTAGGATGGATCATTCTGGTTTAGTATATGCTATGAGAAATATGAGGAGGGTCAAGCGATATGGATCGCTATTGTATAGACTCTTTGCTTTTAACTTTGAAGTAAAATCTATAGCCTCGAATATGAATATTTCAGCCGATTTCATATCTAGATTATATGATCAAAACAATTTTGAAGAAATGGAAACCGAACCATCACATGCGGAACAGGTTAATAACTATTGTTTAATAAACATCTGGAATATGCCTTATGCTAATATTTCCATAAAAGAACATCAACTCAAAGATCCAGAGTTAGCTAATATTATAAAAGATATAAGAGCTAGGAAAGAGGTTGAAGGTTATAAAATAATTCAAGGAATTCTTTGTAAAAAGACAAAAGCAATTAGGAATCCCTATAAGGTTTGTTTGCCGAAGGAGTTAGTTCCCAGCATTATTGAATTCTTTCATACACAAATTTTACCAGGTTCTCATGCTAGCATTAATAAGACAATAGCTAAGATCTGTGCTAGATTTACTTGGAGAGGTATCCTAGAAGACATAAGAGAATACGTATCTACTTGTGTAGATTGCCAATTAAATAAAAGTCATAACAGAAAACAATCAGGTAAATTAATATCAAAGTATGAGAACATTGTTAATGGACTCTGGGCTGTAGACTTGCTAGGTCCTTTGGTAGAGAGTAAGTCGGGACGATACTGTCTAATTGTAGTAGACTCCTTTTCAAAAAGAGTATTCTTAGAACCGATAAAGGTCTTATCTACACAAAGTGTAATTAATAAATTGTACAAATTGATGTGTAGAAATGGTTTTATATTCAGTATATGTCATGACAATCACTCAATCTTCACCTCAGCGAAGTTTAAAGATTTTGTATATGCTAACGGAATTAAAGATATTAGTATCTCACCATATCACGCGGCATCTAATCCCAGTGAAAGATACGTGGCTACAATTAAAAATTCCTTAAGAATATATTTTGGTAATAAACAGAGTTCGTGGGACAAAGGACTATGGGAAATAGAATTTTCCGTTAATAATGCGGTCCACGAAGAAACTAAATGTAGTCCCATGGACCTAGTTTTCAATTATAACGTTTGCAATCCCCTAGATGTTAAGTGGAAAATAAGTACTATGAATTTAACTCTAAAGGATCCAAACTTATGGAATAGAGCATTAGAAAATCTAGATAAAGCCTGGAAACGTAAAAAGAAATTGTATGATCAAAGACGAGTTGAAACTGACTATAGGATTGGTGATAAAGTATTAATTAAGTCACAAGTTTTGTCTTCATTAAAAGAAAAGAGAACTAAATCATTATGTGCAAAATGGCTTGGGCCCTATCAGATTGAGAGTTTCTTAGGTAGAAATACTATTAGAGTAGTAAACGTTAATAATCCTAGGGATATACGTAAAAGCCACGTTAGTTTAACTAAAAAGTACAGAGAGCCTAGAAATAATGCATCGTAAATATTGCTAAATGGAAAATAGGTAATAATCTAGTCAGCCTAAAGAAAAAAAAATCTAGTCAGTTTATAAGATCTTATTCGAAATAATTTCCATCTAGTCAGCTATTTAGACAAATGTAGTGTTATATAAAATTATTTATTTAAGAAAAAAGGTTTTTAATGTGTTACTAATGCATGTTTTTATCAGTATTCCAGATATGGATGTCCTTATGTCTATGTATTGAGAATTGTTTGTATGAATTGTCATTGTCCAATGTCCTACATGGAGATTTTAATGGAAACCGAGAATAACAGATATATGGAAGCTTCCAAAGATTATTCCAAAGATTATTCCAAAGATTATTCCAAAGATGGTACCAAATATTATTCCAAATATTGTTTCAAAGGTTATCCGAAAACTAGTTCTAATGATTGATGGAAAATAATGGTGCTATATCAGATGAGAACAATGGATAAAAATTTTGGTAAATTAAATATATGTGAGATTTATAGTATATTGTTACCTCCTGATTTTCATATTAGAATATAAGGTATATATGAGTATTTTAAGAACATCTAATGAGTATATATTGTAAATTTATGAATAGATAGACAACATTAGTAATAGCTATTTAATTTTAACTAACTTAGAGTGGTTGATAGATTGTTAGTGGTGTGTTAGAATTTTTGGGGGATTTTTTTTCTTAAGTTTCGTTTAAATTTTTATTTTGTATGTAATGAATTATAGTGAGTGTGATGGGTTAGTTAGAATTAATAGTTAGTAGTGTAGTGTAGAAGTAAGTTATAAGTTTAACCTAGTAAAAATAACTAGTACTATCTATTCATAATTAAAGGTCGAAATGGAATATCTTAATATGGTTAAATAAATAAAATAAAAAGTTGCCTCAACTTTTTATATGCCGGGAGGGCGATATTTGTTGCGTGTGATAAGTTTTATCACACTAAATTCTGAAAAAAAAAGAAAGAAAGAAAGAGATAGAAATCATGTTATCCTAGAGGTTATGTTAAACTTCCGAACACTCGGTATATGCAGCGCCTCTAGAGGAAAACTATAGAACTACTGCGTTTCGAATGAGCTGCGGATTACCTAAGCGGCCATTCGGAACGAAATGTAGAACTGGGCACATCGAAATTATACTGGTTCAATAACATATATATTTAAATTTAATCGGAATACGATAATTCTTCAAAAGTTCAAGTGTATTAATATCCGAGTTGGTGAAAAGTGTTAAAGTTCTATTGAAGTTAATCAAGTGTTATATAATATTATAATTTATATAAATCTGTAATTGGAGTCTAATTGTGTGATTATTTGGTGGAATTCAGAGGCAATATTGTGAAATACTCCTCCTGGCTGGTATTTAACAAGGCATAATAGTGAAATTGTCTAATGGTGAGTGTTATACTTTTTTCAATTTAAATACAAGTAATTTATTCAATTTATCACATTGTGAGATATATTTAATTATTCTAAATACTTATTGAATTTAAGGAGGAATTTAAAATCTATTAGTTATTCACGATTTAATGTATTGTAGTATTAATCAAGTATTGTCAGTTAATGTCATAGATGGCCATTTTTCATTGGGCTCGCTCGCGCTCGCGCTCACTTCTCTCAACTGAGCTCGCACTCACTCGCGCTCGCGCTCACCCGTCTCAGCTGGGCTCGCGCTCACTCGCGCTCGCGCTCACTTCTCCTAACTGGGCTCGCACTCACTCGGGCTCGCGCTCATCTCTCTGGACTGGGCTCGCGCTCACTCGCGCTCGCGCTCACTTCTCCTAACTGGGCTCGCACTC
Source organism: Thermobia domestica (assembly GCF_964235325.1). Lineage (NCBI taxonomy): Eukaryota > Metazoa > Arthropoda > Insecta > Zygentoma > Lepismatidae > Thermobia > Thermobia domestica. The sequence continues at coordinate 36,869,516 of NC_137471.1, forward strand.
ACTCGGGCTCGCGCTCATCTCTCTGGACTGGGCTCGCGCTCACTTGCGCTCGCGATCACTTCTCCCAACTGGGCTCGCGCTCACTCGGGCTCGCGATCACTTCTCCCAACTGGGCTCGCGCTCATTCGCACTCGCGCTCATTTCTCTTAATTAGGCTCGCGCTCACTCGCGCTCGCGATCACTTCCCTCAACTGGGCTCGCGCTCACTCGGGCTCGCACTTACTTCTCTCGATTGGGTTCGCGCTCACTGGGGCTCGCGCTCACTAATCTCAAGTTGGCTCGCGCTCACTCGGGCTCGCGCTCAATTATTGAGCCCGAGCCCGGTTGAGCGTGAGTGCCGAGCTCACGAGCGTCGGGCTCGCGAGTTTGGACACCTATGATACAGACACGGACAATGACACGGAGAACCAGTCGTATTAACAAATGCTGAAACAAATCTTCAATTATGCGCTTATTCACCTAAAAATCACCTTCACTAACATGTCTGCTCACTAGGAGCGAATCCCCAGCGTGTACGTTAACATATACTTACGAGAGAATACCTATAACGACGAATGATGTACTCAGATTTTGAGTACAGTTTCAAAAGTTCATTTCCGTAAGCTGTAAAGGCAGTAATTGCTATGCTATCACAAATTAATTGCAACTTTTGAGTTGCATACACACAAACTACTAGGGAATGAAGAGCATGTACTAACAAAGAATACACTGGAAAATGAAATAACATGTTATAACAAAAATTAAAATAAGATGATAATCGATACAAATGTAGAGGATGAATATGGCATGTCCGAACTTCGCCAAGTATGGTGAAAGAAGCTATTTGTTTACTTCTTCTTGACCAACCGCTAAGAACATTTATAAATCCATATGTGGCTTTGTTATACGCAATTAGTACATTCAAATTCACGAACGATGACGAACTGAAGGGTACGAAGGTACAGTTGCAAGTAACAACCATAGTCATAATAATATAGTTCAACTAAACAACGTTGAAAATAGTGGACAATCAGGTTTAAGTAGAAATGACCAAAACTGAATAGTTTTGCATCGATCATTCCGAAGAAATTTGGAGTTATACTGAGCATAGTTTGGGGGAGAAGCGAGCATCCCCGGTGGATATACTTCAGCTGACTTCTTTGGGGGGGGAAGAAAATGTGATTGAGGGGGAAATTCCCCTCATCTCTCCCGGTAATTTGCACCCTACATATATATATATATATATATATATATATATATATAGATAGATAGATAGATAGATAGATAGATAGATAGATAGATAATTGGCTTGGGGCAATATAGTGCTAAGCCGCATTTGTAAAAACAAATTCTACCCGTTGCTGTTGACAAATTTGCAAAAATTGAGATTAGATGGCAGTAAATATCGTAAATGGTGTTCTTGCCTTCATTAATTTGTATTGTAGTGCAGCGATAAATTTCGTTGCACAATACGTATAAATGTGGCTTAAAGTTATATTACTCCAAGCCCTTCATATATATATACATATATATGCAAGTTAGTTGGAAACCTGGGGCCCGTAAAATAGTGTTTCTAATCGAGTCCCACGTCTTGTAATTCCATTAGGTTATCTTTTCTCTCTCACTTGAAGAAAGAAAACTAATTTTTTAACGGTGACTTCCCTCCGGAGCAGCCTCTACTTTTAATTATGTGTTTGCTGTTTGAAGGCATATTGTCCTGTTACAATACAGTAAATATGAACATTTCTTAATTTAAGTCAAATTTAAGAGTATTAAAACTGAATTTTTGAAATTGTGCGTTGATTATAGCCTGTAATTTGTTAAAACAAAACACCTATCAAAGAAAATTACAAGTTAATGAAAGGTCAAGCAAGATATTTGTGAATATGAAACTTACATCATAATATCACTTTGAGTCAAGAAGTTATATATGATAAGCATAATGATAATGATAATGATAAGCATAATGTGGTTCTAGTTTTCGATTCATCTTTACATTTCTTTAAGTATATAAATGCCAGTTTTTAAATCGCATAACATAACGGAAAAAATAGTAGCTACATTATATAAAATGAGGTAATTTTACGAACTGCGTTAAAACAGGAAATACAATTATGTTAAAATATTGAGGTAGTTTGGAATCTCTTGCCTGTCAGATGTCAATTAACAGATTAATAATTTCCTTCTATAACAAGCAAGACTTTATTTTACATGAATTAAAGACCAAAATATAAATTCAGATTACGCTCTTTCGCAGGAGACTAATCCGACAAGCTTGGAGCCTTATATAAATGACAGCGTTTTGGTACTAATGAAAAATACAACTTACGGTATAAATGTTAATTTTCGACCCATGTTGTGTAGATGCTGGTCGATAACTCAACGAGATGCTGGTTGGTTGCTCAGATGATCCTTGGTCCTCTCCCTTACCTTTTTATATTGTATAAATTTCCTCAGTCAGACCCTGAGGTTCTCCATAACAGCCTTGTTTGTTCACTTAATTACTTTTTACGCTACGTGACTGCCGGAGAACCTCATTAGTCCACGATAAGTGTGACTGTTTATCCAAAATTCTTTTGTAACCTAATTTAAGTACACATACAATTTTTACATATAATTACTAGAAAACAGTGCTAGTTATTTCACTAAACTTTTTTGATATATTCCTTTTTGCAATATGTTGAGCTAACTTTTTTTTTCTCAACTCATGTCATAGTTCCATTACAGTCCCCCACTGATGAGGAACTGTTCCTGAACATCACCGTAGTGTGTGTCACTCCTTTTTTTTTCCTCAACTCATGTCATAGTTTCATTACACAACTGTGAGTTGAAAAAAAAAAAAACAGAAGTGACACACACTACGGTGATGTTCAGGAACAGTTCCTCATCAGTGGGGGACTGTATTGAAACTATGACATGAGTTGAAAAAAAAAAGTTAGCTCAACATATTGCAAAAAGGAATATATCAAAAAAGTTTAGTGAAATAACTAGCATTGTTTTCTAGTAATTATATGTAAAAAATGTATGTGTACTTAAATTAGGTTACAAAAGAATTTTGGATAAACAGTCACACTTATCGTGGACTAATGAGGTTCTCCGGCAGTCACGTAGCGTAAAAAGTAATTAAGTGAACAAACAAGGCTGTTATGGAGAACCTCAGGGTCTGACTGAGGAAATTTATACAATATAAAAAGGTAAGGGAGAGGACCAAGGATCATCTGAGCAACCAACCAGCATCTCGTCGAGTAATCGACCAGCATCTACACAACATGGGTCGAAAATTAACATTTATACCGTAAGTTGTATTTTTCATTAGTACCAAAACGCTGTCATTTATATAAGGCTCCAAGCTTGTCGAATTGGTCTCCTGCGAAAGAGCATAAATTGAATTTGTATTTGGTCTTTAATTCATGTAAAATAAAGTCTTGCTTGTTGTAGAAAAAAATTATTAACCTGTTAATTGACATCTGACAGGCAAGAGATCCCTAACTACCTTACTATTTAAACAATTATGTCAATTGACGAAGCTATCGTAAAATTTAAAATGTTTTGCGTTTTTTTTTTTTTTTTTTTTTTTTTAGCAATTAGTATATGATACCTCATTTGTCCGGAAGACGAGAATACATACCACTTAATCACATTAAATCAATATGAATATAAATGCCTGGTAACCCTTAGCTGTTTCGTTAGGTATGTGCTAAACTTCACTGTAATATGATCTGATAAATCCGTATGAAAATATTGTGACAAACAACACCAAAATCGAGTAGTGGCAAACTGAATGCTATCGTTTCAGAGTAGATTTCGAAAAAAATAAATAAATAAATAAATAAAAAATAAAATAAAAAGACTAAAGGAAGGAAGTGTGTATGTATGTATGTATGTATGTATGTATGTATGTATGTATGTATATACAGGGTATCCAATATACAATGCAACGCGGAGTTTGGGATAGTAGAACTTTTGAACCTGAAGTGATACACGAATAATGGTTATACCAAAATGAAGCCTTGTTCATGTATATACTTTTAAACTAGGAAGCATAGATTGAAGTACACTAGGAACCACACAGTGTTGCTACATGTAACCGAAGGTGTAAATCAATTTTTTTGCAAAATATGTTAATTGAATCATAACTTATACGTATGGATGTTCTGTCATTAATTTTCAGTTTGTTTAGTTGGAGTAGCTTGGAAAGTATGGAGCAGAAAAAAGAATTTTTCATTTCCACCGATAACTAATCGGATGAGGCCCCTGTAAGGGGTTACTAGGGAAATCGTATTTTTCATAAATTAACACACTGAATTGGGAACTGCTGATGTTTCAATGCATCAAAAGGTGTGTTAAGGATCTGTCTACGTTATTCAATTCCTGAAAACAATGAAAAACAAACTTTGAAATTATCATGATAAAACGTTTACTTACATGCACCCGGTAACACTGCTACTATCAGAAATGAGTTACCAGCTCTACAGCGGATGCTGGGAGTGTCCTCTGTTTTGATTCAAACACTGGTTCACACGTTTCACCAGGTTGGCAACAACTTTACGAAGATTAGAAGTGTTAATGTTCTCAATGGCACCGCGAATGTTCGTTTCCAGGTCTTGAATAGTTCGAGATTTGTTCTTGTATGCCTCTTGCTTTAAATAGCCCCATAGAAATGAATAGCAGTGTTGCCGGATGCATATAAGTAAAAACAAATTTCATTATAATTTCAAAGTTTGTTTTTCATTGTTTTCAGGAATTGCATAATGTAATTAGATCCTTAACACACCTTTTGATGCACTGAAACATCAGTAAAGTTGCCAATTCAGAGTGTTAATTTATGAAAACTACGATTTCCCTAGTTACCCCTTACAGAGGCCTCATCCGATTAGTTATCGGTGGAAATGAAAAATTCTTTTTTCTGCTCCATACTTTCCAAGCTACTCCAACTAAACAAACTGAAAATTAACGAAGAACATCCAAACATATGAGTTATGTGTCAATTTACATGTTTTGCAAAAAAAAAAAAAAAAAAAAAAAATACACCTTTGGTTACATCTGGCAACACTGTGTGGTTTCTAGTGTACTTCAATCGTTGCTTCCTAGTTTAAAAATATATGCATGAACAAAGCTTCATTTTGGTATAACCATTATTCGTGTATTACTTCAGGTTCAAAAGTTCTATCCCAAACTCCGGGTTGCATTGTATATTGGACACCCTGTATATTTCTCCTTCTGGTCTATTTAAGTGTCCCTTGTTTTCAAATTTTCTAAAATATAAATATAATATTGCTTCAGTTTTTTAAAAAATAAATATTAAAATTACATAGTGCAGTAATTAAATTTCGCGTAAAATACATTTAAAGATCTCAAGAAGAATTCAGTAAAATTAACTTGCTAAAACTGTCGTTTTTTTTTTTAAAGAATAAATAAAATGTTTGGTAATATAAATTAATAAGCTAAGAAAAAATTATGTTACATGTATTTAACACTATTAAGAGCTACTCTTGTTTGTTGAGATTTAAAGAACCTACAATTAAAATAATACATATTTCGCTCGACTTTTCTATGAACGTAAGCTTCACATTAGTTGCTATATATAAATTTCTTACCTTGTAGGGTCAAGAAGTTTCCTTACTCTATGATCTATTAGAAAAAGAAAATGGCCATGGAATTTGCAAAACAAAAACAAATGCCAGCCTCAAACATCATTGATAATAAGTATGAAAAAATGGGATTTCCATTCCCAAAGATGTTTCGACAATGAGATCACAGGTCAGATGTCAAACATTCGTCGAGTGGATAAATATAATACACTTCAGATAGTACAGAATGCACTTTTCCTTCATTTTCGTTTGCATAGCGGTTAAAATCTTGCAGGTCGTTATAATCTGGACTTGGAATACATTTCTTATATTTTATTCCTGAAGCAAACACCTGTTTAATGTCGGTCTGCAACATAAGCTCAGCTATACACTACCGTATGTTTACGCGCGTAAACTAACGATGTGAGTTTATGCGCGTCATGCAGTTCATGCATTGTGCATGAATTTACGCATATAAGCTGAGGAAAGCAGTTGCAGAATGGATCGATCGAAAGCAAAGTTTTAAGGGTGGGTACTACCAATGTTATATTGTTGAGAAAAAGAATAAAGAAAAGACGCTAAAGAAATAGGTATGTTTGGACAAGGAATAGGATTTTAATATTAGACAAGGAAGGATAATCCAACTTTCACAGATTATATCCAATTTTTATTTAGATTGTGATGGCTCAGTAGTAGAAGGTTCATCTCTGGTGCGTGAGGTATCTGGTTCGATCGCAGCTCGTATCAAATGGGCAGGGGTGTAGCCAGCAGGTTTGTGTACGGGGGTCCGTCGTTTTTGAGGGGGGCAGCTACAATGTACAAAGCCAAAAAAATGTGTTGCTGCTAGTGTTTTTGAGGCCTGAAAGAAAGGAAAATTTTGGTTTCCTTCTGGAAAACTAAAAACACTATTTTAGCTTCTTCTTCTTCTTCTTCGTCTTATTATTATTATTATTATTATTATTATTATTATTATTATTATTATTATTATTATTATTATTATTATTATTATTATTATTATCCATAAATTATATTCAAGATAGTTTTTATTATGCTTAATCAAGAACTACTGTCCGGGACCAAACGCTATACTTTTGTGCATAACTATAAAAGTAACCAAGAAAGTTCTGTCCCTTTTCGTGGATGTCTGTGTTCAATTGGACCTCACACCGTGTGTTGAATGCGAGTGGAGATAAGGCGAAGGTCAATTGTTGGTGTGTATATCCAACCATACTACCTGGTTGTGGCAATTCAAATACACCGTAAAGACAGAGGGAACGGCTTGGGTACAAAACCTCGCGGCCAGAACCTCGCGGCCCAAAACCTCGCGGGACAAAATCTCGCCGGGCCAAAACCCCGCCTGGACAAAACCTCGCCGCCCAAAACCTCGCCTGGCCAAAACCTCGCCACTCAAAACCTCGCGGGCCAAAATCTCGCCGGGCCAAAACCTCGCCTTGCCATAACCTCGCGTCCCAAAATATCGCCATACCCAAAATCTCGCCTAACCAAAACCTGGTTGTAATGATCGCGCGACACAGAATCTCGCCTGGTCTAAATTAAGCGAGACGTAGTGTCGCCTGGGAAGAAATGTTGTCAGGATAAAACCTCTTCACGACGATTTCTTCAATGTAGAATGTTCTATCGCCAGATTTACAAAACTTATTAAGTTTTGAAACTTGACATTTTGTATAAATCTTCTTGCTCCACAAGGGCACTAGCTCCGGATAAGACAATATTTTGCGAAATGCATGCCCTGAGGAGGAATGGAATGGAATGCCTTGAATGAATTTTGCCGTTCTCCAGATCTAAAAAAACTACTAAGCATAGAACCTTTACGTTTTGGTACAAATCTTCTCCTTGTACCATAAGAAGGTATGTTGCAAAATGCTCCTCGTAAGGGAGTGTTGAAGTTTGGATAATTCTTGAACGTTGGCTTGATCTCAGGACCCACGAGGTTTTGGCGGCGAGGTTTTGTCCACGCGATGTTTTGGGTGGCCCCGTGTCATTTTCCTGTTTCACTTTTTATTATGTTTATTTATCTCCAACCGTTTTCTGTTGGACTTCGCTTATCAAAATATTTCTAAAACTGGTTTACTGGTCCCAAAATCTAAAATTCAGAGTGGGGGTGGGGCGACTGCCCTCCTGCCCCACTGGCACCTCTGTCTAGCGGCTGCAATATGAAGCTATTCCACGCCCTTTCATATGGTTTTAGTTACATTTACTTCGGACTCTTGACTGCGAAGACATTAGGTTTTTAAATAAAATTAATTTGCTGAGCAAAATTGAACTTTATTGAAAATGAACTTGGATTCATTGTCCTCTGAACGTCCTAAATATTACTTTACTTCAATAAATTATTGACTTAAAAAACAACCAATTACATAGGCTTGCAGAAAATATTCTAAAGTTAGCACAACATGAAGTGTCCTTCAAACATTACTTTTGAAGCAATGGTTTTAAATGCAGGTACTATCAATGTTGTGTTGTTGAGAAAAAGAATAAAGAAATAGACATATTTGGACAAAGAAGTGGCTAATATTTAACAAGGCAAGAAAGAATAATCCATCTCTCACTGATTATATCAAAACTTTATTTAGATCGCGGTGAGTCAGTAGTAGAGGGATCATCTCTTGCGAGTGGAGTCTCTGGTTCGATCCCAGCTTGTGCAAAATGGGTTTTGTGGTTGACAAACACCGCGTGCGTGAGTTTTCTCGGATTGTCCCGTTTCCTCCTATTATTTTTACATTCCTCCTCTTTAGTGATGAGCGCAAGAGTCTTTGTCTTGCAGTTTTTACAAGAGTCTTCACCAAGACCAAAACCAGGAATCCCGATGCAAGACCAAGACCAAGACCAAGACCAAGATCAAGTGTGCCAGTGCAAGACCAAGACCAAGACTCGGTGTGCAAGACCAAGACCACCTGGGTCTTGGTCTTAGTCTTGAATTTGCTCATCACTACACCTCTTCGTTCATGTCATCGTCGCCCTCTTCTGTACCCTACACAGTAGCCTATAAGCGTGGAACGTAAAATTCGAAGATTTAATTTTCTTTTATTTAGAACATACAATGTAACAAGACTAATTAACATATGTAATTTTTATACTTGCGAAAGTCTTCTATTCTGTACTTTCCTCCTGGAGATGTATTTTGGCGAATAATCTTTGCAAGAAATACTCAAAGTTTACATAGAAAAAATAAAACTGGGAGTAGGCGGCTTCAGCCTTGAATCAGGGGTTACTTTCCACCGGTCCAAAATATAGCTTAGAGAGGAAATTATTACTACTGGCACCTCCTACTTTGTAATTTTAGGTAAATATCCTATAAAGGTAGATGCTGGAATTAATTTCTTGTCGGAAAATAAATTGCGAACAATGGCGGATCCGCTTCATTCGCTTCACTCAGTAAGGCTTAGCTTTTTCTTTCTTTCTTTTCTTTCTTTCTTTCTTTCTTTTCTTTTTTTCTTTCTTTTTTTCCTTTTTTTTAATCTTTGGACGTTTTGGGGGGCTTGAAGCTTACACACATAGGACTTACTAACATTATTTTTTTAAAAAAAGAAATCCTGAAATTTGGCTAGGCTTCAGCCTGAAATCCCCAAACCCCGTAAACCTTCCAATGATTACAGTTGGATGATATTCTTGGGGACAAAGAGCTACCAAGGGAAATCAGTTCACGAGGATTTTTTTTTTTTCGTTCCTGAGTTGACATTTTTGTTGGATATATGCTAAAAAATCAGAATGTGGTTCCTGTGCCGGTCCAGAAAATACACAATTTTCTTTACAAATATCGATAAATCATACTAAGTACTGATACCAGTACCATGATTCTAATATCAATATTTGTAGATTTCATACAGTTTTGTGTAGGAAGTGAAATGTATAAATACTGAAGGGAAAACATTGCACAGAAACATTATGTTCCTATGTTCAACATATTTTTTGTATGTGGTGCAAAGTATCCTGACCTATGATGTTACTTTGCACCAAAGTTTATATTATAGTAATCACGGTCATCGTGAATGTTTACAAATGCACTTGCACGAATGTTTTCCTTATATATCTAGCTATTATATGTTTAAAATATAATGTTCTAAATCATTACGTTTATAAGTTACATGCGATTTTCTTTAAAATTCATTACATCTGCTGCAAAGTAACCCCGTCTTACAGTACTGGATGATCTTTGTCTTAAACAATATCACCTACTCACGAAGCTGTATACATTTCTTGGAAAAGCAATCAGAACGAACATAATGTTTCTGTGCATTCACTTTACGGTACCCAAAGAAAACCTTTTATCTGCAGCTATAACGCCTACAGGTAATCTATTATTGAAATCTAGGCCCTGATCTAGGACGGGCTCCTGGGAGGGAGGGGCAGTGAAAGATTTCTGCGATGGTCTGCCAGTGGGGAGCGGCGAATGACCCTTCGTCCCGTGCTGCAGAGATTTCTTTGAATTTAGTGCAGGTGTCTTCTGTGGTGCGTATTGTATTCAAATTTTAAAAAGTGGATCAAAGAATTTTCCACATATATATACCGGGAGCAGGAAAATTCGGTGTAGGAAATTTCGGTGTAGGAAAATTCGGTGTAAGAAAACTCGGTGTAGGAAAATTCGGTGTACAGAAAATTCGGTGTACGGAAAACTCGGTGTGGGGAATGTTCGGTGTAAAGAAAGATTCGTTGTAGTAGACAGTAGTATTTATTAAAAACTTAACTTTGAGCATAAATGAGCGTATTAGTTTTAAGTTCAAACTTTGTGTAGAACGTACTTTTACTGTCTGCTATACCAAATTTTGAAAAATTGTGATCGTGAAATAATTTGAATTCTAGATTTCGACGGATTTTAGCATTTCATGGCCCTTACACGACGAGAAATTTGTTTATTGATGTCCGTTTGTGTGATTTAGCGAAGCGATCATCGATACCAATCGACATTTCATTTAAAACTTAAGTTTTTATGCTGTTTTGGAGGATGTCTCCTAAAATTTTATATTTCAAAAAAAAAAAAAAAAAAAAAAAAGTAGGTTACTAGACGGGTAAAGTTGAAAATTGTAGATTTTTCAAAAATGTTCTGACGATTTTATGTATATTTTATAAATAAATATTTAAATTTAAATTCTTCAAAAACGACATAGTTTATTTATGTTACTCAAAGGTGTAAAAATAAATGCCTCAACTAAAGTATCTACGTCTGATTGGAGGAGAAGTCAATAAGGAGTCAATAGGGTTGCAGTACTTGTTTACCTTAACTTAAGGCAAACAAACTAAAGTGTCTGATTGGAGGAGAATTAAACTATTTGTACAAATATTATATGATAAAACCATCCTGCTTTATATTGCCCTTTCCACTAAGACTTTTTTGATCAATATATTTTTACATCTTCTTACATATGTATATGCAGAGTGATACACCCGAATTCATTGGGCTTTAGAATTTCCAACTAAAGTCCGGTTTTCATGCGGTTTGTTGCAAATTATCAAGGGAGAATGGAAGGTTTATGGGACTATGTTTACTGGTTTAAATTCATCCGGGGTAATATCGAGCAGGCCGCAAGAAAAACAGCAAATATTCGCCATTGTACGTTACAGTTCGAATGAGATATTGGATATTTGAAGCGAAATTGAAGAGTACAAATTAAGTGTTAGTGAGAATTCAAATTAAGTGTTAGTGAAATGAAATGAAATCTTTAAGTTTTATGTCCAACAACATCCGCCAGCGATGTCCGATGCTTCCCTGCCTTACTCAGAAGAGATCCTGTTTCCTGCAATTTATTCACTAGCGACCATATTATGTTCCTGTTTGGGGCAGAACGTGAGGCAAAGTTGCGTGTAGCTGCCCTTTGCGTAGCAACAACAGATCCCGGCCTCTAAAATCTTTTTAACGATAAAATCACGTTGCTCCAAAGAGTACATTATTGTAACTGCGTCCTGATCATATTGGTACAGTAGCACAGCATAATTCTCAATACGAAGGCCCAGTTTCCTGTTTCTTATTGACCGTCGCGAGGTTACCATCTAACGAAGAAACTCAAATCCCCATACCGCACCTCACCTAATTCCAATTCGGTACAGTGGCGAATATTTGCTGCTTTTCTAGAGGCGCGGCCTATATTACCCCAAATGAATGTAAACCAGTAAGCATAGTTCCATAAATCTTCCAACGTTCCTTGATCATTTGCCACAAACCGCATGAAAATCGGACTTCAGTTAGAAAATCTAGACCCCCAAATGAAATCCGTGAGTTTTAAAAGAATCACCTTGTATATGTTCTATGATGTACTATATAGGAAAGGTGTTTTTAGTTGTTCCTATAACTATTCTCTGAACTTTTGTAATTGTTTTATTTCTGACAAAAAGTGTCAGCTTCATTGTGTGATGAAAAGTAGTTTATAGTAATACCCCGCAAAAGACATGCAAGAGGTATTGGACTCAAGGCAGAAAAATAAATTTGCTTTTCTTGAAATAGGTAATAACATTTTATTCGTTACATTATATGGTTTTCGTTTTCACAATATGAAATGTCGTAAATTATTGTAAGTAGTAATATTCAATATGTATTACACCGAATCTACCGTACACCAAAATTTCCCCACACCGAGTTTTCCGTACACCGAATTTTCTGTACACCGAATTTTCCTACACCGAGTTTTCTTACACCGAATTTTCTTACACCGAATTTTCCTACACCGAATTTTCCTAGACCCATATATACCATATAGGCCTATTACAAAGAGTATTATTGCTGGAATTTTAAACGAAATTTACTAAACTAATTTCGTGCAAATTACTAACTCAATCCTTTATATAAATTTTATATCTCTCTTTATTGTTAATAATTATAAGAAACAATATGTTGAAAGTTACTGTTGAAAATAACACTTTTTGAACCTCGTCACCGTTATCACTCTTACAATTTTCTCTACGAGACGAGAATTTTTTCGAGTCTGGTGAGCAACACTAGTTCATCCAAGTCTTAGATTTCAAACATCATTTCAGTGCTAAATGATCCGTATATAAAACCTATAAATTATAAAAGTAATTATACGATCACAATGAATAGCATATAGGAACGCCTAAGATATTCAAATCATTACACAATATACTCCAATAAGAAATATGGTTTAAATATTGTTAAATTACATCCTTCTTAGACTTCTCTCCTGAAGCAGAAGGATTCTGAGAACTATTAGATAAGGGAATACATTTTGTACTTAAATTTACAAAATGAGACGAGAAGTGAATCCTCGAGAATCCAGACAAGAAAGAAGTTTTCGAGAATTTATACAAGACGAGACAAGACTTAGGGTTCAGGAGAAGTGGTGTAATCACCAGTGAGAACTGGCAAGTCATCTAATTTAGATTCCAAATTAATATAGAGGTTTCCCTTTCATAAACCTCGTTAAACTTAATCAGTCAACTAAGCTTTATTAAGCTGAACGAATGTAACTTATGCGTCCACATGTAAACGTTTATTTACAGATATTTCTCTCGAAGATGGTTTGAATTATGTTGTCCAAATTTAGCGCTATCATAATGATCGTGTATCTGGTTTCAAAATTAACTAGATAAAAGGCCCATTTAAGGGCTGTATGTCAACTTGACATCGAACAACTTGCACCAAATTTACTTAAAGGTGGCCATTTTTCACTTCCATTCTTGGCAATTTGCCGAACAGGTAATTTTGTCACCGAAAATTTTGTCACAGTAATTTCGTCAGTGGTAATTTTTTCACCAAAATATTAGCATATAGGTAATTTCGTCACCGGAAAATTTTACACAGTAATTTTGTCATCGGTAAATTTATCACCACAGCATTAGCATATAGGAAACTTTGTCACGAAATTTTTTCCCCTTTTTTGAACTAGGTATAAACAAAGTAAACGACCAAAACAGCTTATTTATCTTAATCAAACTTGGAAAATAATTTAGTTGGTGTTATATTGTCATTTTGAATTTATTCCTACATGCATATTAATATATGTATCTGTATACGAAAAACAACGTATCAGTCTCGGTCTTGTTTCGATCAATATTTGCAGCTCCTTCCTGACAAAGCGGTTAGCGTACGTACCTTTGGCGTGGTAGACCCGGGTTCGTTTCCTTGCAGGTTATGTGCTTCGGATCCCACGTTAAGCTATAGTTCGCATCTGATGTGGCCCCGCTGATATAGTCGCAAGAGCCTGAGCAACAGGAAATTTGTTTGAGATATCCTCGGTACCGAAAACCAACATTAAACCCCAATAAATAAAGTCCAACACTTTGCATTACATTATACTTGAATAGCCAGAGCACATGTCTTTGAAGCATGGGGTTCCAGGTTTGAATCTTGGTGGGAGACCATTAAAAAGTTTCAACTCATAACGGTAGCTTACATTCCATCTTAAACCGTAGGTCGACATCTCGTACAGCTTTGATGTTGAAAGGGACGCTAGATTCCAAGCCAACCAACTATGCAATTTATATTTTGATATTTTAACAAATACTCTGGTTTAATCTGATAGTTTTCCTTTTCCCATGATCTTGCCTTATACTGAAATTCTAATCTCTACCAATCGCTGCTCTGTTGAGTGAGCTGTCGGCTCGACTCGATAGTGAATGAGCTGTAAGCCGACCCGCTCGAGCCGTTCAGAACCCTAAACCCGAGCCGAGCAGTTTTGAACTTGTTTGGCCGGCGCTCTCTAACTTGTAACGATTTTTGGTTCGAGCCCAAATACTTGCTCCTCCAGAAATCAGACCCAGAACCACGTGAATAATGCCTTCCCTCCTAGACTTCACGACTACCGAAGTCAACAGTCAACTCGCTTTTAGTATTTAGATACAAATCGCCTATCTTTCATGTATATACATGGTGTTGTAATAATAATAATAATAATAATAATAATAATAATAATAATAATAATAATAATAATTTGTAGTAGCAGTAAGTATCATTAATAATAATTATATTGTCAATGTAGGATATCTGAAGAAAGTATTTGAAACTACACACAACATTGGGCTCGATTTGGCTCGACTCGACTCAAATTCGAGTCGAGTTTAGAGCCGAGTTGGAGGAAATTTTTCGATCCGAGTTTTCGAGTCGAGCTCAAATATGTCTGTTTCGAGCCGAGTTGAGTTTCAATGAAAACTCGCTCGAACTCGCTCGTGCCCATTCTTAACTGTCTCTCGTTCACGGTTTTGTTTAGGACTCTCAAGTAAGGCTCGATCGATATGTTGTATCTCGGTCTAGTTTCGATTTACTAAAGTCTGTCTCGTCTCGAAATTTAAAGAGGAGAAACATGATACTTAGAGTAATCTCGGTCTCGGCATCACCATTAGAATATGTTACGTATGTTCAAGTTTAATTCTAGAACGCTTGGAGCAATTTCAACGAAGTTTGATACACATATGACATACAATCACAATAATATTGTAGAGCAAGATATCTCCGGTCTCCCTAGCGGTGGATAGAAGGGTGACGTATAAATAATCGAGAACGACCTACATTCATGTCGAATACACATTTTTAAAGAGTCGCTATACTTTGTTGAGAGTCCAGATGACATTTAAGCTCAAGTTTAGTCTAATAGAACAATAGATCTCCGTAGAACCTTATGCTAACTGTTAGAAATGAATAGAACTATTGAACCTACTAGAAATTTTGAAAACAAATAAATTGCACGTCAAATATACATTTCAAATATTTTGAATAAACTTTTATTCTTCCGTGTATACAGTTCAAAGACTAAACCATATTCGATTACCGATTAAAGAAAGAAAAAAAAAACGAAAAAAAATCATAATTTAACGTCAAACCATTAAGGTCTTTCGGCTGAAGGAGGTGAATGATTAATGAAAGTGAATGATGATGAAAAATTAAACTTTGTGCTCTCCTACTCTGAATCAAACCTGGAACCACGTACAACAAAGGAAATACGCGCTAGTCACTACACTAGCAGAGAAAATTGCTTATTGCACTCTTTCGAGTACAAAGGCTATATGACACGGTGACCTTCAATTTAAGGTAGAACCATAAGCACCGCAATACGATCAAATTTCAAGGCTCTCCTCATCAGGACTCCAACCCAGGACACGGTGTAAGGAAGGCGCAAGTGCATGATTGTAAATATTTTGCCGTAATTTAAATGTGTTATACGAAGTATTCATATAGTTTTTGGCCAAGAAGAAGAAAAGTTGTAAGCTGTTGTAGTTTTATTCATTGCTTATAGCATTGTTTCAAATTCTTTAGAAATAAATAAATAATAATAAAAATAAAAAACTTCCACTGAAATCTAGTTTCATACTATCCTTCGATATGGACAACAAACCCATGTGCAAAAATCCTGCTGCTCTGTAACAATAGATAGCAATTTCCAAGAATTGCCTCACTTCCCTCTATGCTCTGTACCTTCAACCATAAAATACAAGCATCATATGATCTCTGCATCTTTCGGAATGATGGGAGAATTTTGAAAACGCTACGTCTCATTCAGAGCTTACGAAGCAGAGATGGGTATTTTTGCTAACTCTCACTCACACTCACCTACCAAAATCTTCCTTTTCAATGCTGCACATGGAATGCGTTTCTTATGTTCTTGTCTCTGAAGCAAATGAGTCCACGTAAGCGCGAAGCGAGTGCGGGCTCGCGATCACACTCACTTCTCTCAACTGTGATCGCGCTCACTTGGGCTCGCGATCACACTCACTTCTCTCAACTCTGATCGCGCTCACTTGGGCTCGCGATCACACTCACTTCTCTCAACTGTGATCGCGCTCACTTGGGCTCGCGCTCAGTAATCTTAACTGCACTCGCGCTCGGTCGCACTCGCGCTCACTAATCGTAACTGGGCTCGCGCTCACTCGCGCTCGCGCTCAGTTTTCCCAACAGAGCTCGCGCTCACTTGGGCTCGCGCTCACTTTTTTCAACTGGGCTCGCGCTCACTCGGGCTCACGCTCACTAATCTCAAGTGGGCTCGCGCTCACTCGGGCTCGCGCTCACTAATCTCAAGTGGGCTCGCGCTCACTCGGGCTCGCGCTCACTTCTTTCAACTGGGCTCGCGCTCACTTGGGCTCGCGCTCACTTTTTTCAACTGGGCTCGCGCTCACTCGGGCTCACGCTCACTAATCTCAAGTGGGCTCGCGCTCACTCGGGCTCGCACTCACTTTTTTCAACTGGGCTCGCGCTCGCTTGGGCTCGCGCTCAATTATTGAGCGCGAGCCCGGTTGAGTGCGAGTGCCGAGCTCACGAGCGCCGGGCTCGCGAGTTTGGACACCTATGGTTAATGTAACCAATTGACATACTTGAACACGTGTTAGCTTGTATGAACGGAGAAAGTACTTATAGATATTTCATAACTGTTAATATTTTCTTCAATTGTTTCAATACTTAATCTGTATTTTCGATACATTTTTGATAGTTCATTTATTTGTTTTTTTTTTAAATAAAATAAGAAAAGATAATTTACTGATTTTCCGTTCAAAAGAACCTGATATTGAATTACCTATAAAACGGTATATTTCTAGTGCAGTTCGCAAGTGTATTATTAATGTATTTGAAATTAATGTTAAAGTTATTCAGATTCATAATCTTTAGCCATATATTTGAATATACACCAGTTAATTTCTTATGATAGAGAAAATAGGTCTAACAACTCTAACCCCTCGAATACTTTATATAGTTGTCCTGGATTTAATATCCAGCGGCCCAGAACGGCATCCATCGAGGCACGTTACAACAATTTGCCGTATTACGGTCCCGACGCACTTCCACGTATTTAGTTTTCTCTGCATTTACTTCTAAACCCATGTCCCTGCAAGCGTTTAATAAGATCTCTGCATTTATTTCTACTGTTCTCCTATCATCCCCTATTAAATTTACATCATCAGCATATGCCATAACCTGGTGAATGCCGTTCAACTCTAGGCCCTGGTTGCTATCTTTGATTTTCCTTATGGCGTATTCCAGCACAAAGTTAAATAATAATGGCGACAACGCATCTCCTTGTTTCAGGCCATTTTCGACGTGGAAGCTCGTGGACAAAAATTTTCCTACCCGGACTTTACTTTGGGATTCACTTAAACATATCTTAATTAATCTAATTAGCTTTCTCGGTATTCCAAGCTCTGTAAGAACGTTGTATAAATACAACATCTACATATTAAATAGATAGAAATTAATATTTTAAACAAAAAATAAATACCATGTACAAATGTACTATACCAGCAATTTTCTGAAGCACTCTACCCAGAATACTCAACTGCGAACTATATATATATATATATATATATATATATATATATATATATATATATATATATATATATATATATATATATATATATATATATATATATATATATATATATATATTTGGTCTAGGAATTAATTCGTGCGGTGGGTACGCACACATTGAAGCTGCAGTACAAACACAAAATACATAAATACCTTAAGAAAAATATTGTCCATCGCTAGCCACCACTTTCGCCCATCTGTCAGGCAATGTACGGATTCCGTGGCGAAAGAAGTCCTCATCCTTGGAAGCGATCCAGTCAGAGACCCATGTTTCGATATCTTTGAAGAAGTAAACCGCTGTCCAATCAAATCGTTGTTCATGCAATCGAACAAGTAGTAGTCCGAAGGAGCAACGTCTGGTGAATACGGCGGGTGGGGTAAAACTTCCCATCCGACATTTTCTAAATAGGTTTTGACTGGTTTGCGACATATGGGCGAGCGTTATCATGTTGAACAATAAGTTTATCATGTCTGTTCTCCCATTCTGGTCGTGTTCTGGCCAGAGCTTGCTTCAAACGCATTAATTGTCGTCGATAACGTTCTCCATTCATAGTTTCACCCGGTTGCAGCAGCTCATAGTACACCACACCTTTCATACCCCACCATATGCACAGCATAACCTTTGCACAGTGAATATCTCGTTTTGGTTGTGATGGACCTGGTTCACCTGGTTTCACCCAGGCCTTTTTTCGTTTAGGGTTCTCGTAATGGATCCACTTCCCATCACCCGTAATAATTCGATGCAGAAACCCCTTTCTGCTCTGTCGTTGAAGCAGCAATTCGCAAATGGTTTTTCGTCTTTCAACGTCTCTGTCTTTCAATTCATGTGAAACCCAATGTGACATCTTTTGAATCATTCCCATGGCTTTCAAGCGTTTGGAGACTGTTGTTTGATCAACGCCTAATGCTGCTGCAAGTTGTTCCTGCGTTTGACACGAATCCTGCTCGAGCAATGCTGTCAATTCTTCGTCTTGAAATTTGTTTAGCTGTCCAGCTCGCTCTTGGTCTGCCAAGCCGAAATCACCACTTCTAAACCGTGCAAACCACTTCTGACACGTTCGCTCAGCTAGAGCATGGTCACCATACACTTCCACCAAAATACGATGACTTTCAGTCGCACTTTTCTGCATGTTAAAGTAATGCAGCAGGACACCCCGCAAAAACACTTTATCAGGCACAAATTGCGCCATGTTCACTTAACTACAAACTGGTGTTGTTGACGCTTTAATCCACTGCCCTATACTACGAACGATACGCGATGACAGGGGTTTGCAACACATGTGTGGATAAACGGAACTGTGAGACGCTCCGTTCGTTGCGCCATCTCTTGTCCACCCGCACGAATTAATTCCTAGACCAAATATATATATATATATATATATATATATATATATATATATATATATATATATATATATATATATATATATATATATATATTCTTTGGTGAGATTAAGTCATTAATAAATATTCATTTATGAAAGAAAATATTAGAATCATTACCGAGAAGCTAAGAATCTTCAGTGAACTAGCATTATCTGCGGAAGAGAAAAGAAATGAAAAGAGAATTCATTATTTTATACTTTGGATCTCTG
Organism: Thermobia domestica; assembly: GCF_964235325.1. NCBI lineage: Eukaryota > Metazoa > Arthropoda > Insecta > Zygentoma > Lepismatidae > Thermobia > Thermobia domestica. The sequence continues at coordinate 36,888,922 of NC_137471.1, forward strand.
ACCATTTGGAAGATTCAAGAAAATATACTTATGTTAAGATTTGATTTCTCACGCTATAGTAGTATGAAATGAAAAAAGAAAAAAAAAGGGATTTATGAGCAAGAACTTTTTGGTTGTGTGTGGTTTCCATGGTGTCGTCAAAGAAGTGTGAATAACATGGTAATGAAACTTGGAATACTAACATCAAACAGTTCAGTCATTGGAAGTTAGGAAAAGACTCGTCAAAACCATGATACGGAGCGTCGCTCTATATGGCTTAGAAACGTGAACACTGAGGGAAACACAAGTAGGAAGACTGGAGTTTGTTTGTGTTTGTGTTTAGGAAAACATCTCGTACAATAATTTCAAAGGGATATTTGTTTCAAATTAAGGACATTGTTTTCAGCATTTACACAGCATCCTCAAAATATAAGTTGTTTGCATAATAGTTGTAATGGAAGCAAGATTCTCACAATTACTAACATTTTGTGTACCTAGCCTTGGCACTTTTGCAGTAGAGTGCTTACCTCATGTGAGGGGGGTCCCTGGTTTGATTCATGACCACGTGAGTTTCTGGTGGAGAGAATCGTATCTATTGGTTTTCTGTGGGTTGTCCCGTTTCCTCTCACACTCTCATTACTCCAATTATAACTTTTATTAATTATCCATCATCTTTAGCCTAAAAATGAAGCGAAATGTTTTTATTTAATGTCCCTTGGTTATGCCTTATAGGTTAAAGGAAATGGAAGACTAATGAAAGTTATTAATTATGAAATTAAATTTTTGTACTGTCTCTCATCAGGAATTGAACCCGGGACCACATGCATCAAGGACATACTTAAAACTACAAAGAGCATTTGGATTGGAACTAAAACTAGAATGGACATGTATTTTGGACATAAAACTAGAAAAGAGTATTTGTGTTAGACTTAAAACTAGAAAGGGCATTTGGATTGGACTTAAAACTAGAAGGGACATTTGCGTTAGACATAAAACTAGAAAAGAGTATTTGTGTTAGACTTACAAGTAGAAAGGCATTTGGATTGGACTTAAAACTAGAAAGGACATTTGTGTTGGACATAAATCTAGAAAGGACATTTGCGTTGGACATAAAACTAGAAAAGAGTATTTGCGTTAGACTTAAAACTAGAAAGGGCATTTTGATTGGACTTAAAACTAGAAAGGACATTTGTGTTGGACATAAATCTAGAAAGGACATTTGCGTTAGACATAAAACTAGAAAAGAGTATTTGTGTTAGACTTAAAACTAGAAGGGGCATTTAGATTGGACTTAAAACTAGAAAGGACATTTGTGTTGGACATAAATCTAGAAAGGACATTTGCGTTGGACATAAAACTAGAAAAGAGTATTTGCGTTAGACTTAAAACTAGAAAGGGCATTTGGATTGGACTTAAAACTAGAAAGGACATTTGCGTTGGCCTTAAAACTAGAAAAGAGTATTTGCGTTAGACTTACAAGTAGAAAGGCATTTGGATTGGACTTAAAACTAGAAAGGACATTTGTGTTGGACATAAATCTAGAAAAGAGTATTTGCGTTAGACTTAAAATTAAAAGAGTATTTGCGTTAGACTTAAAACTAGAAAGGGCATTTGGATTGGACTTAAAACTAGAAAGGACATTTGCGTTGGCCTTAAAACTAGAAAAGAGTATTTGCGTTAGACTTACAAGTAGAAAGGCATTTGGATTGGACTTAAAACTAGAAAGGACATTTGTGTTGGACATAAATCTAGAAAGGACATTTGCGTTGGACATAAAACTAGAAAAGAGTATTTGCGTTAGACTTAAAACTAGAAAGGGCACTTGGATTGGACTTAAAACTAGAAAGGACATTTGCGTTGGCCTTAAAACTAGAAAAGAGTATTTGCGTTAGACTTACAAGTAGAAAGGCATTTGGATTGGACTTAAAACTAGAAAGGACATTTGTGTTGGACATAAATCTAGAAAGGACATTTGCGTTGGACATAAAACTAGAAAAGAGTATTTGCGTTAGACTTAAAACTAGAAAGGGCATTTGGATTGGACTTAAAACTAGAAAGGATATTTGCGTTGGCCTTAAAACTGGAAAAGAGTATTTGCGTTAGACTTACAAGTAGAAAGGAATTTGGATTGGACTTAAAACTAGAAAGGACATTTGTGTTGGACATAAATCTAGAAAAGACATTTGCGTTGGACATAAAACTAGAAAAGAGTATTTGCGTTAGACTTAAAATTAAAAGAGTATTTGCGTTAGAGTTAAAACTAGAAAGGGCATTTGGATTGGACTTAAAACTAGAAAGGACATTTGCGTTGGCCTTAAAACTAGAAAAGAGTATTTGCGTTAGACTTACAAGTAGAAAGGCATTTGGATTGGACTTAAAACTAGAAAGGACATTTGTGTTGGACATAAATCTAGAAAGGACATTTGCGTTGGACATAAAACTAGAAAAGAGTATTTGCGTTAGACTTAAAACTAGAAAGGGCATTTTGATTGGACTTAAAACTAGAAAGGATATTTTCGTTGGCCTTAAAACTAGAAAAGAGTATTTGCGTTAGACTTACAAGTAGAAAGGTATTTGGATTGGACTTAAAACTAGAAAGGACATTTGTGTTGGACATAAATCTAGAAAGGACGTTTGCGTTGGACATAAAACTAGAAAAGAGTATTTGCGTTAGACTTAAAACTAGAAAGGGCATTTGGATTGGACTTAAAACTAGAAAGGACATTTGCGTTGGCCTTAAAACTAGAACAGAGTATTTGCGTTAGACTTACAAGTAGAAAGGCATTTGGATTGGACTTAAAACTAGAAAGGACATTTGTGTTGGACATAAATCTGGAAAGGACATTTGCGTTGGACATAAAACTAGAAAAGAGTATTTGCGTTAGACTTACAAGTAGAAAGGCATTTGGATTGGACTTAAAACTAGAAAGCACATTTGTGTTGGACATAAATCTAGAAAGGACATTTGCGTTGGACATAAAACTAGAAAAGAGTATTTGCGTTAGACTTAAAATTAAAAGAGTATTTGCGTTAGACTTAAAACTAGAAAGGGCATTTGGATTGGACTTAAAACTAGAAAGGACATTTGCGTTGGCCTTAAAACTAGAAAAGAGTATTTGCGTTAGACTTACAAGTAGAAAGGTATTTGGATTGGACTTAAAACTAGAAAGGACATTTGTGTTGGACATAAATCTAGAAAGGACATTTGCGTTGGACATAAAACTAGAAAAGAGTATTTGCGTTAGACTTAAAACTAGAAAGGGCATTTGGATTGGACTTAAAACTAGAAAGGATATTTTCGTTGGCCTTAAAACTAGAAAAGAGTATTTGCGTTAGACTTACAAGTAGAAAGGCATTTGGATTGGACTTAAAACTAGAAAGGACATTTGTGTTGGACATAAATCTAGAAAGGACATTTGCGTTGGACATAAAACTAGAAAAGGGTATTTGCGTTAGACTTAAAATTAGAAAGGGCATTTGTATTGGACGCAAAACTAGGATTGTAAGATTACTCCAGCAAATGAAATCATTGACTTTGAGCCCATTCGATTTTGAGTTTACGAAGTGCTTTTCGACCTTTGATAGGCAATTAAATTATACTTCCTGAGCACATTGCGCACTGCTTATGCTGTTATCTGGATTTCATCGAGAGAGATCCACTCCCGAGATGCGTAAATGGAATTGTCAAATATTCCCATAGCAATTTATAGTAGCAAAAGCATCTGATCGATAGATGTTACTCGCGCTTTTGTGCCTGGTTTTCAATTAGAAACACACAGCCTGTGAAGGTTTCGTACATTTGTTACCATGCAAGTGCTTAAATTTACTCGAATTTTTATAGTGATTTCACTGTGAGATATACTCTTAGCTAGAAAGTGCACAAACTTCTTCTATTAATATTTACTGATTTTCCTTCAGTTTCTGATAAAAGTTCCAAAACATTAGTTTGTATCAATGCCAAACAATTTAAAGATAAATATAATTTCCACTATTTACTGCATTGGAATCTCGAATAAGATTAACTGGCTTTTGAATTTCTGACACTCAAATTAACAGTTCAAAAGATTCAAACATTATTCTTATTCTTCGAACAAATGTTTCTAATAAATTTTACCATTAGGTCAGAAATATTTTTACAACTTTAGATTGAATCACAAATTTTCCCCTCACACCTAAGTCCTTTTCAGATAGCTAGAGATTTTAGAGTTCCTTCTTAAATATCGGAAAATGTGACTCCCACTATATAGAGGAGTGATTTGCATTTCTTTGCTGCACGTCGAAAGTCGCGATATGATTTATCTGAAGAAAAAAAAAAAGCACATCGTATGAAAATTATTATTATACATTCGATAAGTATTAAGAGAAGTTATGAGCTTCCTCATGGCTCAGCGGTTTGTGTACGCGCCTTTGGCGTGGTAGACTCGTGTTCGATTCCTGACGGAAGCTCATGTGGTTCGGATTCCACGATATGCTGTAGGTCCACGTCTCATATAGCCTCGCTGCTGAAAAGGATGCTAAATTAAATTAACGTGGGTGTGAACATGCAAGCGAGCGACCAGCTGGACGTCTGAAAACCTTCCTCTTTCGAACTGTAAGCATTTCATTCAAATATGATTAGTTCTTTTCAAGGTAAAACACTTGGAAACCTAATGAAAACTTTACAGATATTCTGTATGCTGTGAGTGTCTTTCGGAATTTAAGTTATATGTTTAATATGCTATGTGCACTCAAAAATTCTAATCCAACTTAATGCTCTTGTTAATTACAATTAATTGATGAAATGTGAGTCCTAAAATTTATTATTCTATCTAAGGCATTTTGTACATATTTTTTTTCTGAGGGATACAGTCACTCAGTGGTAGAGAACTGGCATAGGCACATGAGGTCCTTGGTTTGATCTTAGCTCGCGTCAAATGGGTTTTGTAGTGGACTAACACCGTGTACGTGGGTTCACTCGTTTCTTCCACTTTCTTCATTTCACCATTTAGTTCATCTTCATCATTACTGTGTCCCTTAGTCTCGGGGCGTAGGACGTTAAACTAAAAAAAAAAAAAGGACGTGCTTCTCCTGATTTGTGTTTATATAAAGCTCTCTGTCTAGAATCAAAAATCATAGTTAATTATATCCCCTTTTTCATTGAAAATAGTTTCAACTTTCGTTGTTCCTTGAATCGATTTATCAAGCATTATTAACTTACAATTTTACCTTCTGAATACACAATAATATTTCCTTTATAAAAAAATCAATATTTCATTACGTAACCTAATAGATACGATATATAAACTCCTCCTATACACACAATAGTAGTTAGACTGGATATTATCCAATTCTGTTAGAGCAGCGAATTGGGAAGAATTGTCCCAGAACGCATTGAAATGGAGCATCTAGTTGATTCAAACTTCCGTGCAACACACGATTTGTAAAAAAAATGCGTTGAAGGATTTCTGCCATATAAAGTCCAAAGCAATCACATGTTCTGGATGAGAAATGGGATTTTCGGAACCTCAAGAGTTTGCAAGATATGTCTTAGTCGTCTACAACGCAATCTTCAATCTCCAAGGAAAATAGAAAAAGTCTATCAGTGTGATTAAACCATTGTAGCGACTGGAATTATAACCAGAATTTTCCTTCAGGTTTCATTCCCAAAAATATTTTGCTTTTTTCATTTTGTCAGAAGTCATAAAATGCGTTAAATTATACATTTTCTGCAATAAAAAACTATATATACTGTTTTAATCTATTCTCTCTGTGTGTGTTAGAGGTCTGCACGGGCCGGAACTTTTAGCCCGAACCCGCCCAGCCCGGCAAGTGAATTTACAACGTGAGGCCCGACCCGAGTTCGAAATATGTTTTAGTATTTAGGCCCGAGCCCGGCCCGAGCTCATGTGATAATCAAATGAGCCCGAAATAAGCCCGAATTACAGACGCTTAATAATTAACGCAAAATTGTATTTTTATTTACAGCAATTAGAAGTTTAATTTTGCAGTTGTACTTTAGAAGTTCTCCAGAAAGACCTTTGCAATATATATTGTTGTACAGTATTTACAACGTTAGGCCCGAAAAGGCCCGAATGGTTGTATATTTAAAAATTCACGCCCCAGCCCGGCCCGGGTCCGAAGTGATATATGCTTTGTAGGCCCGAGCACGGCCCACGGGTTCGGCCAGAGCCTGTGCAGACCTCTACTGTGTGTATATTTACTGGACATGGTGAAAAGGAAATAACATACATTCCGGTTGACTAACTAATGGTCAATCAACTAATTTTGCTTAATATCTTTATTCACTTTATGAATAAGAAGAAAAACAAAATTTTAAGGAAAACAAATAAAATTTTCAATGATAATCCAGAATTATCAAAATACAAAACTCCAAAGCTTCCATCTCTCCGATCACGCTTTATTACTTCATACAAATTTGTTAACTAGATATATTTTCTCGTTTTAACATACTTTATAAGCACTTGGAAGTAGTTGGTGCTTTCATATTGCAATATGAAAATTCCAATAAACAACATGGAAAACAAACAACAATATTTTCGCAAATACAGCCAGGAGCAGAGAGGAAGAGATACAAAGGTGCACTCAGTTTGTGTTATATACCCTAGCTGGTGGCCAAATACGTAAAGCCACAACCAATACGTTACTTATTTTGCAGTATATTCTGAAGCTCTTACCTTTGGGCGCGTGCAACGTTGCCAAACGTATTTTGAGATGGAAAATATATATTTCTTCGAGTGTACATTTTTACCAGTTTCGTTTAAAATGAAATGAAATGAAATATTTTAATTTAACGTCCCACGAATGTGCCTTGAAGGCTAAGGGAGATAGGTAATTAAAGCAAGTGAATAATGATTTAAGAATGGGTGGAATGATAATGAGGGAAGAGCTTCAGGTTGAAGTAGAGGGCTAAGGAAGAAGATGAAACACAATCTTGCAATACTGAATCTAAGTCTAGAAACACTGTCTCGATATCTCTTACAGTTTTATTTTTCTCTAATACCTGCTGACAGACACACGAGTAACATAGCCTTTCTACAAGAATTGTCATACCGCAGTACAGAATGCATTGTAATCCCAATGAATAAAGACACGAAGCAAAAAGAAGGAAAAATCTTATGGTCGTATTTTTTTAAAAAAATGAAAATCTAAATCAAGATCTGTTTGTAACCACTTTAAGAAAAAAGAATCATGAACTTTTCTCACCAAAACCAGAAACCGGAATGTTTCTGACAACCTTACCCAGTTAGATTTACCAACTGAGAAGTTTGTGTTTATTCCACCTTGTTTTTTTAAATAGTATTATTATATTTTTTTCTTAAACTGTCAAACACAGAAATAAACCTTCAAATACTTGATTATTTCGATTTTGCTATTGTACTTATATTCTTGTAAAGAAATACTCGGAAAAATAATATTAAAATTTTCTGTACAAAAATCGGGCAGCTATGAAGATTACATACTTTTTAATATTAGAAAATGGCTCTTTTGTTTGTTGCAATACAGGTTTCTAGATCTGTCTAGACTCGCTCCAGACTTTAAATGTGAAAATAGAGCAGTTATTTATAACGAAATGCTCTGAGACGTCACAGTATTTTGCTTTTCTTCTCAGTAAACCTCACAAAGAGGTGAAGCAGTAGGCAGGGAACATCATATTCATAAAAGACAACGGTGACAAGTTAACAAAAACGAGGATGGTTTTGATTATACACTATTCGTGGATCCATGGTTACTACTTGGAGTACATTGCCAACACGTGTTTTATTGCACTCCTTTGCATATATCCTCCTACTTTCTTATACCTTTTTTTTTTTTTTTTTTTTTTTTACAGCAATTCCTCCACCACAAAACCATATTCCTAAGTGATACTTCGGATATTTGGAAATCACTTTAATCTTAAAGAAGAAATACAACCTCCAGTCCTTACATCAGTGTAGGGAAGTGGATGACCGTTCCTATTGGCAAGCCATCTGTCCTCACAGCCCAACGTACGGCGTGGTCGTTTGTACCGTGCGTGTAATTCAGTAGTGCCTACGAGGATCCTTCGAGTCCATACGCGCTGCACTCTGGCCGTACTCTGTTCAATACGTGTACCAATGTCGCAGAAGAATAAACCATACTCGCAATACGCTACTATTCGTCCGCACTCAAAGAACGAATAATGATAGAAGGTCTACAGCATTCGATAGCCGTAATGGTAGTCTTTCATCGAATGCAGACACTGTCTATTTCACCGCTAAACTATCTCCAACAACTCAGTATTCACATGGTTCTGAACCAAACACCTCAGATGATCATCTCTAGAGATTTGGCGTCCCGGGCGCATCCTTTTCTCGGCAATTTTCCTTGGATTCCGGCCAACCGGCTCTTATCAGGGACACTACTTCAGATGCATTTGTCAATGAAGACTGCATACAGACTGAATTACCAGATTGTGAAGATGACCAACACTCAGGAAATAAGAAGCAACGTTTCTCTGATGGATTTGTACCAGTTAAACCCAAACATGCATTTAAACCGCGTCCAACAAACTCTTCAGCTTCCCATATGAAAACTCAGAATAAACTTGTTCCACTTAGTGGGACTGCCTCAGACGCTTCATTCGACTCGCCTTCAACCTCTACCAACTAGACGGCTTCAAGATCACGTAAACCAAGATGCCTCTACGTGTATGAAATTGAACAAAAATACGTTTTCACTAGATCCTTACTTGCTACTTGTACCAAACAAGCTCATGCCAATCAAACATCAGACTTCGTTCAGTTTAAATGCAGCTCACAAGAGGACTATGACAAAATTGAAAGCTACTGCCAAGCTAATGGACTTGAGTACGCCAAAACGATCACAACTTCTCAAGGTGATCATACGAAAATTACCGATTGACACACCTGTTCAGGACATCAAAGATGACCTTATATTCTTGGAGTATCCCGTGCAGGAAGTACATCAACTGCGTGGCAAAAAAAAAGATTCAGATGCAAGGAAACCACTGCCACTGTTTCTGGCCACTTTCACCAAAAATACTAAAAGCCAAGGAATATATAACGAAAAGTATTTACTGAGTTATAGAATTACTGTCGGAGCCTATCGGCCGGCTGAATTCTTGCAATGTTATAACTGCCAAAGTCTTGGCCACTCCCAAAACTCTTCCAAAGCCAAACCACGCTGCCTGAAATGCTCTGGATTCCATTTAACCAGATTCTGTGATTAAAAAAAAAAAAAAAACGCGCTATTCCAGCTTACTGCCATAATTGTCGTAGCAACCATCCTGCCAACTATAGAGGTTGCCCAGTCTTTCTTCAAGAAAAACAACACCGAGAACAGTAGAAGACCGCAAACAAACAACCTGCAAACTCACGCAAACCTACACCTACTAACTTCACTTCTCCCAAGGATTTTGGAGAGAGAGAGAGAAAGAAAGATAGATAGATGGATATAGATATATACATGATCGAAAATGGCGGTCGAATCCATACTTTTCGGGGTCCCTGAGATGAACAGAAGATGCCGTTTAAATCCAAAAATTCATTCCCATTAGTACTTATAAGAGGGGACGGGAACAGGTATAGGTAATTGAAAATTACCGACATTAGTGTCGAATTCATAGTTTTGGGGCTCGATATGTTCAGTGGTGACAGTTTTGGTGACCGTTATGTCCAAAATAAAACGTATTCTCCCCGTGCATGCTATTCGGCTAATCTGTAATAATAATGAACGGAAGTTTCACATATTCAACCCCTTAATATATTTCTCGCTGCTCAAATTTACTCACTTGTGCGGTATATGTATGTATGTATAAATAAGATCATATTTCTTTTTGAGTTATTAAATGTATTGCGGGACGGAGACAAGCTGGCTGCGGTTTAATTATTATCTGGGGAACATTCACGTGAGCATCCATCTGTCTAGTGGTCTTCGAGCAAGGCACTATGACGGCCGAGGCATATTGCACACTGCTTGCAGACTACGCACACCCCTCCATGACGACCATGTTTCCCAACGGTAATAGCATTGTTCGAAAAGATAATGCACCCTGTCACAAGGCCAGGAGTGTGATGGAGTGGTTCGAGGAGCGCAAGAGCGAGTTCCAAGTGATGTTCTGGCCCCCGAACTCGCCGGATCTGAACCCAATCGAACACATATGGGATGTGATTGAACGTGACGTCATGGTGCATCGCCCCCTCCCCGGAATTTACGGGAATTGGGTGACCTGTGTGTGCACATGTGGTGTCAACTCTCTCCAGCGACCTACCAAGGATCATTGCGTACATGCCAAGACGTGTCGCCCTTGTTATCCGTGCCAAAGGTCGACTGACTGACAATTAGGTAGGTAGTCATAATAGTCTGACTGATGTGTGCGTATATTTTAACTCGTATATTTTGTCTCGACTCGACTCGAATTCGAGTCGAGTTGACACACGAGTCGAGACAGAAACATATTTTCGAGTCGAGACAACATTTTCTAGAGACGAGTTGAGGCAGGCTTAAATCTTGACTTGGCTCGACTCGTGCGCATTCCTAACGTTAATAGATAGTTAGAAGAGGCTTCCTGCAATCAATTAAGCGTCCCAATAATATATTGCATTTTTAATCTTTCTACTAAAACCGGAAGCGGTAGACATCTAACGCTACTTCCGGTTTCAATATTCATTCAGAGATTATCGTACCATATACAAAGGAAACTCCTTTACGTAATGTATGATATGACACTGCTACTTGCTTTTAGGTTTAGAAGAGATTCTTTCTGATTTTCTCAAAACCTAATCATGACAGTTTACACTTAACCACTTCCTTTTATTCTACCGGTGGTATCTGTCTCATCTTCGGCCATTTTTTTCTGATATGTGTTAATAATTCTAACATTCTGGAATTTGTATACAATTTCTTTTTACAGTAATAATATCTAATATGATAAATGAGAACTAACAAGTTGTACCATGCTCTTTGCATCAAAATTACAGTACATATGCTTCGTCTTTACAATGCAAATACACAGACAGCGCATTTGCATATAAATCTGTCTTATCCAGTCTTGTACACCATGATTCGATTGGCGACCGAGGATCACCTCTCATTCGAAATAAAGGCACGCAGACTAGTTAAGTTGAACCTCGGAATTGGTCGCGCGTCTGAAATGGAGGCCGAACAACTCCAATATGAAAGGCCGTACAGGGATGAAATATTCATAAGTTCAGAGAGAGAGAGAGAGAGAGAGAGAGAGAGAGAGAGAGAGAGAGAGAGAAAGAGAGAGTCCTGGCTAACTTGAAGGGAAGTTTCGTGCAGACGTTGAAGTAAAGAAATGGCAGAAGAAAAAGAAGGGGAAAAAAGGAGTTGTGTGGTGTAAGACTTCGCTCTCTGTTTGATAGAAGTACTTCGAAGTTGTTTCCATGTGTGGAATGCGAAAGTAGGTCCGCGGATGGATACTACTTTAGAAACAGGTGGCATATCACTCAAGTGACATACAAACATGGTATATATTTCCGGACACGCTCTAGTTCCGTAGTTTATTTTCTCTTATTTATCATTTATTTATATATATTAGACTTTTCAACTGTACTATGCATAAATATAGGAAGCCTTATAGAACGGCTATGTCCGTCTGTCCGTCCATAGACAGGTATCAGAACTGAAGTGGTGACAGATAGAGAGAAGCGGAACTTTCATATTGGATTACTGTCTCCAAAGTAGATTCCATCCAGGGGCGTATCTAGCCCATGGCCGGGGGCTTAGCCTCCCCCTTAGTTTTCTGCATGACAAAAATAACATAAGCCATTACTTATATATTTTTGAAAGTTTATAGTAAAGTCATAATACTCTTATCATAATCTGAGTTCTGGCTGCCCCCAGTTTTTACCTTCGAGATCCGCCACTGATTCCATATTCACCATTACCCACTATTCAAATTAGAAGTGATAGATTAGGAATTAGATTTCTGGGCTTTCGGCATCTATTGCCATGTTAGGCCGTCACTACGATTAGGATTACGAATTAGATTTCTGGGCTTTCGGCATCTATGGCCATGTTAGGGCGTCACTAGAATTAGGATTTAGATTTCTGGGCTTTCGGCATCTATGGCCATGTTAGACCGTTACTAGGATTAGGATTTAGATTTCTGGGCTTTTGGCATGTATGGCAATGTTAGGCTGCCACTAGCATTAGGATTAGGAATTAGATTTCTGGGCTTTCGGCATGTATGGCAATGTTAGGCCGTCACTAGCATTAGGAGAAGGAATTAGATTTCTGGGCTTTCGGCATCTATGGCCATGTTAGGCCGTCATTAGGATTAGAATTAGGAATTAGATTTCTGGACTTTCGGCATCTATGGCCATGTTAGGCCGTCACTAGTATTAAGGTTAGGAATTAGATTTCTGGGCTTTCGGCATCTATGGCCATGTTAGGCAGTCACTAGGATTAGGATTAGGATTTAGATTTCTGCGCTTCCGGCATGTATGGCAATGTTAGGCCGTCACTAGCATTAGGAGAAGGAATTAGATTTCTGGGCTTTCGGCATCTATGGCCATGTTAGGCCGTCATTAGGATTAGAATTAGGAATTAGATTTCTGGACTTTCGGCATCTATGGCCATGTTAGGCCGTCAGTAGTATTAAGGTTAGGAATTAGATTTCTGGGCTTTCGGCATCTATGGCCATGTTAGGCAGTCACTAGGATTAGGATTAGGATTTAGATTTCTGCGCTTTCGGCATCTATGGCCATGTTAGGCCGTCACTAGTATTAAGGTTAGGAATTAGATTTCTGGGCTTTCGGCATCTATGGCCATGTTAGGCAGTCACTAGGATTAGGATTAGGATTTAGATTTCTGCGCTTTCGGCATCTATGACCATGTTAGGCCGTCACTAGCATTAGGATTAGGAATTAGATATCTGTGCTTTCGGCATCTATGGTCATGTTAGGCCGTGGCCCTTTAAGGGGTGACATCCCTCGGCGATCACACTATTCGGGAAAAGGGAAGCAAGGACGTGGCCCAGGACTTGTATGTTAGCCTCCTCAGAGCTGAAGGCGAAAAAAATGAAATGAAATCTTTGAGTTTTACGTCCCACGGTATGCCGGTTAGGCTAAAGAAGAAGGTGATGATGAGTAATGAATGAAATGGTGGAATGAAAAAAGTGAGAGGAAACGGGAGAACCGCGAGAAAACCCACGCACACGGTGTTTGTCCACCACAAAGTTTACTTGGCGGGGGCTGGGATCGAATCCGGGACCCCTAGCACCAGAGGTGAACGCTCTACCACTGAGCCACCGCGGCCCCGAGCTGAAGGCGAATTTTTGTAGCTGGAGCTATCGTTGGTTATGAATGCATTGCTCAACACTGATGCTACGAAACCTACCCAAGTCCGAATGGCATCTCACCTGGATATCACTTAGTTTTACCAACCATCTAATAAATATTAGTAATACTTTGTGATTCAAAAGAAATTAACAAACACATCTATAATTGACAACTTATCTCAACTTGCAGAGCACGTTTTTTAAGCCGGTGTTCTTGCTATCTATAAATATTTTGTTGAAATTCTTCAAGTTGCCTACGATTCGTCCAAGGATAGGTGAGATGCCAATCGGACCTGAGGAGATATTTTAAGCATCAGCGTTAAGCAATGAATTCATAGCCAACGGTAGTTCCACTACCAAAATTCGCCTTCAGGTCTTAGGAGGTTATGTACCACTTTGGCATTTGTGTGGTGTGAATGAAAAAAAAAAAAAAAAACAACAGGAAAACCTCACAGGGCTTTTCCACGGCACAGCACTACTGTAAAAGCTCATGGCACAAAAATGTGATGGAAATACTAAAACTACAACAAAATGTTTCTTATTTTCATCAGCATTTTCAATTGTTTCTTTCCTGTTTGATAAATGTAGATGATCGGAATTCATATATTGAAAAAATGATAATGGTCGCACGTAATCGTGCACGAAGTCAGCACCCAATAGAACGCGAGGCTGTGTCCCGGTCCTTAAACCCCAACCCATAAAATTTTTGCAGTGTGGTCTCTCGCGCTTCTACGAAGAACATCTCCCGAGGGTACAGGGTTATCTGAATGCCGCGAAGTTTAGTTTTGTTTATTTTTGTTGTTGTTTTATATTTTTGTTATTATTATCCTTACTGTTTACTTCGAATAATTGTTAGTGTTCGTGTAATAATTCTTTAACTGTTCTTTCGCCATGTTCTCTAAATTTGGCAACATTGTTGGTGCACTTCTGTTCTTTCACGTTTTCTCAAGTGTGCTTACGGAAGTGAGCTCCAGGAATCGTGCCGAATTCTTTCGATGCATCACACGTGAGGCAAAGCAGCTCTTCGATTGGTGTAGAGTGATCTCAGTCACTATCAAGGATGTTATAAAACAGAGGATTGGCCATACGTATCTTCGTCATGTGGACTCAACCAAGCCAAAAAAAAAAAAAGCGTCGTCTGAACTGGCAAAAGTGATTGGCTAATCTCGTATCAGCCATAATTGTTGGCTCGAAACATTGCGATCTTAGTGGCGCGGAGTGGACAGAGTAGGTGTGGCGGAACTATGACGTATAGCTTCACGATTTAGTCGTATGGGCAGATCCTCTATTTTATAACATCCTTGATCACTATAGTATACGCTAATTTCACTGTTCATGTTTTCTATGTTTAGAAAATTTTGTTGTTAATATTTCGTAGGAAATTCAAAAGAAAAATGAGAATTTATGCCTCTCGAGATGGGATTTAAAACGTTTCATGTTGGCTTCACCGAGTCTAGTAGTTTCTAACTCGTCGCTGTCTGAAGTAACTTGACGGTCGGGTTTTTAAATATCAGAGCCAGGAAAGGGAGCGCAGAGGTTGAGCAGGGACAAGGAACGAGTTACGTGAATGGAATAAATCAAATGTTGGCAATATTCAATTAGCTATGAATCCATAAGAAGATTATTTGTAAAACGATACATTGTCTTCTACAAACGTTAGGTTTCCTGTTTTCTCCTTGCTCTCTCTGTGTGATTTAATGGGAATACGAGCAGTAAACAGTGGCGTCATGAAGCATCTACAGGACTCGGCAAAAGGACCTTCCGTATTTGGAAAGGGCGCTGTGTAAGTTGTGGTGCGGATACGTTTCGTAACAACGCTTTGGAGATTGCTAGATGGACCCTTTCATTTGAGCCTGACTTTCGGGCGTGGTTGCGGTCTGAAGTCGCCCAGGCGATTTTTTTCTCAGTGCAGAACCTGTTGTTCTAAGGTTTGATACCCAAACTTCAACGGTTTTCTATCCGGAACATTATCATGTTGGCCAAGTCCGAACCGAATGCGAAATGCCCACTGAGTAGTAATCATAGAGTCGGCCAAGTCCGAACCGAATTCGAAATTCCCGCTGAGTAGTAATGACAGAGTCGGCCAAGTCTGAACCGAATGCGAAATGCCCGCTGAGTAATAATCACAGAGTCGGCCAAGTCCGAACCGAATGCGAAATGCCTATTGAGTAGTAATCACAGAGTCGTCCAAGTCCGAACCGAATGCGAAATGCCCGCTGAGTAGTAATCACAGAGTCGGCCAAGTCCGAACCGAATGCGAAATGCCCGCTGAGTAGTAATCACAGAGTCGGCCAAGTCCGAACCGAATGCGAAATGCCCGCTGAGTAGTAATCACAGAGTCGGCCAAGTCCGAACCGAATGCGAAATGCCCACTGAGTAGTAATCAGAGAGTCGGCCAACTCCGAACCGAATGTGAAATGCCCGCTGAGTAGTAATCAGAGTCGGCCAAGTCCGAACCGAATGCGAAATGCCCGCTGAGTGATAATCACAGAAATACGCCTTTACAAATATACTAATCCAAAACAAACGCACGATGCTCACCATTGTGATTACTGAAAATGGTACGTATACCACTGTCGATCTCTATCCCACCCATCGCCATATCCCCACCACAACTCACACAGCGTTCTCTCCAAATACGGGAGATCTTTTTGCTGGACCCGGTAGTTGAAAATTACTACTGTAGCCCATAATGTCAGCTAATTTCCTCTTTTAATACTACCATTTAACAGTAGTGCTGTTGAAGCAGAATGTTTGTTCGATTATGGAGACTACGAATAAGAAACAAGAACAGTAAAAAGGAAAGAAGTTGTTAATATGCACAGAGAAACGACTGCCAGACATTGTAAACATAAACTTATTGCTCCATCATATTACTTGAGCTCCCATTTCCCTGTGAATTTCATTGCTGACATTTCAACATTTACTGAACATGACTGCCTTTTTCACAGTCTGATTTTCTACCATTAATGTACACATATCCATGAGCCAAGAAACCATACACATGTCCATTAAGCGTTATCATGCCCTGTTCAATATTTACTTATGTACAATGGTAATATTTCGTTCCATTACTGACCTAATTGCACTAAAATGTCGGCTAAACAAATATACAGAACAAATGCTTCCAGCAAGTTAAGATTTGTTTTTATAACTGTCTCACATAACATATTTTTTCAAAGATTATTTGTATTGGAACTTACACTGAATGATAAAGCCCGTCAAAGTTGCATTAGTTTTCATAATTTTCGTAGCATGTGCTATGATTTTTTTTTTTTTTTTGCCTTTCTATTGATCAATGTTTATATAATTTCAGCATTCATACGAGGAATGGTCGAAAAGTTTCTGTAAACCAGTACTTTTAGTTGCTCTAGTTTTCCCCTATTATAAAATCTCAAAGAATATACCTTCCTATTTTTAATTGTCTTTGTAGCTACGTTCCATAATTTGTTCACACTCGTTTAAGGAGAGAGAGCAAAATAAGGTCGGTGAGAGGCAGGCCCGTATCCAGAGAGGTCTATGGGGGCCGGGTTCCCCCTAAATTTTTGCTGCCCCCCCTAAAATTTTCACGGTAGGCTTGCAAATGACCTATAATATGGTAATGGACTATAATATGGTTGGATCGGGCCTCCCTAACTTCAGCCGCCCCCCTACATTTTTGGGCTGGCTACCTGCCTGGTAAGAGGTCTCTTTACCCTGGTATATTCAATGACACAGAAACAATTCAAACCATTGCCAATAAATAGGTGTTCCATATGTTCACTCTGTCTATTTATTCACGCTCATTTAGGGAGAGAACGATCGAAAAAAGTGGAGGAGGTGTAACCTCACACTTGCATACGAAATGACACAAAATCATTCCAAGCCATTGCCAATAATTAGGTCTCAATTTGTTGCAGTTCCTTTTTGGTCTCTTTCTCCTTAACTTAGAGTGAAAAATTATGGAACATATTGAAACATTGGAACAAATTGTGACCTAATTATTGGTAGTGGTTTGAATCCAGTTTGTGAAATTAAGCGTTGAGTTGGCTCCCTACCTTGTTTTGGCCTCTCTATTCTTAAATAAGTGTCAACAAATTGGAATAAATTGAAACCTAATTTTTGGTAGTATTTAATTTTAAAATTTTATACGGAGTGAAGTCCCCTCTCCAACTCTTCTACTTGTTTTGGTTTTTCTCTCTTTAAATAAGTGTGAACAAAACTTGTTGAGAACAATGTCCGTCAAGTTCTTGGAGAATGCAGTGTTGATTTCAGAAGGTGGTTTCAGGGGCGGAAAGGTGTCTTCTCACTTTGCCTAATTTACATTTTGCCTAACACTTCATCACATGTCAATCACAGATAAAAATCATAACCACCATTTTAGGCGAAATGCCAATTCCCATTACGCCTAACGATCTTACCAGGAAGGAAATGCTACCTATATAGAATATCTAATAGTGTTTCCATAGTTAGCCATAAATAAGTGAGAAACTTATATACAAAAGCCCTTGTTGGCAAAAGCAAATATTAACTATTTCATCTGTACGCATCCATTTCATACAAAAAACCTTACTTAAAAGAAATTACTACAATCACTAGAAGATATTACTACGAAATTACTAAAATAACTTGATGGCTAAGCCGGAGAACCGTAATCTATACTCTACCGGTTCCTGCATACGTATTATGTTGTATATCACACTAAACGCTAGCATTGTTCTTTTACCTTTCTTTTTGGGTTATGAATATTAACTGCATTACGACATACAACATATTGTGTGTGTGTTTTGTTGAAATAAACAGAAAAAATAGAATTGACATGTTCTTCTGATGGCAATTGATTATCAGTAATAAGAACTAATCAGTCACGACCACTAGCCAATCACTAGTCACAATTTCTTCAATTTCTGAAATGTGAATCAAAAGGTAGTCCGTGATTGGCCAATATCAATGGGTTTCAACAATCATGAGCATTTTCTATTCTGATACCTATGCATATAAGTAAATTGGTTCCGTATTCAAACAAGATACTTTATATGACAATAAGAGGCAGTCAGTTCCGTTAAGTAGTGCTAACGCAATGGTGAAGCTTGATTATTATAGTTATTTATTGTGCAGACTTTGAAAGTAAGGAAGAAAGAACAACAAAGTGGAACAATGGCATTCCAAATGGAACAAGCGCTTTTCCAGACACCATCCGAATATATTTACGTTATTCATGAAGTGCAGTCGGAGCAGATGGAAAATGAGAAGACGATGCAGTTGTTCGTGGTTGGGAATCGTTGGGTGTAGCAAAAACGAAAGTGGAAAAGACTAAATGACAGGATCAATATATTGAAAGACAGATTACGAAACGAATCAATTTCTTTATTTTCTTAGACATCATATCCTATTATGTACCTATTTGTAATGTGTGACTCAGAAGTGTCCACCGCATAGAAGTAAATGTAATATATTGTAAATTTTGTGATGTGTTTTTGACAAGAGCTAACTACTGTTATGTCTGCCGCTGGACGACTGTGTATGTATTCACAGTCTATAGTTACAATATAGTATATTTGGAATATCATTTGTTATAGTTATTTGAAATGTGTATCCTCTTTTTTTTTTTTTTTTTTTTTTTTAGCAAACTTAGCTCTTCAATACGATAAGTTCTTAATATAATTGTAATTTTTTGATGTAATAGTTATTTGAAATAAATAAGTCTTTTATATGTAGGTTTGTCACTTATTTATTTATGTATAAGTATGGGAACACTGTTCGATCTTCTATGTAGGGGATATTTCATTCGTGATAAGATTAGGCATAATGGGTATTAGGCTAAATGGAAATTGGTATTCTACCTAAAGTGGCGGATGTGATTTTTATCTGTGATTCACAGGTAATAAACTGTTAGGCAAAATGGGAATTAGGTCAAATGACGAGTAAATCGGGCGGAAGTCCTCCCTGGACATATTCCAATCGCTTTCAACGCAGGTGACCAGTATTTTAACAGTACTACTTTCACTTCGTGTATGCTGAAACTTCCCTGGGGCAATCTGAAACCATCACTGTTTCCGTTTCTCCCCTGGATTCTTAGTTTTCGGCACTCATGGCCATGTTAGCCTGTCACGTTAAAGGATGACATCTCTCGGCGATCATATTACCTGGGGAATTGCGAAAAAATAAAAGAAAGATGAAGTAGAGGATCTGCCCATATGTATCTTTATTCCATTAACTCAATGAAGCTAAAAAAAAACAACCAAGCATCGGCACGTATGATTAGCTCAAAGATGTTATAAAATAGAGGATATGCCCTTCAGCAAAATCGTGAAGCCATACGTCACAGTTTCGCCACCCCTACTCTGCCCACTCCGCCCAATTAGATCGTAATGTTTTGAGCCAATAATTATGGCGGAAACGATAGTAGCGAATCAGACGATGGTGGAAACGAGAATAGTCAATCAGACGTTCCGATGCTTGGTTGTTTTTTTTTTTTTTTTTTTGGCTTCATTGATTTAATAGAATGAAGATGGATATGGGCAGATCCTCAATTTTATAACATCCTTGGATTAGCTACTCTCATTTCCGCCATCGTATGATTGGCTACTTTCCCTTTCACCATGAATGTTAGCTCAAAACATTGCGATATTATTGGGCAGGCTGGGCAAAGTTTGGATGGCAAAACTGTGACGTATGGCTTCAAGATTTTGTTGTTTAGGCAGATCCTCTATTTTATAATATCCTTGGATGAAGGAAAAAGGCGGCCTGGTACCATTAAGTTAGGTACCTGGCATCTGATTGGTGTAAATGTGGTAAACTCAGGAAAACTTCAGTCAGTCTGGTTGACCTGTAGAAAAAGATTTTATACGGTTTTCGATCGAAAGTTTCCATCGGGAATGAATCGTAACCTCCCACTTTTCTCAATATACCAATCCTTTCACACGATTCAGTTTCTTTCATTTGACATTGTAGCTCAGTGGTAGAGCGCTAACCTCTGGTGCGAAGAATCCCTGGTTCGATCTTAGATCATGTGAGTTTGTGATGAACATTATGACCGTTCGTTTTGTCTGAGTTCTTTCCTTCTCTCCCACATTCTCATTCCACTAATTAAGTTCACCTCTGGTGCATGGGGTTTTTGACTCGATTCCAGCTCTCGCCAAGTGAACTTTGTGATGGATAAACTCAGTGTCCGTGAGTTTTCTCGGTTTCTTTCGGTTTCTCTCAATTTCTTCATTCCACCATTTCATTCATTTCTCATCATCACCGTCTCCTGTAGTCTAGACGGCATAAACAAGAGACGTAAAACTTAAAAGTTTCATTTCATTTTTTACTAATTAACCACCCATGTTCTTTATCCTACAGGATAAGCGTGGGACGTAAAAGTCAAAATATAATAAACTTTAACCCTTGTCCACATGGTTCAGTAAATATACGCTAATGCATATGCAGGGCCTCCGAGGCCCTGTATGGTATTTAAAGGGTTCTATTTGGAATTTGATGCAAATTATTACTTGCAGCCCTATGATAGCTTAATTTATCACACAATAGACCAACAATGGGCATTTTCATAAGTATACACGTTTTAAAACAACGTTTACAATTATTTTATATTTATTACAATTAGAAGAAAATACAAAAAATACGAAAAATTTCTTCAAATATACTTTTGTCAGTTTACTCATACACTTCATAATTTTCTAGTTTATTTTAAAATTCTAAACACACCTGTGTGAAATGGTACTATAATCGTCAAAAGTGCAATATTTATATAATTTCTGACATTCTTGTATGCAAATGACCTCATTGTTTAGCAGTTTTGAGGAAAAATGTATCTACAAAATGCATGAATTGCAAATCATTTTATGTGCTCTTTGCAAATGCTTTTGCCACACTAGCAGCATACCAACGATCTCTTTCTAGGAATACTGTATGCACAAAAATCATATTATCTTATTTTTTCTCCTGCTTATTCCTTTTCAGTTCCGTATATCTTCAAAACACTAATTGTTGCTAGTGGCAAGTTGGGTATTTGTGATCTTAGAATCACCTGGTTTCTCATTAAATTTTCTGCCAGTTCCTGTAAGAATAATGGACGATTGTCTTTCTTGTTTTCATAGAAATTTGGATTCTGCATCCTGAAAACAATGTGACTATTTATCTGCCACATCCATCATATTTAACCAGAGAGCAAAGGGTCACCTTCTAGCTTGTCTTTTGCATGTATAGTCTCTAACGTCTTAACCCATAACATTATCTCCACATTTAGTCTTGTTGTAATAGTTTATAATCACTGGCTTTCTTTTGGTGATATTTTCATCAACTGCTTTATCATGATGCATGTTGGTTATCAAAATCACTGTCTTCTTTTTCTTTGGCACTTAGCTGACCATAGTGACATTTTGCTTGAATGCAAACATTGATGAACCTACTCCTCAAAGAGATGAGGCTCTCATTTCAACTAGAATGTCTCGTTTGTTTCGCCTTAGTGTTCCCATAACCGTATGTCATTATTTTAGCATATACTCTGCCAGATCAACACTATCAAAGACATTATCCATAGTAATATTTCGTGAACTTCCAGAAACGGTTTTGCAGAGGTGTTCTATCACATTGTTCCCAGATTTCTCTTCAACTGGTTTCTTTTGGTTTTCTTTCTGTGTATACAAAACCATCAAGGGCATATGATGATTGAGCGTTGAAACAGTCAAATGCATCTTTTGGACGTATTCTTTTCACTCCCTTTGAAACACCTGGGAAAAACTTCATTATATTATGTGCTGGAGTCCGTTATGGAGGTGTTTTCTTTTTCCAAATTGTATCGTTTGGACTAAAATGTGTATCGGAATCACTAATAGCTTCATTCCCACTGGTGCTTTCAGAGCGTGATGACGTATCGAAATGTTCATCACTTACACTTACACTTACACTTTCTTGATGAACTGTATTATTGGATTCTTCTTCCTCAGATTCCTCACTATTACTGTTCGACAGTACACTATCATCAAGACACTCATTTAGAAAACGGACAAAATCATCCTCACACACTCTCTTCGTAGTTCATTTTCCACTAGCCGTATATGTCATTTTGCGCTGAAACTAATACAAATTGCACACCAATGTAACTGGGCATTGCAAATTGCACCTAGTCACAATATAAAAGCAACAGTGGAATATATATATATATATATATATATATATATATATATATATATATATATATATTAGAACTTTATTGTATCAAGTATGTTGCTGTAATTGTTCGAACAAAGGAAACAAGTTAGCAAAAACCTCTAATAAATGGCTGATAGATTATATAAAAATCTTATATACAAACGATTGATAACAGCTTGCATATGTATTGCAGCGCTATCTACTGGGCATAAAATAAGCAATTATAAATAGAACTAATTGCAAATAACTATAATAATAATAAAAAGAAGTAATAAAAATATATAACATATTCGTTTAGGACCAATTTTATTTACAAAATTATGTCAAATAATTCGCATACCATTATTATTTCATTAGGGCCTCCCAGGCCCTGCATATGCATTTAAGGGGTTACTAAATTAAATCAATTATTACTGTTTTCCAGATAATGCAAAAAATATTTTAAAGCTAGTCATGAATGCATAAAAGAATGTTAAAAGAATACACAATGAGCAAGGCTTATTGATTGAATAGATTTGCAATAACTTTGAAAATAAAACCCCACAGGGCCTGAGAGGCCCTGCATATGCATACAAGGGTTAATCATACCCGTTTCCCTTAACCTCGAAGCCTATTCGTGAGGCATGTAAAATTGTCTTTCCACTTTCACTAACATATACCCTATATTACATTTGTAGGTATTTACGTGTTTTTAATTACCAGCTATTTCAAACTATTTCGTATGAAAAAAAAAATCTTTTCTTGTTTTGCCCTGAAGAAGTACCTGTAATAATACTAATGCACTATCATTTATATCTTTTCAATGCGCAGTGAAAAACAGAAATAGTAATGTCTGAAATTTTCAGTCGTGTAGGTGTAATTATAACTGACAGCTTCTCTTTGCAAAAAAAAAAAAAAAAAAAAAAAAAAAATGCATTTAAAAAAAAATCGAAACACAGAAACTGTATAAATCTGAATTCCAAGAATTCGTTATTGATTTTGTGCTGTTAGCTAATTGAGCCCTACAATGTTTTTGCTTAATATTAAAATGTACATAAATGTTTTCTGCAAATCTTTACAGAAAAATAATAGAAGTAAGTACTTCGTAAAAACAGTAAAATAATAACGGGCAGTCACATTTATCATCGTGAAATATAGATTTTTCTCCTTCAGAAAAAAATATAAAAGCAAACTAATGTTCTTGCTTAACTCCTAAGAGATTTCAGGAGGAAGTAAAACATATTTTTCCACAGTAATTCTAATAAAAACTTGGTTTACTTTGCTTTTCAATACTTTAATGTGTTCTTGGAAGTAATACTGCTATTTCACTGGTACATAAAAACTTAAAATATTATCTAACAGCTAAACAAACAGCTTAAATTGTATTTAAGTACTTTCCATGTAAATGTGCCAGTAGTGTTCCTCACGAGACGAGGCAAATTGAAAAAAAAAAAAAAGTTTTCTCGTCTTGCTTCAATGCACGTAAAGTTTTTCTCGTCCCGCCTCGAAATTGTCTCGTCTCTTTTTGTATATGAATGTATCGTGGCGGACAGAAGTCTTTGGTCAGGTAATGGCGCCAAATGCAGAGTATAAGAATTAAATTTGTCATATCTGTAGTTTGGTGTAGAGAAGAAACAAACTTGTGAACCAAAGGTTTAAGAACAACTCAAGTTATTAATATAAACTATGCCAAAGATCATTGGTTTATATCATGATAAAAGAAATTTTGAAACGAAGAAAAATAACGTACAACTTTTCAAGTGGAGGCAAAGAAATCTAACGTAAACACACTAAAGACAAATCACTTACCGCGCAGTGATCGCGGTTCAGTAATCAACGGACTCGACTAGTAATCTGCAGGTACTCGCATCGAATCCACGTCAGACAAGCGTTCTTTTTTTTTACTTTATTACTTTCAGTTGCGATTGATCGAATATGACACACGTTTTACTATCTTCAGATATATGAATATTCGGATGTTTTAATACTTGAGCAATTAAATCTTCAGGAGCAATAATAGTGATAATAATAAACTAATAATAAAAATAATTATCTCCTAGAAGGTTAAAAGTTAGTAGCTTATTATCGCTCACGTTACACCATTACAAGCAGAAACGTAACATTTGGCAACAATATTTCGGTTTCGTTTAATGTTGCCCACGTGAAGAGTAATTTCTTATCTCGTTTCTAAAACAAAAACAAAATCAGGACGAGAACTAATATTTTACATTCGAGACGGGACAAGATTAACTCAAATTATCGTCTTGTTTTGGAGATGAGAATCGAGACGAGACGAAAAGCATCGTAAACATTACTCGTATTATCTCGATTCTCGAAATAGTGTATGCCCATTCTTTTAATTAACAATTGCTCTGTAGACGAAATCTTACACGCTAGTTTGTTACTTTGTATTTCAGAGCTCATTGAATCATGATCTGTGTAGGGATTTTTGTAGCAAAGCTTTTATAATTACCTCTTCATATCCGAGAAGTTAGTCTATTATATGCCTTACTATTCAGTGATATTCAGTTATTTTTATTACAGTCATATTCCTCAAACGTAAAGTAGAATACTCTCTACATGAAACCTCAGTGGAATGTTTTCGTTTAAAGTTTTGGGTAGTTGCAGAGCTGTGTCTTAAAGGTACGGACCCCCTCCCCGAAATCCCGACTTTTCTGTAAGTTTTGCCTAATTTTAGGGCAACTTAAAATTTTTAAATGCCATTATTATTATTATTATTATTATTATTATTATTATTATTATTATTATTATTATTATTATTATTATTATTATTATTATTATTATTATTAATGATGTGTTGTGAATTTAATGCTTCACCCTGTTCCATCCAGTTCAAGCCCAGTGGGCATTGTGCTGGACAAACACCGTGTGTGTAGCTTTTCTTGGGGTTCCGCTTCCTCCCCACTTCCATTATTCCAATATTTCTTTCCTTTTCATCATCGATGTGTTCTTTAGCTTAGCCGCCATAACCACTACTAAAAAACAAATTATCTTAGGGCTCTTCCGAGTTCAGTAGCCGTATTTTCTATACGAAATTTGCCTGGAAACTTTTCGTTTAACATTTAACTAGTTGTAGAGACATACGCAAAGGGTATGTCCTGGTCATCTGAACACATCTTTCCAATCCCGATTATTTTGTAACTTTTGCTTAGTGTTAGGGGCGATTTTACAGATTTTAATACAGTCTGTCCTCATACGGAATTTGTCTTCTATATTATTATTATTATTATTATTATTATTATTATTATTATTATTATTATTATTATTATTATTATTGAAGATTTGAGACCTCAGTATTATGTCCTATTGCAATGCAAATAAGCATACTGAAGTTGATAGGAAAGAGTTAAAGAAATTGATTTGGACTCTGTCTAAGGATGAATTGCCTTATAGGAGATACTTTGGAAGAATTGGTGTCCGGAAGGGAAAGAATGGGAAAAAGAAGATATCAGCTCCACCGCAATATGAAAATCGAAACTTTGGATGCCTTAACAGAAACTAAGTAGGGTTTGTCTTCATCACGATACATATTAACGCCCTCTATCTGGGTAAAAACTTTATATTATGTATGTGTTATACAAATATTTAACAAATATACATACAAATATATAAAAAAGATTAGTTCCTATTTACAAATTTTGGTTGAACGGATATATGAAATATGTTGGAAATGGCTAACGATAATATGAATTCTAGTAAAACAATTTTACAGTGAAAAAATAAAGTTTTAGACACATTTATGACATACTACGCCACAAGGATGACCCTTATGTATTCATGAATTGTTTGCTGAAGAGATGACTTTCTCAGACAGTATAAATGAAAATTCTAGACATGTGACGTCATGTTGTTAGTTTTTTCCTTGTGAAAACAGTCGTTTTAACTCTAACTTGTAAGGCCCTCGAGAAATTAAATAATTTTCATGTTATTATGCATTAGAAGTATCAGCATTGTAAATGATGAAAATGTTCTTATTACCACCGCGGGAATCGAACCCATGACCTCTAAATTACGAAACGACTGCCCAAGCCACTACCTTAAGACTGCTCTATTAAGCAAGAGTCAACGACTCTCGTTTATGTAGCAAATCGCACACTTTTACGATTCCAATATTTTATAAACGATCAAATATTCTGATTTCAGTCATGATATAATACTGTTATCCAGAAAATTCAAAGCTAAATTTTTTTAAAAATACATACAAACATGCAAGAACATGAAGGAGGAAGTTTTCTTAAGAGTAACGTCGAGCCCTTAACTGGAACCTGATACATCAGACCTTTTTTTGTTCTGATTCACCGAAAGTATCTCCGTAACTTGTCTATTATAGTTGGTTATACTCGTTTTAAAAGTAATTTCCAGTAACCTTGAACGACTGAGACACGAACACTGATACGGGATTCTCGGGACATTCCCGTTTTTTTTGTTTTTTGTTTTCATTTTCTCATTCCACCAATTCGTCAACTGTAATTCACTTGTTTTAATCACGGTCTTCTTCAACGTAACAGGCATAATCGTCGGACATTAAGTGCAAAGATTTCATTTCATTTCATTTTCAAGGGGTTAACCCAAACCAATCCAACCCCCCCAAAAAAAAACAGTTGTATATTATATTTTTCAATAACGTTTTCCCATTAAAAATATATAGAGAAATAAAAATACGGAATCGTAATTCCATTGAAAACTGAAACAGCAGATTCATAATACGTAACCTAAAACGAAACCATTACTTATCTTTCAAAACTTTTCCAAAACATTTATGGATATTCGGAAAAGTGGCAATATAGTGTCTGTTTTCAAACAAAACAACCAAATTATGGGTCGGTTTCTGAAATAAACTGACACGTTCTGTTTCAACCTCAAACCAAACCCAAACGAGTTAACTGGGTTTTGGGAATTCCCAAATTTGTAGATAAAGCACTAATAGTCTTTTATTTCCGCCGATATATATATATCTTTGTGACAACATGTTAATAAGCATGGGGCCGCGGTGGCTCAATGGTAGAGTGTTCACCTCTGGTGCTTGGGGTCCCGGGTTCGATCCCAACCCCCGCCAAGTGGACTTTGTGGTGGACAAACACCGTGTGCGTGGGTTTTCTCGGGGCTCTCCCGTTTCCTCCCACTTTCTTCATTCCACCATTTCATTCATCACTCATCATCACCGTCTCCTTTAGCCTAACCGGCATAACCGTGGGACGTAAAACTCAAAGATTTCATTTCATTTTTGTTAATAAGCAACATAATATAAAACTTTTCGGTTCGGATTAATTTGGGTTAACAACTTGAAAATGAAATTAAATGAAATCTTTGCATTTAATATCCCATGATTATGCCGGTAAGGTTGAGAAAGACCATGATTAAAGAAGTGAATTAGGATTGTGAATGAGAAAGTGGAAGCGCCTCGAGAAAACCCAGTAGCGCGACTTTGTCCGTCTCAAGCTTAATTGCCTTGGGAACGAAACAGATAACCCCACCGATCAGCTAGTTCAGTGATCAGATTACCGGGTTCGATTTCTGGTGGAAGAGCCTTTGAAATTTTAAGTGTCCTCGATATATCTGTGTTTGTATCCCTGTTGTTCAAGGTTACTGGAAATAACTGTAAAACGAGTATAATCGAGTATAATGGAGATAAGTTACGGAGATACTTTCGGTGAATCAATAAAAAATGGTCCGAGACATCACGTTTCAGTTAAAGGTTTTAATCATACTCTTAAGATCACTTCCTCCTTTAATTCCCCGCGTGTTTGTATGTCTTTTTTAGAATTTAATTTTGAATTCTCTGGACTCCAGTATTTTATCATGACTAAAATCAGTGTGTTTCATCGTTAACAAAATATTGAAATCGCAAACGTGTGCGATTTGATATATACACGAGTGTTTTCTGACTCTTACACAAGCGAGCATTCTTAGGTTATTGGCTTGAGCAGTCATTTCGTAATTTAGACGTCCTGGGTTTGATTCCCGCAGAGGTGATTAAGGAAATGTTCATCATTTACAATGTTGATACTTCTGATGTATAACAAAATGAAAAACATTCAATTTCTCTCGGTCTTACAAGTTAGAGTTAAAACGACTGCCTTCACAAGGAAAATACTAGCAACATGACGTCACATGTCTACAGTCTTGATTCGTACTGTCTGAGAAGGTAATGTGTTTAGCAAATAATTCATGAATACATAAGGATCATCCTAATGGCCTAGTATGAATTATAAATGTGTCTGAAACTTTATTGTTTCATTGCGGAATTATTTCTAACTTCTTTTACTATTACTAGAAAAATAATAATATTTCTATTCGCCATTTTCATATAGTTATCCATTCAACCAAAATTGGTAAATAGGAACTATTCTTTTTTATATTAGTATGTATATTTTGTTAAAATATCAATGTAACGCATACATAAACCTAAGTCTTTTACTCAAAGAAAGGGCGTTAATATGTATCGTGATGAAGACAAACCCTACTTAGTTTCTGTTAAAGCATCCGAAGTTTCGATTTTCATATTATCCTGGAGCTGACATCTTCTTTTTTCCCCCTCTTCCTTCCGAACACTAATCCTTCCAAAGTATATCTTATAATTATAAGGCAATTCATCCTCAGACAGAGTCCAAATCAATTTCTTTAACTTTTTTTCTATCAACTTCAGTATGCTTATTTCCATTGCAATAGGACGTAATATTTAGCTCTCAAATCTTTTTAGTAATAATAATAATAATAATAATAATAATAATAATAATAATAATAATAATAATAATAATAATAATAATAATAATAATAATAATAATAATACAGAAGACAAATTCCGTATGAGGGTAGATTGTATATAAATCTTTGAAATCACTCATAACATTACGCAAAAATTACAAAATAGTCGGAATTGGAGAGACGTGTCCGAATTATCAGGTCATATCTTTTGCGTACGTCCCTACAACTAGCTAAATGTTAAACGAAACGTTTCCAGGCAAATTTCATGTAGAAAGTAGGGCTACTTTATTCGCAAGAGCCTTAAGAAAATTTGTTTATAAGTAATGTTTGTGCCGGCTAAGGTAAAGAAGACATCGATGATTAGAATGAAAGAAATATTGGAATAAAGAAAGTGGGAGGAAACGGAACCCCGAGAAAACCTACCGCCCACACGGCGTTTGTCCAACACAATGCTCACTGAGCTTGAGCTGGATGGAACAGGTTGTATCATTAAATTCACACTTCATTAATATTATTATTATTATCATTAATAATAATAATAATAATAATAATAATAATAATAATAATAATAATAATAATAATAATAATAATAATAATAATAATGGTATTTAAAAATTTTAATTTGCCATAAAATTAGGCAAAACTTACAGAAAAGTCGAGATTTCGGAGAGGGGGTGCGTATCTCTAAGACGCACCTCTTAAACTACCCAAATTTTACACGAAACCGTTCCACTGAAATTTCATGTAGAAAGCATTTTATTGTACGTTTTAAGGAAAATAACTGTAATAAAAATAACTGAATATCACTGAACAGTAAGGCACATAATAAACTGACTTTTAGTATATGCAGAGGTAATTATAAAAGCTTTGCTACAAAAATACACATCAAAATTCAATGAGCTCTGAAATACGAAGTAACAAAATACTGTATAAGATTCAGTCCACAGAGCAGTTTTACTTAAAGAATGGACATACACTATTTCGAGAATCGAGATAATACGAGAAATGTCTCGATTCTCATCTCCAAGACAAGACGATAATTTGAGTTAATCTTGTCCCATCTCGAATGTAAAATATTAGTTCTCGTCGTGATTTTGTTATTTTATTTTAGAAACGAGATGAAAAATTACTTTTCACGTGGGCAACATTAAACGAAACCGAAATATTCTTGCCAAATGTTACAACGATACTTGTATTTCATCGCTCTTTATTATATCTTTATTTGTATTTGTGGGCAGAAGTACTTTTAAATTATGCACAAGGTGCTCAAGAAAGGAAGAAGAAGATTATGAAGAAAAAAATATAGATGTAATTTCTTTTTTAGTTGTCATAGCAACGAAGAATAAACAATTCATAATTTCGGATTCATCTTGTGTAAGCTACATGAACGATTTTTAGAGTGTGTAAATGTTTAATTTGTGATGTGCCATAAAAAAGAGGTGCATTTCGCCAGCCCCCCCACCTTGCAGTTTCGAAAAAAAACCTATGCCAATCGTTTGTGCTACGTTTGTGCCGGAATGTACCGCAAAAATTTTCGTTTGTACCACTTCCGGTACGAAGTAATAAGGGTTTTAAAGTGGGGGGGCTGGGGAAACGGCAGCCCCCCCACCTAGGAATTTCAAAATTAAACCTATGCCAATCGTTTGTGCTACGTTTGTGCCGGAATGTACCGCAAAAATTTTCGTTTGTACCACTTCCGGTACGAAGTTATAAGGGTTTTAAAGTGGGGGGGCTGGAGAAACGGCAGCCCCCAAACTTGGAATTTCGAAACAAAACCTATGGAAATCGTTTGTGCTACGTTTGTGCCGGAATGTACCGCAAAAATTTTCGTTTGTACCACTTCCAGTACAAACTTAAAAGGGTTTTAAAGTGGGGGGCTGGAGAAACGGCAGCCCCCCCACCTTGGAATTTCGAAACGAAACCCATGGCAATCGTTTGTGCTACGTTTGTGCCGGAATGTACCGCAAAAATTTTCGTTTGTACCACTTCCGGTACGAAGTTATAAGGGTTTTAAAGTTGGGGGCTGGGGAAACGGCAGCCCCCCCACCTAGGAATTTCAAAATTAAACCTATGCCAATCGTTTGTGCTACGTTTGTGCCGGAATGTACCGCAAAAATTTTCGTTTGTACCACTTCCGGTACGAAGTTATAAGGGTTTTAAAGTGGGGGGCTGGAGAAACGGCAGCCTCCAAACTTGGAATTTCGAAACAAAACCTATGGCAATCGTTTGTGCTACGTTTGTGCCGGAATGTACCGCAAAAATTTTCGTTTGTACCACTTCCGGTACGAAGTTATAAGGGTTTTAAAGTGGGGGGGCTGGAGAAACTTAAGCCTCAAAACTTGGAATTTCGAAACAAAAGGTATGCCAATCGTTTGTGCTACGTTTGTGCCGGAATGTAC
Organism: Thermobia domestica; assembly: GCF_964235325.1. Taxonomy (NCBI): domain Eukaryota; kingdom Metazoa; phylum Arthropoda; class Insecta; order Zygentoma; family Lepismatidae; genus Thermobia; species Thermobia domestica. The sequence goes on from NC_137471.1 coordinate 36,920,419, forward strand.
CGCAAAAATTTTCGTTTGTACCACTTCCGGTATGAAGTTATAAGGTTTTAAAGTGGGAAGCTGGAGAAACGGCAGCCTCCAAACTTGGAATTTCGAAACAAAAACTATGCCAATCGTTTGTGCTACGTTTGTGCCGGAATGTACCGCAAAAATTTTCGTTTGTACCACTTCCGGTACGAAGTTATATGGGTTTCAAAGTGGGGGAGGCTGGAGAAACGGAAGCCTCCAACCTTGGAATTTCGAAACAAAAGCTATGCCAATCGTTTGTGCTACGTTTGTGCCGGAATGTACCGCAAAAATTTACGTTTGTACCTCTTCCGGTACGAAGTTATAAGAGTCTTAAAGTGGGGGGCTGGAGAAACGACAGCCTCCAAACTTGGAATTTCGAAACAAAACTTATGCCAATCCTTTTTTGCTACGTTTGTGCCGGAATATACCGTAAACATTTTCGTTTGTACCACTTCCGGTACGAAGTTATAACGGTTTTAAAGTGGGGGGGCTGGAGAAACGGCAGCCTCCAAACTTGGAATTTCGAAACAAAAACTATGGCAATCGTTTATGCTACGTTTGTGACGGAATGTACTGCAAAAATTTTCATTTGTACCACTTCCGGTACGAAGTTATAAGGGTTTTAAAGTAGGGGGGGCTGGAGAAGCGGCAGCCTCCAAACTTGGAATTTCGAAACAAAACCTATGGCAATCGTTTGTGCTACGTTTGTGCCGGAATGTACCGCAAAAATTTTTGTTTGTACCACTTCCGGTACGAAGTTATAAGGGTTTTGAAATGGGGGCTGGGGAAACGGCAACCCCCTACCTTGGAATTTCGAAACAAAACCTATGCCAATCGTTTGTGCTACGTTTGTGCCGGAATATACCGCTAAAATTTTCGTTTGTACCACTTCCGGTACGAAGTTATAAGTCATTTAAAGTGGGGGTGGGGTGGGGGCTGGAGAGACGGCAGCCTCCAACCTTGGAATTTCGAAACAAAACCTATGCCAATCGTTTGTGCTAAGTTTGTGCCGGAATGTACCGCAAAAATTTTCGTTTGTACCACTTCCGGTACGAAGTTATAATAGTTTTAAAGTGGGGGCAAACTTCAGAAACATCAAATTCAATACAAATAGAGATAGAAACATTGAGTTAACGGGAATCGTTAGTGCACTTATAATCACTAAGCACTAACGTTAGTGCTATCATATTTTGGGATTTATTCAAGATTTTTGGTGGGGGGGCCAACTTCAGAAATATCAAATTGTATACAAATAAAGGTAGAAACATAGTGTTAACAGCAATGATTAACGTATCATTAGTGCACTTAAACGCACTAAGCACTAACGTTAGCGCTACTATATTTTGAGATTTATTCAAAAAATTGGGTGGGGTGGTCAACTTCAGAAATATCAAATTCTATACAAATAGGGATAGAAACATGGGGTTAATGGCAAACGTTAGTGCATCGTTAGTGCACTTAAACGTACTAAGCACTATCGTTGGTGCTACCATATTTTGGAATTCATTCAAGATTTTCGGTGGGATGGGCAACTTCAGTAATTTCAAATTCTATACAAATAGAGATAGGAACATAGAGTTAACGGCAATCGTTAGTGCATCGTTAGTGCACTTAAAATACTAAACACTGACGTTAGTGCTACAATATTTTGGGATTTATTCAAGATTTTAGATGGGGGCCAACTTCAGAAATATCAAATTCTATACAAATAGAGGTAGAAACATGCAGTTAAAGACAATCGTTATTGCATCGTTAGTGCACTTAAATGCACTAAGCATTAAGGTTAGCATTACCATATTTTGGGATTTATTCAAGATTTCTGGTGGGACCAACTTAAGAAATATCAAATTTCATACAAACATTTAGTGCTTTCTAGAAGCACTAACGATACACTAATGAATGGCATTAATTTTTTGTTAGTGCTTGAAGTTGACGCAAGTTCACCGTGCCCTCCAAAGATATTGTACCTGTAGCACCTACACTAATGAAGTACTAACGTTAGGGGTTGGTGCACTAAGAACCACTAACAATTGCACTAGAAGATATCATTAGTGCTTTTGAATATGGCGGAAATTTGATGCAATTAAAAATTCCCAATAAATGTCTTATAGGAGTTTAGTGACATGTAATTGTTCATAACTACACTAATATTGAAGGACAAACGAAACTGTTAGTGTTTTCTAGAAGCACTAACGATGTACTAACGATTGCACTAGAATAGATCATTAGTACTCTTGAATTTGACGGAAATTTGACGCAATGAAAAATTTCCCATAAATTTATTATGTGTTTCGTTACATGTAATTGGCCATAAGTAAACTAATATTGAAGTTCTAACTAAATTGTTAGTGTTTTCCAGAAGCACTACCAATGCACTAACGAATGGCACTAAGTTTTAGTTAGTGCTTGAAGTTCGGGCGCTAAGTTCACTCTGGCCTCAAAAGGTATTTTAATTGTAGCACATTTACTAATGAAGCACTAACCTTAGGTGTAGATGCGCTAAGAAGCACTAACAATGCACTAACGATCGCTCTAGAAGAGATCATTAGTGATTTTGAATTTGGCGGAAATTTGATTCAATAAAAAATTTGCCTAAATTTCTTGTGAGTCTCGTGATATGTAATTGGCCATAACTATACTAATAGTGAAGCACTAACGAAATTGTTAGTGCTTTATAGAAGCACTAACGAATTGGACTATTTTTTCCGTTAGTGCTTAAAGTGTCGGTGCGAAATTCACGCTGACTTCTCCATAGGTTTCTTTACTTGTAACACCTACACTAATGGTGAAACACTAACGAAACTACTTGTATGTCCTAGAAGTACTAACAATGCACTAACGTATAAAACTAATTTTTTCGTTAGTGCTTGTAGTGGGGGCTAAGTTCACGATAAATTCGAAAGTTTTCTTTCCTTGTAATATTAGTGCTTCCTAGTGAACCAACACCTAAGTTTCGTGCTTCATTAGTGTAGGTGCTACAAGTAAGAAACCTTTGCGGGCCAGCGTGAACTTGGTTCCCACTTCAAGCAGTAACGAAAAATAAGACCATTCGTTAATGTATCGTTAGCGCTTCTGCAAAACACTCATAGTTCCGTTAATGCTTAACTATTGATGTAGATATGGCCAATTATATGCCACAAACATCCCATAAGAGATTCATGTGGAATTTTTCATTGCGTCAAATTTCCGCCAAAATCAAAAGCACTAATGACCTCTTCTACTGAAATCGTTAGTGTTTCTTAGTGCATTAACACCTAACGTTAGTTCTTCATTAATGTAGGTCCTACAAGTAAAAAAACCTTTGAAAGCTTTCATGAACTTGGCGCCCCACTTCAACCAATAACGAAAAAATTAGAGCTGTTTTCGTTAGTGCTTCACTATTAGTGTAGTTATGGCCAGTTACATCTCAGGAAACTCACATAAGAAATTTAAGGGGAGTTTTTCACTGTGTCAAATTTCTGCCAAGTTAAAAAGCACTAATGATCATTTCCAGTACAATCCTTAGTGCATCGTTAGTGGTTCTTCGTGCACCAACCCCTAACGTTAGTGCTTAATTAGTGTAGGTGCTACAAGTAAAATATCTTTGGTGGTCAGCGTGAATTTGCGCCCTCTTCAAGCACTAACAAAGTAATTAGTGCATTCGTTACTGATTCCTGAAAATACTGACACTTTGTATGGAATTTGATATTTCTGAAGTTGCCCCCCACCAAAAATTTTGAATAAATTTCAAAATGTGGTAACACTAACGTTAGTGCTTAGTGCATTTAAGTGCACTAATCACGCTCTAACGATTGCCGTTAACTCCATGTTTCTACCTCTATATGTATAAAATTTGATATTTTTGAAGTTGGCCCCCCACCAAAGATCTTGAATAAATCCCAAAATATGGTAGCACTAATGTTAGTGCTTATTGCGTTTAAGTGCACTAACAATGCACTAACGATTACCGTCAACCCCATGTTTCTACCTCTATTTGTATAGAATTTGATATTTCTGAAGTTGGCCCCCCCAAACGAAAATCTTGAATAATCCCAAAATATGGTAGCACTTACGGTAGTGCTTAGTGTGTTTAAGTGCACTAACGATGCACTAACGATGCGCTATGAAAATCTGTCTGCATAAAGATGGGTGGGGGGCTAACTTCATATGAAGTAGGTCCCAAACCAAAATCTTCAATATCTCGTAAACGATCTCGTAAACGCTGATAGCACTAACGTTAGTTCTAAATGCACTAACGTGCACTAACGATGCATTAACGATGTGCAACGTTTGGTGTGATTTGGGAGAGGTGGGGGGCCAACTTCAGGCACGTAATTTTTTTGCGGTACATTCCGGTAAAAACGTACCACAAACGATTGACATAGTCTTATCTCGAAATTCCAAGATGGGGGGTTCTGGAAACGGCAGCCCCCTAGTTAAAACTGTCATACTTTTGTACTGGAAGTGATACATACAAAAATGTTTGCGATACATTCTGACACAAATGTTGTTAAACGATTTGCATAGGTCTCGTTTCGAAATTCCGAGGGGGCATCAAAACGGCAGCCCCGTAGCTTGAAACTCTCGTATCTTTGTACCGGAAGTGGTACAGAAAAGAGTTTAGCGAAACGTTCCTGTTCAAAAGTAGTGCAAAGAGTGGGCATAGGTTTCATTTCGAAATTACTGGGTGCGGGGCTGCCGTTACCACAGCCACTCTTGAAAACTCATATAACTTCGTACCGGAAGTAGAACAAACGAAAATTTTTGCGGTACATTCCGGCACAAACGTAGCACAACGATTGCCATAGGTTTTGTTCCGAAATTCCAAGTTTGGAGGCTGCCGCTTCTCCAGCCCCCCCATTTTAAAACCTTATAACTTCATACCGGAAGTGGTACGAACGAAAATTTTTGCGGTACATTCCGGCACAAACGTAGCACAAACGATTGGCATAGGTTTTCTTTTGAAATTCCTAGGTGGGGAGCTGCCGTTTCCCCAGCCTCCCACTTCAAAACCCTTATAACTGCGTACCGGAAGTGGTACAAACAAAAATTATTGCGGTACATTTCGGCACAAACGTAGCACAAACGATTGCCATAGGTTTTGTTCCGAAATTCCAAGTTTGGAGGCTGCCGCTTCTCCAGCCCCCATTTTAAAACCTTATAACTTCATACCGGAAGTGGTACAAACGAAAATTTTTGCGGTACATTCCGGCACAAACGTAGCACAAACAATTAGCATAGTTTTTGTTTCGAAATTCCAAGGTTGCAGGCTTCTTTTTCTGCAGCCCCTCCACTTTAAAACCTTATAACTTCGTACCGGAAGTGGTACAAACAAAAATTCTTGCGGTACATTCCGGCACAAACGTAGCACAAACGATTGGCATAGGTTTTCTTTTGAAATTCTTAGGTGGGGGCTGCCGTTTCCTCAGCCCCCACTTCAAAACCCTTATAACTTCGTACCGGAAGTGGTAAAAACGAAAATTTTTGCAGTACATTCCGGCACAAATGTAGCACAAACGATTGGCATACCTTTCGTTTCGAAATTCCAAGGTTGGAGGCTTCCGTTTCTCCAGCCCCCCCACTTTGAAACCCTTATAACTTCGTACCGGAAGTGGTACAAACGAAAATTTTTGCGGTACATTCCGGCACAAACGTAGCACAAACGATTGCCATAGGTTTTGTTTCGAAATTCCAAGTTTGGAGGCTGCCGTTTCTCCAGCCCCCCACTTTAAGACCCTTATAACTTCGTACCGGAAGTGGAACAAACGAAAATTTTTGCGGCACATTCCGGCACAAACATAGCACAAACGATTGGCATAGGTTTAATTTTGAAATTCCTAGGTGGGGGGCTGCCGTTTCCCCAGCCCCCCACTTTAAAGCCCTTATAACTTCGTACCGGAGGTGGTACAAACAAAAATTTTTGCGGTACATTAAGGCACAAACGTAGCACAAACGATTGCCATAGGTTTCGTTTCGAAATTCCAAGGTGGGGGGCCTACCGTTTCCCCATCCCCCCACTTTAAAACTATTATAACTTCGTACCGGAAGTGGTACAAACGAAAATTTTTGCGGTACATTCCGGCACAAACGTAGCACAAACGATTGTCATAGGTTTTGTTTTGAAATTTTTAGGTGGGGGCTGCCGTTTCCTCAGCCCCCACTTCAAAACCCTTATAACTTCGTACCGGAAGTGGTACAAACGAAAATTTTTGCGGTACATTCCGGCACAAACGTAGCACAAACGATTGGCATACCTTTTGTTTCGAAATTCCAAGGTTGGAGGCTTCCGTTTCTCCAGCCCCCCCACTTTGAAACCCTTATAACTTCGTACCGGAAGTGGTACAAACAAAAATTTTTGCGGTACATTCCGGCACAAACGTAACACAAACGATTGGCATAGTTTTTGTTTCGAAATTTCAAGTTTGGAGGCTGCCGTTTCTCCAGCCCCCCACTTTAAAACCCTTATAACTTCGTACCGGAAGTGGTACAAACGAAAATTTTAGCGGTATATTCCGGCACAAACGTAGCACAAACGATTGGCATAGGTTTTGTTTCGAAATTCCAAGGTAGGGGGTTGCCGTTTCCCCAGCCCCCATTTCAAAACCCTTATAACTTCGTACCGGAAGTGGTACAAACAAAAATTTTTGCGGTACATTCCGGCACAAACGTAGCACAAACGATTGGCATAGGTTTAATTTTGAAATTCCTAGGTGGGGGGGCTGCCGTTTCCCCAGCCCCCCCACTTTAAAACCCTTATAACTTCGTACCGGAAGTGGTACAAACGAAAATTTTTGCGGTACATTCCGGCACAAACGTAGCACATACGATTGGCATACCTTTTGTTTTGAAACTCCTAGGTGGGGGGGCTGCCGTTTCCCCAGCCCCCCCACTTTAAAACCCTTATAACTTCGTACCGGAAGTGGTACAAACGAAAATTTTTGCGGTACATTCCTTCACAAACGTAGCACAAACGATTGCCATAGGTTTCGTTTCGAAATTCCAAGGTGGGGGGGCTGCCGTTTCCCCAGCCCCCCCACTTTAAAACCCTTATAACATCGTACCGGAAGTGGTACAAACGAAAATTTTTGCGGTACATTCCGGCACAAACGTAGCACAAACGATTGGCATAGGTTTTGTTTTGAAATTCCTAGGTGGGGGGGCTGCCGTTTCCCCAGCCCCCCACTTTAAAACCCTTATAACTTCGTACCGGAAGTGGTACAAACGAAAATTTTTGCGGTACATTCCGGCACAAACGTAGCACAAACGATTGGCATAGTTTTTTTTTCGAAACTCCAAGGTGGGGGGGCTGGCGAAATGCACCTATAAAAAAGGTAATATCTTCATGCAGTATATAAAATGGTTTTTGATATCTCAGTAGCCTTGTTGTTATATATAAGTGTATATGAACTGTGGGGATTTCGTCTCATATAAATTTGATGGTCCTCGCCGCAGGATTGTCGCCGTTATAATGTTACGTTTCTGCTTTTAATGGTATGACCTAAGCGACAATGAGCTAGTAACTTTTAATCTGCTACGAGATAATAATAATAATTATTATTATTACTATTATTATTGCCTGAAGATTTGATTGTTCAAGTATTGAAACATCCGGATATTCAAATATCTGAAGATAATAAAACATGTGTCATCGCCAATCAATTGCTACCAAAAGTCCTAAAGTAAGAAAATAATATTTGTCGTCGCGAATTCAATGCGAGAACCTTCAGATTACTGGTCGAGCGCCTTGACCATTGAACCACGATCACCACGTGGTAACTGATTCGTCTTTAGTGTGTTACATTAGGTTTCTTTGTCTCCGCTTGAAAAGTTCTACATTATTTTTCTTCGTTTCATAACTTCTTTCGTGTTTCTTTCATCGTGATATAAGTCAATGATCTTTGGCATAGCTTATATTAATAACTTAAGTTATTAATATAGCTAATTAATAATACTTTCAAAGTTAACTAGATATCCAATCAGGATAGGATCAATAGGAAGACAATATTGAGATGGATCTCGCAGAAATAGAAATACAAACTAAAAATTGAATCAATGGAGAAATTTTATGAACGCGACATTGAACCTCCTGCTTCCATAGGCCATAGGGTTAGGTTTTTAGGTAGTTAGTTATGAGTTGTCTTTTGGGTAGTGTCATAATTAAGATCTACCCTTTTTCTCGGACTAAGTTATGTGGGCTGTGGTCGCTGAGTGGCAGAAACTTCATCTCTTGCATGGGGTCCTTGGTTCAATCTCAGCTCGCGCCAAATGAACTTTGTGGGTTACAAACAGCGTGTGCGTTAGTTTCCTTGGGGTTTTCCCATTTCCTCACACTTTCTTCATTCCACCATTTCATTCATTTGTCATCATCACCGTCTCCTGTAGCCTAGCTGGCATAATTATCGGATGTAAAACTTAAAGATTTCGGAGTAAGTTATATGAAGTTTAACGGAGTAAGTTTTTGTCCGTTATTCACTTGTAAAAAAAATCTTCTTTCAATTGTCTGATTACACAGATTATTCCATGTGACTGGAATTGCATGTAATGACTTAAGTTCCATAGTTCAATAATTTTGATCAGGCCCGTAGCCAGCCCAAAAATGTAGGGGGGGCTGAAGTTAGGGCGGACCCGATACAACCATTCATCACCATAATATAGTTCATTTGCAAGCCTACCGTGAAAATTTTATGCGACCAGCAAAATTTTAGTTGGGAGACCGGTCCCTTAGACCCCCCTGGATACGAGCCTGATTTTGACTCAACTAGTTTGAACTGATACACAAGATATTAGTTGTACCGTACAGTGGTTTTCACTTGTTTCCTTTCAAACTATGTAGAATTTAAAGAACATTATGTAAGTAATTAAAAGTTTCTTGATAAATAAACCTTACCAAACCAAGTCAAAATTAAACTAAATTACCGCTGCTTGTTTTGTTCTTAATTCTCAGTTAATATATATATATAAAGTAGCTTTGTGCTTTTAATTTATTCCAAAGTCACTAGTTTTATCAATTTCCTAAAGAATTCCAGTTATTTTAATAATAGGAGAATGGAATTTCTTTATGACTAAAGAACAGTGGGTTAATCAGAATTCTTTTGCTGCCCAGCAGTTCACTTTATTGCGAAACGTATTCCACTTAAATCAAAGACTTTCTTTGATAGCTTTTACTTTGAGAGATGTCACTTCACAACATCCGCTTCTTTTAAGTTTTTTTCCTTTAAACTTTAGCACAAATACAGCATTTTTTGTTCGTATATTATTTTTTTATATATTTTATTATTGTATTTAGTAAATATATATATATATATATATATATATATATATATATATATATATATATATATATATATATATATATATATATATATATATATATATATATATATATATATATATATATATTGTGTATCTTGCCGTGCGCTACTGTTTTCTACATTTCCCTTGGTTTTGGTCTACTTCTGGTCGCTTCGTGTGCTCCGAAGAAAGCCGAAGGATCGCGGCTGCCGTGCCACGACCGGGTTAGTTTCACTTCAAGACGGACTGTCAAACCGACTTGAACAGAAACTTTGTGGAACACGACATGGACGGAACTGAGCATGGGAATGGCACACTACTTGTGAATTAACCTTTAAAAATGTTTTTGAAATCCATGTGCTGGTCCTTGGGAGGGTCGCAGATGTGCGAATCGGTTGTGCAATCATGAACCACATGTTGTCAGTAGGAGAGAGAACTCGAAAATGTCAAGCAAGCATGTAATATGGTGTCTTTCCAGGAATGGTAGAATTCAATGTAAAAATGGATAATCAATGTCCCGTCAATGTTTATTAAACAGTAGCGGGAACGGAACTTACAGTCCATTAGATACAACTTGTCCCTTCTGACAGTTGCTTCCCTCTGTTTGTTTGTTTCTGCACGTGGTCATAACAATCAGGCAAGAAGAACTGTTTCCATGGCAACAGAACGTTCAGCCAATTATGGTGAATCATTTCTCTCGCTCTACAATGGTAAACATTCCATTCCTTTCGCACGTTGCCAATTTGAATATAAACAAATGCACGGCGTTTTAGTCGAATGTCGACTTGAGTAGTGGACCTGCTGGTTATTGAGAGCATTCTTTTTAGTTCTCTTTTGTGTCATTTAATTTTATAAAACTGAGATTTATTTGCAGTGAATAATTTCGTGTTTCAATACCCGACGCTAAAGCTGGCCACACAGCATTGAGCACCACGTGCGCGCAGAGAGCTGTCAGAAGGAACAAGTAGTGCCAATTACAGTATTATGATACCTAATATCACAAAGCTTGGTGATTGATTACGGAGAAGATGAAATGTTATTCAGCCTGCTATGAAAACATTCTCACCATGTCTGAGTATATATTCTCAGAGAGTTCACGGATCGCATTCTTGTTGTGATAGTGCCTGTTATTGACAATCTCACTCAGGATGACAGACGTATGTCCTTGTCAGCGATTGTCATGAGATAATGTGCATAACATTATCAATGATAAACTGTGATACTCGAAAGTGTTTGTCAGAGGAACAAAATTGTGCAGAGTTGGGCTATCATTGACCCATTTAAAGCTATACACAACATTAGGATGAGAAGTTAATTTGCAATATCACTGCTGGAGACGGATCCATGTTCACGCAGATGCAACGGAATCGAAACGGAGCAGTATATAATGTAAGCAAGCATAGTTTCAAAGGAAATTCGGTCAACAACGTCAGGCGGCAAGGTCATATTGACCTTATTCTTCGATAACTGTGTTTCCCTGCTAGTAAAGTTGCTCCCACAAGGACCACGATTCACGCAAATACGTACACTTTGTCGTCGGAGGACAGACTACGCTCGTCTCCATGTAAACTAACAAACTCAGAACCTGTTGGATTCTTTCGGTTAGATAGTGCTCGACCACGCTAAATACAGTCATGATTTAAGTCCATATGATTTTCACACTTTCGTCCCAATGACTCAGCAAACCCACACACACTTTCGTCCCAATACCGGTCGCTGTTTCTAGGATTTGCAGGTCACTGTGACAAAATACTTTGCTTCGAAGTCCAAGGATGTCTTCTACCAGGGCTAGTATCCGAGGATAAGTCCCTTAATACATATGGCGAGTCTCTGTAGACAGTTTGTGTAAATACGTATTTCAAGGATGGGACTTAGCATTTTAATTTAATGACACATTATACGAGCAGTGATCAGACAGTAGGGTTACAAAGGGAACCGGTCAAAACCCCCACAGCCAAAACCTCCACACTCAAGAAATGTCAAAACGCCCACACAAACGGTCATAACCCCCACACAAATGGACAAATCTCCCAAATACACGAACGGTCATAACCCCCACAGCCAAAACCCCCACACTGCTAATCGGTCATAACCTCCAACGGTCATAACTTCCACACAAATGGACAAAACAGCCACACATAGCAACGGTCACAATCCCCACATAAATGGACAAAACCCCCACACAAATGGACAAAACTCCCACACAATCGGTCAAATCTCCCACACTCTGAAATGATCCTGGTTGTATGTCTTGCCCTTGTACTTTTTAATAACATTTTTTATTCCACTTAAACCGATGTTGCAACTATTCTTCTTGCACTGTTTTGTAATGACAGAAACACTAAAGTGGGCGTCGTAAACAGCCGCAACAAAGACGTGCAATCACGATATTTTCAGAGTGTGGGGGATTTGTCCGATTGTGTGGGGGTTTAGTCCATTTGTGTGGGGGTTTTGTCCATTTATGTGGAGATTGTGACCGTTGCTATGTGTGGGAGTTTTGTCCATTTGTGTGGGAGTTTTGACCGATCGTGTGGGCGTTTTGACATTTTTTCAGTGCGGGGGTTTTGACCGTTCTTGCGTTTGGGGGATTTGTCCATTTGTGTGGGGGTTATGACCGATCGTGTGGGCGTTTTGACATTTTTTGAGTGTGGGGGTTTTGGCTGTGGGGGTTTTGACCTAGACCCGTTACAAAGCCTGCATTGAAGCATATATATATTATTTCGTACAATCAATAGAATAGATTAGATAGCCAACAGATAGAATACATTAGGTTACTTTTCGACATGATCTCTATATCGGTTGAGGCAGAGGCGTCATTTAGGGGGAGGCAGGGAGGGGCATTTGCCCCCCCCCCTGAGTTTGAGATTTATATAGATTTCATCAATAGAATAGTAGTAAATCAGTGAAAAACGCGAAATTTTACTTATATCAAGGGGTCTTGCCCCCCCCCCCCAAGCAAAATCTGAAATGACGCTCCTGGGTTGAGGCACTTTTCGCATCGGGGATGATTTTGTTCTGGTAAAAATCCTGTTCTCGCGTGTTTGGCTAAGTTCTCACGCGAAGTGTTTCACCTCCTCGTCTGAAGTGAAGTGACGGCCTCCTAGGTGCTCCTTCAAGTGCGAGAACAGGTAAAAGTCACTTGGAGCGAGGTTCGGGCTGTAGGGAGAGTGGTCGATGATGTTCCAGCGAAAACTGCTTCTGGGTTGTATGCGGGCGAGCGTTTTCGTGAAGGAAGATGATAATGACGAGACATTATATAGTCTCTCCGCAAATCTTCTACCAGCTGCCGGTGAATTTCAAACGCGGTTAAATATTTCGTCCACAGAAATCGAGTAACTGAGCAGGCTTACTTCGTGAGACCAGTTTTTCAAACGAGTCGCTATTTGTGTTTACCTACAACTAGCGCTATAGGCGGCAGGTGGCTGAAACTCTGGTTAGTTGCCAAATCTATGTAACAAAATTATCGCACACTCCTTATTTCTGTATAACAGACGGAACCCCTGAAATGTCGACCTAGTAATCTAAATTTCTGGCCCTTCCTCGTATGTTTTATTCCTGACAACGGGTATTGAGAAAGATATATTTCAAATCGTGACCTAAAATTATCTTTGGTCGAAAATCTATTAGAGAAAACATTACTAAGCCATTACGAACTGATAAAAAAAAATAGGAAAACGCGGTCAAAAAATTAATTTCTAAGAATATGTTCTAAGTTTTTGTTTTGTTTTCGCCGTAAGTTACAGAAAATAATATAATTGAGCAAACATGTTTGCCCTAAAGGTCACTAAAATTGATAAAAATTGATTTGAACATTTCTCGGAAATGAAGATCTAGTTCTCTCATCCAACATTAGAGTTTTGTCTTATAAAAAATGAGGACATATGATACATCCTTGAGGAATGAAGAGTAAGGGATCTGAAAAGTCTATATACTTTCCAATTTTTTTTCACAGATAGAAATAATATATATTTTTCAGTATACATATAAGCTTGTTTTTTATGTTCCTTGATATATTTTATGTTTCTGCAAATAACAATTCCATTTTCTTTCTTGAACGAAGTAGTGTCAAATAATTTTAGCTATTTTTCTCCATCATCACGATTATAGTTTTCCTGTTATTACTGATAGACCAACGTAAGGCAAACTGAAGAGCTTCCATGCACCGCAGTGTCCAATTATATATATATATATATATATATATATATATATATATATATATATATATATATATATATGTATATGGTACTTGTACCGATTATGGCCCGGGTCCCTAATATGACCCACCCACCATATCTGCAGATTTGCGTTGGTGCTACTAGATGACAATATAAATTATGTCCTCTGAGCCGCGCAAATATGTTTGTCATGAGGACATAGTTTATATTGTCATCTAGTAGCACCAACGTAAATGTGCAGAGATATTGTGTGTGTGCCGTATTAGGGACCCGGGCCATAATCGGTACAAGTACCATATATATATATATATATATATATATATATATATATATATATATGTCCCCTCTCCTAAGTGAACCGTCAGGTGGTTATTAGATGAGGAGTTAGTATACCGAGTTTTATCTCTGTAACTTGGGGAGCTCACGAGATTTTTTTTGTTTGTCATTTAATATGAACTACCATTGCCAGCCGCTACAAGGTGGAGCTTTCCAGGTAGGGGGGGGGGGCGGGGAAAGCAAGATTGTCCACCGTCATAGGATTTTCACGTCTTTTGTTTTTCTTTTTCAGTATTTTAGTACACAATTTATTATAGAGCACGTGTTCTCAAACTCATGTGGGAAAGAGCAATTGTCTTTCCAAAATGACGCCCATGAAACGCTTCTCCGGCGCTGCTTTAGGCTTCTGTTTAAATTGTGATCCGAATCACGATTTTTAGTTTTATCTTAAGCTCAGTAATTACAGGGGATATTTAATCCCAGGTCAAGCACCCAAAAAAGTGACAAATGGAAGCTTATTAGCCACTAGAAAATGGTCAACTGTGTCTACATACGTACATGCTAGGCATAATTTGTGATTTCGATTTTTATTCTACTAATGAGTGGCTGACAATACTTGTGTGTTTGTTGTGGTCGGGATTTACCTTTCTTAACACTAGATGCCAGAGGAGCAAAATAAAACTTCAATTAAAATACATTATACATAATATCGAAAATTTGTATTAAAATTGAAAGAGCTTATTTACTAATTTATTATGTTTCCCCACATGAAAGGAAAACTAAAATTCATAGCATTTTAGCTTAAGTTCTTTTCTTCTTAATTAGAACACTCCTAGTTACATGTATTAAAATATTTCTTAAAATTGTAATCTTAACCTAAAAGTATCAAACAAGTGTTATCCTGACTCTTGTGTCATAAATATGAAAGTATTTCAGAAATGAGTCAGTACGTGTGTCCGAAAAGCAAGAAAAGTTAATTTTTGGGGTCGAAGTGTTAAGCATCACGACGAAAGGGTTACTAAAGTAATATTTCAATTATGAATAATTGATAATTTGATGTACGTGAATAGGATGAACCAAAAGTTTGTTCTCTTGTGTTTTTTCAGGGATTAGAAAATGATGGGCAAAACTTTTTATTTTACCGACAAACAGTACCTCAGGATCGTGTGAAAGTACACCATGGAGATCACAAAACTGAACGTGATTTTCCTTTACCGGTTCAAACTGGGACATCTTGCACATCCAGATGCAAGAATCATCAACAGAGCATTTGGACGCCGAGTGGCGATTAAACACAACAAATTTCATAGAAATCACTTCTTGAATCTGGAGGAAACTTTCTGCACCAAGGATTCAGTGATAGAAGGTCGCCCACTTTGATCCTCATCATGATCATTCGTGCGGCTATCTATAAAAGTTCTACTCCATTTCCGTACCATTCTGTGACTCATAATGTTTTCTCCATACACTTCATTTATCTGGTGATGAATTTCAGTCCCTTGCACTCCTTGAGCACTAAGAAAACGAATCACAGAGTGCATTTCACAATCGGCAGGATTCTCAACCGCCAGAGGCATTTTAACCACTCGTAAACAAACGCAAACATGGTCGAATATGTCCGTAGTTGCATCTGTGGGTTGCCAACAGATGTACGTAGATATCGAGCATGCGCGGAATGCCGATTGCAGTGCTGCAGCGGCGCCTCGTACGTCGGTTGTCTGTCAAATTTGGTTCCAGTGTCACAACATTGATAATGATTCCCGCAGCCACCGAGGAACAGCATGTTTTGGTGACTTTCTCATAAACAGCGTGGAAGCAGGTCCTCGCAAATATGCTTCTGCATTGCAGACTAGTTAGGCATGCACCGTACCACTGTTATTCGGTAGTTCCGAGCAATTAAGAAGGTGAAAAGGTTGATCTCATGGATGCCGCATGAATTGATAACGGTCAAGGAGGTACGTATCTTTAAGTCTACGGAATACCTGAGTGGTCACCTCTTGTGCGATAGATCGTTGGTTCGATTTCCAATCACTTGAACTCACGGGTTCATGGGCTTCCTTGAGGTTTTCCCATTTACTGCCACATTCTTATTCCATCCGTTACATCATAATCATTCACTCTTGTTAATTACCCGTCTCCTGTTAGATTCAAGATTAAAACCTTAGATGTAAAATTCGATTTTGTTTTCCTATTACACCTATTTATATGTAAAACCTTCATTAGCCTGTCGCCATCGCAAGGAATGGAAAGTTACACAAAAAGTCCGAAACCAATTACAGTATTCTGTTTATATTTATTTTATATTTTTATTTCATGTATCCTTGCATATACGGGGACAACTCGAAAAAAAAAAAAACACTGTTTGGTTATCATTGACGTACACTCGCAGATACAGAACTTTTATTATACACATTAGAAAAGTACAACGTTACATTAATTTTCACCATTCAGGTTGAAGCACTTGTCACAATGTTTTCACAAGGTTTGAAATGCCTTCTAGAAAAACTCTCCCTCCTGAGAATGAAGCCACCCGCTAATAACATTGTGAAGCGCATTGTCTTTGTAGAAGCGATACGACATTAGCAACTGTTCCATGTGTCTAAAGAGGTGGAGCCGAGTTAATTACCTGCAAATTCGTTGCTGACCACAGATGGGCACCCACTTCTAGCAGTATCGTGCACATCAATCCGTTACTCAGCACATTTGCTCCATAAACACCACACAGTTCTCGATGAATCACAGCTGACGAAAGCTGTTTCGTGCTCAGAAATCGTATTACCGAACACACTTTACATTTGACGGGTTTTTCTATTGGAATGTTCATTTTCAGTTGTTACAACGGACGAGTGAACTGCCAATACAACCTTCTCCTTCCACTGCTAACTGTCTACTGAACTACTGTACACAGCGCCACAGGACTGACGTCCCCCTTCCCAGACATTTCTCGCACATGCGCAAACGGAGTTTTTTTTTTTAATTGGCAAGTATATACATTTTGTAACAAGGAATTTTATTGTATGCTTATTCTGTAACAGATTGTAATTTTGATGCGTTAATTTCAAACTCAAATACTTCTTTATTTACTGAATTAAAATTTGTAAAATACCAATATTTTACCAGCAATTAGCAGCACGCACGTATATTACCAGCAATTAAACGGGTTGAATTTGTTCCTGACAGACTTTCTTTTATTACTCTTAAGGGACGGTGGTGTGATATTATTGTTTTAAATGTACATGCCCCAACTGAAGATAAGGATGACGATATAAAAGACAGTTTTTACGAAGAAGTGGAACGAATATTTGACCAACTCCCGCGATACCATATGAAAATTCTATTAGCGGATTTCAATGCGAAGGTAGGACGAGAGGGTATTTTCAAACAGATTATAGGGAACGAAAGTCTGCATAAGGAAACTAATGCAGACAACGGTGTTAGACTCGTGAACTATGCAACATCCAAAAACCTAATCGTGAAGAGTACAAAATTCCCACATCGCGACATTCATAAATACACTTGGACATCACCAGACGGGAAAACACATAATCAAATTGATCACGTTTTAGTAGATAGAAGAAGGCAATCTAGCATAATTGATGTCCGGTAGTTTAGAGGGGCTGATTGTGATACTGACCACCACCTGGTAGCAGCGATAATACGAGAGAGGTTATCGTTGAATAAAGGTAATATTCATTGTTCGAAAACGGAGAGATTCAATTTAAAGAAATTAGAAGAGAGCCAAGTAAGAGAGAAATACCAGATTGAAGTTTCGAATAGATTCTCGGCTTTAGAAGATTCGGAGTGCACTAGTGTTGAGGATACCTGGATTGAAATTAGAGATAGCATTAAAATTTCAGCAAAAGAAAAATTGGGACACGCGGAAATACGTAGGAACAAACCATGGTTCGACCAGGAATGCATAAAACTAGCAGAGAAGAGAAAACAGGCAAAATTACGCTGTTACAAAATCCGAATGAAACAACTACACAAAATTTCGCAGATATCAGGCGGGAAACTTTCAAAGCTTTTAGAACAAAGAAACGTGATTTTCTGAAAGCTAAAATAACTTGAAAATAACAGTAAAAATAAAATCATCCGGGACGTGTATAAGAGAATCAACGAATTTAAGAAAGGCTATCAACCTCGTGCTTATATATTAAAGAAATCGGACGGTACACTTCTCACTGACACGGATAACATCTTAAATAGATGGAAAGATTTCTTTGACGATTTGCTTAACACGCAACCAAAAACTAGTGTGCGTGGAGAAAAGGAAATACACACTGCAGAACCGTATATTCCAGAACCCAACCGAATAGAAGTAGAAACCACTATAAAGAAATTAAAGAAACACAAATCTCCGGGTATAGATGAAATTCCGGCTGAGTTAAATTTAGCTGGAGGCGAAAAATTCTGGAACAAGATACACAAACTCATTCTCCTTATCTGGAACAAGGAAGAATTGCCACAAGATTGGAAAGAATCAATCATTGTTCCAATTCACAAGAAAGGCGACAAAACTGACTGTAATAATTACCGTGGCATTTCTCTTCTGTCAAAATCCTATAAAATCCTTTCAAATATTTTATTAGCAAGACTGACCCCATACGCAGATGAAATTATTGGAGATTATCAGTGCGGATTTAGACGAAAGCGATTAACTATCGACCAAATATTTACCATTCGCCAAATACTCGAAAAAAAGTGGGAATACAATACCCCGGTACATCAACTATTTATTGATTTTAGAAAGGCGTACGACTCGGTGAGAAGAGAAACATTATACAACGTTCTTACAGAACTTGGAATGCCGAGAAAGCTAATTAGATTAATTAAGATATGTTTAAATGAATCCCAAAGTAAAGTCCGGGTAGGAAAACTTTTGTCCACGAGCTTTCACGTCGAAAATGGCCTGAAACAAGGAGATGCGTTGTCGCCATTATTATTTAACTTCGTTCTGGAATATGCTATAAGGAAAATCAAAGATAGCAACCAGGGCCTGCAGTTGAACGGTATTCACCAGGTTATGGCATACGCTGATGATGTAAATTTAATAGGTGATGATAGGAGAACAATAGAAAGAAATGCAGAGATCTTATTAAACGCTTACAGGGACATGGGTTTAGAAGTAAATGCAGAGAAAACTAAATGCATGGAAGTGCGTCGGGACCGGAATACAGCAAATTATGGATGCGTTAAAATATTAAATAATACTTTTGATAAAGTGGATAGTTTCAAATATCTAGGATTAATATTAACAGAGGAAAATCATATTCACGCAGAAATTAAATGTCGACTAAAAGCAGGGAATTCGTGTTACTATTCAGTTCAAAATCTCTTGTCATCGCGAATTGTGTCGAGGAATTTGAAGCTTAAAATATACATAACGATAATCATGCCTGTTGTTTTATATGGCTGTGAAACATGGTCACTTACTCTTAGGGAAGAACATAGACTGAAAGTATTTGAGAACAAGATCCTAAGATGAATATTCGGACCCAAGAGGAACGGGAATGGGAAATGGCGGAAACTTCATAACGAGGAACTACATAATTTATATGGTTTACCCAACATTGTTAGTGTCGTCAAATTTAGGAGGCTTAGGTGGGCGGGTCATGTAGCTAGAATGGAAGAAAGTAGAAAATCTTTCAAAGTCTTGACTGGAAGACCAATCGGAAAACGACCATTAGGAAGACCTAGGCGCAGATGGGAGAACAATATTAAGATGGATCTCGCAGAGATTCGAATACGAAGTAGAAACTGGATGCAGTTAGCTAAGGATAGAAGTCAGTGGAGAGCTATTGTAAACGCGGCATTGAACCTGGGATCCATAAGCCATAGAGTTAGTTAGTTAGTTAGTAAAATATCAATTACTACCCTTTTAGTTATGTGTTATATTTTATTCCAATTTTTATATATTTCACAGATTTTATAGATATTATATAAAATGTATCAGAAGTCCAAGACCATAGGCCTCGTTGCGAGTAAAGATGCGAAAATATTAAAGAGAGGAAAGGCGTTAATTCTTCAATCACACCAGCCGTTTCACCTCTACACTGGTATGCGACCATATGTTAACTGCAAAAGCAACGTTTCCAGTAAGACATTCCTCATACGAATACATGGTTGAACAATACTTTATTGCTGATTTGGTGCCCGAACTCATGAGATCGGTGCTCACGAGTTTGGAACTCACGCTTACTTGACCTCACTCTCGCGAAGTGAGCGTGAGGCTTAAGTGAGCACGAGTTCTAAATCACGATGTGAGCGTGAGATCGTGTGAGTGCAATGTTGGGTCATTGATGTGTCCATGAGGTCGAGTGAGCGTGATGTCAAAATCATGTTGTGAGCGTGAGATTTAATGAGCGTGATGTCGAAAAGGTGTGAACATGAGGTCGAGGGACTGTGATGTCGAAAGGACGTTATGAGCGTGAGTTCGAGTGACTGTAATATTGAAAGGATGTTGTGAGCCTTATGTAGAGTGAGCGTGAGGTCTAAATGATGTGAGCGTGAATTTGAGTAACGTTAGTGCAAGTGGGCCCCTTTGATGGTGATGGCCCAATGGAACACCTTGCTGGACTGGCTACAATTTCTTTGGATTTAACTTAAGGCGTCCTACCAATGTCGAACTGAAATGGGTGGTGCAATTAAGAAAGAAAAGCCAGTATTTTAGATTGAAAACCATTTATTTCCCGTCTTTCGACTTCTTTCCCATATTTTTCAGCTACTATACTATATTCAGTTCCTCTCAAATAGAATACATTGGGTCTTCTTTAAATTCAAATCACGCGAAACATGGTATGTTTATTCTAAAAGCAATAAGATGATTTTAACAACTAAAAGCAAAACAAAAAAAGAAAATATACAATAAAAACAAAGTTCCTTTCTTTGAATAAGATAACAAATATTGTACATGCTTCTCCGAGATATTGTTCAGCACCAAACAAAGATTTTTTTTTTTTTCAGCAAGAGTTATTTTTCTTCTAAAACGAGAAGAATTACATTGCCGTCAGATCTTTGCTTCCATCTTAACTTCCGCTGTTCCTTCAAAATGTTTAGTTTCCGTTCTCGAAGCGAGTTCTAGATTCTGTTCCTGGAATTCTGCTAACATTGACTCCTCACGGTGTGTGTGTTTATGTTTTCCTATCCGTTGTCTATTATAGCTTAAAGCAGAAACCAATACAGCATTGCTAACAGCTCAGCACTTAAAGGAAAAAAAAAACTTTTTGTGTACCGCTGATGGGTTGACGCTTTTGAAAATGCCTCGCTCTCAGCTATCATTTTTGATTACAAAAAAGTCAACACAAGAACGTATTTACGAAAGAGAAAAAAAAAGTGCCATTTTTACACTTTTGCCTTTACGCTATTAAAGCGAATTTAGAGGTTTATATACGTAGAAATCTAATGTGTTCAAGGTTTATCAGTAGTAATAAAACATGTTAATATTTAGCCCAGATAGCACCCAGAAGAATAGGCAAAATTCTCAAAATTATAAAGGCACAGTGGATAAAATGATATTCTATATCATTTTCAACGCTTCTGACAAGAGCCTTCAAAAAAAAAAAAAAAAAAAATGACAATATTTCCTCAAATTATTTATGAGTGCCACATGGAGATGTTAAACAGATGGCTTTTTTGGTGCGCTGTTTTCTTCATAAAAACAGAAATTTTCACTTTTTTGACATTTTTCGATTTTTCTTATTCTCAAGTACCACCTCTCCTTTTCTATTGCGATTCCAAAATTTTTATTAAAAAGTTCGTTTGCAACATTTATTACTTGTAAATTTCATGTTCGCTTCAGGCCTGGCTATTTTAATTTATTTACGCATTAGCATATTCATTTCTGTTCAGAAAGGGGAACTTATGCAACCCAACATATCAGAACGGTGATGTTGGTTGTCTCAACTCAAACTGGTAGATATCAGAACAGTCATGTTGGTTGCCTAAATTCAAACTGGCAGATATCAGAACGATCATGTTGGTTGAATAAACTCAAATTTCCAGATATCAGAACTTCTGTTCGTTGCCTAAAATCAAACTGGCAGATATAAGAACGGTCATGTTGGTTGCCTAAACTCAAACTGCAGATATCAGAACGGTCATATTGGTTGCTTAAATTCAAAATGGCAGATATCATATCGGTGATGTTGGTTACCTGAACTCATACTGGCAGACAAGGAAAGAAGTTAACAAATAAACTGGAAACAGATGCAAACCCATTTTTATTTAGGATTAGATTTTAGCATACATCTCGTTCCCCGCTCGGGAAATACTTTATACTCGTGAGCTTTAGGTACGCTGTTTACAAAATTGAAGCCATAAACGGTAACTTTAGGTATAAGTTAATTTAACGGTACTACAAGTACATTATTTACAAAATGTATTCTTTTTTTCTTTATATCGTCTCAATATATTTGAAATGGGAAACTTGAGCATAGAATCTTTAAACCTTCTCCCACTAGAATTTTAACGGCCTCAATAAATGATATATATAGGGTGACTAGAAATTCGAGTTATTACTTGAAACAAGTTATTATATAACCAATTTGGAACTAATTTGCCCCTATGAATCGGTAGTCAAATATTTCGGCGTACTTTGCAGGTTTGAGTTTTTTCATTATTATTAGACCTATTATTGCGAAGACTTACAACCAAAATAACTACAAATAGCGAATACACTACTCCACTTTGACTACTAAATTCAAACTTTTCGAATGACTGAAGTATGAAATATTACTGTTAAGAAAGAACATGCCCAAAATTACCATAAAGTCATACAAGAATACGTCAAAAATCAGAAATCGTGGTACATGATTAAAACATAACTTCATTTCGGGGCGACTAACTCAGAAAGGAATTATGACAATTGGTGTACAAATAGCTAAAATGGCGAGTTCAGTTTGTAAGCTTCCTGTAAAAGTTCAAATGATGTAAACTTTCGAAAAAGTTACAAAGAAAACAGCACATAACGCGCTGTAGCACTCATTTGTAAGTTGATTAGTAAATTGGCTTGAGCATGACAAAGCTGTCAGTGTAGAAAAATGATTGATTGAAAAATAAAAACTAATCAAATTCAATTAAACGAATCGTAAATTCACTTAGAAATAACAAATCTTCTTCATATTATCTCTCTTGATTGCCTATGCATGCACGCAGCTTATGACGTACTTCCGGAACTTATATTTGAGAACAGGACTAAAAGACGATTCTCACATTACTACACTAGGCTAAAATTTACCTTTTCCACTTTGTTCAATGATACGTTGCTGTCAGATAAAAGCTTTTCCAAATCTTAAAAATAGTATAAATATGTAGTAAATTGGCGAAAAAACTCTTGTATTTTTTAAGTTTAACTTCCAACGATTATTACCTTTAGGCTAAAGAAAACGAATGATTAAGTAAATTGTATGATTGTGAAATTAAATTTTTGCGCTCTTCCACCGGGAATCGAACACGGGCCCAGAGGCACACGCGCCAGATACCAAACCAGCTCGAAGGGCATAAGGAACTCCTCATGCATTCGATTATGGACACATACACAATATTTTTGTGTTTCTCAAAACCTGTATTCTTCTTGGTTTCCGCGCGTAGTTGGTTTCCCTTAAAATATTTTTTATTAAGCTGAAATCATATATATCTGTACGAAAGTCTACGGTACCATAATATTTGTATAGACCCCCCTATACAATTGTATTCCAAACATCAATAAATCTACCTCTATTTAAACCGTTTTTTAAAAATTTCGAGTGAAATAAGATCAAAGAAGATCCATATTTGCTTGAGTAACGTTGTTCAAGTAGATGTAAATAGCTCCGTCGTCGCTAAGCAATTAGCGTATGCGATTCTGGCGTGGGAGACCCGTGTTCGATTCTTTGTGAGTGCTCATGTTGTTCGCATACCACGGTAAGTTATAGGTTCATGCATCATATCGCCTTGGGGGCGCGGTGGCTCAGTGGTATAGGGTTCACCCTCGGTGCTTGGGGTCCCTGGTTCGATCCCAGTTCGCACCGTGTGAACTTTAAGGTGGACAAACACCGTGCTCGTGGGTTTTCTCGGGGTTCTCCCGTTTCCTCCCACTTTCTTCATTGCACCATTTAACTCATCTCTCATCATCACCGTCTCCTTTAGCCTAACCGCCATAACCGTGGGACTTAAAACTTAAAGATTTCATTTCATTTTTTCATATCGCCTTGTTTGTGAAAGGGATGCTAAACTCACAATCAAATCCAATAGAGATGAGTGGTCAATTATTATTATTATTATTATTATTATTATTATTATTATTATTATTATTATTATTATTATTATTATTATTATTATTATTATTATTATTTTGATAAGTTTCAGAGTATTACCAGAACCTTAAAACTCAGGTGTTTCAGTTTCGTCATTGAACCTTTGTATGTCAAGCTTCGATGCGTTAAAGAATCTGCCAAGCTCCTATCCTCAATTTCAGACTATGGGTCATTGAGGACGAATTCCGCCCTTATGAGATGAATTGTCGCTATTCCAATAATTGAACAAATATAAAAATGGCCCTTTCCTCCGTATCTAGAAATGAAATTACCTTTTTATTTTTCTCTTTCCCCCATAGAGATAAAGCCTTCTTTATGAAATATTGTCACCCGGAAACCTTCCATTTGGTTTGATCTTTAAAAAGAAACAATTGCGTTTTTGTCACTCGGAATTGATTTCCTACAATCATCCAAAAACATATATTATGGGACGCATTCTTCCTTTCATGTGCACTATCTCTTTATTACAAGAGAAGAAAATAAAAATTATAAAGAAATAGACAATTCTGTTTTATTTTGAGCTATATTTTGTTATTGGATCGACAAATCGCATTATTTTTTATTTATTTTTTTTAAATAAAGTATTTCTTTCTCAACCTGCGAATCATTTTAGTGAATTAGTATTTGTTTCGTGTAAAAATCTCATTGTTAGCGGACCATTTCAAATATATTTAAAATGTTTTATTAATCCGTTTGGTTTAGCAAAACTTCTTCATATTATATATTGAGCCTGTCTGTCCGTCAGTCAGTCCTGGAAACAAACTAACAAACAAACAAAATAAGTTGATGGATCACTATCAATTTTGGCCGGTAAGTAAAGAAAACAAAAACTAGGAATGAAGTTTGTTAATGGAAGTGATCTCCACTTCATTTACTAAACGAACACACAATATGTTTCACTAAAATATTAACTAATAATTATAACTGGAAATGAAGGACTATTTTTGGGTCATAAAAGTTGTAGTTTCTCTTTTTCGTGTGTATCTGTGTATCTTGATCACGCAAAATACTGTTTTGTTATTTTTTTTTAAATAACGCTTTTGTATTCGCATATGAGAGACAGATGTTCTGTATTCTGACTGGAGACAAAAAAAAAAAAAAATCATGGATTTCCACGATTTGTTCTTGGAGGTCAATGGCCAGAACACTACGCTCATAAACGGGTGGGGAAGGAAGATGTGAATAAGAAGAAGCCAGGAGCGTCATTTCAGATTTTGCTTGGGGGGGCAAGACCCCTTGATTTAGGTAAAATTTCTCGTTTTTCACTGATTTACCATTATTCTTTTGATAAAATCTATATAAATCTCAAACTCAGGGGAGGCAATTGCCCCTCCCTGCCTCCCTAAATGACGCCCCTGGAAAAAGCATGTATTACACACTGAGAAAAAAAGGACTAGGATTTCCGTGTGGATACATCGTATTTACGCGGGTGCGCTCCTTAAGTATTGTAATTTCATGTATAAAAGTACAGCAAGTGGGAACACCATGCCAAGTCTGGAGTTCGGCGTCGAACTAGACTCGCTGTAATTGGATAATTTTATTCACATGATTGGTTTCGTGTTGAAAACTATTACTCTCGTAAGGTAGGGAGTCACAGATTTAGAAAGAAGCAGGAGGGAACAATCGTAGGAAGGTGGTAACAACATTATATACGTAAGTTACCACCGTCGGAATGGGTATGGCGTTAATTCTAGATTTGAAATGATGGTCCTACAATACAAAATTTTCGCTGGACGGTGGTGTAGACAGTACTACGGATGAAACAACATTACTTAATGAGGTGACGCGCGTAACCTGGTAAAAACAGCATTTACATGCCGACTGGAGTATGCATTTCTCTCAGTGCAGGAATTCAGGAAATGGTTGTACGCAGTGGCGGATCCAGGATATGATCAAGGGAGGGGCTAAACCATAGTTTGTAGTTTTATCCAGTGTAAAGCAGGATTGAAGTCCATTTTATCCACTGCATACCTGAGCGTCAAGGGGGGTTATAGCCCCCCTTGGATCCGCCTCTGGTTGTACGTATTTGTTTACCCTGTCTGTTTTGTAAAACCATTAGCTATATCGACTCCTTTTATCACAGGGGAGCCTTAGTAACCCAGAAAATTCTCAAGGTTAAACGTAACCAACCATCTCAATTGTAAACTATTGGCACCTGACGGCTTGTCGTAATGTAGCGGAGGTTTTGAGATGTCAATTCTCTTAAGATTTTCCCAAAACACCTTTTGCTCCGAGAGAACCCTTGTAACTCATTAACAAGAAGTGGTTAACTACAAAATTAGAATGTGCATATATGCCAAAAAGAATAAAAGAAATATGGTCCAGAATTAACCAACATGAATAAATTATAACTGATATTAATAACTGATTCGCTATTTTTTTTTTTTTTTTTTTTTTTGAAAAGTATCTACAGAAAATATTTGTCACTGTTTAATCAGTTCGGTTTAAAAGTAGCTTTCGTGCGGTTGCTTATAAAAAATTTTACAATCAAGTAATATTAGAAATGCTATTCTAAAAAATACACCAGTCATACTTATTTTCTGTAAGTTGGTCACTTTTCAATGGGACCGACATAGACAGGTTTCACTGTATCCCAATGAATAGATTGATGAGGTTATTTTTCAATATTGGTTTCATATTAATAGATGGTGAAGGTATCGTCCTTCAGCATTAATTTTTAATGTTACACAAAAGAAGTTTTTTCTCAATTTTCTCGACAGTTATCCATGTTGGTTTACATTCACCCGTATTATTTTGTTTAGCTTAAGAGCCTGTATCACTGCGAAATTAAAATACCGCTAATTTTACAGTAATTATGATATATCTTCAAATAGATAAAAGATAATCAAAAAGTGGAACAAGACCTCCCTAGACAGTATTATTTTGCGTGAGATACCGTTATCACGACTCATTTATCTGCTTTCGATTTCCAGCCCTTTAGAAAATCGGCATTTATTTTCGCGTTTCTAAATAACACCAAATGAAAAGCTACTAGGTGACTCATGATAACGGTACCTCATGCAAAATAACATCGTCTAGGGAGGTCTTGATCCACTTTTCGATTATCTTTTATCTATTTGAAGATATATCATCATTACTGTAAAATTAGCCGTATTTTAATTTCGCAGTGATATAGACTCTTAAGGAGTTCTATCCAAGGGGTAAAAGTGAGGGGGAATGCAGGGGCACGACGTTCCCCCTCCTCCAAATAATATGTACGGCGTCCCACCAGTTCCTAAAAGATTACAATGGGCAAAGATAGGCAGAGGGACGGCGTGAAGTCATGCTGCTACGTACCGTCCACCTACCTTTTCAGATCCACTTTTACCTCTGGTTCTATCGATTCGTGTATGGCTCATCACTGGACATATTCGTTAAACGTTAATAATATGATAGAACTGTTGGATTGTCGGAAAAGTAATAACTTTTTTCTGTTTTTTAAAAGTACTTCTGTATATCAATGATGTATTATCTGTCGTTTTCTTCTTTTTTTATAAACTTTCGCCATGTGTCAATGAGCTTCATAGTACCTTGCTCATACAAGGATTTGTCTTCATCAGGGACAAGTTGAATGAATTGCTGATTTAGAGTCTCATCTCAATTAAACTTTATGCCACGCAACAAGTTTCGAAGATAGCGAGACAAATTTTAAAAATCTGACGGCGGAAAGTTAGGCAAGTATGGTTGTGTCAGCACATCCCATAAGAGCTTCAATACTTCTAATAGGTGGGTCTGTTTCGCTTTGCCGTGTTGAAACACATCTCTTTTTACGATTAACGACTCTTGAAACGTTCTTTTTGGATGATAAATTCGTTCAAACTGTCCTTTTGTCTTCACTATACATTTGAATTAATATTACGATTCCTTGGTGGAAACTCTAAAGCGTGATATCTTTCAAATACCACCACCTTCCTCTTACGACTGTCTGTTTGAGGCAATTCAGCACGTGAGGGCCAAGACCGTTTCCGCACCACAACTGACAGATTATCACACAGCAAAAAGTGAGGTGTTGAAATAACAAAATGACTACCACTTTAGCGTGTTACTTGTGTGTCAATTCAACACCAGCTACATCGCCTTCAGAGCATATGAAAAATACCTTGTTACTGTCTGAAAGTGCATTGTTTTTTATTGTTTGGTATGAGTAAAGTTTTGCGAAACATGTTTCGCATTTATGGCAAGTAACTAATAATATTCTATGTTTTCTGTAATCAGTCACAATAATATTTTTGTAAATCTGTGAATATCATATCAACAGATTGTTCATTCATATCATAACAGATTGCGACTGCAACCTGTGCCCAATTCATAACGTTGACATGTATTCTTTACTTTAGCGAAGTAAAACAGCAAAATGCAGTGAAAGTGCATAGTTTGTTCTTCCATTTAAAACTCTTAAACTCTACAATACTCAACCACATTCCCGTACAATCAAGCTACAACTGTCAGCTTTTAAATTACATTAGTTTGAATGATCTAGTACTTTCATAAATGATCTATTGCAAAAATGCGTCATGACTTTTTTTTTTCGGAAACCCAATAATTTAAAGTTTTGTTTTGAATTTAATAATTTCCAAAAACATAAAAAAAAGAAAGAAAATACTTTATACAAAAAATGAAATGAAATTTTTGAGTTTTACGTCTCATGGTTATGCCGGTTAGGCTAAAGGAAACGGTGATAATGAGAAATGAATGAAATGATGGAATGAAGACAGTGGGAAGAAACGGGAGAACCCCGAGGAAACCCACGCACACGGAACACTTTATATACTTACGAACATAGTCTATATGCGTATTTTACGCTCGTCCCTGTTCCATGTCTTGCATTTGGATAATCGACTAGGTATTTTTCATTATGTATAATTAGAATTCCAAATTATCCTATGCGTAATTTTTAGGAATCTTAGAGAACTGGTTTGTCCGTTCGCCAGACTATTTGCCCACTAGTATCAGAGCATAAACGGTGTTACCTAGCAAAAATCGGCTTTTCGGAATCGGCTTTCAGCTCTCCAAGAATAAATTCCATCTCAATAAACCCTCTATTGAAATCGGGAAGTGGAAATATTTAATTATTTCCGGTTTAAACGTTGTTCACCATAGAGTATAGACGGTTATAAGGTATCTTTGTCCGAGAAACTGCTTTCTACAATCGCTTCAACGTTCCAAGAATGAATTTTATCTTCATACTAAAACTAGAAATCCGCTACAAATTTCGGTTACAATATTGATCTTCATACAACAAAAATGGTAAGAAATCGTTAGATTTTTTTTATGTATATTTAGTTCCACAAGAATAAGTTGTAGCTCGACTTTTACCCTTTTATTTAAACTGAAAGTGGCGGAATTCTGTCCTTTCCAGTTTCAACACTGATTCCAGAAGTGGAGTAAAGTTTATAGACAACGATAGAAACAATTTTTGATATGAATTAAACGTTGAAAGAAAATATTCGATCTTTGACTTTATCTCTTCATTGGAAGTTTTAGAGTACAGGGCTATTACAAATGCTTGACTGGATTTCATATAATCACTGTAGATTTATAATTGGACGACATATTGCCACAAAGCTTTGCAGACGTATTCAAAAGCTTAACAAGTTCTTTTGTGTTGCAGCAGGCCCGTATGCACGGGGATCTAGGGGCTCCCTAAATTTTTACTGGCCCCTACAATTTTCACAGTAGGCTTGCAAATGAATTTTAATATGGTGATGAACTATAATATGGTTGGATCGACCCCTTAACTTTTACCGGATTTCTCGTATATTTTTTGGGCTGGCTATGAGGTTCTATTGCATTTTCGATTCTGATTTCTGCCACAAGAGCGCAGCAGTGAGTATTTATACAAAATTGCGACAGGCGGACGGGAAGCTGGTTTAAAATCATCGTAGATGTAAGCTCCCAGTTCTGTTACGTTCGTTGGTAGAGGAGGCGTAAATACTGTATCTTTCACATTAACCTGACACACACACACACACACACACACACACAAAAAGTCGCATCCGACTATATCAAGGATGTTATAAAATAGAGGATCTGTCCATACAACAAAATCGTGAAGCCATACGTAACAGCTTCGCCACGCCTACTCTGCCCACTCCAAGCTACTAAGATCGCAATGTTCCGATCCAACAATCATGGCAAAAACGAGAGTAGCCAATCAGACGATGCTCGGTTGTTTTTTGGCTTCATTGAGTTCATATGATGAAGATACGTATGGGCAGATCCTCTATTTTATAACATCCTTGGACTATATGCTGTGAGCGTTGCGGCCATGACAGGAATTGCTGATCATTATCCTCACCACGACCGATCTACCGGTTTTTCAATCTATTTAGGATTTCACGAACATCGAAATGGAAGTGAGGCATCCTGAAGTTACAAACTGTGCATACCACCACCAAATGGACTTGACGGAAGTCCATTCGTTCGGAAGTGTCGTTGTACTGTTAGGTCAGACTGATATGAATGAAACTCGAGTACAAAAATAAGCTTTCTCTGCTCCTGTCGCCATCTTGAATAAATACTCACTGCTGCGCTCTCGGGGCGGAAATCAGAAGCGAATTTTCAATTCTTAAAAGAAAAACCTTTTGACTTTTTCAATATATCTGTTTGTGAGAATATTTGCAATAATTAAGTTACAGTGAATTTGTTTAATAGGGTCAATCATTTCACTATGTGACAGCCATTTTGTAACTGCGGTGCCAATATATGTTTTTTACTAATTCCGATGCGCTGAATCCAAATTCGTAACGCAAAATTTTCCAGCACGTACCATTTTTGAGTTACGCGTGACGTCACTTCCGGTGCTACGTTGCAGCCGAAAATTTTTATTTATATTGCTGGCAACACTGCTGAACTAAAGAAAAAGAAAAACATGTGGCGTATATCAGTCGGCTAGATCTTTACCCGTGATAAACAAACCGGTGAGAGTTTCTGGTGATTGTTGTGTTATTTGTCTTTTATCGTGGTTTAAGTATAGTATAGAAAATATACATCTTCCACTGATTGATGCTAACCAAATCTTACTTCCCCCACTGTACATTAAACTTGGTTTAATGAGTACATTTGTGAAGGCTCTGGACAAGGAGAACGTAACTTTCAAGCACTTAAAGGAAAAATTTCCCAACTTAAGTGAAGCAAAAGTTGTAGCAGGGATTTTTACCGGCCCTCAGATAAGGAAATTACTTCAT
Organism: Thermobia domestica; assembly: GCF_964235325.1. NCBI lineage: Eukaryota > Metazoa > Arthropoda > Insecta > Zygentoma > Lepismatidae > Thermobia > Thermobia domestica. Next base: position 36,951,631 of record NC_137471.1, read on the forward strand.
GACCCAGGGTTTGAAAATAAAATGAACCATTTTGAAGTCGCTGCATGGAATTCATTTGCTGCGTTATGTGACGGGTTCCTAGGAATATACAGGAGTCCTCACTATGTACAATTGGTCGATGATTTGATAAGCAACCTATCAAGTTCTAGGTTGTCGCATGTCATTGAAGCTACATTTCCTTGATTCTCACTTGACCTTTTTCTCTCCAAACTTGTGTGACTTGAGTGATGAACACGGAGAGCGATTCCACCAAGAAATTTCCCAAATGTAACTCCGGTACCAAGGCAGATCAGATGCTTCAATGATGGGTGACTACTGTTGGTTTTTGTGCAGGGAGTCCGACACTATATCATACTATATCATCAGGGGTATATTCCCAATACATGATGCGCTGTATATAGTGAGCCTATGTGGGATATGGAAACTGGTCATATTCTATAACTCAGAAATGTGACGTGATAGAAAATTTCTAAATACACCATTGAATTCAGCGACCCCAAATTAGTGAAGAACAGATACTTTCATTCCAGTTACAAGAAAAAAGGTTTCAATTTGTTGTCTAGTAATAAGTCTGCCTTTATGCTTTAATGTTGAATTCGAAAGGTTTAGGAATACAATCTGGAAAGAAACTCAATTAGTTCGTGTTCTGTTTTCTACAATGCCAACCTTCAGGTGAGATTACCATTCTGTGTAAATAGTCACTCACTATGTTTTTTTATATATTTAAAGTGGAGGACATGTCTTCAACAACAAACAGCTAATTTGCCCATGACAATCAAAATAACAGAAAACAAATGAAATCAAATTTTGTAAAAGTACTATAAACAAAAAATGTAGTACGAAATACGCTGAATAAGGAAACGATAAAATATCATTTACTTCTGCAAAGTTGTGAATGACAACACAAATAAAGCAGTTAGACATCTCTGGAGGAAGAAGATAAAAAAATGGAACTTCTTTCTTCGTATCCATTTATTGCCGGCTCTACAGAATCTTTGTGAAAAATCAAAATAAACCCAATGATACTTGATATATTTCAAACGCTTCCTCTCAATCTACAGTATACATATCCTGCATATATGTACTATACTTTTCCCTTAAGAGTCTTTATCCCGGCGAAATTAAAATACCGCTAATTTTACAGTAATTATGTGATATCTTCAAATAGATAAAAGATAATTGAAATATGAAACAAGAGCGCCCTAGACAATATTATTTTGCGTGAGGTACCGTTATCACAAGTCACCTAGTGGCTTTCCGTTTTCAGCTGTTTAGAAACGCGAAAATAAATGCCAATTTTCAAAATTGGCTCGAAATCGAAACCAGATAAGTGATTCATGATAACGGTTTCTCATGTGAAATAATATTGTTTAGGGCGCTCTTGTTCCACATTTCGCTTATCTTTTATCTATTTGAAGATATCACATAATTACTGTAAAATTAGCGGTATTTTAATTTCGCCGGAATGAAGACTCTTAATATATAGCTTAACTATTACATTTCCCAAAGAATTCCAAGTTTCTTTGTCTATTTTTACTTTCTTTCATTGTTTTGTTTCTAGTTTGTTCTGTAAAATATGGACTTCCTTTAGCATCACTGGACAAACCGTTATTTATTTATTTATTTATTTTAGAGATTTATCTCCCACCAGTGTTCGTAGGTTTAAGAAAATTTTCCTCGCCTGACATAAAATTTTTCCCAAGTTTGTTGAGTGCCCACTACCTATGACAGAAGTTATATAATAAGGTTAATTTAGCTATATTAAAGGAACTACCACCACGGGCGTCTTTACGGGGTGTCAGAGAGGGGAATTGCCTACTGAGTTTGAGACATATATATATATATATTTTTACCAATAGAATAGTAATAAGTCAGTGAAAAACGCAAAATTTTACTTATATCAAAGGGTCTTGCACCTCGCAAGCAAAATCTGAAATGACGCTCCTGCAACCAGCCAGTTGTTTTATTCATTTGATTTTTACTTCTATTTCTTCGTGTACTTTTTTTTTAACAAAAGTATACACAGAAATACACTCAGCTAACAAAATGAAATGAAATGAAATCTTTCAGTTTAACGTTCCACGTATATGGCTTTAGGCTAAGGGAGATGATGATTAAAGCAAGTAAATGATGGTGGGAGAATGAGAAAGTGGGAGGAGACGGGAATACCTCGAGAAAATCTACGGATACAATGTTGTTTATCACAAGCTTGCTTGGCTGAGAATCAAACCAGGGAAACCATGCACGAGAGGTAAACGCTTTACCACTGAAAACTTTAAGCGTTGATATTGGTCAGTCAGTCAGCTAGAGAATTTCCCTGGATTTTTCCCGTTTTATCGAAAAATTCCCTTTTTCCCTTTTTGCTAAATTTACCTATGAAATTTCCCTAGATTAGGTAAATATCCCTTAAACTACGAACACTGCCTCCCAAGGTTTGACTTTTTAGAAAGTTTCTAAACTTGTGGTACGCGTGCCACTGGTGGAACAAAAATCACTCTTGGACTTCCCGTTTGGCTTATTAACGTTTCGCCTACAGACCTTCCAGCAACGTCTATCATTATCTCATCTTATCTATAAGTAAAACGAGTATTCCCGTTTTGTCTATTCCCGTTTCGCCTACGCTCATTCGACGAGGGATATTTAGTATTTGAGCGAACATTTGAGTGTTTGAGGTGGGAACGCATTGTAAAGATAATGAAAATATTAATATGTCGACTAAATACACTCATGCCATTTTCAATCAAGTTCCATCTATGGAAATTTATCAGTCTAGGGAATATTACATTAAACCAATTATCTTGGATTTTACAGAAAAGAAAATTCCAGAATGAACACTGCATAGTAATCCTTGTATTGTCTAAAATGCTCATACTAATTAGTAAATATCGTAGTAAGTTTAACTTCTCAACAGTGATTCTAAGTTTCTAAGTTTAAATTTCTCAACTTCATTTTTTTTAAGATTACGATTAAGGTAAATTGAGTGCGTTAAGCCTCATAATATTTTTAAAATTTGATTCAGCAACGTTCAAATCCCGTCATTGTCTACAATCACCATACTCACTTTAAACGTTATACCTTGACTGAAGACTTATCCCATCTCATCAACCCTATAAAACTGCTTCCTTCATTTTGGGAAATTTGTTTTTAAAAAATTAATAATTTATCTAAAATAAGTTTAAAGAAATTCAGATTTGGAAGGTAATTAGCTCCCATTCGAGGTATTCCGCCCTTTACTCCAGAGCCGCCTTAAACACTATCAAAGCAAAACAGCTATATCTTTTTATTGAGAGAAACTCGTACTTGAGTTACTTAAACAGAAAGTACGAGGGAGAGAACTGTCTTCGTTTACTACACCTCTGCTACTTTTGGTTCGATACTCATCTACCACTCTGTACAGTACCACTCTGTACTTTATGGGTAATCAACCCATAAAGTTGTGAGAAAAATAGACATAAAATTTGTACTGTAAGCTTAATTACACAGAAATTTTAAGTTTGGATTGTACTCATAATTATATGGAAAATTTTACTCTTTTTCTTTTTCCTTTACGTTGGTCTACTTACTTTGATTTGGGACTTTCAAATTTCATTCCTTTTTCCACTGAAAAGTATCGATAATTCAAAAAGGAAATAATTATACTATGATAATTTAATTGAAATTCATCATAATTTGGCCCATGACAAACAGCAGTGTGGTAATTGAAGGGATAGAAGGGGGAAATTCCCAGGCATCTCTGAACACTTCTCCGAAACCTCGTTCTCTTTTGATTTTTAGGGGAAGGGGAGGAAACTTGGTAATGACATGAAACCTTCATGTGTAATTACCAATATTAAATTTATAAACAAATAAGAAATCATCAGTTTATCAGGCTTTAATTGATAATGTATGCACAAGATTCCCTATCGAAGGCGTGGTAGATGAAGTTTCTGTTCCCCATGAGTCAACATTGCCAACTGACATGGTCGATATGGAAAATATGTTGTATGGTGATAGAGAGGTGATACTTCTTGCTGAGTATTTCAACACTGACCAAGAAAAATCGTTATCAGTCTTAAGTCTAACAAGTAGATTTTCGATGAGAAGTTGCAGAAATCGGGTAGAAGTATTATCAATTTCCACGAGAGAGTGCGAACGGGGATTTCCCCTTATGAATTTGCAGATGACTGATATTAGAAATGGACTAAGTGCTCAAACATTGTCTAACTTGTTGCTTATCAGTGTTAATGGCCCACCGCTAGACATGCTCAAAATAGACGAGCTAGTACTTTCTTGGCTGAAGGATCGACATAATTCCACTGCGGACGATTTACCGCCAAAAAGTAAGCAACAGGAAAGAAATCCGATTTCAGATTTGTTTTAAGGTGGAAAATTACGAGTTATGGAAAATGTATATTTGTATTACTAATGGCTTATTTGTGTTATTCAACTTTGTACCTAATTTTTAATAAGTCTCTTCTTTGCTTTAGGTAAACTACTTTGAATAAATATTCATAATAATTGCAATTATGCATATTTGTAACTTAAATTTAACGTGGTGTTTTAGTGATTACACAAATTACAATTATGAGCATGCTTTATGGAAATGCTCTCACATAGGGTACCCGAGGTACCCTATGAACAACTGAACAACTGATTTTTCAAGTCTTTTGTGAGAAAAATACTGTGAACTGAGAAACCATAACCTTTTCCATATTGCACAGGGGTATTTTCCTGCGAATAGAAGTTTCTTGTGGAATGCGTTCAGAAATTAACACTTGCAAGAATACTCTCTTAGTACAAGTATATTTTAGGCACACACTAATTTCTCCCCACCTCGAACTGTTTGAATTTCCTCACTGACAAACATTTTACCATTTCATATCGTAAAGGTCAGATCCACCGTTATTGTAACAGAGTGGTGCTTGAGCGATTGACCGTAGAAATTCAAACTCAGATTAGTGACAATTTCACAGCCTTGTTTTATTACAAGTGTAAACTCTTGTGTAGACGAGTTTCATGGTAGTTCATGGTGGATCGTGGGTCAGAGTGGGTCACGGTGGGTGGTGGGTCATGGTGGATCGTGGGTCATGGTGGATCGTGGGTCAGAGTGGGTCAGTGAGTTGTAGGTCAAGTTTTCATTGACCCACGCCAACTCTGTTAAAATGCCAACACTTGCATGCATTTCTAATTGAAATTTTGTATTACTTTTAGGATACTATAAATAAATCCACTGAAACTATATTTGAAGATACCTATTCATACGGTACTAAGAAAAAATAATCTCAAATTTTGCAATATAAATAAATATAATCATCCCCACTTGGAGGTAAGTTTTTTTTATGACTTCAGGTTTAAAAATAGTTTTAGCTTCTTGAAATTAGTATAAAGAGTGTTATTTGAAATTTATCCAAATAACACTTCGTGATAGGTACATTTAAATAAATGGCATCATTATTACGTCTTTATTTGAGTTTAATACAAACTTAAGACGATTTTAATTCTTTTTACTATTATTCCTCAATTACCATAGGACATAATTTCATTTATTAACCTGCCATCAAAGGGCAAATTCTAATATGTTTATTAAAAGATGCTTCAGTTGCTAATTAAAGGATAAAAATTTAAAAGAAAAAGATACGGAGATAGACGTGTTAAATAGATGCAAATTATCACACGGAGGCACAGAGGAACTTCGACATAGATAGAGTAATACAAGTAAAAGGATAAATTAACAGCCGAGACAGAAAGAAGGAGAAAAACATAGAGTCATAGAAACAAAGTATAGAAGAAAAATCGAAATTAAAAGATAGTGAGAACAGAGTAAGAAGGAGAATGAACGAGAGAATAGAGAGAGAAAGGCAAGATAGAGGGAAAGCAATAATCAGGAGCATATGATTGAGAGTGTCACGTAATATAGAAGGAAAAGAATTTTTTAATTAATTGTAAAGGTCAGATGCGATGTGAGTCAGGATGCGATTTTCCTTAATTGCAGAATTCTTCCCCCTCCCACCCGGAGAAAAGTCTTCCTCTCCTATTCATAAAGAAGAGAAAATTAAGATTTTAAAAAGAGAGAGAGAGAGAGAGAGAGAGAGAAATAGACGTTGAAATGGGAGATTTCGTTGTATAAGAGTCTAATGAAAACAAGCAATTTACGCAGGTGTTGATATGACGAAGCTCTGCTAATGGGAATGTTTATATCGTGTAGATTTTTAAGGAGATTCAGCAATTCAGTTTTAGTGTTGCAAAGACAGATTTTTGCTCTTATACGTTACATGTGCCTAAAGGAATACTTGTGTCCCTGTCTGAAAAAAAAATGGGATTGAAATAACAGCAATAAATACAGTCTACTAATTAGTGTATTTTGATCTCTAGACACACATCACTTAATGCTTGCAAATTCAGTTTCCAAAGGTGTTCAATTGGGTTAAGATCAGGTGAATTTGAAGACCACAGTGCTCCTTTAATTAGTGTACGAGTAGCAAAATCTTTGCCTTTGACAACGAGGATTGTTCTGCAGAAAGATGCCATTCTGAAATAGAAATATGGCCGATATGTATAGGAGTACGTGATTAGCAATGACTATTGATAGCTAGGTGTCGTCATGGTGCCTTCCATGAGCCTTACTAAATCCTTGAATGATTATGGAAAGGTTTTCCATATCATAATGAAGCCACTACAAGCCTGTCGCAATCCTACTGTAGGTGTGTCCACCAACCCTTTCCCTGAAAGACGTCGATTCTGACATAGACATCAATGCGACGACGGCAGTATCGTGATTCATCGAACCGTGCAACGTTGCGTCAATGCTCTTCGATCTAATGACGATGTGCACGAGCCCATTTCAGTCATTATCGATGATGCTGTAAAGATAATATTGGTACACGATGGGACATCGCCTGCGGAGGCCCATATCTAACAGTGTACGGCGAATTGTGTCTACGCAAACATAATCAAACATGTCGAGGTTGTGTCCTATTCTGTTGTATCAATCTCGACATTCTACGACGACTGACATCTTTAACGAGGTGTGACCGCTCCATGTCTTGTAGTTTGGTTTCAACTTCCCTTCCACACTTTTGGAAAGCACCAGGGGTGGCTCTACCATATGTGCAACAGGTGCATTTGTACGGGGAGGTAAGTTTCGAGAGGCGGCAAAATCTATCATCACTATAATATTTAAAACAAATACTTCTCTTTGGGAAATAGACTTCATGATGATGGAAATTAAATTTACTAAGCTGACCTTCTATTTGAATACTACATTCATAAATCATGTTTAGAGAGCATTAGTCTAAGGTCACATCGACAGTGCTAAAGCAAATGGTCAAACGAACTCCAGCGTGAATTGCTTGATTGTTGTCAAATACAAGAACTCAATTCTCGAACGGTAGCAAACATATGTTCCATTTAGGTAGTTATCACGGTTTTGATAAGAAAATTAGCCTTGTCTTTGTCACAAACAAGTTTCTTATCATTGAAGATGGAAACAAGTTTTTTTTTTTTTTAATTAACAGATATAGAAGAAAAACGAAGAAATAAAGATAAAAGAGCTAGTTGCACCAGAACTGCAAACAGGTATATTGAGATTAAAGTTCGATATTGAATTCTATAAAAAGGATTACCATATTTCCTCTGCAGGTGGTTTGCTTCATCTTTCACTGACATAATAGATTATTACTTAAAGAAACAAAACAGACATAGTGAGGTTGTATTTGTGGTGTTTAGGTCTTTCTGAGTGCGAGTAAACTTTCCTCGTCTTCGTTCTTCATGATGGAGTAACATACTTAAAATCATGGCCTTGAAGATTAGTTCTTCCTGGAGAAAGAGAACGACAAATTGTGCTACTGCACGGGGTGGCAAGTTGCCTAGGGCCGACCCTGGAAGGCACTAACCATAGAAGCTCGCGAACACCGAACTGTTTGCCAGATACTCGTTCCCAGCGTCTAGCAATCAGAATCTTTTTTATCAAACTCTGATGTGTCATCGGCCTTCCTAATTCAATGCACAAACATTGCAATGATTGATCGAGTTTAAATTGCTGTTAGCGCCTGAGGACAACAGTTCTGATGTGCCGTGTGAATCTTACGTTAGACTTCGTTCAAAAAATAATGTGGTCATAATGTAGCCTACAATATTTTAACTAAACAGAAAGTAAAATCTAAGGATGTTATAAAATAGATTATTTGCCCTTACAACAAAAACTTGAAGCCATACGTCACAGTTTCGCCACCCGAGCATTAAGAAAAAAATAACAGAGATGCTGAATATCACTCCCATTTATTTAATATATCACAAATTAAGATTGTATAAACACACACACCAACGGGAAAAGTGGAAGAGAAATAAACCGAAAGAATGATTATGCAAATGAATGTAAAAAAAAAAAAAAAAGCAGTGCATAAATCATGATTGTTCGAGAAGGGGCGCTGGCCCCGGGCCCCAGCTTACCTTACGCCGCCACTGATTAGAATTGCTCTACAAATCCATCAAACAGTTACATCGATTGTTAAGATAATAAGTGTTGCTAGTATCAACGTATACTGACTTCAACTGTCATCTGGCAAGAATGGATGTAATTATTTGAGGGATTGGTAGATCTAATCTATGGTTCTTTGTCTGCGATGTTGCCGCATAGTGCAATTCGCGTCTCCAGACGAGGACCCGAAAGGTATACAAATATATATATATTGGTTTATTCTAACTTGTAGAATAGTGTTCTGTGGTCCGTGGGCGCAATTTTTATAACACCGTGTCTCAAAAATCCCCTTCTCAAAAGTCCCCTGACATATTGTAATTATGTTATTAAAAAAGTTACAACAAAATGTTAGAGGGGAAACCGTCTCTAAATGTGATGTTTTCAATCTAAAGTGAAGATTTTTTTTTTAAATAGGACGAGCCATTTGGGCTGAACACTCTTTATATGCCCAATGTTAAATGAAAATGCAACATTGCCATTTGCCTGGACCCACAAGATAGGTGACTGAAGTTACTGTCTTTTACGATGACCAGCCCCCATTTTAAACATTCCCCATATTCACTCTATTCTTACTTAGAGTAAAAGACAGTAACTTCAATTACTTATGTTATGGGTCCAGGTAAATGGCAACGTTGCATTTTCATTTGATTGGGCGCATAAAAAGTGTACAGCCCAAACGTCTCGTCCGACTAAAAAGAAAAATCCTTCACTTTAGATTGAAAACATTATATTTGGAGACGGTTTCCCCTCTAACATTTTGTTGTAACTTTGATAATAACAGAATTACCCTACGCCAGGGTACTTTTGAGACACCCTGTATATATTAATTTGCTGAATGGGACACGGTGGCTCAGTGGTAGAACGCTGGTGCATGTAGCCCGTGTGGTGGACAACATCGTACCCGTGGGTTTTCTCGGGGTACTCCCGTTCCCTCCTACAATTTCATTGCAAAAATTTTTTTATCATCATTTAGTTGCTTTAATTATCTTCTCCTTTAGCCTAAATGGCATAATCGTGGGACGTTAAACTCAAAGATTTCATTTCATTGTTTTCAAGCTTAATTAGCTGAATGTTTATTTATATAATATCGTATTACAGGGGGCGTTAAAAACCGGACGTTCCTTTTGTTTACCCCATTGTTATCTGTACGAAGCTGAGCATAAGAAAGAAAAGAATTAATTTACTTTCGAAAGAGAAAAAAAAATAGTTTAAACGCTGGAATATTCTAACTAAAGTGTCTCTACTTGAAACAAAAGTTTCAGCAACGAATAAAAGAAGTTAATTTATGCCAAAAAAAAAAAAAAAAGATCAGGTGACTAGCAACTAGTTTCCAACCCGGAACGTCTTGGCTCCTTAGGGAGAGCGATCGGTTACATCTGAAAAAGCTAACTCCATAATTTAAAACTAACTGATTAAGTCACACCCGTCTTTCAAGTAATATGTGCAAGAACTAAATTCTCTATAAACCCAAATATTGATGATGTTCGAAAATCATACCAATTAGTAAAGTAAAATTCATAATGAATTACATCCTCATTCAACTCTTTCCAACACTAGCAATGATAATATATAGTCATTAAATATAACCTAAAATTATCGTCAAGCCTTAGATTTTACCAAGGATCTTATAAAATAGAGGATCTGCCCATATGTATCTTCGTCCTATTAAATTAATGAAGCCAAAAAAAAAAAAAAAAAACGAGCATCGGCAAGTCTGATTGGCTACTCTCGTTTTAGCCATTGTCTGATTCGCTACTTTCGTCCCCGCCATGATTGTTGGCTCAAAACATTGCGATCTTATTGGACGGAGTGGGCGGGCAGAGCAGGCCTTCAGACTGGTAGTAAATATAAAACCTGACCATCGCTATCACTGCATATTTTTCCTTCATTTTATTCATTTTGAAACAAAGGACACGATAGAAGAAGGATTAGAGATACAAGTGTAACGGAAACTACAACTCACGACTGAAATAACATAATCTTAAGAACAAACAAAACCTAACAACAACAAAGAGTCCAGAATTTATCCTGCACCTGAGTTACACAATCCTAGTTTAAACATGTACTGTAATTACAGGGGTGCCCACAAGGGGGGCTATGACGCAAACTGCGTCATTGAAATATTAGGGGGGTAAAAATCTATACAAATATGTTTGAGAGGGTGTAAAAATTAATCGAAAAGATTTTTTTTTTCAATGAAGAACACCTACGGATAGGCAATTGAGGGGGTGCGTCATGGACATGAGGGGAGTGGTCACCAGTGGTAATTAAATGGAATAATGGAAGTAATGCTCCTAATAATACATTTAGAGACAAATTTACGTACAAAATGTAAGAATGAGCTGATATTGAAAAAATGCGAATAATAATATTACCGATGCGATTTCTAAATGTAAACTCTGAGTTTTCTAGAAATTTCTTGTTTGGTTTTCGCTTTTGGTGTTATTCCTATGCAATTTCTCATGTCTGAGTCGCTACCTGGGTTTTATTTGATTAGATTTTCCTCCTACAATTAGCCTCATTTACCTTAACATTCGGTTTCTCTCTAATGATCATACACGATACTTAAACACTTTTGAATCGAACTATCAGTAAATAATGGCTAGAATAGATTTCTCTCATGTGTGTCTTCTTCACTTATTTTTTAATATGTTTCTCTCCAGTGATAACATACAATCTATTTAGTCCCACTGCCTCTGCCGAAATATCAATGAATAGTTCATGTTTCTCTCCTGCTTGTCTTTTTTACTATTGTTTCCAGATTTCACACTTGTTTTATGATTCCATTATTTTGTATTTAATAATTCAGTCATGTTTATATTCTGTTACTTATGACTATTTACATTACCACTTACTAACATACTAGTATTAGATTATATTATAACAAAAAAAATCCTGAATGTATTGAATAATTGGGAATATATTATAGATTAAATATGTGAGCACAGAATTCTACTACGGGTTATACCATCCTACTTTTCATTACCGTCCACCACCAGTCATTGGCAGATATTGACGGCTTTTTTATTATTTGTCTGGTACTTTCGGATTTTTATTGTCTTAAGTTGAAACATGAAACTACTTTCGACGATAGTTCCACCAGCATCCGAAGCCACCAGTTCCGAAACTAAAGCGTAAGGTAGCTACTGCTATAGTGGTTGTAACAACAGTTCTCGCCTGTTATGTTAAAAAACGAAAACCACAAAGAAGTATGTAGGCAAAGAGCATCCCTACTCCAAGTCATTCTTCTTTACTACAATTCAATGTCCCACACAAAACAAAGAGCATGGATATTTGGCACAAAATCTTTCGCTTCGTTTTAACACACCACAGCGCTGCAATCGGACCGGAAATGCTGGGGAAAATGCTACGAAATAGAGCAGGTTCTATCGACAAGAAATGCCATAGGATATGCCATGGCATATCATATGGAAGTGCTATAGCATTTGCTACTTTACACGGTGGGATATCGATGATACGATGTTTGCTACTAGAAATGCTACGATAAATGCTTGCGTCTAAAAGCAGCCTCATTGTGAAGCGCAAGTATGACTCCTTTCAGATTCATTTTGCTGAAAGATCTTTCACATGATGCGACAGACACGGGCAGTGTTATCAAAATCTGAAGAGTGGTTACACGTAGAAAAATCCAGTAGATAAGAAACGCTACCAAATCGATTACATTCTGGTGAACCAACGTTTCAGGAATAGTGTACGAGACGTGAAGACGCTGCCAGGAGCGGACATTGATTCGGACCACAATCTCCTGATGGCGAAACTGCAAACCTGGTTAAAGTCGATCAAGAAAAATGGGAGGAGAAATCGAAAATGGGACTTGGAGCGACTAAGAAATATCGACGATGATGTGAAAGAAGAGATTGAAGAAAAATTCTGTGCAATGGGCAATATGGTTGACAATACAGAGAATAGTTGGGGAAAAGTTAAACAGATTCTACTTGACACACTCTACAATAACATTAGCAGGATGGAAAGAGCACCGAGAAAACTATAGATAACTGAAGCAATGCTTAAGAAGATGGAGGAACGCAGAAGGGTGAAAAACACGGACATCAAAGAATACAGAAGGCTGAATAATGAATTGAGAAGAGAAACGGACAAATACAAAGAAAAGTACATGGAGCCAATATGTGAAGAAATAATGGAACTTCAACGGCGCGGCAGATATGATCTGATGTACCAGAAAGCTAACAAAAGTATTAGGAGGGAAAGCTAACAAAAGTATACGTACGTTCGAAGATCAACAAAGTAATGTAACCACTGAGCATCAAAGAATCCTTAGAGTTTGATAGGAATACACAAAAGATCTGTATTATCAGAGGAACCGCTCCAAAGGTATTGCGATCGAAGCAAGGAAGAGGTGGATGAGGTTGAGAAAGGACCCAGTATATTGAAAAGTAAAGTAGTACAAGCAATCAAAGACATGCGAAGAAGAAACGCCACTGGAGACGACAACATACTAGTAGATTTGCTCAAGGGATTAGGAGACAACGCAGTGAAAGTACTGACTTCACACATTAACAAGATCTACCTGAGTGGAGAAAGGCCAAGGGACTTTCTTGATGTTACAATGATTGCATTGCCCAGGAAAAAGTAAGCAAAGAAGTGCAGCAATCACAGAACCACTAGACTGATTTCCCATACTGGAAAGATCATTGCACGCATACTGAACAGGCGGCTGGAAAGCAAAATAGATGAGAGGTTAGAAGAAGATCAGTTTGGATTCCGGAAGGAAAAAGGCACCAGAGATGCTATTGGATTGATGAGAATTATATCAGAAAGAATTCTCGATGTAAAGGAATAGTTGTGTTTGTGCTTTATCGACTGGCGAAAAGCTTTCGACCAAGTCAATTGGACGAAACTTCTGAAAATACTTCAAGAAATCGGAGTCAACTGGAATGATAGACGACTCAATCAAAACCTGCACATAGGACAATGAGTGAAGTTGCGCCAGAATGAAGGAGAAACCAACAGTGTGCAAATTGGAAGAGGAGTCAGACAAGGATGTAGTTTGTCGCCCCAATTATTCAACATTTACAGTGTATGTTTAATGAAGGAAGCATTAATGGGAATTGGATATTTTAAGATTGGAGGGCAGACCATTAACAAGATCAGGTATGCAGATGATACGGTTATAGCTGAAACCGAAGGAGGACTACAGGAGATGATTGACAAAATAGTTGACACTGGGAAACTATATGGAATGGAAATTAACTTCGAAAATCGAAAGTCATGAGAATATCCCGAGGAAACACGCCCTTACGAATCAGAGTAGAACAAAGAGAATAACTTGAAGAGGTCGATAATTTCAAGTATCTGGGAAGTATTTTGACGAGACATGCTTACTACACCAAAGAGATCAGGTCAAGAATTGCCATAGCTAAAGAAGCATTCAACAAGAAACGATCACTCTTAACCAGCAGGCTCAATATTTGGACTTAAGAAGAAGTTAATCAAGTGCTATATATGGAATATTGGACTGTATGGTTCAGAAACTTGGACATTACGTAAGTTAGAGAAGAAATATTTAGAGAGTTTCGAAATGTGGTGTTGGAGGAAGATAGAGAAGATAAAATGGACAGAGAAAGCAACAAACGAGAAGATGTTTTACGAGTGGATAGGAAAACGAATAGGAGAGAAGAGGACAATTTCTAGCCACCATCCTTCATAGAAAGGCCAATTGGATTTCACACATTTTGCGAAGAAATTGTCTTCTTCACACCACCATAGAAGAAAGATGGAAGAGAAGCGAGGAATAATAATAAGAAGAACACAGCTGATAGATGATTTGAAAGAAGAAAATATTGGAAGCAGTGAAGCCATCTTGGTGCTAGATCTAGCATAGTTCACATGCATTTAGCATCTAGCATCTTGACTTTAGCATCTTGGGCAAATCTAGCATAATTTCATTCTTCCCTCTAATGCACAGAAAAAGAACGAAAATTTAGATGGTTCAAGGACTGTCGGGAATTCTTCTTCATAGTTAAAGCGATGGTTGGAATAATGAGACCAGTCAATATTTCCAGGGTTGTAATTTATTGTTGAATTGAAAGAAATGTTCAAAAATAACAAAACATGACTCTACAAAACATATTTACTTACCCATAGTTTTATTACTGTCAACTGAAACCTGAATGTTTGGTTGTCTGGGATGTTTCTGTCCTTTTCAATTTACAACTTGAGAGGGGAGGGATATGAGCGTCAGGGGAGAGCTAGTAATACACTAAAGAAATGCTTCAGGCCTGTGTCGGAAGCGGCATGTTGTGTATATATTTCTCAAAATGTAATCCATTTATACAACATAAATTCGACCTTCCTCCCGTATAAAGTGCATTTACCAATTTATTTCATTATCATTCCTGACAGTGTCATATTAGCTTTGTACGTGAATACAGTTGAAACACTTCATTAAAATAATGAAGATAAGTAGGGACGGGTCCTTAAAATTAGTTAGGAACGATAATTTGAAAATCTGGCATAATTTACAAAAATCTAGCATAATTCAGACCCGTCTTTGGCATCATCACGAGTCTCGGGTGTGGCAACCCTGATTGGAAGTTAAAAGAGGAAGCTGAAGCGAGAAAAGTGGAATAAACATTTTCAGGCTCAAGTCTAAAATTGAAAAAAAAAAAATCTCATTACTCGTAGGACCTCCCGAAAGGCAGAATACTTAATAATAATTACTTTTAGCCTTTCCTCGTTCACATCATCTAGCTTTTGCACAAAGTTGGCAAAGTAAACAAAAAAAAAAAAAAGTTCTATTTTATTTCCATTTAAATATAACATATAATTTAAGTAAATTATTTTTTTTTTCTTTTGAATATTTAAACACTTGTTTTCTTATTGAACATTTTCTTCACTCTAAATGTGTGGGTTGAAATGTAAATTCATACGCCAAAAAGCAAGAGCGAAAAAGAGGAAACGAGCTAAGCAAAATGGCTTCGCTCGCTTTATAAAAAAAAAAAAAAAAAAAAAAAAAAAAAGACAGAAGTAAACAAGTGAATCAGTGACTCAGTGACTACAGTGTAACGTCTGTACCAAAGAGTTTTTAGTTAGCAAGAGAATGCTAGTACCCTAATGAAGCATTTTTTTTTAATGTTGATCCCTTCTTTGTGTCCTTCCCTTGAACTTATAAATAAACAAATAAATAAATAAACAGTGATGTTTTAGGAAGCAGAGTAGCAGACGGGGTTCCATTACTTGTATCTTAAGACCTTAGAATGTAAACAACACAATATACTTCTACTTTTCTTTTATTATATTTTAATCTACACTCAGCTTTTTCTTTTAAATTTCTCTGAGGATATTGAACAGAGTGAATCTTATTTTATTCATATGTTGATCCACATAGATTCTTTCCTTTAAATTTCTTTGGGGTCCCAAGATAGTGAAACGTTTGTATTATTATTTTTTCACTTACATTCAGTCTTTTCCTTTAAATTTCTTTGGGCCCCTCAAGAGCGTAAAACGTTTACTTTATCTACTTTGATCTATATTCAGCTTTTTCTTTAAATTTATTTTGGGACCCCCATGATAATGAAACTGTTATTTTATTTATTTTTAATCTACATTCAGCTTTTTCTTTAAATTTCTTTGAAGGTCCCCAAGACAGTGAAGCCCTAAGCTATAGCTTGTTTAGCTTATACGAAAATCCGGCACTAATTAGTTTTATTATATTTCTGTTCTGTTATCTGTTATTAGGTGTAATATTGATTGACAATTAACTGCGTTTACTTTTAGGGAATGTGTGGATTATAAACCTTGACGGCACTTGTACCGGTCATGCTAACAAGGTTCTTTAGTAATTATTTTCTACCTAACGTCCGGGGCCCCCCACAAAGTGGGGCCCGGGGCGAGGGCACCGCTCGCCCCGCCCTTACCCCGCCACTGATGCTCATAATTTCAAATTAATATGCGATGTTGCCACATAGTGAAATTTTGATTGCCCATAGCAGCTGAAGGAGAGCCCGTAGGTCATTCCATTAAATAACATTTTTGCTTTATTTTGACCTGTAGAATAGTGCTCTATGGTCCATGGGCGCCATTTTTAAAACATCCGATATCTATCTATTTATCTAGATAGATAGATAGATAGATAGATAGATAGATAGATAGATAGATAGATAGATAGATAGATAGATAGATAGATAGATAAACAAAAGTTCCGAAACGAAAAATGAACTTGGAAGTTTTAAACACCCCGATTAAATTATGTGTACGCCATTGATCTAACGCAACGGGGATTGCAAATAATTAGATCATGTCTAAACGGCCTAAAATATCATTGTTGGAATTGTATTACGATTGTAACTTCCACGGAAAGTAATAAAAGTGAATTCAGGCATGTCCCAGGACGTCTGGTAACCTTATCATAGCCTAACTTTATAAAACTATTATTATTCTCTACCAAAGCGAATGCAACTATTGTATTAACAGTAAAGTTGAAACTTCCTATTAGATCCATTGCTCCATGCAGACAACAGCGCCAATAGAAGTTGTTTAACCAAATGCTACAAAACAATTCATCTTGCATTATTCCTCGAGCTATTCACTGGCATGTTCTCTGTCACACGCAACAACGAATACATCCATGCGTCTCTAATTAGTCACATACGTTACACATAGAAAGGACAAGAGAGAAACAGAAACACGTGTACTCGCTATGTCATTCATTTGGGGATAACATTTTTTTTCTTTTTTAATCAATTCACCTAATGGAAACTCTACTTTGATGTTATGTAGATAGGTAATTGTTTGGAAGTAATGTTGGTGCTAATCAGGCCCGCAACAAGAGAGGGGCTAGAGGGGGCCTGGGCCCCCTAAACTTTTTGTGGCCCCTCCAGACCTCAATACAATAAACACAATTTAGATATTTGTAAGAGAATTTTTAATGACTTGCCCCTTCCCCCCTAACATATTCATGGCTCCCCAAACCTCTGTGGCTGGTTTCGGACCTAGTGCTAATACGAGAGCCAATATTCTCAATTCCTCCAGCTGTACATCAAAATCACTGCAAGTTTTACATAGGACAATATGTTTCCAAGTGAAGAATTGCCAACATTTATACAGTTGAGGTTCCTGAACAGGGGCAAACTCGCGAGGAAAGTTCACCCAGTCCGGACCCTCGCAAAAAAAAAAAAAAAAAATCCTAATTCAACGTACGTTTATACAAAGAATATGATTTGAAATGTTTATGTTTAACGTACCAAGATTATTTCCTTTAGCCCAATAAGCAAATATCTATAATTGTACCTGGCTTTCGAGACAGTCGAATTTTACACTCCCCCCCCCCTTCACGGTGGCCTACTTTATCTTCATTTGAGACTTTCAAAATTCATCCTATTTTTCACTGAAAAATATATGTAATTAAACAAAGAAATAATTATACAGGGTGTTTCAAAACAACACCGACGAAATTTGGGAGGTGATTCCTGTCGCCAAGATAAGACGAAAAGTATAAACCAACATGGGTGGACAAATGCTTCCTTTCGTAGTCATAGATTGCCGTAAACACGAAAAAAAATGAACTTTTAAGATCCATAGCTCTAAAACTATGGGACCTACCGCAGTCGGGTCAAAACTTCACTTAGAAACTAATAAGTGCCCTATACAGAAATCCATGTTCCGGAATCCTAAGGTACTCACGCAACAATTTTTATAGAAGGGTTTTTTTCTTACGGGAATATAATTTGAAGTACTCAACAACTATCTCTATAAGCAGGATTCTGAAACATGGATATTTGCATAGGGCACATACTAGTTCGTAAGTGAAGTCTTGACCCGACTACGATAGGTTCCATAGTTTCTGAGCTATGGACCTTTAAATTTCCTTTTTTTTTTTTTCGTGTTTTCGGCACCCTATAACTCTGAAAGGAAGCTTTTGTGCACCCAGGTTGGTTTGGTTTATACTTTTCGTCTTATGTTGGCGCCAGGAATCACCTCCCAAATGTTGTCGGTGTTGTTTTGGAACACCCTATATATGATAATTAAATTGAAAATTATCGTAATATTACCCATGACAAACACTTTACTATTTTATATCGTGAAGGTCAGATCTACTGGTGTTATAACAGAGCGATGCTTGAGCGATTGACCGTAGAAATTCAAACTTCGATTAGTGATATTTTCACAGCCTGTTTTACTACAAGTGTAATCTCTTTAGGCATTGGACGGAAGGGCTGGATTATGGGTCAGAGTTCATGACAATGAGTTTTGGTGGGTTTTGGCTCAGAGTAGGCCAATGTGGATGGTGAGTCGGAGTGAGTTACAGTGGTTAGTGAGTCGGAGTCACGGTGAAGGCTGGTTGATAGTAGGTATTGGGGTTACCCAGTAGGTCACGGTGGGCGGTTGGTCAGAGTGGGACATCGTGAGTCGTGAATCATGGTAGGTGGTGGGTCCAGGGCCGTAACTTGTGGGGGCAGGGGGAAACTGCTTCTTCAGGAAACCTCCCTGCCGTTCCAGGGGGGTCCATTTTGAGACATTATTTGCTTACTCTATATACGATACGAACATGAAATTATAAATGAAGCATCAAACAGATTCATTATATTTCATAAACAAAACTGTACACAGAAGGTAAATAAAACAAAAATGAGTCGTGGGCCCATTTCAGTAAGACCCTAGAAACAATTAGGGACGCTTGAAATAATATTTATTAGTATGGCTTTCAGATTTGTCAATATTGTCCCCTCAATTAATTTCTTATGTATGGAGCGGGCCCAGGGGCGTAACTAACGGCCCGGCAAACCTTGCCGTGCGGAAAGTCCCACAGACTCCGGTGGGCCATAAAGAGTAAGAGAAAAATGGAAAGAGGGGGCCCAAGAATTAGAAAAATATCTTCTTCTAGGGGGTCCAAATACTCGTATTAATGCTTGCCCCCCACCCCCAGAAAAAAGCTAAGTTACGGCGCTGGGTGGGTCAGTGGGTCAGAGGTCAAGTTTTCATTGACCTACCCTATCTCTGTTCATAGCATGGAACGTAAAACAGAAAGATTTCATTTCATTTTTTTCAAAATAAAAATCTAAATTACAGTATATTTATTACGTACTGCTAAACTTGAATGCCTCTATTTGAAGTGCTTACTCTTTCTGCCAACGGATGTGTGTGTGTGATTTCCTCTTAAGACCTGTAGTAACAATAAACAACAGAGCTTTACGAGATAAATCGAGATCGAAATGTCCGCATCCTGTTTTGCTCAACCGTCTCACTTTAATTTCATCACTTGTGGTTTGTGGTGGTGGAAAATCCATTTCCTTTAACAATTAACACTAGAGATTCATTCTCTTTCTCATTGTTTTAATTTGGCTATCTCCGATACCAACTTCCGGTTAAAAAAAAGAGAGACTATAAATAAGATATGTTAAACAAATGCCGGAAAAAGGCTGCACATTCGATAAAGGAACTTAATGTAATGTGAAGTCTGCGATTTTGGACATGAAACCAAATACGCAAAATGTAAAATCAGGGGCATGGACATTATTCATTTCTTCAGATATGAACTCTTACTTTCTAGATTTTGATTAATGTGTACAATGAAATGAAATTTTGGAATTTTACGTCCCATGGTTATGCCGGTTAGGTTAAAGGAGACGGTGATGATGAGAGATGAGTGAAATGGAGGAATGAAGAAAGTGGGAGGAAAGGGGAGAACCCCAAGAAAACCCACGCACACGGTGTTGGTCCACCACAAAGTTCACTTGGCGAGAGCAGGGTTTGAAAGGTTAATGTGTAGTTCCATTACGTGTTCTTTAGATGTCAAAGATTCAAATATCAATTTTAACATCACTATTCCGCGTATGACCCCATAACCAACAATGGGGGCTTTGATTCAATCCTAGCTTGTGCCAAGTGAACTTTGTGGTGGACAAACACAATGTGCGTGGGTTTTCTTGGGGTTTCCACCCACTTTCTTCATTCCACCATTTTATTCATTTTCCATTATCACCGTTTCCTTTAGCCTAGCCGACAAAAACTTGAGACGTAAAACTTAAGGAGGATCACTAGGTGTTCTCGGTGCTATGTTAAACGCTGTTTGGATAATGCGGCATTGCCATATAGTGTCGAGTGTTTACTAATGCCAGATCATGGAATTCTGCTTAGATACTTACTGGAGAAATTATTTTTCGACCCTTACCGCGATTCTTCTTCTCGAACTGCAACGCTAGAATCCAGGAATTTTCTTATTGTGACTACTATAGTCAACGTACAAATTTGGCAACAACGCATTATGGCGTTCTGAGCAAGTTTCGTCTCAAAATCTATTTCCTTAAACGTAAATTAATATTTAAATAAAATATGAAACATAACACGAAAAACGGTCGAACAATATATCTATTTCCTAATAAGATCGTTACTTTAAAATATTTTACACATACAAATAAATATTTCGTAAATCGGAGCATTTCTAGTAAGATCTAACACCAAGTGCCATCTTTTGTGCTCATTGTAAAACGAATCAAATATTTTAATTTTTTACATTTTTCGATATCAGGAGACACAACCAAACGAATCAGTGTCTTGTGCTGTAGCTGAAACAATACTCTATCTTATAGTACAATATTTATAATAGGTAACGTTTCATTGCGCAGTAGTTAAGGGAATGAGCTAAATTATGTACTGACTTCCGGGTGGTGATCCACCTTAAAGATTCCATTTTCCCATAAACAGCAACCATTTCCAACCAAACGCAAATATGGACTGTTAATTTTATGTCACACCTAATGGGAAGGGTAATCAGAAAGTAAGGTTACCAATCCTGCAGTGAAACATGTATATATTACTTCTTACAATCAATACAGTCAACTGATAGTACATACATTAGGTTACTTTTCGATATAGTCTCCGTATTGATTGAGGAACTTATCACATCGTGGGATGAGTTTGAAATTCCCTCCTGGTAAAAATCCTGTTCTTGCGTGTTCAGTCACATTGTCACGAAGTGTTTCACCTCCTCGTCTGAAGCAAAGCTACAGCCTCCTAGGTGCCCCTTCAACTAAGAGAACAGGTAAAAGTCACTTGGAGCGAGATCCGGCTGTAGGAAGGGTGGCCGATGATGTAACAGTAAAACAGCATGGTGATCTGGGTTGTACGCTGGCGCACATGGTTCTGAGGAAAGATAATTCACTCGGTGAGAAGTCCTGGTCGTAAACCTCTACCAACTGCCGCTGAATTTCAGCCACGGTTACATGTTTCGCTCGCAGAAATCGAATAACTGAGCAGACTTCTTTGCAAGACCAGTATTCCAAACGAGTCGCCATTTGTGTTTACCTACAAGTAGCGCTGTAGGTGGTGGGTAACTGAAACTCTACACAGTTGCCAACTCTATTCTAATTACCGCGAACCCCTCAATCCTATATAACAGACGAAACTCCAAATATATCGACCTTGTAACCTTACTTTTTGATTCTTCCTCGTATAATAGAAATAGTTATCAAAATAATGGAAAAAACCATGTTCTCCAATACGCCATCTTTTGTAGTTTAGTAACATCGAACATTCATGAACTCTGTTTTATGTTTTTTTATTAGCACGCACAATAAAAAAATGAAAGTTCTAGTTTGACACTTCGCTATTATTTCCTTTGTGTTAAAGCAGAGAGATAATTAACGAAACTGAGTCAAGCTAGTAAAAGTAAGAGAATCAGATACAGCCATTAAACTGTTAGCAAACGTAATATCGCGTTCTGTTTATAGCGTATTTCTTACACCAATATTAGAAAACAAGGTATTCCATCAAATTAGTCAATTGCAGGAAAATAAGTCAACGAACGACAAAATACCGACAAAAATAATAAAACTATGTAAAGAGTCATTGACACCGCATCAAACGTATTTATTTAATCAGTGTTTAATAAATGGTGTCTTTCCTGATGCTCTTAAAATAGCTCAAGTAAGACCAATATACAAGAAGGGAGACACCACATCCGTCGAAAATTACAGACCAATCTCGCTGGCACCTGCTTTCAGTAAAATATTTGAACACCTGATAAAGAGCAGACTATTGGACTTTACCATACGCCAGAATATTGTAACGAACGAGCAACAAACGGCTTTGTGCCCAACAAAAGCATCGAAACCGCTACCTATAGCTTAATAGACCATATACTAAAAGGAATAAATGAAAAAAATGTAGTATTCGGTATCTTTTACGATCTGAGTAAGGCATTTGATGTAATAAACCGTTATATTCTACTGAAAAAAAAAACTAGAACGTTACGGCATACGCGGAAACTGTCTCAAATTATTCAAATCTTATCTAGAAAATAGGAAGCAATCAGTCGAAATTATAAGAAATGCAGGTGATACTCAAATGAAATACAAATCGACTTATCGAGAAACAAAATATGGAGTGCCACAAGGCTCGATTCTAGGTCCACTCCTGTTCCTACTATGTATAAACGATCTACCTAGCAATATAGATACCAAAATTATACGGTACTCTATGTTGACGATACTTCAGTTATTATCAAAGGAAAAGATACAAAAGCTCTTGTTAACAATGTACATAAAAACCTATGCTTTTGGTTTGATAATAAACAAATTTTTAGGTATTATAATAGATGAGCACTTCAGATGGAGTAGTCATATTGAAGCAACTATACATAAATTAAATTCGAGGCTATATTATCTAAGAGTGCTAAAAGACACTTTAACTCTAAAAGGCTTAATACGATTCTACTATGGGTCCATATAGCCTATCATAAAGTATGGCATCCTATTTGGGGGTAAATCAACTCAAAGCAAATCTATATTTATTAAACAAAAACAGGCTGTTCGTACTATTGCAAACTTACATAATACTACAAGCCGCAAATCGTATTTTAAAAAGTTAAAGATATTAACAGCTCCATCTATTTATATATATGAAGCATCCGTTTTCATGAAACGAAAGAACATCATTACAATACTAGAGATCAAAACAAAAAGTCTTACTTTACTAGATTATCACTAGTGATGAGCAAATGCAAGACCAAGACCAAGACCCGGGTGGTCTTGGTCTTGGTCTTGGTCTTGCACATGCGGTCTTGGTCTTGGTCTTGCACTGGAACCCTCGGTCTTGGTCTTGGTCTTGGTCTTGCACACCTAGTCTTGGTCTTGGTCTTGGTCTTGCACACCCAGTCTTGGTCTTGCTTGCAAGAGTCTTGCAAGTTTTGCTTTTAAGAAATCTATGATTTTCATAAGTAAATTTTACTCTGGATATAAGGGATAATAAATCCTACATTGCGTCAGTAGTGAGGGAAATACAATGTATGTTTCTAAATGCAATATATTTTACCTTCGTGTAAGTGTGATGATACTGTACAACATAGGCGATGACCTTTACTTTTTTTTTCAATGGGTGATCACGCTTCACTACTTGTAAGATAAATCACAACATTTCGTAATATTTTTATGTGTTTTAACAGATCCAACACTCCACTGGTTCCCAAACTGAGGAGTCTACCCCTGACAGTGAGACGCATGGAAGAAAACCAAGACGGCACAAATACCACAAATTGCAAAATTATTTTTACACTCTAAAGGCGTCAGATTTTTTTCTTTCCAACCACACCACGATTAGCTCATCTTTGTATTGAACAAACTCCGAATTAAATATTGAAATTTTGTTATACTGATTCTAATATGTACTGTATGGGGCAGAAACAAGGACATTACGCAAAAACGATGAAACAATTAGACTTTCGAAATGTGGGCATGGAGAAAAAGGAGAGAATCAGCTGGGTTGAACGAAAAACAATGCGAAGGTTTTAGAAATATTAGCAGTAGGGGAGAAAAGAAGAATTTTAGATGTAATTAAGAGGAGGACATTGGCTGAGGAGGAACTGTATTATGAGGGACGTGCTAGAGGGAGGGGGCGAAAGAGATTGTAGTTGAAGAAAGATATTAAGACAGAAAATTGCTACGTTAAGACGAAGAGACTAGCTGAGGACCACAGTCATCGAAGCTTCTCAGCTGCAGCAAATGACCTGCAAATAATGGCAGAATAGCTATTATTATGTCGATGATGATATGTTTTACAATATTGACCAAAAAAGAGAGAAAAAATTAAAATAATAATAATTAAACCTCTTAATATTTTAGAATATGTAATGAAATTAAATTTGTGAGTTTTGCGTCCCACGATATGCCGGCTAGGCTAAAGGAGACAGTGATGACGAAAAATGAATGAAAATGATGGAAAGAAGAAAGTGGGAGGAAACAGGAGAACCCCGAGGAAACCCACGCACATGGTGTTTGTCCACCACAACGTTCACTTGGCGGGGGCTGGGATCGAACGCGTGACCCCAAACACCAGAGCTGAACTCTCTACCACTGAGCCACCGCGGCTCCAATAATTTAGAATAATTTGAGTAAAAACTGAAAACGACTCAACTGTGTATGTCTTTTGTGTAAATTCAATTTATATAAATACTTTTGACCTACATTAGAAATACATAATAACGGCATCAAACTTCAAGTTATTTGAAATAAGTACGAAATCACTCTCAGTTGTGAATATAGATTATTTATTGTGGTATAATGTTATATCGTTGAATCCTAGATATGCCGTATAACTAAGGGGGCTATAAGTTTTATTGATAAACAGTTATTCAACGTATAAGCATCCACCTATGAAATCAAACTTGCGGTCACATGTGCTAAGTTTTTATCAATGTTATGAAAATGTTATTTCAATATTTATTTTATAAGTACACATTAAAAATTTCCAACGGATGCTTGAACCTCAGAGCCAAGGCCATACCCATGTAGTCAGCACCTATGGTGTACGGAATTGCCGATGTTCAATACTACATTTCTTTAGTTTTGGAAGAAGAACACCACTAATATGTTTTGAAATGAAATGAAATATCTACTTTAACATCCCACGATTATTTCACTGAGGCTAAGGGAAACAGTGATGATGAGAAATGGTGGAATGAACAAAGTACGAGGAAACGGGAAAACCCACGCACAGGGTGTTTGTTCATCAAAGCTCACATAGCGCAAGCTGCGATTGAACCAGGGCCCCATGTACCAGAGGTGAACGCTCTGTCACTGAGCTACCGTGTCCATAACATGCTCTAGTTTATTTTTGCTTATCCACTTCTTATGGACACAACTATTCTTCGTGTGATTTCCCAAAATCCAATCATGGGTCGTCGTGAATGATCAAATGATGACCAAAGTAAATCAGACACTGAAGTTATTATAGCTTGTAACAATTCATAGAATTATGCTGTCGGTCGTCTCGTGAACAACCGATTCAAAAAACGACATACTGTAGCTATACGTTACAGGAGCAGATCGACTCACATGGATAAACTACTAGGAACACATTTACTCCGAGGTACTTTTACTGGAGCCAAGAAGTTCACGTGAAAGATGTAATGATTTTCCCCCTTCCCTTTTACATTCTATAAAAAATCAAGTAGTACCATACTTGTGCAAGACTCTTGCGCAAGAGTCTTGGTCTTGGTCTTGGTCTTGCAGGTATGGTCTTGGTCTTGGTCTTGGTCTTGCACCCCTTGGTCTTGGTCTTGGTCTTGCATCGGGATTCCTGGTCTTGGTCTTGGTCTTGGTCTTGGTCTTGCATGCAAGACTCTTGCAAAAACTGCAAGACCAAGACTCTTGCGCTCATCACTAATTATCACTGGTACAGCAGGGCCCCAGATATATGGCAAATAAAATATTCAATGCTTTGCCCAACCGAAAACTTAAATAAATTTAAACAAAACTTAAAAACGTATCTAATAGAGAAAGAATTTTATAGTGTTTAAGAATATCTAGAAATATATGTATAACAATGTAAAATATTTTATCTATATGTATAATCACTTCTGTAAATAGTATTATGTTTGTTTTACAGTCTCACATAAATACTATGTACACTCATGTCCAAAATTATTGTCGCATGTCTATAAATATGTTATTGTAGGAATATAATTTGATAACAAATTCGCCCGGTATTTCTTATAATGTTATTATGTGTATAATTGGCATAGAAATGTATGTGGCAAATTTCATATCAAAAGAGCAGTAAATAAGAACAATAAAACTAAAATAAAACTTTCTTGTCCTTTTAGTAACATCTTGTTTTACTTATTCTTATTTTCGTATTTATAACTCTTTTCCTATGAAATTTACCACAAATATACATTTCGCGATTATAGACATTGTATCAGTATTAAAAAGTATCCTGCAAAATCATTATCAAATTATATTCTTACAAGAAGACAGTTATAGATATGCGACAATCATTTTAGACATGAGTGTACATGTGAACTCAATCCTCCAAATAGCATGTATTGGTTAGAGGGAGTAAATAAATGAATAAATAAATACATATAATCAAAGAATTAGAGGAATGAGAATGCGGAAGGATAATCCCTAGAAAACTAAGGAACAGAATATTGTCCACCGTAAAGTTACACCGAACCAGATACTCCTCACACCAGAAGTGAGCGCTCTACCTCCGAGTCAACGTGTCCAATGCTGCTTAATGAGCAGTACTTTGGAAGCTGAAGTTCAGTTTCGTGTGTCCAACAGAAACAACGTTGGTTATACGAAATGCATCTCTCTGTCATATTCAAAGTGCGAAATGTGTGTCATCTGTTGGGTGAAGGATTTTGATTTGTATCCAAGAATGCCACTGTAGTACGAGCAACACTGTTAAGCATTATCGTATGGAGCTTCCAGCATTTGGCAATCTCTGGTCAGACCCATTGACTCATTCTTGCAGTTATTTGAGGACTTGTAAGCAAGGTTTACAATCTTTCATTGAAACAAAAATTCTTTGTGTACCACCCTTTTCTAGTCAAAGAAGACAATGAGCGTTGTCTTGATCCTAGACTTGGACATCCTTGTCTTTCTAAGGTGTGAGGACTTCTTGTGGTACCTCTCCGAACTTTGGCGCTTGCTTTCAGGGTGGTATTGGAATATCCATGTTTCGTTTCCTGTTATTATATTGTCCAAAAAGTCTGGTTCACTCTCCATTTGCTCCAACATTTGACGGGAAACGTCAGTATTTTTCCTTTTGTCTGTCATCTACCACTGTTGGCATCAACTTCGCAGAAATCTTACTGATGTTCATATTTTCACTAACAATTTCATGCACCACTGTTTTGAGTAGATTCAGCTCTTAAGCTATCATTCTTATAATCAAACAATGGTCTTAATCAAGGAGTTCTTTCACTTTCACATAATTTTCATCCACATGACTCGTCGAAGGGCATACAGAACGTTCGTCATACTTCACGTTTCCCCGTCCGTTCTTGAAATCTTCATGCCGACAGGAAAACCTGGTCTCTTGGCAGGGCTCGGGCGTGGTAAGCCTTCATAATCATGGTGAACGTATCTAAAGCGGTTTTTTCAAGCTTGAAGCAAAATTTAATGGCGCGTGTTGCTCAAGAGAACGCTGCATTTTGAGCTTCCAGAAATGTCGACGTCGTTTTTAAACACGGTCCGCACGATAAGCTACCTTTACTCTACCAGGGCTCGAAAGCGATCGAACCGGGTGGCGTTGATTAATTAAGACTCCATACCACGAATCCCAATCGTGGTAGACGCGCTGCTGACGACTGGAGCCCCATGCGTGGCCAGTTTCATTACTTTCCGGACAAACCCTGTATTTATGTACTTTTCTAATATTTTAGTTTTTGTTAAACGCAAAATCTTCTGTCCCTCGAGAACATTCAAATGTGGAATACGCCATTTTGCACTAAAGAAAAGTGTTTTATTTATTTATTTATTTACGTGTTTATGTACGTACTTTGTTAATAGCAGATTCTATCTATTGTAGTTTCATTTTTTCTAACAGTGTCACACATACCTTTGTACTTCTAACATTGACGCTTATATTTCTAACAATGGCACTTTATGTGACAGTGGCACATACAATACTAGCAGTGACACACGTACCACTGACAGTGACACATAATACTAGCAGTGACACCCATACTTCTAACAGTGACACTTGTACCTGTAACAGTGACACATATAATAGTAGCAGTGACACACATATTTCTAACAGCGACACACGTACCTGTGACTGACATATGTATAATTAGCAGTGACACACATGCTTCTAACAGTGACGGACGTACCTATGACAGTGGGACATATAATAGAGGCAGTGATTTCATGCTTCTAACAGTGACACACGTACCTGTGACAGAAATATATACTAGTAACAGTGTCACACTTACTCCTAAAATATATTCAAATGCAACTTGTAAACAAAGAGAAAAGAGCAACTTGTATTAATTTGCGGATGCAATTATTACAAATTAACTTGTCTAACATTGCATTGTACTCTATACAATACTCCTGAGGCTTAATAACCAACGTCGTGTGCATGTAACAGCATACATGAACGGCTCGGTCGAACAAAATTATAAGCGCCATTTCCGATAAAATTAAGTTATTCGGTGGAGTGGGTTGAGATCAAACCACATGACAGTATGTAAGTAGATTAATTTCCGAAAATTACCTGCAGATGACAGGGAAAGCTTGTTTGGAATGTGTCATTGCATCTAATTGCGTGAGAATGTTGAGCCTTCTTTTGCAGTTTACTTGAAACTTACAAAATGTGACATGTCATTATGTTCCCCCGAGCCGCTCATATATGTATATCGCCACCTCCAACTGGGAATGAATTTCGCTGTGAATGTCTCTTGTTTCTCATGTCCACCCACAGTTTCACAACGAACAGTGTATAAAACATGCTGCTGACAGTATCCAGCCATAAAGGAAGGACATTACTTTTGCATATACCGTATATTACCCCATCCTTTGTCATGTTGTCTTTTCCTTTCTAAACTAAAGGGGAACTACAAGATTATATTTTCCAGTGCATTCAGCCAACTGCTCCCAAGGGGTTCAACAATGTAATATACACACGAGAATATTTCGTTGTTTTCTTCACTGATATTCCCTTTGAGGGTGGTGTTGAATTAGGATTTTTTTAAAAAAAATAGATCAAATTAAACATGAGAATGCGGATAAACTCTACAAATATTGTTATCACATTTTGGGCAAAAAAAAAAATCTATGCCCTTAAGGCTTAAGGAGATGGATGAGTAAACCAAGCTAGAAAATTAGGAATTAGATTTCTGGGCTTTTGGCATCTATGGCTATGTTAGGTCGTCACTAGGATTAGGATTAGGAATTAGATTTCTCTTCTTTCGGCATCTATGGCCATGTTAGGCCGTCACTAAGATTAGGATTAGGAATTATATTTCTGGGCTTTCGGCATCTATGGCCATGTTAGACCGTCACTAAGATTAGGATTAGGAATTAGATTTCTGGGCTTTCGGCATCTGTGGCCATGTTAGGCCGTCACTACGATTAGGATTAGGAATTAGATTTCTCTTCTTTCGGCATCTATGGCCATGTTAGGCCGTCACTAGGATTAGGATTAGGAATTAGATTTCTGGACTTCCTTCATCTATTGCCATGTTAGGCCATCACTAGGATTAGGACTAGGAATTAGATTTCTGGATTTTCAGCAACTATGGGCATAATAACCTATCACGTATGAAGGATGAAGTCTCTCGGCGATCACACTATCCAAGGTAAGGGAAGGAAGGAAGAGACCTGGGACCTATATTTTGGGAAGCATCCGGCATTTGTATGGTAGGAATAAGAAAAACCCAAGAAAACCTCCCTCAGGATGGCTGGCCAATAAAAAGTTCTTTCACTTTTTCGATCGAATGTCCCTAACGGGAATCGAATCCGGGACCGCTTTCACCAAAAGTTAGCGACTACGCTATGCAAGGCCACTGATTAAGGCTAGTGAATATGATGGTAGAATTTGTGGAATGAGAATGTGGGAGGAAACGAGAGTACACCCAGAAAACCACCGAACGCGATGTTGTCCATCTACACGTAGTTGGTAGGGGATTGAACCAGGGACCCTACGCACCAGAGGTAAGTGCTCTACTACTGAGTCACCATGCCCCCCCAAGAAAATATTCAATGATGACATGTATTCCTACCAATAGATTTTTTAGAACTGAGCAAAATGGTACAGGTTGAGTGTAAATCCTTTTACTTACTTTCCGAATAAGAAACAAGAGCAACTTTTTGTGCATGCTACTCGAAATCCAAGCCACCTATTAGGACAAAACTGATTCGAAAATATACACTCATCAAGGCTTTACAATGTCACAACAACAAGATGACAGTATACAGCACGAACAAAGTCCTTATTATGATTAAATCTGAAACTTTAAAACCTTGTCTAAGTACGGTATATACTGTGCAAAGATGAGAAATATATCAATCGACAGAAGACAAAGAGCTAAACAATATTACAAGCTTGAGGATAAATTCTCATGTGTGTTTTACGAGGAAATCAAGAACAACCAATTTATGAGCAAATAAAAAAAAACTAGTTTCTGGGGAAATCAAAAACAACTAATTTCTGAGGAAATCAAAAACAAGTAATTTCTGAGAAAATCACAAACACTTACTTTATGAGGAAATTAAGGAAAACTAGAAATAAAAAACTAGTCTCTGACAAGCAAGGTCCACAACGAGGCACACTAAGATCCGACTCAAACTTCGCCCAGAGGACACATAATGGAAAAGAAGAAAAAATGCCAAATTGGAGCTGCCCAATGCCAGAAACACCGGAGTTATGCTCCCCAACACAACGCACCACGCGACAATATGATCTAAGGTAAACGTCGCAAGATACTCGTTTATGTCGATAACGGAAAGGGCGAGAAGCACCGGGATGATATCAAAAAGATACCTGATATGTTATAACAATGTTTTGGCGGCCATCTTGGAAGCCACGATCTTGGATATAGCGTAAGGTATTGAAATGAGAAGTGGGATGTGTGACATATCAATGTAAGATAAAATGCAAAATGAAAATCAATGATGTAATCGCGAAAAACATATGTGTAATGCTGAGGACGTGATGAAGTGTAGAAGAAAAAATGAAATTTTTTAGTTTTATGTCCCGCGGTTATGCCGACCAGGCTAAAGGAGACGGAGATTATGAGAAGACTCGGGTAAAACAAACGTGTATGCGAAGGACAGAAGACGCCACGGCATTGGGTAACATACCACGGCAATGGTACGCGACAAGTAAACGTAACAGTGTCTGTACATGGAATTGTCTCCGCATTGGCGCATTATGTCTTTCAAGGATATTGGGACCCGGCTTGGTACAGTAAAAACCACAATTGCACCCGCGATACGAGAGTTCGTTTGAAGACTACAGGAACTACAAAGGGCTATCTATTGTGAAACAGCATGAAGGCAGCTCGATCGGGAGAGTAGGTAATATAATATTGGATTGGTTACCAAAAGCAGGACCTACCTGGGATCGAAACTCACTCCTGGGCAACGTTTTGTACGTTTCTTATTCACTTTTCCTGCTGTTTCGTGAGAACAAAGGACATTTCGGCCTACGTTTGTTTAAACAACAGTATTTGAAACAAAGTATGCATGAGTGATAAGGCCCAGCCATGTTCTAGCTGACATTTCTTTACGAATGTTTCTTTTCTTTTGCGCAATGTGCTACACTGTTTTTCGACGGGAGACGCGGTGACTGTGTGGTAGAGCGTCCACCTCTGGTGCTTGGGGTCCCTGGTTCGATCCCAGCTCGCGCTGTGTGGACTTTGTGGTGGACAAACACCGTGCTCGTGGGTTTTCTCGGGGTTCTCCCGTTTCCTCCAACTTTCTTCATTCCACCATTTCATCATCACTGTCACCTTTAGCCTAACCGGCATAACCGTGGGACGTAAAGCTCAAATATTTCATTTCATTTTTTATTTTTCGACGGTCCCAAACAGAATCACAATATCAGTGAAAGGCAGCACTGCGGAGTCGAGTTCCATGAGTTGTTGCAATCTCCCACGAGAGGGCTAATTTACCACACAGTGAGACCACTCGAATTGTGTTTACGGGTTTCACTGGCACAGATGGAACGAAGTGAGCGTTACAACAGGTGCTAGCCCGTGAGAAGTGATAGTGTGTTTGTGGCATACGCGAGTCAAAACGCGCAATATTCTGTATAGTGAATGTGTCCGCACTATTGTTCATCTAAAAACGCCAGTGTAGACCTGCAATATGAACCCTCTCAATGTGGTGTTAGTTATGCAAAGGGAGCTTTCAAAACAAGGGTACGTTCAATCGACAGAACCGACAGTGGCGGAACGAAAAGCAGCTGAACACATGCTGGAGCTTTTGAACAACTACGATGTAACAGAAGTAAATGTGGATGAGACTCTCGACATTGATGAATACGAACCCGGTCCGGCCCAAACAGGTGAAGAGGATGCCGCGGATAGTGGTGACAGTACGCTGCCTTGGAGTGATTCTTCGCCCGAACCACATGCAACACCGTTCTCGTCCGACAGTGACTATGAGCCGAATGAAAACGAAGGCAATACAAAATATTATACGCTAGAGGACAAAGTTAATATGTTACACTACTGGCTTGGCGTAAAAGGCAAATGGCGTCAAACATTCGCACATCGTTCATATCACTCGATGAAAACGGATTCCGCAACTGTCCCTCGGTGAGAACACTGTTTAAATAGAAAGAACAACGCGAGAAAGGCTTCTTGAAAACAAAACGCTAAGTGTAACGCGAAATCACAGAACATGTGCTGCAACAATTTATAGCTGCGCGACGTGATAACCGCATTGTCCATGACAGTGATCTTAAATTATGGGCAAAGGAGCAGGCTCTGAAGTGTAGTCTCCGTACGTTCAATGCTAGTCACGGATGGATTGGGGCACTCAAACAACAAAACAATATCGTGAGCCGTAAAATCACATCATATGTCACAATGAAGTATGTACGCGACAAGGAGGATATTGATTTGGTTATTGCTGGGTGGCGTGACGAAACCAAGACCATCATGGAGGGTTTGAGAATGCAAATATATGGAATGCTGATGAATCCGGTTTCGCGAGAGTTGACAAGTGGGCGCACATTATCCAGAAGAGGATCATCGCACATTCAGGGCTGTGTCCAGTCTGTGCATGCAACGACGCATACGTACACTGTGGTGCCGTTGTTGTCGAAAGCAGGGGTGGTGGCGGATAAACTCTTTGTCATTCTCCAGGAACCCGTAGCTTTAAGTACTAGGGTTCAGGACAATATGTTCGCCGCACCAAATTTAGTGGTATTCTGGACGCCTTCTGGTAAAATAACAAGGGAAGCGTATTCGGTTTTCATCAAAGAATGCGTAATACCACAAGTAGCAGCAGATGCTCCCAACACACAAAGCCTTCTGTTGCTAGATTCATATGGACTTCACAAGGACAGAGACACATTTGCAAGGCTACTTCATGAAAGTGGTTTCACCGCCGATCATATTCGCATCCATATTATACCTGAAAAAACTACTTCGCAGTGCCAACCGTTGGATCGGTATTACTTCCGTATGTATAAACACATGGTACGACGGATTTCGGAGGCATTGCGTGACCATACCAACGTGAACTTTCACCAGCGAGACACCGTCCTTAAGCTCCATTCACTGGTACACAACCAATTTTGTTGTCCACGATTTCATGACACATCAATACGGGTGGAAACTAACTGGATTAGCAGAGGACGTTGCTTTCCAGTACAACACAACTGACTTTTGTTTCAATCTACGACAGTGTGAATGTTGTAAAGAGGAGTGCCCAGAACTTTCTGTGATCAAATGTGCTTGGTGTTTGCGGGAGCTGTGTGTCACCCATTTCTTTACTCACTACCAACTACTGCCGAGATTTTCAACAATAGGTACAATCTTATATATCTGTATCTATGTATATATATCTGTATCTGTATCTATGTATCTGTGTGTGTATGTAGCATTCCAACTCAAATGTATATGTTTCTCTCTATGTGAGTGCGTGTGTGTTTCTTTGTCGCATCATCCATGTGTTCTGGGTTCCTTTGGCCGTTTCTGTTTCATCGCGTTAACAACATAACTTCAGCTGTTTTTCCATACTCTCCTCGCATGAATTCCTCTTCACGTTAATACCATGCTCGATACGTTATTAGAGTTTGGGCATTGGTTTCAGTTTCTAATTCTACCCGACATCGATCTTTCACAAGACATCCTTCACGTTTCAATACCGTACGATATATTCACGATAACGGCTTTCAAGATGGCGGCCAAGTCTGTGTTATACCATATCAGGTATCTTGGTATCATCTCGGTGCTTCTCGTCCTTTCCGATTTCGACCTAAACGGGTATCTTGCGACGTTTACCTTATATCATATTGCCGCGTGGTGCGTTATGTTGAGGAGCATAACTCCGGTGTTTCTGGTATTGGGCAGCTCCAATTTGGCATTTTTCTTCTTTTCCATTATGTGTCCTCTGGGCGAAGTTTGAGTCGGATCTGAGTGTGCCTGGTTGTGGACCTTGCTTGTGGGAAAATCTAGAACAACTAGTTTCACACGAAATCAAGAACAACTAGTTTTTGAGACATCAATAACACACACACACACACACACACACACACACATATATATATATATATATATATATATATATATATATATATATATATATATATATATATATATATATATATATATATATATATATGCTACTAAAAACAGAATACATCGTTCTTTGCCAATAATTATTAGTTCTTATTCTGACAGAATGGATTTATTTTCTCATTTATGTATTGTGTATAGTGTGTCCAGTAAGTTCCGGTAATTTCTAGAAATAATATGCACACCAATACCAGGAAAAAAAATATATTATCAAATTAATTTTCTACCGTTCTCGCACCATTACCATTTCTAACGTTCTGGAAAGCAACAGATTCCATCGGGATAGAACTTGGTGGGCCGTAAAGTGAAGAATGTATCAAGTATATTTTGCACCTCTACTAGAGATTTGAACTGGCGTCCTCTAAGGTCATTGTGCAAGGAATGAAACAGCTAATAATCGGTTGGTGCAATTTCCGGGGAGTATGGCGGATGCAATAGTGTTTTCCGTCCAAGGTGTAGAATGGTGTCCCGGGCCATACTACTCACGTGGGACTTAACGTTGTGCTGTAAGATGAGGATCCCTTTGCGATTCAGAAGTGCTGGCTCCAGAGTCTTGAGTGTTTCTTGAACACGGCTCAACTGCTGACAGTACACAATTGAATTGATGCTCTGACCAGCTGGTAGCAGTTCCCGATGCTTGCAGTCCACCAAACACACAGGAGGACCTTCTTCTGGTGCAGTGCTGAATTCGGTTGTTTTGGAACCGGTTCGTGGGATGCCAAGCAATGATGATGGCGCCGTGGAGATTTGTACAGGACCCATTTCTCATCACATGTCAACACCCTGTCCAGAAATGACTCCTTCCTCAGACGAGACAGCAAGGAAACACAGGTGTCTGTTCGCGTTGCCTTCTGGCCCGGAGTCAAGTTATGTGGGACCCATCGACCCAACATGTAGTGCTCCCCAAGTTGATGTAGGTGCTTCCGAATGGTTTCTCCACTCACATTGAATTGTAGTCCCAGTTACTCACATGTCCGGTCATTATTCGCTTCAATTGCTGCCTAAATATCTTTATTTTGTACATGTATTGGTCTTACGACACGTTATACGTTTTCGAATATTTCGTCACCGTCCTTAAACTTATTAAACCACCGCTGCACTGTCCGCGTAGTCACTACACCCTCACCAAAAGCCCACCATATCTTCCGGCCTTGATGCAGTGGCGTTTGATCCCAGTTTGAACTCGTTCAGCATACATGCCCTTATGACGCTCTATTGAGGTTCCATATTCACTGTGTTCTTACGTAAGTTCTCGGTGTAACTGAACTACCACAAGCAGGCAGTGTGTTGGATATATCCACACCAACAACTGACCTTCGCCTTATCTCCATTCGCATTGAACACATACCTGCACAAAAAGTGACAGAACTTTCTTAGTTACCTTTACGTTACTTTGAGGTAGTCCGGGAACTTATTGAAAGCACTGTATATAAGATTTCATCTATTTTTATTTCTCTTACCCTAACAATGTCATTCACTCTTCTAATAATGATGCAGATGCTGGTAACGGTAAGCTTTTAGCATAACTCCCTGATGGGTATATGGTCACCGTACTTGTCTCTTGGACTGGAGGCCTGGGTTTGATTCATGGTGGGAGCTCATGTGGTTCGGATTCCACCTTAAGCTGTGGATCAACGTTTCATATAACCTCGATGCTGAATGGGACGCTAAGCTCTAAATCAACCTACAAATACACTTAACAGAGCCGCATATTATCCTGACAGTGACACAGATATTCCTAACTCAACAATGACAATACTTGTAAAAATATTAAGAATAACGAGAAACTAAATAACAAAATGTATGGAGCTTGATGAATAAAGATTACGTCACAGATAAAATTAATACGACAGAAAAATGTATAGCGTAATAAGTTGGATGAGGATAAGGTGACCAATGAGGAACGAATTGAATAATTAAAACTCGCATTAATATTGAAGAGGATAGCACGCATTTATTGTCATGACATGTTGAGTCACGGTGAATGTGAAGTTGGACTAAATACAGGGTGACCCAAAAGTAAGTATACAGACCAGCATCGATCAACTATGGCATTTTAATTTATTAAGGTAAGGAATTTATTTGCTTTGGTTTGTTCCGAGCTTACGGTATAATTAAACAATAAGTAAATGATATAAAATGTGATGATCGATCAGTATGGAACGATATACCTAATTTTGGACCACTCTGTATAATAATGCAGGATGCAGTAAGCAGAGAAGTAGATGGAGATGAAATGCAATGCTCTGAATGCTACCTCAGAGGGATTTGTTGGTGGTGACGAGTCCAAGTTATCTTCTGTTCCTGAGGCGACTAAAGAACTGATGGAGACAGGGGAAACCCATGTTAATAGGTGGCATATTATTGATATATGAGGGTTCAAATTTTACGTGGTTGGTAGATGTGAAAGATTTCAGGATCCACTATTGCGATAGCATAATCTAATTGTGAATGGTATAGTCATGAATTGCTGTACGAGAGTACCGCTCTAGAAGCCAAATTTACAGAGCAAAAATATGTCACGAAAGAAAGCAGATTTAATTCGTGGTGTTTGTGTACCATGGAGGGAGTTACTTAAATGTTGCGCACCTAAGTAATTGTGTCTGAGTCTACTAAATGTGTGTTTGTACAGATTTAAATTTATGAAAATTCCGCATTGCATGGACCAAGTAATTGCGCGAAGAGTACATAGACAAATATTACGTTTTACTGCATAGCATTTTTAAAAATCACGCCCGACCCTAGCCATGTGAGATAAAAACGTGGGTCTGATTGGTTGAAATTATCCGTTTCTCACTACGTAGCGTACATATAGAAG
Source organism: Thermobia domestica (assembly GCF_964235325.1). NCBI lineage: Eukaryota > Metazoa > Arthropoda > Insecta > Zygentoma > Lepismatidae > Thermobia > Thermobia domestica. The sequence goes on from NC_137471.1 coordinate 36,989,425, forward strand.
AAATCTAACGCCTGCTGCTGTCGGTTCTCGTGATCAAGCGTGGTAGTGCAACAGGCTAGTAATGGTAATCGTATTTGGTGTAAGTTCAAACCCGACCCAAAAAAGTTTTTTTTTTATTTTGTTATTTTCATAACACTTTTATCATTGAAATAAGATAAAAAATAATATTCAATTTGCTCTTGTACGTAATATATGGGGCATAAGAAGTTGTTTATTTACGTTAAGATATATAGCTGAGCGAGCGAAGGGGTTGGAAGCGCCGCAGGACTCGTTTTCTTCCACCTTTACCCCCATGCTAATGCCACATTACATTACGTTACATTCTGGTAGTCCAACTTCGAACCTCACCCGATTCCTTGTTACCAAAATGCATATTCTTTTAGGGTAGCGTTTGAAAAAAAAATATATATATATATGCCTCATGTTCATGGGTGCCCGAAGGTGGGGGCAGGGCCCACACTCTGGCCCACGAAAATGTATAAGTAATATAGTAAAATATGTATATTAAGTACCAGAAATACCAGACGTAATATAGAAACCATGGAGTTGAGACCCCCCCTAGAAATTTTTTCCTCGGGCGCCCCTGCTCATGTTCTTACGAAATATAACCCACATATAATTTTATTTTTTTTATCACCACACAAAGGGACAATTTTGTTCTATTACTATAACACACAATACCAAGGGCGCCCATGTTGTGGTTTCCAAGGGGGGGGCAAGTATAAGCGATGTTTCAAATATAGTTTCAAATTTTGCTGTAACTAATGTAAAAATTCTATTGGGTTTTCAATATTCCCAAGTACAATTTTCTCTTAGGGGGGCGAGTGCCCCACCTTGCCCCCCTGATGGGTGCCCTTGCACAATACATGCACCAGAAGGTTTGGAAAATCGCAAACTACAATCAATCAGAAACGTGTATTTAGTTTCTATGGCTACATTCGAGCGTAAAAAATATGCTACTGCGCGCCATCTGTTTTCTTGTTTTGCGTTATTGTAAATTAACGAGATAAGTCCTCAAAGTTTTGTTTGGGCCTCCAGAATTTGAATATATTTGCTTGGTTTTTGGTTAGATACATGATAATTTAACGCATGCACGGAACGCCCAATTTCCCTAAAGTTATGCACAAATCGACTCCACCGGTTACTTTTATCTGCATACGTCCATAACAAAAATCAACGTTTGGCTGCATATGTGTAAAACGAACATATTAAACGTTACTGACAAGTGCAAAACTCTATCAATATTTGCCTAGCTTTAAAATCACCCGTCGTCCTCAATACGTCCTACAGGATGCAGATAATACAAAAAAAAAAAAAAAAAAAAAGAATGTTGTAATGTAACATGGCTGCTGGCGGAGAGACAAATGACTTGCGATTTCCGCTTTGAAAAGAGTAATGTTTGGTTATCTTTGTAAGCCTATACACAGTAGTTGTTATCGAAGGTTAACACCATAAAATATTGAAATATATTGTACGTATATATAAACAATTTACAATCAAAGATGGTATTATAGGTTCGACTATGATTTTTAGTTTCAGATGTAAAGGAATGTAGCAAAGGAGAAAAGCTTTTTTTTTTTAAAAAAAAAAAAAAAACTATTCGGACATTGAAAAGGTTTCCGTTTTTCGTAAGAACTCTTGAAAGGGTTAGGTGGTTCCATTTTTCTCCATTGTGAGAAACATAAAAAGAACTTAATCCTCTTTGCACCATTGTTGAAAATGAAAAAAAGGATAGAAAGAGCATTCAGTGCCTGGAGTTAGATTGTCTGTGGGGAGAATGACCTTAGGGAAGGAGGGGGGTAAATTAAAGCTGCAGATTCTGACATGAAACCGATTCTATTACTTAAATTGATTTATTCGGGGAGCTGATCAAAGCTACGTATATTTGCAACACATCTAACACTAACTCAAAGCAGAGTGTCTTGTAAATCATGTTTGTTGTCTTCCAACCATAATAAACGTATGAGTGAGAAGTCAGAAGGTCCATTGCCACAGATGTAAATCCTTATAATTTGAGCCTATCCTGCAGATAATCAATTCAGAAAATATGTATGTTTCCGAAGACGTTTAAGTTCAGTTCAGTTCCCATCGGCACGGAAGTGAGAAAGAATGACAAATGTAATTTTCAAAATCTATGTTAATCTATTGGCGTGGGAGACCCGGGTTCGATTCATGGCGCGGGAGCCCATGTGGTTTGGATTCCACGTTAATCAGTAGGTCCACGTCTCATATAACCTCGCTGCTGAAAGGGACGATAAACGCAATATCAATCAATCAATCGATCTGTTAATCTAATGTTTGTGATCACATCAGGGGGAAAATGGCTGACCCGTTTAAAAGTTTTGGAACAATACCTATCCGGATTCTGAGGTCCCTCGTGGCTTAGCAGTTAGCGGACGCGCCTTTTGAGTGGCGGACCCGGGTTCGATGCCTGGATGGAGCTCATGTCGCTTGGACCCTAGGTTAAGCTGAAGTCCACGTCTCATATAGCCTCGCTGTTCAAAGGGACGCTAAACTAATATCAAATAAAATCGAATGAAGCTGGATTATTATCATACCCCTTTGTTTAAAGGGTGTATCTTTAAATAGATACAGGATTCACACATTTTTTGCCAAAATTAGATTATCTTACGAACTTCTATCATTATGCTTTCAGTTAAATGCGTTTCCTAAGGGGGCGGGGAGGAGGCTCGTCAAATACTTTTCATAAATATTTTTTTCCGCATGAGAATAAAGCGTTATATTTAGTTTTAACTTATCTTTTACATTAATTAGGTCCATGTCTCACAGCCTTGCTGCTGAACGGAACACTAAACCAAAATCTTTCTCAACAACAACTAAAAATGGATGCTCTTCAGATCACTTTCTTCACAATGAAATTATATTCGTATTAAGCAGAACAAAGGCCAATGTATAACAACAAAACCCAGAACATCCCCCTCCCAGGTTTTTGACTGACAAAAGTAATTTAAGTTATTATTTATATATTTTTTGAAAGTTTATAGTAAACTCATGATATAACTATAACAGTCTGGATTCTGACTGCCCTCCCCCAGTTTTTAACTTCTAGATCCGCCTCTGAACAAAACTTCTGTAGAACCTTCACAAATATTCCATAAACTTTTTTGAAAAGTTTGATGCAGCGGCTTCTACCAAAAATAAGTTCTAATGACAGAGTATAGGCTATTTTAAGCTTTAATAAATTTTGATCAGTTGCTACATTTGCTAATGAAAAGTTGACTTTATTTCTTCTTTCAGAAGTATATACAAAGGAAAATAAGGTTTTGACGTAAGTCCGTCATACAGTAATAATGTAATTATAATTGAATTGATACAATTTGTCCCTTGTGACAGTTCCTTTCCTCTGGTTTCTTCTTCCTGCAGGTGGTCATAACAATCAGCCAAGAAGGACTGTTTCTATGGCAACAGCACGTTCAGCCAATTATAGTGGCTCATTTCTCTCGCTCTGCATTGGTATACATTCCACCTTCTCCGCACGTTGCCAGTTTGAATATAAACAAACCCACATTGTTTTAGTCGAATGGTGGTTACTGAGAGCATTCCTTTTATTTCCCTTTTGTGTCATTTAGCATTCTACATTTAGTAAATGTTAATATGAAACAAGAAACAATTCACTTGTCTACTCATGTAGTTTCAATACCGGACACAAAAGCTGGCAACGCAGCATTGAGCACCACGTGGGCGCAGCGAGCTGTCACAAGGGACAAGTAGAATCAACTGCAGTGTACTTATGTTGATCTATCGACAAATCGGGAAAGAAGGAATAGTCCAGTGAGCCACACCTTGGACTTATCGCTATGTTAGTCAGTTTATAATAACAATAATATAATCACGAAATGTGTAAGTTCCCTAAGGCGTGTGTGTCTCAGATTTTGTCAAGGATCTACTTTAGATGTATATTTCAAAGTGAAATATCACGTATCCATTCAAGAAATTTATGTTTCATCATACAAGGAAGAATATTTTTGCCAACTTCCAATACCTTACACTTCTTTGCAGTTTATTTTAGTGACACTATTGTTTAATTTATTACAGAATTGTTCATAATTATGTTTCTTACGTCATCTTCGAATTTTTAAGTATAATAGTATCCATTTTCTCCATCTATTGGTGTAATATAACGTAACTATTCTCTTTATTTTGTTTAGAACTAAAGATATGTCCGTCAAGTTGGCCAGAACATTTTAAAATGGCAAATATTTAAAGACAGTGATCGTTTTTGCTTCGTTTTTGCTTAAATGTGTTCTAGTTTTAGCGTTAGTGCAATGAAAATAACAACGTTATTTACATTTCAAAAATCCCGGCCTCCTTCACGGTACAAATGATGGGATTAGTTTCATTAGTTAGTGTTAGTGCATCATTTGTTGTCGTTTATGCACAAAACCCCATCTTTTATGCTTTATTACTTCTAGAAATGTAAGAGAAAAACTATTAGAGGGGCCAAGTTCACAATGGCTCCCGGACTTCACACACAAACGTTCAAAGTAGTACCGTTCGTCAGTGCATCGTTAGTGCTCGTTTGTACACGAAACCCCATCGTTTGTGCTTCAATAGTTTCTGAGTTATAAGAAAAAAAAAATTGAAAACAGAGTTGGAAACTGGATACAAATTTTTGCTATTTCTTTTAAAATGAAAAGCTTTCATTTCTCCCGCATATGAAGCACAAACGATGGGATTAATACCATTGTTTATTACATAGTTTGTGCTCATTTGTGCGCTAAATACCATTGCTTGTGCTTTATTAGTTCCGGAAATATAAGCCAAGTAGGGGGTCAAGTTCACGCTGCACCCCCCCCCCCCGACTTAAAGTACAAACGATCAAAGTAGTGCCGTTCGTTAGTGCATCGTTTGTGCTTCAACAGTCCCTGAGTTATGACCCTAAATTGAAAACAGAGTTGGAAACTGTATACAAATATTTGCAATTTCTTTTGAAATAGTAGAAGATGAGATCTTACCTTGAGACTCTAAATCGATTAAAAAAAAAAAAACGATTGTCATCATCTATTACTATTTTCCTTCTGGTACTTGTCAACAGATGGACGTCTTATGCATAGCCGTTCTAAAAGAATTTCGATATTTATCAATACCATAGTTTGAAAGTCTAAACAAGAAAACTTCAAAATAATTAAGAACATATTTTTTTCCAAGCGAGCATAAACTTATTCTTGGTTTTGAAATGAAATTCCGTTTGTGGTAATTTAACATTCATATCTATCCACAAGAATTCTCCACAATTATGTTCCGTTGTAAATGGAACGACCCATTTTTTTTTTTTTACCCCGTTTGGAATGCTTACAGTCGGCTTCTATACACTTTGCTCTCATTAGCAGTAATATAATCCAAATGACTTGTGCTCCGTTAATGGATTTGAAGTACCTTTCCTTCAGCCTAAGAGCATTCACAATTTCCATTATGAATTTTGACATCATAGAAGATGCTCTGCTACCAAACTAACAAACTGGGTTTCCTTGTTCTTTGTTTTCCTAATGAATGCAGTGTAACTGATATTCTATTTACCTCCATTTTGAAATGTGATAATGTTGTATCTGCACTGGTATCTGATCGCATTCTCTCTCTCTCTCTCTCTCTCTCTCTCTCTCTCTCTTCGTCTTCACCCACAAGTCGAAGATGAAACTAATTCTAAAGTAATTTCAGTTTTTTTTCTTTCTTCCAATCTTCATGTTTCTAAGATGAACACTGACAGCCATACGCATATAGAAAATGATTATTCGATATAATGGCTCTGTGTTCCCCTATTTCTGTTAAATTTTGACATTTACCGCTAGGTATTCAATCCCATCGGATTTTCAAGTAAATTGTTAAAGTGATGGTCGCTTAATCAAAACTTGGACCCATGTGACTTTTTCTTGCTATAAAAACTAAGAAAAACACTAAGTATTTCACGTTACAGCGACAATCATGAGTTAACACTGATGCTCTATGTTGTTGCACAAGAGTGGTTTCACAGCTGACAAAACCATCTGTTCTGATGGTGCTCGACGTCATACTGACTGATGTACTAAGTGCGTTGAGACCAGAAAAGTCATATAGAAATTTTATATAAGACTTTCAGGTAATCATCTACTCCTTGTATGCTAGGATTAGAATCTATTAACCCTCCATACCCGCGTAGTCAATTGTAACATCAAGGCACGCGCGCGGAGTCTCATTCCGCAATGTTTATTTAGCTCATTTAAATGTGTATTTTATTTTGAAGCGATATTAAATTGCTTAATATTTTCTTTGCAATGTTTTTGACAACTGTCCACGTATATTTTACAGCACAAACTCTTTTAACGTTCTAAGAAAACTAAAATTTCTCTATCCGCGGAGTCTCCGCGGAGTGTGACCGTGCTACGGCGGGTTAAGCGCTCCTTGTAATACTTTTCACCTTGCCCTTCCAGCCGCAATTCTATATTTTTCGTACGGAATACCTTGGCAATTGATTTCATTGAATAATGCTCAACAAAGCGACAAGATACAACACTTATCGGACGTTGACACTTGGTTAGACCAGCAACAGAATTACACTAGTTGACGCTCGGGCCAAGAACTCGCCTTAGCGCTCCCCTGACAAACCAAACCAAAACGCTCCCCCAAATATTTGTCCAATTTTCAGCCCTGCCAATCCGGCGTCCGGGGCATAAGCCCCGTTTGCCCCCTTCCCTAGTTACAATGAAATGAAATGAAATCTTTAAGTTTTACGTCCCACGTTTATGACAGCTAGGCTAAAGGAGACAGTGATGATGAGAAATGAATGAAATGGTGGAATAAAAAAGTGGGAGGAAACGGGAAAACCCCGAGAAAACTCACGCACACGGTATTTGTTCCCCTAGATACGTCACTGCGTTAGCCTGCCGTTTCCTACTGCTGGGTCTACTACCATCTGTGCTGCTAGGGATGAAAGTCATTGCTGGAGCCCGTCTGGCACTCAGGTGTCGTCTATCATGTTCTACATGTGCTCAAAGGACTTAGATCCGAAAGCCTTGTCGGTAAGAGTACAAGGCGTGTGCTGAGCACAGCAAGCATTGAATGAATCATGTCAATCATCGATTCTGAATTATTCTTCAAACACTAATTTACCTGTAGATCGTTAGGTAGTGCACATTCAAAAATTAATGTAGTTTTTGAATGTATTACACTATATCTGACAATCACGTTTTATCAGCACGTAGTAAAATCCGCATAACAGTACGTATAACCATAATGTTCAACAATCTCTTTTCTTCTTTGAGTTGTAAACATAGTTAAGTACATTCACGTTTATAGATAGAAGCTACCTGATATAATTAAGATACTGAAATAGATTAGTGATTTTCCGCTTATTTCAAGTATGTGAAATCTCAAAGTTGTTTAAAAACACTTAAATTATTATCTGGTACTTGACGATGTTACACAGTTCACTTACCATAGTTCGGTCTGCTGTTTATTTAGTACAATCTTTTCAATCATTTTTTTTTTGTTCCAAAATAAACTTAAAACTCAACAAAGTATGATAACGTTTCTCATCTGAAACCAAGAAAGAAAATCTTTGAGTTTTACGTCCCACGTTTTTGCCGGTTAGGCTAAAGGAGACGGTGATGATGAATAATGAATGAAATGGTGGACTGAAGAAAGTGGGAGGAAACGGGAGAACCCCGAGAAAACCCACGCACACGGTGTTTGTCCACCACAAAGTTCACTTGGCAAGGACTGGGATCGAACCCGGGATCCCAAGCACCAGTGGTGAACGCTCTACCACTGAGCCACCGCGGCCCTCATCAAACCAAGAAAGAGTTTCGTTTTGTATTTACATTATCCATAAGTTCACTGGTTCATCTTGCGCTTAAAATATATAAAATAATAATCATGTCTGTTGTGCTGTATGGTTGGGAAACATGATCGCTTCCTTTGAGCGAAGAACGCAGACTGAAAGTATTTGATAATGAAATACTGAGACGAATATTCGGACCCAAGAGAAACGGGAATGGGGAATGGTGGAAACTTCATAACAAGGAACTGTATAATTTATAAAGTTTACCAAACATTCTTAAGGTCACTAAATCTGGGCGGCTCAGGTGGCCAGGTCATGTAGCCAGAATAGAAGAAATAGGAACACTTCTGGAAGACCAATCGGAAAACGACCACGAGGAAGATCTAGGCGCAGATGGGAGGACAATATTAAGATGGATCTCGTAAAAGTAGGAATACAAACTACAAAGTGGATCCAATTGGCTAAGGACAGAAGTCAATGGTGAGCTTTTGTGAACGTGGAATAGAACGTCCGGAATCTACAGACCATAGACTTAGTTAATAGTTAGGTTTATCTTATAGATAGCGTGCCCAATGAAGTTATTCGCTACACTTCCGACAGCGTTTTCAACTTTGCTTAATATTCTACAGACAATAAAGTAAGAAAGATTTAAAAAGCATCTACAAAATCTTATTAACTATTACCGGTACAACGGCTTCCTAACTATTAAGAAATAAAATGACCTATATGGTCAGATCGTTTTACTTTTCACACTTTTTTTCGTTGTGGTTCTTTTCCCTTCCAAAGCCTCGAGAACATACCACTGTTCGACCCTTTTCCACTCTGATACATGTTCACTAGGGATGGTACCACAGCCGAGACAAGTCTCGGTTCTATCTCGAATATTGACTAAAAAAAAAACTCATATTATCTTCACCCAAAATTAGTGCATTATTATGTTACATAATAAAATTGCGGAACAATTGTCGTCAGATGGCTGTAGTCATGTACCTGTAGACGGGAGAAAGGGAGTGAAATGCCACCTCTGATCACATGGTATATCGAAAGTGCTTTAAACACCATACAGTTTTGAATTGGAATTCAATGTATTTTATTGTTTCCAGTTATTCAGAAAGCATGTTGACAAGATACTCGTACATTGAAAAAAAAATGACTTATTCAGAAATACCAAATTTGTTTGGTTAGGGCATTTGGTCACTTTATTTGGTTAGTTTAACCAAAATTTGGTCATTTATACCAAACGTCTCTAAACGTGTTTGGTCATGAACACTATATTTTTTGGTCAGAACATTTGGTTCATTAATTTGGTTACGACAACTAAATCTGAAGTGATTTGGTAAAGTTTTGGTTTTTCTAACCAAAGTGTTTAGTTACAAATTCACGTGTATCGACTTGACTTCTGGGTAATCTTTATGGAAGCTATCAGCGGTTGAGCGTATGAAAAAGACAAATAAAAGTGACTATTTAACAGCAGAAAATGTATATTCTAATTGTGTGATTAATTGTGTAAATCGAGGTAAGCTTACTTTTTTAGCATATACTACTTTACTGTTGTGTATTGGTCATTTTAGTGGCCGTAAATTTTGACATTTATAGGCCTTTATATACAAATGAAACGGGCAAGTTCCATTGAAGACGCTAGGGCAGGAAGCAAAATTGTAGGGGCAGGGGTTGAGACATTTTCTATTCCCCGGCTAGAAACTTCCGGAAAGGGGTAAATAAAGTGACACTAACGCTAGAAATTTGCAAAATAAACTGGTGCATTTACAGTTTACAGATGCACAAAATCTAAAGTATACGGCAAAAATAAGGGATAGAGGAAAACAGGGGGTTATAGAATAGGAGTGAGGTTATAGAATCGTAGGTTATTGCCTCTGTTGTGAGCTATATACTCGCGGGGATAAGTGAAACTATGTTCTCGAAGAAGCTTCATGACGTGGTAGTATTGTGCTAGTTGTTACTGGTGGATGATTTCTTGAAGTTCGTCTTTTTTAAAATTTGCGCTCCCAAAAAACTTTTGCAGGTAAGTTTTCATTACTCATTTCGTAAAATGATTTTGCAAATTAAACGCCACACTCTACAGTACGTGTGTGCCTTATGTTGTGCTTCTAGGGAGCAGAACCTAATGTCACGTTGTGTCCACGATTTAGGTGTAAGTGTTTTACAAAATGGTCATGGGAGAGGGTTATGTAATATTTCTATTGTTCATAATCCATAACCACCTCCCAACTGTATGAAAACGATCAGCATAATGATAGACCTACAGCATAGGTTTGTGAGTCAAGTACGACATTGTAAAGAAATTAAAATGATGAATAATCTAATAGTATATATGGATAGATCTATCATAGCTAAATTAGTGCAATGTTTACTAGAATTTACACTCAAACGAAAAGAGGTTCACGAAGTAACATCCACGTCCGTTGAACGAAAGTCTTCTCTGCAAGATTCTTCAGAACACAAGGACAACAAACCTGATGAAGCAGAACCAATACCAGGTTAGTAGATTAAGTAGAGTAGTATAGGTCTAGTTTAGAAAGACGAGATACAATGGGGGTCTATAGTACACTGAACATAGATCTCCTCCAACTGTTTCATAAAAATCTACAGCTGTAATTGATTAGTATAGACGTTGTTTTCCTTCATGCCCAGAAACTTTTTGCGTCACAAAACTGCGGCGATTGCCATCAACAAAATCGGCTCACAGTTTAATTTGGATTTCAACAAAAATATGAACTCTACAGTAGGTAGCTATTCTACATATTTCTGGATGAATAAAATAGATTATAGACTAGTCTAGTAGAAGCAGTAGATTAGATTGGATTCTTTTGCTTTTTAAAACTGCTCATCAACATTTCTTCGAACAATGTATTACTTTGCTGAAAGTGTCTCTCTCTTATTTTCAGGACAGTTGTCTTCGACAAGTTCATCTATCACTCCCTATGACATTTCACCACCACCATTGCAGAAACGCAAACTATGTGCACGCGGACTTTCAAGGGTCTCAGCGCATGTTCTGACTTCTTCGCCATACAAACAACACGTAGTACGTTCGTGTAAAAGACGAGAATCTAGGCGTGGCGCTAAATGTCTTTCTAAAAGATATGCTCCTCCGAAGGAGGCGAAGAGGTTAATGGAACCATCTTCATCTACTGACTCTAGTAGTGAATCTGATGAACTGCATTTTCAAGATTCCAGTGGTGAAGAAGTCGTGAATCCGTGCATCCAATCAGAAGATGGAAATGTTAAGTTCCTCTTTTGTGACTCTAAGTTTTCGGAGGATGTCCGTAGAGAAGTGCGGGTTAAGTGTGTGATATGCACAATGTGGGCTCATGAAGAGTGTTCTGGGTCCGATAAGGATATCTATATATGCGATTTCTACAAATGACAACGTGAAGACTATGCGAGTTGCGAAAACCTGCACAATGTATATGTACTTTTCCTAGAAATACATCAATTTCTGATAGACTTCGCTACTATTCCATATACCCACTCCTATTCCATAACCCCCATCTTTTTTCTACATTTAGTATTTTAATTTTATGTTCTTCCTATGTTTGCTAGGAACTTCTAGTTGTTATATTATAGTCCTTATTAAATATATTTAAGCCTATATACGAAATATTTATTTAACACGTATCCTCGGACAATTATTTTCACATATGTAAATGGTATTCCATAACCCCCTGTTTTCCTCTATTATTTAATTTCTCCTCCAGATCACTTGGTATTGATTCTGGGTCACTTGGTAGTGGTTACCATTCGTTATTTATAACTGTAATGTAGTCATGAGTATAAATTCAGTGTGAACGTATATGGTGCATAAGATCCGAACCAACTTGTGGTAGGTCGCTAATAAAAAGCACGAATGCTATCTAACCGAGTAAGAACAGGAGTGCGGCAGGGGTGCTCGAGCGTTTGCAATGGGGTGAGTCCGTAGGGAGCAGAAACTTCAGTGACGGTGGGCGTTCGTATAAACGAGATAGTTAACAACGGCTCTAAGTCACAGTACCGGCTCCGTAGCTGTCGATGGATTTGGGGGAGATACTAATGTCATCTGAAATATGAAGTATAATTTTGAAAGAACATTTCATATGAAATCCAAATATGGGAATCCTTACCTGTGAGATCGATATTTCTTGAGAAATACGTTAATAAAATTGTGCAAGTTTACGTTTGGCACACCACCCGAAATAATTGTTGAAAAAATGTAATTTTCACTAATTTACTTCTTACTGATCGTAAAAGGTTTGCACTGGACGACATGAAAATATCAGAGTTGGTATAGGTAAATTTCAAGGTGGTCACGAGAAGTAATTGTTGAAGAATCACAATTGTTTTACGATTTGCGTAAATTCAACTTTCGGTTTATGGGAACAGTGAAAAAAAACGGTCCTAGGTGGCCACTTAAAAGCACAAATACTAACTAAGCCGGTCAGGACACGGCAAAACTGGTGAGCCCGTGCTGCAGCACAGGGAGCGTCCAAAGGGAGCGGGCGCATCAGTGATGGTGGGTATATCTAAACACAAGGGTAGTGAAAAGAAGTGGATTTTTACAATGATACGCGTTTCAATATCACTTATCATGGTATCACACTAATAACACTCCACTTGTAAACAGGATTCAGCTTCTGTGCACTGCGTTATATTTCTGTAAATTTTATAAAATTGTGGTTCCGTAAACTTAATCAGTACCAAAAAAATATTAGAGTATATATTTTAAATTCTATTAGGTATGCGGAAAATATTACATTCTTCAAAATATTCGGAGAATATTGCGTTACCTCCAAAAAATAATTCTGTAGCTTGGACCAAAACGACCAATGTCATAAATTATTGAAAGTTTTGCAAGCAAAAAAAAAAGGAAAAACAATTCAAATAACATGATTGTAAGGATCTGTCAGTTTACATTTGCGAGAAATAATCAACAAACATAGTAAACCAGTATTTTCCAATTGGTGTTCCGCTGACCTATGTAGGTTCTTTCATTGTTTGTGGTGGACATTATCGTGCCCATGAGTTTTTTCGAGGTTCTCATTCCACCATTTTTTTTTACAATCATTCCCTTCCATTAATCACCTGTCACCTTTGACATAAAGGGCACAAACGTAGTACGTGAAACGAATTACTTTGTGGAGAGGGGCAGCGGTGGTACAGTGGTAGAGCGTTCACCTCTATTACATGAGGTCTATATACAATGATACAATGATGTCAATTTCTGAAAGGGAGGTACTGATGGGGACTGACATGCGGAAAAAGGATGCTTTTGGAAATTCCTTGCGCCGCGTCCCTACCGTCCTGCTTCACACAACTATTGTATCATTCAGGCATTACTTTCTCTAAACTGTTTTGGACCGCTTGCTGTTGCACCTTTCCTTTGCCTGCAATGAGGTGTCACATGTCGTTGCATTGTCACACGTCATTTTGAGGCCATTTGCGACAGCTTATAACTCTGATATGATTCCGAAGTTAACAAAATGTCTCGTAAACTTTTTTTGTTTGTTTGTTTTCATGTGTAGATTCTTATCCCAAGCGTTGTAAACGGAATTTTGCAATCACCCTATATATTCTGCTAGCCTTTATATGATAATCTATTCCCATAAGGAGGGAAAATAGATCACACCTCAACTTCCTCCTTTCTAGTAAAAAAAAAAAAAAAAAAAAAAGTTCCGGCTTCAACTTCGGCGAAACCATTCTACAGAATAATCGGACTCTTTGATACAAGTTTCAGGACCTCTCTTTATTGATGAACATAAGTTCTTCTCCCTTGAAGTACTTAGGTCAGAGTCAAACTTTGACTCGGTCTCATGACTGTAAAGTGAGGAATGATTCTAAACGTACAATGCCTATTCATGCAGCTATCTCTTCTTATCTCATTTTCCTTAAGGATTTCCACTCAAGCTCTTCCTAGTGCGGTTGTTTCGTTATCAGCTAGAGAGAATATCCTCTTGAACCCAATCACAAAAACAAGCATTTCAAAGGTTTCCTCTTATATAGAACTCCCAGTTAGTTTTAGCACCAGATGTTCTGATTCAAAATTCAAACTTACATATAGAGAACAGCCAGTGGTCTTTTGATATCATATTAGTAGTTCTACACTTCCAAACTATGCTTTGTAGATAAGTATACAGATGGTGGGTGAAGAATAGCTAGGTATTAAAGAAAATATAAATTCTGTAAAATTGTTTCCTTTTTCGTTAGAAAAACATGTACATGTCTTTCGTTAGATAATAAAATAAAAGAATGTGTTATATCTCAACATACGATCATCTGTTTTGTTAACCAGCTTCCTCAAATAACCAGAGGTGGTCAAACAATGATACCTTTCTGGAGAAAGTCAATTGGGATATTGACAACAATCGCTTGGATCCATGTCTTCAATTCCTCTACTCTGCTAGTTTTAGACTTGTATACCTCCGTCATATTATAGAACCACAAGAAAAAATCACACGAAGTGAGATCTGGACTTCCTACTGACCACTCGTAAGGCTCAAACCAACGTACAGAAAACTCCGCGAACACTCGCGAACAACTACTGCTAAGTGGGATGGTGCACTATCTTGCATTAAAATGAGATCGTTAATGTTTTCCCTTTCCAATACTTTAGGCCACACGTTATTAGGAAGCGTCTGACAGTAGCTGTCGGAATTCATGGTATCACGGAGAAGATGTTGATCCAAAGAGTCTTATTGCTGTCATTTCACACTATTTGGCATCTTCCCAACAGTCCCTTGGGGATCATTATCACGTGATGACTGGAATGACATGTCGAGTGACAAAACTCACAATATCGTAGATGGTCTCGCCACTCCATAAGATATTTACACACAGTTGGGGAAAATCTGCGCCAAACCAGCACTATTTACCCAAATTCCACGAGCAAAAATTGAGTTCTTTACGCAAAACTACATATATTGAATTTCTTGATAATTCACTTTCAAGAACTGTTTGGTGGGTTGATTTTCTTGTCCTACGGGTTGATCTCTTGAACTTTTGCTACATTTTCATCTGACTATGATGTAAAGAGGTGGCTACTTCTTACACTTCTTCATATAATGTTGTTCACCAGAAATTCACATGGACTTTGATCGAACCAGAGACCCCTATGCATTGGGTGAGCGTTCTACAAATTTTCTTTCAAATAAAATATATTTTCTATTCTTATTTTCTCTTTCGTATACTTTTCATGATTACTGAACTCCAGGCCGGTAGACAGTCCCAAAATGTAGGGGGGTTTGGTAAAAGTTAGGGGGGCCCGGTAATAATAAACGAAATAATAATAAACTACAGTAATAAACGAAAATGAGTTTCAGGATTCTCCATGACATCTTCATTTTCCACTTTGTACTGACCCTCTTTATTACCACGAATTTCTTTGTTAGCTTTAAAACGGACAGCTTCTTCGTGGCTCGGCAGTTAGCGTATGCTCCATTGGCGTACAAGACCCGGGTTCGATTCCCGTTAGGAGCTCATGTGATTCGGATTCCACATTAATCCGTAGTCTCATATAGCCTCGCTGCTGAATGGAACAATAAACTCAATACCAACTCAACTTTAAAACGGGTTAGGTTCCGCGATTGATTTGGAATTCAACGTCTTTTTACACCAAAAACATTCCTATATGCGATGTTGAATCCGAAGTACATCATTTCCTACCGTGAATCACACCCGTGTGTCTATCGCACTAAGGTTAGTACGCTAATCACATATCCATGAGGGTAAGTTTTAGAACATTTTAGGATTTAAGTATCTATCAGTGGCGGCTCGTGCTTTGAATTTTAGGTGGTGCAATAGGTGACCTCTCCTTTATTATTATTATTATTATTATTATTATTATTAATAATAATAATAATAATAATAATAATAATAATAATAATAATAATAATAGTTAGTATAAACAATAATAGCGATTTCTTCATGGTATACTTCAAACATGCAATGGAGAAGCTGATTTTGTGTGAATTTTTATGTACTCTTGAAAATTGTTGCGCTTTCTAAATGACTCTTGAGAGCGCTGTTAAGTTCTGCACTGAAATTAATTAATCTACGAAATATTCCTCGATTTGAAGAAGAATCTGTTTTCCATCATATCCTCGAAAATGCCACGAAACCAAATGCAATTGATGATTATATTGAGCATATACCTGTTTTGCGTCACTTTTTGATTGTGATTCTCAATGGACCGCATATAACCAGCATCTAGTTGAACAGCAATATTCACATTTCCCAACACAGTGAGATTAGAACGTGTCTTATATGAGCTGACGAATTTTCATGTTTTCTTTCTTTATTTATTTATTTTGTCGTGCATATCCGCACCTTTTTTACTACATGCATCTTTCCTCGCCCCGAACAACAAACAGGGAAAAAAAACAAAGCATTTTTAATTTCACATTCGCATAACCACTTAGGCTATGCTGTTCGTACAAGTTGAGATTAAACTTCCTTGTAAATGTTCGTTTCTGACTTCTAATTACTTGCGTTATATTGAGAGTCGGAATCGGTCTTCTGATGCCTTTCACGAGTAGGGTTTTTTCTGAAGTTCTTTTCGAAAACAGCTAATTCAACAGAGACGTTACAGAATTTATTCCTACTGCATTGATAGTTCACGTACATCAGGGACAGACACGAAATTATGCAATTACTGCAACAATATTCCAATGAATAACAAAGACCGGCACACATACACACACACAAACATACAATACTACCCGCTTTAAAATCTCACCCCTTCCCCAATTAACGCTATTTGTCTAAAAACTACTCTCCAGCTTTCTCATTCACCCATACACACATGAAAAGGAAAACATTGTATATATGCTGCCAAATTTCTACTCATTCAGATCCGAGTGTATTAAATATCGACACCCTCAAATTGTCTTCACTCTTCACGGGGTCGCCTTTACTGTTTTCATAGCTGCCTTGACCTTACTTGCTTGATAGAACCAATAGTTATGACCACTTGGCAATCTCGCATTTAGGCATGGCGTAAGTTTTTTTTCTCTGTAGCGACTTGGTTACGGTACGCAACATTGCCACAAAGGTACATAATATTCCCCTTCAGGCGAGAACCGTGTCAACCAATACTGCAGGGAGAGCGACGGTGGAGAAGTTCCAGTTCCAAAGCGTTATGTTTTGGAAAAGCTGTTTTTGTTTGGTAGACTTGTTTGCAAAACGTCTGCAAGCATATGGATCTTTATGAGGCAGTGCACGGCGTGATAACTCCTCCTTACTGCGCAACTCCCGCAGTGGCCCAGAAGCTGTTAAGCTGGAGAGTTTGGCAAACTCTCAAGCAGAAAGCAACTAGCCAGCGCCGTTTCAAACGCACTTGCTTAAGAAAAGATTATGTTAACAACAAATTGAAAAGTGATTTAGCACAAATAAAAATTGAAAATATTGGAAGGTGGTTTGTACAAACAAGCAAACATTAAGAGAAAGCGCCACTAGTATCTATGTATTAGTTTGTTTACGATACGATGAAACACGAAAAACAAATACTTTTGTTGTTTACTTGTTTGTTTCTCTGTATTTCAATAGAGTGAAAGAAAGATATTCATGTGTAACTTCAGAATAACCTTCACATCCTTATTTTGTACCCTTAACTTTTACGTTAACATTAACCAACTCATCAGTTGTTTTACTTTAAACAAGTTACAAGAAGTTTTAAAAAAAACTCTTCCACGCGCCAAAGCCTACTCTGCCCGGACAAAGACAGACCACACTCCGGGTATGCCTTCCATACATTACGCATGCTCTCGCTTGAATGTTTACGCGAGACTTGATTTCATTGTTCATAGTTTCCTGCGTGTCTCGGCTTGGATAGGCTGCCCCTGCTCTCAATTAGCGGCCGGGTTTGAGGCTGGCTCCTATTTGCTCTCACTTTAAATATTTCATGGGACTACACTTAATGTGTTGAAGTGTGCATAGTTTGTGCAGAACTTTTCTTTTGGATAACTGCATGATAGTAAAGATTATTTTTTTAAAATTACTTCGATTTTCTTAGTTTAATTAGAGATATGTTGATGTCATAAATAAAGGAAGAATTCTTTGTGAAATAAAGAGTTTACCTGTTAAGTTTTCCAAAGCGTGGTCCCTTGTTTAACTCCATCTTGCTGTTTCATACCTTTTGTAGTAGTCTTATACATTTGAAGTTATTTAAGCTTGTCAGACGCAAACTCCTTTATTTGCTTGTCCTTAGGCAATATAGAAATCAATACTGGCTTTTGAAAGCATCACTAATTTAACAGACATTTAAATAACCCTGTTTGAGTGACACTAATGATCTCGGAGTGCAAGTTCGAAGTTTAGCATCTGCTTGCGTATAAAAAATAATTAACAATTATGTCTCGCAGAAGTTGATGTTTAACAGTAAGCTAGCATTGTTGGTTAGCTTATCTATTTGTATTTAAGGCTTTATTATCATTATTATTATTATTATTATTATTATTATTATTATTATTATTATTATTATTATTATTATTATTATTATTATTATTATTATTATTATTTAGAGGAAGAGAGAGATATGAAGCTGGCATTTGCAGATTTACGAAATATTAATAATGATAATGTTCTTCTATTTCAAACAGAAACTTGAGATGAATCAACTACTATTTTCATTGTCAGTATTGATTAGGATTAGGAATTACATTTCTGGGCTTTCGGCATCTATGGTCATGTTAGGACATAACTGGGATTACGATTAGAAATTAGATTTCTGGGCTTTCTGCATGTATGGCCATGTTAGGCCGTCACTAGGATTAGGACTAGGAATTAGATTTCTGAACTTCCGGCATGTATGGCCATGTAAGGCCGTCACTGGGATTAGGATTACGAATTAGATTTCTAGGCTTTCGGCATCTATGGCCATGTTAGGCCGTCACTAGGATTAGGATTATGAATTAGATTTCTTTGCTTTCGGCATCTATGGCCATGTTAGGCAGTCACTAGGATTAGGATTAAGAATTAGATTTCTGGGCTTTCTGCAACTATCGCCATGTTAGGGCGTCACTAGGATTAGGATTAGGAATTAGATTTCTGGGATTTCGGCATGTATGGCCATGTTAGGCCGTCACTAGGATTATAATTAGGAATTAGATTTCTGGGCTTCGGCATCTATAGCTATGTTAGGGCGTCACTAGGATTAGAATTAGGAATTAGATTTCTAGGCTTTCGGCATCTATGGCCAGATTAGGCCGTCACTAAGATTAGGATTAGGAATTAGATTTTTGGACTTTTCGGCATCTAAGGCCATGTTAGCCCGTCACGTATGAAGGATGACGTTCCTCGGCGATCACACAATCCGGGAAAAGGGAAGAGAGAGAGGATTGGGGAAGGAAGGAAGCGGCCTGGGACCATTACGTTAGGTATTTATCTGGTGTGAATGAGGAAAACTCAGGAAAAACCTCACTTAGGATGGCTGGCCTGAAAAAGCTTTTACACCTTTTCGACCGAGTGCTCCCACCGAGACTCGAACCCGGGACCGCTCGCACTAAAGACAAGAGAGTTAGCGACTACGTTTCGCGGGGACACTAGATGTCAATATTGATTTCGCATAGTTCCGAAATCTATTGTAGTTCGACATTCTGAAATAAAACTTACTTTGTTCTATAGTATAGAATATACAGGGTGTTTCTAAACAACACCGACAACGTTTCGGAGGTGGTTTCTGACACCCAGATAAGACAACAAGTATAAACCAACGTTAGTGCACAAAGGCTTCCTTTCGGAGTTATAGGCTGCCGAAAACATTTAAAAAAAAAGTGAACTCTAAAGGTCCATAGCTCCAAAAGTATGAGACCTACCGTAGTCGGATCAAGACTTCATTTAGGAACTAAAATGTGGACTATCCAAAATCTATGTTTCAGAATCCTTAGGTATTCAGGCAAGAATTTTTGTAGCGGGAATTTGGCTACAGGCATATAACTTGAGGTAATCACCAACTACTCCTATAAAAATTGTTGCGGAAGTACCTTAGGATTCTAAAACATGGATTTTTGGATAGGGCACATACTAGTTTCTAAGTGAAGTCTTGACCCGACTACGGTAGGTCCCATAGTGTTGGAGCTGTGAACCTTTAAAATTCATTTTTTTTTCATGTTTTCGGCAGCCTATAATTCGGAAAGGAACCATTTGTGCACCCAGGACGGTATATACTTTTCGTATTATCTTGGCGTCAGGAATCACCTCCCAAACGCTGTCGGTGTTGTTTTGAAACACCCTATATACTAAAATACTCTTTAGTAATTAAATTAGATCGAACAGAAGCATTTAAATATGTATTAATTCCATGAAATCAGGGACCTCATTTGGGAGAGGGCAAGGGAGTAATTGCCCCCAACTTTGAGATTCATATATA
The DNA here is from genome assembly GCF_964235325.1 of Thermobia domestica. Lineage (NCBI taxonomy): Eukaryota > Metazoa > Arthropoda > Insecta > Zygentoma > Lepismatidae > Thermobia > Thermobia domestica. The sequence goes on from NC_137471.1 coordinate 37,009,557, forward strand.
CTTTAATAAATGAGATAATAATATACCAGTGAAAACCGTGAAAACTTACTTACATCGGAGGTCTTGCCCCTACCCCCTCCTCCCTGCATGCAAACTCTGAAATAACAATGCTGCTCAGACTTCAAACAACCATTTTCCACTTTCGCTCTTTTAGAAGATTGAAATCCTTCCTAGTTTTACAGTTATGGTTCAAAATGTCTCTTATCTACTTCTATAGTTGAATTTAGAAAAAATAATTCCATTGCTTTCAGAGTAACAATCGCACTTTTTGTTTCGCTGTAGTCGGTTTCTGTAAGGTTTCAATTTATCTTTAAGTCTGCGAGCGGCATACAATGAAAATACAAAATTGGAATCCAGCTAAAATCAAGTGTTATTGTTTACAACCAGTAAGAGGTGCCGCTGGGAATTATTTGAAATCTATTGGGAAAAAATCTGAGTTGATATTCTTACTAGTAAAGACAAATTACAAAACATGCAAGAAATAATTTAAGCTTTTTACTTGGTATCAACACCGTAACTTAGATTTTTTCTGGGAGAGGGGGGAAAGCATTAATACGTTCATTTGGGCTCCCTAGAAAAGTTGTTTTTCTAATTTTTGGGCCCCTCTTTCCATCTTTCTCTTACTTTTTATTGATCCCCGGATCCTGTGGGCCCTCCCGCACTTCAAGGTCTCTTGTGCCATTAGTTACGCCCCTGGGCCCGTTCCATACACGACAAATTAATTAAAGGGACAATATTGACAAATCTCAAAGCCATACGAATAAATATTATTTCTAGGGCTCCTAATAGTAGACATTTTTTTTACTGAAATGGGCTCACGTCTCATTTTTGTTTTATTAGCCTTTTGTGTGCTGTTTGTTTATGCAATGTAGTAAACATGTTTGATGCTTCATTTATAATTTCATGTTCATATCGTATATGGAGTACGAAAATTTTATCTTAAAATGGGCAGTAAGCTTCCCTGGGGGGAGGGGACAGGTGCCTCCTGGCCCACCGTAAGTTACGACCTCCTTTGTATTTACGACGTGTTTCCTGTTTAACCTGTTTATATCTATCCTCCTACAGAAAAAAAGAGCTGAAGTTTATACTAAGGCAAAATTATATTTTAAAATAATATTTGTAAAGCCCAAAAGATACAATATTCTTCTTTTATGTCTTCTTATTAAATTTGTATTTCTATTGTGATTCATCTTATCCATTATATGTACTTTGTAAGACTGGAAAAAGAGATACTTACAAGAAAATAATATATTTTTGTTCAGACTTCGACCTCCATCCAGTATTGGGGTGCAAGAGATAGTGATGTGTCTCTTAAAGCCTCTCCTATCCCATCACCATCCCTGCCTTCACGTGGTTCACGAAACTCTGGCGACGATGTCGACAAGTGGCGCTCCCATTGCCCAGTTCTTCGAAACTGCAATCAACCACTGCTCCTCCAGGTTGGTGGTTGGGTAGGGCTGGTCACCCTGCCTGTAAAACTCATCGATCGATAGTAACAACGCAAGCCTCGGATGAAGCCGGCTGGATCTTTGGATTTTGTACCACTGCTCTGTGCTGGATATGACTCTGGATTGTTTGGATGATGCTCGGACCTAGGATCATGAGACGGCAGAGTGAAATGTGTGTGCAACCAGCGGGACCGGATGGAGTGATGCCCTGAAAGGGAACGCTGGGAGTCTCCGACACAGGGATCTCCAATGGAACATAGATCTCTCCCGTAACACGGTGGGACGTGGGTCTTCTCAAGAATACCCGTCAGTCGGCGGTACAAGTGGCCCTGGCCCCTCGTCAAGCATGACTTGGGGTGATGGCTTAGCTTGCTGACAAGTGTCGTGCAGGTAGGACCTGCCAGCCTCGGCCGCTATGGAACTCAGACGGGGAAGTGGAGAAGATTTTGGGCTTAATTTGAATATGGTTTTGCATCACCCTGCTTCGTCTGCAGCTCCTGACCAAAGCAAAGTAGAAGAGAATAAAACCATCCTTTGTAATCTAATAATTAAAGATGAAAGTGCAGAGGCAACTGGTTCTTTAGTAAAGCTCCCACCGTTTGTTTTGTATCGCCAACTCTGTCACATAGCCACGGGCTCATTCCCAGATGGTCATATTAAGAAATTACGCAATGGCATTTTACTTGTTCATACTGTCAGTGATAAACAGTCGCGGCTGCTGCTGAAATGTGAGTCCATCGGCACCGTTCCTGTCCTGGTTGAAGCTCATAACCAGCTCAATTCCAGCAAGGGTGTGATTAACTGCCGCGAATTGCAAGATGTGCCTGTAGATGAAATCTGCGCAGAGCTCCGCGACTCCCATGTTACAGAAATTCAACGGATCCACGTTAAGAAGAATGGACAACTAGAGGCGACACATTCATATATCGTCACGTTCGACCTGCCCACTTTACCTCCTGCTTTGAAGGTTGGCTACCTCCAGTTGAAAGTCAGACCGTACATTCCTTTGCAGCTCCGATGCTTCAACTGTCAACGCTTTGGCTACTCTGCGCCTTCTTGTAACGGAACGGCCATTTGTGGGAACTGTGGTGGCCCTCCACATGGTCCTGCTCCATGCACGATGGATCCGAAGTGTGTCAACTGTACTGATGCCCATCCTGCTTAGTCCAAAGATTGTCCCAAGTTCAGAGAGGAGAAGATGATTAAGGAACTTATTGTGACCGAGAAGATCTCTGCTGCGGAGGCCCGCCGTAGAGCTGCGCCGAAGTTACCTTTTAAAAGCCGTTTTTCTTCCTTAGTGAAATCCATGAATTCTGTAGGAACTCAGACAACAGATGCATTCATGCAAACCAGTCCTGTTCCAGCTTCTGCTAGCTGTTGCACTTGTGCTGCCATCTCAACGTCTTCGTGTGACTCCATCGACTACTTCTGCCTCTACTGTTTCTGCGCCTCGGTTGCCCGCCAAGGCTACAGCCTCGCAGTCTTCTAGCAAAGCTACAAGGATAAATCAAAAAGTAAGGTGAAATTGCCTGTCAAACCCATAGTATTGTGTGTAGCTAATTAATTCTTTTCCATGTTACAGGTAATCTGGTAATAGAAGTGTGACGGCTTGTACAACATTCTATGTCCACCCGTCTGGTGCTGAGAGCAACTCAAAGATGGCGCAACGACTGGAACATTACACCAAGGAGGAAGTGCGCGGTGTCATTCGTTTTTTCTGGGCCAAGGGAACAAAACCATGTAATATTCATCGAGAATTGGTGCAGATCTACGGAGATAGTGTTATGTCGATGAAACAAGTGTACGTGTGGTGTAACGCATTTGCAAGTGGTAGGAGTACTGTCACAGATGATGGCAGAAGTGGCAGACCATCAACGTCCATCACCGACACGAATGTGGATGTCGTCGATGCCATGATTCGTGAAGACAGAAGAGTGCGGTTGCAGGGCATTGCCAATGAATTGAATATCTCTTATGGTTTCGTAAGCGGTATCGTCCATGACCAACTGGGCTTCACAAAAGTGTGTGCGCGCTGGGTACCCAAGCTTCTGAGTAACGAACACAAAAACCAGCGAATGGGCATTTCCCTGACCCACCTCACACGTTATGCCGACGAAGGAAATTCATTCCTTCGTCGCATCATAACGGGCGATGAAACTCCGATACCTCTATGGACACCTGAATCCAAACGTCAGAGCATGACATGGAAACATCCATCGTCACCACAGACCAAGAAATGCAAGACAATAGCATCTGCCCAGAAAATAATGGCTACTGTCTTTTGGGACCGTCTCGATGTTATTCATGTTGAATTTCTGGAAAAGGGTACGACCATTAATGCAGACACCTACTGCCAAACCATGGACAGGATGAAAGCAGCCATACGGCAGAAACGGCACGGGGCACTCCGAGAGGGCGTGTTGTTACTGCATGATAACGCACGTCCACATGCAGCCGAACGAACCCGTACACACCTCCGCGGGTTCAAGTGGGAAGTTCTCGATCACCCTCCATATAGCCCTGATTTAGCCCCGTCGGAATACCATTTGTTCGGCCCCCTGAAGCAACATCTCCGTGGGCAGCGTTTCCAGACACTGACAGAGGCACAACAGGCTACACGTACCTGGTTAGGAAATCTGGGACCACATTTCTTTGAACAGGGCATGGAGGATTTGGTGCCACGTTGGAATAAATGGTTTAGACAACTACGGTTCCTTCTTCGATTAATAGTGTGATACCATACTTCAAACATAGTAAAGCTTCATCGACGTATCTCTGTACGCTTTTCTGTAAATCAACAATTCACCTTACTTTTTGATTCACCGTTGTACTTCTGTTCGCTCTTTCCGCGACCAGTTTCTTAAATCTTCTACTCTTGGCATACGAAGCAAGCCTCCGAAGAAAGAGCGAAAGAAAAGACGGTGGCCCTAACATCTCAGCCAGCAAGTCTACTCTGGCAAGTCTAAGTCCTCCCATAAGCCCTCTTCGAGACCTCCCGACGCAAAGAAGATTAAGCAGAAACCACGTAGTGCTTCTGCGAGCGGTGTCTCGTCTATGGAGGGAGTGGATGATAATGATCCAGATGCATTTCAACATGTGCCTGGTCGTAAGGGGAAGCATGCATCAAAACTGTTTGTTATAGATTCCGCTTAAGTTATGGCTTTACTCCAGTGGAATCTCCATGGATATTCCTCTCACTATGCGGAACTTCGTCAGCTCCTGTCAACGTTGGATCCAGTGATCTTCTGTCTCCAAGAGACTCACTTCACGCCTACAACCACCTGTTTAGTCTCCGGATACACGCTAAATCTTCACGACAAGATCACAGATGGTCGTGAGACCGACGGCGTCGCTATTAGAGTGTCTAACTGCTACCATTCCTCGATACTACATGTCACGAGTCCTCTTCAGATCGTTGCTGTCCGTATCTTTCTGCACCAGCCTATCACCATCTGCTGTGTGTACATCCCTCGCACCGATACCTTTACTGCATCCGATCTGGAAGATGTTTTTCACCAGCTTCCCGCCCCTATTGTCTTCGTGGGTGACTTCAACTCATACCATGCCGTATGGGGCTCTTGTCGGACTGAAACTCGTGGTCACGATATTGTAGCTTTTCTTGCCGAGACGAACCTGATTCTATTGAACGATGGCAGTCCCACGCACTTCACTACTGCTTCTTAGATCTTTTCTTATCTGGATTTGTCCTTCTGCAGCCCAGCTCTGGGAGCTCAACTTCAATGGCGTGTACATCCTGATCTTGTAGCAGCGATCATTTTCCACTGGTACTTACTGGGTTTCAGCTCCCTCCAGCTGCACCGTCGTCAAGATTCAATCTGCGCCTAGGTGACTGGGACCGGTTCTCTGCCAGCTTTGACTTCAGCCCAGATCTGCATCAGTCCGTCGAGGAACAGTGTGCGGCTTTTCAGCGGAGTATCTTGTTGGCACCTGAAGCAGCCATTCCCGTCCACCATGGCCTTCGTCGCAAACGCGTCGTTTCTTGGTGGTCTGCAGAGATTGGCCAGGCTATCCGTGCACGTCGACGACCCTTGCATGCTTTTCGTTGTGCTCCTAGTGATGCTAAGTTGGAGCAGTTTCGCCGCCTCCGTGCCCGAGTTAAGTATGTCATCAAACAGGCCAAACGACGCAGCTGGAGCGTGTATGTGTCTTCACTTTCTGCCCAGAGTTTAATCTCTGAAGTATGGTCTAAGATTCGTCGTCTAAAAGGGCATCCTCCTTCTAGTGGGATTCCTGCTTTGGTTATCAATGGACGCTTGGTCACCGACCAAGATCTTATAGTGTCCGAATTGGGTCAATATTTTGCCGATGTTTCCAGCTCTGCGCATTATCCAGCGGCCTTCATGCCCATCAAGCATCGTGACGAGCGTACGCTTCCTGTCTTCCGCTCAACTAACATCGATAGCTACAATACCCCGTTTACTGCTGCGGAGTTATCTGCTGTTCTACGCTCCACGTAGGACACTGCGTCAGGTTTGGATCACGTACCTTATGCCATGCTTCGGCATCTCCCGCCTGAAGGTCACTGCCATCTTCTAGATCAGGCCTGTCCATGAATTGGCTCCCGGAGCCGAATCGTGAGCGAGCACGAGCGAAGATAAGAACAGGTGAGCACAGGTGTTGGTGGCTTTGCCCCTTCCACTGCATCCGATAAGTGTTGCCAACCACACATGATGGCAAAAAACCTACGGCCAAGCCTGGTCAGAAATTCGCACGATGTTGAAGCATTGAGCAGACGCAAGCGTGAAATGTGCAGGTGTGCTCTCCCCCTCCCCATTTCGAAAGCAGTGAGGCGAAAACACTGCAGGAAATAAAATTGGTACGTTTTTTGACCGAGGAAGACGCTTACAGTTAGATAGAGGTTACAGTTAGCGTTGAAGTAACTAACAAATAAACAAGAAAGAAAGAAACTAATATTAAACATGTCAGCTTACAGACGTAAAAACGACTGCAAAAATAGGAAACTAATTGTTTCAGACCTTTTTAGCTTGCTTACACAATTCGTGACGTTGTATTACATTAGCACTCGGTCTGTAGCTTATCACTCGCTTCACGTTTGCTAAGTTGTAAACGCCTTTCGTTGCTAGATTGATAGCAGAACGACGGGAGGTTGAAAAAAAAAAAATAATAATAATAATAATAATAATAATAATATCCTGTTCGAAATATGCATAATACCTGCTTGAGTTCTGCCGTAAATTGCCACTGGATGCTAATGTAGGCAAAGAAACAGAGATAAGGAACAATTCGAAAATCAGATTTTTTGAGCAAATTTTATTCGAAAATATATTATTCAATTAGAAATCATCCAAATAGTCTATACTTATTAGATTTCCGTAGCTACAAAATATAAACATTGTAATAGCTTTTATAACTTACCACAGAAATCCGAGATCGTAGACAAAGGCCCCAAAAGAAAAAACACCTGTTGCACATTCCCAAAAGTTCGAAAAATGCAATCACGTTTGCCGAAGCGTACTCAAGTATCTTAACGCCACAAGAGACAAATGTCTGACAGTAGCAAATCAAAATTCAAACCAACAGAACACGAAAATGCACAAAGAGGCCGAATGTGTATAAAGTTAGAAACACAGAAAAAAGAAAATACACTATAAACACTAGTAACTGACAAGTGTTTTGCTTTAAGCCTTGTTCTCTGAGGCAGATGTACCGCACAATTTCTTCGTAAGTGTCTCTATACGAGGTGATATTGTTTGCACACAGCTTAGACGTAACAAACATTCCACGTGATGGTTGGACAACGAACTTCTCTGGTTTGATTTCGTCAGTCGCATTTTTGAAAATAATTGCTCACACACATACGTCGAACCAAACATTGACATAATATTGGCAGCATTTCTATGCAGTCGCGGAAATCGACATCGAAGGAAATTCCTATAGAACTCTTGTAAATTGCTTTTCTGATGGAATTTCTCTTTAAATTCCCTGTCGCACACTAAGTCTATAAGTTCCAACTGAACATCAGGAGGAGCGTCTGCAATGTTTGTAGAGAATGGGGTGGCAAATACCCTGAAGCTCATCTCCAAACATTTTATGTCCTGAAATCTGCTTTCAAACTCGTCCTTAAGGCTAAGCAGCAAACTGCGGTAATGAGTCAAGTCAAGAAGTTTACCGGATTCTTGTAAGGTTCCTAAGCTGGGAAAGTGAACCAAAATCTTGTTTTCAAATTGCTGCGCCCAAAGGGATAGCTTCATTTTGAACGCTTCGACGCGATCGCACATATTTGTAATTAGCAGATGTTGACCCTGCAATGAGAGGTTAAGAGCATTGAGATGAGTAGTTATGTCTGCCAAAAACGCAAGGTTGCATCTCCATTGGTCGTCTTTCAGTTCTGGCACGGAATGATCGTTCATATCGAGAAACATATCAATGTCGTTTAGTAACTGAAAGAACTGGTTTAACAAGTTCCCACGGCTCAGCCAGCGCACCTCAGTATAATAAGGTATGTCTCCGTATGCACTATTTAGGTCTTCGAGGAAGGATTTAAATTGGCGATGTCTCAGTCCATGTTTTCTGAGGTAGCTGGTGGTACGAACTACAACGTCCATGACATCGTTCATCGTTACACTCTTTGCACACAACTGTTCCTGATGCAACATACAATGAATTCCCCTGATATCATGCGACACCCCAAGCTCTTGCAGTTTTTGTTTTAGTCGCGCCACGAACCCTGCTTCCTTCCCAACCATAGCAGGTGCCCCATCGGTCGCTACAGAAACCAGTGCATTCCACGCAAGGCCTGTATTTTCGACACTTTCTTCAACACACGCAAGAATGTCAGCGCCCGTTGTGGTGCCCTTCATAGGTACTATGTGCAACAGTTCCTCTCGAATCTCCAGATCACTATGTACACCACGAATAAAGATAGCAAGCTGCGCAGTATCTGTAACATCCGTACTTTCGTCGAGCGCCAGGGAAAATGCAATAAACGTTTTCGAAAGTTCCGTTAGCTGGCTCAAGACATCATCTGCAAGATGTTCTATGCGTCGCGTAATAGTCTGTCGGGAAAGTGGAACCGATTCGAACTGCTGTATTCGAGATGGACAAAAGTCTTCTGCTGATATTACTATACACTCCTTTATTAGGTCTCCGTCTGTGAAAGGGCGCAACAATCTCGCAATATGCAACGCAATTTTGTAACTCACCCGCACAGAGGCTTCACACGTTCTCTCCCCGTCTTCCTTTTCCGATGCGGCCTTATTCTCTTTCAACTTCTTCAATTCTTCTTTGCGAAGATGTCCCTCAAGTTCCCCGTATTGCTCCACGTGATAAATATTATAGTGACGTTGAAGGTTGAACTTTTTAAATCCGTGTAATGTTTTAAAGCACACTAAACATTTGGCTACACCGTCTTCTTCGACAAAGAGATAATCCTCCTCCCACTGCGTGTTGAACTTAAGTGTAGGTGTAGGGCAGCGTCGTTTCGCCATCTTACCGCTTTCAACTCTTTACAACGACTGTGCTCGATACTGGTCTCTATAAGCAGATGTACACAGGGGGAGTTAGTGGCTAGATAACTAACGTATTATGTATGCAGGTGCCAAAACTGGAAGCACGGATGATAGTAGGCTGAGCATAAGTGGCACTAGTCGCTGTCTGTTATACACTAGTAAAGCTGTTTCGTCATGTACTTAATCTTTACTTTTGTTACTACTACTACTACTACTACTACTACTACTAATAATAATAATAATAATAATAATAATAATAATAATAATGCGTAGTAGTAGTAGTAGTAGTATTCGGACCAAAGAGGGATGAAAATGGGGATTGGAGGAAATTCATAACGAGGAATTGCATAGTTTATACCGCTCACCTAACATTGTTAGGGTCATTAAGTGTAGAAGGCTCAGGTGGGCAGGCCATGTAGCCAGAATGGAAGAAATTAGAAACGCTTTCATAATTTTAACTGAAAACCCAATTGGAAGAAGACCACTAGGAAGACCTAGGCGTAGATGGGAAGACAATATTAAGATGGATCTTGCAGAAATAAGAGTACAGAGTAGAAACTGGATCCAGTTGGCTAAGGACAGAATTTAGTGGAAATATGTTGTAAACGCGGCATTGAACCTTCGGGTTCCATAGGCCATAGAGTTAGTTAGTTAGTTAGTTATTATTATCTAAAAGAAATGTTCAAATGTTGTTAAGAGACAATTACACAGAAGAACTGAGTTCCGACCAAACACTAGTTTGCCGGAAGGAAATTCCAGTGCAGTCCAGCCCACTTTAAGCGTTATCTGTGCAATCCACGTTTCATGTTCAAGACATAGGGAATAATTGTTCGTAACATTCAGTTGGAACGTTCCCTTCCCAGTTTACGCTGTTACAGTAGGCCTACAACATTGTGACTTTCAAAATCAGTTAGTAACTATCGAAGAAAGACAAGCGTGTAGCTTCAGTCGTTGATATGATTTAACATTCTTTTTCACTTTTAACAAGCCACCGGTAAGCAACCAGCCAGGGACAATATATTTTTCCTTATTAAAAAGACACTCCTTGTTACAAAAAAAAAAAAAAAAAACTAATGGTACTCACTAATGGTCACTCTTAAAAATGGAAAATCTCTTTGGCTCTCTTAATATTTTGTTTGATTCTTTGCGATCAAAGTAACTTTAAAAGTGGAGTAAGAAATACTATTCTTCCTATTGATAGTGTAATAGTGGCTTCTAATCTCCACAACCAACCCCTTGCTAAGCCTATTCGTACACACACATACATGCATAAGCTAATTTTCTGGAGATAATACTTAAACAATTACAAACAAGTGCTACAGTATTTTTATCGTATCAACAGATTATCTCTTTTCCTAAAAAGCGAAACAACATAATATAACAAACCCACACTCGGATTAAGAACTTGATTATATATATATATATATATATATTGAAAACTGGTTTTCCATTGGGCAAACTAGCACACATCCTTCTTTAACAAAAGGAAAGAAAAAAAGAAGAAAAGGAACGTACATAGTTTATCATTTGATAGCTGTTACAAGTTTGTGTTGTCTATATTTAACGGTTACCACATTGTAAAAAACACTAAACACTAAATGGCAATCAGTTACCATACATACTTTTTTTTATTTGGTAAGCTAGTGATTACCGCCAAGGTTGACAACACTTCCGCTCCTCTAAGGACGAAACCCGAAGATTCACGAAGCACGAACAACGGTATTTGCACGTAGAATGCTCGTGAGCGTTCACGAGGAGAGTTTCCACTATCTGCTCGCCGTGGCCAGGGCTGTTCTAGATCTCTTCAACCGGCTCTGGCTGGAGAACAGTTTTCCTGCTGCTTGGCGTGAGGCTTACATTATCCCGATTCTAAAACCTGGTAAGCTTGCTACGTCTCCTGCAAACTACCGACCCATCGCCTTTACCAGCTGCCTTTGCAAAGTTTTGGAGAAGATGATCAACAACCGTCTCGTTTGGTTCGTTGAACATAATGGCTTTCTTTCCAACTTCCAGTGTGGCTTCTGACGCTATCGCTCCACGACAGATCACCTTGTTCACCTAGAGACTGCGATCCAGGATGCCTTTCGCCACCGTAAAAATCTTATGGCCATTTTTTTTTATTTGGATAAGGCTTATGACACTACTTGGCCCTATTGGATCTTGCGCCAACTGCATATTTGGGGCTTCCGTGGCCAGATGACTGCTTTTCTTCAGAACTTTCTTCGCGAGCGTTCCTTGATTGGAAAACCCTTTCTGTGTTTCGACAGGAGAATGGAGTTCAGCAAGGCAGTGTGTTCAGTGTAACACTGTTTGCTGTGGCTGTGAATAGTGTGCTGCACGAACTTACATCTTTCGTTCGTGGTTTGCTCTACGTGAATAACTTCACGATCTACTGTCGGTCCCATGATCTTCGTACCATTGCACGCCAATTACAACTGATGCTCAACCGCCTGCATTAGTGGTCCCTTCGCTCTGGCTTCAAGTTCTCTTCTACCAAGACCAACTGTGTGCACTTCTGCCGTCTCCGAAACTATGCTTTTGATTCAGATCTTTCCTTGGGACCTGATCGCCTCCAGTATGTTGACTATATTCGTTTCCTAGGCCTCCAGTTTGATCGCCATCTTACTTGGAATCAGCATGTTCGCGCCTTGAGATATAGCTGTCTCCGTTCCATGAACTTGTTGCGCCTACTTTCTCATACCACCAGGGATGCTGACCGTGTAGTGGTGCCTCGCCTTTACAGAAGTCTCATTCGATTGAAGATCGACTACGGCTGTGTGGTTTATAGTTTTGCTTGCCGCAACATACTACGCCATCTGGACAGCGACCATCATCTGGGTCTGCAAATTGCCACTGGAGCATTTCGCACAAGCCCCGTCATTAGCCTGTATGTCGAAGCTCACGAGCCATCTCTGTTGCACCGTCGCCAAGTCCTGCAGCTAAGATACCTACTTCATCTGAAGGCCATTCCTGATCATCCCTCTGGGTTTACGTTGGAAGCTGGTCCTCGCCTTCAACGTTATCAGGCACAGCATACAGTCACCAGACAATTTGGAATCCGTGCCTTGGAACTTCTGGCAGATCTTGCTCTCGAGCTACCTCCACTTGCTATTTTGGTTTTCCTGCCACTACCACCTGGCAACTACTTCCACCGGCGATTAACTTCTCTTTGGCGCAGTTCAAGAAGGATAGTACCAGTGACCAGGAATTTCTCACTCATGGCCTCCTATCCGGGCTACCGCAGATGGCTCCAAGCAGAATGACTCTGTTGGCTGTACTTTGGTTCTGGAAGTCCACCTTTGTCGAGTTCAGCTTCATCCGTTCTGCAACGCCTACACCAAAGAATTGTTAGCCATTTTGGAAACTGTTCATCATGCTCGTCACCGCCAGCTTCGCGCTATTGTGATCTGCTCTGATTCCAGTAGTGTCTTTCATAGCCTTACCGATGTCTCGTCTCCACATCCACTTGTCCAGCAAGTACTACTTCAGTGGCATTGCCTACTTGCTGATTGGTATGATCTTCAGTTTTGTTGGGTGCCAGGCTATGTTGGCATCCCTGGAAATGAGCTGGCCGACACTGCTGCGAAGGAGGCTGCTCTTCATGGTCTTCGTTGCCGCCTTCCTGTTCTCATCACTGATGTTTGTCACGTATTTTATTGTCTTCTGAATCAACGCTGGCAGTCATCATGGGATCAGCAGATCAACAACAAACTCCATGCTGTGAAGCCCCGTCGTGGAGTCTGGTCGTCGAGCTCCCGCCCTTTACGATTGGAAGAGAGAACTTTCGCTCGTCTTCGGATTGGTCATAGTCATTTGACACACGGACACCTTCTACAGAGAACTCCTCCTCCTGACTGTCACCTCTGTGGCCAACGCTTGACTATTCGTCATCTTCTTGTGGACTGCGTACCTCGTGCGCCTGTACGTGCTCAGTTTGGCCTACCCGCTGATCTCCGAACTCTGTTCAGCGATGATCCTGGCATCATCTTTAAGGTGTTCCGATTTCTGCGACATCAGCAAGTTTTATCCGCCATCTGACTTTTCTGTATGCCTCTGTGACTTGCAGTGCTCTCTTATGTGGACGCAACTTTTAAAGTTTCATGCAGTATTTATTATTTTATCTTGTACTTTTCTTTTCCTGTCTGGTGCTCTGCGTGACTGTTTTAGTGTGCCCCTTATGATCTTCTCTACTACGGACAGTACGTTTTTTTTTTTTTTTTTTTTTTTTTAGCTGTGTATGTTTCTGTCCCTTCGCGTTTACTGTTTGTGCATGATGATGGGTGCTAAAAGACCTCCGTCGTCGGCGCACCCACCCCAACCTTTTCAATTCAATTAAATTCCATCCAGAATTGTCATTTACACCTACTACTAATTCCAGTTTAACCCCTTACCGCATGCCGTGCCATATATGGCACATACCCTTTTTTCACTTTAGCTTTTTTGTGATTTATCAAAAGCACCAAATGACTGTTTTGTCTGCTGTGTGCGATATTGACTTGCATGAATAAGAGATTTTGGTGTCATGTGGCATGTTTTTTGTCACTAGTAAGTGTGTCATATATGGCACTTACTTATTTCTCGTCGGAATTAAGTGAAAAATCTAAAATTCAAGTTTTAATTCATTTTTTAAATTCACATAAGAAGATTTTCAACACTGATTATTTTTTTTTCGCTAAAAGTAAAAAATCATGCAGAAATGGGTTAATTCTTTCTTATGCAGGTAACATTCGAAATCAGGTTGGTCGGCAGATGCTTGACAAAGCGGTCAATTTACAACGCAGGGTCAACGTTGGCAGTTGGTTTAGCCTAATGTTCTTCACTGTCAGGTTGACAAAGCTGTCAATCAGAAGACATCACCACCGTTGGCAGGTGGTTCAGTCTAACATTGTCTACTGTATGTACTGATAGGGTTATAATATTGATGTATTTTGCATGGGACATTATTCAAACTTCTTTACTTTCTATGAACAAAATCCTTCGTTGTATCTCCAAGGCTCTTGTATTGGATATTCTTTATTATTAGACATCTAAACTTATGAACGTCAGCTGATTACTCTGACACAGTGGCATATTTACGATTTTGTTTCGGGAGGGGCTTTGCTAACTTTCGGGGAGGGCTTTGCCTGAAAATGTGAAAATTCTGCAAGATATTTCATATACTTGACTATAGTAAGTAAGATTTCGGGAGGGGGCTTAAGCCCGGAAGCCCCCTCTAAATACGCCACTGTTCTGACACATGACAGTTTGAAGTTGCGTTCTAAGTAAATAACATGAACAGAAAGAGGAGTAGACAGAAAGCCTCTCGTTAATAAAGTCAGTGGCATCAAGCAGACAAGAACATGGAGGGAGTTACTATTAAATAACTCGTGCAACCATAAATACTTGTACCTGTCTTCCAGCTAGCCCCCTTCCCACATTTATTCAATCCGTTTCTCTCTGTCTTGTTTGTCAGGGCAGGCATGGTGGCTCAGTGGTAGAACGCCTATCTCCGTTGCGTAGGGTCCCTGGTTCTAGTTCTATTCCCGTTCTATTAAGCTGTGTGGTCAACATCACATCCTGGGTTTTCTCGAGTTACTCCCGTTTCCTTCCACTTTCCTATTCTACCAATTCCTCCATCATTACTCATTTGTTTTATTCATTCATTTCCTTTAGCCTAAAAAGCGTAATCGTGAGGTGTCAAACTGAAAGATTGTCTTATTTTCTGTTCTAAGTTATATATTGACCCATTATTTGGAAATAAAATTCCTCCACTTAGTTCTCTTTCCGATAAATTAAAGTTTCGTTTTCTTACGAATTGCAAAGCCTGTAACTTAGAAACAAAAGTAAATTTGCATTTCTTCCGTGTATGATAAGTTTATAACCTACTTTTAGTGAGTACTCATAGTAGCACTTCCCAAAATTTTGTATCAGGGCTCTAACAAATACTAAATGAAGCTCTTTAAAAATCATAGCCTTGAGTATTTATTTTTTTTTATATTCAACACTTCGGGCTGGGAGTAAAAAAATGTAATATAATTTCGAAATTATTATCGGTGGGCAGAAATTTGTTTAATAAAATGAATTAGTAATTTTTGAACGCTGTAAGAGACGGCGTGAGCGACGTGTTAAAACGTGAATGGGTTAGATGGAATGTTAATGTATGCAATGTGCACTGGGTGATGTAATAGGACCATTCTTATTTAAAGGAATTGTTACCAGTAACACACACTTTCAGATGTTGCAGGAAGTTGTCATTTCAGATTTGAAAATAACCCTCGTTACGAAAATATTCAGTTCACATGGTAACACGATAGAGCACCGCCTCACTTTGGTATTGTTCTGAGGGATTTCTTGGATCAACATTTCGATGAATGTATTGGCCCTCGTGGTACGACATATTGACCACCCCGTGCATGTGATCTCATACCATGTGACTTCTCCATGTGGGTTATTGTCGAAATAGAGGTGATTTCCGGGCAACTGTAGGATTTCAATCACGTGAAACTTCTAAACGAACAATCACTCAAGAGATTGGATGATAATCCTCGATTGTGTCAAATCAGTGCTGAAAAGATGTGCCTTGTGCATTGAACATGGTGAGAGACAGTTTGAACAGTACTTTTAAATACATCAAAGATTGGGAAATCACCTAGCTTCTTTTATTTTATTACTTCAAATACTGAGGAAAGAGACTTTGTGCCCACCCTGTATATACCAAAGTTGCCAAAGCTTTTGAATATGAGTTGTAGCATCTTTTAGAAATGAAATTTATTGGATCATGTTATTATGTAGCCCTCTATGTTTTTTCCCTTCAATTTACTCAAATTTGTATCAGAAAGCCGTTTGATTTTTACTTCAAAAGACGTGACCTGGAAAAGATGCTGCATAGAAGCTGTTCAAGTTTTACCTAGAACTCACGTACTTGCATCAAAGGGTTTCATCTGTATTCACTTACTGTCTCAGAAAGTTCAGTATAAAATAAAAAGCAAGAAACATCACAAATGGACCCTCTTTGTTTCTTTGTATATGGATAACCCCCTGAGATGTACTTGCTACAGCACTAAACAGCGGCGTCGGCAGCTTTTGTTTGCTGTACTTCGAAAGAGTATTGTATATCGCTAAAAAAAAAAGTCTAACGCCTAAAGAATTTCCACATTTTACCTATGTCGCCTTCTATCTTTAAAGCAATGTATTCTAATACCTACAAGATAAACAAAATAGAAAGGAATATAAGTTCGCTTTATAGCAACAAATAGGAACATCAATTACTGGAGTCAGTGGGGAGTCTAGGCCCCTTCCTCGTCCCCCAAGCAAAACCTGGAAAGACACTACTGGCAATAAATAGCACAATGTCTACGCAGTTTAAGAATTTGTAACATTAGTTTCTAACGCTTTTGTTTCGCAATTGGAAGCAGTGTTTTTACAAATATGATTTTAGAAGGGTCGCTCCTTGGAGTTAAGATAAATTAAATTGTAATTATATATTATTCTTGTTCAAGACATATTACTTATTAAATAGTGTCCCAGTGCAGTACCTTCACATTTTAATTTTGCTCCAGCTTGGACAACATTTTCTGGGAGTAATCCTACATTGGGAGTCTCAAAGTTAGAATCCTGTCTTGAATGCTTCTTGTTTCAGTTTACACACAATCTCACCAACCGAATATTGACATACAATATGTAAACAACAGATATTCTGCCTATAAACAATATGTACCGGTACTTTCTTTTCAGTTGAATGCGAAAGACATTCTTATTTGAGTTCCCGCAAATATCAAAAAATGTCTAATTTCTCTCCTTTCCTTCCCATCAACGGCGCAAATCTGTCTTCAACATTGTGGGGACGGATAAGACCGTTCCCATAATTCCTTTTCTTTTAAAAGCGATGTTCAAAATATTTAGGAAGTTGAAAACCAATGCTGTGGATGATCAGGGGAGCAGAGTTGCCTCCAACATTGGGAGGCGAGCAGATTCGAGGCTTATTCTGGGGAGGGGGACTCTCCTTTTTGGCAGACAGACACAAATCATGACATTTCTCCCCCCCAAAAAACAAAAAATGAAATGAAATGAAATTTTTGAGTTTTACGTCCCGCGGTTATGCCGACCCCCCAAAAAACACATTTCAAATCGGATTATTGGGGGAGACAGTTTCCTCAGTTCCAAGATTGGAGTGGATATGTTCCCCCTCATCCCACAGTGCTTCCAATTAGATCTTCTCGTCCCATTAGATTAACAACAGTGGTGTAGTGTGGCTTTTTAGTTAGGAGAAGCTCTTATCTCTAATGCATTATTCTAAATACTTCATGCTTTTTCTAAATAATCAACGCGTTAATCTGAGTATTTAATGCATTAGTCTAAATATTTATTGCATTGCTCCAAACATTTAATGCATTATTCGGAATATTTAATGCATCACTCTGAATATTTAATGCATTATTCGGAATATTTACTGTATTATTCTAAGTATGTACTGCGTTGTTCTGAATATGTACCGCATAATATAAATTATGCAAGGTAAATTTACAAGGTAGATGGTGGTTCTCCTAGCGAGTCATAAAGTAAAGGAACACATATATACGTAAACCCTTAATTATATTTAAACTAGAAAGACTGACGTCATTTTACGTTTTTCAACTTCTATTCTTTCCAGTCATTTCCAATTGAATTTTGTGTGATGTGACAGTTTTCTGTTTCGCTTTTTAAAAAACGGACACAAATAGATTTACGAGCACCATCTCATTTTTTATGAGAATTATTTACAATAATACTATCAGTGCATGACAGGTCAGCTTGTATGTAAAAATGTTCGAAATTTTGAAGCACATCGTAGAAGTATTATATAAACATTTTTATAAGATTATAAGCATTAGGTTCCCTAGACAAATTGTTGTAATTAGAGAAAAGCATAACACAAACTTCTCAATTTTACACCTCATTAAATATTCATATATATATATCGGAGATTTTATTCTGTTATATATACTGCGTGTTTTAAAAAATATCGACAACGTTTGGGAGGTGATTCCTGACACCAAAATAAGACAAACAGTATAGACCAACCTGGGTGCACGAGTGCTTCCTTTCGGAGTTAAAGGCTGCCGAAAACATAAAAAAATGAACTTTAAAGGTCCATAGTTCAATACTATGGGACCTACAGCGGTCGGATCAAAACTTCACTTCGGAACTAGTATTTGCCCTATCCAAATATCCAAGTTTCAGAATCCTAAGGTACTCACGGAACAATTTTTAGAGAGGGAATTTGGCTACGGGCATATAATTTGAAATATTCACCATCTCTATAAAAAAATTGTTGCGGAAGTACCTTAGGATTCTGAAACTTGGATATTTGGATAGGGCACATGCTAGTTCGTAAGTGAAGTCTTGACCCGACTACTGTAGGTCCCATCGTATTAGAGCTATGGACCTTTAAAATTATTTTTTATGTTTTCGGCAGTCAATAACTCTGAAAGAAAGCATTTGTACACCCAGGTTGGTCTATACTTTTCCTCTTCTCTTGTTGGTATGAGTGCTGGTGTTAGGAGTCAGCTCCCAAACGTTATCGGTGTTGTTTTGAAACACCCTGTATATTTAACATAGAATTAAACTTATCTCAATACAAACGCGTAAACTCATGGTTAATATTTAATAATATATACGAGAACCTAATTTACGTCTTCGTTACCGACAGACTTTAAATTTAAGAGGTTATTTGGAAAGTATGAAAAAAATTTTAATCCATATAGCATATATATATAAATATATGTGAAAATTAGAGCGGTGAGTGAACCAATCATACAAAAGTTATTGGTTTCGAGTACAATACGACAGAATCTATAGGGGGTGTTCCATAAAGAACACAATTTTTAAAATTCCCGCCATTTCTGTTCTAGTAAGTTGGCAACACTGAACGGTACACGATTTTAACCTGTTCACGGAGCACCAAATAGCGCGTGATCGTCATCTGTTTTCTGTACGGGTAGGAATGGGGAGCTTCACGACGGAAAATCGTGTTATTACAGTGACCAGCATAGTTATACGTCGTAAAGCGCAGACTAATTAGCATTATGCTTTAATGTGTTGAAATAAAATCCATTTTCATGCAGTTGATTTTATTTTTCTTTCTTCTTAACCATTATGGCTATAGGGGTTATGAGGCCCTCTACAAAAGTAAGTTTGTTGTCAGTTAACATATTGAATTAATTAAGAAGCCATTACAGCAATGATGCAACAATAAATATGGCACAGATATGTATTTGATTTTCCGGTTCAAATGTGAAAGTTGAAGCAGTATGAATTGTTCGTAAAACACATTAATTGTAGTACTAAATAAAATGAAAAACAACATGAAGAAACTCTCAAGATAATAAAGCTTGCAAGATGGGAAAAAAATATCGGATAAAAGTTGAAAAAGGTATTGAGTTCGAAACCTCCTCTATTAGATGGTCGCCATGTTGGCGTTGAAAATCCAAATAAAACTTCAAATTGAAATATCATATCATTACTTTATTTTTCTAAATTGAGTTTGGTGTTGGCACGATCAAATAGTCGTATTGCTTGTAATATTAGTTAATATAGAATAAATAATAAATTGTAGTTGATAATAAATAGTTAATTAAGTTTTGTCAGTAACTAAGACGATTTTCGTTTGTTAATCAGAATATTTTATTTTTTTATTATTATTATTTGCACATTAATCACTATTCACTTTGTTCTTGATGATTTCCACACAGAGAATTGACTTTAAGTAAGTATTTATATCCAAATGCAATAATAAAAAGCTATAAATTGCTGGTAAATAAATTGTACAAAAAAGCAAATACTTCCATTCACATCTACCCCATCTTTCCTCACAGTTCTTTTTATTTTCCAACCTCAAAGACGATATTATTCACTCTTCACCCTAATGTACCACTCATTACACATTCAGTTGAAATTCAAATCGTTCCCAGAATGCAACGAAAGTGATATCAGCCATCTTTCCAGCTGCAGTCATAACTAATTGCATCGTCTGCTCCTGGTAGTAACTATTTGTATCATTCGCTACTGTATTCAAACTCGCGCTCGGAATGATTCGATTGGTTCTTGTTTTCAGTAGTTAGTGCTATCCGAAATGCTTAGAGTGGCGGCGCCATCCCTAACAACACAAGATGTGCTAGAAATGTGACATTTAGGTGTCCCAGCTACTTTTTAAGTATCCTACACTTGGCACATATGATATTCATGTGCTAAGTATGTACTTCAGCTACCTACAGTTTTAGGTACTTTTTGCTCCTAATTGATATTTGCAACTATGTACCACAAATATAGCATTTATATATCCGGCTCAGTTTCGCACTCTAACAGTCATTTGTTTTTATGTCGTCACTTGGGACATATATCTGTCATGTTCTAGGTACGTCCTTTAGGTACATACTGTTTCAGATTCTCTAACAGCACTAGATGTGCTATGCATGCTACACTTAGGTGTTATAATTTCAATTCCTACATTTGATGCATTTGTTACTTCTTTTCCTAAGCGATTGTGTACTAGAAGCAACAAACGCATCTACTTTATTTGATGGCGACTGTCGGCGGTCATTTGAAAGGGAATATGGAAGAACCATGAAATAAAGTAAATAGACACTCGTCATTTTGTTATAGAATTACATGGGGAGTAAATTTTATCTGATCCCAAACAGTTAACGGTCGAATATACGCGGTTAAAGGAGCACTCTGATTAGCCAAATTCAAAAGACCTCAACCATTTATGCCTCTACAAGAGACATTGTCTCCATCGCCTCTGTGGCTAAGTCGGTAAAGCACGCGGCTAGGCATCCAAAGGTTGGTGGCTCGCGCCCCCTCTGGGGTATTTTTTTTTTACTTGTTTAAAGTGCTTTTTAGACTCACCTTAATGTAAACACATTACGCATATAGGCGATTTAACATATTTTGGGAGAGTAAGTTTGTGGTTCATTGACGCTTACGGCATGGGGAATATACTTAGAACATACTAGGCACGTTCCCCACGTACATGTCAGGCATGTGCCTAGGGGCGAACATAGACTGTGACTATCACTTGCCATCTATGTGATTTCCTCTCAAGAGGTACATAAGGCACATATTAGACACATTCCCATGTACCTGAAGGAACATGATAGGCATATGCCTGCTATGTGATTGTACTAGTATTACAGTCTCCAGTCACGTGATTTAGTTTCAGCGGGAAGAGCAGTTCTTCCATGCAACAAAATTTTAAGATGCAGAATTAGGTTTTGTTCGTCAATGAGTTTAATTAATATTGAATTATTTAATATTACAGTAGGTTATAACCATGAAATCAACAAAAAAATGGTTCACACAGCATTGATAAATAATTAACAAGAAATTACAAGGAATAAATTACGTAAGTTAAACAATTGTGTTACGATATTAAACTCTTGTAATCTCACAGCTGAACGGTTAATTATAAACTTTTAACGTCTGCATACATCTCTTTAAATACTGGCCCAAAACAATTCAAAATAAAATACGTGTCAAGTTCTATTGTTACCATCAATAAATAAAACTAATTATATGAAGATTGCAGTGTAAACGGATAATATAGAGAAATAGTATTTAAAGTTTTAGAGATTTAATAAAACATGTAATTAAGATAGAATCAATTAAACAAACGTCAAATTTAGAGCAAAATATTAATATTACGTATCTAAATACAAATATGCAAACAAAAAGTTACACTTAATCCTAACTAGTGCAAGCAATACGTATTGGGATTCTTTTTCAATGGCAGGCATATACGTACGTACAAAATAAAATTACTTCATAAGGTTTTCCGTTTAGGGATAAACTGAACAAATATATTTATTCTTAAGCCTTGTAGGATTCGCTGACATAAATGCTGTGCCACGCATACGCATAATCAATTATCATCCTTTAGAACAGTAGTCTCCAAATTTTCGAAGCATCTGAGCTACCGTATCGACTTTAAATTCTACTGTGAGCTACCAACCAAAAGCATTAGCAATTTTTTTAAAACATCTTACATTTGTTTATTTCCTACAAAGTTACATTTCTAAATATGAAATCAAACTGTCCAAACATAACGTGTACAACCCCACGCCTATACAATCAACTATGAGATGAGGCTGATAATGACAGTTACGCTGGAGAAACAAGCAGTTGCTGTCGTCAGCGCCCCCTGTCGTTAGCGTCAACTCTATGGAGGAATCAAGGTTAGCCGACCGTAACGTTAACGCAACCTACCGAAAATGTTCCCACGAACTACTAGTAGCTCGCGATCTACAGTTTGGCGATCACTGTTCTAGAACCTATATGCTTGTTTCAAAGTTCTTTTTTAATCCTCATGTTTAGAGGGTATAACGTTATATCAAAATACATATTCCGCTCTCAGCGTTCGACGATATTTAGTAACAACAGCACTTCAAATTTAACCATGAAACGAAGTTACTTTTTTTTAGCAATTAGGAGCAATATATTAAAGTAAATAAAATGCCAGTGCGAGCAAATTTAAATTGCTGGAAGAGAAGAGGTATTTTAAACACCACATGTTTGAGATGTCTTGTGTAGAACGCAGTTATGATCAATATTGTTTAGGAGAAGGTCAAGGAAAAAAGAAAATGCTTTAAGTGGGCCAATATATTTTTTTTAAAAAAGAACTCTGATATTTTTACAAAACTCTTCTAATACTAAACTCTATTAATAATTGACTTTTTTTTTTTTTTTTTTTTACCCGTTTGGGATGCATTGGTTCTCAGAAGTGAAGTAATATGCTCATCTATTTGTTTGTTTCTAACAATTCATTTGAAGCACTCCTCTTCTACTTTAGTTTTATAAGATTAGGAATCATGTTTGGTCATTACTGGTCTGTTGGATGGAAAGTCCTTTATGTTAACTACTACTGAACTTGGAATTTCTCGACTGGCAAAAGAAAATAATTTATATTTTAGTTTCACAGAGAGTGATCCTGTCGTAGGAGGTTGTTGGAGAGTATGTAGGTACAAAGTGTTTTAAAATGTGACACTAGCCGTTTATAAGGAAGGCAGTTATGAGTATGTGCAAATATATAGATTAGATTCATGTCAGATATTTGGAAGCCATAGCTAGGGTGGACTTAAGATGGACGCCATACTACAAAGTTGCTGCGAGCTTTGCTCTCCTTTTTTATTATTTTTTTATCTTTAAACAATTTTTACTTAAGTTCATTTTCCATTTAATTACAATCTTTAATGTGTTACAAATACTTTTACTATGTTTGGCGCCATTTTTCTTCCTTCCACACATTATACAAATTGGATATTATGATAAAAATACATCCATCTTAAATACAAACTACACACACTTTCTTACAAGGCTGTCTATAATCTTTATTATAAATTAACTAGAAATGTTACAGTTTCGGAAGTATATCACTTCCTTCTTCAGACTAATTCTCCAACTGAAATCATATATATTTACTATTTAATTATTGCGTTGAGGCGACGAGAAGACAAATAAACTCTTTTTGTGATTATTACTTTTGAGTATTTTTATGATCCAAAAATTTAGTTAATTTCTAGTTAATTTATAATAAAGATTATAGACAGCCTTGTAAGTAAGTGTGTGTAGTTTGTATACAAATTGAAAAACAAGTTTACTGTTGACCGGTTAATCGTCCATATTGGACGGGCCATTTTGTGATACATTTTTATTTTAAAGCAATATTCAGTGATATAGTCGACCTTGGCTTGATTAAGCTGCGACTCTAAAACTTTATTCCTCGAAGGAGGATCAAGACAAGACAAGTCATAGCTAAGAGTCTTTCAAGATAATTGTGGTAAGAGTTTAAAAGGATAGCTAAGAGGCATATGAATTAGTAAGACGATGATGATAATTATGATTAAAAGAATGCATGATGATAATGAGTTGTAAAGAAGATAATCAGATAGACTCTGATTAAGAATAAAGCAACTTAAGAAGATTTGCGAAGTAGTGCATTTTTGGAATAGCTTATCGTAGAAGTAGAGATAACATTTGTTTGGTGAAATCCAAGACATAAAAGAATAGAACCTAGAACCTACGTAAATAATCCCAACAGAGTTTATATGGCAATGTTTACTGCCTTCTGTATTCCATAACGTTGAAGAATTTGTTCTGTCAATTTTAAAAGTACTGCGTGCCAAAAGTAGCTACGGTAAGGTTCAGTATACAAATAAAAGGAAGTAGCTTGGTATTATTATACCACATTGTCTTGATCCCTAGTTTTCCGTTGCAAGCGCTGCTATCGTCTGAAGGAATTCCACTCGCTTTCTCTCGCTTAGCAACAGCTGAACTCTTATTGGCTGTGTGAGGGTGTGAGCTTTAGTTCGCGTTTTTGCCACGGCTCAAGACATTTTGGCAGCACAATAGTAATATCAGAACTCGAGAATAACGACCTGGAGTGGAACTTAACCTGAATTTATATGATGTTTCCAGATTTTACGTTTTGAAACAAACAGCGTCTTAAATACTTGAACTGAACGTAATGAATGGAGTAGTAACTCTTCAGTACAGTGAGGAAACGAATTCCTCGATATTGTCCAACAAACACATACATACATATTTGGCCTATGGCTCAGTAGTAGAGCACTTACCTTTGGTACATGAGGTCCCTGATTCGATCCCCGGCCAAGTAATTTCTTTTCAAAAACCAAGGGACACTTAACGATACTTGAAAAAAAAACACTAAAATTACATCATTAGAATTCCAGCTCAATTCAAGAAAACAGAAAAATGATTCTTCATATAAATCAATGAACTAAAAGCAACAAAGATGGCCTCAATATTTAACATCGTTAAGCACGCAATTAATTGTACAGCCACTGGCAAAAGTGGATCTGAAAAGGTAGGGGAACGCTTAACGCCACGCCGTCCCTGTACCTTTGCCCATTGTAATGGTTTTTAGAAAGTGGAGGACGTCATAGATATTTTTGGAAGTGGGGGAAAGATGTCCGCACGCGTTTCTCCCTCAATTTTACCCCTGTGTACAGGAATTCAATTTATTGAATATAATAGAAATGTTCTTTTATATTCCTGTGTGCTGTGAAGGTAACCATATCCTTTAAGTCGGTTACCATCAAGGATGTTATAAAATAGAGGATCTGCCCATACGTATCTTCATTATATGAACTCAGTGAAGCCCAAAAACAATCGAGCATCCTCTGAGCTGGCACGTCTGATTGGCTACTCTCGTTTCCGCCATGATTGTTGGCTCGAAACATTGCGATATTAGTGGCTCAGAGTGGGCAGAGTAGGCGTGGCGAAGCTGTGACGTATGGCTTCACCATTTTGTTGTATGGGCAGATCCTGTATTTTATAACATCCTTGGTTACCATACTTAGAAAAGTTGGAAAAATACTGATCCATGTTACTTTATAACCCTGAGAAGCTTCCACCATTCTTACTAAACTTTGGATACCTCGTAATTTCTAATAGTTTCTGCAGTTGCTATTTTAGTATACTTCTCACTTAAATATCGAAAATTTAGAAGGCCAGTTGTCTATTATTCACGAACTGCTGCGTAGTTGAACAGCTGCAAAGTATTTAGTGAAAATACATGGGGATTGGTGATTTCAATGAAAGGCAGTAAATACAGGGTGTCTCAAAAGTCCCCTGACATATGGTAACTGTTATTATCAGAGTTACAAGAAAATTTAAGAGGGAAAACCATCTCCAAATATGATGTTTTCAATCTAAAGTGAAGGATTTTTTTTTTAATTGGACTAGCCATTTAGGCTGTACACTCTTTATACGACCAAAGTTAAAGGAAAATGCAACGTTGCATTTACCTGGACCCACAACATAAGTGAATGAAGTTACTGTCTTTTACGCTAACATGTCGATTGCCAGCCCCCATTTCAAACAGTAACTTCATTCACTTATGCTGTAGGTTCGGGTAAGTGGCAACGTTGCATTTTCATTTAACATTGGGTGCATAAAGAGTGTACAGCATAAACGGCTCGTCCAATTAAAAAGAAAAAATCCTTCACTTTAGATTGAAAACATCGTACTTGGAGACGGTTTTCCTTTTTAAATTTTCTTGTAACTCTGATAATAAGAGAGTTTCCTTATGTCAGGTAACTTTTGAGACACACTGTAGACTATATGAAACACTTGAAATAAAGAGATTTATGTTCCATGCTAGACAAGTAATAAAACTTACATCTCATTTTTATTCATATGAAATACACATTTTAAATGATATGGGCCATAATCTTAACAGTGGAAAAGATAAACAGAAGAAATGAACGCAATCTTCGACAATATGACAATTTAACTCAATTTTGAAAAAAATCTTTGTTAACATGAGCGTGAAAAAAAATGCATACGTACTTGAAACAAGCACATTCTCTTCTCTTGGTTAGTTGAACTTTATATATATAAGGGCGGATCCAAGGGCGGGCTAAGGGGTTATAGCTCCCCCCCTTGAAGCTCAGGTTTACACTGGTTAAAATGGGCTTCAATTCAGCTTTACACTGGATAAAACGGCAAATTATGGTTTAGCCCCTCCCTTGATCATATCCTGGATCCGCCACTGTATATATATATATATATATATATATATATATATATATATATATATATATATATATATATACCATTAGTCGCTCTATGGAGCTCTGAGATACAAAGGTCTTTCGATTTCAACAGAAAAGTGTATGTGTGCTTAAGCATATAATTAAATTAAATTAAATGGGATCTTTGAGTGTTTAAGGTCCCACGATAATGCCCTTTAGGCTAAGTGAGACGATAATTTAAGCAAGTGAATCATGATGGAAGAATTGGTGGAATGAGGAAGTGGAAGGAAACGCGAGTGCCGCGAGAAAACCCACGGATACAATGTTGTCCTGTTGTCCACCACAAACTTACTTGGCCATAGATCGAACCAGGGACCTATGCACCAGAGGTAGGTGTCACGTCAGAAGGGCCCGGACAAAAGAGCGAGGACAAAAAGGCCCGAGTCAAAACGGCCCCGCGTCAAAAGGGCCCCGGTCATAAGGGCCCGAGTCAAAAGGGCCTGGGTCAAAAGGGCCCCGCGTCAAAAGGGCCCAGGTCATAAGGGCCCGAGCCAAAAGGGCCCCGCGTCAAAAGGGCCCCGGTCATAAGGGCCCGAGTCATAAGGGCCCCGCGTCAAAAGGGCCCCGGTCATAAGGGCCCGAGTCAAAAGGGCCCTGCGTCCAAAGATGCCGGGTCAAAAGGGTCCCCGGCAAAAAGGCGCGAGTCAAAAAGGCCCTGAGCCAAAAGGGGCCCCGAGTCAAAAGGACACAGCGATCAAAGGGCCTCACGTCAAAAAAGCCTGAGATATAGCGTGAAAGGCATGAGAAATATAAAAATGCTTATTAGATTAAAAGTATTCAGTGGACACCACCTGCTTTGTGTTGAAAGAACGTACATGTGGATCAGTATACAGTGTTAGTCAAAGTTATTACGACAGCCCACTTACGATTCATGTGAACAGAGAAAAGTGTTGCAGGTAGGTATTGATCAGTGCCGTGTCATGGTGCGGGTGAGCGGGGCAACGACCCTGGCTGCCGAAGTAAGGTGGCGCAAAATTCGGGAGTAAGAAATAAAAGGAAAGAAGGAAAGAAAGAGAAAGAGGAAAAATTACTATGAATATTTTAGATCAATAGCAGATAGTGTTACTCGTGTTAGGAAAATCTATGTACACCAAACAACAAAAGTCTCTCCACCCTAAGTGCTCTAATTCCATAACTTGGGGTCCAGGTAATTTGCAGTTGTGAGAACGCCTGGACAGGTGCAACCCAATTTACACGTAACTTTTCTCGGCACTGACAACAGTTGGTAGCACTGAATCCAGTCTTTATGCAAGTAAAATTGTGAGTAGATGACGCACGAAACATTTCTCCATTCTGAGATGAACCTCTCTGGTTTAGAGCGTGTTGTCCAATGAACATCATATGTTAATCTCAATATTGTTGTGTATGTAATGTATTATTTCACTATATACTGTATATTCAAAGAAATAAAAACACTGATCACACATAAATCAGAAAATGCTTGAAAGTAGACGAAAACATCAAATCTAGAACAACTGCTGGAAATAAGTTAGTAAATGATTGCCTTCATTGAGAGACCTTCTCCAATTCTCCTCATTCCAATATTTTTTCTTTCTGGAAGAGAGAAAATCTTGGTTGTCACACTGAGTATGTATTGAAATTGAAACATTTGAAATAGTTAGAACCTGGCCGGGATTTGAACGCGGGTCCGCCGAATATAAGTTCAATGCACTAAAAACTTACCCACCTCGTCACTTCATCTTCCGCCTAAACTATTAGCTAGTTAAAAGCATTGCATGTAAGACTATACACAAAATGCTCGTACTAATACTCGTATAAGGAGATGTTCCTTATGAGTGTCACAATGACTTACTCGAGGTTTCCTTCTTTAACTCAAAAACAAGTGATATAGACCTTCGTCAATGAGGAAAATATCGCTAAGCGTTCTTCAAGATGAGGCTACCTCATTGTTTTTAACTGGTCCCGATTTATATTACTGCAATTCTTCCTCACCGTGACTTCTAATTTCTAAAGAAGAAAAGCCGGCAGACATTATTTTCGCATTCTTTGAATTGCATCAACACGTGTAGAAATAGTGTGTCCTATGTTTATGTAACATAGCTACTAGTTTATTTTCTTATCTTTGTATCAAGTGTGAAAGCAGAGAACTGCCATTTCAGTGACTCGGGTTCGAATCCCAGCGTGACAGTTATTTTTCTTTATTCGAAGGTATTGTTTATGTAATTGATATTGTAATTCTGTTATTATTATTATTATTATTA
Organism: Thermobia domestica; assembly: GCF_964235325.1. Taxonomy (NCBI): domain Eukaryota; kingdom Metazoa; phylum Arthropoda; class Insecta; order Zygentoma; family Lepismatidae; genus Thermobia; species Thermobia domestica. The sequence goes on from NC_137471.1 coordinate 37,038,287, forward strand.
TTATTATTATTATTATTATTATTATTTTGCGTATAACTGTATGAATTTCGATGGCAACTGTCGCCGAATATTAAAAAGTGAATATGGTAGAACTATGAAATAAAGTAAAGAGATGCGCGTAATTTTATCATAAAATTATATGGCGCAACGAATTTTATCTTATCGTAAACGGTTATCGTCGAATATAACACGGTTAAAGGAGCACTCTGTTGATCAAATTAATAGAAGTTGCTAGACAAGTATTGACCACCGGCAGAAAAAAATACAGAGTAACTGCAAGTCGAGTACGTACTATTGTACAGGAGTATGCTCAAAGACCTTTAGAGAACTATCTTCGTGGCTTAGTTCACAATTTTAATTTGCAATCCACGCAAGTATTTTGAGACAAATGTCAATCGTATTTGGCATTTGGAAAGTTAAGCAAAAATAATAATAAACTTATGTCCAATATAAGTTGGAAGAATTTCAAAACAGATTAAAGTAGCCAGAATTTTTCAATGTAAGTTCACATACTTTATATATCTGCGACTTGGGACTAAAAGGGCTAATGTCAACACGAAGTAGTTTGGAGTATATATACTATTCATATTAACATTTGCTTTTCTTGCAAAAGAAAATATCCATTTATAGGCGTTAAAATTTGACGAACATCTCTTTTTTTTTTTTTTTTTTGCCAAAAAGTGATACTGGCCCTTTTAGACCCAATTTAATCGACAAGATATGAAGATTTTTCTTTCTAAGGATTCATGTTAAGTAAGTACTTTTCAAAAATAATAAATGTAATATGTTTATCTCAAAAATACTTTTTGTTAGTAATGTTTTTTTTCACTCTTTTTATCTTACTGTAAGGCTTTATGCAAGATTGGTACTTCTAAAATATAATGATCATAGTGTAATGTTAATTAAAGTCAAGTTGTTCAAAAAATATACTGTAATGTAAAATAATTATATGCGTATAAAATCTGATCAGATGCAACAGAAAATACAAATGCTATTTGTTTGTAATGTTTGTCATTTGTCTTTCAGCTGTTTTTAAATCCTTATTATAAGGCTTCGTGTTAGGTTAGCACCGTTAATATATAATAAGAATAATGTAATGTTCACCGAAGTCAAGTTGTGAATATTATATATATATATATATATATATATATATATATATATATATATATATATAATACAAACAGAGAAAGAGAGACAAGGAAGAGCAAAAGATTTAGGATAGGGACATGGAACGTACGTACTATGTTACAGGGAGGAAAATTAGAAAATCTTAAAGAAGAAATGAAACAAAATAATTTAGATTTGGTAGGAGTTTGTGAAGTTAGATGGGAAGGTAATGGGGTATTGAACAGCGAAGGATATAGAATGTTTTACTCAGGTAATGAAAAGGGCGGTCATAATGGCGTAGGAATAATTCTTGGAAAGCGCTTAAAGGAGAAGGTAGTGAAAGTAGAATTTATTGATGATAGAGTTATGATGTTAAGACTTAAAGGGAAAACGAAGGATCTAGTGGTGATACAGACATATGCACCGACGACTTCGCATGCAAATGAAGAAGTAGAGGAAAATTATGAGAAAATAGAAGAAATTATAGATAAGGAGAAGAAGGGTGCATGCATAATTCTAATGGGAGATTTCAATGCAGTTGTGGGAGAAAAACAGGAAGGTAGTATCGTAGGCAAATATGGTCTAGGCGAAAGAAATGAAAGGGGAGAGGGACTGGTGAATTTCTGTAGACAGAATTCACTAGTAATTGGGAACACTTGGTTCAATCAGCACAAGAGAAGAAGATATACATGGAAATCACCAATAGACGGCGGAAGATATCAGATAGACTATGTTATGATTCAGGACAGGTACCGGGATAGCTTAAAGAACGCGAAGACCCTTCCCGGGGCTGATATTTTCTCTGATCATAATCTTGTGCTGGCCGAAGTAGATATTCAACTGAAAAATGTAGGCAGAAGAAAAGTAGGTAACAAAGTGTTGAATACTGAAAAGTTGAAAAACGAGGAAATAAGAAATCTTTTCGCTGAAAAATTCGAAGAAAAATGTTCAAACGAGGAAAGGATAGGCGCAGGTGGTAACGCACGGTGGGAACATATTAAACGTTGCTTACAGCAGGCTGCAGAAGAAGCAGTAGGTTACCGCGAACACAAAACTGCTAAGAAACCATGGGTTACAGAGCAGATGTTGCAGAAAATGAGGGAGAGGAAGATGTGGAAACAGGTTGATACAGAAGAGGGCAGAAAGATGTACAGAAAGTTAAATAATGAATTACGAAGAGAAACAGACAAAGCGAGGGAAGAGTTTTACAAAAGAAAATGCGAGGACATAGAAGAATTAGAAAGAGTTGGGAAATATGAGGAAATGTACAAGGAGGTGAAATCTATGGAATTTCGGAGGAAACAAGGGAGTATCATGATGGCAGTAGAAAATAAGAATGGGAAGGTAGTCAGCGAGAGAAATGAGGTCATAGGAAGGTGGAAAGAATACGTTGAAGACTTATATGAGAGTAGGGATAAACCGTGTAGCCTAAATGTTGAAGTGGAAAATGAAGTAGGCGAGGATGATAAAGGATTTAGTATTCTTAGGGATGAGTTTGAAAAGGCTATATCCGAGATTAGGAATGGAAAGGCAACAGGAATAGATAACATACCAATTGAATTCATTAAAAATATAGGAGACAAGGGAAAGAAAGAATTGTGGCGACTATGCAATGAAATATATGAAACAGGAGAATAACCAAGAGACTTTCTGAAAACGATCATGATACTGATGGCTAAGAAATCGAACCCAAAGAGATGTGAGGATTATAGAACTATTAGTCTCATATCTCATGCAGCTAAAATTCTGCTCCGAATACTGAACAGAAGGTTATATGGAAGAACAAATAAAGATGTTGAGGAAGAGCAGTTCGGGTTCAGAAGAGGCAAGGGCACAAGAGATGCTATTGGATTATTAAGGGTGATCGGTGAAAGATTTATAGAAAAAGGGAAAGAGGTGTATGTTGTATTTATTGATCTAGAAAAGGCTTTTGACCGCGTGAATTGGGAATTGTTGTTGGGAGTTCTAACAAAGATAGGGTTGGAATGGAAAGATAGAAGACTCATAAGAAACTTATACATGAACCAACAAGTAAGTGTTAGGATAGGGGAAGAACTGACGGAAGAGAGTGCAATTGGAAGGGGAGTTCGACAAGGATGCTGCCTCTCGCCAACACTATTTAATGTCTATCTAGAAGAGATAGTGAAAAAGAGCCTACATGATGATGATGGCATTTCGGTAGGAGGTAGAATGATTAGATGCATAAGATTTGCAGACGATATGGCCCTTGTTGCAGAATCTGAAAAGAAAATCAATAAAATGTTAGAAAAAATGAGAAGGGGCTATGAAGAATATGGGATGAAAATAAATGTTAGAAAGACAAAAGCCATGGTGACTGGAACAAAGGGGCCTGTGTCAAATATAAAAGTAGGAGGGGAGAAAATAGAACAAGTGAATAGTTTTCGATACCTGGGTAGTGTTCTTAGTAATGACATGAAATGCGAACGTGAAATAAAAGCAAGGATAGGAATGGCGAAAGAAGCCTTTAAAAGAAAGAAAAGTCTGTTTTGTGGGACCTTGAACAAAGAGTTGATAAAAAGACTCAAAATGCTTCGTGTGGTGTTGTGCTGTATGGGGCGGAAACGTGGACATTGCGTAAGGGTGACGAAAATCGACTGGAAGCCTTCGAAATGTGGGTGTGGAGAAGAATGGAAAGAGTTAGTTGGGTCGAGCGGAAAACGAATGAGAGAGTCTTAGAAATGGTGGGTGAGAAAAGAACACTTTTAGATATTATTAGGAAGAGGAAGAGAAACTGGTTGGGACATTGCCTAAGAAGAGATTGTATCATGAGGGACGTCCTAGAGGGTATGGTGGCGGGAAAGAGAGGGAGGGGGCGAAGGAGACTACAATTAATGGATGATATTAAAACAGAAAGATCATACGCGAAGACGAAAAGGTTAGTGGAGGACCGTGGAGCATGGAAGCTTCTCAGCTGCGGCAAGTGACCTGCCAATAAAGGCAGAATACCTATGATGATGATATATATAATTTGATGAGATTTAGTGGAGAAAATATATATAATAGTTTTTAGTAATGATTTTTTGTTTATAATATACTTCTTGTTTCATTATTTTTTATTTGATTCCATGTCAGTAAGACCTAGACAAAGAACGACGTGTACAGAAGGGGTCGTCGTCAATGCAATATCGTATATCAGTGGCTCCCAATCATGTTTACCTGGCACCCTCAATGCAAGCCCTTAATACTTCACACATTTCTTACCGCTTGTTGGCTACACGTACTTTTTCTGATCTTTTACCTGGTTTCAAATACACCATTGAATTTTCAATTAGATAATAATAATAATAATAATAATAATAATAATAATAATAATAATAATAATAATAATAATCTCAATATATTTATATTTCCTCTAGCAAGACTTCTGAATAACTTTGTAGTCCAATATTATTATTTACCAGCTGTATTCCTAATTAAACCACAGTTCGTATTCAAAAAATATTCTGCATTCCTACTTTTAATTTAACATATCTCTTATATCATTCGTAATATTTCTAATTAAGAATGTAGTTTAATTCTGTCAGTAGCTTATGCACTTCTGTTCTTCGAAATAGCAACCCATCAATGTGGGTTTTCATCGCTCCAATAGTTATAATTTTTTCGGTTCACCAGACCATATAAGGTAAATATCACTTCATCAAAGAATACCGGAGGGAGGGGCACGGTGGTTCAGTGGTAGAACGCTTAGCTCTGGTGTGTAGGACTACTGGTTCGATTCCCGGCCAAGTAAGGTTGTGGTGGACAATATTGTATAGGTGAGTTTTCCCGGGGTACCCTCGTTTCCTTTTGATTTCACCCGTTCTTTCATCATCATTCACTTGCTTTAATCATCGTCATCCTAAAGGGCATAATGTGGGACGTTAAACTGACAGTCTGAAAGTTACCAGAAAATACCATGTCATTTACGACAATATTGCTGTCATCGATATTTCATATCATTACTTCGCAAAACTCAATGCGGTGATCAAAGTCGTCTTCAGTTATTTCATGCACTAAACGCATTCTCCTAGGGTTTCAACTTATACCGATTTATGCAGAGTCGTTTTGACGTATGATTAGCGTCATACTAAAGGTTTGACTACTGCAATTAACATATGTTAATCGAACTCTTTAGTATGGTACTAATCATACTTCAGAATGACTTTACATAAAGAGCATAGTGTACAAAAATTCATTGCGCTGAACTCTGGGAAACACCTAGCTTGTTAGCAACTCTGGTTATCAATGAATGCGGAATTTCCACAAAAGATTGTAAATTAAAAGAAACTGCCAAATTGCTACATTGTTTCGGCCTTCCTGATCGCATGCGGTACCTTTCTGCAAAACATTCAATGGTCTCTTAGGCAGTTGACATCGAAATTGGGTTATGGTCGGAAAATGTAACATTAAATAACTGTTGTACCTCTGTATATGATCTCTTCCTATCCTATAACCGGTGTCACGTCAGAAGGGCCCGAACAAAAGGGCGAGGACAGAAAGGCCTTTGTCAAAAGGGCTCCAGTCATAAGGGCCTGAGTCAAAAGGACCCTGGTCAGAAGGGCCCAGGTCAAAAGGGCCCCCTAACAAAAAGGCACCATGTCAAGAAATCTGAGATATAGCCTGCAAAACTTCAGAAGTATAAAAATACTTATTAGATGAAAAATATTACGTGGACATACCTGTTTATTTGTGTTGAAAGAACATACATGTGGAAAAAATATAGGGTTAGTAAAAATGTTACGACAGACCAGTAATAACGATACGCGTGGACGGAGGTAAAGTAAATATTGCAGATGGTGGATTCTGCGATATTTGATATCACACAATATCTTTTGAGTGGAAAGAGGTGGGTTTGACACATCAATTTAGGCTAGAATGTTCCCACAGATGAGAAGAAGAACTCATTTTTTAAAATCTATCTTCATTCGTTTGCGAGATAGGGTGCTACGTTTGACATTTGTATCTAGTAGACCAAAGTATCTGGACAGGCAAAGAGACACGTAGAAGTAGAAAAGTAAAAAGTTGCAGGTTGATGCGAAAACTACACTAAGTGAGGGCGTGGACATAATGAAAGCCATCCTAGATTCGCCATATTGGATATCACATAATATTTTTAAATGGAAAGGAGTATGTGTAGCACATCAATTTAGAATTGAATTTTCCTACAAACGAGAATATGATTCATTCTTTACCAATCCTCATTCTTTTACGAGGAAAGTGTGCTATGTTTGACATTAGTGTGTAGTAGACAAACGTATCAGAACAATAAAATAATAATGTGGCGGAGGAAAAGCAAATGTTGCAAGTGTGTGTTGTTGCAAAAACTACATTGAATGGGGATGTGGACACTGTTGATCATAATAATATTCAGATATTATTAAAAAACTACTATAAAATGTCCTCTAAAATTATTTTATCCCTCCAAGTTAATACAGTTAGTATTTAATAGCAAACACACAATGATTTATAACTTTCTTTAAGTATTTCGGCATCGTTGTTACAATTTTCCTGGTGTAGTGTGGGCAAATATTGTTCCAATCTGTACGTAATGCTTTTCTCAAACCGTCTTTCACCGTAACTCGTATATATTGACCTTACGTAGCAATTCGCTCCATAGATTCTCAATGGGATTAAAGACGGTACTGTGTGGTGGGGTTTAGCGAACTTTTGGGCAGTTTTAAAGCAACCTTTTCTTTACAACATATACTTTGTTTGGGATCAATATCTTGATAAAATTAGAAGTCCTTCTAAGAACGTTAAGATATATATCTTCTGTATTTTAAAGCAGGCTGGAAGTTCTTGACATTTATTTCTGTATTTACTTGTCGAAACACTATTATTCTACCATCATATTCATGCAGGTTTAACTTAAATTCGTCGATAAAAACATTCCCACCAGTTTTTGGGTTTATTTTCAAAAGCTCTAGAAAATTTAAGTATCTTATATTTCTTAATTTGGGTAATACATGGTTTCTTTCTAGCAATTCTACCATTATATCCTTCCCGTATTAACTCTACATGGTACAATACGCTGACCAGAAGAAACATCGTTATCACCCACTACTATTTGAACGACGTTGTTGAGCTCTACCAAATATTCGAAACTGCATATTAAAAGCATTCTATTGCTTTATAGTCGTAAAGTAACAATTAACCACAAATATACTTACTATTAAAATATGTTATACATATGTGGTAACTTCTCAATATTTTACAAACGTAAGCAAACGAACAGAAACGTTAAGAACACAATGAAGTACTATTTATTAGTTACCTGTCTAAATACTTTCTTCTACTAGAAACAAATGTCAAACTTAGCACACACTATCGCGTAAATGAATAGAGATCGGTCAAAAGTCGACTCAGTAAGGGATGCGCACGAGACGAGTCGAGACAGAATTTTCCTGAGAATATCCGAGTCGAGACAGCTCTTCCAATAGAAAAATGCACATTTTTCGAGTCGAGACATCACATTTACAGTACATTTTTGAGACGAGACAGCCTCAAATCTTGTCTCGTGCGCATCCCTAATTGAGATTATCGTTTGTAGCAAGATTCTAGCCTAAATTTATGTGACACAAGTACTCCTGTCTATTTGAAAATATTTTATGGTATATAATATGCGGAATTCAAGTTGGGTGCCATGATCATTTAACGCAGTTTTAACACCAATACCAACCTGTAACATTTACTTTTCCTTTGTCCATTTGTCTCTTTGTTACTGCCCTGTCATGATACTTTTTTCTATTAGATACATATGTCAAACATCCTGTCTCATAAACAAATGGTAATGTGTCAAAAATGGGTTCACCTTCACATTTGTGGTAATATAAAGCCTAAACTGAAGTGTAAGATCATAGCCTTTTCCATTAAAAAATGTACGATCCGCAATATAGTGTAATTCAAAATGGCTTCCACGGTGACCACACTCCAAGCCAATGCAGTTTTTGCAATAACACCAATTGCAACATTTGATTTTCCCCCGTCCACGCGTGTCGTTATTATTGTTCTGTCCCAATACTTTTGACTAACCCTGTATGTTCTTACACCAAAATTAAAGAAACGTTTTCAAGATAATATTATTCATATAATACGCATTTTTCTACTTTGATTCAGGGGCAGAAATTGAATTTTAGAACTAAGGGAACAGTCATTAATAGATAATCTGATTGGGCTAGGTCTCGAGAATACAAACTTAGAGATATGATATGATATGATTTTCACTTTAGCATCCCTTTCAGCAGCGAGGCTGTATGAGATGTGGACCTACTGATTAACGTGGAATTCGAACCACATGAGATCCCGCCGGGAATCGAACCCGGTTCTTCCACGTCTACAAATTCAGAGAGACGCGGTTCAAAGCAAACTTTCATTGAGAAACGACTTAAGCGATAGGGATTGTTGCAGAACAAACAGCAACCAAACAAAATTAGGATCACCATTCAAGTTTCCTTTTTGTTTCTAATAACCACTGATATTCTTAGTTCTATTAGACAATCACTTCTACTTACTAAGGTGGCACTATCCACTTGTGCATCTTTGATTTCCACTTCTGTTTTGATTTCAGGCTTTCTGGCCGTGGGACTATTACTACCCGGGCTCTTTCCACTCAAGCCCTTTTTCGCGGGACCCTTTTGACATGAGGCTCTTTTGACTCGGGCCCTTTTCTCGCGGGGCCGTTTTGAGGTGGGCCCTTTAGACTCAAGCCCTTTTGTTGCGGTGCCCTTTGGACCCGGGCCCTTTTAACGCTAGGCCCTTTTGACGCGGGGCCCTTTTGACCGGAGCCCTTTTGACGTGGGGCCCTTTTGACGCGGGGCCCTTTTGACCGAAGCCCTTTTGGCCCGGGCCCTTTTGACGCGGGGCCCTTTTGACCGGGGCCCTTTTGACGCGGGGCCCATTTGACCCGGGCCCTTTTGACGCGGGGCCGTTTTGACCGGGGCCCTTTTGACGCGGGGCCGTTTTGACTCGGGCCTTTCTGTCCTCGCCCTTTTGTCCGGGCCCTTCTGACATGGAATCCAGAGGTAAGTGCTACGCGCTCTACCATTGAGCCACAATATATGCTTGCATTTAAATGACGTCATAGCCCACTTTCATGCTGCGAGATGATGACTGAGAGTTTAAAATGGATGTACGATGATAAAGAAACAAAACAAAACATTCCATTAACGAAATAAGCTTTTTACCATATATAAGAAATATATTCACGTAATAGTAACATATGTTGAAGCCCTGGCCTCAAGAGTTTAAAAAAAAATCCTCTTTTATCATCTTCTTATATGAAATAGCAAGTATGCACGAAAACTCTTCAAATAATTTATGCATCATTGTTTTCAATAAGAGCTAATGTCTACTTTTGAACAATGTCATTCTAGGTTGAACTGATTACAATGAAACGTTAGTAATTTCCCATGAAAGTCAAAAGAGGCAGAACAAGATGGTGAATACATTTAGAAAATTAGCAGACAACAAACTTTGTGTCCCGAGGTAGGAAAAAGAATTCTTACAGAACGTCATTCTGTAGCAAACGACAGTGGCGACCTCTCTTAGCTCATGCGAACAACTACAATGCTAGTTGGCTTCTCCAAAAAAAAAAAAAAAAAAGAAGAAGAAGAAGAAGAAGAAGAAGAGGTTTACCCAGAAAGCCAAGCGTGAAAACTCACAGTCAGCCGCTAATTTTTCTTTCCTCTACTTCTCTGTGGTCTCTTTTCTCTCTTTGTCTGTCTTCTGTGGCTTTTCTTCACTTCCCATTTTTACTGTTTTTAGTCAGCAAAGGATTCCATTGGGCATTTGGTTGGAAGTGGAACTACAGAACTACAAGATCTTTGAATTTTAAAGACGAAATAGTTCTGATATTCTTCCCTGCCAGAAACACTTCTAACTTTACATTTGGGGCAGAATCAGTGTCCGCACATGTCTCGGTAAGAGAGGGAAAATTTCGCAAACTTCTATAATCCCTCAAGAGTTTTTTTATATAGAGATTTAGCATATGCCCAAATTTTGAGCCCTCTTCAACCCTTTAGATTTTCTCCCGAAATTGAGGAGATTGGATAAGGCATAATGCATATATACTTTGCAATTAAATTATTTAGGCATGAAACGAAAAGAAACTCGTTTTTCTAGTCACTGTAGAGAACTGACGCTGGGGTTTTTTGAACAATATATATATATATATATATATATATATATATATATATATGTATATATATCAGTGGCGTATTTACGATTTTGTTTTGGAGGGCTTTGCTAACTTTATTTCTGGATATGTGAAAATTCTGTAAGATATAAATAAAATTTTGGAGAGGACTTAAGCCCGGAATCCCCCTTAAATACGCCATTGATATATATATATATATATATATATATATATATATATATATATATATATATATATATATGTATAAAGTATGTGTGTGCTAATGTTCGTTTTCCATTGCTCCAGTCTCACTGTTGCCACACTTGGTACAATTGTACCAAATTCAGCCCTTTTTGTCATTCATCGACCCGTTGGTACAATTTCAGCCCCTTTTGTGAAAAAGTTGGTACAATTCTACCCAATTCAGCACCATTTAACAAATACTTGTCACATTTTCAAAAGTGTTAGTAAGACTTTTCCTACATCTCACGTTAATCATACAGTGTGTTGGACTCTTAAAAACTGCTCTTGAACATTCATTCTGTGACGCTGCACCGCATAACGCTACGAACTTTGTGTGGAAAATTCGTAATTTGAACTACACCGGGAAACAAATGATGCTAAATGGGCGCATCCGTGCCTCGCATGAACGAGACGAGAAAGAAGCAGTGTGGTGGAAATTTTACCTTGATTAAAAAAAAAAAAAAAAAAAAAAGCACAAGCGTTGAATCAAGTGTTGAATATTCTGAAATACACCAGCGTGTGCTCAAATAAGTCTATAATTTATGTGTCGTTGCAAAGATTCTACACTAAAACGATAATAGCACGAAAAATGCATTGACGTAGTTGCTGCCTTACCGGTGCTAAGTTGTTTACTAGTGACGCTATATTGACGAATATAAAGACTTCCTTGATTTGGACTCTTGGAAGAGGGGGGAGCAGTGTTCTAGAACTTTACTTCTTTTAGTTTCGTGTTATAGAGTCATGTATTACACTATTACACTGGTATAAAATAATGAAATCAGCCCTTTTTGTTTCAATTTGGTACTATTTTTCAGCCCACTCCAGAGCTAGGACTGTGGCAACACTGTCCAGTCTACTTTCATCGTCCTGGTGGTACTTCTTCGCCCTGCAAACGACCCTTCTGAATCTGCTAGTGGTGTCAAAGGGAGAAAATTTAAAATAAGGAAAATGAAGAATGTTTTAAGTTTAGATATTTGTCGAATATGTTGCAAATGAAGACGAAATATGATAGAAATGGGTCATCCGCAATTCTCGTTCTCTCCGGAGACAACAAAACGATATGCACTCTAGCGGTCACACACGAACATAGAAACAACTGCCGTTCATAATCCACAAAGACGGCTTATGGCAAGGATGTTATAAAATAGAGGATCTGCCCATACAACAAAATAGTGAAGCCAGACGTCACAGCTTCGCAACACCTACTCTGCCCACTCCGCACCACTAAGAGCGCAATGTTTCGAGCCAACAATCATGGCGGAAACGAGAGTAGCCAATCAGATGTTCCGACTCAGAAGATGCTCGGTTGTTTTCTGGCTTCACTGAGTTCATATGATGAAGACACGTATGGGCAGATCCTCTATTTTATACCATCCTTGACTTATGGATTTAAATTGTTTACTGCAAACACTTGGAAGTTCTAACATAAATATACACATTCAAATATTTGTTTATATGTGAAAAACAGTATCAGTGGCGGCGATTGAACTTTAAAAGTGGGGGGCAAGGCATGATCTGAATGTTTGTATATCAATCTTAGTTTATCTGGTTGTTTCTAACACTTTGTTTCACGAAAGGTTGTATAACTAATAGGATACTATCTTTTTCGATTAAAATACCGTATTTCATATTTTATTAAATAATTTGACAAGAGCAGCGCAAGTAGGTACTAGCCCTTTGCACTCTTAAACAACGAAGGTGTAATAAGAAGAGATTTGATTCCTTACTCATGAACATCTTAAAATTCTGTCTGGAAAATTGTGTGATCAGATTATTTAATAAAAAAATTTACAAAACAAGTAAATAGAAAGGATAATATTAATTATAGTAATGAATAATAAGGCTTGTTTTGCCAAAGTTATATTCAAACTGGAGTTTGATGAATTTAACTTAATCTTAACTTAAACTTAATTTATAATTACACACGTGGCATTAAATATATGTTATACCTCTTACAAGGGACATTCGCAAAGTGTCCCCTCGGGATTCGTGTAAAATTGATTCAAATATAAAGTTCTCCTCGTCACAATGTGTATTGTAGTAATTTTAGCGGCCCATACTGGTAATTTGCGTATTTATGAGCCTCATATATCCGGAATTCAATCATACACTAGTATAACGCTAGGACACAAAATTGCTTTTAGTTTCTTTAGATGTAACTGGACATGAATGTGGGCATGTGCAAAACAAATTTGATCAAGTACTGCTTCTCTGACACATGTTACCAACCTAAGCTGTCATCTTGGATTCAACTTCCGGTTTTTCAAAAGGGAATAGGTGCAAGTGATACATCAAATTCACGTACAATTTCTCGGAAATACACTAATGTAGTGAGTTTCGTCGTAGCTATTGCATGTTAAATGTCAGGCACTTCATGAATATTGAATCAAATAGAAAGTTGTGCAGGGCTCACTGTGCATATGTAATGTTTTACGTGATTTGTCGTTGACGAAATATTCTCCGAACGTACATAACACAGACACACAGACGTCAATATGGAAATGGTATTCACCTAAATATGGTCGTATCTGAATTTACATTAAGCATTTTGACCGTTATACAATACTTCTTTGTTGTAGTATATCATGGAAGTAATACAAACACTCACAGAAATGTAATAAGATTATGACACCAATGTTGTAAGGAGTTTGTTAATACCTACAGTATTTTTTCCAGTTAGAAATTGTTTTGATTTGGCAACATCAAAAAGATATGTGTTACTGATATTACTCTGCAATGTCTATTTGCGAAATGCCTGGAAGGATTTAACATGCAATACTTTGCAAACGGTACAAGCTACAGTAAAATCCTCTATATCAGTTAGTTTCCGAGAAATTGTATATGAATTTGATGTATCACTTGCACCTATTCCCTTTTGAAAAACCGAAAGTTGAATCCAAGATGACAGCTTAGGTTGTTAACATGTGTCAAAGAAGCAGTACTTGATCAAATTTATTTTGCACATGCCCACATTCATGTCCAGTTACATCTAAAGAAACTAAAAGCAATCTCGTGTCCAACCGTTATACTAGTATATGATTAAATTCCGGATATATGAAGGTATATAAATATGCAAATAAGCAGTATGGGCCGCTAAAAATTTGTGCAATACACATTGTGACGAGGAGAACTTTATATTTGAATAAATTTTACACGAATTCCGAGGGTACACTTCGCGAATGTACCTTGTTAGAAAATCAAAGACAGTAAATACTACAAGCATATGCTACGAAATTTAAAGACATACGCAATTGTAATATTAATTGCTTTGAATTGCAATTAAAACGCAATTCCTGTAGTTTGCTTAACTCTACGAGAAGACAACCAATACGTACTCACGCAACGGGAAATATTATATACAACCATTTTTTAATGAACCAGTAATACATACAAAAACTTTACATTTTCAAATGAAGCTATATACATTAATGGGTTACTTCAGAAAAAAAGGGGGCAACTGCCCCCCTTTGCCCCCCCTAATCGCCGCCCATGGACAGTAAACACTTATCAGTCTCTTAGCTTATGACAGTTCACCCAACTAAACCGTTATAAGATTTTAAAATTATTTATTAATTATATAATGTTAAGAAAATGTACATTGGCTAGCCTTAAAACCTCCGTTTATATGTCAAAACAGCGTTGTCATATGAAGTGTTTCATCCAGACATGTTTTTTTTTTTTTAGGGGGGGGGCACTTTCCTCCCTCCCCAAAGCTTTGAGAGTGTCCTCGGAGAAGGCAAAACAATACGTCTATAATAATAATAAATAGAATAGTACTGTGTGAAAATAATATGTACCCTTCCAAATACGAAGTGTGTCCCTCCCCCAGAACACTTTTTCTGAAAAAACACTGGTCATATCTTACTTCAATAATATCTCAATTACTTTCCAGGTAGGGAAGTGATATAGATGATTTATTAATATTGTTTTCGGGAGAACTCCTGGGTGCCCCTGGTTAGGTAACACCTAGGGGAGGAATTTAGAGGAATCATAAATACACGGACCAAGTTTCTAGTACTTTCCGATAAACCTATTATTCTAATATTGTATGTAACCCAAACTTCGAAGGCATACTCGCAAGTCACATGACTTAGCAGGTTCTAAAGAATTAGTATCAACTTATGTCATCAACTTATCTATAGACTAGATCCTAAATTACTCATCTTCTGTGGAACTTTTACCTCAAGTTTCCTGTAAGTAAGGTAATTGAGCTTTGCAGCTTCCTTAAGGCTTGCTCTTTACTAGTGACAAAGGTTTTTAGAAATTGTGTTGTTTAACTTATGATACAGGCACGTAGCCAAGGGGGGGGGGGTCCGGACCCACCTTCGAGACCAGAAATAAAAAAAATAAGGAAGGATGAAACGAAATGAAATGAGAAAAAGAAGGAACAGCGTTAAAAATAAACTACTGGAAGCTTTTGGTTACTCTTTCTTTTGAGGAAATTTGTATCACTTGCAGTACATGGTGGCGAGGTGAGCGAAATAATCTGGAAGAGTCAGCGAATTTTAAATTTCTAGAAAAGTTCCGGAATTCTCAGAATTTCTGCTACTAGTCAGGGAGATTTCAAGCTTCCGAAAGCATAGAACCGTTGTGTAACAGTGTGGACATTTTTCATCATAATTTTTCGTCTTCGCATCCTTACAATATCAAACATGTTATTTCAAAAACCATTTTCTAATGCTCCTTTAACCTGTCATTTCAAACAGACAGTAGTTGACGGAATAATAAAAACAAAAATATATGTGGAAAGAAAGTTCTGTTAACATTTGATTCAACAGAAAAAGAAACGCAGATATAGATATTGCAAAATATTTTACAAGACATTATTGAGCATGTACTTTTCATAATAGTTGAGTTCATAATGAAAGGAAAATTGTTATATTTGAATAAACAGAGAAAGGATGTAAAAATTGTATAATCTTTTTCAATACATTTTTTTCTATTTTACTCGAGATTTCTTCATAGTTTATTACAATACTTACCAACATATCCTCACAAACCAATATATGTTGATAGTAAAGTAGTTTAGATCACGCCCCCCCCTCCCGTTACGAAATCCTGGCTAAACGAACCAATATATGTTCCAGTAAAATTGTTGAGAATGATCAAGCCCCTGGCGTGATGATCACAATATTTCATGTCACGGACCCCCCCCCCCCCTTCACGAAATCCTGGCTACGTGCCTGTATGATATCAACTTTCTGCACCATTGTTCGTGCGGTGTCTCTGACTGTTGAAGTTCCAATTTTTGACGGAAATGCTACGATTTTCGAGCCATTGTTGAGCTAAATAATCGTTAGAAGCTTCAACTTTATTTCCACGTAGATACTGCTTTGTGATAAGCAATACCAACACATACTCACATTTTCTGTGTACAAATCCTGGTGATGCACACATATGGATGTGGAGGCGTAATTCTTCATTATGCAAGTACTAAATCACCAATCCTAAGTTCTGCATTTAAGGTCAGGTTTTGTTACAAATCGCAACTAAATAGTCTCGAAGTGTGGAAATATATATAATTTAATGCGTTCAGAGCTGAACTTTCAGACTCCACTTTCAGCATAGATCATGCTATTCAGACAAAGTTCTTAAAACTTAAACAGGTCTCTATATGTGCGTTCAGTTCTGTAAGGAACCAATGCATGCAAAATTGGTAGATTAATGTTCTTGCACTTGAACTCTCAATGTCTGCATGAACTGTATACACCTGCAGAAATTGTTTCGAGCAAATCTTGAAAGTTTTATCAAGGAATTACTGCAGGTTGACGCAACGCATTGACCTCAGACCATCATATTCAAAACTAAGGATGATCAAAACCAGTTTTTTTAAATAAAAAACGGAAACCGGTTTCTAAAAACGGAAACCCGAAAACCGAAATTTCGGTTTTCTCCAAAAACCGGTTCGGTTTTATCACTGAAACTGGCTTCGGTGAAAACTTTTGGAAAACACACAAAACTATTTCTGTGGAAACGGATTCGGTTTCCGGAGAACAACGAAACACTATTCTGGTCAGAAATAGAACAAATTTTGGAAAAAAAAACCGGAACCGGTTTTGAAGAAAACCGAAACCGAATCCGATGAAAACCGCACCGGTTTTGGAGAAAACTGATAACCGATTTCGGTGAAAACCGAGCCGATTTTTAAGAAAACTGAAACCGGTTTTGGAGAAAACCGAAAAACCTGTGTTTGTGCCCACCACTATTCAAAACACGTCTTTATCTTATTACAATCTATCATACTGCAGAAACTAGTATATACAAAAAATATAATAATCTATGTCGAAATATATTAGAAACTTAACGTAATTACTTTAATTTTGTTCTTTTTTACTGGACAACTTGTACTTTGCGTTAAAACAAGTCTCAAAGTTTCTACCAAATTCGCCTAGAAGCAGGGTCAAATCTAGGTTTGATGAGGCTCTAAGCTATTGAAGATAATCGGGCCTTTTATATGTCGGGCTGTTCTTTGTCGACTGACATTTTAGGGAGCAGGCTAAGCAGGAGGAGACGCCATTACTTACATCATAGAAGCACACTGTTGCTGTATGTAGATTTTATTTTATTGTTTATCCTATTTTTGAAAATGTACCTCCTAGTTTCTTCTTTAAATTTTTTGAGATCCCCAAGCGAGCGGGACCCTAAGCTATAGCTTGTTTAGCTTATACGTAAATCCGGTACTGCCTAGAAATACGGATCAAATGTGGTGTGGAATAAGATTGATCACTAGGGCCCGGAAGTTGAGGGAAAATCCTCTTTTGCATGAGTGCCCGAAGACGAGGCTAAACATAATACTAGCAGATCCGCACGTCCTGCACAAGCGCAAGACACTATTGTTGTCTAATCTCCCCTTCCCCTCCCGGTCCCCTAGGTTCTTCTCCCGTGAAAGTGAAACGTCATCTATGTTCAAATTTTGATTGAGATCGGTCAGCTGGTTCAAGAGTTATTAAGTTTTATATATATATATATCCGCTCCCCTCCTCCTATCCCTAAGTTCTACCGTCAAAAGGATATAATAAAAACCACCCCAGGTCCGAACCTCATCTATGTTGATAATTTGATTAAGATCGGTTTGGTGGTTTAAGCGTGATGAACTCCCAAAGACAGTCACTTTTACTTTTATTTTTTTTAAACATATATATGTCCCCCTTCCCCTCCCCTACATTGTGCCGTCAAAGTAAAATGACAAAAAATGTCCCAGGTCGGAACCTTCTCCATGTTGAAAGTTTGATCGAGATCGGTCTCGTGGTTCAAGAGTTACTAAGTTTTATTCATTTTCATATATTTACCCTCCTCCCCTCCTCACCCTAAGTTCTGTCATCAAAATGAAACAATAAAAAACTTTCCAGGTTCGAATTTCATCTATGTTTAAAATTTGATTGAGATCAATCAGGTAGTTCAAGAGTTATTAATTCTCGAACATAGAAACTTTTATTTTTATATTTATTGATTTTTGTATATCTCCCCCTCCTCCCCATCCTCTACGTTGATCCGTCAAAATGAAATACTAAAATCCATCCTAGGCACGAACGTAATCTATGTTGAAAATTTGATCGAGATTGGTTGTTTGGTTCAAGAGTTATTATTTTATTTATTTTTTCTATGTCCCCCTCCTCCCCCTCCCCTAAGTTCTACCGTCAAAGTGAATAGCTAGAAACACTCCCAGGCCAGAACTGCATGTACGTCGAAAATTTGATCGAGATCGGTCGGGTGGTTCAAGAGATTGAGAGGCACAAACATAGTCACTTTCAATTTGGATTTGAAGTTTTTTGTTCATAGACACAACTATTAATATATAGATATGTTTATTTTGGGTCATTGTGGGCCAGAAAATGGTGGATTTTATTTGTCCTTTTTTGCCTTTTTCGGCGTTTTTTACTTTTATTGGTCTTTTCAAAGCTTTTTATAGGTCTTTAATGTCTGTTTTTGCACTTTATCTTTCGACAATAAATTTACTGGCCCATTAACTCCCACTAGAACCGCATTAGAACGCGCTCTTTTTCCTGCTGAAAAATGGCTTCTAAATTATTAAAATCACTGTAATAAAATGTAAACCATAGGTTAGGACTAGGAAAGAAGCAACATATCTCTTTGCCCATGTGAAAAGTTTGATTTGAAAAGGCCAAATAAAAATTTATTTTCGTACGTCTTGCTACTCAAGGCTGCCGAATTTACGTCCTCCGGAGAAGTAATTTTATTCTTTACCTACAATAAAGCATACAGCACAGCATACTCACACACTGATACACAGATCAATTATAATTTCAGTGTTACGGGCTAATGTGATGTCCTGACCTTCTCCAAAAGTGTCCGGTTCTAGTTGTCCTCCAAAAGTGTTCAAAAAGTACACTTGTAACCAAAATGTTAAACGACAAAGGAAGAGCATTTCATTGGTAAAATTTCTTTCAACTACATATTGTTTACTACTAGAAGCTTGTATTTCTTGAGCGTTATACAGTATTCATTAAATATGTACTTGTAGTTCTAAATAAATTGGTTCTTAGTTTTATGTCCTTTTTTCCAGGTTTTAGGTTCTTCTTAGACATTTTTAGGTCTTTTTATAGGTCCTTTTTAGGTAAATTTTAGGTCTTCAACTTCCGAGCCCTATTCATCAGTTTCTTCCACTCTTCTTGTCGCCTGGTCATGTTATGTCATCGTTCATTGTTGAGCAACTATATGCTCTGACACATTGCTGGAAGAAATAATAATAATAATAATAATAATAATAATAATAATAATAATAATAATAAATCAAACCTTTTCGTTATAGATATATTTTCTCTTTATTCAAGTTTCAGTTTACAGAAGTTTTGCAGTAATTACATTTTACAAATCTCTCTTCAAGCTATCTTCTTCTTGCCAAATACTATTCGCTGTAGGTTCGTGACACTCAACATGCCAGTAAGATCACTCTATTCGTGATTTAAAAAAACGTGTCTATTGGAACCAAAATCTGGTTGTGGCGGTCAGCCCCCGTGGAAATCAGCACCGCATCGGCGAAGTTTCTCTCTAGAAATTTCACCACTATCAAGGTTTTTGTTGTGTGTGTTTGAAAGGCATTACATAAGGTTCTTCGGTTGATATTTGACCGATTTCTGAAGTGTACTTACCTTATAAAAAGCCATTTTGTCAACACTTGTTTCGTTCTATTGTACACCAGCATCATGGACTACCGCCCAATATCGAAATTTCCACTACAATAAACTGTGTTGGAGCACAGGCAAAGGAATTTCAGTATATGTTATTGTAACAGTTCTAATGCGCAGAAATCCACTGGGCTGACGTCAAGCTTTTTCACTGGAATGGCATAAAAGGGAATAAAACCGAGTCCCGTTTCCTTCTTCATGTGATGAAACAACTCATAAGAAGATATATGGATGTTTTGTCCTTGTGAATCCACACTTATTCTTATTGATTGAGTACAAACGAGTGATTCTTTTCGATAGTTTGAGTTTATGATTCATTGCTGCAAGTAGATAACATTTACTTTCACGTCTCAGTCCATCTAACATACCTCCTACTTTCCCTCGTAAATGTATCTTGTGATAATTACAATTCCTATGCGAGAAACGTTATCGGCATTAGTGGTAAAACTTGATACGTCTTAATCAAGTTATTTCACGATATGTAATTGTCCGAATTTTACCATTACGCGTGAGAGAAATGTAAGCATTACCCAATGTGACAAACTTCTTCCATTTAGTGTCTTTCCTACAGCGTGCGGCGTGCTGAGCAATGTAGCATCTGAGGAGGTTTCGATTGACAGTATGACAGTGAACTTCGCCATATTTTATCTCTGGGCCATTTTATATTGGAGGTGGGGGATTCTCCTGGCCTGCCAGTCGATAAATTCCATAAAGCACTTCTAGCGACACTTTCGCTGGTAAATCCTAATTGGCCTGTTTTATTATTGAATGTTTCTGCATGGAATCCATTTGTGTTTGCATGTTCATGATATATTTAACTGCAGTACCTCGATAGTTACTTCCGAACTTTTTCTTCCGAAATTGTTTCTCTCTTCAGTTCTACGAAAAATGTGCCTGGAAAAGAGTCATAATCTACCCTTTTAAATACAAGTTTCATTTTGGCGGCACTTCACAGTACTAACATGACACCCGAGCAGGTGCAAACTGATACAGCTCACTGATGATGACTCTTGCTTTATGTTTTTGTTGCAACTACATAGGTGACAGAAGCATTGCGAAATTGGTCGTATATAGAACGAGCAACTTTAAGTTGTTCGTCTAAAGGAGAGACATTTCTTTTATCATTCTGTGAATATCAGAATTATCAAGCTCAGAGGCGGATCTAGCTCATGGTTGCAGTTCCAATCCCCCCTTGCAGTTTTTGGAGCGAAAAAAATAATTGAAGCTATTATAAAAGTAACCAAGAAAATTATGTCGATTTTTAACCCACCATCTCCGAACATCGACATGATACCTAAGACGTACCTGGAAGATCAAAAGTAGTCCCCATCAGCATCGACGACCTTATGCCAACATTCTGGAAGGCCATGAATTTGTTCGATATAGTACTTGGTGGGCTGTGAAGCGAAGAAGGTATCAAGTGGATTTTGCACCTCTACTAGGGATTTGAACTGGCGTCCTCTAAGGTGATTGTCCAAGGAATTTGACAGGTGATAATCGGACGGTGCAGTGTCCAAGAGTATGGCAGATGAAATAGTGTTTCCCATCGAAGGCGTAGAATGGTGTCCCGATTCATCCTAGCCACGTGGGGGTTAGTGTTGTCCTTTAACAGGAGGACCCCTTTTTGATTCGGAAGTGCTGGCTCCAGAGTTTCCAGTTTTCCTTGAACATGGCGAAACTGCTAACTGTACACAGTTGCATTGATGTTCTGACCAGCTGATACGAGTTCCCGATGCACGATGCCGCAAGCAGTCCACCAAAGACACAGGTAGACCTTCTTCTAGTGCTGTGCTGGTTTCGGCTGTTTTGGAACCGGTTCATGGGATGTTATCCAATGATGACGGCGCTGTGGAGCTTCGTACAGAACTCACTTCTCATCACATGTCAACACCCTGCCCAGAAATGGCTCCTTTCTCAGACGAGACAGCAAAGAAACACAGGTTCTCACTTCTCGTTGCCGTCTGACCCGAAGTCAATTCATGTGGAAACCATTCGACCCAACCTGTAGCGATTCCCAAGTTGATGGATATGCTACCGAATAGTTTCTCCACTCACACTGAATTGTAGTCGCAGTTCCTCACATGTCTGGCCACTGTTCGCCTCAATTGCTGTCTAAAGATTTTAATTTTGTACATGTGTTGGTGTTCCGGCACGTGGTGCATCAACGAGTGTTTCGTCATCGTCCATAAACTTGTAAAACCACCGCTGCACTGTCTGCGTAGTCACGATACCCTCACCAAAGGCCTGGCATATCTTCTGCCCCGTTGCAGCTGCGTTTGACCCCAGTTTGAGCTCGTACAGCATACACGACCTTTTGACGCTCTGTGGAGGTTCCATTTTCACTCTGTCCTTACGCAAGTTCACGGTATAACTGAACTGCCACAACCAGGTAGTATGTTGGATATGTGAACACCAAAAACTGACGTTCGCCTTATCTCCGTTCGCATTCAACTCACGGTGTGAAGGCCAATTGAACAAAGACCTCCACAAAAAGCGACAGAACTTTCTTGGTTACCTTTATATTTATATATTTTTGAAAGTTTATAGTAAACTCATGATATAACAGTCTAGGTTTTGGCTACACCCTCCAGTTTTTACCTTCTAGATAAGCCTCTGATCAAGCTATGTATTTTCTATATTAACTACATAAATATTCAAGATTACATAATAATAGCTCAAAGCTTAGCGTGACGATATTACTTCATACTAATATTTGAGAATTTTTCCGATATTTTACTTTGATGTTAAGTGTCTATAAAAGCAATTTTACATCTACTTGTTAAAAACATTATAACCCATCAACTGATAATAGTAGTGGAGCTTTCTTAATCTCCCACGAAAAAATATAGAATATTCAAATTTTGCAATTCGGCGAATTAAATCAATAAAGTAAATAAAATCAAATGATTTCCTTATGACTGCACACCAAACTGAGATAAAGACGGTTAAAAGCCTTATTTGTAATCAAGATGGGAGCCTTTCAAAATCACTACCTTCCATACAGTTTTAGCCAATTTCTTTGGTAATAATATGAACTTCATCTGAGGATCAAAGTAATGTAATATGAATGCTGCAGGATATTGATGAAGAAGGTTTCAGGCGTGAGCTAGGGAAATGAAGTGCTTTGACATTTTTTTATTATTTTTATTATTATTATTATTAAGATATGGATAAAAGCAAGCTGTGGTAGGAAGCCGAAAAGATTGAAGAACGACGCTTTCAAAATAAGGAAACAGAAGATGACGATATTTTGTATCCATAGCAACATGTGTTTCGTTGACATCAACTGTTTTCTTCACTTTGGGGAGTTTCATCTGTCCTACGAAAGAAGACAATATTGAGTTACGTATGTTAAATAGTTGCGTATGTCTTGTTTACAGAAGAAATAAAATCTGAAAGTACAGTACTCTTTTTAATAGATATAGATATTACAGGCTGTAACATTAATGCATGTCCAAAAGTGACGAGGTGATTGCGGACATCCAAATAAGTAAAAATGTTCCCATAAACATGGGTCCGATGTTGCTTCCTTTCCAAGATACAGGGTGTTCAAATGTCGAGTCCCTCCAACGGCTTACTATGGGAAAGTGAATGGAAATGTTCAATATTACAGGAATAATACAATCATGTGGAATTATGTCTGTGCAAATACATGTACACTAACATGGAGAATGAAACTAATCACACTTGAAGTTATTGTGCTGTCAGCGTTGCCAACCTGGTACAATGTTATGTTTTCAAAAAGTACAGGGTGCGGCACGTAAAACCGGCCCGTCGTAATATTCTGGTATATTGTGTTTTTGGCAACACTTAAATAATCTACCTTCCTACCAAGAGATGGCGTGTCGAGGTCGGGTTGACTTACGTGACCTGCAACAGTCACGTGCAGCCGCAGCCAGTGAAACTTGTCGAAACCAGTTGAGAAAAAGGTCTCGTTGTGTTAAGCCGGGTGAGTGTCAGTGTGTGATAATGCCGTATTCGATACCCGAGCGTGTTGCCATTGTTGAAGGGTTCATTCTCACTGGATCTTTTGTGAAAACAAAGAATTTTTTTCGGGAGAAATTTCCAGGACGTTCTGTGCCAGCAAAAAGCACCATTCAGGAATTGATTGAAAAATGGAGGCGTACAGGATCGGTTCAAAATGCTCCCAGGAACAGACGATCATCTGTCTGCACACCTGAATTAAAGATACAGGTGGAGGAGATAATGACAAGAAGTCCTCGAAAGTCAACCAGGAGATTGAGTCAACAGGTTCATGCGAGTGAGAGAAGTTGCAGACGTGTTTTAAGGGGACTGAAGTTAAAACCGTACCGGATAAGTGTTCTGCAAGAACTGAAGGACCTTACCTGCAGAAGAGGGTGCATTTCTGTTCATAGCTGTTGAGCAATGTTGCCAGTGGTTTCTTGGATCCACTAATGCTCATTATGAGTGACGAGGCATGGTTCCACCTGTCTGGGTACGTAAATTCCCAAAACAACCGGTATTGGTCGACAGAAAATCCACACGCAATCCACCAGGTACCCTTGCATGATGAGGAGATTGGTGTTTGGTGTGCCATTTCCGCCACACGCGTTATTGGGCCCATATTCTTTGAGACGACAGTGAACAGTGACGTGTATATGGGAATCCTGGAGGAGTTTTATACACACGGGACCGAAGAGGAGCGTCAGTTATGTTACTTTCAGCAGGACGGTGCAACATGCCACACATCAGCTGCATCATTGTCCCTTGTGCATGAGATGTTTACACCAGACAGGACAATCAGCAAAGGCTTGTGGCCTCCTCGGTCACCAGACTTGTCCACGTGTGACTTTTACTTATGGGGACTGTTAAAGGGAAGAGTATACGAAACAAATCCACACACAATTGAAGAACTCAAGACCAGGATCCAGGATGTCACCAATAGCATTACAACACAAGAACTGACAAGGGTATATATGAATCTCCTTAATCGTGCTCACATGTGTGTTGAAGTGGGCGGAGGACACTTTCAGCACCTGCTGTGAAGGCTGCTGTGAAGGTGAGTAGTCATATTCAATACATTACATTTCATTTATGTGTTGTAATTAATCATATTCAATACATTACATTTCATTTTATGTGCTCACTTTACGGGCCGGTTTTACGTGCCGCACCCTGTACTAGGCGTCCACACGAAGTGGGCAACATTGTTACTCAATAACATTACTTCGTGGCTTTTAATATTTAATTACTTTGTGGGTTCATACGTAAGTTATTCTCATGTGCATTTATCTGTAACGACACAATAACACTTTCATGCAAGAGTTTTGATCTATGAACCGTTGTTTCCTATTGTGGGCCGTTAATTGACTTCACACTTGCACGGATTGTTTTTTGAAAACGAAGCGGGATCTGCTCCATGTTAAGGAACGTTTCGATGTCAGCAACCATATGCTAACGTGTGGACGTCTAGTGCTATTTGAAAACGTACTACTTTGTACCAAGTTGGCATCACTGACAACCCAATCACCTTAAATGTTGATCAGTTTCATTCTCTGTCAGTGTAAATGTATTTGCATTGGCATAATTCCACTTAATGGTATTATTCCGGTAATATTGAACATTTCCATTCAGTTTCGCATAGTGAGCCATTGGAGGGACTCGACATTTGAGCACCCTGTATCTCGGAAACGAAGCAACATCGGACCCATGTTTATAGGTACATTTTTATTTATTTGAATGTCCGCAATTACCTCGTCGCTTTTGGACATGCATTAATGTTACACCCTGTAGATATAAATATATATACATATAATTAGATAGATAGATATAGTGGAAAATCGATATCTCTAAGCTGAAGGGAATACATAAAAATTCGAGTTATCGAATTTTTCGAGTAAATATGTTTCGAGTTATCAAGTGGCTACAACAAAAATTCTTGTTCCCCATTCCTCATGAAAAGTAATTGTATAACCTCTATAACTCGAAGTTTTATTCGTTCAACCTCCAAAACTCGAAGTTTTATTCATTCAACCTCTATAGCTCGAAGTTATATTCATTCAACCTCTATAACTCGAAGTGTTATTCATTCAACTTCTGTAACTCGAAGTGGTGAAAGTTCCTTAAATTAAATAAAATGACTACTAAAGTAATGAGTAAAACACAATTGCAGTACACATTAGCAACAATGACAGAACTAGCAACAATGATAATTACGTAAAAGCGTAGAACTATAGCTTGGAGATATCGAGATCACATCAAGAGAAATAATTTCTCTTCGACTTCGACTTATAGAGATAAACTTTGACTCGTAGAGCTTCGCAGATACGAAAATTCGAGTTATCGAGGCTTGAAAATATGATTATGAAACCCTTAAAATTCGACTTATCGAGGTTATTTTAACATTGAGTGTTATAGAGAGTTCAAGGAAATGTAAAGGAAAAAATCGAACCAGAGATGTTAGAGAGTGAAAGGCAGTGTAACACAATTTATGAGGAGAGACTAGGAAGTTTTTATACTTGATAGAGATGTGATAATAATGTAAACTTTAGCACAGTAATAAGTTGGCATCTAACTATTATTACATGTATGTACACTAATTTATATCTTTGCATGTCCTGCTGAATTGATGTTACATTAAAAAAAAAAAAAAAAAAGCCGCAGCAGCATATTGGAGAAAATCAAATACCAAACTTTCATTAGGTTCCTCCATGTTCAAATAAAATCGGTACAAACGATACGTAAAAAGATACCAACTTTGTACGGTGACGAATGCTCAAAAACACTGAAAGACAAGACCAAATGTGGTCACAGAAGTCTTCGAGACGACCAAGGGGAAGGTTGTCCCTCAACAACTAAACATTTAAGCCTGCAGCTAGTGTTTAAAAATAAACTTGCGACTTTTAATTATTTAGCTACGGAGGTGAACACAGGAGGTCCACTCATATTACAGTATATTACATGGAATTCTGGATATAGTGGCAACAACGTGGTTTCTTCAATTATTGACATCGCTTCAACAACAACAACAACATGCACAAAGTAATTTGGACCTTAAACATAGGTCAAAGATTTTTGTAAACCGATTAGTGACTGTGAATGAACGCTGGTTGTATTTATTTAACCCTCAAACTCAAGAAATGAGTTGAACATGGAAACACCACCTCAAGAAGGCTAAAGTGTAGCATTTATTCATTAAGGTTATGTCGTCCGTTTTTCGAAACCATAAAGGCGAGAACTTGATTGAGATTACTTTTGGAAAGATTCTACGATCAGAATAACACACTACAAGAACCTGCCGCAAAAGTTACAGGAAGCAAAATGTTACAGAGTTTGGTCTCAGAGAGTATGTTGTTCTGCTAACGAGCAATGTGCCACCGCACCGAGCAGCAGAAAAAAAAATATATGGCTACAAACTGTTGCTTCAACTACGATATATCCACCTGATTTCACTTCGTTTAATTACTTCGTCTTCTCAAACTGAGAAAACATTTGTAGGTAAGGCTTTTAAAGGATGATGAAGTTAGTAATGAGGTGGATTCCTAGTTTGCCTCCAACTTTGAGGACTTTTACGAAAATGGCATTAACGGTCTGATCCATAGATATAAGATATATCAGGCAATACGAGTCTAGGTCATTTCTGTCATGGTGAAGGTGAGAACTTCCTTATCTCTTCTCGCATATAGCATTCACAAGAAACCAAGTAACGGAAATTTACGAAGAAGTTTTATTAATAAAACTCACAAGATTTCTCCTTGTAAACACACACTCCTCGTCGGATGTTTGTTTACATTTGAAGGGTAAGAAGAAAAAACAAGGAATGTCCATGTGTGTGCTTTAGCGAGTGCTTTGGCCTATCTGTTGGTGACTCTTGGTACTATTTCACTACGTACAATAACGAATGGGCAATAACTTTTAACTTTAGTAAGCGATTGTTCTTGTAATTCAACCCTATTCATTTTGTACTCTGTTTTCAATATTAAAAAGCCGTTTTCTCGAAAATGTAGTTTTGTGACATTGGTTCTTTTTTTTCCCTTACCCTTCATTTAAGGTTAATACCCTCTTAATGAGAGGAAGAGGAGAGGATTACTGAAATCAATCATTGAATAAATTATACAACCACAATCAGGGTTTAGAAACAAATTACTAAAAAGCATTCCAAAATTTTAAATAGTAATAAATCATTTCGAGAATTTAGCATAACCACATGAGCAATTTTGTATTTATTGAAACAACCATCCATAAACCTATTTCTTTATTCAAATCATAATTCAAACAATTTCATGTTTGTTAGACTTATGATCCAAACGATTAATCATTTATTCAGTTAATCAACCGAATGCCAATTCATTTATTCAAATAACAAATTGAATACGTATCAATTTATTTATATAAACTAACCGAGCACTTGTTTATTTACTCATATAAACGTTCAAACAAGCCCATGGTTGTCATAGAAAGCATATTCGAATAATCAATCGAGTTCTTTTAAAAATAATCGAGTAAAAGATTATTCATTTTTCTAATAATCAGTAGAATATTTATTTATTCAAATAAACGATCGAATACTTATTCATTTATTCAATTAGTTATTTTTAAAAATTGATGCATTTGGAACATCATTCGGAAAATTAATCATTTATTCAAAAAAAAAAAAACAATTAAATAAGTATCAATTTATCTGATTAATCAATTGAATATTTATTCATTTATACAAATAATCAATCAAATATATTTTATGTATTCAAATAATCAATCGAATAAGAAAAAATACTGAAATAACCAATTGAATACTGATTTATTTATTCAAATAATCATTTAAATAATGTAATGTTTGTTAGAACAATGAAGCCAAAGGTTTGTTCATTTATTCAAATAAACAATTACTCGTCTGGTTTTCAAGCAATCAATTGAAAACTATTGATTCAAATAATCTATTGAAAATAATTTATTGAAATAGTTAAGCAAATATAAAGGTAACCAAGAAAGTCTGTGGCTTTTTGTGGAGGTCTGTGTTCAATTGGCCTTCACACCGTAAGTTGAATGCGAATGTAGATAAGGCGAAAGCAAGTTCTTGGTGTGGGTATATCCAACATACTACCTGGTTGTGGCAGTTCAGTTACACCGTGAACTTGCATAAGGACAGAGTGAAAATGGAACCTCCACAGAGCATCATAAGGTCGTGTATGCTGTACGAGTTCAAACTGAGATCAAACGCCACTGCATGAAGCCAAGCCTTTGGTAAGGATGTCGTGACTAAGCGGACAGTGCAGCGGTGGTTTTACAAGTTTCAGAAACACTGGAAGACGCACCACGTGTTGGAAGTCCAACACATGTACAAAATGGAAATCTGTAGGCAGCAATTGAGGCGAACAGTGGCCAGACATGTGAGGAACTGGGACTACAATTCAGTGTGAGTAGAGAAACCATTCGGCAGGACATCCGTCAACTTGGGAAGCACTACAAGTTGGGTCGATGAGTCCCACAGGAATTGACTTCGGGCCAGATGGCAACGCGAGCAAACATTTGTGATTCTTTGCTGTCTCGTCTGAGGAAGGAGCCATATATTTATTCGTTTTTTCAGTAATCAATGGAACACTTACTTACTTATTCAACTAAACAAATACTTATTCGTTTATTCAAATAAATAATGGAACAGCTATTCATTTCTTCAAACAATCAATCGATTACTGATTTATTTACACGGATAATCATT
Source organism: Thermobia domestica (assembly GCF_964235325.1). Lineage (NCBI taxonomy): Eukaryota > Metazoa > Arthropoda > Insecta > Zygentoma > Lepismatidae > Thermobia > Thermobia domestica. The sequence goes on from NC_137471.1 coordinate 37,067,592, forward strand.
TAAACAAATCTATCTTTTTTAGAATAATCATTCAAACAAAATAATCACTTATTGGATTATTTATTTGAACAATATTGTTCAAGTTATCAATTAAACAAACACGTGTTGTAATAATCGTGCACACAAACTCGTTTCTCATCTCAAGGGGCGTGGATTGACGAAATCACTAAAAATATGGAATCATGATCAAGGTTTATAACATGGCATTCTTGTAAAACAGTACTACTAATAATAGTACGGTAAGCTCCGTGTTAATGGAAACTCGTAATTAAGAGTTTATCACATCATGCAGGGTACAGTTATCGTATTTAATTAGTATTACTATTATTATTTATGCAAATGTTGCAATGTCTTGATAACAAAAAATTAAAAGAAGCTTAAGTTCCTTGAGATGTAAGAAACATCTCTCATAATTTTCCCATTTTTATTCAGTTTTTTTTTAGAAAATCATGGCTGCTAAAATATTTGAATGCTTATCAGATTACCATTAGTGTCAAGGCTTGTAGGGATAAGCCACTATAGTGTTTCTACTTATACTTTTAAGATAGTAATTTTCCGTGCTATAAATTTATGGCTTGTACTTATCAAAGTGTACGCACGCAAAACTATAAGCATTTATTAGCAAGACCCGCTCTGTGCCTATCTGATCTATGACTGCAACCTGTTACGCTCATGAACTTGGCTTTATAATTTATGCAGCAACACCTTTGGCTTCATTAGATTAAATAAGATTAACAAAAAGCCCTGTAATGTCTGCGCCGAGTCGCAAGTAAGGCGCCAGTTGGACTACGATCGATCCATGTTACAGCAAAAGATAAAATGTTCGCAGGACTATTAAAAAAGCAATTCTTTAACACAAAATTTGTATATATGAATAATAAATATGAATTCCGATACAAGATGTAACAATAGGCTGGTCCTTATTTCTCGAGCTGAATATATCTTAAATCGCACCCCTTACTTTTTTCCTTTTAATGAGAAAAGTGTCATGTGTAAATTTGAATTCGTTATGACAGCGATAAATGGTGCCGCAAAGACGTTTTAATCTTTATAAGATACTAGCAGCGTTCACCCCGCTTCGCTGCGGTCACCCCGGAACGCAATAAACTTTGTTACTTAGATAATTTTTACTTTTTCGCTTTCAAATTGCAGTAAATGTTAACATTATAGCGCCTGTCATTTATGTTAACCCGCCGAGTGACACGGTCATGCGGGTTGCATATAAATACGTTTATTTTTATACCTATGATGAACTAACAAAGGATTTGTACGTTATGGACACTTGAATGGTCAATTATCTCAAGACACTGGTAATTAAAAATTAAAGTGATATGATAAAAACCATCTAGGGTCCAAATCCTAATAACCCCCCAAAAATGAAAGAAATTGGTTCAGCCGTATTAGCGTGATGAGCTAACAAAGGATTTGTGCGTTCTCTTTTATATAATAGATAGAAAACAGTTGTTTCCTATGTTGCTCAACAGATGGCAAAACATTCACAGGTTTAAATTCTTGAATCAATCCCATTTTATGTGTAATTTAGAGCAAATTTCTGAATAAAATTAAATTGGAAATATCAAATAAGTGTTAAACAATTATTAATTACAACTAAATCATACTCTCCTTTGTTTTTAATTACAACTGTTATTGTAACTATCTATTTATAACATCCGTAGATTATATAAGTTCCGTATTTTGTATTTGTTGTCTTGATGTGTTAATGTGGTCGTTATTTTCAGTGGATTCGAGTTTCGTTGTGGTTCTTGTACCATCATGTGTAATTAAATGAAGAAAGTGATCACTATATGTTCGGTACCTAGTGAATGCAGTCATTGCATTGGTATTTACCTCGTTGGTGACATGAGTGAACAGATATTGTTTTGTAAGTTACCGTCTAACTACTTGGTGCGTCCTTTTATAACTTACGAATGGTGAAATTACGCTTAAGAGAGAGTGGTCGGTTAGCTGTTAGTGACACATCAATATTTTAGTCTAAAGCAAGAATACCGGTCGAGGATACTCTTATTCGGTTCTCTGCAACACGAAGAAAGGTATGCTAGTTTTTGCTGTTCAAAATTTGCAAATTGAGCATTGCAGAGAACTTTTGGAGCTTACAGTAATTTTTTCTAGGAAGTACGCCTTCTCGAGGTATTTCTTTCCGTTCCCCTGGAGCTGTATATCAGGCAAAGTGGATTGGAAAAGCCTTATATTGTTTAAAAATATTTTTCTTCCGTAATGAGTTTAAATGAAGTGAGCTTGAAGAAGAAGAAGGACTGAATCAAGTGTGCATTTTTCTTGTTCTGTTGTATATAAAAGCTTGGTTTACTTGTTCCAATGCATCTCGTGGACCACATAAAGATTCACAATTTTTGAAGAGCTTTCAAACGTACAAACTCATAAACTCTGATGTTTCGAGAGTGGCTTTATTGAAGTTTTCCCTGTTATCTTTGGCACCTTTCAGAGGAGTGTGTGGCACCAGGGCCGTGCCGTGGGGGCAAGGGCGAGCGGGGCGACGGCCCCGGGCGCCGAAGTAAGGGGGCGAAAAATTCGGAAGAAAAAAGGGAAAAAGATAGGAAAAATGCTTGGAATGTATGGGGGCGCCGTCGTATACTCTCGCCCCGGGCGCTGATTTTCCACGGCACGGCCCTGTGGGGCACTTTCATTTATTGACGAGAATGTTAGTAATGAACAAAAACAGAAAATGGCAGAAAAAAATTTAAAATAGTGAAACTTCATATGAAACAATGAAGCGATTTGAACTTTACGTTAGTGAAATAGATGGTATTGAAGGAAAACAAATTGCAGATTTTGTAGCAGGACACACGAAGAAGTTCTTCGAAATTTTTCGGATTTCTAAAGGTTTTCTGGACCTTGATCCGGTTTGCTGTTTGACAAATGATGAATTTACGGGAAAAAGTAATTGATAAGCTACATGTTACAAACGACAAAGAGGAAAGAGCTGTGAAGTTAATGAAAGATTACAATGCAGTTCTAACTAAAAATGAAGAACAGAAGCAATTCCTTTTACAAATGGTGAAAGACTAGAAATTTGTTTCCAGGATGAGGAAAAACCACCTTATGTAAAAAGTAAAAGTTACCGTTAAGTCGATCTACATATCAAATATATATTTTTGTCCCTTTTTAAAAAATATCAGCCACTATCATTTTTATTTATATTTACTAGCTGATTTATCTCTAACTAATGTAAATTTTATTAACGAAGCAAGTAGCATGAGAAACAGATCCAAATATCTTTTCCACAGTGATTCATAACACCATGTATTACCATAAGTACTATATGTACGGACGGTGATTATGATACTGGTACCTTGTTACCTGATAACCAACCGACTGTATTTAAACACCAGTCAATTCTGAACTACGGAGGTAAAAAAATTATATCGTTCTATTTTCACTTGTAATAATCATTGTACGTTTATTCACAAATAGTAAATCGAGTGTCATTGAAATTCGAATGGACTGTTTATTTGCAGAAATCAAGAGCTTTGCGGCACGGGTTAACGTTGATGGATTTTTGTGAAATTTTTTGCATGATGCTTTTATTACCGAAGAAAAAATAGGAGGTGCGGCCGAAAAACTTCGAAAATTTATTTTTTCCCATATATCTAAGGACTACCTTAATGTAACAAAGATTGGTACATGAAATCAATTGACTATTTGCTACTTTCTATTTACGTTATCAGCGTGTAACGAAAACTAGTATCGTTTAAAGATATAGCACAAAACCAATCGACTATTTACTTGAGCTGAACAAAATTATGTAGATGGCTGTGAATTGTCATGTGTAGTTTCCGAAGAAGTCGAAAAAATTATATTGTAAACATATAAACATATTCTTATTACAACTACGTCACTATACAATGGAACTTGTTCTGAAATATATTACAAAGTTCTACATATGCTTCCAACACCGCGTGCTGGCTGTAAACAAACATTCAGACACAACTACGAAGACGACATATTCAACCAACATGGACGGTCGGCAATTGGAGAAGATTAAAGCAGCCAGCAACATTTGTGGATAAAAGGAGAAAGAATTCCGCAGAAGTCGTAAATCTACAGTGATTGATTATCACTTCCGCTCTGTAAGACACATGGTCTCTGAGAAATCCTTTGTCCTAACCACTCTCTAGGACGCCTGATCTCTGAGAAATCCTTTGTCCTAACCAGTCTCTAGGACGCATGGTCTCTGAGGGCTCCTTTCTCCTAACCACTCTCTAAGACACATGGTCTCTGATCGCTCCTTTGTCCTAACCAGTCTCTAGGACGCATGGTCTCTGAGGATACCTTTGTCCTAATCACTCTCCAAGACGCATGGTCTCTGTGACCTCCTTTTGCTACTACGCCTGGTCTTTGCAAACACTCCACTACTCCCTAGGACGCCTAGTCTCTAGGTTTTATCCCCCTCTGTAGAACTCCTAGTTTCTGAGAAGTACCTACCTACACTTTGGCCGTAAGAGAATTGGTTCCTATCGTCCTAAGACGCTTGACCACTGATTTCTTACATTGGGAAAATCCAAAATTCCCGCGTACCATCTTTTATCTCTACTCTAAAACAAGACTTTTCAATATAAACTCATTAAGCTTGTCATTACGATACTAACAAGAAACTATTGTATGATTAATAAGAAACGCGAAATTAATGAGAAAGCATCTTCACTCACATGGTAATTTGATTCAAATTCCTAGTCCCCAATGTGATGTGTCAAATGAATATCAAAGCAAATATATATTTCCGAATATTTCCCAATAGGCCCGGTAGGCCCGGGCCTATGGGCGCAAGCTCCCAGGGGGCGCACGGCCGAGAGAAAAAAAGAATAAAAATAAATAGCCATAACTTAACATATTTTTTGAATTGATTTTAAAAAATCAGGCTAATAAAGCATTCTGATTTTGAAGTGCATTGGAACAAATAATTGTTGGTAAAGTTAAACTATTTTTCAACATTATGCATCAACTTCGTTACAACATTGATCTCAAAAATGTCATTTTTTATACTAATACAATTTACTATTTGTACGTACAAAAAATCTAGTTTTACTTTAAAACACAGTTTTTGTGTCACGTTATCAAAATACTTCATGTAAGCTGTGTTTCTGAGATTAAAACTATTTTATAATGTATTACAGAGTTTTTTTTATTTATTTGCCCAAATGGCTAAATAAATCCAGTTATTCCCCAATCTTTTGTTAATACATTAACGGTATTTTGTTAAGCCCAGAACCAAGTAAATTCCTCCAAAAACTTGCAATGATAAAATTGCATCGTGGAGTGGTGTTTAAGCAATTAACATATAGGCCTGATATAATTTTTAATAAAGGTTTTTAGGAAAGTAACTTTAACCAGACTAGGGGGCGGAAAAATTATTGGGCCTAGGGGCGCCAAAATGCTAAATCCAGCCCTGTATATATATATATATATATATATATATATATATATATATATATATATATATATATATATATATATATATATATATATAAGACACTCATAATTGACTCCAATTTAACATGTCAACTTTGATATTTTGGTGCCCCAAAATCAGCTTTGATGTTAGTTAACATGCTATCCCTGGGAGAGAACATCAAATTCTCATTAAATCTTCAACTTTAAAGTTTGTGTAATTGTAACATTGTCGAGAGATGAGATTCGTACTTCAATCAATAGATTTCATCGACCTCAAACACAGAAAGGGGGAACTGAGACTAAATTCTCAGGAGTATTTTTCGAGAAAATCGAATTATTATCGCCCTCAAATGTAACGGATGATTCAAAAGTCGCGCACATCAAAATGATAATAAAAACCAAACTACATTTTGTAATGCTACTTTATAGTATTTGATATTGTAAGTACTACATATGTAGCTTTACAACATATGAACTCTTGTTAATGTATCTTTTACAATACATGCTCAAAATGGCTACCGTTGAAAATGGCAGAAGGTTGAACCGGACATTGCCGCACTAGTGAAATCACACTATGCTTAGGTATGTCATTAGCTTAAAATTTTAGTTGTTTTAATACGTAGGTTTTGTTGCATTTGTATTTTTCTGGTATTTCAATATGCAGTTCTCATTACTTTCATATAGTACCTCTTTCATTTAAATTGACTTTAAAATAACTCCGCACCTGTTGAAAATGTTTGTAGACCTATTTCTTGTTGTTCTTAACAGTATATATAAAAATAAAAATATGCATATCAAAACAAAATTCAAAATAATGTTTAGAAACATTTTCCGGTATTAGATTCTAATTATATTTATCTCTTTCGCTTATCTTGGCAACCCCCATGAAACTCTCTAGCGACTCCCCCTATGGGTGACGACCACCAGATTGAGAAATCTTGCTTTAGAGATTATAAGCTCATTCTCCTCCCCAAAAAACCTCACGCAAGAAATACATGATGTTAAACGTGTGACATGTAGCACTGTCCTGATGGATCCAGCAACCCCATTTATCCTTGTCAAGAAATAGAATGAACTATGTAATGATATCTTGGTACACAGCAATGTTCACTGTAGTTCGAAAGATAATGAGCCCAATATGTGCGACGTGATATGGCACACCAAACTCTAATTTTCTGAGAGTGTAAGGGGTTTTGTATAACACACGTGTATTTTCAGTTGACCAAATTCCAGTATTTTGACTGTTCACGTACCACTAAAGTAAAACGACTCCTTATCAGTGAAGAAAACACGGTAAATCTCTGTAATTCCATGGTTGTCAACAAATGAGTGAAACCATGTACAGTACACTCCGCGCTTATTTTATCCGGTTCCTTCAATTCCTGAACACTGTGAACATGATATGTACGAAACTGTAAGCTGTTCATCGCTCTCTGAGCATTTCCGTATGATATCTGAAAGTGTATGTATAGTCTCCTAATGATGACACGGATACTCGTAAGAGTGACACACACCCTAACGGTGACACGGATACTTCTAAGAGTGACATACCTTCTAACACACGGATACTCCTAAGAGTGACACACATGATAACAGTGACACAAATGCTGCTAAAAGTGACTCACATTCTAACGGTGACACGTACATTATTATGAGTGACACATCTTAATGATGAGATGTATACTCCTAAAAGTGACACATGTCCTAATAATGACACAGATACTCCTAAGAGTGACATACATTCTAACGCTGACACGAATACTACTAAAAGTGACATACATGATAATAGTGACACGGATGCTCCTAAGAGTGACATATTCTAACGGTGACACGGACACACATCCTAATGGCGACACGTATATTCCTATGAATGACACATCTTAACGGTGACACATATATTCCTATGAGTGACACACATCCTAATGGTGACGTGAATACTCCTATGAGTGTCACAGATCCTACAATACTTGTAAAAAAAAGTAATCATATTTGCAATCGGATGATGAACGAACAGCTTAGCCTATAGATTTTAATTTTGGAACATTGTTATTAACCATCTCCAGTTGAGTTATCATAAATAAGAAAAGTAGGAAGTGAAAAGTCTAACGTAAAATAGGAAACTGACATCAAATTAATCGAGAGATTGGTGGAAATCTTGATCAATTACTTGTGGGCAAATACTATTAGAATATTTCCCATCTCTTCCTCACTATCCCTTATGAAAGTTTCTGATAACTTTACCGTTCTGCTGCAATTTTTCTCTAAGCTTACACAGAGATCCAGAAGGGACTTCCCAGAAGTGTTCGAGAAAACGGAAAACCCAGTTATATCCTAACACAAAAGTTGGTAAAATGATGCGTGAAATCAAACGAACGAACAAAAAAAGAATTCTGATATTTCCGTTCCTGCCTCCTCCTACCTGAAAGTAGAAAATGATTTTTCTTCCCCATAACCCAGGTGGAGAGAAAATTTTCGTGCAAGGGTCACTGATCGAAGGAGATTTGTCGAATTTTGTTTTTTTTTTTCTTTATTCTTTGTTCGTTTACCTTCCTACTAGGCATTCTGCAAGAAAACGACAAGAAAATACATAACCTTCTGCTGAATGAGATAAACGTGCCTGCATCCTACTGTCTATCCATTCTTCGATCTTATTTCCGATTTTATTCTGCTGACATCAGCACTAAAAGAATTTTCTTACCTCAAGAAAATGTTAAATATCCAAGAAGGAATATATACTTTTGTTATCTTCTTTTTTCTTTCTTCTAGCACTATAGTTATTTTTCCAAAATGGTATATTTACACACTAAAATCTGCCTGTGGCAATTCAACACAATGACTCTGTGTTACTCAAGATGTATTATAACAAATTGTGACACAATCAGGGTGTTACTTCAAACCCACAGTCTGGGATAAAGTGTTAAAATGGCAGTGTTACACTAAATTCTTCATATGTACAGAAATAATGTTAGTAAGACACTATGGTATTGTTTTATAGACAGCACTACAGTTTCCAAAAAATTACATTCACTAAAATATTTTAGTTCTCATTAAACGGAATGATTCTTACGAGGGGTAATAGATCGTGGTATAAATTACTTACAAATGGTAACGAGGAACGAATCATAGTCGACGATGAGTAACTTAGAGAACATAGGAAAAACAAATGAACTCATGTACTCATGTCAGAAAATTCGAACGCTCGCCGAACAGTTTTCGTCAAAGAAATGGACGTTGTTCGTTACATAGTATAAATGTTAAATATACCGCATGAACCTTTGTTTATAGAACGAGAAACCTAATAAAAATTCTCAATCCCAGATACTAGTTATTTATGGTATCCTTGGAAGGCAATGAGCACGCTCATAGCAAGAAAGAAAGAACTAATAAAAATTCTTAATGCTAGTTACTAATAACTTATGAAATTCTCGGAATGCAATGAACACTGTTATAGAAAAAAAAATAAAATTCTCAAAACGAGTTTCTAATTATTTATGAAACCCTTGCAAGGCAATGAGCAGCACTTCTACAAAAAGAAAAAAAGCTAATACAATTTCTCAGTATCAGTTACTGATTATTTATGATGTCCTTTCAAAGTAACGAGTAAGAATGATCCTTAATGCACGTTCCTAATTATTCATGATATTCTACGAAGGGAAACAACACTTTTATAGAAAGAAAGAAGCAAATAGTTTTCAATGACAGTTACAAAATATTAATGGTATCCTTGGAAGACAATGAGCAACAAAAAAGCTAATACAAACTCTAAATACAAGTTACTGATTGTTTATGATATCCTTGGAAGACAATAAGTATTTTTATAGAAAGAGAAAAAGTAATATAAATTTTCAAACTCAGTTCCTCATTATTTATCATATCCTTGAAAGGCAATGAGAAAGAAAAAAGCTAATACAAATTCTAAATAACCAGTTTCTTATTATTTGCGATATTCTTGGAAGCCAATGAGTACTTTTATGGAAAGAAAGAGCTAATTAATGTTTTCAATGCCAATAAGTAATTTTTATGTTATGTTTGGAAGAGAATGAGCAAGAAAGAAGATAATATAAATACTTAATCCCTTTTACTAGTTATTTATGATATCTTTGGAAGGCAATGAGCACTTTTATAGAACGAATAATGCTAATGCAAATTCTCAAACCCAGTTTCTTATTATTTATGATATCCCTGGAAGGCAATGGCCAAGAAACAAGCTAATACATATTTCAAGTGCAAGTTTTTGATTATTTACGATATCCTCGGAAAGATTAGCACTTTATTGAAAAGAAAGAATCTAATACAAATTTCCCATCAGTTACTAATTATTTATGATACTTTTGAAAAGCAATATGCAATAGAAATCTAATATATATTCTAAATACCAACTATTAATTATTTATAATATCCTTTGAAGGCAATGAACACTTTTATAGAAAAAAGAAAGCTAATACAAATTATAAATGCCTGTTTCCCATTATTTATGATATCTTTGGAAGACAATGAGTACTTTTTTTAGAAAGAAAAAGCTAATAAAAATTCTCAATGCCAATTACTAATCATTTATGGTATCTTTGAAGGAAAATGAACAAGAAAGAATCTAGTACAAATACTTAATTCATGTTACAATTTATTTATGATATCCTTGGAAGGCAATGAGAAAGAAAAAGTTATATAATTCTAAATGCCAATTTCTATTAAGTTATGATATCTTTGTAAGACAATGAGCCAGGATAAGGTTTATACAAATACTTTATGGCCATTACTAATTATTTCTGATTTCCACGGAAACCAATTAGCACTTTTGTATATAACAAAGAAGAAAGCTAATACAAATTCTCAATTCCAGTTACTAATTATTAATTATATCTTTGAGTGAAAATGTTCTAGAAGAAAGCTAATACAAATTCTTAATATCCGTTACTAATTATTTATGATATTCTTGGAACACAGTGATCAAGAAAAAACTAATACAGATTCTAAATGCCAATTACTAATTATTTATGAGGCTTTTGGAAGGCAAAGTATACTTTTATGGAAAGAATAAAGGTCATACAAATTCACAATGTCAGTTCCTAATTCACAATGAAAGTAATTATGATATCCTTGAAAGGCAATGAGTAAGAAAAAAACTAATACAAATTCTGAATGCAAGTTATTGATTATTTGTGATATTCTCGGAAAACTATGAGCACTTTTGTAGAAAGAGAAATGCTAATACTAATTTCCCCTACCAATTACTAATTATTTATGATATTTTGGGAAAGCAATGTGCAAGATAAATCTAATACAAATTCTAAATGCCAGTTAATAATTATTTATGATATCCAAGGAAGAGGATGAGCACTTTTGTAGAAATAAAAATCCTTATACAAATTCTCAAAGCTAGTTTCTCATTATTTATATCCTTGTAAGGCAATGAGCACTTTTACAGAAAGAAAAAGCTAACAAAAATTCTCAATGCCAGTTGCTTATTATCTAGGATATCCCTGGAAGGCAACGAGCGCTTTTACAAGAAGAAAAAAGCTAATACAAATTCACATTGCCAGTTTATTTATATCTTTGAGAAGCAATGAGCAAAAGAAGCTAATTCAAATTCTAAATGCAATTTATTAATTATGATATTCTTCGAATGGAATTAACAGTTTCGAAGGAATAAAAGAGGTAATACAAATTTCCGTAGCAAGTTTCTAATTATTTGTGATACTCTTAAAAGGCAGTGAGCACTTTTATAGAAAGAAAAAAGTTGAAACAAATTCTCAAGCTCAGTTTTTTATTATTTATGATATCCTAGGAGGGAAATAAGTACTTTTATAGAAAGAAAAAGCTAATAAAAATTATCAATGCAAGTTACTAAATATTTATGAAATTTTTGGAAAGTAATGAGCAAGAAAATACCAATACAAGTTCTTAATGAAAGTTACTAATTATTTATGATATCCTTGGAAGGCAAATGAAATAACACTTTTATTGAAATAAAAATGCTAATACAACTTCTCAGTGCCTGTTTCTAATTGCTTGTTATATCGTTGGATGGCAATGAGCAAGAAAAAACTAATACAAATTCTAGATGTCGGTTACTAATTATTTATAATATTCTTGTAAGGGAATGAGCAAGAAAAACTAATTTAAATTGTAAATGCCGATTACTATTTATTTATGGTATCTATGGAAACTTCTAAACGCCGTGTACTAATTATTTATGATATCCTTGGAATGCAATGAGCAAAAAAAAAAAAAAAAAAAAAAATCTAAATTGTATGTATGAATTCCAGTTAACAGTATCTCGTATTTTTCATCAAACAACAATACCACGGGTAAATATAGCCCACAATTTACATCATCTTCGCAAAATCAGAACGTGCTATAAACTAATGCGATTATGATTGAAATTTTCCATTAATTGTAGCGATGGAATAAGACAATATAACTTCGTATACGAATGCTAGTTTCCATTACTTCAGGTTTATTCGCGTTATTCTATTATCATGTACGTTAACTATTAATAATAACATAGATTAGTTTAGTTACAGATTTTAAGGTGAGATTAGGTTAAACCATATGTGTTTATATGAATGCTACTAATTGTTTTTTTTTCTTTCTTTCTTTTCTTTTAGTTTCCAGTATAACCAGTGACAATGCAGAAGTCTTCACAATAAAGCAAGTACGAATTCAATACGCTTACGTAATTCGTCGAGTCAAAACCTATCTTGTTAACACGCAGTTAGAATTTAGTCGCATAAAGAATCACTTGTTTTCAATTCATGCAATTAATGCTTTATTGATAAGAAATGCATATAACTACTTGAACAACTTTGTTTTCAGATAGCAAGTACTTGAAGTTTTTTCAGCATTGATAAAATACTTGATTTTGTTTTTATTTTACTTTTTTCAGGTAATTCTACAACAATATTAATATTTAACATGAGTACTGTTAACATTTAACATTAACTGTCACAGTATACACAAATTGCAAATAGAGTTTGGATTGTTTGTAACTTTTCAAAAATTGAACTAAGGAATATAAAAAGAGCACTTTACAATTTATTGTTACCGGAACAGAATTGAAAATGCACAGAGATAGAAATGCCTATATAGCAAGCAGCTCTTCAATTTAATATTGTAAGAAAATATAGTTTATAATACTTAGAGCACATATTGTAATAAATAAGTAGAAATTACATTATATATATATAGTATGACGCTAAATTCGTTGCACAAAAGCAGAGGAGTGATTCCTGAGAGTAAAACGAACCAAAAAGTTCCAATAAACATAGGGCGAAAACCCCATCATTTACGTGTTATAGGCTGATAAAAACATGAAAAAATGAATTTTAAAGGTTCATAGTTCCAAAACTATGGGACCTACCGTAGTCGGGTCAAGACTTCAGTTAGGAACTAGTATGTACCCTATCCAAAAATGAGTGTTTCAGAATCCTGACGTGCTTGCACAACTATTTTTCTAGAGGGAGTTTGACTACGGGCTTATGATATAAAGTACTCTCCAACTACCTTCATAAAAATTGCTGCGTGAGTACAATGGAAGGACAATATTAAGATGGATCTTGCAAACATAGAAATAATTACAAAGTAGAAACTTAATCCAATTGGCTAAGGATAGAAGTCAGTGGAGAGCTTTTGTGAACGCGGCATTGAACCTCCAGTTCCATAGGCCATTGAGTTAGTTAGTGTTAGTTACTTTTATTGAATGATCATAGTTGGACGATTTTTGAGATGGCTTAGCAATGGACGATTTTTGAGATGATGTAACGCATACCTAATACTTCCAAGTAATCGGTTAACATTTATTGCATACAGTCTCAGATTTTTTTCACACGCACGAATCCATTTTTTACACCTCTATAAATCATCCCACGGTTTTGGAAACTTGACAAAAAATATCCCAGTCATGTAATTTGTAGTCTTTATAATTATATCTGAAGTCAGTATACACAACATGTATAGTAAGTTTAATAAGATAATTTCGATTTAATTTCTTTTAAACAGCTTCAGGGATACAAAATTGAATGGCGAACTGTGTCTAGGGGTACGCGAGAAAAAAGTTTGAATAGCACTGCTTTGCAACTATTGCTTTCCATTGCTTCAAAACTTGGAAACCAAAGTATACAAAATGTCTTTGAATCGTATCACACTAAGAAGACTGTAACTTTAGGTACAATGCACAAACTCTCTGTCTTAACAGAAACAGTAGCGAACTAAAACCGTTAAAGCTTAAGCTGCAATAAACTGGCTTGTTGGATTGGTTGGCCGAAATACGCAGTATTTATACCACCGCCGAACTTCGAGCGAGAATATTCTAGAAACGCCGGTGTAGGTTCTGGAGCCAACGAGGCGAGCAGGAGGTGCGCGAATCATCTGGATGGAGCCGGACGTTGCGACGACGCTCGAAGATCGTGGCCAAAGTAAACAACCACGAAGTTGTGTATCCTGTAGCAAAATGCATTTGCTGTCCGTGTACTTAACAAGCGAAGAGTTGCCAAAAACAAATCGTGTTATATCAAGAGCTATGCTTATAATAACCGTTAATGTGGCATTCCAAACAAAATCTGGACATTACTTCCAACAACTGAGCTAATATGGCTTTACTTTGACACATAAACATTTTAAAATTATATACTGGCATTGCTACAAGTTTCTTTTAATAAAATAGTTATATTATAGCCATCAGGTAACTCTGAAAACGACCACAAGTAGCTTTTCTGTCATTGGTGTTTGCGTGTTGCCTAACCAAACACTTAAAAAACTTTAAGTCCGTTGGGGCAGGGTGAGGGATTGTCCAAAAAATAACGAAAATCAGTAAGGTCGGTGCCACTAATGGCACCTGTTCCGCACTACCGTATATATATATATATATATATATATATATATATATATATATATATATATATATATATATATATATATATACAGAGAGAGAGAGAGAGAGAGATTATCAATGATTCATTGGGTCTGAAAGACTATGTCTAAAACTGAATGCATTAAGTTTATGCTAATGATGAAATGAAAGAATCCATTTGAAAGTTTAATTCGTTCATATGCGTAATCTTGGCTCGTGGGGACAGATGGCAGCACAAGTCTAGTTTCCAAAATGACACCCATAGAGCAGAAAGGATTCTGTGTTTTGGAATATGAGAAGTGTATAACGTTGTTATCATTCAGTATGTATTCCTGGACAGTTTGCAACTTCGCCGCCAGATCATCGAATTATTCTGAGATGGTGTTGACAGTTTAGGGACAATGGCTACCTATATAAAAGTAAAAGATTACTACGTCCAAGCCGTTGGATTGTGTGATGTGCTGAAGAGAACTGGACATTTTTCTAATGGCCTCTCCACATCCCCTGATCTCTCAGTCTGTGTTTCTTTTGTCCCTTTAGGAGCACGCGAGATAGTGTAATATGCCTTCACTACCAACTGTGGGTGGTCTGCAAGATCGCATAACAGCTAAATTTTTTACTATTAGTAGAAATATGTTAGTGCTCATGTGGGGAGAACTATACTACTGTATAGATATATGTTGTGTGACGAAAGAAAGCAACACCGAACATTCGTAACAGAAATTCTGAAACTTAAATAGTTTCTGTATATTTTATGTATCATTCGTTATTGTATGCGTTATATTTTCTTTTTAAATATTGCCCTTTCAAACCTGATAGAACATCTATAATTACCCTGTACTTTATACTTTACACTACATGCACTGTTTCATTTAATCATTGTTCAATAAGATCAACATTTTGTATAGAAATAACTTTTAAACTTACGGTGAGCAGTAATTGTTCATTATGTTCGAAAGTAAACAGTGCAATAACATAACGAACATATTATACTGTAATATTTGAGTGGGTAGAGACAATGATAGTCCGGCATTCTATCCCTTCACCTAATTTATTTTACAAAATATTAGAAAAGTAGTCTTTGTGTCTCCAAAGTTAATATCGTAAATCTTCTTTATGACCAGAGAGGTGAAAGAAGGAAATGTTTTATAAGGGAACTCCTTTTGCTCATAGCAGCCTCCAGGGTGTCCTACAGCAACTTCAAAATATGGTACTTTTGTAATCTCCTTAGCTTATAGCAGCGTCCAGAGGTTCAGATTCTAGTTAGGAATCCCCTTAGCTCATTGCAGCGTCCAGAGGTTCAGATTGTAGTTAGGAATTCCCTTAGCTCATGGCAGCGTCCAGAGGTTCAGATTGTAGTTAGGAATCCCCTTAGCTCATTGCAGCGTCCAGAGGTTCAGATTGTAGTTAGGAATCCCCTTAGCTCATTGCAGCGTCCAGAGGTTCAGATTGTAGTTAGGAATCCCCTTAGCTTACGGCAGCGTCCAGAGGTTCAGATTGTAGTTAGGAATTCCCTTAGCTCATGGCAGCGTCCAGAGGTTCAGATTGTAGTTAGGAATCCCCTTAGCTCATGGCAGCGTCCAGAGGTTCAGATTGTAGTTAGGAATCCCCTTAGCTCATGGCAGCGTCCAGAGGTTCAGATTGTAGTTAGGAATCCCCTTAGCTCACGGCAGCGTCCAGAGGTTCAGATTGTAATTAGGAATCCCCTTAGCTCATGGCAGCGTCCAGAGGTTCAGATTGTAGTTAGGAATTCCCTTAGCTCATGGCAGCGTCCAGAGGTTCAGATTGTAGTTAGGAATTCCCTTAGCTCATGGCAGCGTCCAGAGGTTCAGATTGTAGTTAGGAATCCCTTTAGCTCATGGCAGCGTCCAGAGGTTCAGATTGTAACTTAGTTAGGAATCCCCTTAGCTCATGGCAGCGTCCAGAGGTTCAGATTGTAGTTAGGAATCCCCTTAGCTCATGGCAGCGTCCAGAGGTTCAGATTGTAGTTAGGAATCCCCTTAGCTCACGGCAGCGTCCAAAGGTTCAGATTGTAATTAGGAATCCCCATAGCTCATGGCAGCGTCCAGAGGTTCAGATTGTAGTTAGGAATTCCCTTAGCTCATGGCAGCGTCCAGAGGTTCAGATTGTAGTTAGGAATCCCCTTAGCTCACGGCAGCGTCCAGAGGTTCAGATTGTAATTAGGAATCCCCATAGCTCATGGCAGCGTCCAGAGGTTCAGATTGTAGTTAGGAATTCCCTTAGCTCACGGCAGCGTCCAGAGGTTCAGATTGTAGTTAGGAATCCCTTTAGCTCATGGCAGCGTCCAGAGGTTCAGATTGTAACTTAGTTAGGAATCCCCTTAGCTCATGGCAGCGTCCAGAGGTTCAGATTGTAGTTAGGAATCCCCTTAGCTCATGGCAGCGTCCAGAGGTTCAGATTGTAGTTAGGAATCCCCTTAGCTCACGGCAGCGTCCAGAGGTTCAGATTGTAATTAGGAATCCCCTTAGCTCATGGCAGCGTCCAGAGGTTCAGATTGTAGTTAGGAATTCCCTTAGCTCATGGCAGCGTCCAGAGGTTCAGATTGTAGTTAGGAATCCCTTTAGCTCATGGCAGCGTCCAGAGGTTCAGATTGTAACTTAGTTAGGAATCCCCTTAGCTCATGGCAGCGTCCAGAGGTTCAGATTGTAGTTAGGAATCCCCTTAGCTCATGGCAGCGTCCAGAGGTTCAGATTGTAGTTAGGAATCCCCTTAGCTCACGGCAGCGTCCAGAGGTTCAGATTGTAATTAGGAATCCCCTTAGCTCATGGCAGCGTCCAGAGGTTCAGATTGTAGTTAGGAATCCCCTTAGCTCATGGCAGCGTCCAGAGGTTCAGATTGTAGTTAGGAATCCCCTTAGCTCATGGCAGCGTCCAGAGGTTGAGATTGTAACTTAGTTAGGAATTCCCTTAGCTCATGGCAGCGTCCAGAGGTTCAGATTGTAGTTAGGAATCCCCTTAGCTCATGGCAGCGTCCAGAGGTTCAGATTGTAGTTAGGAATCCCCTTAGCTCACGGCAATATCCAGTGATTTTAGGCAAGGTAATGCTCTTTCGTCCAGGGCGACCTCTGGAGCTGGTGTAAGTTAAATGACCAGTGCTCAACTGATGCTTCTGTCCTCTTCGGGTCCTCTTTTATAGTTCATTTCTGGAAGTTCGTTTCTCTTCGGTTTCCGTCGTGCTGTTCTTTGTGTCTTCTTGGTTTTGTGCATCGTCTGCTGCTTATAAACAATAGCACATGTTGCTTGAATAACATGTGCTCACGCTGTAAGTTGGGAATCCTTACAATATATTTTATAGCAAAAATAACGAAGGTAAAATAAAAGCAATAAATATGTAAATAGAGAAGAAAACATTATTTCGTGTTCTTATTTTATAAATATTGAAGTAATACTTAGAAGCTCAGTGTGTATCTGGGAGTATACGCAAATCTTTGACAAAACAATCGCTGCTTTCACAGGCCATTGAATCCGTTACTTGCAAATAGTTTTGATTTTCGTGTAGCTTAGGGGTTACCAGACATCCTATTTTTAACGAGATTACCTCTTTTTTGGATCAAAAGATCCAGTATATTTCAAGCAAAACTTTTCCTGTAGGTCTTATACGATCTCGAAAACTAAATATAGTGTAGCTAAACCAAAACTAACAATTTACTCAGTATGATTTGCTTCTTCCGTAAAAAATACGAAAACGTGATTTAGGTACCGTTCAAAAGTTTTATGGCCAATGATCCACAAAAATTAAATATATTTCATACAATCAAACATTTTCTTGTACGCCCCATATTTTGAGGACTACATATAATGTAGCCAACCCAAAATTAACAATTTACTCAATATGATGTACTTATTCCGTGGAAAATATGAAAATTCGATTTAGTGGCAGTTCAAAAATTTTGCGGTATCTGGTCCATAAAATTCAATATATTTCATTCAATCAAACGTTTTCTTGTACGCCCCATATTTTGAGAACTACATGTAATGTAGCCAAACCAAAACTAAATGAAATGAAATGAAATTTTGAGTTTTACGTCCCACGGTTATGCCGATTATGCTAAAGGAGACGGTGATAATGAGTAATGAATGAAATGGTGGAATGAAGAAAGTGGGAGGAAACGGGAGAACCACCACAAAGTTCACTTGGCGGGAGCAGGGTTTGAACCCGAGACCAAACCAAAACTAGCAATTTACTCAGTAGTATATGCTTATTCCGTAAAAAAAAGTATGAAAATTCGACTTAGGGGCCGTTTAAAAATTTTGTGGCCCTGATTCAAAAACTTCAGTATATTTCATTCAATGAAAAATTTTCTTGCACGCTTTATACCTCGAGAATTACATATAGTGTAGAAAAACCCAAACTATCACTTAACTCAGAATGATGTGCTTATTCCGTAAAAAATACGAAAACTCGATTTAGGGGGCGTTCCAAACTTTTGTGGTCCCTGATCCAAAAACTAATTATTGGTCAAGTTCGCAATCTTGTGATGCATATTTTTGATCATTCCTAAAATTCTTGGCCAAGATCGCAATCTTTTGATCCATTTTTTGGATCATTCGTAAAATCCTTGTTGAGAAAACTGTACGATGTCTCGAGAAAAACTCAAATGGGACCAAAATGCACAGTTTCTTTCTTTTTTTCAAAAGTCCCATTTTTGACTTGTAGTTACATTATACTACTAATTTCTTGTGTGAATTTCAATAGTCCTTTTAAAGAAAAGACTCAGTGGCGGAAATAGCCCGGGGCCAGGGCGGATAGGCTCCCCCTAGTTTTTTTGAGTTACAAAAATAATTTTAAGTTATTAACTAAATATTTTTGAAAGTTTATAGTAAACTCATGATATATCTACCATAGTGTGGATTCTGGCTGCTCCCCCTCCCCCAGTTTTCACCTTCTAGAGCAGCTTCTGAAGAGAGACCATCTTACTACATATGATAGAAGCATACAAAAAATATGAAATCAAGAGACGGTTAAGTCTCCCTCCTTTTAAACATGAAAAGATAATTCCAAAATTAAAACGGGAATAACCTTAAAGAAATAAAACTTGGTTAGCCTATTTTGAAAATCTAGTGATTTTTTTAAATCATTGATATAAATAATAATATAATAATGATTATATACCTAGATGAACTACCAAATTATGCCACATTGGCGAGTGCCTCATTTTTTTTTTTTCACTCTAGTGAGTAAGTACAGTATTTCTATATAGGCCAGTAGGCAGCACAAAAATGCAGAACGGGGGGACTGGTACAAGTTAGAGGGGCCGATCCAACCATATTAAAGTTCATCAGAATATTATAATTCATTCTAATACCGTGAGAATTTTAGGGTGGGCCAGTGAAACTTTAGGGGGCTCCGACCCCCTCGTGGATTTCTATATAAAGAACTAGCAGGACGAATAAGCATTGTTATTCATTTTTACCTCCGCAATTCCAACGTACTCTTCGATTATAGACTAACAGTTCCCAGCAATCTCTTTTTACACTTTCTCTTTGTTGACGTTGAAATTTTAATAAGCTTAATTGCTCCAGGCAAGAATTAAGAGTATGGAGTAAAAGGATTTGATGCAAAATATAAAAAGAAAGAAACTTCACAAAAATGTTAATTAGCAATTCTGATGGTCTGAAGCGTTTGATTGACGCTTTAATTAAACAAATTTACAAAGATTCCTATATGCTTTTGCGAAGTAATTAGCATAACGTGATAGACAATAAATAATATAACATTTTTAGAAAGAAAAGAAAAAAATACCCCTATAGCAATCACTGTCAAAGTGGAGGAATTTCAATTTCGTTTACCCACCCACTTACAGTTCTCCTCAAATTATCTTTAAAAGATACACAGTATAATTTCCATCACGAGAGTTTAAGATAAATATTTAGCCTTACTAATATAAAACAAATTTTAACACTAAAATGTTATATATTACACGAAAAGATAATAAAATGACAATGTCTTTTTCAGAGGCACGCTGGAATGTCCCTTCGGTCTATGTATGAAATGTTTCGCGAACAAAAATGAAAAATGAATGATTTGATAAATTTTTAACTTTGTGCGTTAATAAGAGTGTAGCTGACCTTCATAAGGCACTTGAATTGAGACTTAACCTTTTTTTATAAAAAATACTGATTTTTTTTTAAAAAAAACTTTTGCTTAAGAACGAAATTCTGCAAAATAAGACAGCTGATACTGGTCAGACTCTTGGAAAGCACTAAGACAGTTGATATTGGTCTCTCTTGCTTGCAGATTTTGTAGTTACTTTAAAATGTTCGTAGCTCACAGGAGGTCCTACTCAGCCTACTCACATGCAAAATAACCAGGACATGCAGAATAGAACAAAAATTCAGAAAGATGTGTGACTTAGCCCTGAGATATGGAACAGAAAACAGGATACAGAATAGAAAAAACGTTCAGAAAATTTATGACTTGGCCTAGGGATATGGAACAGGAAGGATACCAACATAGAACAAAAGTTCAGAAAATGTGTGACTTGGCCTAGGAATATAGAACAGGAAGGATATACAGAATAGAAAAAAGATTCAGAAAATATGTGACTTGGCTTAGGGATAGAGAACAGGAAAGATTAACAGAATAGAAAAAAGATTGAGAAAATGTGTGACTTGGCCTAGGGATATAGAACAGGAAGGACACACAGAATAGAACAACGATTTGGAAAATGTGTGACTTTGCCTAGGGATATAGAACAGGAAGGATACACAAAATAGAACAAAGATTCAGAAAATATGTGACTTGTCCTAGCGATAAAGAACAGTAAAGATACACAGAATAGAAAAAGGATTCAGAAAATGTGTGACTTGGCCTAGTGATATAGAACAGAAAGGATACATAGAGTAGATGAAAGATTCAGAAAATATGTGACTTGGCTTAGGGATAGAGAACAGGAAAGATAAACAGAATAGAAAAAAGATTGAGAAAATGTGTGACTTGGCCTAGGGATATAGAACAGGAAGGACACACAGAATAGAACAACGATTTGGAAAATGTGTGACTTTGCCTAGGGATATAGAACAGGAAGGATACACAAAATAGAACAAAGATTCAGAAAATATGTGACTTGTCCTAGCGATAAAGAACAGTAAAGATACACAGAATAGAAAAAGGATTCAGAAAATGTGTGACTTGGCCTAGTGATATAGAACAGAAAGGATACATAGAGTAGATGAAAGATTCAGAAAATATGTGACTTGGCTTAGGGATAGAGAACAGGAAAGATAAACAGAATAGAAAAAAGATTGAGAAAATGTGTGACTTGGCCTAGGGATATAGAACAGGAAGGACACACAGAATAGAACAACGATTTGGAAAATGTGTGACTTTGCCTTGGGATATAGAACAAGAAGGATACCAACATAGAACAAAGATTCAGAAAATATGTGA
Organism: Thermobia domestica; assembly: GCF_964235325.1. Lineage (NCBI taxonomy): Eukaryota > Metazoa > Arthropoda > Insecta > Zygentoma > Lepismatidae > Thermobia > Thermobia domestica. Next base: position 37,089,277 of record NC_137471.1, read on the forward strand.
CTTGTCCTAACGATAAAGAACAGTAAAGATACACAGAATAGAAAAAGGATTCAGAAAATGTGTGACTTGGCTTAGGGATATAGAACAGAAAGGATCACAGAATAGAACAAGGTTCAGAAAATGTGTAACTTGGCCTAGGGATATAGAACAAGAAGGATACACAGAATAGAACGAAGATTCAGAAAATATGTGACTTGGCCTAGGAATATAGAACAGGAAGGATACACAGAGTATAACAAAGGTTCAGAAAATGTGTGACTTGGCCTAGGGATATAGAACAGGAAGGATACACAGAATAGAACAAAGATTCAGAAAATGTGTGACTTGGCCTAAACTCATGATTATTTTTTTTAGTATTTTACAATATTAAATTATAATAATGTATGTAAGTTTATTTTCTTTCTTATAAGATGTAAGAGTAAACTGAGAACGAGCTAGTTATGTTTATGAATATAGCTCTCTCTCTCTCTCTCTCTCTCAGAATTGTACGAGTAAATTGTGTGTAAAACTGTAATAGGAAATTATGAGTTTACATAATTAGAAGAGAAAATAACAGCATCGATGAACTAAGGAATCCATTGTGAAATACTATAGAAGTAAAGGAGAGAAAAAAGGCTAAATTATTTGAGGAAACGACACTGATTCGGGGAAAGAAGCACAGAAGATAATACAAACACTATTATAAATATATCTTCTAAAAAATTCTTGAAATTTTCAGAAGAGATTTCTTACAAACGCCTCCTGTCAATCAAAATATCCTAGTTACGCCAATGCCATGTTACGCTTTCTTCAGACAGTGGTATATATATATATATATATATATATATATATATATATATATATATATATATATATATATATATATATAAAACAGTTGAGAATGCTCCAACTGTAGGGCGACGATACCTCCTGTTTTGACCGGGACAAAACCGTTTTTTGGCGTGTCCCGGCCGTCCCGTCAGTAGATGGAATAAAGAAGTATTTGTCCCGTTTTATGCAAGTGAAAGAAGTAAATAACAAACCCAGACCTTATAGGCATGACGAGCGTTGCTGGTACCCTAGCGCGCGAGGGTATTGGTTTGGTGTTGACAACACTGGAAAAGTCAGTAAGATACAAGGAGGTGTTCGTTGTCTACAGAAGGATTTTTTTCTTCTGAGGATCGTATGTGTCCTGAGCAGTCTGTTATGTACTTTAAGTGCGGAAACATTATGATCTATTTGTTTCCAGACGTGTGAACGAAGGGCAACACGCGAATATTTTAAAATTAGTGATCTTAGCTGTGGCTATTCCTACACTCTGATAAATAATTTATGTTTAGTACACTCGGAATTAATGGGCTCATCCCACTCCAAAAAATAAGTACCTTGATGAGATGGCAACATTGGATCTCCCAAGTTAGTAAACCTGACTTACTGAATGCATTAGGAACTTCAAGAAAGTACAATTGGAGTAATTTATGTATTTAATTATCCATCATAGGAACTCTTGAATTCATATCTTCGTCGCTCGATAACTGCCGTTTGTACGTAATATATATTTGCTCGACACAGAAAGTAGATTTATTTTTTTGTTTTATAAAGAAATTCTGATTAAACTACTTCTTTATGCTACAAAATAGGTGATTATTTTACAATAATTTAAAATGAATTTTAAACTGCAAATTTGGCATTTGTTTCACAGATTTTGATAGTTTTTATTCCTATGTGGTGTAACGAATTTTGAGTTTTTGTTAGCCGGAAATCTTGCATACAAATATGATTTATAGTTTTATTGTTGTGTTCGTTTACACTCCGAATTTAGTGAAAATTTTCGTTTCCACTAAATATGTTTGCAGATATAGCCTATATCAGTGTGTCTGTTTTCAGAATATACAGGGTGGCCCAAATATATTGCTATCAAACAGCTGGACAGTTTCTTTACTATTTGTTCTTAACGTCTTTTTACTTATAACTTAAGCCCGGAACAGTCGGAGCAAATAAATCCATAAACTAGAATGCCATACTTAATCAATGCAGGGATGTATACCTACTTTTGGGTCACCCTGTATTTACACAGTGGTCTACTATATATATATATATATATACACAGTGGCGGATCCAGGATATGATCAAGGGAGGGGCTAAACCATAATTTGCCGTTTTATCCGGTGTAAAGCAGAATTGAAGCCCATTTTATCCCGTGTAAACCTGAGCGTCAAGGGGGGGCGCTAGAGCCCCTTAGCCCCCCTTGGATCCGCCCTTATATATATATATATATATATTATAACGAGATACTTTGTATCGGTTCATAATTACATATATCTCGGGCAGAAAGTGCTTTTACACAAGCACTATACCTGTTATAATGTTAATTAAAAATAATAAAAGAAGAATGTTTTAATATATATAAGAAATATACATTATTGTCTTGTTGGTTGCTATGTCGTTGTTTATAGATACTCAGTGGACATGTTTGATTGCAAGTCAGTTAGTGTGTGAATATACATTAAAAAGGAATCAAAGAATAAATTATTTAATATTCATCATGGACTTGTAATTTCAGAAGAAAAGGTGAGCATACTAGTGAATATAACTTCAGAAGATATTTTAAGGCGAAAACGATTATTGCCACTAAAGATATAACTGAACCAGGGTTAACGACTACCTTTGGTGAGTCGTTGTAGTATATATATATATATATATATATATATATATATATATAGTTGCCAAGCCTTTAGCTGTTAAAATATTGGTAACTCTATCCAAGAGCATTGCCAGAACGAATTTAAAAAGAACTAATTTTTCTTATTAATTTCTACAGGCTTTATACCAATTGTTCTATGTATTTTCTTATTATATACTCATTAAGCAATTCTTGTAATATACCTGTTTATTTATAATTTCCTTTAGTACATGTTTTAAGAGTTCTGTTTCAAACGTTCTACGATATGTTGTTTTAGGAGGAGACATACTAAACATTGAAAAAAAAATCTCGAAATATCATCTCTCTATGACTTGCGGTTCCCGAGATATGGCTCCTTAAATATCCTGAAATCGGCCATTTTTTGGCCAATATCTCGGGAACGGTAAGAGTGGTGCTAAAAATTCCATCACTTTCTCAGGTAGTTTTTGATGCACTATCGAATGGATTAGAATTAGAATTTAGGAATTAGATTTGTTTGGGGGTGGGGCTTTCGACATCTAAGACCATTTAGCCCTTCGGGCTCAAAATTGAAAAATTCCGCAAATAACTGAAACACACACATACAAACATATAGAATTCAGTAACGATTATTTTGAGTTCGTTGAAAACTCTTATTTCTCGATACTGGCGCCATCTATCTTCTCTTAGCCACTTAGCTCTGTTTTTCTCTTTTTCTTTTTCTTTTCTTTTCTTTTTTTATATATATGAAGCTAAGACAACAAAAACTGCTTTTGTTTTCTTAGTTGACAAGACAGGCAGAGATAAGAAGCTATGTCATACAATAAATTAAAAAAGAAAAATCATTTCAGGAACAATACAAGGCCAAGATACACCGAAATATAGCACAAGACATGGCAAGGAAATTTTGCGTCACAAAAGAAAAACATTTTTGCATGTTATTAAACCACAAACTACTGCCATATCTTTCCTTGTTTTTTATTTATTTAATTCTTACAATTTTTTTTTAAACAAAAGATATTATATTGTTACGTTCGCTACCAAGACAACCGCTAATCCAAACGGTGGTTCTCCTGGATGCCCTGTTTTCATAACATCTTAGCTGAATGCCGTGATTTTAATTTAGCGCTTGTTCCTTGGTTGCAGTTTTATGGGCAAACTTAAGCTCTTCTGTATGTCAAAAGATTATACCCCAATGTAAAAGTTTCAACAATACAACTCGCTCATAAACTACAAGGGCCTGTACCGTATCTAGTGTTACAATACAGTACGTTGTAAAGAGATATATACAGGATGATCCAAAAGTCGGTGTACCTGTGGAAATGTGAAATGATAAGTGAATATGAGACATGAAGTAGTAATATTGCTATGTGATGCTGTCTTAGTCAATATCAGTATCAGCCGCTGCTATCACTTACCAATTGAAAATAATTCTACCCAATCATTGAAGGACGCAAGAGAGATAGAAGGAATACCAAAAAGAAAATGTGGTCGAAGAAAATCCATTCTCATGTGCCTCGACAAAGAGGGCAGCAAAAGTATTTCGTTCTTATCTGAATAAAGTACAGTCACCCACATAAGCAACTGGTCCCCTGACTGTTATAATTCCATTATTTGGAGTCCAGTTACTTATGTGGGTGACTGTACACGTAGTCCAAGAACTGCACCCGCAAGATAAATGAGAAACAGACACAGTTCTGCATTTGGTTTAGGGAATCACGACAGAAAATTAACCAACATGATTACACTTTTTTTTTTATGAGGTGTGGTCTTCAATTTGCACCAAACAATACTCGATATTCACCAAGTGATAACCCGCAACCTCAATGACATTCCACTTCATTCTGTCAAAATATGAGTGCGGTCTTGCTAATCCATATACCGAATTGTAGACCCAATTTTTTCGACATTGCAGTGACGACTGAGATTTATCAGCATATTGTGGACCAGTTCATCGATTTCCAGGAAGGTGAGGGAAGTTAATTGTTGTTTCAACAAAGGAGATACTACAATTACGGAGAATTGTGGTATCTATCAGTTTTTAGAACAGAATAGTCTCAGGGGAGATATGTGACCTCCTATATCTCCTGGTCTAACACCGTGAACTTTTTTATCGTGAGATGCTTAAAAGCAACGAAGTTATCGTGACAAGTCAAGAAATATGAAGCACTTTAAGAGAAACACTGCTGAACTCTCCTATCATGTAAAATATATTTTTTTTATTATATGTAAGAATAATAGCACCTTTGAATGACAGCAAGAAGGTCATTTCCAGCATTTATTTTGAGACTTTGTACCATGCAAGTATTGCAATATTGACTGTATTCTCTGAAAGTAGTTGGGTTCACCGATTTTGGGATCATCCTATATACGTATTTAATTAACCATGTATCATAGAAACATGGTGAGAATGGACTACCAACAATGGAGAGCGTTGTTAATATGGTAATAATGGGCATAGTGGTAATTTCCACAGCATCTGAGAAAAGTATGAAAATCAGGTTTTCTTTGGTGAAAGATAAAGAGATTGCTTTATTGGAATCCAAGAATATGTCCTCCTTTAGAAATCAAATCTGCTCGGAAATGGAAGAAATCAAGTATTTCCTGTTTTAACGTTCATCACCACGAAGTGAATACGGCAATATACGTATATCGATTGCAAAAATCGTATTTCTACAAGCGCTTCATCGTACCAGCAACACATTTCATCTCTAATCTTAACTCTATTCAAATCGAAACTGGTGTGGTTTCAATGTTAATTTTCATGAGGTAAAAGCGGTAAAAATAGCGAGAAATATCTTTAAATGATTTCAGAGTCAGAGGAATAAATTTTAGCGACATGTATTACATATTCTTCTATTCGAGCCAGGAAGTGTTGCAAATTTTCGATTCCCAGTTTTAACGCTGATCACCATACCTTTTTTTTTTAAAAAAAAAAAAAGTAGTGAATACCGAGAAGCGGTTTATTAATATAGATTCAGAACCACAAAAATATGTTCCACCTTCAACTTTATAGCTCATTGCAACCGGAAATAGTAGAAATCTACTAGCGTTTCCGGTTTCAATATTAATCTTCATACAGCATAAACGATAAGAGAAAGTGAAAAATACCTCGGTAGCTCTTTTGTATGGTTTCAGTGTTTGAAGAGTAAGTTCTTACCCTAACCTTATCTACTACGTAGGTATATATCTACTACGTAGGTATATATCTACTACGTCCGATTTCAGTATCGAATTTAGGTAATTTGCGTAGTTTTCAAAATCTGAAACGAAATTCGCTTGTTTCTATAAACCTTCATCTCTTGTGCCCTTACCCTTCCTAAATGTAAACTCAAACTTTATTCTCTCTTTCTTGTCAAATTGTTTCCCTTCTATACATTGAGTAATTAATTGTACGTCCCGTTTTCACTAGGTCAGTCCCGGTTTGAAGGTTCTTGTGGTCGACTTATATTTTATCCTAGTTATCAGCTGTTAAAATATGTGAACCTGTTTAACTTTTTGTATATGCCTCATCTTCATTGCAGCATTCCAAAACTCAGTTAAGCCTCCAGAGGAGAATCATCTGAGATAACAAAACTGGGAAAAGACAAATTGTTCATTGGAGGTCACTCATTCCCTACAACGACAGACAGACTCCGTCGTTCAAACATTATGGACGAGCAGGAATGAAAACTTATCAAGTGTAACCGAAGTGCCCACTAAGTGTGAACTACTTGATATAATTCGATGTGGCGAGAGTGAAAACATATCAAGTGGAACCGAAGTGTTCCCCAAGTGTGAACCACTTGATATAATTCGATGTAGCGAGAGTGAAAACATATCAAGTGGAACTGAAGTGTTCCCCAAGTGTGAACCACTTGATATAATTCGATGTAGAGAGAGTGAAAACATATCAAGTGGAACCGAAGTGTCCTCCAAGTGTGAACTACTTGATATAATTCGATGTAGCGAGAGTGAAAACATATCAAGTTTAACCGAAGTGTCGTCTAAGTGTGAACTATTTGATATAATTCGATGTAGCGAAAGTGAAAACATATCAAGTGGAACCGAAATGTCGTCTAAGTGTGAACCACTTAATATAATTCGATGTAGCGAGAGTGAAAACATATCAAGTGGAACCGAAGTGTCCTCCAAGTGTGAACTACTTGATATACTTCGATGTAGTGAGAGTGAAAACATATCAAGTGGAACCGAAGTGTCCTCCAAGTGTGAACTACATGATATAATTCGATGTAGTGAGAGTGAAAACATATCAAATGGAATCGAAACACTCGCCAAGTAATATAATTCGACTTTTTCCCAGGCAATTCCTGAATTCCCTGAAATTCCAAAATCAGACAGTTCAGAAATCATAATCTACGCTTTACACACAGCACAAGGTTGTCCCATAGATATCCACCCTTGGCTACTCACGTCATCGGTTCTTTAAGCTCTCTGCGCATAATCATACTGCTGTTACTTATAAAGTTCCCTAATCACTATCTCTTATGTACTGTCTTTTAAGATTTGGTGGGCGGGCGATGTCCAATGAACAGCTTTATTTTATCCCCGTTCCGTTATATCTATAATGTGTTCTTCCTTTAGTGGTTAGGTTAGGGTAGGTTAAAGCTAGAAAAATATAGCCCTCGTATATTTGGTAGTGGGGGCACCGTAGGCCAGTCGTGAAAGAATTAGACTCACGTCCGCCCCGGGTTCGATTCCCGGCCGATGCATCCTAATCTTCGGTGTCCATCCAGTCTCGTTAGGCAAACTGAGGAGTCACGTGAATAAAAGACGCGGGGGCCATTTGGTCTAGAAAGCTTCTGACCTACGCCACTAGGTCTATACCTGTTAGAGACAGGGCAACGCAGTATGGTGATCACGTGTTACTCGCTGGACTGGATGTATTTTAGACGGTCCCTAACAGATGGCGTTGGGGTGGCTGAAGCGCACATAAAACTGTCACACCAAGTTGTTTATTTTGGTTGATATTCAGTATTACTGGTTTTCATATTAACAGCTGCATCTACCTAAGTATAATCTTAAGTTATACCACCTAAATATTAGTAGAATGTGACACGTTCTGGTTCGAAAACGTGTGTTACTTTCCTAACCATCGTTGCTGATACCTCCAATGGAAATTCAATAAAAATGACTTTTATCCTGGCTAGATACTTTCTACCGACGAAAGAAGTGAAAGTACGCCTAAATATCTTACCAAAGTGTTCCGATTGGTAAAATTTACTTCCCAACATAGTATCCCAGTTTTGAGTAGCAAAAGTATGGTAACGTTACAAATACAACCTTCCGTCTATAAGGGCTGCCATAATTTTTTCATCCAAAATACGAACAGACCTTAAAACGACCACCTATCAAAGATACGGTGCCCAAACACAAAGCAAATATTTTGAAATTTCTTCTCTAAAAATTACCTTCTTCGGTTACCATACAATTGTTTACTGTAATACTTAAAACACTATTTGAAACTAACATATTTTATATTTTTTTCATTAACACAAATATAATAAAACATGCTGTTAAAGTTACGTATACTAAATTTAACCAAAAGAACCCTGGAATGGAAAAATGAGACATTTTTCGAAAACATAACCTACTTTATTAATAGTTACTAAAATAGAAGTTATATGATAAAGACACAATTCATTTCGCCCGAGGTTTTAGCGATTCCCAAGTCGGAAATTTTTGTGCAGCTTCAAAAACTGTTAAATACGAACATTTACTTATTCCATGCTTTGTACGATACGGACACGGACCCAAAAATACAGTCTGTAGAAAATACGGACATATGGCAACTCTATTCTGTTCGGAATTCCAAAACTTACAATTTCTTTGACTATTGGCGGAAAACATAAAACTAATCAATAAAAAGATAATTTTTAAAATGTCAGCTTATTATGTACCGTATTTGCCATTAACTCCAAGAGTTGTTTTGAAAAGATGCAAAAGAAAATAATGCCGAGGAAACCGTTTGCATGAAACAAAACGATTTATTGATTCTAACAATTGCCAGAGTCATTAATTTGTTGTTGAGATATAAAGAACATTAAAATTCAAATTAAGCATGATAATTTATTTGTACAGATTTAATACACACGAGTTTCATTATTTGCTTTTCAGTTTGTATCCCGTAAATAAATTGTCTCGTAAAACAAAAAATCGTGCAGGAAGAAGAAGGCTTTTTCGTATCATAAATATTTAAATTAGCAATTATAAACAAGCACTGTTATTAGTGGTATTTGCGTTATTAGATCTGAAGGAATATTTAATGTTTCATTTTAAATTCAGAACGCTTTTTCTTTCTTTCTGAAATTTAATTTACTATTGTTTGTTTTGGTATCTATTTAAAATAAACAGACTAGGATGCATATAGCGATGTAATGATTTCTACGTTAATGTTCATATAAATGGACTTAGTTCCTTTTATTCTTAGAATTCTTTTGTAAAATTGTATCAGAGGTATTATGGCTTTAAAAGTACGACGAACAAAAGTATAGTAAACAATGTCAAATTACCTCAATATTCATGGAGAGGTTGCGTTTTAAAGACAAAAATACAACTAGTGCATATTGTTTGTGTGCGTAAAGTGGTAGTAATAGATGTAGGCCTTAACCTTGTTGGAAACATAAGTCATGGTTCAGGTTAAGTTTAAGTACATCATATTTTTTACCAAGTTTACAGATGAAATTGAATATTTTGTATATGAACAAATTTCTGTAGGCAACATTCAAACAACTTAGTAAGTAATACAACTGTTTTTTTTTCTTTCATTATATTTATATATATGGTCACCTAACACAGGCTAGTTTGTGGTTTTTGCACAGTATTTTTATGGAGCATGTCCATACGCTGTATTTATACGGACATCCTGACAGAATTCTAATTTTTCAACAATTATTTCTGGTGCCCCATTTGAACTCTATGTATGATAAGTGTGGTATTGTCACGTCGCGTCAAGCACTAATATTTTGATGACAATAAGAAGAGAATTAGTGAGAGAATTATGTTTTTTCAACAATTATGTTGAGTGGTGTACCTAAACTAACCTGCGCCTCATAAATTACATCAGAAAGCTTGAAACGCACTCTACCAAGTGGCTGCCGTGCGCCATTTACTTTCTTCCATATTTCAATTTCCATTGCTCATGAAAATGACAGGTAGAACTCATAAATTATGAAAGAAGTTTAAATTTGTTTCGTAAATTGGTATCAAAAAAAAAAAGAAAGAAAAATTAAAAATTAGCAGAGTTAGTAGTGTCACATGGGAAGGAGCTTTGTTTGTATGGTATGATACTTTCTCAATTAATATCATAACGGGAAGCGGTAGTAAATTTCTAAGATTACGGTTTTAGTAGAGAGATTAAAGTGAAGACACATTTTTTGAGACACATAGATTCCAGAGAACTGTTTGTTGCTTTTTTTTTACCGTTCTATTGTATACGAACGTTCAGTGGCATATTTTCTGGGCTACCGGACCTACTGGATGTAGCCCTAGAATATTACAAAGTTGATAATTTACACTTTAGTATCTTCTTTCAATGATACAAGTTTCTGAGAGCTGTACGTATACAGACCGTTCCACTAATTTCTACGCACGCAGTCTGTCTTGCTATCTTAAGAGGTCTTCGATATGACAACGCAGCAGTTACCACTCTCTAGCAACGTAGTTTCTTATATTAGCCAAATACTTAAGTCAATATTTTAACTATTTTCATTCTTAATTTCATTTTATTTCTCCAAAAATCCTTTATATATTTCCCCGTTTGTCAGTCTGTCCGTCCGGGAGACATAAAATCTCCAAATCTACTCGGTAGATCACTGTGAATTTTTGCCACGATGTAGGAGGTTAAGAGTCTTCGTCCCGGCGAAATTAAAATACCGCTAATTTTACAGTAATTATGTGATATCTTCAAATAGATAAAAGATAATTGAAATATGGAACAAGATCGCCCTAGACAACTTATTTTGCGTGAGGTACCGTTATCACAAGTCACCTAGTGGTTTTCCGTTTTCAGCTGTTTAGAAACGCGAAAATAAATGCCGATTTTCAAACTGGCTCGAAATCGAAAGCAGATAAGTGAGTTGTGATAACAGTATATCATGTAAAAGGATATTGTCTAGGGCGGTCTTGTTCCACATTTCGATTATCTTTTATCTATTTGAAGATATCACTTAATTACTGTAAAATTAGCGGTATTTTAATTTCGCCGGGATGAAGACTCTTAAAAGCTAGAGATTGTATTCCTCGATGGAAGCGACCCACAAACCACAAGTGGTAGAAATCAACTAATAGTGTTTGCCAACTATAAACCGTAAACGGTAATAGAGAGAAAGGATATCGTCCAATCAATTAAGCATCCCAACAATATATTTCATCTCAATCCTTAACGGGGTTACGGGGGTTCAGTGGTAGAGATCTTACCTCTGATGCATGGGGTCTCTGCTTGGCCCCCCGCCCAAGTAAGTTTGTGGTGGACAACATCGTGTCTATAAATTTTCTAGAGGTACTCCCGTTTCCTCCCACTATCTCGCTCCACCAATTCTTCCATTACTATTTACTTGCCTTTATCGTCCTCTCCCCTAGCCCAAAAGGCGTAACCCTGGAACGTTAAACTTAAAGATTATTTCCATAATTAACTCTGATAAAACCGAAAGTACTGGAAATTAACTACAATTTCAGTTTATATATTAATCTACATCGTAGATCAAAAACAGTAAGACGTAATGAGAAATGTTTTGTTTTTGGATCAAATTGAATCTTCTCCCTTAATCTTCTATTGAAACCAAAAGTGGGAAAAATCAACAACGCTCAGTTTTAACGTTGATTAACATAAAGACGGTAATATATATCAAGAAGTAAAATCAATCCTACAATCAATGAAGGAGGGTTAAATATGAAGTAAATGCAGTGTATACTTATAATAAATATTTCCTAAAATCAATAAAGCCTGGTTGAATGTCAAGTAAATGTAGTGTACACTTATAATCGAGATTTCCTAAAAATCAATAAAGGTTGGTTGAATGTGAAGTAAATACAGTGTATACTTATAATAAAGATTTCCTAAAATCAAGGCTGGTTGAATGTCAAGTAAATACTGTATATACTTACACAAAGGTAAGCAAGAAAGGTCTGTCGCTTTTTGTGTAGGTTTGTGTTCCATTGGTCCTCACACCATCAGTTGAATGCGAATGGAGATAAGGCGAAAGTGAGTTGTTGGTGTGGGTGTATCCAACGTACTACCTGGTTGTGACAGTTCAGTTACAACTTGAACTTGCATAAGGACTGAGTGAACATGGGACCTCGTCATAAGGCCGTGTATGATATACGAGTTCAAGCTGGTATTAATCACCCTTGCAGCGGAACGGAGGATATGCCAGGTTTTTGTTGTGGGTGTCATGACTTCGCGGGCAGTGCAACGGTTGGTGAACAAGTATAGGGACAGTGATAAAACACTCGAAGACGTACCGTGTGCCGGAACACCAACACGTACAAAATGAAGATCTTCAGGCAGCAATTGAGGCGAGCAGTAGCCAAACATGTGAGGAACTGGGACTAGAGTTCAGTATGAGTGAAGAAACCATTAGGCAGCACCGCCACCAACTTGGGAAGCACTACAAGTTAGGTTAATGAGTGTGACATGATTTGACTCCGGGTCAGAAGGCAACGCGAGCAGACATCTGTGTTTCTTTGCTGTCTCATCTGAGGAAGAAACTATTTCAGGACAGAGTGTTAACACGTGATGAAAAATAAGTCCTGTACGAAGCTCCACGGCGCTGTCATCATTGGCTAGCTTCACATGAACCGGATTCAAAACAGATGAAAACAGCACTACAGCAGAAGAAGGACTTCCTGTTTGTTTGGTGGACTGCTCGCAGCATCCTGCATCGGGAATTGTTGCCAGCTGGTCAGAGCATCAATGCAACTGTGTACTGTCAGCAGTTGAGCCGTGTTCAAGAAAAGTTCAAAGCTCTGGAGCCAGCATTTCTGAATCGCAAAGGGGCCCTCCTGTTACAGGACAACGCTAAGATAACGTGGCTGGGATAACCCGGAACACCATTCTACACTTTGGATGGCATACACTGTTGCATCCGCCATGCTCCCCGAACATTGTACTGTTCAGTTATCACCATCAGTTATGTTGTACTGTCGACATTGTACTGTCGTTGGACAATTACAGTAGTGGACTCCAGTTCAAATCCCTAGTAGAAGTACAAAATGCACTTGATACCTTCTTCGCTTCACAGCCAACCAAGTTCCATCGCGATGGACTCCATGGTTTTCCAGAATGTTGACAGAAGCTTTCGATTCTGATGGAAACTATGTTTCATCTTCCAGGTACGTCATAAGTGTCATATCGATATTCAAATGTGGTAGATGAAAAAGCGACAGAAGCGATAGATAAAGATTTCCTAAAATCAATAAAGGCAGGTTGAGTGTGAAGTAAATGCAGTGTATACTTATAATAAAGATTTCCTAAAAATTAATAAAGGCCGGTTGAGTTTGAAGTAAATGCAGTGTATATTATAATAAATATTTCATAGAATGAATAAAGGATAGTTAAATGTAAAGTAAATACAGTGTATACTTATAATAAAGATTTCCTAAAATACATGAAGGATGGTTAAATGTGAAGAAAATACATTGTATACTTATAATAAAGATTTCCTAAAAATCAATAAAGACAGTTTGAGTGTGATGTAATTACAGTCTATACTTATAATAAAGATTTCCTAAAAGTCAATAAAAGCCGGTTGAATGTGAAGTAAATGCAGTGTATACTTATAATAAATATTTCCTAAAATGAATGAAGGATGGTTACATGTGAAGGAAATACAGTGTATACTTATAATAAAGATTTCCTAAAAGTCAATAAAGGCCAGTTGAATGTGAAGTAAATGCAGTGTATACTTATAATAAAGATTTCCTAAAATGCATGAAGGATGGTTAAATGTGAAGTAAATGCTGTGTACTTATGTTAAAGACATGTTTAAAAAAATAATGAAGAAAAGATTGAATTGTGTGAAATATTACTAATTTTAGTTAATCTTACAATCCTTTTGTGTGAATAAGATATCACCGGAAGCAGTTATGACCATTTTGAAAACTTCTACACATTTGCTTGAAAAAAAAAAAACAATTCTTAACTTAAGGAAGTTTTACTTATTCAGAATCCTGACTTGGGAATGTTATTGTTTTAAGTTCTACGAACTTGCTCTAACAACGTACCCCACGTCCTTCACTGTTGATTGATTGCCAAGTACTTGACCTCAAACGATAAGCAGATGTTGGTACGATTCGGAAATTTTCAAGTATGTAATCTGTATTATCAGAAATGATTGCAAGCGTGTGTTTATCTAGGAAAAGAGAAAGTCCACTCTGTGGTAAACAATGATCTAATTTCCTTTAGAGGAACGACATATTTTATATTATTCGACATTAGGTATGATTTCATATGTGGTGTGTTGGTGTAAGAAAAATACCCGATGCCACAATGGATTTTCTCAATTATACTACTTTATAAAGAGTTCTTAGGAGTTTCTGTATCACTGTTATCCTTAATTGTGTAAACCAGAATGAGCAATGTTTAATTTATTACGTAACACGTTAGGCTTCTTTTTTCACTCCTTAAAAAAATCTTTATGCCATTATTATAGCACATACTTCAATTTAAAAACAAAATGAAATCTTTCAGTTTTACGTCTCACCAGGGTAAAAGTGAGAGGGGACTCCGGTGGACGGCGTTACCCTATTTCCAAAAAGTATCTATGGCGTCCTCTACTTCCTAAAAAAAATTACAATGGGCAAAGATAGTCAAGAGGAACGGCGTGACGTCAGGCGTTTCCCCTACCTTTTCAGATCTACTTTTACTCCTGCGTCCCATGGTTATGCCGGCTAGGCTAAAGAAGATGGTGATGGAAAATAAATGCAATGGTGGAATGAATAAACTGCAAGTAAGCAGGAGAATCTTGAGAAAACCCATGCACACAGTGTTTGTTCACCACAAAGTTCATTTGGCGCGAGGTGGGATCGAAACTGGGATCCCATGCATCATAGGTGAACGTTTTACCACTGAGCCCCTTGCTTCAATTCAAATGACAGTTTGTTCAAATGGAAGTTAAGTTCGACATAGTTAACCAAATCAAGGCCAACACTTTCATTTGAGTTGAAAATACAGGTATTATGTATCCATAGCAGAAGTGGCCGGTCTTTTGCAGGAATTGATAAGTATGGAACCCATAACACAGTAGAGTAGTGTGGATTGCGTAGTTTGAGAAGCTTCTGAGATACTCTATGCTGTTTAAACCTTCAGAACTTGTGACCTCCCTAATCCTCTGAAGAAGTGAAGAGAAGTTTTCAGATATGCCAGTCTTGAATTGGTATACATGGGGAAATTATCTGAAATGTAAAAATATAGCTATGTGCATATTTTTCATAATTAACTAACTAACTAACACTATGGCCTATGGAACTCGAAGGTTCAATACCGCGTTCAGAAAAGCTCTCCATTGACTTCTATCCTTAGCCAACTGGATCCAGTTTCTACTTTGTATTCATATTTCTGCGAGATTAATCTTGATGTTATCTTCCCATCTGCGCCTAGGTCTTCCTAATGGTCGTTTTCCGATTGGTCTTCCAGTTAAGACTTTGAAAGCGTTCCTACCTTCTTCCATCCTGGCTACATGACCAGCCCACCTGAGCCTCCTACATTTGATGACCCTAATAATGTTTGGTAAACTGTATAAATTAGTTTTCATAATTAATTGTTACGGTATATAATTGTTTGGAAATAGTGGAGTAACAGATGGAAATTATGATATTAGATCACTCAAGTTTCTTTCTTTAAAAAAATAATCTTTATGTAAGACAACCATTGATGAAAAATTTAATTATGTTGAGGTCGGACCTTAACTCAATTACTTTGTTTGTTAGCAACAACGTTAGATCGCAACTGGATGCGTCCAAGATATCAAAAGCATGGGCGTCTATTTAAATTTAAGATTAGCACTTGAGTCCCATCAAAGTGCCGCCATTATTATTATTATTATTATTATTATTATTATTATTATTATTATTATTATTATTATTATTATTATTATTATTATTATTATTATTATTATTTGCGAAAACTTTTCTGTTTACATTCGTCTGTATTGGAATATTCAGTCCCTTCCCAAATCTTGCAAAGTAAGTCTCTTAGTAGTGAGGTTGAATTGGGACGGTCAAGCATGCCATAACTATGATATAATTTGTTTCCAAAGAAATGAGTGGATCAAGCTTGATATGTTTCCATCAGTACACTCAGCATCATGTGTTACCAGTATATCCAAGAAATGTGCTACCAGTTGACCTTATCTTTTTTTTAACCTCTAAACATTCTAGTAAAAGAGTTTTTTGTCTGAATTTCCGAAACAAAAAACTTTATAAATAATTAATAGACCAATGGTAAGAAATGTAAAGAAATTATTCCATGTAAATAAATGTGAATTACATGCCAGTCTATATGTTTTCTTCACTAAGCAGCTATATAATGTTTCTAACCAAAAATATGACTTTTATTACTTTTCGTTGCCGGAACTGCCTAATTTACTTGACTCATCAATTGCAAAATGAAATAATTTGATCTCACAGTCTCTTCATCTTCAAAGTAAGCATTAAAGTTGTATAGATCATAGACAGTCAGCCTGCAAATGACGAGTTTGCAATTAGTATGTAAAATCATAAAAGGACGGCAGCTACCAGTTGTTTAAGGTTGGAGGTGAAAGCGAAAAGTTCAGTTAGGAACTGGAAAGTGAGGTTCAGAAGGGGAAGATGATCAAATTGGAGTTTGGGGGTTGAAAGCGAATGTAGACCAAAGGTCCAGTTCAAAATGGGAGATTAGATTGAAGATGAGATTAAGATTAGTGATTAAAGGAGGCAGGAGAAGGACCAAGTTGAAATTGGAGGATACATTGAAGATCATATGATTAGGGAAGACGAAGAATATCAGAGGGTAGAACAAATATAAAAACGAAAGTTGGTAGGCTAGGAAAGTGGAGGAAGAGAGTCAGATTGAAACTGGAAGGTAGGACGAGAACCGTATGAAAGTTGGTAGTTAAGGGAGGTGTATGGGAGGACCAGATTGAAGTTAGAGGGTAGATCGAAGATCAAATGAGAGTCGGTGCTTGAAGGTGACAGAGAACAAGAACCAAGTTGAAATTGAAGGGAAGGGAGAGAAAAAAGATGATACTTACTGTAGTAGTTAACTGACATGGAGGGCAGGACCAGATTGAAGTTGGATAGTAGATTAAAGATCAGATAAGAACTGGTGCTTAAGGGAGGCAGTGGTCGAGTGTCAGATAGAAGATGGAGAATAGAGCAAAGACCAGTACATTATTCTTATTTTATTTATATTTTTAAAACATAATGTTAATGTTGAAACATAATCTAAGACACGGTATTGAATCTGCGCGCATAAAAGTTGGGGTGTGTGATTGGATATACGGGTGTGTGTTTTTGTTTATGGACAAAGGGATAAATTATAGTTGAATTGGCAATCTGTTTGAAAATCATTTGTTCATTATTACACCAGCAAGCAAGCTTTGTGTGAGAAATGTGGACGTATTTATCTTGCTTTTAGTGCTAATAAGTATAGTTTCTTTGCGCAATGGAAAACGAAGAAATATGCGCAGAACTCGATCTCATTGCTAATAACAATATAGTGAGTGATCTATATCTTCCTGAAAATTCAGCAAATGACGAGTACACTGTCATGTTCTCAAAATAAATTAGAATAAATATTGTATCCACTATTAAACTTTTTACCATGTCCTTCAAAAAGCAACACGTAGGTCCAATCGGATCTACAAAAACAGCAAATACTTGTTATTTTATATTCAGCGCTCCTAGGGGGGTTAAAAAATCTAAACATAAATCTCTTCTATATTTATGTGTAATAGAAACACTACAATTCATTAACACTTGAAGTAGCACTTTACAATACAAGAACTTTAATGACAACACGACGAATAAGAAATTGTGGGTCCGATTAGACATACAAGGACATTTTCTTAGACCACTCCAGTAGCTCCGATTGGACCCACATGGCAGCTAACGTGTTAAACACTGAATTCAAAGTGTCAGAATAAGGAAGTTTACATCCAAAAATATCAACATACTATAGACCTCTGAGTATCGGCATTAGGATAGGTATGGAGTAGAGACCTGCACGGGCCGAATTTTCGGCCCGAGCCCAATCCAGCCAGAACGTACCTAGGCCCGGCTAGCCCGGGCCCGAAAAGTTTTGGAGATTTTCGGCCCGAGCCCGGCCCGGCCCGATAACTTTTTCAAAATTCTTGGCCCAAGCCCGGCCCGGGCCCGATAAATTTTAAAACTTTTTGGCCCGACCCCGGCCCGATAAATTTTTTAAAAAATTAGCTCGAACCCGAAACTTTCTCAAACTTTAGTACTAAAGTTGACCTAACCCTCAGAAACATTTTCTAAAATCTGGTTCATAACCTGACGCTTGCCTCCCGAATGGCACCATTGCCTCCTAGAACTTTGCCTGTCATCGAGAGAACAAAAACTCCATTCCCTGTAACAAAAATCTAACTTAATTGATTTTTAGCATAAAGTGAAGATGGCAATATTGTTTAGCGACAGGCAAAACATTCCCACTCCTTCTATTTATATTTTGAGTTCAGTGAAGGTCAAGGTCAGAGCTCAATTTACTGCATAATGCCTGCAATCCTCTATAGTGAAAGTGGAGCCGCTAAGCAATACAAACTGTAAATAGCTATAGCATTCTTTGTAACATTTTTCACGGACACAATTCTTCAACGTTTCGCTTTATTCAAATTATCGTTTAACGAAAGTCAATAATTATTAAAGAATTGCAATTGACGGCCCCAGCCCGGCCCGACCTGAAGAGAAATCAGTGTCGACCAGCTCAAGCCCGGCCCGGCCCAAAGAAATAACAGTGTCGGCCCGCCCAAGCCCGGCCCGGCCCAAAGAAATAACAGTGTCGGCCCGCCCAAGCCCGGCCCGGCCCAAAGAAATAACAGAGTCGGCCCGCCCAAGCCCGGCCCGTGTAGGTCTCTAGTATGGAGACAGTTGTAACATGAAGAAACTTGTTGTTGTAACCTTTCCCCTCTGTAGGTGAAAGATAAGTTTAAGAGGGAGAAACGAAATACATTTATAAACCTTGGTTTCCATGGTGTTTATGTTGATGATAAATTACTTTTCTTTTGAAATTCCAAGAATAAACAAGGAAAAAAAGGTTATTTAACAAAAATCTCCTGTTTCTCCGCTTAATCAAACCTTAAGAAGAAAAAAAAATTATAAACATTATTCATTATTCTACATATTGAAGGAATGAATTTTGTTCCTCAAAATTTGCTTGCTTCATTTTCTTTCTTTTATATCTAATCAGATATCTAATAAGAAAAGCTAATCAGTTCGTCTCTTGTTCCTTTTTTCCCTAAGTCCTGAGTCCTAAGCAGTCTCGTCAAGATCGTAGCTATAAATCTAACACTCATACTGTAAACGTTACTTTCCTTAGCAACCAACATAGATAACTGAAGTGGTTTTCTTGAATCTTAGCAACCAAGAAAGATATTAAATTGACTTCTCTTGACTTTGAACGCAGATAGATATATATATTGCTTTCTAATGAATAAATAAAAAATGTAAGTACACTAATAGAAGTGTGTTTTTTTTTTCTTGTACGGAAGAACTTACATTAGAAGGATAGTATTATAAACATTCTTTCGGTTTTAGGATACTCACTGACGAAATTTCAAATTCACTAATATTCAATAAAAAAAAAAAAGCTTACAAAAATTCTTCCTCTCCCAACTTCAAGACTTAATCAAATCGTTTTCTCATACATGGAAATGATAGATACCCTGTGGTGGAATACTCCATGAAAAGGACACAAGTATGGATGCTGGGAGAGTGGCTTGAAAAGAACGATGGGAAGTGAAATTTCGGAGGCACCATAAAAAGGATGCATATATTGAAAACGACGTATGAAAAGGACGTGGTGCAGGTATTGGAAGGACACCATAGAAAGGATGCACATGTTGAAAACGCAGTATGGAAAGGACGTGATGCAAATATTGGAAGAGCACCTTAAAAAAAAAGTTGTGATAGATACAGGAAGGGAGCCATATTAACGGTTAGAAAGATAGGATCATATCACTTATAGATCTCTGTTGCTATAAACATCTCTTACTAGGTCAATAGCTAAATATGATTTTTAACTATAACACAAGACTTTTAAAAAAAAGAAGAAGAAGAAGGAGAAGAAGATACCTTAAACAAAAGTGCTGTTTTATTTGTTTTGTTTCGTTGCGGAAACCCGACGATGGAAGATTTTCTGTGTTTCGTGGAAATTGTGAATCAAAATTGCCACCTATCCTACCTTAAAATGAATTTTTATAAATGTATTTTCTCAAGCTTTGCCGAGATCTAGCCAAATTCCTTTCTCGAAACCGGAAATGGTACATTCAGCAAATTTCGTAAGAATTGTAGTTAGATTCACAGAAGGGAATTTTCTCGAATTCGGTCTTAAATTGTTTTAAATTTCGTAAGAATTGTTGTTAGATTCACAGAAGGGAATTTTCTCGAATTCGGTCTTAAATTGTTTTCCTAAAGACCTCAAAATATAGTTTTGTCACATCCGGAAGCAGTATATTTGTTTACTATCATGCAAATCGATAGACAAAAATCAACTAGTTTCCCCTCCGTTTCAAGGTAATCAATATTTAATTTTTAAAACCTCTCTTTCCTACGTCATATATATATATCGAAGTTTGCAATATTTAGCGTATGTGTCTTGGACGTCGGAGACCCGATTTCGATTCTCGGCGGGAGCTCATATGGTTCGGACCCCACGTTAAGATGTAGGTTCATGTTTGATGCAGTGTCACTGCTCAACGGTATGCTTTAATGTTGATCGCTATAAAGTGAAAACGGTAACGAGAAGCAGTGTACTGCAATCAATTAAAGTGTCTTAAGAATATATTTTTCCGACTCCAATCTAATCTCCTTACTAAAACCCGAAGTGGTATAAATCTACTATTCCTTCCGGTTTCAATAAGAATTGACAAAATATTACTCCATACAAGCCAAATTCTTTCACGAGGTGTACATGTGACACTGTTACTTCACAGTGGACAATAATATATATATATATATATATATATATATATATATATATATATATATATATATATATATATATATATATATATATATATATATATTGAATTAAATATTTTCTTCTAATCTAAAGACCTATATCAGTCTTTTGGTATACAAGCAGCTATACTCTTGCATACAGGGCTTAACATTCACAAGTTCGAAGAAAACCTTTACATTTTTGACGATTTTTCGTACCAGATTTGAAATAAAAAGTACTTTTTTTAAAAAAAAATGTTCTTTTAAGAAACATAACTTAAAAAAATAAAATAAATTGCACGGAAAATTTAAAAGAAACAAAATAAATATTTTTGAAAAGAAACATTTAATAAAGAAAATTAAACAAATAGTATTAGAAAGTAAAATAAAATGGTTATCTCAGAAAATTAGTTTTTCTTTTTTAAAATTTAAGCACAACTTTAAAGAAGCATGAGAAGCGCTATCACATAATTACTAGAAATCTATTACCTAGATACATATGAGAGGGCTCCCCATGCTTTCCTTTTGAGTCATGCAAAAAAATAGCATTTTATTTAAACAATAGTTTTCTATCTATATACGAAAATTGAAATTGGATATATAAAAATGAAAGTGTCTATGTTTGTGACTCAATAAGTCCTGAACTACCCGACCGATCTCGATCAAATTTTCAACATAGATGAGGTTCGAGTCTGGAATAGTTTTTATCATTTCACTTTGAAGGTGAAACTTAAGGGAAAGGAGGAGCAGATATATAAAAATGATCGAAAATGACGGATATTACTGTCGAATCCATTGTTTTCGGGGTCGCTGAGATGGACAGTCACTCATCCGATGCCGTTTAAATCCAAGTTCAGCTCCGAAACTTGGGAAGAAAGAGAAGGGATATATATATATATATATATATATATATATATATATATATATATATATATATATATATATATATATATATATATATATATATATATATATATATATATATATAGGGTGTTTCAAAACAACACCGACAACGTTTGGCAGGTAATTGCTGACACCAAGATAAGACGAAAAGTATAGACCATCCTGGGTGCACAAATGCTTCCTTTTGGAGTTATAGGCTGCCGAAAACCCGTAAAAATGAACTTTTAAAGGTCCATAACTCCAAACCTATGGGACCTATCGTAGTCAGGTCAAGACTTCACTTAGGAACTACTATGTGCCCTGTCCAAATATCCATGTTTCAGAATCCTGTTGTACTTCCGCAACAAATTTTACACAGGCACTTAGTGAGTACTTCAAATTATATGCCCGTAGCCAAATTGCCTCTCCAAAAATTGTTGTATGAGTACGTTAGGATTCTGAAACATGTATTTTTGGATAGTCCACATATGAGTTCCTAAGTGAAGTCTTCACCCGACTATGGTAGATCTTATTGTTTTGAAGCTATGGTCCTTCAAAATTCTTTTTTCCCCCAGTTTTCGGCAGCGTATAACTCCGAAAGGAAGCATTTGTGCACCCAGGTTGGTCTATACTTTTTGTCTTATCTTGGTGACAGGAATCACCTCCCACATGTTGTCGGTGTTGTTTTGAAACACCCTGTATAAATAATCGAAAATGACCGATATCTGAGAGAGCTTCGGTATTAGTAAAAAGTAACGGAGTAACGGTGCATATTACTATTTTTTTTAAAATTTTAACTCAGGCAAGAGAGTAATTGACGTTAGTATATATATGTATGAAAGTAAGCTTAATAATTAAATTGTTTTCTCGTCCGACTTAGGTTGCTATACAAAACTTCGTCCTCGTATAATGTCGGAATAAGTGTTATGTAAGAGTTGCAAGACTTGAAATAGAACTCCCTCGAGGCTAAGCAGTTAGCGTACGCGCATTTAGCGTGCAAGATTTGGGTTCGATTTCCGATAGACCTCATATGGTTCGAATCCCACATTAAGCTGTAGGTTCATGTCTCATATAGCCTCTCTGCTGAAAGAGATGCTAAACTATTTTTTTTAATTGCAAGCCTTCAGGATACGTTGAAACTGTGAATTAAAGAAAAGCATGTAAAAATAAAAGTAAAATACAGTAGAGCGTCGATTATCCGAACGTCGGTCAACCGAACGATCGCTTAACCGAACTGTGTACTCGCTCGGACCTGTTACTCTCCCACCCTACCGTCCATCATCCCCCTCACTCCCAAACCAAGTTTCACACAGTAGTCGCCGCATTGAGCCACCGCTGGAGAAACATTCCTTCTAATGGGGGCTTCATAAGGCGCTGCTGACCGGCCAAGCCGCCAGTCGCTGTGTTTCAACAATCAGCACACTTCTGTCGGTTTGGCACTGGCTGTAGAAGTACAGTAGAGTACAGTTCGATTATCCGAACAAACCAGTTTTCCGAACACCCATGTCCCCCAATTACTTCGGATAATCGACGCTCTGCTGTATTCAAAAATGGACAAGATGGTGATACATGCGGCAGCCGCCAATGCATTTTTAAGGCTTCTCCCGTACTTTCTTTAAAAATGCAAAAACGTATGAAAACAAACATTGTGAACAGTTTACATTTTACAATTTTAAAATAGAATGAAAACTTCCACGCAACAACACCGTACTCTATTGTCCAATTAGACTTGCAGCATCATATGCAGTACAAGAGAGACGTTTTACTGTGTAAATACGATGTAAGTATCTGAATTGCGTGTATCGTCAGTTGACAATGAAATCGTACTATCTCAAGCTTGACCTGGGATTTCAGAGAACAAAAATGCATTAGCGGATTAACGTTTACTTGACCATGAGACTAATTAATTTGCGTGATAAAATGCCACCTTTACACGCAAATACACACCTTTCTTTTTTTGTTCCACCCCTGTTGATTTCGATTATCTGTTGATAGAATTCAAGGTCATTAGATAAGAAAAACATTCTATATTTTTACCTAGAAATCTGTAACTTCGACAGAAGGTACAACAATGTCGATACGACGTACAGAAAAAAATATACAATCTAAGAAAGGTATGGTACAGAGTTTACTGATAAAACTGTTGATGAATGTTTAGAATTACCCAAAACAGAAAAAAAAAGCAATTAATAAGTACTTGAGATAGCACTTCCTCCTCAAAATAATTGTATATAAAAGATTCGTAAGACTTAGGGTTTAACAAAGTATACGTTTCAGCAGGATAGTAAACTACATTGCAAGTAGCCATGCAGACAAGTAAGTATTTCATTAATGACAGTTCAATAAGTGGACAATAATATTTTCCATTTCTTCATTACTTACATTAGTCTTCGTGCAGGTTTACTTTAGCGGATTCACCAAAGGAAAAAATAAGACTTTTCGTTCCTTTGAAATGGGACTCCTTCATAACCAAATTGCTTTTCGTCTTCTGTTTGGGTATGGATGTGGGTGATTTGAGTTCCAATTTCGGTGGTTGTTCTCATGTGCTTCGGATCCTATATAAATTTCTAGGTTCACTTCTCGTATAACTTTGATGCCGTATAACTTTCACGCCTTGTACAACTTGAACTTCAAAGAATGCAATTTTGAGAATTTTTGGTCGTTTCTTTATGAAACATTATTAAGACCTGTGAAAAACACCTTGGCATTTCAGCTAAACGAATAAAACGCAAGCTCTGACGCGACGTTGCCGAGTGTTAAAAGGGTGTGGCTATGGCTAAGCAGACGAACTACAGTGCGATCAGGTGCCAGGGGATAGACGTGGATGTGTACAAAATAAATGTGACAATACCGCTGGCCTCTCATTTGCTAGCAGCATTTAAAGGGAACTTGGAGCGCCGCCTTCAAATGCCAAGATGTTTGTCACGCTGTTTAGTACCCTATGTTGTTCAGATCAACTTTCGGATTTCCATTACCGTATATACTCGAATCTAAGGCGCACTTTTTCTGTCACAATTTCAGGTATATATGGGGGATGCGTCTTGGAATCGCATACAAAACCACTCCAGCAATGGGGTTGACTAAAGTGTGTGCCGCTGCTCATTTTTCTCGGAACACATACAGAATGTCTGTGTGCTTATGACCGTGACGTCACTGACTGATGTCACACTTGTGAGATAGTACCTTTGTTCTCGTTTTAATCTTGACATTTAAATGTTTAATTTGGACAAATAAACCCGTATGATGTAATTTGTACTGTTAAATTCTGAGTTGCTTCACTGAATATCCAGGATGCGTCTTTAAATCAATACAAAAAATTAGCACAACTTATGAAGTTTAGAAATGGAGGTGCGTCTTAGATTGAAGTATATACGGTAAATACACTTCGGATTTTTTAGGACTCTACAAGCGAAAAAATAGAGTCTAAAAACACGTTAACTTTGGTTGTGTTAAATTAGTTGACTTCAGTTTAGCGTCCATTACAGCAGCGAGGCTGTATAAGACGTGGCCCTTCTGATTAATGTGGAATCCAAACCACATGAGCTCCCGCCGGGAATCAAACTCAAATCTCCCACGCCAAGGGCACATACGCTAATGTGTTAAATTAGGTTGGCTGAGCTAACACTTGGTTCTGTGGTTCCCTTTCTGCTCATTTTG
Source organism: Thermobia domestica (assembly GCF_964235325.1). Lineage (NCBI taxonomy): Eukaryota > Metazoa > Arthropoda > Insecta > Zygentoma > Lepismatidae > Thermobia > Thermobia domestica. The sequence continues at coordinate 37,114,613 of NC_137471.1, forward strand.
CTGTTCTTCAATTTAATATGTATTGTGGGAAACACTGTGGTTAAGTTCTAGAATGCTTACCTTTTGTGTGCGGGGTCCTGGATCGACACCCGACCATGTGAGATTATGGTAGATAGCATTATGTCCATGGCTTTTTTCGACTTTCTTCCATTTCTCTGACCTTTCCATTCCACTAATTCTCTCCTAATCATTCATTTCATTAATTACTATTCCCCTTTCGCCTACAGGGCATAACCGTGGGACGTTAAATAATTTAAAATAAAGTAATTATTGCACCAAATTTCCGCCCCCAAGAGGAGAGGAGCTAGTGGGGAAACATTACTCAGATGTTTTCTTGTGTTCTCTTTATTATATAAAATAAATCTTAATAATTTTGTGAATCTTAATGCTCTCCAAAGCGGACACAGACTCTTTCTGTTACCTCGGGGCGCGGTGGCTCAGTGGTAGAGCGTTCACCTCCGGTATTTGGGGTCGCTGGTTCGATCCCAGCTCGCGCTGTGTGAACTTTGTGGTGGACAAACACCGTGCTCGTGGGTTTCTCGGAGTTCTCCCACTTTTTTCATTCCACCATTTCACTCATTTCTCATTATCACCGTCTCCTTTAACCTAACCGGCATAACCGTGGGACGTTAAACTTAAAGATTTCATTTTATTTTTCATTTCTTTCTATTACCTTCTATAGTTATAGATGTCCAATCTGATTAAAATCAACTCTGATTTCAGTTAATCTTTACTTACAAATACCTTTACGTATAGTACATAGTGTATATTTTAAATGTGTCCATTTCTATATTAACTTATTATGTATATACGTATGAATCTTATGATACTAAACTAACTAACTAACTCTATGGCCTATGAAACCCGGAGGTTCAGTGCCGCGTTCACAAAACCTCTCCACTGACTTCTATCCTTAGCTAATTGCATCCAGTTTCTACTTTGTATTCCTATCTCTGCGAGATCCATCTTAATATTATCCTCCCATCTGCGCCTAGGTCTTCCTAATGGTCGCTTTCCTATGGGTCTTCCAGTCAAGACTTTGAAAGCGTTTCTACTTTCTTCCATTCTAGCTACATGACCTGCCCACATAAGCCTCCTAGACTTGACGACCCTAACAATGTTGGGTAAACCGTATAAACTATGTAGTTTCTCGTTATGAAGCTTCCGCCATTCCCCATTCTCGTTCCTCTTGGGTCCGAATATTCTTCTCAGGATCCTGTTCTCAAATACTTTCAGTCTATGTTCTTCCCTCAGAGTAAGCGACCATGTTTCGCAACCATACAGAACAACAGGCATGATTATCGTTTTATATATTTTAAGCTTCAAATTCCTCGACAGAATTCGCTACGACAAGAGATTTTGAACCGAGTAGTAACACGAATTCCCTGCTTTTAGTCGACATTTAATTTCTTCGTGAATATGATTTTCGTCTGTTAATATTGATCCTAAATATTTGAAAGTATCCACTTTATCAAAAGCATTATTTAATATTTTAACGCCTCCACAATTTGCCGTATTACGGTCCCGACGCACTTCCATGTATTTAGTTTTCTCTGCATTTACTTCTAAACCCATGTCCCTGCAAGCGTTTAATAAGACCTCTGCATTTATTTCTACTGTTCTCCTATCCTCCCCTATTAAATTTACATCATCAGCATATGCCATAACCTGGTGAATGCCGTTCAACTCTAGGCCCTGGTTGCTATCTTTGATTTTCCTTATGGCGTATTCCAGCACAAAGTTAAATAATAATGGCGACAACGCATCTCCTTGTTTCAGGCCATTTTCGACGTGGAAGCTCGTGGACAAAAATGTTCCTACCCGGACTTTACTTTGGGATTCACTTAAACATATCTTAATTAATCTAATTAGCTTTCTCGGTATTCCAAGTTCTGTAAGAGCGTTGTATAATATTTCTCTCCTAACCGAGTCGTAAGCCTTTCTAAAATCAATAAATAGTTGATGTACCGGGGTATTGTATTCCCACTTCTTTTCGAGTATTTGGCGAATGATAAATATTTGGTCGATAGTTGATCGATTTCGTCTAAATCCGCACTGATAATCTCCAATAATTTCATCTGCGTATGGGGTCAATCTTGCTAACAAAATATTTGAAAGGATTTTATAGGATGTTGACAGAAGAGAAATGCCTCGATAATTATTACAGTCAGTTTTGTCGCCCTTCTTGTGAATCGGAACAATGATTGACTCTTTCCACTCTTGTGGCAATTCTTCCTTGTTCCAGATAAGGAGAATGAGTTTGTGTATCTTGTTCCACAATTTTTCGCCTCCAGCTAAAATTAACTCAGCCGGAATTTCATCTACACCCGGAGATTTGTGTTTCTTTAATTTCTTTATAGAGGCTTCCACTTCTATTCGATTGGGTTCTGGAATATACGGTTCTGCGGTGTGTATCTCCTTTTCTCCACGCATATTAGTTTTTGGCTGCGTGTTCAGCAAATCGTCAAAGAAATCTTTCCATCTATTTAAGATGCTATCCGTATCAGTGAGAACTGTTCCGTCAGATTTCTTTAATATATAAGCACGAGGTTGATAGCATTTCTTAAATTCGCTGATCCCCTTATACATGTCCCGAATATTTTTATTTTTACTATTATCTTCAAGTTCCTTAATTTTAGCTTTCAAAAAATCCCGTTTCTTTGTTCTAAAAGTTTTGGAAGTTTCCCGCCTGATATCTGCGAAATTTTGTGTAGTTATTTCATTCGGATTTTGTAGCCACCGTAATTTTGCCTGTTTTCTCTTCTCTGCTAGTTTAATGCATTCTTGGTCGAACCATGGTTTGTTCCTACGTATTTCCGCGTGTCCCAATTTTTCTGTTGCTGAACTTTTAATGCTATCTCTAATTTCAATCCAAGTATCCTCAACACTAGTGCACTCCGAGTCTTCTAAGACCGAGAATCTATTCGAAACTTCAATCTGGTATTCCTCTCTTACCTGGCTCTCTTCTAATTTCTTCAAATTAAATCTCTCCGTTTTCAGACATTGAATATTACCTTTATTCAACGATAATCTCTCCCGTATTATCGCTACTACCAGGTAGTGATCAGTGTCACAATCAGTCCCTCTAAACGACCGGACGTCAATTATGCTAGATTGTCTTCTTCTATCTACTAAAACGTGATCAATTTGATTATGTGTTTTTCCGTCTGGTGATGTCCAAGTGTATTTATGAACGTCGCGATGTGGGAATTTTGTACTCTTCACGATTAGGTTTTTGGATGTTGCAAAGTTCACGAGTCTAACACCGTTGTCATTACTTTCCTTATGCAAACTTTCGTTCCCTATAATCGGTTTGAAAATATCCTCTCGTCCTACCTTCGCATTGAAATCCCCTAATAGAATCTTCATATGGTATCGCGGGAGTTGGTCAAATATCCGTTCCACTTCTTCGTAAAAACTATCTTTTATATCGTCACCCTTATCTTCAGTTGGAGCATGTACATTTAAAACAATAATATCACACCACCGTCCCTTAAGAGTAATAAAAGAAAGTCTGTCAGTAACAAATTCAACCCGTTTAATTGCTGGTAATATTCTTAATTGCTGGTAATAAATTACTTATGATACAAAGTAAGTAATTTATTTAACTTCTGAAGTCTGCAAACCTCAAAGCAAATTAGCATTATAATCTGTGTTACTTCAGTAGCACTAGGTCTGGCTCAGAAACCTTAGCTATCAGCTTCGATAGCAGCACACGTAACTTTGATTCCAGATGAAGCTATAAAATATGCATTATTATTATTGAGAGTTATTATTTTGTTTGTTTTGAGAAGAAGAGAGATTTTGACGGTGAAATTTTACTCCTTTCTTGTTCCAATCGAGTTGAGTTGTTGATTTTAATTTAGCGTCCCTTTCAGCAGCGAGGCTATATGAGACGTGGACCTACTGATTAACGTGGAATCCGAACCACATGAGCTCCCGCCGGGAATGAGAATTAAAATTCCAAACTCCCCCACCGGGAATCGAACCCGGGACCCCGTACACCTTGTTCAAATCGAGTTTAAAGTATCTTTACTCCGTTAAAATTAAATGTTATGGTATAAATCAAATTTAACTGAAGTAGCCTTAAATACAACGCTATAAGGAAAATCAAAGACAGCAACCTGGACCAACAGTTGAACGGTATTCATCAGGTTATGGCATATGCTTGTGATGTAAATTTAATAGAGGATGATAGCAGAACAATAGAAAGAAATGCAGAGATCTTATTAAACGCTTGCTGGGACATGGGTTTAGAGGTAAATGCAGAGAAAACTAAATACATGGTAGTTCACCGGGATTTGTAATGCTGCAAATTATGGACGCGTCAAAATATCAAATAATACTTTCGATAAAGTAAAAAATTTGAAATATCTAAGATCAATGTTAACAGACCGAAACTTTAAACACGAAGAAATTAAGTGTCAACTGAAAGCAGGGAATTTGTGTTATTATTCAGTTCAAAACTCTCTTGTCGTCGCGAATTCTGTCGAGGAATTTGAAGTTCAAAATATATAAAACGATAATCATGCCTGTTGTCCTGTATGGTTGCGAAACATGGTCGCTTACTCTGAGGGAAGAACATAGACTGAAAGAATCTGAGAATAAAATCCTGGGACGAATATTCAGTCCCACGAGGAACGGGAATGGGTAATTTCGGAAACTTCATAAAGAGAAACTGCATAATTTATACGGTTTACCAAACATTGTTAGGGTCATCAAGTCCAGGAGGCTCAGGTGGACAGGTTATGTAGCCAGAATGGAAGAAAGTAAGAATGCTTTCAAAGTTTTAACTGGAAATCCAATCGGAAAACGACCACTAGGAAGATATAGGCGTAGATAAGAGGGCAATATTAAGATGGATCTCGCAGAAATAAGAATACAAAGTAGAAACTGGATCCAGTTGGCTAAGGACAGAAATCAATGGAGAGTTTTTGTGAATACGGCATTGAAACTCCTGGTTCCACAGGCCATAGAGTTAGTTAGTTAGTCTTAAAATTATGCAGATTCATTTTGAACAGGTAATGAAGACTAGAAGAAGAAAGAAGAAACCAGAGAAGTTAAACCATTCACATTCCAGTTCAAAGGAAATACAAAAATAGTTCTCCATACAGCCTTTGTGCTAAAACATAAAAGATGGTTTTATTACATAGGTCCGTTAAGATTATTTTTTTAAAATTATGTTTTAGGTAGGAAATATACAGATAGTAGAGAAAAACACTTAAAAATGCAGGTATGAAGAGTTCTTAAAACTCGTGTGCCGTAGTTTCAAGACGTGTAACGAAACTCACTTGTTATTGTTTCGGACTTCAATATATTTCCATGAAACTTAGATTCTATTAGTCATTAGGTTCACCTGTTACGTCAACTGCAGACAGGCAAATATATATATATATATATATATATATATATATATATATATATATATATATATATATATATATATATATATATATATATATATATATATCAAGCATTGATTTCAAACAACGTCGGAGCTCTTCCGTTTCTTCCGACTTTAATATTCCATCATTATCATCACCCTCATCTCCCACTCGGTGCATAATTGTGAGACATTAAGATAAAACAAAATAGTATTGATGTATATATAAACTATTTATTTAGCAAAGGTCAACATGCAGCTCCCATGGCTAATTTACACTTGACCAGGGTCTATATTCAAAAGTGCCACCCGATCCTTCTTTTGGCGAAAACAGTTAAAACTTTCAGAAAAGAATCAGTAAGGATGAAAATTCGAACCCGGGACCTTCTGATTGCAACAGAAGAATGCTTCAACTAGCTTGCGTCTTCTTGTTTGAATGTGTATATAAAATTTCTTCACTCCACCATGAGTCCAAATCGCATGATACTATTTGATGATAATCTGTATTTACTCGCACATCTTCACTCACTGATATTCTGTCATGTTCCTACATGTCTTAGTGGGTTAGAATAAAATGTCGATATAAATTTAACATATAATATTAACAGCAACATTGAGCATATGGCATCATGTAAAATCCAATATGGCCAACACTAAACTCCGGAAAGTTAATGGGGTACGCGGTGGCTCAGTGGTAGAGCGTTCACGTCCGGTGCTTGGGGTCCCTGGTTCGATCCCAGCTCACGCCGTGTGGACTTTGTGATGGACAAACACCGTGCTCGTGGGTTTTCTCGGGGTTCTCTCGTTTCCTCCCACTTTCTTCATTCCACTATTCCATTCATTTCTCATCATCATCATCTCCTTTAGCCTAACCGTCATAAATGTGGGACGTACAACTCAAAGATTTCATTTCCATAATGTTAAATCACAGGAATGAAAGCTTGGTGAAACATTTTGTGATTGCTATCGAATACTCTGAACAAAATCTCGAAAATGTTTGCTTTATTGATATTTTGCTATCTATAACGAGAGAAATAACGTGTAAATCGTTTATTTAATAAAGAAGCAATATATTAATAAACTTTTTTGGGAGAGCACGGTAGCTGAGTGGTAGAGCGCTTACTTCTGGTGCTTGAGGTCGTAATTCGATCCATGGCCAAGTAAGTTTGTGGCGGACAACATCGTGTCCGTGGGTTTTCTCGGAAACTTCGTTTTCTTCTACTTTCTCATTCCACCAATTCTTCCATTATCATTCATTTATGTCAATCATCGTCTCCCTTAGCCTAACAGACATAAACATGGAAGCTTAAACTGAAAGATTTCGTGTTTCATTTCATTTTCATTAATAGACTTCAATCAAGCTTTTGAATTTTAAGTAATAAGTAGCTGATATACTCGATCCTCTCACGGGAAGAATAAGGTTTACAAAAAATATTTGAGAACTATATTCAAAACCTCGCCCTCCCCCCTTAGAACACGTAATTTCAATTAAAGTGGAATGATAATAAGCAGCTCGACTCAGGTGCTAATTGTGTTCCAAATTTCATTTTGAATGGTTCAGCTGTTTTCTCGGCTGAACAACTATAGAAATGCCTGCTTTTATCTCTCTACTTAGAAGCAGAATTTTCGAAAAGAACTGGACACATGTTCAATTACTTTTAATATGTAATTTATATACCAAGGTTCAACGCCTTGAATGGCATCTCTCCTTTTGGTATTAATTTTAAATCACCTTCTTATCTTCCAAATCTTGTTTGAATTGTGCATAAGAAGAATTCTAAATGGCCTTCAGTATCTCCTAGACTAGAATCTCTTTAAACGATGTAGATTTGTATATGGGACAAACAAGCATTCATTTTTATATGCTGTATATAAGATTATTTGTTTTAATAATAATAGTAATAATTGAAACTTGTTATTCTGGAATAGTTCCTAAGTAATTTTTTACTTTTTAATCTTTTTTTCAGTTAATCTACTTACAACAATAGGACTTCTAACGCTATCAGCAGAATGCATAAATATCCCAGAGAGTACCTGTCAACAACGAGATCAGCCATATTTTATACCTCATCACTTTGACTGTAAAAATTACATTTTGTGCCATAGTGGAACCCCGTACTTGTTGCGATGTCCTCCGGGTCTTGTCTTCGATAAAGACGTAAGCAAATGTATTCCAGGTGATAAGGAGGCCTGTAACAAAGAACTTATTAAACCGATACGTATCATCAAAACAAAAGAAGTAGGGGACTCTGTATGTCCTCCAGGAAATGGAGTGAATTCAGTTTATCTTCCACATCCTACAAATTGTTCGTTATTTTACGAGTGTAATTCAGGAGAAGCAGTCCTTCTTCGATGTCCTGATCATCTAGTTTTTAATCCTACATTAAATGTTTGTGATCGTCCTGATGAAGCTGGGTGTAGTGCAGGAAAGGATGACAACCGTGGTTGCCAAGTTATAGATCCTCCCTCATGTCCACCAATCAATCCTGGATACGCCATACACTTACCACATGAATCTGACTGTTCTGCTTTCTACGAATGCGACTGGGGAGTTCCAGTTCTTCTGTATTGCCCTCCAGGATTGTATTTTAACCCAGACTTAGAGGTGTGTGATCAACCATCAAATGCTGTTTGTAACAGATGCAACGCTAAGGGTTCTTCAACGAACTCGTCTCCTTCATCGGTTGTAGAGTGTCCCTCTGACAATTGGGGTACAGCAGTAAACCTTCCCAATCCAGACGACTGCTCTAGTTTCTACCAATGTGAGTCTGGAGGTCCCATATTGTCCCAGTGCCCTGAAGGTCTTCACTTCAATCCTCAGTTGCAAGTATGTGATTGGCCAGAAGTTGCTGGGTGTCAATCAAGTAATAATAACAATAACGCCAACAACCATAATAATAACAATAATAACCAAGGCAGTTCATCAGAACCTCTCCAATGCCCACTGAACAACTGGGGTGATGCCATCCATCTACCAAACCCACGTGATTGTGGCAGTTTTTACAAATGTGATTGGGGACGACCAATTTTGATGCACTGTCCAAATGGATTACATTTCAATGCCGAACTGAGTGTTTGTGATTACCCAGAAGATGCTGGCTGTGAGAAGTCTTCCAATGGCGCTGAAGATGAACAAAATAGCAATGAAAATGCTAGTGGTAGTGAAGAGGATGACAGCAGCAGCAGTAGTAGTAATAGTAGTGACAATAGTAGTAGTAGCAGTAGCAGTAGCAGTAGTGGTAGCAATGAAGATGGAAGCTCCGAATCTGATAGTGATCCAAGCTGTGTGCAAGAAAGTTGCCCTCCTTACAATTGGGGCCTTGCGGTGCATCTACCAAACCCAACAGACTGTTCAAAGTTTTTCACTTGTGTTTGGGGAGTACCTGTTGCACAAGTCTGTTCTCCTGGTTTACATTTCAATCCTCGTTTGCAAGTCTGTGATTATCCATCCCGAGCTGGTTGCAAACCGTGCTCTGTAAATAGTCCGTCAACCGCAGATCCTCAAGTTTCCCAATCGCCTGTGAAATGCCCTTCTGAAAACAAAGGCTACACAATTCTTCTAAGAAACCCTGATGATTGTGGAAGCTATTACGCTTGTAGCTGGGGTGTTCCAAAACTCATCAATTGTCCAGCAGGCTTACAATTCAATCAAGAACTACAGGTTTGTGATTGGCCAGAAAAAGCTCAGTGCTCAGTTTCCTTCAACGATGATTGCCCTCCATCCGTTACGTGTCCTGAAGATAGTAATTCAGGAGATGTTGTACAGGTTCCAAATCCCAATAATTGTAGTACATTTTATAAATGTGATGGAGGCTATCCATTCCTTCAGGAATGTCCACCAGGTTTAGAATACAATGCAGAATTAAGAGTGTGTGACAGGCCAGAAAATGCTAACTGCGTTGAATGTAAGTCCAATTCCACACCACAATCAGACAGCGAGTGTCCATCTGGTAATGTTGGATTTGCTCTTCAATTCTCCAATCCCAAAGATTGTGGTTCATTTTACAGATGTAACTGGGGTCAAAAGACTCCTTACAAGTGTCCACCAGGATTGCATTACGATAAACTACTTCAAGTATGTAACTTCCCACACAGAGCTCGTTGTGAATCTTTATAGATAAGTGACAAGAGAAATAACTGGTTCTGAAAGCAATAGACTTTACGGTCACAATAGGATATACAGTACAACCCCTCAAATCCGAACCCCGGAAATCCGAAAACCCGGCAAATCCGAACACGTTCTCAGGAGAAAAAAAAACTACAGCTGGAAAATGAAAAAAAAAATAGATTTAATCACACAAATTTAGTTTTTTTAAGGTTTTAACATTTTTAGACTTAATGCTTATTCTAAATCATTATCTAATTATACTAATTATATTCTTACAAGAAGACAGTTATAGATATGCGACAATCATTTTGGACATGAGTGTACACCCGCCAGTCAAGGTCACTGCCCTTTCGACCACTGGCGACCCTGTCTAACCTCAGTCGTTGTTTTACCGCCAATTCAGTGACGAAATAAGTACGTAATATTATTTCCCGGGTAATCCGAACCCCCCAAAATCCGAACAGGCTTCAGCCCCTATTAATTCGGATTTGAGAGGTTGCACTGTAACAATTTAATATGACGTAAATTGTACAAATAATTATGTTATTTCCACTCAAACATAAGGTACGGTAGAACTCCTCTAATCCGTCACCTTTGGGTCTGCGGGTATGGTCGGAACGCAAAAAAGGTCGGATTATCAGGAAATATGGAAAAGTATGGCTTTATAGTAAAATAAACAATATCTGAACTCAAAAATGACTGTATTGTTCTCTACAGTAAAAACAATAAGCACTAAAAACTACACAGAAAACACACACAGCGAAAGAAACGATACAAGAGATGGTGGAGCACTAAAGTGGATATGCAGTAACAGCAAGTAAACAACAATACCGCGACGGCAGTAAACGATAATGGGGCTCGTGACTTACCTACGAGTCGGGACTAGTTCAGCTCGAACACAGTCGGATCAACCGGAGTGGCGGACCAGCCGAGGGCGGACGAGAGGGGTTCTACTGTATATTTAATACCTTTTCCATAACATATATCAAGAACTGGTCTTTAAAAAAAAATGAGACATACATAGTCCCATGTATGTGTATCATACATAAGGAATTTTTATCACAAAGAAGCAAAAATTACAGAATCAAAATAAATTTTACTGATTCAAGAATCTTAAAACTTTGACTTATTCAAAACTAATACAATGTGTAGTGAATAATAGATACTTTAAGAGTTAAATTATTTGAAGGTGACTCAAAGTAAATGATCTATAACTTGTAAATCTATCGTACTTATAGATAAATTAAATTATGTAGGTACTTCAGAGCAAATTAACTCTATTTATTACAATTACTCTGTATATGTTTTGTAAATGTTATATAAATTGTTAAGAATTAGAAATTCATACTATGTTTTTATTTGCTGTTGTTTATATTAAATGTAAATATTGTACATTAAAGTTGTGTATTTTTTTTAAATGTAAATACAAAACTTGATATAACTATCTACAAGATTGAATTCGTTATGAATTATTTTATATTGTTAACATATTGTATTAAAAAGCGTACTAAAAATAAATGGATTAGAGCAGAATTTTATTTTGTTTCAAACTTAATTATTTTCAGCATTCATGATGAATATTTCTATATGCGTAGAGCCAGTGGCGGATCCAGGGGGCGATCAGGGTGATCGCCCCTCCCCAGCCAAGAGTTTGAAGCTCTTTAAAAGTAGCTCTAAGTAGAAGTATTACAACCTACCGCCCCCTAGAAGTCCGTCCTGGATCCGCCCCTGTGTAGAGCTCAAGGTACTAGAATTGGTTTTTATCAAGTTATTAAGTTTGCAACATTGTATTTTGCTTGAATTTTCGTAATAACGATAATCCAAAATATCAGTATGTTGAATTAATAATTGAAGAGCTCAATTTCAAAAGATCCTAAGTCAAAAAGTAAGCTTTTTTTTTAGGAGACGAGTGCATTTCCATCATTCTATTTCTGTAAAAGAAAAGTAATCTACCTAAAAGAAAATTGTGATTGCCTACGTTTCGTAAGATACGAGGGTCACTACGAAAGTTTTGAAATACGCATTGTTGTGACACATTATTTGAATTCCAACAATTGCGTTCGGTAGTGGTATCCAAAGCGAAGAAGCGAAGCAAGTTTCAACTCGCCTCGTTTATCGGCGTGACCGTATCGCCTTCACTTGTTTGTTGATGTGAGCAGTATTCGGCTGTCTAGAATGGAGCTCCAAAGGAAACATTTTCGGGTAATTATCCTTTACGATTTCAAAAGTGGTTTGAACGAGACACAAAGTCTTGACCTTTTTCAGGGGACATTTGGGGACCTTGCTCCTTAGCGTGCTACAATTTTTCGGTGGTTTGGTGAATTCAGAAGAGCCGGACATCGCTTAAAGATGAAGAGAGAGCTGGACGTCCGGCAACAGCTGTGTCAGATGAAAACATTGCCACTGTGGAACAAATCATTCGAGAAAATCCTCGAACAACTTTCAAGGACATTGAATCTATAGTGAACATTGGATCGCCAGCAGTAACAAAAATTCTTCATGATCATCTTTGGGTCAGGAAAGTTTCATTCGTTGTGTGCCTCACACTTTGATCGTCAGCAGAAGCGCATGCGTGTGGAATGTTGTGAAGAAATGCTTGTAAGATTTGATGGAGACAATTCTCGACGCGTCTCTGACATTGTTACTGGTGATGAGACTTGGATCTATCAATTTGATCCTGAAAATAAACGCCAGTCTACAGTTTGGATCTTTCCAGAAGAAAATCCACTCACGAAAGTGAAGCGACCGCGAAGTGCAGGGAAGAAGATGGCAATAACAAGTGTTTGTCCAAAAGAAAGAAGAATATCAGTGGTTATTTGAAATAGGAAATTTGAATGGCGATATTGATTTTGTTTTGTTGTTTGTTCTGCATACTCTATCACTTAAGTCGGTTCTCCGTGAAAGTTTGCTTGCAACCCTGTCTTTCTGAGTTTGTAATCTCGTGATAAAGCTCAGTGAAACTTTATCTATTAATGGTTTTAATCTTAGTTCTAAAATTCCATTTTTACTCCCGAATCGAAGTATAAACATACATATTAGCATGGAAAATATAATGTGGAAAATATTAATTAAATTTTGCTGTGAGAAGACAAATGTGGATCTCTATACAGAGTTAGTCAAAAGTATTGGGACATTACAATAATAAAGACATGGGTGGACGGACGAAAAATAAATGTTGCAATTGGTATTGTTGCAAAAACAGCATTGATTTGCATTGATCTCCTACAAATGAGAATGTGAACTGATTTTAGACACATCTTCTGTTTGAGACAGGGTATGCTATGTTTGACATATATATCTAATAGAAGAAAGTATCATGACAGAGCAGTAACAAAGAAACGCAAAAACGGAAGAAAAGCAAATGCTACAATTTGGCACTGATGTAGAAACTGTGTTAAATTATTTTGTGTATATCATGACAGCCATCTTGAATTCTGCATATTGGATACCACACAATATTTTTAAATAGAAAGAGCCTAGAATAAAATGAGGCTAGAATCTTCCTATAAACGATAATCTAAGTTAATTTTTGACAGACCACCATTCGTTTACGAGATAGCGTATGCTGTTTGACATTTTTGTAGTAGAAAAAAATATCAGGACAGGCAAGTAATAAATAGAACGTTCGTCGTGTTCTTCATGTTTCTGTTCTTATATTTGCATTTGTAAAATTTTGTAGAGTGAGTTACTACATATATTAATAGTAAGCGTAACACATTTTAACTTTTTTCTTATAGTAAGTATATTTGTTTTAATTGTTAGTTTACGAATATAAAGCAATAGAATGCTCTTAATGTGCAAAGTTTCAAATATTCAATAGAGCTTAATTACTACGGTCAAATAGTAGCAGGTGGTAACAATGTTTTATCTTGTCCGTGTATTGTGCTGTGTGGGCTTAATATGGTAAGAGTATAATGGTAAAATAGCTAGACAAAAAACCGTATATTATCAAAATTAAGAAAAATAAGATTCTTAAATTTTTAGAGCTTTTGTAGATATTGTAAGGAAATGGTTAATTTAAAACTGTCCAAAAATGCGCGAAACCCAACCTTAAAATACAGACTTTAACCTCATTGAAAATTTTGGGAACGAATTGTAAACGTAAGGACAATATACGAGTTACAGCGAAAGAAGGTTTGAAAAAAGCATTACCAGGAAAATTGTAACAAGCATGCCAAAATGCTTAAAGGAAGTTATAAATCGTGGTGTGTTTGCTAGTAAATACTAACTATATTAAGTTGGAGGGAGAATAGATTCTTTCTGCCATCTAGTCTTCACATATAACTTCGATCAGGTATGGCTCCAACAGGGCGAAGCGCTGCCACACCATGGACTGAACTTTTGAAAATACTGACATAAAAGTAAAACCTTTCCAGAACGATGGATTGGTAGACGAGTATGATCGAATGGTTTCCAAGATTTCCCTATCTATCACTCTTTGGTCACCCTCTATAGGGGTACATTATGGACAACGTGCATCACACCAAATCACACACCCTAAATGACTTATAGATCATCTTGTGAAAGAAAGAAGAAGTCCTCCTCGTGATATATTAAAGTATGCACTTTCCAATTTTTATGACCAAGTGGTCTATTGTCAGACAACGACAAAATGCAGATAAATATAAGTAAATGTCTTTTTTTCTGAAATATGCAGTGTACAGCTACCCGCAGGAACATAGTAAACCTTCCAGATGTATTTGAATTTTTAGTGTCAAACGTAGCACACTCTATCCCGTAAAGAATTAGCGATAGGTGAAAAGTGAGTTCAGATTCTTGTTTCAGGATACATCCTAGCCAATATTGATGTCACACATATCCTTTCCATTTAAAGAATGTTGTGTGATATCCAATGTAGCGAAATCAATGCTGCCTGCCACAATATACACATCCCCATTCAATGCAGTTTTTGCACCAACACCCACTTGCAACATTTGTTTTTCCTACGCCACATTATTACTGGATTGTCCCTATAGTTTTGCCTACTACACACAAATGTTAAACATAGCACATCTACCTTGTAAAACAGTGATGATAGGTAAAAAATAAATGCAGAGTCTCGTTTGTGGAAAGACTCAAGCCTAAATTGATATGTCAAATACAGTCCTTTCTATTTAAAAATATTATGTGATATCCAATTTAGCGGAATCCAAGATAGATGCAACCAGTGCAGTTTTCGCGTCAACACACACTTGTTACCTTTTCCTTTCCTCCGTCCAGGTGTTTCGTTATTAATTGCATGTTCAAATACTTTTAACTACTAGATATAAATGTCAAACGTAGTACCCTACCTCGCAAACGAATGAAAATAGATTGAGAAAACAAGCATTTTAGCAATGATCCAAAAATGGATCAAAAGATTGCTCAATAATTAGCTTTTGGATCAGCTGCTACAAATTTTTTGAACGGGCTCTAAATCGAGTTTTCGTATCTTTTGCGGAATAAGTACATCATACTGAGTTAAGTGATAGTTTAAGTTTGGCTACACTGTATGTAGTTCTCAAGATATGAAAAATTTTGATTGAAATATATTTGATCTTTTGATCCAATAAGTTCATATTCTCATTTGTGAAAAGACTCTAGCCTAAATTGATGTGTCAAACCTACCTCTTTCCATTTAAAAAAATATTCTGTGTTATCCAATATCCCGGAATCCAAGGTACATGCCATACACCATTCAACACGGTTTTTGCATCAATACCTACCTGAAACATTTACTGTTCCTCCGTCAACACGTATCGTTATCGCTAGTCTGTCGTACTATTTTTGACTAATCCTATATATTTTTTCAACATGTGTGTTCTGTCAACACAAATAAACCAGATACTGTCCACAGAATATTCTTCATCTAAGCATTTTTATACCTGTCCGGCTTTTCAGCCTATATCTCAGAATTTATGTCGCGGGGTCCTTTTGACGCGTGCCCTTTTGATTCGGGCCTTTTGACCGGGACCCTTTTGACGCGGGATCGTTTTGACTCGGGCCTTTCTGTCCTCGCCCTTTTGTCAGGGCCCTCCTGACGTGACATCGTCCCTTGTCAACATTATTTAATTTATCTAGAAGATATAACAAAGGTCTACATAATGAAGACTGCATTTCGGTAGGAGATTTAGGTGTATACGGTTTCCAGATGAGAGGACACTTGCTACGAAGTCTGAAAAGAACATCAATAAGACGTTAGAAAATTTGAGGAAGAGCTGTGAAGAATATGGGATGAAAATAAGTGTTAAAACGACAAAAGCCATGGTAATTGGAACGAATTCGTACTGGTCAAATACAGAAGTAGGAAAGAAGAAAATAGAATTGGTGACCAGTTTTCGATACCTGGGTAGTATTATTAGTGACGATATGAAGTGCAAACGTGAAATAAAAGCAAGAATACGGATGGTTTAGATTTAGGTTTCCAAAAATGTTTGCGATACATACATGATCTAATTTGTTCCGTAAGGCATCAAAATAAAGTGGACTTGACAATTGCTCTTAAATTTGTTACAAATGTATAACATGAGAAAATGTTCTGATATATTGTGATGGAGAATAAATGTGAAATGCACATGAATGATTTTCTCGTAACCTGTATGTACTCATTATATGTTGTTAGAACAGAAACAAAATTGAGAGTCCATAGCACTTTATGTGATAAATGCGAGTTGACCTTTCGGCGATATTTACGCTCGGAGTTCTTTTTTTATGCATCTCTCGCATAACACATGTCTATTCAGTTGGCGTTGCGTCAGGGGATTTGACGTAATTAAATCTGAGAGCGGAACGATTCAAAAACCACCATTTTGTTTTGTAGTTCATGTACAGAACACTTTAGAATATATTGTCCTCTACCATTGTCTGTCTCAATGTAATTTGTTGCTGTGAGTTGCAAATAGCCGTAACACGATTTGATTTATCTACAAAATTAGACGAGTTATTATGAAGAGTTTAATGACTACAGAAGTTTCATGCGTAGAGAACTATGTTGTTAGAATGATGCTCATGGGTTTTATAAGATTGTAATGTCAGGAGGTCATCCAGCTTCCTGGTCGTTACTCCGCGCAATAGCTCTCAAAGGAAAGAAAATGTTTGAGTTATTATTCTTTTGCAATAGATCTCTAGAGCGATTATATCGGCCGACTTCGTTAATGGAGTCAATACACTAACGTCTCCACAGGTACTCGGCTATCAATATTACGTTTAAAATCTATTATATTTCCTAGATTATATGCAACCTGCACAATAGCAAAGAAATGCCGGTTGCCTATACTAAAAGGATATGTAGCTTTTATTATTCTAAATTACCTCAGCCGAGTTCGTTAATAGAGTCGACCTTCACGGTAACAGTGACTTTAACGATGATTTTAACATACTGTATAGTTTTAAATCCATGACATTCGCTAGCTGTTATGCAACTAATACAGCAGGAAAGAACTGTTGGTTGCCCATGATGAAAGGATACATAGCTTTTCTTTTTACTGCAATAAGTTGTATCACCCTACTTACTATCTTTACCGCAGTTTATCGCAAACTTGAAACTTGAATTATGTTTATGCACACATAATCTCAGATACAGGCTCTATTTCCACGATGAATTTCATCAAGCTTCTTGAAATGACGCTGTTGTTCCTATCTCTGGTTATTTAACAAGTGCTAAAGCATTCAAATGTTATGTAAAAGGAAATCGGTATACCAATATAAACTGAAGATTAGAAGGTTCGTTACATTAAACGGCAATCGGTTGGACATTTGGCTTGGACCAATGAGCTTGCTCTTTTATCAAATCTCCGTAGAAATGAATGTTGATGCCCAGAGTCAGGAACTGCACTCGCGGATATTCATGCTTATGAAGAACAATAAAGATTTCTTAATAAAGATTGGAAAAATAGTGTCTAAGAATACAGATATGATGGAGTGTATACTATGTTCAAATTTAGATCCAATTCCTATGATGTGTGTTGATCATAAGAAACCACTGTACAAAGGAGTGTCTAAAGAGTTATTCCCAATTAGAGTTGAGCACTTCAATTTAACTTACGAACTTAAGTGGTGCGGGAATTCAGTGAACCCCCCGTTGTTTTCATCCATTACCAAAGATTTTGGCCCTTCTCAGGATCACCAGTCCGTCACATCACCAGTAGAGGGAAGACCTTTCAAAATTTCCAAAAGAACAGTGAAACCAAAACAAGTTACCCCATCCAGAGTGTCAACAACAAATAGTTTTGCACCATTAGCGACATCTGGTACCTTAGAAGATACATCAGAAACAAAGATGGATGTCTCTCCGGAGCCGTCTGGAAATGACGATACCAGTGCAAGTCGCATTAGTTCTCCACCAGAAATCAGAAGATACATAAAATCTCTAACTATTTATGATTAAAGTGGTAATACGTTATCTACCAATAGACGGACAGCAGGAAAATACTACAACAAACCTCACAAACAGATTATGTCATGTTCTATCAGTACAACAAATGAAGAGAAGAGGAGGTGTAGTAATGCCTCTCTTTCTAATCACATTAAAGAAGACCAAAGAAACTCATAAAATCATAGATCTAACCTATTTAGAATTCTACAGAGTTAAGATAGAGCCTTACCGCACCAAGCCTTATTGTCCAGTGCTATAGATGTCAACGCTTAGGACATACGCAGTCTTCCTGCAAAGCAGAACCAAGATGTGTTAAATGTGCTGGGAATCATTTGACCTATCAATGTTCCCGGACAGAGCAAGACAAAACAGTAAAAATGTGCAAATTGCGGTGACGAGCACCCCGCTACCTACACTGGATGTCCTACCTTTCATAAGGTTCACAATAAAAGAAGTTTACATCAAAACCCACCAAAACCGGAAGAATTTCCACCTTTATCAGCAAATTCTCCTAACGAAAACATCATCCAGATTATCAATGGACAAACCAATCCATGCTCTTAAGAACAGTTCCTTATCTCCTCAATCAACATCATCATCTAAAGACTCATCTAATGATGTTACACCTGAAGCAGGATTCGTCATTAAGGAGTTAGTGCAGTTATTTCAAGATTTGAAACTTCTAACCTTTATTCAAAAAGTGAAGAAAAAGATGTCTGAACTACATGACGCTCCAGATACATTCAGCAAATGCATCATTTTAATGGAAATTATCGCAGACCTCTTCTAAGGCAACAGGACCAATACCCTTATGAGGGCCAGTGCACTTCTTTCTGATTGGCTACAGCATGGACTAATAAAGATCTTCATACTAACTACCAATTCATACTAACAACCAATGAAATTTCGCAGACGGATACAGCACAGCTATATGTACTAGAGCCTACTGGGATAAATACTCAACGGGGACTGCGACAGTTGCGTCCCCCACCAAATACAAATGCCAATCCAGTGCATATGCTCTTAATTCACATATGAGGTGGGTTCTTAGGAACCAGGTACTGGGTAATGGAATTGTCAAATAACCTCAGCCTCAGAAAGCTATATTATGAATTCTCCGGGCATCTAACCAACCCTGTCAACAAACGTCAATCTTTCTGATTGTGAAAAGGGACACTTCTCCAAAATATAATTGCGCGCCTGGCTTTTTATAAGTCCCATAAAATTGTGAGTTTTCCATCAACGTACTCAAAGTAATAGAATGACCAATAATAAAAAAAAGAGTAGTGAAGAATATCCAGCATATCTTGTTGTTTGCATTTAAAATATTCATGTGCTATTCCTATTACTTAGCGCAATGTTAGTATCATAGTGCTATATGGATTTTTATAGTAAAATCACACTTCTATTAATGAACTACTTTCTATAAGATAAGCTGGGTTAGCAACTCTGCAGCAAACCAGTGTGCTTAGTCACACACGGCATTGTATATGGTCGTTCACAAGTAAGGTGGGACAGAGAATAGGCACGGTTCAGTGAGTGACACGCGTAGCTACTTCAATACTTAGGCTATGGAGGACGTCTAGAAAAGGATTTCTCAACCTTTTCTAACAGCATACCACCAAAATATATTAATCATTAATCCACTATAAGTCGTACGTACCACCAACAGCAGCTTGCGTACCGCAGGTTGAGAAAAGCTAGTCTAGCAGATACTACTTCATTAGGAATCCCACCTTGAAGTTTACGTCAATATTGTCCCCACATCACGACAAAAGCACATGTTTTGCACGACACATGCGGACATTACACATGCGGACACGATACATTAGCACAACACATCAGTATTATCAAGATCCCCACATCACGACAAAAGCACATGTCAATACAACACATGTTATTGATTATAAAGAATGAAGCAGACGAGAAGTTAACACGGAAGACACCGGAGGAAGCCGAAAGGACCCGAAGAGGACAAATAAAAGAGGGACCACCGAGGGACCTGGCATCAGTCGACCAATTGATCGCAACCTACCCTAAACCCTGGAGGCTGTTATGAAGCTAAGGGGTTACTTTGTTATTTTGTTATTAGAACTTTTGCAGGCATAAAAGACTTAATTGTATAATAAAATTGGTGAAGGGATAAATCTCGGTCCATCATTGACTCTACTCGTAAACATTACAATATTATATAAACTTTCAATGAGCTGAGTTGATTTTGAGTTGAGTGTCCCTTTCAGCAGCAAGGCTATATGAGACGGGACCTACTGACTAACGTGGAATCCGAACCACATGAGCTCCCGCCGGGAATCGAACCCGGGTTTCCAACGGTAAAGGGGCGTACGCTAACCGCTTAGCCACGAAGGAGCTCTATAAACTTTTAAATCAAGAATAAAAATCACATGAATCAATCAAAACTTGTGCAGATGAAGTGTCGGCTTGTGAGGAGTGTAGCATTGGTAATATATATATATATTCTCACTGCAAGATAACGGAAGAAAAATTTACTTCATATCCCACAAGAAGCTGGGTATTAGATATATTTTCTTTTCTTACATTTCAGCGATAAAATTGTATATTTCTTTTACCGGTATGACTTCCCTCATGAACCATACCTATCAAAAAAATTTAGGGACTGGCGGAGTTATACCTATAGTTAAAAAATGATTCTTCAGCATTTAAATTAGAACAAGAATTGTGGGTTGGTTGAATTAGAGGTCAGCATTTCTTTCGGCACAAATGCTAATGAGATGTCGACTTAAAATTTAATTTGGGATCCGACAGCAATCCAGGTCTCTCGCACCGAAGGCTCGTATAAAATTATCAAAGAAGAATTAAGGTAAAATTAATTGTTTTAATAAAATTATATTACCTCTACCTTGTATTTCAATTTCATTCATTCTCCACTTCTTGAGTATATCACTATGTACCACAATTAATCCGCACAAAAATAATTGTTCCAAAACTTTATTTATTTGAAAAATTATTATCATTCCAATAATTTTAGACACACTCGTTGGATTACACAATTAATGTCTAGTTACAGTTGGACACAATTAATGTCTTTTCAGCACCATACAATTACATTTGAGCAGATCGTTCCACAAGGGGTCTAGGGGGCCGAGCCCCCTAATATTTTACTGCCCCCTAAAATTTTCACTTAAGGCTTACAAATAAACTATAATATGGTGATGAACTATAATACGGTTGGATCGGGCCCCTAACTCCTACCGCCCCCTCTCTACATTTTTGGTCTGGCTACCGGCCTAGGTGGAACAAATTCCAACTAGCTCATTATTCCCAGAGTAGTTAAACACAGAAGTAGAAAATTGGGAATTAATGTGTTTTAAAGTGATTTAAAATTTAAATTAAACTCCTTGACGTTCAACTCCTTGACATTGAGCGATTATGACAAGATGCGCAAATTTTACATGGGTGACGTGCCCCTGTGTAGCTGAATGGTAACCGCCTCTTATTTTTTGGTAGCATAGTGAATGCTTCGATTCTCATTCGGGAAAACAATTCTTAATATCGGCCCAGTATGGTAAGGCGACAATGGAACCACTAAAATCAAGAGATCAAGAAGTCTGATGTAAAAAAGATGTAATACAACGCAAGTTAGAATGTTGACCATATTATTATCCAAATAAAAAACTGCCTAGGTGAACATACATCATTGCACGCTTCAACATCAGGAGTTTAGTTTAGGCGGAGTGGTATGAAGTTAGGACATTCACCTCAATTTGCTTTTGGATGGGAGGAAGGAGTAGCTAGTGTGGCGTAGTCGAGTAGTCTGAGACGTTAAATGGACGATCTGAGAAGTTAAGTTCACGATCTGAGGTGTTGAATTGATGATCTGAGATGTTAGACTGACGATCTGAGGCGTTAAACTGACGACCTGAGGCATTAAACTAATCATTTGAGGCGTTAAACTGACGATCTGAGGCATTAAACTGACAATCTGAAACATTAAACTGACGATCTGAGGCGTGAAACTGATGATTTGAGGTGTTAAACTGACGATATGATGCGTTAAGCTGACGATCTGAATCGATACTTATCGAAGGGATTTGAGACCATGTAGGTTTTTAACTGTCCTCCATGTTTCTGTTTTCGTGTCTCTGGTAGTCATGAAAAGTGCAAGAAAGAGAGACTAAAGTGAGAAAGGAGTCTATAAACAGTTAAAAGAAAGTGTTAGAGCGCCCATCTCTGGTGTAAGAGGGTCCATAGTTCGATTGCCTTTCTGTGAGTTTGTGAAAGACAACGTTCTCAACTAATTATTTTTCAGTTCTCCTGTTCCCTTCCACATTTTCATTCTACCAGTTCTTTCATAAACATTCGACTTCATTAAGCATCCGTTTCCCTTGAGCTCCCGAGTATAACCGTGGCATGTGAAATAGTTTTGCCAAAGAGACGAGAAATATCTTAGCACAACTTCCATTCTCGTTTCGAAATTGAGACAAAAGTACAGATAAGAAGTGCGCTTGTAAATTCGAATAAATGGAATATTTCAGTTTAATGTCCCACAATTATGTTCTTTAGGCTAAAGCAAGCAATTATTAAGGCAAGTAAATAATGATGAAAAATTGATGGAATGAAAAAGTGGGAGGAAACGAGAATACCCCGAGAAAACCCACGGATACGGTGTTGTCCACCACAGACTTACTTGTCCGGAAATCAAACCAGGGACCTCACGCATAAGAGGTAATCGCTCTACCACTTCAATCCGTGTCTCCCAATAAATTGATAACGTGGTTGTGGGAACACAATGAGGAGCATTTATTAACGTTTAAAGATGCGCAAGTCATTACACAATATCCTACAATAAGACATCATTTAAGTGTTGTTATATCACACCCAGTATCGAAACAGGTAGGAGAGAAGAGGACGCTTTTGCCAACATCCTCGTACGAAGGTCAATTGGATCGGAAACAACTTGCGAAGAAATATGGAATGTGAGGAAGAAGGAAGGAAAGCGAAAAGTAAGAAGAAGAAGAAGGAGAAGAAGAAGAGCACAACTGATCGATGATTTGATAAATTGAAGAAAATATTGGGAGTAAAAGGAAGGAGCAGAAGATAGAGAAACGTGCTGGCCCAATCGTAACAAAGTAATAAAATAAAATAAAAAAATAAAAAAAACTCATTAGTCCCACGATCTGAGAACGGGCAGAATACATAATAATAATAATAATAATAATAATAATAATAATAATAATAATAATATCACACCTTGAATGGACCTCTCGTGACGTGGAAGTATTCTGATAACTTCTGGATGAAATTAAGGAGATAAAATCCGGTTACAAATTTTGAACATAAACTTACGAAACGAAACGAAAAAGGTTATGAGATGAGACCGGAAAAAATGTGCTTTTTATTAAATTAATTAAAATTTAAATTGAACTCTTTGACATTCATGAATGATTATAACAGGATGAACAAGTTCTACTTGGGTGACATGTGCCCCTGTGTAGCTGGATGGTAACCGCACCTGATGTTTTTTTTTTTTTTTTTTTGGTGGACATAGTGAATTCATTTGATTCTCGTTCGGGAAGGTAATTCTTGGTTCGAGAAAGACTTTCTGTGAACTGAGACAAGACAAGAAAGAATTCTTCGACAATCAATACGAGACGAGGTGATCAAACCTTATTTCTTGCCTCGTCTCAGTCAAGAGCTCCAGAGTTGGCTAGGTGGATAGCGTACGCGCCTTTGGCGTGGGAGACCCGGGTTCGATCCCCGGCGGGAGGTCATGTGGTTCGGATTCCACGTTAATCAGTAGGTCCACGTCTCATATAGCCTCGCTGCTGAAAGGGACGCTAAACTAAAATCAACTCAACTCGTCTCAGTCAACACAATTGAAATTTCGAGATATTTGAGAGCACGAGTCTCCTTGGGAATTGCGAACTCGAACGTGAGCCTAACGGAGCCGGTTAGTGACCCAGTTCCAAGCGAGCTTGAGTGAGATACCAAAATTTCCATATCTTTATTGATTGTGACAAACATTAAATATTTAATACGTACAGAAATTTTGACCTTAGTAACTACATTCTCTTTACTCTTAATACGATCTTAAAACACGGTAGAGTTAGTCTGGAATTTTAATTGCTCTCTTCTATCTGTTACTAGCTATTTCAGCAAGAACAACGAAATACAGTTGATATTTTTATCTTCTTTCTTCTCGGAAAGCAGTGCACGCGCATCACGATACGATCTAGGAATGTACAGAATGACCTTATTCACGTGAAGTTTGTGTAAATGAATAAATAAACAGAACGCGTTGCTTGTTGTTTCAAAGTACCGAACTGACAGTTCGTTTCCATAAATGAATTAAAATTGCCGGTTCCTTAACTGAATAATTTCGTAAGACACAATGATGAATTGAGATACCTGTCTGTCTACACCGTACAGATTTTGCATAGATTGTGTTTGCATGATTCTGCCTTTTTTTTTTTTTTTTTTTTTATAAATTAGTCGAAATGTAAGCTCTTGCAACAGTCGATTTTCTTTATTCCAAATGAAAGGATTTTTAAAAAATTTATTACTACACCGATTCTAAAACAAGCATATTTTTTCACTTGCATACGAGGGTTGTTCCAAAAGTTCTAGTATAAATACAAAGCTACAAAAGGTAGTTATAAAAGGAGCAAAAGAGTTCAAGTTGTAGCTCCCTGACAACTCACGTCAGAGCAATATGCTCGTCGATGTTCAAGTGTTTTTATGACGTCGGTAAAAAAGTGTTTAAACGAAGCCGTCCGAAATGTCACCCACAGCTGGAATGACATTATCATAGATTTAAAAAAAATGTATACCTTCCAACTTGTTTCAGAGGTTTGCACACAAATCAGAGTAAGATGGCGTCAAATGTAGTGAATAAGGGTAGTGGATGACGAATTCTGTACGAATCCTAAACTGCTGCCATAGCGACGACAAGCTTGTGGAGGGGGGCATTGTCCTGGTGGAAAAGAACACATTTCGTCAGGTTTGTACGACGCTTCTGCTGTATATGACCAAGAAGATTTCTAAGAGTCCTGCCTAATAATTCTCAGTTACGTTTGGCCTATTAAGAAGATAATTTATCATCACCACCGGAGATGCCGGCAGAATCTGTCCAAGGGACAGAAGACCCAAATACAAGAGCAGTAGTGAATACCTACACCTTAATGGCCGTGTGCACATACCTACCACATGTAACATTATTTATCCGTATTGCATACCTTCATCAGCTACAGTCATATGCTGTAGTATCTAAAGTATAAAATACTATTGTACGTGGATAACCGAATCTCATGTCTCGACTTGTATTTCGAAGAGCTGAAACCTCGTCGAAATTACAAGATGGACAATTGCCCACTTGCTCTACCCTTCTAGGTGGTCATGACAACTATTCCCTCCGAATTCTCCAAAATACTAACTATTGAAACTAGTAGCTATCATTTCCGAGCATTTTCTCCTGATTCTACGTAGATTCCCAGTTTGTAATTCCATAAACATTTTTCACAATCATTTCCTTTCATTAATCCATGTGTATAGCTATGAAAAATATAACATAGGAGATACCAAGGGGTCTCTTTGAGACCGCAATTAAAAATAAGTAATTATTGGTTGTTTGCACAGAAATTGTATACAGTTACATTTCAAAACAATACTTTATTACATGGCACTCCAACTCAGATTGTCACCTCTGACGTCATCGTCATTCAAAACTGAATAGAAATACTTAAAAACCTCATCACCAGGCAACAGGCGCAATTACAACCCAGAATAGAAAATCATGTCATCTTTTTTTTAGGATTGTTGCTGGAAGTAACGCGCTTAAGCTAGTGTTCATATGTTTCTTTAAAACAATTTCCCTCTACTGACACATTTTCCCTTTTTCATCAATTTTTCCCTTAATTTGATGATAGTCCAATTCCAATGACAGAAGTTATGTAACAAGATGAATTTAGCTATATTAAAGAAACTGTGAATCACATTTGTTTTATTCATTTGTTTTTTTTTTTTTTTTTTTGATTATTTTTTTTTTACGAAGCTATACACACAAATACATCCAGCCAACGAAATGTAATGAAATGAAATCTTTGAATTTAACGTCCCACGATTATGTCTTTAGGCTAAGGGAGACGATGATTAAAGCAAGTGAATGATGATGGAAAAATTGATGGAATGAGAAAGTGGGAGGAAACGGAAATATCTCGAGAAAATTCACAGAACGAAAATATTTACCACAAACTATTCCTGTTGTATTGATTTGTTTCTGAAGAACAAAGAAAAATTTAAGCATTGGTATTGGTCAATCAGTCAGCGAGAGAATTTCCCAGGATTTTTCACGTTTTATAGAAAAAATCCCTTTTTCCCCCAATTTTGCTAAATTTACCTATGAAATTTCCCTCGAACTACGAACACTGGCTTAAGTCTATTGAAACTAACCACTTTGTTATTCACAGTCTATTAAATATATAATCTTGTATCAAAATATTTATTGCTTCAAACACATTACTACACATCCAACTTACTTTATTATGTCAATAATGAAGTAATTTTCGAGAAAATATATTAGCAATTTCTGACAGCTACTTTGAGCATTATGTAAACCAGTGCTATTCAACCTGGGGTTCGCGAAGAAGTTTCTGTGGGTACGTAATCCTAAAATAAGTATATTTCCAATATTTATTGAATGATCATAGTTTAAGAAAATTTTGAATTTTCCCATTTATTTTTTTCGGAGATGCAGTTTATCCCGTTATAAATAGTCTTTTAATTGACACACTGATTGTCTTTTTATTGGTCTCTATTTGTCTCCCTTCTTAATCAACAGAAGATGTGTATTCAATTTAATAAGTTCATTTCGATTTATTTTAAATCAAACAGCTTCAGGGGTACACAATTGTGTGTCTAAGGATACACGAGAGAAAAAGGCTGAATAGCACTGATGTAAACTACTAATATTGCTCTTTTATTAAGGAAAAAATAAAGAAAGAAAAATGTGATTACTGACATGAGTATTACCTTGGGATCTTTTTACGACGCTATTGGTAAACAGTAATTTTCTTACATTAACAGAAAAACAATAGCAAACAATATTTTGTGTTCAGTATATTAAACAGAGTTATTGGGGAGAAAATATAAGAACAGACTTTTAGATACGTTCATTTAAGATATACACTCCATTCAATACCTCTGGGATCCCAAAAGGACTCCAGGGTAGTACGCAAGGTTTAATCGTCCGTCTCCTTTACTGTACAGGGCATAATCGTGGGACATTTTTTGCATTATTTATGTAGTTTTTAAGGGTTGTGTTATACTTTTCCCTCTTGTGAAAACTCTCCAAAAACTTAGTTGTCAGTAGCAGGCCCCTAGCCAGCCCAAAAATTTAGGGGGCCCCGGTAGAAGTTGGGGGAGCCCGACCCAATCATGTTATACTTCATCACCATATTATAGTTCATTTGCAAGCCTACCGTGAAATTTTATGGGGGCCAGCCAAAGTTTAGAGGGGGCCGGACCCCCTTGCCCCCCCTCTCCCGTGGATACTGGCCTGGTCAGTAGATACGTGTGTATCTATGTATGAATGTTAGGTGAACTCAAAGTATGCCCTCAAAATAGTTTCGCTCCCTTTCTGTTCCGGCTATCGCATGTATCCGTCCCTTGACAGCATACACTACTTTCAAATATACATATACTGTTTTTTTTTTCTTTTATTGCAAATGTATTTCTCGAGATATGTAGTTTATCATCAATCTCAGCTCACGTACGAGGATATATATATTTTTTGTGATTACAGCGCCATCTGGAAGGACATGAAAAGCACTTCATGTAAAATTTGCGTATTTTCGGAATGCATAATCCGAATCTGCAATAAAAATACAGAATTTCTATTTAAAAAGTTTAAGTTGGACCCCATGGTCCTATGATGGAACTCCTGGGGGCACTTGTTGTTCACAGAATTTTATAGGCCTGTGACATTCTTGCGTGACTAGATTTGTCACATTTTTTGTCATTTCGGAAATATTTTAGATCGCAGGGTTAAGTGAGACACCCTATATATATATATATATATATAGATAGATAGATAGATAGATATATAGATAGATAGATAGATACATACATACATACATACATACATACATACATACATACATACATACATAGACGAATAGATTAGAGAAGCTAATAATAATTTGAGAAGTATATATAATTCAGTTGGAAATAGAAGCTATAACAATTTAATAAAAGAGTTAATGGAAAACTTTATTAAATTATAAAAGAATTATTATTATCCCGTTACGGAAGTCTTATATTTTGCTTCATGAATGACGTAATTTAAACTTTTCGTGTGGACAATATCATTTGGCTAATATAGTTTTCATATTTTTGTTCCTACTCCTGCTTTTTTTTTCTAAATAAAAAATGAAAATGCTTTTGTTTGCAGACAACTATAGGCCCTTATTACTTTTTGATGGGATCTTCATTTAGTCATTTTCAAGTGCTCATTGTACTGAATTATGCATTGTCATATAACCACCATTTTTTAGTATCTTGTTTTTCTTCCTTTTTTTTCTGTTTCGATATTGTTTCATTCTGTTTTCAATTCTGTGTATGAATATGATTTTTTTTTCTTTCTCTTTCAAAACGCTTCGTTGAATTGAAATGGTACAAACAGGGAAAACGGGCTCTCTGTTTTATGGAAACAAACAAAAAAGGAAGTTCAAAAAACCAACAGAACGAAACGAACAAAAGAAAAAAGGAAGCTGACGATACCATAACTCAAAGCACGATAACTCGATAAATTTTATTGTCTAATTGAGCATTCGGCCATGACATTTTGAAGGCAACAAAAGCCACATCATGAACAGTGTTGTCCAATCAACTCAACTTAAAGATTTCAACTAAATCATTAGAAAATATGTATAGTATAATTCAATTTGTACAGTCATAGATTATAATGGGCTGGCCAACCATAATGATCACTGTTGCCAACACACTGACACAAAAAGTCTCTAAACGTAAGCTAAAATTACTCCAATCTTGAGTGGAAAGTGCTCGTGGAGTGGAAGTGAATTTTGTGGTAGGCAAGCAATGTGTGCGTCGGTTCTCTGGGTTCTTCCGTTTCCTCCCACTTTCTTGATTCCACCATTTCAGCCATTTCTCATCATCGCCGTCTCCTTTAGCCTAGCCGGCTTAAGCGTGGGACGTAAAACTTAAAAATTTTCATTGAAAAGTTTCTAAAACAATTGGATCTACTGAATGATACTTCGATGCAATCCATCAATATCTAAAACCAAGGGCGCACATCAGGGGGACAAGGTGGGGCGCTCGCCCCCTCCTTTTAGAGGAAATTGTGCTTCGGAAGATCGAAAACCCAATAGATATTTTAGAATAGTTACCGCAAAATTTGAGACTACATTTGAAATTTCGCTTATACTGCCCCCCCCCTTGGAAACCACAACATGGGCATCCTTGTCTAAAACTACATGAACTGACTCACTGACATAAAATAACGGGCACTTCCGGTTGACGTGGAAAGTTGACACTTGGCATGATTGTAGCTTTTCAGAACTAACCCTTAGGAAAATTGCCAACAGTGAATATTTTTAATTTTTAAGGGATCTACAGACGAAATTAAGAATTTCCTATTTTATTTAAATGAGTTCTTTTTTGGGACCTATAATCTCATATTTTAGGTACTTGGAATAAAAACTTGAAATTCGGTATGCTTATGAGTTTTCGTTACCGCTACCTAAGTAGATTGCCGAAAATAACAATATCCAACTTTAATACGGTTTTATAAGCAATTGAAAAATCGGTTAGAGGGAAAAATCGGTTACATTTGTGGTCCTGTAGCCTTTCAGAAACTCTTTTTAACGGTCGATCCAAAGTCTTTTTTTAGAACAGAAAAACAACACACTCCATTTCAATATAACAATGAAAGACATATCGATTGTTATTAATTTTTGGTCCTAACTCATATTTTTGTGTGTAGTGTACACACTTTTATGCGAATTTGGTATTGGATCAATATATATATACAGGGACGAAGGATTTTTCCAACGTTGGGGAAAATATCGAAAATAAAACAAACTCGCAAGTATATTGATACGCTAGGAAGTAAATATAATACTCTTAAATACTATACTATGGGAGTCAAGCGCTCCGATCCTGGGGGGCCAGGGGGTCCGGCCTCCCCCAAAGCTCATGTGGGCCCCCTTATTGTATTTATGAATATACAATATTTGGCATAATTTGAATGCAATTCGTTTTAAAATCCTCATATATATACTTTCTGCATCTGAATGCCCCCCCCCCCCAAACTTACAGAGAAATCGGCGCCCTTGATGACCAGGATTCACCGCCTCAATGTAAAGTGTGATGAAGACTATTTTTCAAGAGTGCGACGCACTGCTCCGCCCGATCCCTGAGCGATTTTTAACAGAAAATAAGTCTTTCTTCTGAAAATGAATCACTTGAACACGTACGCTTAGTTAACAGTTTCTCTCCGCATTTTATAGTATTTGCATGTTCTTCACAGTGTTTAAAACATTGCACGTCATAGATTTGTATCCAATTTGGCCAATATTAAGACACGATTGAATAGTACATACACAGCTTTTTGTTGAAGTAAAGAGACAACTATTAAAAAGAATAAATATACGAGCCACTAAATGTAATTGAAACAATGAATCATCAAACAAAGGGTGACGTTAGTTATTTGTGTATTCCCGAGCAGCTCTCCTCAATAGATTTGTCTCGATGTCAGCAAGACCACGAATTTTCGTCTCCTTATACGAACAACGTTGTTTATTTTCAAAAATGAGTCCAAAATACACAGTTTCGTATGGTACAATGTCTTTTATTTGGAAAATTCTGAAAAATCAATAGTGTGCTTAGACTTTTGACATTAACTGTATATAATATTTTAGTATCACAGAGAATGCCAAAGAAAATGCTTCTCTGCCAATATTTGCATAGTACAAAATTTCAGCGTATTTTGTTTATGACCATAAAAAGTTACAAGAGCGTATTAAGATGAAATGTGAAGTTTATGTATACACGGTGTAGACCATTAATAGTGAAAATATTTTAACCTCTGTGGAAAATGTAATGATTTTATATTTCTTTATTTAAAGAGGACCCACTCTTGAATCATTGCTGACTCTATTCCGTTAAGGGTTTTCACTACAGCGAAATTAAACTACCGCTAATTTTAGTTTTTTCTGTAATATTTTAAAAGCAAATAAAAATATTTAAAAAGCAGAAACGTAGTGAATTAGACAATACGATTTTCTATGTGGTACCTTTACCACAATTCACCTATCTACTTTTGGTATGCCGCTATTTACAGAACCCGCAAAAAATGCTAAATCTATCTACAGTCGCAAATCGAAAGCAGATAGATGAGTTGTGATAACGGTATCACATGCAAAATCGTATTGTCTAGTTCACTACGTTTCTGCTTTTCGAATATTTTTATTTGTTTTGAAGATATCACAGAAAAACTCTAAAATTTGCGCTAGTTTAATTTCGCTGTAGTGAAGACTCTCAAGTGAAGAAGTTACTTCAATCAGTATAATGGTCACTTAATTGCTATTAGGAATTCAATACATAACGCTCGTTGCAACTATACAAATTTTCTAATTTTCTCTGTGTCTCCTTCGGACTAATTTGCCATCCTCCTATTAAGCAGAATTTGTTCGCAGCACCTTCTGTATTCTGATACACAGTTCCCACACCATCAAGAACTACTGGATCTCACTCTCTCCTAATCAATCTCAATATATTTATTTATTTTTGAAAGTTTATGGTACACTCATGATATACCATCATAGACTGGGTTCTGGCTCCCCCCTCCCCCGGTGTTTACCTTCTAGACACGCTACTGATCCCAAGAATAGAACTCGGCATCGTAAGCAATAAAAATATGAGTCCGTTGATAAGGAACAACCAGGTATATTTTCCCCTTTTTTAGTACACTAAAATTTTAGTGTGTAAAGTAAATACTGATTCGGATGTAAAATTATCATATACAGCTCTGGCAATACTGCTTTTCATGGAAGACATGTTTCAACGTGTCTCTCAAACTATTTTTCCTTCTTCCTTCTTGGTTTTCTCTCTATCTTTACCTATTCGTGACGAACAACTTCTTCAGTTCCAGCCAGCCGTCTAGTAATTCCTGTCCTTGCCTCCAGCTTCGTTTTGAAGTAGTTTCTTCTAGATGAACATTTCGATTTCACGCTTCATTCCATCTTAGTGTCATCTTATCACAAATTGCTTCATCTTCTTCCCTCTCTCTTATGTGTTTCCTTTTTGTTGCCTCTTCTTCTCGTCCTACTTCATCCTGTTTCTTTTTATCCTCTTCCTCAAGTTTTCTTCCCTTCTACACTTCTAAAACGTATATACGTAGTAGCGTGTTTCTTTTATTTTTTTCTTTCACTTAGTCTTCTCTGGATTTTCTTCTTTCCAAAATGTCTAACTTTTCTTTCTTCCCCCTTAACCTTTGTCTTTATCTCAATAAAGAATCAAAATTTTTCTTTCTCTTCTTGTTGAACAGTTAGAAGAAAATCGACTTTAACAGCCAAAAAAAGAAAGTAATTTATTGCTCTCTAATTGGTTGTAAAAGTTTAAGGATCAGAAATGCCATTACATCTACCAGCAATAATATTTATTTCGTTCTTCTACAATCGCACTGTACTTATTGATCTGTATTATTAAACTTTTTAATAAAGTACAAAAGTGAAGATGAAATAATAATGTCTATTCGAAAAATATTTTCATTGACTGAAATGAAATCTTTGAGTTTTAATTTCCATTTTTATACCGGCTAGAGTAAAGGAGACGGTGATGATGGGAAACAAATAAAAATGGTGGAATGAAGAAAATGGGAGGAAACGGGATAACCCCGAGAAAACCCACGCACACGGTGTTCGTCCACCACAAATAGGGATGCGCACGAGACGAGTCGAGACAGGATTTTCCTGGCAAAATTCGAGTGGAGAGACGGCTCTTCCAATAGAGAAATACACATTTTTCGAGTCGAGACATAACTTCTACAGCACATTCTCGAGACGAGACAGCCACAAAGCTTGTCTCGTGTGCATCCCTAACCACAAATCTCATTTGGTTAGAGCTGGGACGGAACAAAGGATCTCAAATAAGCGCTCTACTAGTAAGTTACTCCGGCCCCCTATTTTACGTTCCCATTGTTGAACTAAGGATAATTTAAAAAGTTGACATCTCGTTGATGGCCGTTTAATGTATTGTTTTAAAAATCTCATTTTATCATGGATTGTTACCAATATTTTTCTTCTTTTCAAAAGCTGTAAGAAGAGATGGTTAGAAAATTTTTTGCTAAAATGTTACAGAATCACTAGCTGAGGACTAGCTGAGGACTTCGTCTCCAGCATTTGCTCGGCCTACGACCTCGCGCTTCTCATATCTTTGATCTTAAGGGATTTCGAGATATGACTATCTTATTATAGCAATTTCATACTCCACGCTTTTTCTTACCTTCTAATAGATTAGGATTGGGAACTAGATTTCTGCGTTCAATGGTCGATATTGTAAGGATCCCCACGTCGCAGTACCTTACAAAAGCCATGCGTACTACACGTGTTAATGATAAACACAAACAAACAGACGACGGTCCCGAAGAGGAATCGCCCACCATCGCCAAAAGTCGGAAGGAAGAGGATCACCGAAGGAAGCCGACAATACAGGATAAAAGGGAGCTGCACGCCTCGACCAACATCAATCTACCCAGGTTGATTGAACCACCTAAAACCCCTCTCACGACGCTTGGTCACCGAGAGGTACCCATCCTTAAACCCACGACGCTTGGTCACCGGGTTCCTTTCCTCTTTCTCACGACACCTGGTCACCGAGAGAGAGACACCTAATCTAGACCTCTCTCACGACGCTTGGTCACCGAGAGAACCTTACCTGCAAAACCCACGACGCTTGGTCACCGGGTTCCTATCTTAATCTTACCCAAGTAGATATTGGAGGAATTACTTATTATAATTGTGTATATAAGAAGACTTTTATAATAAAAAGGTGAAGGGAAAGTCCAAATCCCGAGCACATTTAATTATAAACTGAAAACTGAAAGAATTTTACATGGTAGATGCGTCGGAGTCTATCTAAGGTCATTTAGCCCGTCACGTATATGAGGGATGACGTTCTTCGGCGATCATATTATCCGATGGAAGGGAAGGAAGAAAGGATTGCGGTAAGAAGGAAAGGGGCTGGGGCCAATATGTTAGGTACTATCCCGGCATTTGCCTTGTGTGAATGAGGGAAATCCTGGAAAAATCTCACTCAGGTTGGTTGACCTGAAAAAACTGTTACGCTTTTTCGACCGAGTGGCTGCAGCGGGAATCGAACCTGGGGCCGTTTGCACCAAAGGCGAGAGCGTGAGCGACTATGCCACGTGAGGTCACTCCCTTCTAATGAAAAAATTTTTAAAAATGTTGAAACATGTCTTTAATTAGCATGTCTTTACTCTTAAGGGATTTCGGGATATGGCTATCTTATTTAAAGAATTATAACTCCATCCCTTGTAGGATAAATATCAAGAAAACGCTGAAACACATCGTTCATTATTTTAAATGAAAAATTTAGATCCAAATTCCATCTTTATAATCTTAAGGAATTTCGGGATATGGTCATCCAATTACAATTATAATCACACTATTTTTTCCTC
Source organism: Thermobia domestica (assembly GCF_964235325.1). NCBI lineage: Eukaryota > Metazoa > Arthropoda > Insecta > Zygentoma > Lepismatidae > Thermobia > Thermobia domestica. Next base: position 37,149,150 of record NC_137471.1, read on the forward strand.
CGTTGTTAATTATTTTAAATGAGAAGTCCACATGCCAAATGTCACGTCTCTGACCTTCAGAAATATTGGGAAATGGTAATTTTAAAATAAATTGCTACCCCCTTTTCCCGTTTCTCGAGCATTTTTCAAAAATCGTTCCTTGGTGCGACCTTACATCACAAAACCTATACGCCGTCCAAATTTTAAGTTTCTAATTTAATCTTTTTAGGATTTCATTTTTGAGGTAAATTTTATAGACTTTCACTTAAACAGCTAGGCTACTGCTTCCTTACTATTTATCGTAGGATCATGGTTTATACTTTTTTCTCAGGATAGAGCATACTTCTCACAGGTACCGATTGCTTGTCCGTATTGTATCCCAGAAACTTGAAAATCGGGTAAAACCGGGAGATTTTTCGAAAAAGATTTTTTTTGAAATTTTTGCGCCCCTCTCTTCCGGGCCTGGGTTCACGTACGGATCTGATTTTAAAAAAAAATACGCTGTTACCTACACAATACGTGTGCAAAATTTCGATCTTGTAGCTTGAAAACTAAGGTCGGGAGAATTTTTTGAAAGTCTGAAGGTGATCCATTTTTCATATATATGAAAAATGAGCTTGCCATACGAAAAATGGACTTCATATATATGGGCTTGCCATATGATCCGGTTTGACCGGGGCAGGCCCAGTTTTGAGGGGTAGTCCTTGTGTCCCGACAGATTTCGTGTTTTGTCCCGGTCAGACGGAGAAATTTATTTTCTAGTCGCAAAGTTATTTAACAACTTCTAGCGCTTTTACCATAGAGAACATCAATGAATAAGTCAACAGTGAGAGGACTAATGGTCTGCAAAATGAACTTCGCAATGATTTGCAGTAAATTCTTTGATAAAATAAAGAAAAATAAGAGCTTTATGAGTAATGCTCATTCAAGTGAAAAGTATAAGCTTGAATAATGTATAGTAGTTTTTCCTTTCCTCTTCGTTTTGCGGATATTAAACGAGCTAGTTAAATTTGTCTTCCTAAAATTGTTTTTTTTTTTTTTTTTTTTCAGTGTACATATTTCAGCAGAAAGAAGTTTCGAGAGAAATTGAACTGCTTGAGAAATTAGAACATCACATTTGACTACTGGACAACAAATTTTGAGACTAAAATACTCAGACTGATTTCTGCATTATTATTATTATTATTATTATTATTATTATTATTATTATTATTATTATTATTATTATTATTATTATTTGATACTACAAATTAAAATACTCTTTTTGTGCATACTATGAAGGTAAGTTTGTTTGAATTCTGAGTGGTGTTTAGAATTTTGAAAAATGTGCACTATGAATTTTCATTGTGTCTGGTTCAGTTGAGAATTTATCACGAGAATTGATAACATATTGGTATTAACAAAAATGTCCCGGTTTGGAGCTTCAGAAATCTGGCAAGTTTATATATATATATATATATATATATATATATATATATATATATATATATATATATATATATATATATATATATATATATATATATATATATAAAATATATAGCTGAAAAATGTACTGCGACATTACTATATGACCTAGAGTCATGATTCAAACTCCATTTTCTTCAGTAAAACGAGTAGTTTCCAAAGGTCACACTCACATCTCTGTATAATATACCTGAACCGGAAAATTCGGGAAAAAACCGGACTATTTTTTGAAAATTCGCCAAAACACATTGCCCCTCTGGCCCGGGCCTGGGTTCACGTATGGGTCTGATTTTTGAAAAATAATACGCTGTTATGTATATACATAACACGTGTGCAAAATTTCAATCTTGTATCTGAAAACAAAGGGCGAGAAAAATGTTGAAAATCTGAATTTAGGCCCTATATATATGTATGTATAGTGTATATATATATATAGTAAAAATTTACTGCATCATTACTACTTAATCTAGAGTTATGGTTTAAACATCATTTTTTCAGTATAACAAGCCCTTTCCAACGGTACTACGTGGATGTCCGTATTATACACCTGAACCGAAAAAATCGGGAAAAATCGGAAATTTTCTGAAAAAATCACATCGTTGGAACACTTGCGCCCCTCAGGCCTGGCTCCGGTTTTGTGTAAGGATCTCAAGAAAATTTCAGAAATAGCTAAAGGTACACACAATCCGTATGCAAAGTTTCAATCTAATATCTTGTAAACTAAAGGCGTGAAAAATGTTTGAAATTTGCCTTAAGAGAAAAATAAAAAGTCACACCCCACTTGGCGCCGCCAAATTGACCATCTGGTTCCAAAACGCATCTGGGGTGTTTTTTGGCCCATCCTTAATTTGACAAATAAAACAAAGCCGACCTAAATACCTGTTATAGAACCTAAATAAGAGGTCAAACACGATACTATACCATGGTAACCAAAGGTACCAAAAATCCTAAAAGAGTTAAATGGTTCGGTCTGGCCACTCATTAATCAATCAGTCTGCCTCGACTTGTTTTATATATTTAGATTAGTTCCAAGACCTTTAATCAAATTTGATAAATGTATCTGAAACTAGCAAACGGAAAAAACACGGAAATGCCCCCAAAAAACATGTACTCGGTCTTTGTTCACTACAAAGTTTACTTGGTACAAGTTGGGGGATCGAATCAAGTATCCGATGCACTTGTTTTTCCATGTGTTCGTCCGTCAGGGAGACACAAAAATTGAGGAACTAGGCTACTTGACGTATTACAATAAATTTTTGGCCAGTATGTAGAGCAGGGTCAAAAGTTTAGTATCGAATTAATTGAAGAAATAACCCATTTACCGGAAGTGGTAGAAATAAGTTATTTCCGATGTCAACGTTGGTCTTAAGAGAACAAAAAGGGAATAAATAGCGAACGTCTAAAGAATACACTTCATCTCCATTCTTTAATCTCTACTAAAACCGGAAGTGATAGACTACAATTTTTCCGGTTTGAATATTGATGTACACTCACGTCCAAAATGCTTGTCGCATATCTATAACTGTCTTCTTGTAGGAATATAATTAGATAATGATTTTGCAGAGTACTTTTAATACCGATACTATGTGTATAATCGGGAGATATATATTTGTGGTAAATTTCATAGGAAAAATATTATAAATACGAAAATTAGAATGAGTAAAACAAAATGTTGCTAAATGTACAAGAAAGTTTTATTTTCGTTTTATTGTTCTTATTTACTGTTCTTTTGACATGAAATTTTCCACATACATGTCTTTGCCGATTATACACATACTAACATTACAAGAAATACCGAGCGAATTCGTTACCAAATTATATTCCTACAACAACATATTTATAGACATGCGACAATAATTTTAGACATGCGTGTACATAGAGCATAAAACGATAAGGGATAAGAAGAACTATTTAAAAAAGAAACAATTTAGCGATTGGAGAACAGGTATCATATTTTCTCTCTTAAACACGTTCTTATAACACAACTGGGAGAAATCAACTAATTTGCCACTTTATCGTTGATCATTATGGAGTTAAAATGGTAATTGATAACAAGAAATATATCCAAGAATATTATAATATCTCTCACATGGCTCTCTTCACAAACAATCTACATGTGCTTATTATACAAGCATTAACCATGTGCGTCCTACTACAGTAGCAGACGACTGTTACACCAGAGACATCTTTTGGTCATTTGACGACGAAAGACCACCAACGCCACCTATATAATATAACCAAGAACATCTCAACAATGATGTTTTCGGTTGGTCACCTTCTCTCTCTTTCTCTCTTGGCTTGCCTGGAGAGGAAGCACGAGAAGTTTGCTCAGAGTTCTAGGCCTCCTTTCCTGCCCACTTGCTCTGTGAGACTCCTAACCTCAGACACCTAGCTTGCGTGGAGCTTTGTGGCCTTTAGCACCCCTCTCTTTGGTGCAGCATTGGAGATCCTAAATCCACACCACGTAGCTTGCTCGGAGTTCTGTGGAGGTCATCGGGCTGCTCGGGCCTTGGAATAACATGTACCTAAGTATTAAAGGATTTTACATTATAGTAATTTTTGTAACATACTGTTTATAGAAGAAAAGATTTCATAATAGAACTTCGTAGTAGGAGAAAACGATTCCGGACAATACTTTCTTCTACCTACACCTGCATAAGCAGAAGTTTACATGTCAACTGTAATGATTTTGCTGAAACCGGAAGTGGGTTGAAATCATCTACCACTTCCGATTTGACCATTAATTGACAAATAGCACGCAATACAAACCAAACTTATTCATGTGGTGTACACATCACACTGCTGCTTATTTTTATTTTCCTTTATAATTAATTAATTAATTAAGCCGAATTGAACGAAAAAAAGGAAAATAAATGGCTCCAACTGCACTCAAAGAAACCTATTACCTAATGACCGTTTTAAATGTATGGTAGTATTTCCAAAAATACCTTTTTCCAGGGTTAATTCAATCTATGAAACCACTAAACGTGAACTTTAATTTCTTAAAAGAGAAAACTTGAATACAAACGATTACATACAAGAACAGTATAACTGCGTTAAAAAAAAAAGTAAAAACATACCACTTGGGTAGGGCGGAGTTTTTGAAACAAAAGAACATCGTGGTGCGACGAACGTGAAACAAAGGAACAGGTCCATTTGCGTGATTACTGGGAGGTGACTTGTCTTTTGTTTATTTTTTTCAACCTTCATCACATTTCACACATCGAGAGAGAATGTATGGTTACCTACAATGTGTTAGCTTGCTTGTATATACATACTCATTCTAATTTTTTTTTGCTCACGATCCATTGAGAGTGCTGTAACATAATTAAAACATCAACAATCAGGAAGAAAATAATGCCAAAGTATAAGTTCTTTTTTCTCTCTCTCTATGATATATATATATCTCACAGCCTTCTTTATTAGAAAAGCTCTAACTTAGGTCAACTGAAATTAATTTTCATTCTTCTACCAAAAGTAAACTAGAAGTACTGACGCTATACCGACTTTTTAAATGCTAAAACAATTATTTTTTTACACATGGTGTTTCCAAACTATCAGTACCTACTTTAAGAGGTGATTCCATACGTGAAAACAAGACCCAAAAAAGTTCATAATTACTCATGTCCGACAATGAGTAGTTTCGTAATTACATGCTTCCGAAATCCTCGGAAAATGGACTTTCGAACTTAATATTTTCTTAATATGTGTATAGTGTAGAGTTGTAACTAGCATTGTCCAAAAGCACACGTTTCAGAATCATGCAATGATGGCGCATGGGAGTTCTATGTAGGACGAAAGAGATTACTGATAACTCACAAGGGACCATTCCGATTTTGTGAATTCAATTGCTGAAAGTGATTGCTAGCACTGGATTCAGCACCATTAGAAACAATGAAGGCAAAGTGCGAAGATAGAACGTGAAAAAAATGTCTAGAAATGCCATGTTCATTTACAAACGAGTAGAGGAATTGAGGCCAAATGTTAGATATGAAGAATGTATGTAGAGCTCCACTGAATAGGCGTAAGGTATGTAGTGTGAGAAGAGTCACAAGTGTTGAGGTTAGAGAGTGTTCATTAATATATCAGAACTCTGAATGGAACAGGAGTCTTTCTACAAGGTACCACGGCAGCATTCATCCAGTGGAATTACTTCTCATTCCATTACACGTTGCGAATATTCTTCTTCATGTTCCAGAATTCGATTCTACCCCTCGTGCATACAACGTATTCATGGACCGCACTACAGGGTCTCTAGTTTCTCATTCACGTCATCTTTACGACAGTATTGATACATCGCAGCATCATGGAACGCCTCCTGTTACAGAGGTCTCAACCTGTATAGGCCACTATTGATTTCAATAGACGGTGTGTTTCAAGAGCCATATGTCACATGACCCCTTTACTGTATATTCTTCTTGCGCTAATTCCAACATGGCAGTTTTTCAGATGTCCCCCATGATTCACATTACGCCTACTCAGTGGAGCTCCACATGCATTCCTCATATCCAACATCTGACCTCAATCCCTCTACTCGTTTCAAAATTAACATGGCATTTCTAGACATTTTTTATATTCTATCTTCGCACTTTGCTCTCATTTGTCTCCAACCCTGTATTCGGTATGCCACTAAAAACCTTTTTTCTCTGTTTATTTTGGTGCTGAATCCAGTGCAAGCAATCATTTTCAGCAACTGAATTCACCAAATCGGAATGGTCACTTATCAGGGAAGTAAATCATGAGCTTAAATGAGCATAGTAATCCTGAGAAAGAAAGCATGTAGTTGGATATCACATCATGAGCGCAAATAAGCATGATAACTGTGGAAAGCAAAACATGAGGTAAATTAGCATTCCAGTATCACTTATTATCAACAAGCGATAATTCGTTTGCGAGATGTTGATCTTATACATTGGCCCGAAATTATATCTCGCTGTTGAGTATATAATCATAACTCTCGTCGGTTAACCAATAGATGGAGCTATTCAACCGACTCGGTACCTCACGTCACCTTTCCACCGCCTAACGTACATTATATAATGCCGCAGTACCGAGGGCCCAAAGATATGTTGCGGCCAATTGCTCATGGAGTATGAGACATTGGCATCTAGCAAATGATTTGTCATTTGTTAGTAATTAGTGGTCGCATATATGCTCAGTTACGACCGTGATTACTTCCCAGAATTGGTAGAAATATTTTCTGTCTTACAAGGAGATCCCATGCACTGCCACTGCATGATTATGAAACGTGTGTTTTGAACAGAGAAACTTGTAGACATTAAAAAAAAAGTTTGACAGGAATGTCTCCCTTGAACATTATTTAATATCTATCTAGAAAATACAATAAAGAACAGCCTACATAATAAAGACAGCATTTCGGTAGGAGGTAGAATGATTAGATGTACCGTACATCCATGTCCCAAATGATTGTCGCATATCTATAACTGTCTTCTTGTAAGAATATAATTTGATAATGATTTTCCAGGGTACTTTTAATACTGATACAATGTGTATAATGAAGTATTGGTGTAATTATTGTGTATAATTAACTATTGCAGTCCCAGTTCATTTATAATTACTTTAGTATCCACCAAAACTTACCAAGATAATTATTTCAATAAATTAAACTATTTTTATTCATTTTAAACTTTGTATTTCTTTAATACTTATTAATTTACTAGCAGCGTTCACCCCGCTTCGCTGCGGTCACCCCGGAACGCAATAAACCTTGTTAATTAGATAATTTTTACTTTTTCGCTTTCAAGTGATATGATAAAAACCATAGTAGATTCCAGTAAATGTTAACATTATATCGCCTGTCATTTATGTTAACCCGCCGAGTCACATGGTCATGCGGGTTGCATATAAATACGTTTATTTTTACCTATGATGAACTAATAACAAAGGATTTGTACGTATGGACACTTGAATGGTCAATTATCTCAAGACACTGGTAATTAAAAATTAAAGTGATATGATAAAAACCATCTAGGGTCCAAATCCTAATAACCCCCCAAAAATGAAAGAAATTGGTTCAGCCGTATTAGCGTGATGAGTTCACAAAGGATTTGTGCGTTCTCTTTTATATATATAGATTTCACAGAAATTGAAAATACACTTCAATCAACTATAGCTTCCTCACTTATTATCAAGGTATATAAAATAACAGGTAGCACCAGTTCGTGTTTAGCGTTCTGATTGGCTCCTTATCTGTGATATCATGTGGAAGTATTGGTTAAGATATTTTTCGCTTGCCTGCTTGTTACACTCAGGAACGAATTAAGAGCGGAGCCAAAAGAGCCCAGGCTCCGGGGCCGCCAGGCTCAGGGGGCCCCCAAAATCCCCCTCTTTAATAGTAAAATATATATTTGTGGTAAATGTATATTTGTGGTAAATTTCATAGGAAAAGAATTATAAATACGAAAATTAGAGTGAGTAAAACAAAATGTTGCTAAATGGACAAGAAAGTTTTATTTTCGTTTTATTGTTCTTATTTACTGCTCTTTTGACATGAAATTTGCCACATACATGTCTTTGCCCATTATACACATACGAACATTATAAGAAATACCGGGCGAATTCGTTATCAAATTATATATCTAAACAACACATTTATAGACATGTGACAATAATTTTGGACATGCGTGTACATGGTTTGTAGATGATATGGCGCTTGTTTGTAGAATCTCAAAAGAAAATCAAGAAGATGTTAGAAAACTTAAAGAAGGGCTTGGAAGAATAGTATCCGAAAAAATGTTAGAAAGACAAAAATCATGGTAATAGGAACGAACCGGTCAGTGTCAAATATAGAAGTAGGAGGGGAGAAAACAGAACAGGTGCGGACTAGTTTTCGATTCGTGACGATATGAAGTGAGAACGTAAAACAAAAGCAGGGATAGGAATGGAGGAAGAAGCCTTTAGGACAAGGGGCAGAAACATGGACATTACGAAGAAAAATGATTTAGAAAACGACTGGAAGCTTTCGAAATGTGGGTGTGTGGAGAAAAATGGAGAGAGTTAGCTGGGTCGAGTGAAAAACGAATGAGAGAGTGTTAGAAATGGTGGGGAAGAAAAGAACAATTTTAGATATTATTAAGAAGAGGAAGAGAAACTGGTTGGGACATTGGATCAGAAGGAACTGTATAATGAGGGATGTGCTCGAGGGTATGGTGGCAAGAAAGAGAGGGAGGGGCAAAGGAAACTATAATTGATGGACGATATCAAAACAGAAAAATCTTGTATGAAGACAAAGAAATTATCTGATGACCATGAAGCATGGAAGCTTCTCGGTTGCTGCAAGTGACCTGCCAATGATGGCAGAATATTTATGATGATGATTATGAATATCAAATCCTGCTCTTTCTGCCGGAAACGCAAAAATTACTTAGGAAATATTGGAAATTCCAGTTATAAGCGTTGAACTAATGAAAGTTTAGCTATGGAACTGTAAGAGTCCAGTATGTATCAACAGCGCCGACTTTTCAAAGAGCATATCAATGGCGGGCCATGTCATATGTTTTCAGGGGAGTCTCGATATTTTTTGATTGATTTCCTTTTAGTTAAAATCTTTTCTGAATACTATCATGAAGGGCTATGTTTGATTCTATTCACTATATACGAGGCGCATCCAGAAAGTAAGTTTCCCACGCGTCCCATAGCTAGGAAACCGTATGTTGCGCGAAGCGACTGCGTGTACGTGAGAGAGTAAGGTCCTAACATGGCGCATGCGTCAGCAGAACTTCCCTAATTCTCTCAGTAGCATCGTAGCAGTGATTGAAGATTGACGTTCCTATACCAGCTCCCGCCGCTTGTGAAGTGCGAGTAATGATAAAGTTTTTGAATGCACAGGGCATAGCACCAATCGAGATCCATCGTCAGCTGTGCCAGGTCCATGGGCCTAACGGCATGAGCAAGCAGTTCCTGCAGATTTTCCACTCCTTATTGCACACCATAGTCAGGGAGTACCTGTTGATTAAGAAGTTTTGTGTTGAAGCAACTGACCCTACAGCACAAAGCAAGGCGCACAGGGTCAGCATTGCCATTTTTGCAACGATACAGCTGACGATGGATTTCAATCGGTGCTATGCCCTGTGCATTCAAGAACTTTATCACTGCTCGCACTTCACACGTGCGGGAGCTGGAATAGGAACGCCAATCTTCAATCACTGCCACGACACTACTGAGAGAATTAGGGAAGTTCTGCTGGCGCATGTGCCATGTTAGGACCTTACTCTCTCACGTACATGCAGTCGCTTCGCGCAAAATACGGTTTCCTAGCTATGGAACGCGTGGAAAACTTACTTTCTGGATGCGCCTCGTAGTTCCAGTTTTTATTGTGGGAACTACCTTTGACTAAGTCAGAGACAGGCAAGGAAGGGGAGAGTGTGTTGCTTGGTTACTTTTGCACAAACACATTTTAAACAAATAATTATATTTTAGAGGTTAGACATAATTCCCATCTTAATGCTTTAATTGCTTATTATTTTTTTATGCTGGCAAGTGAGAAATATTTTTTTTTTCATGAAACTAAAAAAACCTTGTGTGTGCAGCGCACCTACAAGATTATTTGTGTGGATGCTGGAACCCCGGAACACCCATGTAGTCAGAGCGCATGGTATGTATACAATTATGTAATCAACAATTAAATTAAATTTTCCAAAATTAATTTTGCATAACGTGCAAACTTTAAAGTAATTATTTTTTTTATCTGTTTAAGTGACAATTTTAATAAACGTTTCATAACCGTCTTTATACGATTTAAAAAAAACACAAGCTATGGATTTAATTTAAAAAAAAAATGTGGGTGATGAGCGCAGTTCATGTTAAACAAAAGCAATCGTCATGAGCAAACATACCCAGCAATGTTTTTGTTCTATTATTTTCAAATATGTGAGTATCTTTTCTCATTCATTCAGTTTTGTACACAAAGGCAAAACTTCCATCAACTGGAAGAGGAATTTAATAATTATTTTTAAAAAATAAAAAGAAAGAAAAGAATAACATTGCTATCATTTCATACGCATTACTGAAATGTGTGTGTCTAGTTATTAACTTCGTTCGTTCTGTTGGTTTAAATGTCGTGAGAATTTGACATGTGTAAGAAATCAATTCACACATGAGTTCACTTTATACATGTTGAATGTATATATATATATATATATATATATATATATATATATATATATATATATATATATATATATATATATATATATATATATATATACAGCATGTATTGTTCTACAGTTTGAGATAACTGCAGAACGTTTCTGAAAACCAACAACTACGAAATGTGTACTTTCAATTCTTTTGGGGCATTGTTTTAACTAAGTTTCATTCATTTGTTTCTTATTATTTTTATTTTTTCGGAATAAAAACGAATAAAAAGTAAGTAGTATAATGAGATCAATACAGAGGCTAATAGAGGCTTAACACTAAAGTAAATGAAATGTAATGGTTTAGTTTAACGTTCCACTATTATGTCCTGTTAGACTAAGGCCACATTACCACGTTAAATGAATCTTGTAACTGTCATAAAAAAATAAAAAAAGACCTTGCTACCCGATCTTTCTATTTACTGTGTACATATTACAACTTCTTGAAAGCAAGAAAGGTTGTCTCCACACATGCAGCACTGCACTCTAGTGAACAAACAGTGAACCTCCTCATTATAAACACGACCCGCTCGGGAGAGTAATACTCCCGGAAAGTACGTTTTTCCTCGCGCTATTCTAGCCAGCTGTTTTACGCGCTATCCTTGCCAGTTGTTTTAAGTTGGTCACAAAATTTATATCATGAAGTACAAGGGGAACAAAAGGAGCCCTATATCATGGAGTACAAGGGCATAAGTAATACAACTACTTATCTGCACAAAAATAAATAAATCACTTTTTTAAGTATTATTTTCATATTATTTTAATTTATTAAGTGTTATAAAAATGTAAAAAAAAAACTCCTCGGGCCGGATTTGAACTCGCGCCAAAAGAGAACTTTATTACTAGCATATAGTGCTAGTCCCCCCTTTTTTTTATTACATTGCAAACACTGTCGTTACATTACATCAAACCAGTATACTATGAAATCTTACAAGATCACTTTGAGGAAATTAGCAAACACAGATGTTTCATTCAGATTTATCATAGGAAAAGTCTTATGAGCATATTTTAAGTATAAATAATATTCCTCCACTGTACACTTCGGCGTAGAGGACATAGTATAATAGATAGTATGCCCAATAAGCCAATTAACGGCATTGAGTTTTGTATTGGGATACCACACATAGTCCGGAAAGGCAAGTATACGGCGGTCAAAATAGTTAGCTGGTTTACGACAGATCACCGCAAGTAATCCACATAAAGAGGTCCAGATGGGAGTCGTATCAGTGCACTCAGACACACGATGCAAAAGAGTATCCAGTCGACCGCAGTGTACACAATTAGGAGATTCAGAACGATGAATAGTATGAAGTCGTTCATTGGTAGGGTGTAAGTCATGAATAAAACACAACCAAACACTACGAATGTCCGAAGATAAAATTTTGTTGTGCACATTTCGCCAGATCGCATGCCAGTCATAGGTGGAATACTTATGACAAATTCGGGTTACAGAATGACACATAACACTGTTGATTAAAGTGCCATACAACATTTTAGTGGACATGGTGCAAGCATCGGGTAACGGTGGGGCATATGCCCATGCTGAAATGAGTTCCCGCACATATGCAGGACAATGACGAAAAAAGCGGATGTATGGCGGATTATTTTCAGTTAATGAAACAGTCCAGCACGATATCCATTGCGATGTGTGTGAGTCAGAATCAAGAAATAACTTCAATCCATTACGCATAGAAAGAGCTTTGCATTTTTGTCTCACATTAGTAACTTGTAATCCGCCTGTAAAATATGAGCAATAGGTAACATTTCGTGGGAGTCGAAAATAAAATCCACTCCACAGAAACCAGCCTATGAGAGAGTCAATCTTCCTTGCATAACACTCAGGCAGAGGAAGGATCTGAGCTGCATACCACACTTTAGAAAGAATGTAAGTATCAACAAACCAGGTGCGTTGTATCAAATTCAAGCTCCGACCTTTATTGTCTGCACTAAGTAGGCGTAAGTTCTGAAGAATAGGGTCCCAAGTTATATCTGTCAGCACGTCAGTTCGAACTGTAAAGGTAATACCAAGTATTTTGACGTGATCATTTATCAGATACTGGTGGTCAATAGAAAAGTGTGACGTGACCATGGAAGCATATATAACAATAACGTCGATTTATTCACATTGATTTTTTCACCACTCACCTGCACGAAAGTCTGTAGGCACTGTTCAATATGCGCAAACTGTTCATTCGTAGTGAAAAGGAGTGTCACATCGTCAGCGAAAGCTTGAACATTGATATCTTGAAAATCATGATTCACTGATGAGGGGAGCGACATTAGATGGTAGAACAGAGGGTCAAGCGCCAAACTAAATAAATATACAGATAAAGCACATCCTTGTCTTACTCCACGACGTATGGAAAAGGGAGCCGTAAGGTGGCCATTTATTTGCACACGGGAAGTGGCGGAAGAGTACAGCGCACGAATCAAGTCAATAAATGAATCAGGAAACTTGTAGGCTCGTAGAACAATGTAGAGATAGCCGTGGGATAAAAAGTCAAAAGCATTTTGGAAGTCCACTGATAATAAACATGCAGGCATGCGCTTAAATTTAAAATATTCAGTGATGTCACGGATCTTGCTAAGAGCAGAAAACACATTCTTGGTGGGATGAATGGCTGCCTGAAAATCACTAATAATCTAGTGACAAACAAGTTTCAAGCGTCGTGCTAAGACTTTAGAGAAAAGTTTCATGTCAGTATTGAGTAACGTTATAGAACGGTAGTTCTGTATGGTCACCGGACAGTTCGTTTTAGGTATGAGGACAATGACACCTTGATTATCAATGAAATTGTGATGCCTTAAGAGCTCATTAAAAAGGTGGCATAACTCCGCTCCAACAATATCCCAATAGGAGACATAGAATTCATAAATTAGTCCATCTGGACCGGGACTCTTGCGGTCTTTACATGTACTCAATGCTTCTCGGACTTCCGTCGGAGTAATGTCCGCCATTAATTGTTGGTGTACGTCGGGAGACAGTTGGGGCATTGTCTCCGGGAAATATGTCTCTAGTGCCGTAGCATTGATTATACCAGTTCGATATAAGGAAGAAAAATGTTCATACACATGAGTCTTAAGATCATTAAGATCCGCAACTGCGCCAGCACAATCCATCGTAATAGCTTCAATGTAGTTCTGTTGACGTCGCTTCTGCGATTGAATATAGTGGTAAAAGGAAATGCGTTCAGATTTACAAAATGAGGCAGATGTGGAAGCCGTCTGATATCGTTCAAGAGCTCGAAGTTGTATGCGTGTAATCTGCGCTTTAACCCTATGAATATGACTGAGATTTTGAGGGCTGCTGGGTTGAGACCAGAGATCGTTTAATACAGCGTAGTAATATTCTAATGTCTGATGAGTCTCGCGCTGAATTTCTTTTCCGTACCATTGGAAAAAAACGTTTTATGTTGGGTTTAACGTAAGAAGTCCACCATTCAGAAATAGTTGAAAAGTAACGTCGTTGACGTACCCAAAATTGCCAACGTTGACGAAAATCATTCCTAATGGTAGCTGAATGGAGAAGTTGAGCATTTAATTTCCAGTAACTTCTACCATGCGTATGCGAGACACCTGTCGGAATTTTAAGAACACAATAAACCGCTGCATGGTCGCTAAATGAAACTGGACATATGTCCGTTTCAATGATATTTGAACAGTGAGAAGACGTTATGTACCACCTGTCTGACCTGGACATCATATGACTATTCTTAAAAGTAAATTTAGGCACCATCCAATGATTCCACCACACATCCCGGAGCCGCAACTGTTGGATAAGGCGGGTAAAAGTGACACTCGGGTGGAAGATGCCAGTGGTATCGATTTTTCGTTCCAGTACATTAAAGTCACCAGCCAGAATAATAGGATCACAATTATCTGGTAAAATCTGCATTATTTCCTCGTTATAAAAATGATCACGAGAACGCCTGTTAACTGTTCCAGAAATACCATAAACGTTCACAATATTAAATCCGTCATAAAATAAACTGATACCACGGCCAGAAGGAAGTCGCTTAATGCGTTCGACGACAATGCCCTTTTTGATTAAGATAGCAGTACCCCGATTGTTGGGTCCGATATTCACAATTGCATTGTACACTGGCAGAAATTCAAAACATTCAAAACGGACCTCTTGCAGAAGAATGATGTCGTAACCACTTTGCATAACAAAAGTTTTTAAACTATTTTGCAATAATAAAGCAATTTGAAAAAATAACACCAAAAACTGGATAAGTTGTGCAAAAATACACCTCACTACAGAGGGGGGAGAGGAGAAATATTGCATCCATCTGAAACTCAATCGCCACCACTCGTCCTGAAGTTTGCAAAGAAAGAAAAATAAAAACATAAATAGAAACAATCCGGTAAACATCACGTAAGAACTGCGCTGCAGGGAAAGCAGAAAATAAAATATATGGCATAAGAACCCAAGGGCACGTGAACGGTGCTGACGAGAAGCTATACACAAGAACTTACGAAGCAGTAGGTTCTGTTTCACCACTCTTTTCACGACACTCGCCTGTAGCAGAGAAGTTGTTACAAACCATGTAAGAGTCAAGGTCACCACCACCGCCGCTATGTGTTTCCGGGTCACTCACACTATCTTGGATTGCTTGGCTAACACTGTCTGTTTTATTTGAGAGCACTTTTCATTTTTTACGTAACGATCGCCGTACTTGATTTCCATGAGCACTAGTAAAGGGTAAAGTAGATTCAGATGCATTTTCAAGAGTTGTGGCTGATTTCTTAGTAAGCTGACCATGAGAGGTAGACAATGGGACATCATCCTGCGACGTTGCCAGATTGGGCGGGGCAGTTTGTAGCACTGAGTTGGTCGAGGGCCACTGAATCGGGTCAACACAATCTTGTAAGGCCGTAGTACTTGGCTCAGATTCTGTTATGACATCATGACATAAAGTAGGATATTCTGTAGGATCCTGCACCAAAGGAGGGGGAGCTCGAGACACATCACGAACACTCGTGGAAACACTGGGCCGTAAAGAAGGAGACAGTGAGTTGAACGAGTAATGCGGGGTTTTCGGAAGATTACCAGTGGATAAAGCTGTCATACGAAGGTCGTCCTGTTTGTGCTGAGGACGAGGTAACTGACGAGGTGGTACCTTGCATTGGGAAACAAGATGATCCGTACTCAAACAGCGGAAACAAGTATGCAGCTGTCCAGGATACACAATTGAAGCCTTATAACCCATGAAGTGAAGTTTAGAGGGTATATGTTTCCCCAATTCTATATAAACTGCGCGAACACCATTCAACACAGGGTATTTTAAGTGAGTGCCCCACTTTTCATGTACTATTTGTTTAATCTCACCATATTCACGCAAGGTATCACGTACTACATCATCACTAAGTTCACACGGTAATTCAAAAATACGGACTTTAGTATAGTTAGTAGTAGCATCCAATATATTCACCACAGAGGAAATACCAGTCGAATGACGGAAGGGAACAGAGTCTGGCAAAGTACGTAAAGCTTGTTCAAAATTCATTGCTGTATCCAGTTTTACATATACACAGAAGTCTTCGTTGCAATCACTTTGTTCATCAGATCGGAAAAAATTTCACTTAACCATATGTGTATTTCAGCCGGCGACGGTCGTAATTGTCTGGAATTCTTGTCAAACCCAAATTTTAACGTATTTTGTCGAATGGTATTCATAACGTAGTTCTACTTAACACAATTTCCAGTAATTAACACCACTATACAGTCCTAATCACAGGACAAAAAAAAACTAAAGAAAAAAACAAAGGAAACGCAGGATATGCTTTCACGGAGCGCTCAAAAACACCTCCACACCATGAGAACTCACGGTGAACTGCCCCCTCGGCCACCGAGGCCGACAACAGCAAGCGTTTGTTGTCTGCTATTTTAATGCAACGTGGCAAGAAGTGTATAACGCCAACCAATCAGAAATGTGTTTCTCGTTTCTACTTCCGGGAGCATTACTCTCCCGAGCTAGTCCTTTATAAACGTGTATTTTGGCTCACTTCCCCTCCCTGTCCAAAAGAATCCGTTGTTTCGGAAGCGGCGAAACTGATTTTTTCTTTATGTCAACAGGAGAGCGATAGCAGGTAGCAAGTAGTGCTGTTGAATTTTTGTGACATTTGCGGTTTTCGGTTTTTGAGAAAACCGGTTTCCTGAAAACCGAAAATCGCAAAAGCGGTTTTCAAAACCGAAACCGCAAAAGCGGTTTTCAAAACCGAAACCGAAAAAGCGGTTTTCAAAACCGAAACCGCAAATGCGGTTTTCAAAACCGAAACCGCAAAAGCGGTTTTCAAAACCGAAACCGCAAATGCGGTTTTCAAAACCAAAACCGCAGAAGCTTTTTTCGAAAGCGAAAGCCGCCCGAAACCGTGTTTGCGGTTTTATGAACGAAACCTTGTTTGTCCTTTTCAAAGCAGGAACAATGTTTGATGTTTTTAATTACACCTTTTAACAATTGTGAAAGCATTTATTGGTCGAGACAATTGTATTGATTTATGTCTGTGTTTTAACTTTTTTTATTTGCTCCAAGACTATTATGGTAATATATGCAGCACTGTGCGAAAGGGATTGTTCGATGGCTGTACAAGTCACAGATAAATTAGGGTTGTAATATTTTAAAGTCAGAAAAGTGGGGAGTTCTAAACCGTAAGTACTGATGTGAACTTGTGTTACAAATACTGACCTTGGATCCTTCGCACTTTTTTTTTTAAGTTACTTCTTTGATGACACTTCCAATGTACTTTTCGGCTGCAGGGAAGCAAACTGGACCCCACCTGATTTTCATATATTTCGTAAATTAGACCACGAGAAACACGAATCTGTAGGAATTTTGACATTCCGAATTCGAAACTCGAGATATTCGAACATAAAGTGACCACGGAAGCAAACTGGACCAAAATTATTTTTTATATATTTTGTAAACTAGACCATGAGGAACACGAATCTGAAGGAATTTTGACATTCCGAATTTCCGATCTCGAGATATTCAAACATAAAGTGACCACGGAAGCAAACTAGACCCCACCTTATTTTTATATATTTTGTAAAGTAGACCACTAGAAACACGAATCTGAAGGAATTTTGACATTCCGAATTTCGGAACTCGAGATATTCGAACATAAAGTGACCACGGAAGCAAATTGGACCAAAACTAATTTTTATATATTTTGTAAACTAGACCACAAGGAACACGAATCTGAAGGAATTTTGACATTCCGATTTCCCGAACTCGAGATACTAGAACTTATACAGTAGTTTTACATAGTATGTATAAAATTAACGAAGAAAGTTCTGTCGCTTTTTGACCTATCACCTTAGCGCATTGATATGTCACCTAAGACCAGGGGTGTAGCCAGCAGGTTTCTGTAGGAGGGGCTCGTCGTTTTTGAAGGGGGGCGAGCTACAATCTAAAAAAAAAAGATGTGTTGCAGCTAGTGTTTTTGAAGCCTGAAAAAAACTGGAAAATTTTGGTTTTCTTCCAGAAAACTAAAAACACTGTTCTTAGCTTCTTCTTCTTCTTCTTCTTCTTCTTATTATTATTATTATTATTATTATTATTATTATTATTATTATTATTATTATTAATAATAATAATAATAATAATTTCATAAATTATATTACAGATAGTTTGCATTATGTTTAACCAAGAACTACTGCCCCCGACCAAACATTATACCTTTGTTCATAACTATTTCAATACACAGAACCGATCTATAAAGGTAAACAAGAAAGTTCTATCGCTTTCTCACCCACCACCATTCATATGTCACCTAACACGTATCTGGAAGATTAAGAATACATCGACAACCTTCTGCAAACGTTCTGGAAGGCCATTTATTCCATCGCTGTAGAGGTTGGTGTTCCGTGAAGCGAAGGAGGTATCAAGTGCATTTTGCACCTCTACTTGGGATTCGAGTTGGCATCCTTTAAAGGTGATTGTCCAAGGAAGGGAACAGATGATAATCGGAAGGTGCAATGTCCAGTGAGTATGGCGTATACAATAGTGTTTCCTATCCAAGGCGTAAAATGGTGTCCCGGGTCATCCTAGCCACGAGGAGCTTAGCGTTGTCCTGTAACATAAGAACCCCTTTGGGGTTCAGAAGTACTGGCTCCAGAGTTTTGAGTTTCTCTTGAACACTGCTCAACTGCTGACAGTACATAGTTGATTGATGCGATGACCAGCTGGTAACAGTTCCCGATGCACGATGCCGCGAGCAGTTCATAAACACAAAGGAGGACTTTCTTCTGGTGTAGTGCTGGTTTCGGCTGTCTTGGAACCGTTCATGGGATGCTAACCAATTATGACGGCGCCGTGGAACTTCGTACAGGACCCATTTCTCATCACATGGCAACACCTTGTCCAGAAATGGCTCCTTCCTCAGACGAGACAGCAAAGAAACACAGGTCTCTGCTTGCGTTGCCTTTTGACCCGGAATCAAGTTATGTGGGACCCATCGACCCAACTTCTAGTGTTTTCTCAGTTGATGAAGGTGCTGTTGAATGGTTTCGCCACTCACACTGAATTGTCCCCATGCCGTAAGCGTCGGTGGACCACAAATGGGCAATTAGCGACATCTCGCCAAACATTGGCGGCGCCGCAGCGACGATTCCCGGTGGCCCCTCTACCGTTTTGAAAATTATACCACCAGCGGCACATGTAGCATTCCAGCTACATGGAAATAGAGATTTGTATTGACTGAAATAAAAAAAATGTAAATCCTGATTAAATGCAAAAATTGTATTAATAATATCTAGTCAAATATTATTGATATTTAAGATAATTATATCTAATTATGATGTATTTGCATTATATGTGGGTCTACAGTAACGTCTATTTAACGTTTATGTGGTATCAGACGTTTTGAAAGAAAATGTTTCTTTTTTAAAAAAAAATGAGAGAGAGAAAAATGTAACGAGCGATAATAACGTGAGAGAGAATTTCCAATCCTGTATGGCGAGTCTTGCTTTCGAAGCAGCTGCCTCCTGAGGCTGATTTGCTGTTTTGTCCTCCGCTGGTGGAGTTGGGCTCGCGTATGCTTGTTCACCGTGTGTTGTTTCATAGCTTGCATGGCGCGTGTTGTAGTTGAATGCAGAGTTAAAAGTGAAAAGAATAAAAGTGGCCAAAGGTGAAGTGAGTTTATTGAAATGCTTTCAGTGATCATAGCTGAGTGTTTTGTTAGTAATTGCGATCTTGGAGAATTTTGTTCCCTTGTGGAAAGTATTTTTCTTGAAATTTAATGGAGTTAAACCGGCATCGAGGAGACGGTGCATGAGTGAGCCTTGGTGGTCAGACAAAAGTGCCCATTAAAGTGACTCCAATCTGCTCCAATTTTTGATTATATTGTTTGGATTTCAATGTGTTGTAATTTCTTAAAGCTATTTTTCCGCCTTTTTCTCAAAAAGAAAAAATCAATTATACTCACTTCGTCTCGGGCCCAAGTTAACAGAAAGTCAGTACTAGACCATAGGACATAAGCTGTTCCAACCAGAGGGAAGTAAAATTATCTACAAAGGTAAAATATTGCTGGAGCTAAATTGCGTTTCGTTTAATCCTGGTAAGTTCGCAGTTAACTAGTAGTTTACATATGGGTTTAGTTGGTTACGTAGTATCATTAATGAGCTGGAAATGGGTTAATATAACTTGCATTCAATCGCTGATATGTATTCGGGTATTTTCCAGAGAATAAGAGTGATATTTTCAGATTTTTTGCGAAAAATTGAAAATTCCCCCCCCCCAAATTTTTAGACTCACCTCACTAGTAATGCTTAAATGCTGTTTTGAGTGGAAATTCTTGGTATGATTGTCCAGTATTCATTGAATTACCTTTTCTAATGTTAATTTGTTTGATCAGAGCTTAGCGTTTAATGCAAACTCTCTCTCACGTCATTATTCTCACGTCATTATTAGACTCGGAGTCACAATTGTTTTGGGTATAATGAAACTGGTTTTCAGAAATGCTGTTTGCAAAGTTTGAATAGACAGAATTGAAGAGGCTATTAAGAGGGTTGAAATTGTAAATTCGTATATTTGAATTCAAGAAATTGAATGGGACAGATTGATTGAATTGGATTGAAATTTTGGGTCCTAAATCGTACTAAGCTGGAATTGATTTCTTTAATTTGTGGTTATATTAGTATAATCTGTGATAAGGACCTCGTTTTGCACAATAAGAAATTGTATTTAAAAAAAAAATTGCCTCGCGGACAAAATTAAGAGGTAGAGTTCCGAATACTGCCGAAAAAAAAATCAGTAAAGAACAAATATTTTTTTTGAATATATTTTCTTGCATTTTCATGCATTTGAAAACATTTGAATGGTTTGAATTTCTTTAATCAGTAATATTGATCAATTAAGATATTTTGCTCAATAAAAATATTTTCTCTGAACAGGTGCGAAATATTGAATATTCTTTTTTCTAGAGTCTTTGCTAGTAATACGAATTGCTCTTAGCTAAAAAATATTGAGAGAAATCTATAAATTCAGGGTTCAATCTGAAGGTTTTAAATTTTAGTATAAAGGAAAATTGGTTAATTGCTCCGGAATTTAATTACATTGTTTAAATTTTTTTTGGATATTTTTAATCATGTTGGTGAATATCTGTTCTTCAAATGCTTGAGCAAATATTCACCTATACTTATTGAAATAAAATTTGTTATTTGAAAACTGAATTTTGGTTGGTTATTTTTTGTTATTATTGTTGTTTAACCTTATACTAGAGTGAATACTGGATAATCACAGTCTAGCCACAAGTTAATCAGGTGAGCTTGAGCAGCGCGAATCCACCTGCCGTAGTCCCTTCTTCGGTGGAGTCCGGGGTTGGTTTAGGATTTTTTTTTTTAGTTTTCAACCTCTGACTCCTGGGGAATGGGGCGTTACAATGACAAAACAGCAAATCCAATTTAATTTTTGTTTTGTTATTTTTCTGATTACGTTAAAATTAGAAAATATTCACTTGTTAATTATATATTGTAGTTTCATAAATATTTGTAACCTCCACCTCCGGTTAAATAATTGATGGTTGTGTTTTGTAGTAATATTATTTGAAATTTGAACAGTATTAATCATTATTTATAAAAAAAAAGTTTCTTGAATTAAATTTTGAAATTTCGATTGGATTAGTAGTTCTTGTATGGGTTGTTTCCATTTGGTCACTGGTAGCTTGTAGATTTTAGTAGTAACTTGGTTGTATGTTAATTATAAGTGAAATCATTTTGTTTATTTTGGTATTGATATTATCTTATCAGCATTGTATCTCAAGGATGGATAATCGAAATTATGAAAGAGAATACGTTAGTATTGATATGCCTATTGATATCTCAGGATTTGTAACCATGGATAGGACTGGCCAGGTAGATTTAGATCAGCATTCGAGTCTTGGTTATGCTAATATGTCTTTTACACCTCCGACTCAAGGAAGCTTTTATATTCGTCATAGGCCTTCACTAGTTCAGAATAATGAGGGAATGCCTAGTACAAGTGATTCGACTTTTGGATTTAGTAGGCAAGTGAATCCCAGTTTAAGTAATGATGGACGGGATTGTCGGCAGGTAACCTTTTCGGAAAGTTTGAATGGACCACCTTTAGGAAATCATATAGGGTGTCCAGAAAGTAATATCGAGGCTCAGAATCCTGAACCTAGTAATAGGTATTTGAATTTGGGTCAATACTATCAAAGAGTTTCAAGGATCAGGAATTCAACTCCTAGGGTAGTTAATACTAGGAATGAGCAACAACCTTATGTCAACTATGCTAATTTGAATTACCCCGAATGTTATAATCGTGATTCAGGAAATGCATCAGCAAATTTTGTTTCTCAGGTAGAGAATAAGCTCATGATTAAACATACTTTTAGTAAAACCTCTGAATATTTAGAGAATAAATTTAGAAATTTTAAGAAATTAGATGGAAATGATAGTTTTCAGATGTTTGAGGTTATGGTTAGCATCGAAGAAATCTTATTAGATACTAGTTATTCTTTGGGAATGATACTGACAGCTTTGATTTCGCGATGTGAAGGTACAGTCTTGAAAATAATTTTGTCTGCCTTACATGATAACATTGGTTGGGTAGAGTTACGATATTCTTTGTTGACAAAGTTTGTGACACCAGTATGTATTCATACGCTAATATCTGAACGTGTTTATAGGAGGCAGAAATTGAATGAATTAATTAATAATTATGTTCGATCAGTCATGGTTGCTATGAATGTGTTAGGAATGAGGGCACCTGAGATTGAATTAGTTAATATAATCCTGAGCGGAATGAATCCGAATCAGAGACATAGAATGTTAAATGCGTATATTCCTGTTGATAGAAGAGAACTTTTGGAAATAGCTGACCAGTTCGTCCTGATTAATAAAAATCAAATTGATTATAATAAACAATCGGGTTATATCAAAAATAAATCAAATGTTGTTCTTTCTAGTAGTAATGCTAGAACTAATCGATTGTATGGTAATGGGAAAGATAATTTTAAGGAACATCCTAATAAAAATAATTCGAAATCGAATCAAAAGGGGTTCGGGTCTCGAAATTCGATATCTTCAGAGACTCATTCGAATAAGCCGAATTATTTCACAGGAGAGAAACCCAGTCCCAGGGGAAATATTCCATCAGAACTAAATGGCACTATAGCATCCTTTGTTGTTGGGAAAGTTAATAGTCAATTGACTGATATTTGCGTAGACGGCGGATCAAGTTTCAATTTGGTGACTGAAGATCTTGTGCGTCGTTGTGGGGCTGAACATTTTGTGAAGGAAGCGGATGAAAGAACGGTGAATGCTCCGTCTGGGTTGACTTTTTCAACTAATAGGGAAGTGTTACTTAATATCAACCTGTCCGGTCATTTCGAGCGAGTTAATTTTCGTGTAGTGAAACAACTTCCATGTGACTGTTTGTTGGGCACTCCTTTCCTGCGTGAAACCAAATCAGTTATCGATTATGTGAACAATCGAATAATGTTGAATAATGGAAAGAAGGTAATTCGCTTGAACTATCGGCGTATGTTAAACGATAAAAGAAAGTGGTTGCGATCAGTTGATCAAGGTGACCAGTCCGAAACTCGGAACGATAGTGCTTCGAACTTAGTCTGGTTTTCTGGGCAAAACTCCGGTATGGCTTCGATATTTGTTAAGGAGGATGTAAATTATTTGGGAATTGCTAGCAAGGGAATACAGTGTGAATTGGAATGTGAACAACTAGAAACTGAGTTATTAAAAATTGAACATCCTTCAGCCTCTCAGTTGTTGAATTTGAGGACAGTGGTTGAGTGTGAACTTGGTAGAAGAGGTGTTCAGGGTCCTGATTTGTTACCTCGGTCAGTGGATACTGGGTTTAAGGATATTGGTTTCGGAGATATTTCGTCGCATCAAGAACTACCTTGGACTTTGATAGAAAATTTAAACAGAAATAGGGAACAAAGTGGATCTGGAAAGATTCCTGTTGATTTGGCATTTATCACAGACAAAATTGACACTAAAAATTTTGTTTTGAATTCGGATGAAATGGCAGTTCCTGAAAGTCATGTGGAATGTCCTGTTGGAGGAAATAGTAGTTCTTTGGTGGCAACGACTAATTTGCAGAATGAAGTATCGGTGGAAGAGTGTCGAGCGGATTCTGGTTTTCCTGGTGTTCCGAAAGGACAACGTAGAAGAAAGCGAAAGAAGAAACAGAGTGATTCCAGAGTTGAATCTATGAAACATGAAGATAATAGCAAACCAGCTGTTGAAATTTCTGTTAAAGATGGATCCAAGAAGACTGTTGGAAACTCTTCAGATGCTGAAATGCATGTATTGTCATCAAAAGGGGAAATGGATAGAAAACTTCAGATTACCGATTCAGAAGCATCAGATGTGGATATGGAACAGTCAGAGAACTTTAAAAAATTAATAAGCCAGAATAGGAAATATTTGCCTCCGGATAACTCATGTTTTAATAAAAAATTGAAATCGGCAATACAGGTGAAAAACCTTGATAACACACAGGTGGAAAAACCGGTGATTCCTAATGAGTCCTGGAGATGTCGGGATTCGGGGACCTTAGCTTTTATTGATTCGTTAAAGGAGAAATACTCCGATGTAATATCGGATCGAATTGGCTGTATTAAGGATTTTGTAGGTAGGCTATATTTAAGTGAAAATAAGCCATTTAAGCAAACACCATTTCCCATCCCACGAAATAAAGAAAAAGAATTTGATCAGCAAATTCAAACTTTGATCCAACAAGGCATATTGGTGGAAGTTGACCACAGCAATTATGCTAGTAGTTGTTTTTTTAGTAAAAAACAAGAATAATACGTTTAGAATTGTGGGGAATTATGTAAAGGCCAACGAATTGATTGTGAATGATGGTTATCCGTCTCCACATTTAGAATCTTGTTTAGCAGGCCTTGCAGATAAAGCAATTCACAGCAAACTGGACCTCCGTAAAGCTTATAACCAAATATATTTGGATGAAAAATCACGTGAAATAACAACCATCGTTACCCCCAAAGGGTGTTACCAGTATACTCGAGTTCCAGTCGGAATAAAGACTGGTAGTAACATTCTGGCTAGGGCAATGAATAAAGTATTGGGAGATCTAGAGTCAGAAGGAGTAAGAGTTTTTTTTGATGACGTCCTAATTTCTTCAAGGTCACTTGAAGAACATAGGAGGGTCTTGGAAAAGGTCTTTGAAAGATTTAGAAAATATAATATAACGATATCTCCTGATAAATGCTTATTGTTTTATAACAAAATTAATTACCTTGGATATGTTATAAGTGGTGATCAAATGGAGATAGATCCTGCAAGGGTTTCTGCTATTCGTAATATTCCACCTCCGAGAAATAGAAGAGGGCTGATGAAAATCCTAGGACTTTTTAGTTATTATTCGAAGTTCGCTCCTGAGATGCAAGAGATTATGGGACCCTTGAGTTCTCTTAAATCTGTAAATAACAAATTTGTTTGGACAACCGAACATCAGTGTATTTTGGAGAAATTGAAAAATACACTTATTGAAAATGTAGTTTTGAAAATACCAGACTTGAATAAGCGTTTTATTGTTAACATCGATGGGTCTGGGAAGAGCATCGCGGGATGCATTTCACAAGAAAACAGCAACGGGGAAATCCAACCGATCGCGTTTTATAGTAAGAAACTCTCAGAAGCCGATAAACACAGATCCATTTATGAGATCGAGTTTATAAGCTTGGTAAAAACTATATCCAGGTTTAGGCATTATTTAGTCAAGGAATTTGATATTCTTACTGACAATAAAGCCTTGACATGGATCTTAAATAATTCAAAGCGTCTCATGAAATATGGACCGTTTGTTGAAACATTATGTCAATTTGATTTTAAGATCAAGCACATTAGATCAGGGGAAAATTTAGTTGCAGACATACTTACACGGGTCTATGATCCTTACGAATTTAACATCATGGATAGTCCAGTTGGTTTGGCTACATTTTCCAACAATATGAAGCTTGCCAACCTGTGGCGGTTACCTTTGGTGAAAGAACCTATAGAAGCTCTTCAGAGAGAAGATCCAGAGTTAAATGAAATAATTGACAAGTTGGAGAAAGGTGAAGCTTGCCCAGGATATGTTTTAAATAAGAAGATCTTAATGAAGCGGACAAATTCAGCCATAAATCCTTTTAAGATTGTTATTCCTAGAGATTTGAGAAGACTCCTGATTGAATATCATCATGACGATCAGTTGGTCGGTGGACATTCGGGATCTTACAAAACATTGAAGAAGTTGATGAAAAGATTTACTTGGAATAATATGGTAAGAGATGTGAATGAATACGTGAGATCGTGTCAGAATTGTCAATTATCGAAGGAGGATAACAGGAAGAAAATGGGTCATCTAATGTCAGAATTCAGCAAGCGTGTTAATTCACATTGGATGTTCGATATCATTGGGGCCTTGCCAACTTCAAGAGGATATAAATTTATATTAATTGGAGTCGATAACGCTAGTCGTTTCGTCATTCTTGAGAAATTGAGAACAATTAGTTCCAGGATCATAGCCAATAAGTTGCAAGATGTTTTCACCAGATTTGGTTTCCCAGAAGCAATTTCTACCGATAACGGATCAGTATTCGTATCGGAGTACTTTGGTAAGTTTTTGTTTGGGCTCGGGATTAAGCACATCCGATTAAGTCCATATCACCCAGAAGGGAATCCGGCTGAGAGATTCATAAAAACCCTAAAATCGTCGCTTCGTTGTTATTTTTCAAGTAAACAACATCTTTGGTCATCCTTGGTCCCGGATCTGCAATATACTCTTAACATCAGTGAACATGCTGGTTTGAAGATGTGTCCCATCGAGCTTTTTTATGGACGTCCTAATTATACACCTCTTGAGATACGATGGAACATCGCAGAATCAGATTATGGTGGTAAATCTTCAGTTGACTTGTGGACTGCAGCCATAAGTAACATGGAGAAAAGCTGGGAGAGAAGACGGAAGCTAATGATGCAACGAAGACGAGAAGTTACTTTGAATGTTGGTGACAAGGTATTGATAAAGACCCATATTAAGTCATCTCTGAGAGATAAAATCACCAAATCCCTGAGTCTGAAGTGGAATGGTCCTTTCGTAATTAGAAGATTTTTAACCCCAAATACGTTCCTGGTTTCTAACGAAGAGGATACTCAAGATTCATATCGTAAGTCTCACGTTTCTGAGGTTAAGTTGTTCCGGGAGCGTAGAAATTAAAATTTCTCTCTGTAAAAATTGATAATCCAATCGAAACATCAAAATTAAAAATAAGTACTATATTAGAGAATTTATAAATTAATATTTCTAATTAAAATTGTGTTGGTTCTAAAAATTGAATTAGATTATTGAAAATTCTATATTTATTAAGATTCATTCATTTTAACGATTGCTATGGCCATGGTAATCCAAATTCTCTTTTAATTCTTAAACTTGGGTAATTAAATGGAAATATTATTGTAAAAATATTTATAAAGTTAAAATTGAATACTTTAGATTACAGATCTTATTTACTATGTTTAGGTTTATCTATATTATTGTTCTAAAATTGCATTGTTTAACTAATTGTGATTCTTTGTGTTTTTAGGCAAAAAAATCCTTGCTCTGGATTTTTTTTTGTTGGACGGTGGAGGATGTAGCATTCCAGCTACATGGAAATAGAGATTTGTATTGACTGAAATAAAAAAAATGTAAATCCTGATTAAATGCAAAAATTGTATTAATAATATCTAGTCAAATATTATTGATATTTAAGATAATTATATCTAATTATGATGTATTTGCATTATATGTGGGTCTACAGTAACGTCTATTTAACGTTTATGTGGTATCAGACGTTTTGAAAGAAAATGTTTCTTTTTTAAAAAAAATGAGAGAGAGAAAAATGTAACGAGCGATAATAACGTGAGAGAGAATTTCCAATCCTGTATGGCGAGTCTTGCTTTCGAAGCAGCTGCCTCCTGAGGCTGATTTGCTGTTTTGTCCTCCGCTGGTGGAGTTGGGCTCGCGTATGCTTGTTCACCGTGTGTTGTTTCATAGCTTGCATGGCGCGTGTTGTAGTTGAATGCAGAGTTAAAAGTGAAAAGAATAAAAGTGGCCAAAGGTGAAGTGAGTTTATTGAAATGCTTTCAGTGATCATAGCTGAGTGTTTTGTTAGTAATTGCGATCTTGGAGAATTTTGTTCCCTTGTGGAAAGTATTTTTCTTGAAATTTAATGGAGTTAAACCGGCATCGAGGAGACGGTGCATGAGTGAGCCTTGGTGGTCAGACAAAAGTGCCCATTAAAGTGACTCCAATCTGCTCCAATTTTTGATTATATTGTTTGGATTTCAATGTGTTGTAATTTCTTAAAGCTATTTTTCCGCCTTTTTCTCAAAAAGAAAAAATCAATTATACTCACTTCGTCTCGGGCCCAAGTTAACAGAAAGTCAGTACTAGACCATAGGACATAAGCTGTTCCAACCAGAGGGAAGTAAAATTATCTACAAAGGTAAAATATTGCTGGAGCTAAATTGCGTTTCGTTTAATCCTGGTAAGTTCGCAGTTAACTAGTAGTTTACATATGGGTTTAGTTGGTTACGTAGTATCATTAATGAGCTGGAAATGGGTTAATATAACTTGCATTCAATCGCTGATATGTATTCGGGTATTTTCCAGAGAATAAGAGTGATATTTTCAGATTTTTTGCGAAAAATTGAAAATTCCCCCCCCCCCAAATTTTTAGACTCACCTCACTAGTAATGCTTAAATGCTGTTTTGAGTGGAAATTCTTGGTATGATTGTCCAGTATTCATTGAATTACCTTTTCTAATGTTAATTTGTTTGATCAGAGCTTAGCGTTTAATGCAAACTCTCTCTCACGTCATTATTCTCACGTCATTATTAGACTCGGAGTCACAATTGTTTTGGGTATAATGAAACTGGTTTTCAGAAATGCTGTTTGCAAAGTTTGAATAGACAGAATTGAAGAGGCTATTAAGAGGGTTGAAATTGTAAATTCGTATATTTGAATTCAAGAAATTGAATGGGACAGATTGATTGAATTGGATTGAAATTTTGGGTCCTAAATCGTACTAAGCTGGAATTGATTTCTTTAATTTGTGGTTATATTAGTATAATCTGTGATAAGGACCTCGTTTTGCACAATAAGAAATTGTATTTAAAAAAAATTGCCTCGCGGACAAAATTAAGAGGTAGAGTTCCGAATACTGCCGAAAAAAAAATCAGTAAAGAACAAATATTTTTTTTTTGAATATATTTTCTTGCATTTTCATGCATTTGAAAACATTTGAATGGTTTGAATTTCTTTAATCAGTAATATTGATCAATTAAGATATTTTGCTCAATAAAAATATTTTCTCTGAACAGGTGCGAAATATTGAATATTCTTTTTTCTAGAGTCTTTGCTAGTAATACGAATTGCTCTTAGCTAAAAAATATTGAGAGAAATCTATAAATTCAGGGTTCAATCTGAAGGTTTTAAATTTTAGTATAAAGGAAAATTGGTTAATTGCTCCGGAATTTAATTACATTGTTTAAATTTTTTTTGGATATTTTTAATCATGTTGGTGAATATCTGTTCTTCAAACGCTTGAGCAAATATTCACCTATACTTATTGAAATAAAATTTGTTATTTGAAAACTGAATTTTGGTTGGTTATTTTTTGTTATTATTGTTGTTTAACCTTATACTAGAGTGAATACTGGATAATCACAGTCTAGCCACAAGTTAATCAGGTGAGCTTGAGCAGCGCGAATCCACCTGCCGTAGTCCCTTCTTCGGTGGAGTCCGGGGTTGGTTTAGGATTTTTTTTTTTTAGTTTTCAACCTCTGACTCCTGGGGAATGGGGCGTTACACACAGACGCGACAAAGCGCCAACGAACCACAAAATTACTCCCCCAAAATGTTAAATCGGCTATATGTGTGATTTAGTTACATTAAGGAGAGTCTAAAAAACACTTTAAAAAGTATCAAAAAATTACCCCGCAGGGGACTCAAACCACCAACCTTATGATTACTAGGCAAGTGTTCTTCCTACTTCGCCACGAAGGCGATGAAGGAAACGTCGCTTGTAAAGGGATAAATCGTTAAGATCTTTTTAATTGGGGTAAATCAGAGTGCTCCTTTAACCGTGTATATTCGACGATAACTGTTTGGAATTAGATAAAATGTGTGTAATTTTGTAACAAAATCACGCGTGTCTATTTACTTTATTTCATAGTTCTCCCATACTCACTTTCTAATGATCGACGACAGTTGACATCTAAATTCATGCAATTATCGCACTTATCTCAAGATTTTTCACTTCATGATGTTGAGGCAGAGGTTATTCTTGACCCCCGGAGCTCACTTTAGGAACAATTCTCAAGGAAAAAATATATAATAATAACCGCATGCACATGACTGGCGATAGTTCGTGTTGGCTCCTTCACGATTCTCCGCAAAGAATCTAAGAAGTGCGGACCAAAACAAAGTTCTCGCTGGTCGCTGCTACGCGGTGGTAACTTCAACACCCCGACACGAGATATATGTTTCGACTCGACGAAACCCTGCCGCCAGTGAGGGCCAATTATCGCAGACCTCCACAAAAAGCGACAGAACTTTCTTGGTTACTTTTATACATAAGACTGATTTTCTTTGAAATTGCACTTAATTTATTTAAGATTTTCTGACAAAAATGTTATTTATTATTCGTGACGAAAAAGACATAATTATTTTATTAACAGATATATCTCACTTACTGTTTTACGAAATAGCATTTAAAAAAGCGAATGAATTCCAAACTGAAAAACTGAATAAAAACGTTGCTTTTCACCAAATTTTCTATCTGTTAAAAAGTTTTCTTAAAACACTAATTACAGCATATAAATAATATAATGTACTTACGATTTAGTACCATTGTTTTATGATAGAATTTATAGTACCTTGTCAAAACGTTTGTCTTCAAACTGTCAAATACAAATCGCCGTAAATTGTGTAATCTGCTGTCACAAAAAGGTATACCATACTATTTTCGGATGGCTGTAAGGAAGAAATACCATACTACTTTGTGATCGGTGTGGTAAAATACTATTTTTCCATACTATTTTACCGTAAATTATTAATTATATGTAAACTTTGTTATTTTTAAATGACTGAAGCGTTTTAACATCTGGCCATTAGGAGTGCCAGGAAATCATTTGGGGGGGGGCTGGGTCCGATGGGCCCTCCGTGGCTACATCCCTGCCTAAGACGTACCTGGAAGATCAAAAATAGTACCCATCAGTATCAACGACCTTCTCCCAACGTTCGGGGTGGGCATGGATTCCATCGCGGTAGAACTTGGTTTACCGTGAAGCGAAGAAGGTATCAAGTGTATTTTGCACTTTTATTACGGAGTTTAACTGGAGTTCTCTAAGGTGAGTGTCCAAGGAATGGAACAGGTGATATTCGGACGGTGCAATGTCCGGGGAGTATGGCGGTTGCAATAGTGTTTCCCATCCAAGGCGTAGGATGGTGTCCCGGATCAATCTAGCCTTGTGGGGCTTAGCGTTGTCCCGTAACGAGAAAACCCCTTAGCGATTGAGAAGTGCTGGCTCCAGGGTTTTGAGTTTTTCTTGAGCACGGCTCAACTGCTGACAGTAAATAGTTGCATTAATGTTCTGCTCTGACAAGCCGGTAACAGTTCCCGATGCACGATGTCACGAGCAGTCCACCAAACACACAGCAGGACTTTCTGCTGCATTACTGTTTTCAGCTGTTTTGGAACCAGTTCATGGGATTTTAACCAATGATGACGACGCCATGGAGCTTCTCATCACATGTCAACATCCTGTCCAGAAATGGCTCCTTTCTCAGACGAGACAGCAAAGAAACACAGGTGTCTGCTCGCGTAGCCTTCTGGCCTAGAGTTAATTCATGTGGGACCAATAGACTCAAATTGTACTGCTTCCCAAGTTGATGGAGGTGCTGCCGGATGGTTTCTCCACTCACATTGAATGTTAGCCCCAGTTTCTCACAGGTCCCTCCGCTGTTCGCCTCAATTGCTACCTGAAGATTTTCATTTTGTACATGTGTTGGTCTTCCGGCACGTGGTGCGTCTTTCGTGAGTGTTTTGTCAGCGTCCTTAAACTTTCTAAATCACCCTTGCACTGTCTGCGTAATCACGACACCCTCACGAAAGGCCTGAGATATCTTCCGCCCCGCTGCAGTGGCGTTTGACCCAAGTTTGAACTCGTACAGCATACACGCCCTTATGACGCTCTGTGAAGGTTCCATATTCACTCTGTCCTTACACAAGTTCACGTTGTAACTGAACTGCCACAAGCAGGTAGAGTGTTGGATATACCCACACCAACATCTGACCTTCGCCTTTTCTCCATTCGCATTCAACTCATGGTGTGAGGATCAATTGAACACAGACCTCCACAAAAAGCGACAGAACTTTCTTGGTTACCTTTATATATCTCACAGGACATAATATTTTTCGTATAGAGAATATATCTATATTAAACTTAAAGTTTTAATATCTCGAGTTCCGGAAGTCGAAATGTCAAAAATCCTTCAGATTCGTGCTCCTTGTGATCTAGTTTACGAAATATATAAAAATCAGAGGTGTAGCGGTTAAGATTGTCAGAGTTGTAGCGGTTTACGTTGAATATGCCAAGACTTTATCCATTAAGTCGTCTTAGATTGTTCTTCAATCCCAAAATGCGGGTGGTTTTTCGTGATTAAGATACGTTTAAGCGAGGGACGAATATAGAACCTGAAAATCAGGTGGTACCCGCAAAAATCGGGTAATATGACAACACTAAGCTAAATAGAAAATAAGGTATATCCCTATTTAAGATCACTACACCTGCAACTCATGAAATCCAACTTGAAATCTCATCCACTTAGACTGAGATCTTTTATATTATCATTACTCTTTCACCTTGTTTTTAAATAGTACTGCCACTCTTTCTTATGTTAACAGAAAAACACCACCTCCCTTTCTTAAAAAAAAGAAAAGAAAAAATAGATCGCAATACACAATTTTATTGTTGATTTGTTGCACTCCGATAAATGAGAATGTTGTGGTTTTGTATGTGTTGACTGGTTTCTTATCGCAAGTCCCAGACACCTGCAATAGTTCATACGTGAAGGGAACACCGATCATATTTTATTCTACGTATATCATTTTACTTCCCCATAACGATAGTCGTGCCTCTTTGTGAGAAACTGCAACTTATTTTTTTTTATTCTGCCAATTGTACGTACAAGTATACTAAACAAGAATTTCCCTACACATTAAGACATTTTAAGAAAAAATATCTTCTTTCCCCTTTGCAAATTTTGAGCATTTTTTCCTCCATCTGGCAACTGTGAGTCGAAGATGGGAAAGATTCTTTGCTGTTTTCTCGTCGTTACCTGACATTAGTGCTGTCGAATTTTTGTGACTTACAGTTTTCGTTTTTTGAGAAAATCGGTTTTCTGAAAACCGAAAACCGCAAGTGCGGTTTTCAAAACCGAAACCGCAAAAACGGTTTTCAAAACCGAAACCGCAAAAGCGGTTTTCAAAACCGACATTTCGGTTTTATGAAATTTCACTTTTTTCAAAAACCGGTTTTCGGTTTTTTCAAAAACCGATTTCGACAGCACTAGTAGCAAGCAAGACATCCCAGATGGTTGCACACTGTTTGACTCCTTGCAAGATAGAAAAAAAAAACTTTATGACCCTTTCAAGGCTATGTGTACATGGTGAAATATGGTAGGGTTTCATTTTTTTTTTTTTTTTTTTTATGACAGCTACAAGTTCTTCTAACGTGGCAAATCCCCTTTAAGGGAGACGGATGACATTCAACAAGAAAATAAGATGGCTATGAAGTTGGGCAGAGTGAAAGGAAGGATTTACCAGGAACCAAGCTCGGAGCTCTGGGTTTTAAGATATTGCAAGACTCTGCCTAGATAGTACGACCTTGAGGGATACACGGGCAGGGAGAATGTCCAGTTGGGTCAGTGGTGCCTAGGCGATTGCGTACTCCCACCATGTGCACGACATCCAAGAGTGACCCCTTGGACGGAAGGTGACGATAGAGCCCAAAATAGCAGTTTTTAAAGGGCTCGAAAAGGTTTGTTCTCCAAACAAATCTAGGTGACTGTTGAAAAACCTAACGGACGCAAAAGGCTCTTAAGGTTAAAGATTGGTCATGCGTGGTAGCCAAAAAAATTCCTGAGAAAGATTGAAATAGTTTTACTATCCTGAAAAAAAAAAGTTGATTGGTCTGCGTACTGACTCAATAATTATTGCATCATTAGTTATTGATTCAATAATTATTGAGTCAATCAGTGGCGTATTTACGATTTTGTTTCGGGGAGGGCTTTGCTAACTTTCGGGGGGACTTTGCCTGAAAATGTGAAAATCCTGAAAAATATTTCATATACTTTACTATAGTAAGGTAGATTTCGGGGGGGCTTAAGCCCGGAAGCCCCCCCAAATACGCCACTGGAGTCAATAACTGGTATAGGTATTGAAAAAAACTAATTCTTTTTAAGTTCTTTCTGGTAATGCTCAACTGGTTTTATTTCTAGACTTTTTTAAATCTAGCAAAAAGGCCAGCATTCTTGGGAAGGCCAGTGTCTTAAAAGGCACTATTCAAAGTGTTAAACTGAAGTTAAATTAAAGTTTGAAGCAAGCTTCGATCTGTTATAAATTATTTTAGCTAAGAAAAAACTATACCAGTTTCAGTATTAGTATTATTTGTCTATTTTTGGAGAGATTTTAATTTAGTGGTGAGATACTGTGTAGATATATGTTAGAAAAACATTTTGGATAGATCCCGTAGGTTTGTTTACATTGTTTCCTACACATTACACACTCGATATATGTAAAATAACAAACACAGAGCGAAGTTTTTTGCAAAATATCTATGTAAATATTTGTTTTATTTTAATCGTAGCATCAGTTAGTTTCAAATTTTAGAATAAAATATGTCTCTTCCTATTTCTTTCTTTACTTTGGTTGTAAATTAAACAAACAAACAAACAAGAGCTAATATATTTTAATTAATTTATTGCCTTTTAAAGCCCTCTCTCCCCACAGGGCTTACCTAAGAACAGCCGTTTGCACACGGAAATATTAATAAAAATGTATTTATAAACACAATTAATTAGTGTAATAGGATAAAAAAAAAATTATCAGGAAATTATACTGAAATGTAAGATAGTACATCCCAATTATTTTTATTAAAATCTGGACCCTTTTGAAAAATAAGTATTAATGCCTGCAATACCATATTGTGCGTGGGAGACCCGAGTTCGATTCCCGGTGTGAGCTCATGTGGTTCGGATTCCACGTTAATCAGTAAGTCCAGTAGCGATTCATCTCCTCCAAATAAATTTTCTGGATCTGTTAATGGAGGCAAGTGAGAAAATTTGAATCATATAGTAGCGAATCCAGGTTTAAAAAATCGCAAAGTAGGACTATGGTGATCTTACTAAGCAACAACTGTTTTGAAATTTCTGGTGCTGTAAAGGTGGAAATTCATTAGTAGTACTATAGGGGAACTTCCAAAAGTTTCGTGCGTGATATTGAAATATCACACCACAGTGGGGGGAAAGTATGTACTAGTATCAGTTTCAACTGTGTAGCTGCTTCAATTCGTTGTAAGCAGTCATTTGAATCAGTTGTGCGTTGAGTTCATATCAGATGCGCACACAGAAACTTTTCTTGGGAGGGATCTTAGCTTGGGAGAGTCCAACACTATACTCCACTACGTCTATGCACTATTGAATGGGTATTATTCTGTACCCGAAAAGACGGTAAGTAATTCTAAAATATCTACAACTATATTTTCAGAAAGAAATGATAGAACTAGATCAGGGGCGGATCCAGGACCGACTTCTCGGGGGGGGGGGCGGTGGGTTGTCATACTGGTACTTTTAAGAGCTCCGAACTTTCGGATGGGTTTTATTTATATATGTAAAATAAGAAAGTTTCCTCTTCTGGCGGAAGGGGGGGGGGGCGATCGCCCCCTGGATCCACACCTGAACTAGATTCTTTTTATAAGAGAAAGAGTACAGATGAAGTATAAGGACAAATTTTCATGCAACATCAACCATTTCTTTGTTAAACAAATACAGTTTTATATATAGAAGTTAAGAAGATTTTTTGAGGGGGGTCTGGTCCGGATGGACCTCCCGGGGTGTGCCACTGGCTCACATTACTACATTTCAATGCAACATTCCAAACTGTTGTTGTTGACAAGAAGGCAGTGCCAAATCTGGGATGTAGAGTGAGTGTTGAATTTTCTGAAAACCAGAGTATTTTCACTGCAGAGATGGCAACAACAGCCGAGTGAATTCTTGCATTGTCATGCTGTAAGCGAGCTCAACGCACAGTGATCGATTCAAATTATTACCTCCAACGAACTGACAGAGCTAGACAGTTGAAGTTAATACATTATTTATTTCTTTTACAGATGGCACTATATATCGTGAACGGCCTATACCAATGGCACGATATGTCAGGGTCAGACTCGAAACTTTTGGAAATACTCTCGGAGATTCAAGCCACAGCAGTAGCATATAATACTGTGTGTAAACTTAAATGACAAACTTAACATGCGGGCAATGAGGAAAGTTACCCATGTTTCAACATTATAATATTAGTGGAGGTAAAAGGATCGAACAAATTTTATAAACTAAGTAATTAAATTAAAAATTTCAAAGGTTCTTAATTATGTTGTTTATGAAAATACTAATTTTAGTTTGGGAGCTCGGTAGCCAGTGTGCTGGTACTCCAGCAGTTTGGGGCGTTAGGTTAATGATCATGAGGGGAAATCACTAGAATTGGCTCCGTAAAAGACCGTATGGTATGGAAGCGCGCTCTGTGGCATTAGGCTGAAGATAGTCAAGCAAAATTCACTACTAGTATTGAAGAATAGAGGCATGATGGTTCAGTGGTAGCCTTATTGTGTAATCACGCTGTCTGTAGTGTTACGCTATGGATATGAAGCGAAACCAGGGACGGATCCAGGACGGACTTCTGGGGGGGGGGGGAGGTGGGTTGTAATGCTGCTGCTTAGAGCTACTTTTAAGAGTGCCAAACTCTGATATGGGTTTTATTTATATATAAAATAAAAAAGTTTTCTCTTCTGGGGGACAATCGACCCCCTGGATC
This sequence comes from Thermobia domestica, assembly GCF_964235325.1. Lineage (NCBI taxonomy): Eukaryota > Metazoa > Arthropoda > Insecta > Zygentoma > Lepismatidae > Thermobia > Thermobia domestica. The sequence continues at coordinate 37,186,383 of NC_137471.1, forward strand.
CGCCACTGAGCGAAATTTATGAACCGAAATAAAGAAAAGGGGTATAGTGCCTCAGTTGTAGCCTGTATTGTGTAGTTGCGTGATCTGTAGCATTAGGCTAAGAATAGTGAAGCGAAACCCATTTTTATTTCGAGTCTCTCTGAAGAGCATGCTCGTTTCAATTGTCTTGACGTGTCTGTGTTCATGTCCCAGTCAAGTGTAGTAATCATGAACAGTACAAGAAGGAAAAAGTAAAGTGCTAATCTCCACGCTGAGAAAAAAAATGTAGGTGGCGTACTTAAAAAGATAGGTTGCATGCGTAATTCCTGTAGATTTTGGACTTAACGCACAGCAGACGTATAACTGAAAACGCATGTTTTATAATAGCTTCTGTTTAATTGTTCCATCTATACGTACTTTCCGTATGAAACAATGTAGGCGGTCAAGATCTCACATACAAATGGACGTATATGACATACAGCTGAGGAATGTAACATAAGTATATGCATGTGATATACGGAAAACTGTTAATATCAGACATTCTGCAACGGCATGATGTAACATCTAAGGGCGATGCGTATGTAGCATATGGATGATGTATGCTCCATACTGATTTCTGTCGTAAGCAAGAGGATTCCGTATATTTGTACAACATACTACTGTCCGGAGAATGGATTTTTGTCAGTGTAGGGCGAGAGGTCCCTGGTTCGATCGCAGCTCAAGTGACTTTATGTTCGACATCTTATGTTTTTTTTTCATAGTGCCTCACTTTCCTTAGTCTCCCGTTCCTTCAGCCTAAATAGTATAAGCGAGAGACTACAGGGTGTCACAAAATTTTGAGAACAGATTTCTTACATCAAAATAAGAAAAAAAAGTTCATATGGGCCTGTGCTCAAAACGGGATAGTTTCGGAGTTATAGGGTGCCAAAAACGTGAAACAAGTTAATTTTAAAAGTTCATATCTCCACTACTATGGGACCTATCATAGTCGGGTTAATATATCACTGAGGAACTGGTATAGGAATTTTCCAAATATCCATATTTAAGAATGCTCCAGTACTTGCACACCAATTTTTAGAGAGGTGTATAGGTGGAGAGTGATCAAGTAATCCCAACTTCATTTTTTTTTTCACGTTTTCGCCACCGTATAACTACGAAATTATATGAACCACAGGTCCATATGAACTTTTTTTTTTTCATATTTTGATGGGAGGAATCTATTTCCAAAACGTTGTGACAATTTTTTTGTAACACCGTGTATAAACAAACGAAACCAATTTTAGCCCCGTTTTCCTTACGAGAATACGTATTTCCCTTAAGGTCCTTAGAAGCAACTGAAGATAGCGCCTATACAAAGAAACATTCCCAGACTAAATTAGTAATATTTAAATATTAGTTCAGTTCACATACTGGTTAAAATACTGGTTTCACTTTTTAAAAAGCTCTAGATAATTTAGTTTAAAAAACCGTACGAAGAAAGAAGTTAGCAAAAAACATGGTCCCTCAAGGTGAGCTTCAAGGTTATCCGCTATTAGTGATCCATCTGCACCAAAATTAAAACTTTTTCTTCTCCAGAACTAGTAGCCACAACGTCCACGAAGAGTGAAGCAGTGAAGCTAACATTTTGTGTGTAACCTAAAATTCGGTAAGTGAAAAACGTGAATTTATTCTAGTGACAGAAATTACAGTTGCTTTGAGAGTTTTTTTAAAATTAAGAATATGATCAATCATTTTGAAAGAATAGTCTATTTTTCTATTTTTAAAAGTTGCTAATATAATGTGATTTCACACAAGATCAAGCATAATAATTGATTTCAAAACACGCAGTCTTGTTAAACAACTAGAAATGTATCATTTCACTGAGGTGACAATCTAAAGGAGACGGTGATGATGAGAAAATGAAATCTTTGAGTTTTACGTCCCACGCTTATGCCGGTTAGACTAAAGGAGGCGGTGATGATGAGTAATGAATGAAATGGTGGAATGAAGAAAGTGGGGGAACCCCGAGGAAACCCACACACACAGTGTCTGTCCACTACAAAGTTCACTTGGCGGAAGCTGGGATCGAGCCCGGGACCCCAAGCACCAGAGGTGAACGCTCTGCCACTAAGCCACTGCGGCTCAAGATGATGATGAGAAATGGATGAAATGGTGGAATGAAGAAAATGGGAGGAAATGGGAGAACTCCGAGAAAACTCACGCACACGGTGTTTGTCCGCCACAAAGTTCACTTGGCGCGACCACTCTCTTAAAGAATAACAGTTACACGCTAAGGTGTTCAGTTCGAAGGACAGATCTTGATAGTGCACGTCGTACACGAGGACTAAAAGTCACTACTGAGACAGTGCCTTGTTTCGCGGAGCCTGTCCAACAAATAGGCCGAACTGGCTCGGGCATGCCCTCCATGCATGCAAGTAAACTATGGTGGTAGACCACTAGACCCGATGTAAATCAATATTGAGACCGGAAGTCATAGTGGATTTATATTGCTTTCGGTTTCAGTACAGATTTAAACATGAGGAGTAAATGTATTGCTGGAACAATAAACTGACCGCTTCTCGCTATCTATTACAGTTTTTTCTCTATAGTGATTAACATTGAAAACCGGAAATAGTTGATTTCTATCACTTCCGGTGGATGAATCACCTCCATCAACGAACACGATTCCTAAGTTTTGATTCTGTAGATCAGTAGTTCACTTTTTTTTTTTTTTGACTGATGATACTTTACTGAGCGTCCAGGACATCATGTTTGATGTTTTGTCAATAATAATATAATAAGGAAATAAAGTATTGATTCTGAGCATTGTTGCTGCCACTGCAGCGGTGGCATTTAACTGGCATAGTCTGTCTCAACATTAATTTTAATTAATCTATATTTTAAAATTAAAAGTGACTTTGAAGCCTACTTCCGATGCCGTTTAATTCCATGCCATACTAAAAACAAAAACAGCATATCTCACGTTTTTTTTTAAGGCCTTCACATTCCCCTGCCGTTGCCAATTACTTTTGGACTTATTATAGGGCAGTCGCAACTTTACCTCTGCCTTTATTTTCTCTCTTTACTTTTATTTTCGTGTATCTCATTTTTTTTTTTGGCTATTATTCCTCAGCAGGTTCAAGAGAGGCATATATTTCTAGCATGGTATCTAATACTTTAAACCATACCTTTTAATGTACCTTTTTTATTTTTTATTATTTTCATTTTTATTATTATTATTATTATTATTATTATTATTATTATTATTATTATTATTATTATTTTACAAAAACGGACAAACCTGTAAACGAATATTACAAATATATATAAGATATTTTTTTTTATCATTTGTCATTCATTAAAATTTTGATTGCACTATTTTGGGCTGCTTCCTCTACCGCCACCTTGTTATTGTCTTGAACAAGACAAGACAAGACAATATCTCACGGGTTCTAAACACATGACATAAGAAGTTGTGCATTTAAAATTTTTATTTAAAAAAAAATAATTCTTTTTATTTGAAATCTATGTTTAAACCGCCCACGCTTGGATAAATTTCTAATTGCGGTTTCTATACTAATAATGTTGATTGCAATGAAACTATTTCTAAACATATCCATCCATCGATTCACGAGAGAATATTTGATGTACCGCTTGTTTCGATAGTAAAAATGTCCACGCTGGATACATTTCTAATCGCATTTTTCATAATAACTTCAGGATTTTAAATAAGAGATGGTGTGCGTCAATGAAAACTTGATACCAGACCCACTGACCCAGCACCCATCGTAACCCACGATCAACCATTAACCACTCCGACCCATCACCCACCCTGGGGGCCGCGGTGGCTGAATGGTGGAGCGTTTACCTCCGGTCCCGGGTTCGATCCCAGCCCCCGCCAAGTGAAATTTGTGGTGGACAAACACCGTGTGCGTGGGTTTCCTCGGGGTTCTCCCATTTCCTCCCACTTTCTTCATTCCACCATTTCTTCATTCAGTACTCATCATCACCGTCTCCTTTAGCCTAATCGGCATAACCGTGGAACGTAAAACTCAAAAATTTCATTTCATCACTCACCCTGAACCACTCTGACCCACTGTGACTCACTCCAACCAACCAAAACCCTTAGTCATCAACTCCTACCCATGATACACACCCTCTTCTCCACTGACTAAAGAGTTTACACTTGTAATAAAACAGATTATGAAATTATCACTTATTGGAGTTTGAATTTCTACCGTCAATCGCTCAAACACTGCTCTGTTATAGTTAATACCGGTGGATCTGACCTTTACGATATACAATGTGTAAAGTGTTTGTCATACGATGAATTTTAACTTAATTAACATATATATAATTATTTCCTTGTTGAATTACAGACACTTTTCAGTGGAAAATAGGATGAAATTTGAAAGTTTCAAATGAAGGTGTAACAGACGAACATAAAGGAGAAAGAAGGTGTGAAGTTGATTATGTAATATTAAGCATACCGTAAAAACTTAAAATTTCCATGTAATTAAGCTTACAGTACACATTTTATGTCTATTTCTCGCAACTATATGGGCTGATTGCCTTGTGCTCTGAACGCACCACACGATAAACACATGCTTCTACAATTATTACGATATAAAACAATGGATATATAATACGAAGCATTGTATTTTGTGTTTCTTAATTTGTTTCTCAATTATTATCAATCGTTTCCGATTATTTTTACAAATCAACCCACTAGCAATTTCCCATATATAGACAGTGACCTCCCACCATAAAAGAGAATTTTTAAAAAAAATCCTAGGACACGTTCTGTTTATTTTTAATAAAGAGTTATTATACTGAATTTCAGCTCCCTAAGTTGAACGGCTCATACGATACTCAATTTTTTCGCAAAAAATTTGATACCCACTACCGACTTTGGGTATTTATTATAATGAAAGCGATATGATAACATCTCAGTTTGGATGAAGGCCTAACTATATGCCAAAAGTAATTTCATTTGATTTTGCAATTTGGCCGTGAGCTCAGGCATACACAGATACATTCAACTTTTTATATAGACCTAATAATTCATATATTACAGTTGATTCAAAAAAAATATATATATTTCCAGTAGTCAGCTCCTTTAAAATCTCACAGGCTCTGACTCAAAAGCCAAGTAGAAAGTTCTATTGCTATTATTACAATTACAAATATCAATATCCAAAAGTGTCTGAAGTTCTTTTTTCACTTAGATATAGCCTACTCACCTCAGGTAAGTAGACGGAAACAAATGAAAACAAATGGGGACCTTGAAAGCAAAACAGACAAATTCACCAGTGTTCAGAAGATGCTGTCTACAATGCACTGACGTGAGCAAAATTTGTTCGTGGGTCAGAGTAAGTTGGTGTGTTAGAGTGGGTCACGATAAGTGGTGAGTCGCAGTGGATCAAGTCCTGTTGACCACGACTCACTCACCTACTCAGAAATCTTGACCCATTGCCCCACTCCATCTCTATTCTAAATCTAATTAAATTATTTCCAAAATATTTTTCAAGGATTCACGAGAAAACAAAATAGTTGAAGGGGCCGCGGTGGTTCAGTAGTAGAACGTTCACCTCTGGTGCTTGGGGTCCCGGGTTCGATACCAGCCCCCGCCAAGTGAAATTTGTGGTGGACAAACACCGTGTGCGTGGAATTTTTCGGGGTTCTCCAGTTTCCTCCCACTCTCTTCATTCCACCATTTCATTCATTACTCATCATAACCGTCTCCTTTAGCCTAACCGGCATAATCGTGGGACGTAAAACTCAATATTTCATTTCATTTCATTTTCATTTCAAAAAATAGTTGAAAGTTGTAATATTTATATCCAAAATCTGAGAGGCACCTCATAGATGTAATCTTCAAAAATAATCTCAATGGGTTTAGAAGCTTAGTATAAAGGTGCGATTAGAATTTATTCAAGCCTGAGTACTTTCTATATTAGTGACTTGACCATTAGCTTTTTTTGCGGCACATCCTATGGGACTGTGCGACACATTGGTTGCAAACCATTGTTCTCTAAATTCTGAGCAAAATTGATAGTGATTCGTTGAATAGACCTAGTTCTTGATATTTTGTTTCTCTCGGACGGGCACAGGAAGAGACAAACTAAACTTACAAAGGAGTGTTGGTTAAGATTATTGCATAGTATTACTACTACTACTAAGAAAAACAATAATAAGAGAAAATATATTATTATGCAATTAGATAAATAAAACACTGTATAAGATTAAAATTAGTTATTATTTCTCTAAAGGAATGAGTAATTGAATGTTTCTGAGATTAACGCATTACTCATGAGTACGATATTCGTTTTTGAGTGACATATTCATTACGGTTCTGAACATTATGTATGAGCGTAGCTTACAATATTGTCTCTTGCGATGCAGGAAACGCTAAAAATGTCAAGAGATTCCCTTTTCCCTTCGTCCTTTTGCGTTTGTCATTCGTTCACTGGTTGCATGTGTTATTGCGGACAGTTTGATCTTTGTGGATGTAGTACCTTACCATGTATTTGACAGGTTGAAAAGGTCGTGCCATAATTAGTGTATTTTAAAGCCATTTTCCTTCCCTAATTAACTTATTCATAATACTTTGTCCAACAGAGAGCTCTGAATAAAGGAAAAAAAAAACGTATGTTTAATTTTCTTGTAGGTCTTATACCTGGAGAAATGCATATAGTGTAGAAAAACCAAAACTATTATTTAACTCAGTATGATGTACTTATTCCGTACAAAATACGAAACCTCGATTTAGGGGCCGTTCAAAAATTCTGTTGCCTCTCATCCAAGATCAAATATTTTTCATTCAAACAAAAATTTTCTTGTAGGCTTTAGGTAGCCAAACGATACTATCACTTAACTCAATATGATGGGCCTATGTTTAGCAGAAGGGGTCCAGCTCTTTTCTATAAAAAACGTTACAATTTTGGTAATTTCTCTTTACATTCGGTTAGTTTAGAGTAGGGTTGGTTAGTTTAAGTTAGGTTAGGCTAGTTTAGTTCATGTTATATTAGTGTAGGTGTCCCGCATAATTTCCTAAAAATGATAGAATTTCGCTTATTTCTACTAATATTACGTTAGTTTAGGTTAGTTCAGGTTAGCTTACGTTAGTTTATGTTATGTTAGGTCAGATTTGGTTACGTTATGTTACGTCTAAGTACTTGCATCACTCATTTCTCCTGTAAATTTTGTGTTTTTTACGTGCTTCTGGACCCCTTGTACTAAACATACCCCATATGATGTGCTTATTACATACAAAATACGAAAACTTGATTTAGGGGACGTTGAAATATCTTGTAATCCGTGATCCAAACGTATTTCAAAAACAAAATTTTTCTTGTATGCCTTATATGTGGAGAACTTCATATAGTGTAGCCAAACCCAAACTATCACTTTACTCTGTATGATGTACTTACTCCGTACAAACACTCGATTTACATTCGAAATACACTATTCGGAATATTCATGTCATAATATCTTGTTTAATAAATACTACAGATATTTGGACTGTTTGCGGATCTTTGAGGCTACTTCAGGTTCTGCTCAAACCCCGGTAACATGAACAAAAATTATGATGTAAACAACCTATTCACCTATACTTGGTGTGTGTACGAGCAAGTGCTATGTACGAAGACCGATATCCTGAGACCACGCGTTTGTATTTGAGAAGTTTTTGTACCTGTACCCATTCTGCGACAAGTGCTCTGAACGGAGACCGATGCTGAGACCACGCGTTCGTATCTGAGACAAGTGCTCTGTACGGCGACCTATCCTGAGACCACGCGTTTGTATCTGAGATAAGTGTTCTGTACGAACACCGATCTTGAGACCTCGCGTTTATATCTGAGACAAGTTCTCTGTACGGAGACCGAACCTTAGACCACGCGTTTGTATCTGAGACAAGTGCTCTGTACGGATACCGAACCTGAGACCACGCATTTGTATCTGAGATAAGTGCTCTGTACGGATACCGAATCTGAGATCTCGCGTTTGTATCTGAGACAAGTGTTTTGTACAATGATTGACACTGAGAACACGCGCCTTAAGTGTTTTACTACGTTTATGCAGAGAAATGGGAGTATGGAGTTACAAAAAGGGCAAGAAGAAAAATAAGTATAGAAAAACATTTAGCAAATACCTCCAAGAATTACTGTCACCAATATTTGCATTTCTCCTTCAACATTTTTCATCTTGTAGAATTTCTCCAAACTCGAAGTTCTGACCACGAAGTTCAAAATTTTCACATGAGCACCTCAATGAAACATTCCTAATCGTTGTTGTTTCCTTCTATACTAAATTACAAAAACGCTGATTCACATTTTTTTTTTTTTTTTTTTAAAGGAAAGTACAAATACAAAATTCCATGTCCGTATCTTTAAGGAATAACGAGATATTAACATTTATTGTAATAATTACATTTACTTCACCCCTTCCAAGTCAAATTTCCAATATTTTTCATACCCTCTCGATTACATATTTCAAAACTCCTAAAGAATGTGCTCAATTACTTTAAATTGAAAGTTCATATACCAAATTTCATGCCTTTACAGTTAACTGACTCAACGATATGGACATCTTAATATGATAATAGGACTTCCAAATCCCTCCTATTTCAAGGCGAATTTCTAAAAAATCCTTTAATTGTGATATCTTACTTCACAAGTCCTATTCATTGCACAGATTTCAAATTTCTCTCTTAAACAGTTTAACCTAGACGTTTGCAAATCACCCAATCAGTAAGAACTTCTTTTTATATGGTTGTATGTGATGCGAATAGCAAAAGCGGATCTCTTGTAGGGAAAGTAAGATTTTGAATTATTGTGTTTTTGTATTCAGTGCTAAATTTTACGAAGAGTTTGACACGAAGATCAAAATTGATATCTCAAAAATTGAGAAGGTGATTAAATGTCAAAATTTTTAGTGTACAAAGTTTTTTTTTTTTAACGCCTTTAAAAGTATCGAAGGCGTGTCCTTATCTCATTTAATTGCGTTTTCATCGTATCTCTCCTTCCCGAGCGCATATTTAAAGTACTGAGACTGGTACAGAAAAAAAAAGTTGACCTATCATTATGCCCATCATCATAGGTATTCTGCCTTTATTGGTAGGTTACTTGTGTAACTGAGAACCTCCCATGCTCCATGGTATTCACCTAATTACTTCGTCTTCACGCACGATTTCTCTGATTTAATATCGTCTCCTTCACCTCCTCTCTCTTTTTCCTGCCACTATACCTCCTAGTACGTCCCTCATGATATAGTTCCTTCCTCGCCAATGTCCCAACCGGTTTCTCCTCTTCCTTTTCTTAATATAAAGGTAACCAAGAAAGTTCTGTTGCTTTTTCTCCCACCACCTTCGAACATCGATAAGTCACCTAAGACGAACCTAGAAGATCAAAAGTAGTCCCCCTCAGCATCAACGACCTTCTGCCTACGTTCTGGAAGGCTACCGATTCCATCGCGGTAAAAGTTGGTGGGTTGGGAAGCGAAGAAGGTATCAAATACATTTTACACCTTACTAGGGATTTGAACTGACTTCTCTAAGGTGAATGTGCAAGAAATTGAACAGGTAATAATTGGACGGCGCAATGTGCCGGGAGTATGGCGGATGCAATAGTGTTTCCCATCAAGGCGTAAAATTGTCCCGGGTCATCCTAGATATGTGAGGCTTAGTGTTGTCCTGTAATAGGAACACTCCTTTGCGATTCAGAGGTGCAGGCTCCTGAGTTTTGAGTTTTTTCTTAAACACGGCTCAACTGCTCATAGTACACAGTTGCATTGATGCTATGACCAGCTGGAAACAGTTCACGATGCTAACCAGTGATGACGGCGCCGTGGAGTTTTGTAAAGGACTCACTTCTCATCACATGTCAACATCTTGTCTAGAAATGGCTCCTTCCTCAGACGAGACAACAAAGAAACAGGTGTCTGCTCGGGTAGACATCTGGCCCGGAGTAAAATCATGTGGGGCCCATCTACCCAACTTGTATTGCTTTCCAAGTTGATGAAGGTGCTGCCGAATGGTTTCTCCACTCCACTGAATTGTAGTCCCAGTTTCTTACATGTTTGGCCACTGTTCGCCTCAATTGCTGCCTGAAGATCTTCATTTTATACATGTGTTGTTCTTCCGGCACGTGGTGCGTCTTCGAGTGTTTCGTCACCGTCCGTAAACTTGTAAAACCACCGCTGCACTGTTCACGTAATCACGACACCCTCACTAAAGGCCTGACATGTCTTCCACTCTGCTGCAGCGGCATTTGGTATTTGGCCCTAGTTCAACGCGTACATCATGCACACCCTTTTGACACTCTGAGGAGGTCTCAGGTTCTCTCTGTCGTTATGCAAGTTCACTGTGTAACTGAACTGCTATAACGAGATAGTATGTTGAATATACCCACACCAACAACTGACCTTCGCCTTATGTCCATTCGCATTCAACTCAGGTTGTGAGAGCCAATTGAACACAGACCTCCACAAAAAGCAACAGAACTTTCTGGGTGACTTTTATATATAAAATTGTTCTTTTCCCCTCTAACATTTCTAACGCCCTCTCATTCGGTTTGCGCTTGTTCCAGTTAATTCTCTTCAAGGGCGCCCATGTTGTGGTTTCCAGGGGGGGCAAGTATAAGCGACATTTCAAATATAGTTTCAAATTTTGCGGTAACTATTCTAAAAATTCTACTGTGTTTTCGATCTTTCGAAGTACAATTTCCTCTAGGGGGGCAAGCGCCCTACCTTGCCCCCCTGATGGGCGCACTTGATTCTCTTTATTCTTCTCCACACCCGCATTGTGACCTAAGCCTTTCAAAAATATTCTCATATTGAACATTTTAGTTCCGCGGCAAGACATTCTTTCTACATTGCACAGAGAGATTACATAGTAACCCTAGTTTTTCCCTTGATAATCTAACTATAGAAGCTGATATCCGTATATTAATTACAAATGTAATGACATTTACTGCACAAGAGTTGTGGGTATAATTCTAGGAATATAATCCAACTGACAATACTTCCTCCTATAATAACAGCTATAACGATATACACATAACACACAGATCAATACATTTCGTATCTTCATTTGCATGGAATTTTTTACTTAATCCTCTTTCATACATGGTTTTGATAAAGGCTTACAGAGACAAGGAAAAAAAAAATAAACTAGAATAAATACACCGAATCTAAAATAACGATTCAACAATTTAAAATGTTCCATTTAATACCCATTCCAGCAAATGAACAGCTGGAACGCAGTTTAAAAACAAAATAAATCAACAGAAAGATTAATAAAATCTCGAAGAATTATACTTCAACGCTATATATTTAGTATGTGTATATGGACAAATAAATATATAGCCTAAATAATGATTTGTGAGTACGGAGATTAAGTATGCTATTAATATTGTTTATTGCTTACCGTAGTTAAAACTCTTTGAACATACGTGAGATTTTGAATACTCTTTTCATGGTTCTAATAATACAGATGCCGCGTTCACAAAAGTTCTCCATTAACTTCTATCCTTAGTCAACTGGACGAGTTTCTACTTTGTATTCCTATTTCTGCCAGATCCATCTTAATATTGTCCTCCCATCTGCATCTAGGTCTTCCTAATGGTCGTTCTACAGTTGGATTTTCAGTTAAAATTTTCGTACTTTCTTCCATTCTGGATACATGACCCTGCCCACCTGAGTTTTCTAGACTTGATGACCCTAACAACGTTTGGTACCGGTATAAATCATGCAGCTATACATACGCCATCCAAAAATCCATATTAAAGTAATGTGTAATGCGTGTGTAAGGGATACCCTTTAGGCCGTAATTCCTAGACATGCCCTCAACAGAATTCTCAAATATGATCTAACTTTAATGTGGGTTCGAAGTAGTCAAAATATGTCTTGACATTAGTGAACGCGGAATGCTTCATCGGTAATTCGGAAGTGCTAGGGACTACCAGCACCAAGGTCCCTCGTGTTCGGAATAACGTGTTGTTATGTTGTGTTTCACGCTTATACGTGAGTAAACGTGGAATATACCGTGACAAAATACCTACCGACACGCGTTATTCCGAATATAGGAAGTCGTGAAGCTGTCGGTCCCTTATACTAATGATTTCCCACCGAAGCATTTTCTATTCACTGTTCTTAAAGCTTACCTTTTCCTTCTTTTGAACCCTCTTTGAAATCAGAGTAGGCCCTATATCTGAGGATTCTCTTGAGAACATGTCTGAGAATTATGCCCTATAGATAATTTCTTTTGTACTCACTGTACATTGCTGAAATATATATTTTTGGATGGCGCTTGTATCACTTCCTTTACAGTTATATGAACCGTCACTCCATGGTTTCTCGCGTTCGAAGTAACGCGTGTTGAAATTTAGTTTTTCCACGCTTTCGGACGGCCCTAGCTCTGAAACTATGCACTTTTCCCCATAGTCCCATATGAAGTTTTTTCTTATTATTATTTTAATGTGAGAAATCACCTCTTTCAGTTTGACGGTATATTCATTAACACGCTACGCACATGTATGGGAAGCTGTCTGTTTGTTGAGCTGAGTTGATTTTGAGTTTAGCGTCTCTTTCAGCAGCGAGGAATATATGAGACGTGGATCTATTGATTAACGTGGAATCCGAACTTCATGAACTCCCACCGGGAATCGGACTCAGGTCTCCCATGTCAAAGGCGCGTACGCTAACCGCCTCACGAAGGAGTTCGTCTCTCTGTTTGTGAGTTTGCCGGCAAGTATTAGAACAAAAACTACAAGAGATAATGAGAAACAGGCCCGTATGCAGGGAGGTTTAGGGGGACCGGGCCCACTCTAAATTTTTGCTGCTAGGGATGCGTACGAGACGAGTCGAGACAGGATTTTCCTGACAAAATCCGAGTAGACACCGCTCTTCCAATAGAGAAATGTACATTTTTCGAGTCGAGACATCACTTTTACAGTACATTTTCGAGACGAGACAGCCACAAATCTTGTCTCGTGCGCATCCCTATTTGCTGCCCCCTAAAATTTTCACGGTAGACTTGCAAAAGAACTATGACATGGTGATGAACTATAATATGGTTGGATCGGATCCCCCTAACTTCAACCGGTCCCCCTACATTTTTGGGCTGGCTACCGGCCTGCTGAGAAATGCTTATATACAGGGTGTTAGTGAATTAGCCTGGCAAGCTGTAAGGTGTGATTCCCAGTGACGACGCTAGTTTTAGTACCTTTGGGCGGGTCGTGGCAAACGGAGGGAGGGAGACATTTTGAATGGGAAAGCTACTGAAAACAATACTTTTATATTACTTCACTTCATTAGAATACCTATCTTGAGGCAGTCGAACGGGGCAGACGATACCAACGGAGAGCACCGCCCCCTGGCAACTTCTAGTATTGTCTCTGGTGATTTCTTACATCAAAATAATATACAGTGTAACAGCGTATGTTACGAGAAGAAGTTTGATTTCTCGTCACAATGTATAAGACTTGAAAATTGAACTATGAATTTTTGTAAGGGCGAGACACTTTTTGTGACCCAAAGTCAGCCCAGCGAAATCTGTTAGCGAACGGTTGTACTACTTCCAGTCTAGCAACGTTCGCACTGTCTCTAGCATGCGTCTTTTATTCACGTGACTACCCAGTTTGCCTCACGACGCTAGGTGGACACCGAAATTTGGGAAGCACCGGACGGTAATCGAACCGGGAACCACGCGAATGTGAGTCCAACGCTCTAATTACTGGACAACAATGTATCCGAAATTTGATAATTTCATTTCATAATTAACTATTATTTGTTCAGTTGCAAATAACAAAATTTGTTCCAGAAACCAACTCAACACATATGATAATTACATATGTGCTCACTCTACTAACACATTACACGTTCTTTTTTTTCATCCTCGTGAAAGAAGAGAAATAAAAAAAATACATGACTGTTTGTATACCATAGCAAATGATTCCTATTTAATGAGAACCCATCCACACACACTGTGGTAGCTAACACAACACATATAAAATGATTCTTTTTTCCTTAAAAAAAAAAAAAAAAAAAAAAAACTCTCGAAACCCAATATAAAGCAAATTGTGTTCCGTGTTTATAATGAGAAAGGTAATTCACTGGTGATCAACAGAGGGCAGCAGCGCCAGTTTTAGATGTGATTAGTGTTATTCATGAAACTGGCGCTACAATCCGCTGCGTTTGTTAAAAGATTAATCCTGTGTTAATTAATGCAAGCGTCAGTGAGTTCTCTTCCATAGAGAGAAAAATATATATATCTGTAGTAATTGTAAACCCAGCATGAAAGGCATTTGCTAGATTATTAAAGGATCAAATCTCAGTAATAGAGGATTACAAACGACAGATAGGACATCCAAATCCCTTACAATGATACTAATGAAATGTTCCGATACCCACAAATTGCTGGGCACAGAGAGAAGGTGTAACATTCTATAGAGTCCAACCTTTTGCGAGGAAATGAAAACTTCCTTTTTAGAAAATAATACTCAAGTTAAGTCTAGCCTTGGATTAGGCGCAAATCCAGAACATTTTGTCGGGAGTGGTCCAAGGTTGGGAGGGGAGGGGAGGGGAGGGGGTCCAATACCGCAAACCACTACGTCTACGAAGTATTGAACGGGTATTATTCTGCACCCGAAAAGATGATAGAATTCGATTGTTTTTATAAAAGAAAAATTCAGATGAAACGTAAGATTAAATTTTCATGTTACATCAATCATTTTCCTGTTAAATAAATTTAGCTTTATCGAGAAAGGATACAAATGTATGTTGAGTAAGAAAGTTTTGGAGGGAGTCTGGACCCGATGGACTCATCTCTGGATAAGTTCCTGCTGTATTGGACCACATATTGCTCTTAGAACAGTTTTGTTGGACCACATGTTACTGTTGGAATAGCTGTGTTAGACCACATATTGTAGTTAGAACAGTCGTGATGAACCACATGTTGTCCTTAGACAGTTATGTTGGATCATATGTTGCCCTTGGAATAGCTGTGTTAGACCACATATTGTAAAATGAAATGAAATGAAATCTTTTAGTTTTACGTCCCACGGTTATGCCGGGTAGGCTAAAGGAGACGGTGATAATGAGAGATGAATGAAATGGTGGAATGAAGAAAGTGGGAGGAAACGGGAGAACCCCGAGAAAACCCACGAGCACGGTGTTTGTCCACCACAAAGTTCACTTGGCGGGGGCTGGGATCGAACCCGGGACCCCTAGCACCAGAGGTGAACGCTCTACCACTTTTTTTTTTTTTTTTTTTTTTTTTAAAGAAAATTTATTGTAACTCAAGAATCAATTACATTGAAGTGGTTATGCTTTTGTCACACACAAAAAAAAGAAAATTACGAGAACAATGAGTTGGCTATAAAATTTGCAAATAGCTTATGACGTACATCCTTTGCTAATTTGGAGTATTCTTTTTGTAAATACTGTACATAGAAGGCTCCCCCTGCTTCTAAGTTGGAATTAAAAATATATTTGACGGTCGTTCCTATATACCAATTGACACTATGTTGTTTACTAACGGGATAAAAACGATAATCAGGTCTTAAAACTATGCTAATATTTATATTGCGTTCCGAACTACGAGTAAGAATGGCTAAAAAGTGACGTAACTGAGACCAGATTTTTGTGGATTCCAGACATGTCGTGATTCTATGAATCAACGTATCTATATTGTTACATCTATTGCAAAGAGCATCAGGACTAAAACCATATTTGTTTCTCTTTTCTTTAGTATCAATAACATTATGGACAATCATAAACCAGATAGATTTGCTGGCAACACTCAAGGTCGAGTCATTGATATTGGCCCAAATATTGGACCAATTACACAAGCACTCATCTAACACAATTTTAGGTGGAACATATATTCTAGTCATTTTAAAAACATACAGCGTTTTACTACTTAAAGTTTTAAAATCAAAAAGCTGAGACAGATATATATAATCACACAAAACAGTTTCCAAGTACTTACAGCTTTGAGGGAAGTCAGCCATACACAGGGGTAGACTCCTGTCTGTTCGTGCTAATACGTAAGTGAGCAGTTGTTGTGTTACACTATTAGCCTCGTCTGTGTACAAGGTCATTGAGCGAGTAACATACAAACTGGCAGCTTTTTCTTGCACATTGCACAGACCGATGCCACCTTGTGAATGTAAACAACACATTACATCATATTTAACACGAAAGACCTGATGTTTCCATAGAAACCAACCACATAAACTTTGAATTTGTTTTCCTATGAGTTGAGGCATAGGTAATACATTTGCCAAATACCAGATTTTGCTTAAGAGATAAACATTTATAAATTTTGCTCTAGAATATAAACATAGATTTCTGGATTGATTTACATAACCTGAATGACGCAGTGTGTTTACAATATTCGTATAGTTATGATCAATCGTGTGCATTATGTTTGAATAAAAGGTAATCCCTAAAATTTTGATACTGTCGGCCTGAGGGACGGTATCTATATCATTAAAATCAATACTATTGTTTATGTTTAACATATGTGATTTACAAACATTTAATCTAGCCCCAGATGCTACCTCATATTCACGAACACATTCCATCATGAGAGAATAATCTAGTTTAGAAGAGACAAAAACTGTTACATCATCTGCATAACTAGCCACCTTTATAGCAGGGGTGATAATATTTAGACCTGTTAGGCGGTCATTCATCGCATATAACAGGGGAGCAAGGCTAATAGCAAAACTCAACATTGAAAGGGGATCACCTTGTCTTATTGAACGTTTGATGGGAATGTTTTTGGATAGGTGACCGTTAACATTTAACTTCGTATGAGCGTCTTTATAAAAATATTTCATCCATGTAACAAATTGTTCATTAAAACCGAATTTTCTAAAAACAGACCATAAGTACGAGTGTTCAATATTATCAAAGGCATTTTTAAAATCTAAATTTATCAGAGCCGCTTTAAGAGCGCAATCATTACAAATAGTAATACTATCTCGAATAGTTAATAAAAGGTGATAGATGGTTTTCTGTTTAACAGCCACATATTGCAAATTTTGTAATAACTTATCCATGTAGTCCTGTAGTCTGTTTTTAATACATCTACTAAAAATTTTGATATCTGTATTAAGAAGGGATATAGGTCTATAATGGCTAACATTAGATGGTTGAACAGTTTTAGGGATAAAGACCGTGACGGCTGTATTAGGGCGCTTGATAGTCTCTGAAGCAAAGAACCATTCATTTACAATCAATGTTAGTGTATCGCCCATTATATCCCAAAATTTAACATATAAACGGCCAGAGATAGAGTCGGGGCCAGGAGATTTTCCTTTTTTTGCAGCATTTACAGCTCTTTGTACTTCATTTTTAGTAAACGGAGCACATAAAATTTGATTGTCTTCATCATTTAGCACTGCAGGCACACTGTCAAGTAATTTATTTTCGCAGCCGGTATCAGCAGCGACCCCAAATAACTGGTAGTAATAATCATACAGGGTGTTACGAATATTGTCCTGAGTAGTTTGAATAGAGCCTTGAGCATCTGTGAGTGACGTGATAAGTTTCCTCCGTCCACGTTTGGCTTCTGTTAACACATGTGTAAGAGAGCATTGTTCTTCTTCCGGAAACCCTGGAACTTTACTACGTAACCTAATCCCTTCCATTTTCTGTTTATGGAATTGTAATAATTTGGCTTTGTATTTACGTACAGAGATAAGGGCCGAGCGATTTGTCATCGCTTCAGTTTGTGCCTCTAATAGACATCTATAATAGAAATTATAAAGTTTTCGCTTATCAGCATAAATTTCAGAGGAATACCACCTACAAAAGCTGCGGATTTTGTCCTTACAGTATTGATTCCACCACTCAATATATGTTTTAAACCACTTCTTTTGTTTAAGCCAATAAGCCCACTTTTTAGAAAAGAGCTGACAAAATGACTCATCAGTGAGCAGACTTTCATTCATGTGATAATATCCCCGTCCCCGAGCAATCTTCTGGTCATTAATTTTAATTTCCATTATTAAACAGAGATGATCAGTGAAACACGTGGGATATCGGTATACAGAAACAACCTGGGATTTGAAGTTATCATTTACATAAATCCTGTCTATCCTTGAGCTCGAAGTTTTTGTAATAAATGTGTCCCCCCTTAAATCTGGGTGTTTGAAGTCCCACACATCTACCAAAGACAAATTCTTTACCAATTCATTTAAGGTAGGGCAATAATGGTAAGTTGGTTCTGTTGTGTGAGTTATACTTGAATTATGATCTCCGCCAAAGATAACATTATTTGGGCCACTAAAAAACGGCGCTACCTCATTTGCATAAAAATTATTTCGTTCTTTTCTATTATGGCTTCCACTGGGCGCATAAACATTGATTAGAGTTATATCATTAACCTGACCTTTGATAATTCGACCATTAGGATGTAATTCTACATTTGTAAGCGGGATGCCTTCTTTAACCAAAATTGCAGTACCAAGGCTATTATATGTACAATTATTATATACATTATATGATGGATGTACGTTTACAATCTTTGGACCAACTTCTTGGAGAAAAGCTACATCTATTTCAGATTTAAGTAGAAAGTCATTGAGAGCTTCAAGTTTGACTGGAGATTGTATTCCGTTGATATTTATAGTTGCTAGTTTTAAGATAGTACACATAAATATTGTTATAGGAAGTGGTCTAATGTTAGCAACACACTTCATAATACCACACCACGATTTTGCTGCAAGCACTGTGTTTCTGAATGTTTAGGTAGGAGTAGAAACTGTTGTTGACTCACCTGAAGAAGGAACTGCGGTATCAGGTAGATATTCCGTACTCACTAATTTAGCTACAGACGACCGGGTGATCCTAGGTGATACTTCTAAGGGTCCCTGATCCGTCTTCTTAGGTTGTTTCACTTGAGCTATAGCCGTTCCTGCTTTCTTCCGTTTCTTGTCTTGGGAGGCTTCCTGGGAATTCCGGGCATCAGATCCTTTTTTTCCACTAGGACAACTCACAGGGGAGAAAGGATGATCTTTCTCCTTGGACTGAACTGGAAAAATGGGACTTACAGAGGAAACTTCCGATACATTATAGATGCACTCTAGCTTCTGATCACCATCAACAACACTAGTGGAGGAGGAATCACTGTCTATCAAAAGCTTCTTTGTATCTTGTTCAATGTCAACTTGATGTTCCCGTGGAAAATCTGACTCAGCCAGTGAAGAAGTACCATGTAAAGCTGGAGGGGCTGCAGATGAGGTCCTGTCCTGACTATCACTAATATCCGTGAGAGAGACGTTGTCCTTAATTGCTCCGGAACATGGTCGGCTAGGAACACTGTCGTTTGGCACTATCGGAGTAGTGTTTAGAGAACGGCCCTGTATCACAGGGGTAGTAAGCTCAGTCATTAACTTTGGAAAGTCAACATCTGACGTTAAAGTAGGCAAATTAGCAGGTTTAACCACATTAATTTCTTGGGTTGGCGAAACCCGAGAGCGTTCCTTATCACGTTCAGTATGTTCTATGGTTGTTGTTGAAACAAAGGCCCGTTTTTGACGCTGAAAACATTGATCTTGTAAATGATCTCTAGATTGGCAGTAATAACAAGTACGGTCCTGACCGAAATAAGTTACTAGGAACTTCTGGTTACGAATATCCAGGAAGGACGGTATAGGTTTAAACAAATACATAGTCACGATCTTTCGTCCAGATCTAACTTTATAAATATGAGTATCGTCATAAATTTCGTCTTTTATACTTTTACATTCTCCATAGATAGACAAGGCACGCGTCACATCATTATCACTATATTCCGTGGGAATAGCATGTATTCGCACATAGGTTAAAGGCCGATCAGCTAATTCTAATGTCACTGGGTATGTTCCACTATCATCTTGAAATTTAACACTATCACCATGATCTCTTAACAATTTGTCACACAACAAGTCAGACAATAACTTAATATACACACATTTACGATAAATATCCAACTCAATACTTAGTATTTGTTCTTCCTTCAACTTAAACGTAGTTTGAATAAACTCATGGATTTTTATTGTGGACGGACGGTTAGGAATCGCACGAAATCCTAATTTTAATGTATTGACACGTTTGATAGACATTTTATAATTCTAAATAAACTCACTAGTCACCACTAAACTGAAATATATTAGAATCAAGTCAGCGTAAAGTCCAAGCAAACACAAAGTACACTAGGCGCATTCAATGCCTCTCGCACGATACGACACTGGACGGACGACCAGCGAAAGACGTGTTACCTCTTGGGCAGCTAACACGCGAGTCTAACCACTGAGCCACCGCGCCCCCTCACCACATATTGTAGTTAGAACAGTCGTGTTGAACCACATGTTGTCCTTAGACAGTTATGTTGGATCACATATTGCCATTAGAAAAGCTGTGTTGGATCACATGTTGCCCTTAGAAGAGTTGTGTTGGACTACGTGTTGCCCTTGGAACAGATGTGTTGAACCACATGTTGCCCTTAGAACAGCTGTATTTTCCGATATGTTGCTCTTAGAATAGCTGTATTAGACCAAATGTTGCCCTTAAAACAGCTGTGTTGGATCACATGTTGCCCTTCGAACTGCTGTATTGGGCCACATATTGCCCTTAGAATAGCTGTGTTGGATCACATATTGTCCTTAGAACAGCTGTGATGGACCACATGTTGCTCGTAGAACAGTTGTGTTTACCACACATTGCCCTTAGAACAGTTGTGTTGGACCACATGTTGCCCTTAAAACAGCTGTGTTGGACCACATGTTACCCTTAAAACAGCTGTGTTGGACTATATTTTGCACTTAAAGCAGGTGTGTTGGACATATTGCCCTTAGAACAGTTGTGTTGGACTACACGTTGCCCTTAAAACACCTGTGTTGAACTACATGTTGCCCTTAAAACAGGTTTTTGAAACGGCGTGTAATGGAATCATAGTGTTCGTGAATGGTAGCAAGTGAAATATTATACAATTTCAAGAGCAGTGAATCACTCAGTTCCATAAAAGAGGTTTGGGGCGGAAATTGGTCCAGATTCCTTTCCGCAAAAAATGACCACATGTTTATTTATGTTCAGATCTAAGGATTGGCGGGACAGGGAAATATTATATTTCATGCCAATGTTCCTTAAATCATATCACAACAGATTCAACTGACTGAATGGGCGCATTATCGTGCTTTAATACGATGTCATGCTCGATGCACATGATCCTCTAATATAGTTATATAATCAAGGGCAATGACGCGATAGGTAAGTGTCAGGACAGGATCCAACGGAAACCAGATAGCATGATGGAGCCTTCGCTAAGTTTTGACGCTTGGACGTAAAGATTGAAGATCGCACGCTTCTTTGGGCATCTGCTACCCATGAACACAGTCTGGTTTCAAATACGGTAAGTGATGGCTCATCTTATCATATCACACGTTTCTTGTCATCAGCAGTGCATGTTCGATGTTTGCAGCATCATTGGCGTGGTGCTAAAGCCTTATCGTCCCTTATCAACGGTTTCACTCGTAAATTAAAACTATATATCATACAATTGGAAGCAGTTATTATGCATAAAACAATACAAAATAAAGAGCTTATTCTACCACGGAAGGAAGAAGGACGGTCAGAAATACCAAGAAATAAAAACATTTCCGTCCATAACCCACAGAAACTGAACTGAACTCACCAGTTTATGGCTTACGCTGGTTATGTAAATCTGATTGGGGGGGGGGGTGATATGAAAACAATACAAAGAAGTTTTATTAAACATCTGCAGGGACATAGATTTAGAAGTAAATCCAGAGAAAACAAAATACATTTAAATTCCTCATGAACCGTAATGCTGCAAATTATGGTGATCGAATTATACCTTTTACAAAGTGGATACTTTCAAATATGTAGGGTCAATATTAATTGCCCAAAACCAAAGAAATTAAATGTCAACTAAAAGCAGGGAACTTGTGTAATTATTCAGTTCAAAATCTTTGATCATCGCCAATTCTGTTGAAAAACTTGAAGTTTAAAATATATAAAACGATAATATTAATAAATGTTGTACGGTTTTGAAACATGGTTGCTTATAAAACCGTAAGTAGTGCTCTCAAACGGGTCGGGTCTGCTCGGATCGGGTTGTCGGGTCAGTTCCCTTTGGTCAACAGAGTTTAGGTTGAGCTTAAACTTGGCTGGAGTCGAAAGCTGCTGTTTTTCACTAGCTGCCTAATTAAAAATAGCAATTTTCAATTGATTTTATAGGTACCATAAATCTATTTTGAACACTTGAAGCTAGTGTTTTTATGGTAAATGCTTATTTTTGTACTTGTGTGTACTTTAATTTTTAAATGTGGAAGATTGATTTTACCGTAATATTAATATCTACGCCAATATGGAGTCTGGATTTAGAACAAAACTAGAAATTGTTTAAGTAAGGCTAAAAGAAAGATTGGATATGAACGATCAAGCCCAAGCGGGGCCGCGGTGGCTCAGTGGTAGAGAATTCATCTCTGGTGAGTGGTATCCATGGTTCGATCCCAGCTTGCGCTAAATGGGCTTTGTGGTGAGAAACGCCATGTAGTGGGTTTTCTCGGGGTTCTTCTGTTTCCTGCCACTTTCTTCATTCCACCTTTTCAGTCATTTCTCACGGTCATCATCTCCCTTAGCTTCTGTGCAGAATCGCGGAACCTTAAACTGAATATTTCATTTCATTTCACCAAGCCCAAGAACATGATAGAACTGATGCATACGCTCATGTATATAAACATATACTACAATAAAGGCTCATCAGAAAGAACATAATAGATCTAACACCTTCAAATTTTGAATTTTTGACAATTTTCTACCCATAGAGGGAAATAAGCTGGACCAACCAAATTTACGGAAATAGAATACCCTATAATAGAAATATAATAGAATTTTTAGGAATAGAATACTGTAGTCCTAGAAAACATATACCAATTTTTTTGACGATTCCCAATTTTAAGAGGTGTGTCAACTTATTCATCCCAATTTTTCAAAGAAAAGCAATGTACTTACATGTTATGAAAGAGAATAAAAGAAATAAATTTGTTATGTAAGTACAAAGACCCTCTACTGACCCATATAAATATATGTTATAGTAAAATATCGTCAAAGAAGATAAACTAGGTCAGTAAGCGATCACATGGCAATACTAATATTTGGCAATTCTTTTATCAACAGAAGGGATAAGCAAGACCACCCAAATTTATAGTTATATATTAATCTCCTCCAAGAGATTTCTCAGAGTAATCGTCAAGGTGTGATTTGAGATACTAGTTGTCGCTCGGGATTAGGACTAGGATTTAGATTTCTGGGCTTTCGGCATCTATGGCCATGTTAGACCGGCACTAGGCTTAGGATTAGGAATTAGATTTCTAGGCTTTCAGCACCTATGGCCATGTTAGGCCGTCACTAAGTTCAGGATTAGGAATTAGATTTCTGGGCTTTCAGCATCTATGGCCATGTTAGGCCGTCACTAGGATTAGGAATTAGATTTCTGTGCTTTCAGCACCTATGGCCATGTTAGGCCATAACTAGGATTAGGATTAGGAATTAAATTTCTGGGCTTTCGGCACTTATCGCCATGTTAGGCCGTTACTAGGATTATGATTAGGAATTAAATTTCTGGGCTTTCAGCATCTATGGCCATGTTAGGCCGTCACTAAGTTCAGGATTAGGAATTAGATTTCTGGGCTTTCAGCATCTATGGCCATGTTAGGCCGTCACTAGGATTAGGAATTAGATTTCTGTGCTTTCAGCACCTATGGCCATGTTAGGCCATAACTAGGATTAGGATTAGGAATTAAATTTCTGGGCTTTCGGCACTTATCGCCATGTTAGGCCGTTACTAGGATTAGGATTAGGAATTAAATTTCTGGGCTTTCAGCATCTATGGCCATGTTAGGCCGTCACTAAGTTCAGGATTAGGAATTAGATTTCTGGGCTTTCAGCATCTATGGCCATGTTAGGCCGTCACTAGGATTAGGAATTAGATTTCTGTGCTTTCAGCACCTATGGCCATGTTAGGCCATAACTAGGATTAGGATTAGGAATTAAATTTCTGGGCTTTCGGCACTTATCGCCATGTTAGGCCGTCACTAGGATTAGGATTAGGAATTAAATTTCTGGGCTTTCAGCATCTATGGCCATGTTAAACCGTCACTAAGTTCAGGATTAGGAATTAGATTTCTGGGCTTTCAGCATCTATGGCCATGTTAGGCCGTCACTAGGATTAGGAATTAGATTTCTGTGCTTTCAGCACCTATGGCCATGTTAGGCCATAACTAGGATTAGGATTAGGAATTAAATTTCTGGGCTTTCGGCACTTATCGCCATGTTAGGCCGTCACGAGGATTAGGACTAGGAATTAAATTTCTGGGATTTCAGCATCTATGGCCATGTTAGGCCGTCACTAAGTTCAGGATTAGGAATTAGATTTCTGGGCTTTCAGCATCTATGGCCATGTTAGGCCGTCACTAGGATTAGGAATTAGATTTCTGGGCTTTCAGCATCTATGGCCATGTTATTCCGTCACATATGAGGGATGACGTCCCTCAGCGAGCACGCTATCCGAGGAAATAGGAGGAAGGAAGCCGCCAGGGACCTGTATGCTGGGTACCATTTCGGCATTTGTCTGGTGCGAATGAGGAAAACCCAGAAAAACTTTACTCACCTCAGAATGGCTGGCCTGAAGAAAGGTTTTACGTTTTTCCGACCGAGTGTCCCAAGCGGAATCGAACTCGTAACCGCTCGCAGCAGACGAATGTGTTAGCGACTACGCTACGCAGGGACATGGTTGTCGCTTGAGATAGCGTCCATTGGATTCACTGGTAACATCTCAGTGTATTTAATCTTCATGTTCACACACCAGTGTTATTTCCACAAGTCTGTCCTGTGGCAGCATCGCTTACTACATAGCACGTCCAGAAAGTAAGTTCCGTTTCAATTTATCTCCGCTGCAGCAGGGTGCGAAATCCTGGGGGGGATGAGGGGGAATTCCCCCTCACTTACTGTTTTTTGAAAAATAATCCCCCTCACTGCAGAGTTACTGGGGGGAAGAGAATATGCAGATAGTTGTCAGAATCATACATATTTCTTGAAAATGTAACGTTAGTTTCCCTACAAAATACTTTCAAAGGCACATGTTTCCCATTAATACATGTTCAATACACTTATCAATATATTTGGAAATATTTCAGGAGGAAAAGTATAATGAAAAATCATCGAAGTGCAGTTAGCGTTAAGCAAAAACAAAAATGCAGTAAATAATTAAACTGTGCTTTGATCTGGCAACTCTGTAAACAAAATAGAAATGGGATCTGAAATCATTATTCTTTTTTTGTCCTTCTATTACTAAGATGATCATACTTGAGTGCGGTGTTATTGACTTCTTGAATGTAATAAAAATGAAACGTAGGAAGAGTGCTACGAATAACGTAATTACAAAGTACTTTAATGTTAATTCTGAGTCAGACAATAAAGTTCGCAAACTAAATAGTGACAATTCGCATGTTACTAATAATGGGTCGCTATTCACGAACAAAAGCAGTGACGAATGCAGTAGTGGTGAAACGGGTGAAGCTGAAAAGAAGTGTTTTAGTGCAAATGTGATGGAAGCTTCTAATATACATTTATGAGAGAGTTTGTGTGATGGAAGTGATAAAACAATGTCAAGTAAAATGAACCAAAATGTAACATTGTTAGAAGAAAGTCAACCGCCCATGGAATGGAAAAGATTTCAGAATTCGTAGAATCAAGATAGATCAAGGCTTGTTTTCGAAATGAAAGCGGGACAGGAGGTGATGATGTGTAATGTTTGTAAACTGCATGCTTCTTTCATGTGTAAAAACAATAACATTAAAACTGCCAATAATGACTTGCCGTGGTCATCGAAAGGTGTTTCTCGGAAAAATGAAAATTTGGATGCCGTATACAGACATGAACTAAGTTCAGTTCATCGGTTGTGCTTAGATAAAGAAGTTACTTGTCAGAAAAAGGCACTGGAAAAAACGCAGAAACAGCCAGGAAAACGTGTCCGAGAAAGCAAGAACAGCAATTGGATGTAACGGCATAAAAGTATTTCATACTGTGTATACTAGTGCAAAGCGAGGTTGGAGTTTCAGGAATCACCCAGAACTGATTAAATTACAACGTGCAAATGGTTTAGATATGGGAACTCATCTCCATACAGACAAAAATGCTGCTTTGATAACACGTTTCATTGCAGACCAGCTACACAAGAAATTGGTAACATTTTTTGAAGTTTACTGATTGCTTCTCTATATCTGTTGATGAGTTTATAGATCAATTTTCTGAAAAGCATTTGATTTTGTATATTACGTAGGCTACGTGGATGAGAGGAATATTGCTCGGAGCTGTTTTTATACCTAGGTAAACTAGTACACATTGAGAAAGCAGACGCAGAAGGAATAGAAATGAAGATCATTAAAGCTTTCGCAAATTAGGCATTGATTCAGATATTATTAAAGAGAAGCTTGTGAGTCTTGAATCAGATGGCGCATCGGTTCTCGTAGCTAAGCACGATGGAGTTGCTGCTCGCATTAGAAGAAATTTTGTTCCCCACTTAGTCAGTATTCATTGCATGGCTCATAGGCTTGATTTAGTAACAGAAAATGTTTTTGGAGTCGTGAACATAGTACACCACTTCGAAAATCTGCTTAACGAATTTCATAAAGTCTTCAGAAAGCCTTCTGCATTTGCTCGCCTCGAAAACATTGCCAAAGTCATTGGCAAAGAAGGTATTTTGAAAGTAAAGAAACTGTTTCGAATCCGTTGGATTTCCAGTGAAAAAGATGTGCTCTTAGCCGTATATAGAGACTATCATCCATAATTGATTTTGTCTTCTGCCGAAGTGAGAAAAGAGTGGAGTGAACAAACGGTGTTAAACTTTGAACGTTTGTATCGTAAACCAACTTCAAGACAAACCATACTTATGTTAGGGTTGCTTTTAGACATTGCACATGTATTAACTACGGTCAGTACAACAATGCAAAAAAGATCTGTATTATATCGAGAAATAAAAACTCAGCTACGTACTGCGGGCACAACTCTTACTGAAATGAAAGAAAATGGTGACGTTTATCTCACGAATTGCAAAGAGAAGTATCTGTGTTATTGTGTTGACAGTAACTCGACATCATTTCAATTCAAGCGAGTAAAATGTCAAATCTTACAAGGGATTTAGATTAACTACGAAGAAGATTTCAAGCAGATGAACTGATTTCCTGTTTTAAAGTATTTGATGAAACTTTAAATTCAAGAAACTTAACCCATTGTACGGCAATTCTAATGTCTATAACGCTGCTGAATTATTGGGTATAGATCCGTCTATATCTGTAATAGAATGGAGACATTTGAAATCTGGTCTCAAATCGATTGATGATCTACCCGTATTTAAACTGCTGTTGCGGAAAATAAAATCAGTTACACTGTCGACTGCAGAATGTGAGCCTCGTTTCAGTGTTGCACATGACTTGAAAAGCTATTAAAGAAATCGATTAACAATAGATACATTAGAAGCCTTAATGACAGTTAATTTGTGTGGACCACCCTTGAATTTGTGGAATGCATTAAGTGTTTCACAGTCTTGGGTTAAGGAGGGGCACCATATGGCAGACAGTAAATATAGCACTATACAGAAGAATGAAGATGAGTATGAACATAATTTATTTCTATAAAGAGTACTACAGGTTACCACTAGTCTCGTGTTTGTCAGATTTAACGGATGGCTGTAATTTTTTTTTTATATATACAGTTTCTCATTTCGGTATTGTTCTAACTTGTAATCTACCGAGCTCTAACCTAAACAGTATTCTTTTAAATTGTGGTTATATTACTAAAAGACATGAGCCAATAGACTCGGATTTATATCTCAACAAAAATAAAATTAAATACTTAAATGGCCAATCATTTTTAGATGTAACACTAGATAATAATATAGCCTAGTAGGCCACCAGTTAGAACAATACCCTTATTTTTATTTTTGATGGTTTATTAATGCAAGCTTGTAGAACATATTGAAGGTCAATAAAATAAAGCACAACGTTTTAGTCCAGAGTACACATTTCTTGTATTGTTTAAGTTTTATTCAATACGGAATAGCATAATTGAAAATGAGTGTGTTTTGCGACAAGCTGGTAAGCTTAGGTTAGCTTCTTTTCTTTCTGATAGGTTACGATTTTGTGTAAAGGTATTATGTTTAAAAGAACTTCCCCCTCACTTTGAATGAGATGATTTCGCACCCTGCGCTGCAGCGCTACGATCGCAGTTCCGCACATGCGCGATAGACGCTCTGTATCAAGAAGAAGAAACGTGCGCCATTTGGAGATCGCTGTCAGTCACGTACGTTTTGTTGTGCTTGTTTACAATGTCGATGTTGATTGAAAATCCCGCCGCTTGTGATTCGTTTTCTGAATGCGAGGAAAATGAAACCAAGTGAAATTTATCGGCAAATTTGCGATGTTTGCGGACAAAATGCGATGAGTGATTCAATGGTGAGAAGATGGGTCTGACAATTCAATGAAGCACGTAGTGACGTGCACGATGAAGAACGAAGTGGGCGTCCATCTTTGGTTACAGAAGAACTGGTTCACGCGATTGATGACAAGATTCAGAAAAACCGCAGGTTTATAATTAGTGCTCTCGGTATGGAATTTCCCCAAATCTCACGGGGAGCTGAAAGAAACTGTTTCCAACTGGTTGAAGACACAGGCGGCAAACTTCTATGAAGAAGGTATACAAAACCTTGTGCCACGCTATGACAAATGCCTATAAATTTCGGCAGTTATGTGGAAAAGTAGTTTAAGAACTGTAGAATTTTGTGCAATAAATAATTTTTCTGTATCTGTACACAATTTCATTTTATTACCAAACGGAACTTACTTTCTGGACGTGCCTCGTACAACAAGAATGAGAAAAAAAACTTTACCATTTTTCCTATTTGGCGAAACTTTTTAAACACTTTGTACTACTAACATGGACTTCGAACCAGACCTTGAATCAGACACAAAGTAGCATGAAATCTTAATCATCACAAGGCTATTCCCCACCATACTTTTTCTTCTGCAATAGAGTTGGGAGCAGAGAACTACTCCGGCTTCGAGTTGATTGTCAATGGAAGTACACTCATTTCTACAAATACTTTTGTGTCCGGGAGTTTAGAACAAGACTCGGCTCATTTTCAATTTATTTGAAAACTAAGATGAGAAACAAGAGCCATAGTGATT
The DNA here is from genome assembly GCF_964235325.1 of Thermobia domestica. Taxonomy (NCBI): domain Eukaryota; kingdom Metazoa; phylum Arthropoda; class Insecta; order Zygentoma; family Lepismatidae; genus Thermobia; species Thermobia domestica. The sequence goes on from NC_137471.1 coordinate 37,215,599, forward strand.
GGGACGTAGCGGTCGATGTCAAATATAGAAGTAGGATGGGAGAAAATAAAACAAATGACTAGTTTTCGATACCTGGGTAGTATTATTAGTGATGATATAAAGTATGAAAATGAAACAAAACCAAGGATAGGAATGGCGAAAGAAGCCTTTAGGAGGAAGAAAAGTCTGTTTTGTAGGACGTTGAATAAAGAGTTGAGAAAAGGAGTTATAAAATGCATTCGTGTGGAATATTGTACTGTATGGAATAGAAATATAGACACTACGCAAAAATTATGAAAACTGAGTAAAAAGTTCCAAACGTGGGTGTGAAGAAGAATGAAGAGAATTAACTGGGTGGAACAGAAAACGAATGAGAGGGTGTTAGAAATGGTGGGGAAGAAAAGAATTATTTTATATATTATTAAGAAGAGGAAAATAAACTGAAGAAACAATGGCTAAAAAGAAACTGTATCATGAGGGACGTGCTAGAGGGTATGGCGACAGGAGAGAGAGGGAGGGAGCGAAGTAGGTTACATTACAATTGATGGACGGTACCAAAACAAAAAAAATCGTACGTGAAAATCGTGGAGCATGGAAGCTTCTGAGTTGCGGCAAGTGATTTCCCAATAATGGCAGAATACCTATGATAGTGATGATGATGTATCATTAGCGGATTGAATTTGTGTGCGTTCCTAAAACAATGCTTTGAACTTCGATACTACAGAAATCCACAAGCTAATCCCAGAGATGTTCTAAAGTTAACTAGAGAGAGGAAATGGGAAGATAAAACCATTTATTCATATAGAATTTTTGAATGGACCTTCATCAACATGAATACATGTAATTTTCCTGTACATTAATTGCAAAAACATGAAGATATTATAGTTTATTTGTCACTACACATTCAAAAACAATCCAATCCATATTAATTTTCTGAAGCACTAATGAGTCCATTTTATATTAATAATGGATGTACGATAACACAATTCCTAGGAAAGAAATCCCATTCAAAGTAATACAAGCTTATAGAGGTAGCCATTTTTTATAGCATTAAAATGGATATAGCACGTATTTATATGACAAATTCTCATTCGCTGTTCTAATTAATGTTAATCTGGTAATAAAGGATGCACCACCATCTGCATCAAATATACATTTCGACTTTTTTGTTTGTATGTTATAATGATCAAGTGCGTCTATTGCTAATGATAGGTTATTGTTTATATAAATTAGTTTTGTTACAGGAAAAAAAAGAATTTAAAATGTTATGTATTTCCTACTTCATTAAGTGACGTTCTAATATTTGATACATCTATTTGTGAGGCTGTCTATTTATTGCACGATATTTTTTAGTAAAACTTTATCATGTTTTAATGGAACCTCATTTGTGTTTTACCCCAGGCCTTGATAGATTGGTATTTATAGTGCTTTTCAGCTCCGAGCTATGAACCTACAGTCTACAGTCGAATATGAATAACAGTAATCTGTTTAATCTTTAAACCCTGCAAGGGATTTGAACGAAATCGTACACTGAAAAAAAAAATGTAATTAAATTGCCAAACATCAGTGCAAAATCTTTTATTCTTTATTTTGTAAGTTGATATACATATCCTTAGATTAAATTACAAAATTTGCTGGGTTATTTTACAAATTTACAGTAAATTTATAAGAAAGTATGATATTTTTATTGATAAAAATGTAATTTTACAGCATTTCATATTAGTAATTTTACTTTATAGGTGTAAATTGATTTACATAGAAGAGTGGCAAATAGATTGCCACCATATTTGTAAATTTACGTTTTAAATTTTTGACAGTGTAGACTCTCACGTTGGCGGCCTTGTGACCCCCCCCCCCTAATTACCACAGTCATGATTTATACATCGTTGAAAAGCTTGTGGAACGCAGATTTCAATGAGGTAACATTTATGCAATTCCCGCCCTATTTGTAGAAGAAGAAGAAGAAACATAATGAAAAGAAATGTAATTTACCTCAAAAAACCGAGACAAAAAATTGATCAATTTACGCCTTTCTCCTCCATATAAGAAACAACTACACATACAGAGTATTACCCTGTATTGAACTACATCATTGCTTTACATACTAATTTTTAAGAGTGTTTCCCCAAGGGGAAATGCCACCCCAAAAAAACCTGATGCAAGGGAACAGAAAACACGAACTTTATCCTCACCCCGTCTACCGCAGTACCCCCGTCACATATATCGGCGGAAACCTTCATCCTTCAGAAAGACATAAAAATAATTATCTTTCTAGCTTAATAGGGAATGAGCTATTAAGGTTTAAAGCCCTAACGCAGGAGTTACGTCAATGAGCGTTTAAAGGTTAAAATGTAAACGCTCTCCCATCGGGAATTGTAGCTTGGACCTCATGCTCTGAAGACGTGTGCATTAGCCACTGTACCAAAGTAGATTGCTCCCTCTACGCTTAAAAATAAATCTCGTGTTTGGGTTGCAATCCTACTATTGCAGGTTCAAACCCATCTAGAATAAGAATTCGAATGGGGAGAAATTCTTTTTTTTTTTTTAAAAAAATAGTTTAACACCTCAAGTTAAACTAAAATTTGCTCCAGGGCTAAAGAAGACAGTGATGATAATGATAATAAACAAAATGGTACAATGGAGAAAGTGAGAGGAAATTATATACTCCAGAGAAAGCCCAAGCAATGGTGTTTGTCCACCACAAAGCACATTTGCCGAGGTCTGGGATGGAATGAGGGACTCCACGAACCAGAGATGAGCACTTCCAATTCAATATTTTACTTTATGTATATACAAGATCTGATCGAGAAGTTAACAAGTTCTTGCGTTGCGCATAGCAGCTGACGCCATTGAGGATGTCATGGGCGTTTGTGATGGACATCGTCACTTGTATGGGTTTCCTCGGGGTTCTTTTGTTTCTTCCGACATTCTCATGCTATCAGTTGCTTCATAATCTTTCACGTTTACTAATTATCTACTAAGGCATAAACGTACGATGTATAACTAGAAAATGAATTTCATTTCGTAACGACTCAAATAACATTCCAACCATTTAACAGTCTTCCTCAAGCCTCCAATGTAGACCTTAACAAGCTTGCTTTTACACTGCTGCAAATCCAACCAAGGCTATAGCAAACTTGCTAATTCTTTATTGAAAGCTTGCTTCAGACTTGGGACTATTTGTGAGCCTGTCTATTTATTGCACGATATTTTTTAGTAAAACTTTATCATGTTTTAATGGAACCTCATTTGTGTTTTACCCCAGGCCTTGATAGATTGGTATTTATAGTGCTTTTCAGCTCCGAGCTATGAACCTACAGTCTACAGTCGAATATGAATAACAGTAATGTGTTTAATCTTTAAACCCTGCAAGCGATTTGAACGAAATCGTACACTGAAAAAAAATGTAATTAAATTGCCAAACATCAGTGCAAAATCTTTTATTCTTTATTTTGTAAGTTGATATACATATCCTTAGATTAAATTACAAAATTTGCTGGGTTATTTTACAAATTTACAGTAAATTTATAAGAAAGTATGATATTTTTATTGATAAAAATGTAATTTTACAGCATTTCATATTAGTAATTTTACTTTATAGGTGTAAATTGATTTACATAGAAGAGTGGCAAATAGATTGCCACCATATTTGTAAATTTACGTATTAAATTTTTGACAGTGTAGACTCTCACGTTGGCGGCCTTGTGACCCCCCCCCCTAATTACCACAGTCATGATTTATACATCGTTGAAAAGCTTGTGGAACGCAGATTTCAATGAGGTAACATTTATGCAATTCCCGCCCTATTTGTAGAAGAAGAAGAAGAAACATAATGAAAAGAAATGTAATTTACCTCAAAAAACCGAGACAAAAAATTGATCAATTTACGCCTTTCTCCTCCATATAAGAAACAACTACACATACAGAGTATTACCCTGTATTGAACTACATCATTGCTTTACATACTAATTTTTAAGAGTGTTTCCCCAAGGGGAAATGCCACCCCAAAAAAACCTGATGCAAGGGAACAGAAAACACGAACTTTATCCTCACCCCGTCTACCGCAGTACCCCCGTCACATATATCGGCGGAAACCTTCATCCTTCAGAAAGACATAAAAATAATTATCTTTCTAGCTTAATAGGGAATGAGCTATTAAGGTTTAAAGCCCTAACGCAGGAGTTACGTCAATGAGCGTTTAAAGGTTAAAATGTAAACGCTCTCCCATCGGGAATTGTAGCTTGGACCTCATGCTCTGAAGACGTGTGCATTAGCCACTGTACCAAAGTAGATTGCTCCCTCTACGCTTAAAAATAAATCTCGTGTTTGGGTTGCAATCCTACTATTGCAGGTTCAAACCCATCTAGAATAAGAATTCGAATGGGGAGAAATTCTTTTTTTTTTAAAAAAAAAATAGTTTAACACCTCAAGTTAAACTAAAATTTGCTCCAGGGCTAAAGAAGACAGTGATGATAATGATAATAAACAAAATGGTACAATGGAGAAAGTGAGAGGAAATTATATACTCCAGAGAAAGCCCAAGCAATGGTGTTTGTCCACCACAAAGCACATTTGCCGAGGTCTGGGATGGAATGAGGGACTCCACGAACCAGAGATGAGCACTTCCAATTCAATATTTTACTTTATGTATATACAAGATCTGATCGAGAAGTTAACAAGTTCTTGCGTTGCGCATAGCAGCTGACGCCATTGAGGATGTCATGGGCGTTTGTGATGGACATCGTCACTTGTATGGGTTTCCTCGGGGTTCTTTTGTTTCTTCCGACATTCTCATGCTATCAGTTGCTTCATAATCTTTCACGTTTACTAATTATCTACTAAGGCATAAACGTACGATGTATAACTAGAAAATGAATTTCATTTCGTAACGACTCAAATAACATTCCAACCATTTAACAGTCTTCCTCAAGCCTCCAATGTAGACCTTAACAAGCTTGCTTTTACACTGCTGCAAATCCAACCAAGGCTATAGCAAACTTGCTAATTCTTTATTGAAAGCTTGCTTCAGACTTGGGACTATTTGTGAGCCTGTCTATTTATTGCACGATATTTTTTAGTAAAACTTTATCATGTTTTAATGGAACCTCATTTGTGTTTTACCCCAGGCCTTGATAGATTGGTATTTATAGTGCTTTTCAGCTCCGAGCTATGAACCTACAGTCTACAGTCGAATATGAATAACAGTAATGTGTTTAATCTTTAAACCCTGCAAGGGATTTGAACGAAATCGTACACTGAAAAAAAAAATGTAATTAAATTGCCAAACATCAGTGCAAAATCTTTTATTCTTTATTTTGTAAGTTGATATACATATCCTTAGATTAAATTACAAAATTTGCTGGGTTATTTTACAAATTTACAGTAAATTTATAAGAAAGTATGATATTTTTATTGATAAAAATGTAATTTTACAGCATTTCATATTAGTAATTTTACTTTATAGGTGTAAATTGATTTACATAGAAGAGTGGCAAATAGATTGCCACCATATTTGTAAATTTACGTTTTAAATTTTTGACAGTGTAGACTCTCACGTTGGCGGCCTTGTGACCCCCCCCCCCTAATTACCACAGTCATGATTTATACATCGTTGAAAAGCTTGTGGAACGCAGATTTCAATGAGGTAACATTTATGCAATTCCCGCCCTATTTGTAGAAGAAGAAGAAGAAACATAATGAAAAGAAATGTAATTTACCTCAAAAAACCGAGACAAAAAATTGATCAATTTACGCCTTTCTCCTCCATATAAGAAACAACTACACATACAGAGTATTACCCTGTATTGAACTACATCATTGCTTTACATACTAATTTTTAAGAGTGTTTCCCCAAGGGGAAATGCCACCCCAAAAAAACCTGATGCAAGGGAACAGAAAACACGAACTTTATCCTCACCCCGTCTACCGCAGTACCCCCGTCACATATATCGGCGGAAACCTTCATCCTTCAGAAAGACATAAAAATAATTATCTTTCTAGCTTAATAGGGAATGAGCTATTAAGGTTTAAAGCCCTAACGCAGGAGTTACGTCAATGAGCGTTTAAAGGTTAAAATGTAAACGCTCTCCCATCGGGAATTGTAGCTTGGACCTCATGCTCTGAAGACGTGTGCATTAGCCACTGTACCAAAGTAGATTGCTCCCTCTACGCTTAAAAATAAATCTCGTGTTTGGGTTGCAATCCTACTATTGCAGGTTCAAACCCATCTAGAATAAGAATTCGAATGGGGAGAAATTCTTTTTTTTTAAAAAAAAAAAATAGTTTAACACCTCAAGTTAAACTAAAATTTGCTCCAGGGCTAAAGAAGACAGTGATGATAATGATAATAAACAAAATGGTACAATGGAGAAAGTGAGAGGAAATTATATACTCCAGAGAAAGCCCAAGCAATGGTGTTTGTCCACCACAAAGCACATTTGCCGAGGTCTGGGATGGAATGAGGGACTCCACGAACCAGAGATGAGCACTTCCAATTCAATATTTTACTTTATGTATATACAAGATCTGATCGAGAAGTTAACAAGTTCTTGCGTTGCGCATAGCAGCTGACGCCATTGAGGATGTCATGGGCGTTTGTGATGGACATCGTCACTTGTATGGGTTTCCTCGGGGTTCTTTTGTTTCTTCCGACATTCTCATGCTATCAGTTGCTTCATAATCTTTCACGTTTACTAATTATCTACTAAGGCATAAACGTACGATGTATAACTAGAAAATGAATTTCATTTCGTAACGACTCAAATAACATTCCAACCATTTAACAGTCTTCCTCAAGCCTCCAATGTAGACCTTAACAAGCTTGCTTTTACACTGCTGCAAATCCAACCAAGGCTATAGCAAACTTGCTAATTCTTTATTGAAAGCTTGCTTCAGACTTGGGACTATTTGTGAGCCTGTCTATTTATTGCACGATATTTTTTAGTAAAACTTTATCATGTTTTAATGGAACCTCATTTGTGTTTTACCCCAGGCCTTGATAGATTGGTATTTATAGTGCTTTTCAGCTCCGAGCTATGAACCTACAGTCTACAGTCGAATATGAATAACAGTAATGTGTTTAATCTTTAAACCCTGCAAGGGATTTGAACGAAATCGTACACTGAAAAAAAAAATGTAATTAAATTGCCAAACATCAGTGCAAAATCTTTTATTCTTTATTTTGTAAGTTGATATACATATCCTTAGATTAAATTACAAAATTTGCTGGGTTATTTTACAAATTTACAGTAAATTTATAAGAAAGTATGATATTTTTATTGATAAAAATGTAATTTTACAGCATTTCATATTAGTAATTTTACTTTATAGGTGTAAATTGATTTACATAGAAGAGTGGCAAATAGATTGCCACCATATTTGTAAATTTACGTTTTAAATTTTTGACAGTGTAGACTCTCACGTTGGCGGCCTTGTGACCCCCCCCCCTAATTACCACAGTCATGATTTATACATCGTTGAAAAGCTTGTGGAACGCAGATTTCAATGAGGTAACATTTATGCAATTCCCGCCCTATTTGTAGAAGAAGAAGAAGAAACATAATGAAAAGAAATGTAATTTACCTCAAAAAACCGAGACAAAAAATTGATCAATTTACTCCTTTCTCCTCCATATAAGAAACAACTACACATACAGAGTATTACCCTGTATTGAACTACATCATTGCTTTACATACTAATTTTTAAGAGTGTTTCCCCAAGGGGAAATGCCACCCCAAAAAAACCTGATGCAAGGGAACAGAAAACACGAACTTTATCCTCACCCCGTCTACCGCAGTACCCCCGTCACATATATCGGCGGAAACCTTCATCCTTCAGAAAGACATAAAAATAATTATCTTTCTAGCTTAATAGGGAATGAGCTATTAAGGTTTAAAGCCCTAACGCAGGAGTTACGTCAATGAGCGTTTAAAGGTTAAAATGTAAACGCTCTCCCATCGGGAATTGTAGCTTGGACCTCATGCTCTGAAGACGTGTGCATTAGCCACTGTACCAAAGTAGATTGCTCCCTCTACGCTTAAAAATAAATCTCGTGTTTGGGTTGCAATCCTACTATTGCAGGTTCAAACCCATCTAGAATAAGAATTAGAATGGGGAGAAATTCTTTTTTTTTTTTTAAAAAAATAGTTTAACACCTCAAGTTAAACTAAAATTTGCTCCAGGGCTAAAGAAGACAGTGATGATAATGATAATAAACAAAATGGTACAATGGAGAAAGTGAGAGGAAATTATATACTCCAGAGAAAGCCCAAGCAATGGTGTTTGTCCACCACAAAGCACATTTGCCGAGGTCTGGGATGGAATGAGGGACTCCACGAACCAGAGATGAGCACTTCCAATTCAATATTTTACTTTATGTATATACAAGATCTGATCGAGAAGTTAACAAGTTCTTGCGTTGCGCATAGCAGCTGACGCCATTGAGGATGTCATGGGCGTTTGTGATGGACATCGTCACTTGTATGGGTTTCCTCGGGGTTCTTTTGTTTCTTCCGACATTCTCATGCTATCAGTTGCTTCATAATCTTTCACGTTTACTAATTATCTACTAAGGCATAAACGTACGATGTATAACTAGAAAATGAATTTCATTTCGTAACGACTCAAATAACATTCCAACCATTTAACAGTCTTCCTCAAGCCTCCAATGTAGACCTTAACAAGCTTGCTTTTACACTGCTGCAAATCCAACCAAGGCTATAGCAAACTTGCTAATTCTTTATTGAAAGCTTGCTTCAGACTTGGGAATAATACGTAATATAAGGTTAAATTTACAGCTTCTTTAAAATGGCACACTTGTGAAGCATGACTTAAAATTTACACTTGGTAAAGTCATACACAGAGAGAATCTCTAACACTAGGTCTACTGTGCACTTGTTTTTGTGCAGCTTTTATTTTTGTGCCTGGTCTAACGAGGAAACGGTCTCAAGTGTAAACAATCGATTTGGCTGGGGTCCGGATATGTGTTACGGGAGATCAAAGTGCGAGACACGTATTTTGGCGTTTAAGCCCATACGCAGAAATTTCCGAAATACGGGGCCCCAAAGTGGCCCTACATGCTATAACTAGGAAACGAATGACGTTATTTGTACACAACCGATTTGGCTGGGGTCCGGATGTGTGTTACGGGAGACCAAAGTGGGAAGTCACGTATTTTGGCGTTTGGACCCATACGCAGAAATTTACGAAATACGTGGCCGCAAAGTTGCCCTACATGCTATAGCTAGGAAGCGAATGACGTTACTCGTACACAACCGATTTGGCTGGGGTCCGGCTATGTGTTACGAAAGACCAAAGTAGGAGACAAGTATTTTGGCGTTTGGGAACATACGCAGAAATTTCCGAAATACGAGGCCCCAAAGTTGCCCTACATGCTATAGCTAGGAAGCGAATGACGTTACTCGTACACAACCGATTTGGCTGGGGTCCGGCTATGTGTTACGAAAGACCAAAGTAGGAGACCAGTATTTTGGCGTTTGGGAACATACGCAGAAATTTCCGAAATACGGGGCCCCAAAATTGGCTCTGCATGCTATAACTACAAGCGAATGACGTTACTTGTACACAACCAATTTGGCTGGTATCCGGATGTGTTAAAGGAGACCAAAGTAGGAGACACGTATTTTGGCGTTTTGGCTCATACGCAGAAATTTCCGAAACACGGGGCCCCAAAGTAGCCCTACATGCTATAACTAGGAAGCGAATAACGTTACTTGTACACAGCTGATTTGGCTCGGGTCCGGATATGTGTTACGGGAGACCAAAGTAGTTGACACGTATTTTGTAGTTTGTGCCCATACGCAGAAATTTCCGAAATACGGGGCCCCAAAAAATGGCCCTACATGCTAAAACTAGGAAGGAAATGACGTTACTTGTACACCAGCGATTTGGCTGGGGTCCGGATATGTGTTACGGGAGACCAAAGTGAGAGACTAAAGTTGCCGGCCTGTCAGGTTTGGTCGGAAGAAAAACTACATCTCTTCGACTTGGGCTTATAATAGCCACATCCGGATCCCAGCCAAATCAGTTGTGTACAAGTAACGTCATTCGCTTTCTAGTTATAGCATGTAGAGCCTCTTTGGGGCCCCGTACTTCGGAAATTTCTGCGTATGGGCCCAAACGACAAAATACGTGTCTCCTACTTTGCTCTCCCGTAACACATATCCGGAGCCCATCCATATCGGTTGTGTTAAGTAACGTCATTCGCTTCCTAGTTATAGCATGTAGGGTCACTTTGGGGCCCGGAATTTCGGAAATTTCTGCGTATGGGCCCACACGCCAAAATACGTGTCTCCTACTTTGATCTCCTGTAACAGATATCCGGACACCAGCCAAATCGGTTGTGTACATGTAACGTCGTTCGCTTCCTAGTTATAGCATGTAGGGCCACTTTGGGGCCCCATATTTCGGAAGTTTCTGCGTATGGGCCCAAACGCCAAAATACGTGTCTCCTACTTTGGTCTTCTGTAACACATATCCGGACCCCAGCTAAATCGATTGTTTACACTTGGGACCGTTTCCTCGTAAGTGTGTACAATACAGTGCGTTATTTTGCTACTTCCGAGTTTACTTTCTAGTCTCATCCCTCTAAAGTGGTTCCATATCAGAACAAAGAAACCCATGAGAAAAATCAGTTCAATTGAATATAGGTGTAACTTAGGAGGAAAGGGGGTAACTGCCTCACCCCCCCAATTTCTGAAGTTTATTAGGAAATTTCTGAACACTGAATTTCTTAAGTGTTATCTGTGAACTGAGCTGAAGCGAATACGACATCGTTTTGCTTAATTTTATGTTTTTGTTTCACTGTATTATGGCCTTTAAGCGACGAACCAGACCAAGAGAAGGGAGGAGCAAGGACGTGAAAAGACAGCGACTTTGGCCTGACAAAAGGTACCAGGAAAAACCTCAGTCACTCAGTCAGGATGGCCGGTCGGAACAGAGTTTGTGCCCAATGCTGCTCGTTAGGCATACACAATATCTAGGGCTTAAAGTGGCTTCAGTGAATAGCCGCCTCGACAGAATGCTTATTCACAGTAATTTGCCAGAACACAGTCAATAATGAAAGTAACCTTGATCCATGTTCCTGATCTGGTTTGATAAATCATATGAATAGTCGTTTCATAGACGGAACCAAAATATTAATTAAAAATTAATGCACAAAGTTTGTAAAGTGACAAGTGTTGCGCACGAACTAAATTCCGCAAGTAGGCTGATTTGCCGGATCGCAGTGCCGGCGCGTCCCGGCTCAATTTAAGCCCTGACATTGCCTCTCTACTACTAGCTGGGTAATTGTTACTCATTTTCGATGCATGTGATCTGAATTGGTTCACATCTCACTTTATTGCTTTTTCAGTTTTTAGACATTGTTCATTGTTCCGTAATAATAATTTATAAACTGTATTGTCAAATTCAGGATTTCTTTATTTTACTGTTACATCAGAAATGGTTGTAATTTGAATAAAGATAGGACTTATTCTGAACATGTTTTTTTTTTTTTTGGGGGGGGGAGAAGGTCACAAATCCACTGTATAATTGTGATTGAACTATATCTAAAAATAATTTGCTCATGTTCAGAGATGTTCATATTACCTTCTCCATTACTGATTCCGGCTGTTTCTTAGGCAATGGACAGTTATTAAAAATTTTGTCTTATCTATGCTGATATTATTATAAAATGTTCTATTGTAAACTGTCTTAAGTCTGAAAAAAGTTCTAGAATAACAACGGGAATTGAACTCTGATTTTAACCACATCTGTTAATGTCTTGCAATAAATGTCTTGCTACATCCATCTTAATAAAGGTCAGTGAACTTTGAGCGTGCTGGAGAAAGTGGATGCGGTGTACGTTCATGGTCAAATGAAGTACAATTCGGTCTGTTGTCTGGGATACAAGGTTGCTTTATAAGGATAAGCAGAGACATACAGATCTCGGCTCTTTGTCCGAAATCTTGTGGTCCTAAATACAACACAAATTTTATTGCTTTCCCTGTAAGTCACAAAAATAGCAACATCTGGTATTGTTGTAAAGTGGAAAGGGAAAACTTGTGGGGTTAAAACAACGAGTTTTTGTTGCTAACAGCCACCCTAGCAACCAAACCAAAAATAATACACTTGACTTATTCTGAAGTTTGTGTTTGGAGTGAGCAGTTCCTTTGAAGTTTCTTTCCTGTATATATAGCCTTCAGCTCCATTAAGAGTTCAACTCCAGTTTCCATATCATTACATTTCGTCGAATCGTGATATTTACTGGCTAATATTTGGATTTCCTAATATTGTGATTTCCTTGTATTATTGATAAGCAGTATTCTTTCAGAGGGTGAGCCGGGGCTTTTCCAACCATACACACACACACACTCAAGTTCAAAATACCCTTCCGGCAAATTTTCAGAGAAAATCAGGATATCAAGAAACTTATGTTTAACTATAATACCCCTTTTTACTTTTAAAATACCCTTTTTGGAGATTTTTTCTGAAACACTATTAATGGGCTGGGATAAACGAATACGTGGATATTGTGCTGATAGGTTGTTCCAGGTAATTCCTTAGCAACATTTAAGGCTCAGGTCAATATGAGGAATTGGACAAAAATCAGGGAAAGATGGCTAAGTGGGGCTTAAAATGGGCCGGAACGCACCAGTTCTGCGTTCCAGTAAGTCAGTGTGGTGTCCGAATTCAGTTCCTGTGCTGTATTTGTCTCGCTCCAAATTTGTGTATTTTCAGTTTATTATTGTCATATTTTAAGCAGATTAATATCCGATTAAAGCACGATATTAGAACTAATCTAGAACTTTTCGTTCTGCATCATTGTGTTCCGCCAAATAATTCTAGAGGAAGGCGTTCCGGCTATTGACTAAAACCATTTTTAGCACAGAGGGAAAGTTTTAATTTTAAGTCTCACCTGCAAAAACTGACGTAAAATTAGGCTGGACATCTGCCTGAGTTGTATTTATATCATTCCCACACTCCAATTACACAATGGTGATCGAAAACCAAAGAGGTTTTCTCGAAACTACGGTGCTAAATAATTGGCTATAACATTAGAAGCAAATATATGGTTGGTTTCGAAAACTGACAATTTAAGGTCCAACACTACCTGCCCAAGTGGAAATTTGTGAATATATTTTTTGTCGAAACAAACAAAAGTTTACACGTGCACAAGTGAGCAATGTATATTATATACTTCTATTTACAGTTTGTGGATCTTATAGTCAATAAATAAAACTTATGAAGCTTAAAATATATAAAATGATAATCATGCCTGTTGTTCTGTATGGTTGCGAAACATGGTCACTTACTCAGAGGGAAGAAGATAGACTGAAAGTATTTGAGAACAAGATCCTGAGACGAATATTCGGACCCAAGAGGAACGGGAATGGCGGAAACTTCATAACGAGGAACTACATAATTTATATGGTCTACCCAACATTGTTAGGGTTGTCAAGTCTAGGAGGCTTAGGTGGGCGGGTCATGTAGCTAGAATGGAAGAAAGTAAAAACGCTTTCAAAGTCTTGACCGGAAGACCAATCGGAAAACGACCATTAGGAAGACCTAGGCGCAGATGGGATGACAATATTAAGATGGATCTCGCAGAGATGGGAATACAAAGTAGAAACTGGATGCAGTTAGCTAAGGATAGAAGTCAGTGGAGAGCTTTTGTGAACGCGGCATTGAACCTCCAGGTTCCATAGGCCATAGAGTTAGTTAGTTAGTCAGTTAGTTAGTCTCTTAATAATGAAAGAAAAGAAGAATCGCAATTCACGCTCATGTCACGTAGCTGCTACCGCAAATTCAAACTTTATAATCGATTTTTATACCAAAGGCAATATTTCAAATTATTGCTTGATTGCAAATAATTTGAAATACAGGGTGTCCGAGAAGTCCTTCCCTGATTACAGAAATTGATAACTCAGGCTAGAAATAAGATAGAAATATGAAACTGGTGTTGAATTGTTTACAAACTATAAAAGTTTTTGTCTGTGTTAGGTTTGTTCTGTTTTACCAAGTCTCAATTTGTTTTGTTTTAGGTTTGTAGTACGTAAGTAAGAAGCCCAAGAAGCCATGCCAACCAACCAGGAGAAGGCACAGTGTGTTCTGTGGTACCATGAGACACGATCACCAACCACGGTGCAGAGACAGTTCCAGACAACATTTGGGAGGACTCCACCTGATGTCAAGAGCATTAAAGCCTGGTATGAGAAGTTCAAGAACACAGGGTCGGTTGCTGACCTTCCGAGGTCTGGTCGACCAAGAACCTCAGCAGACACGGTGGAGGCTGTGCGGCAGTCTTTTCTGAAAAGTCCTAAGAAATCGGTGCGCAGGGCCTCACGTGAATTACAGATGCCAAAAAGCTCTATCCATGACATTTTACACAAACGTTTATTGTTTCGTGCTTACAAAGTGCAACTCGTTCAGGCCTTGTTGCCCGACGACGGTACACGTCGATAGGGGAGACCGGGGCTATTTGAGTCAAGGGGCTATTTGGGTCAAACTTAAGAAAAAATGTCACTGCGCACTTAATATGCGCATCAGTACGCTGAACTCGCATTCATTTGCGAGTTCGTTGGTAAAGGAAAGGATGTGTGTGTCCTTGATTTGCTTCTGTTTTACCAGTTGCTGTAAATGTGAGACTATTCTGAGCAAGGTGGATTGCAATACTTCGTATTTTGGTCTGATATAAAATAATGCCTGTATAGTATAAGATGCTGTACCCGTGAAAATGCATATATTTGAAAAATTATTACCGTACGCGTAAAACAGAACGTCAGTATGTTGTAAGCGCCATTATTGGTGCTCTCGTCTGTTCTGTGTGAAAATAGTACGTTCCTACGTAAGCATGTGCAAAACGGGGTTATTTGAGTCGAAAAAATTGGGGCTATTTGAGCCAATTGGGGCTATTTGAGTCAGGTGTAAACTTACGTGAATATCTTTAATTTATGACTTTTAGTTTTGTATTTATGGTTCAGCACCCTATGTGATGCATGTATGTAAAACAAAACACTTCATTTTCTTTTTAGATGATACGAGCATACAAATAGAATAATGAAGACATGGAGAAGGCCATGCAAAGTGTAACAGAAAGAGATTTAAGTTTATGTGGAGCTTCACAGCTCCGCAATTTTCCTTTTGACATTTTGTGAAGGAAAGTACTGTTCGAAAGAGCGAAGCTAGCTTGAGTGATAATATTGGAAAGTTCAAAGTACAAAACTGAAAGTCATAGGACACTCCACATTACCAACAAAAGAAGAGGAGGAAGTTGGTGTTGCGAATTGTGACTCTCACGGAAAAAGGACTAAGCTGCACCATGAAACGATTCGTAAAGCTGTGCGTCCATGTGTAACAATAAATCAAATTCCACAACCTTTGAGAAACCAGCTGGTGAAGGTTGGTTTTCAGGCTTGATATAAAGACATCCGAACTTATCATTACGAAAACCTGAGGGACTTTCAAGAGCTCGTGCTGAAGGCGTTAATAAGGAAGCATTGAGTCTGTTACTTGAACGATTGGTCTCAACATAAAAACAACAGCGTATGTACGATGTGGATGAAGCAAAGTCATTGCCAAGAAGATGGAAAAATTTGAGGTATTTACGTTGAGAGAGGAGAAAATGTCATTGTGATAGTCGATTGGAACGCAGTTGGACAATACATCCCACGATTTATTATTTTAAAGATCAGCGTATGAATGAAGAATTTGTAAACAATCTACCACCGACTTCTCAAGTTTCCTTATCAGATAGTGGTTACGTTAATAAAGAGCTGTTTGTTTACTGGCTTGAATTTTTCCAAACAAATCGGGATGAGGTAAAATGTTTGTTAATTTTGGACGGACATATTTCTCACTGTTCGATACAAGCTCTCAAATTTTGTGAGCAGCATGACATATAACTTTTGTGCTTGCCACCTCACACCACTCATGTATTACAATATTACAACCACTGGATAAAGCAGTGTATTTTTATGACATCAGCACATCAGAGCCCTGAAGTTCAAGTGATAATCGAATTTAAAAGTCCAGTCTGGGAAATATAGTTAAGAGCATATGGGATGTACAGCATATGATGGAGCAATAATTCCATCGTATGCTGTACAGTGACGAAAATTCTTCTCACTCTTGCATAAAATGTCAAATCTCCAGGAAGAAGAAGCAAAGTACAGCTCTACTTACTTCTCACGAAAATGTGCAACAACTTCGAACGAAACGGAAGTTATAAATGGGGAGTATGGTAAAGCCTGCTCGAAGACGAAAAGCATCAAGACAAAAATAAGTAGGCCCGTACCTTAAAGTGTTGCATATGCTACACGTGATGATGATAATGATTAGAATGAATACGAGAGCAATGTAAAATTCAATGATTCTGTAAGGTAAAATATTACTGTAAAGATCAGTGAGCAAAGAAGAATGGAATCGTTGCCAACATTGTAAACAGTGGTACCATGAGACATGTGTGGCTATTATGAGGAAAAAACAGTTTGTGTGCAGTAAGTGCCTCTGGGTTACACATTTCTTGGTAACCTTCATTGTCTCGTACTTCAGAATTTCAAGAAATTAATGATCTCTCATAAGCTTGTATAGAAAATAATTTTCATGCGCTTTGCTTTCTTCAGCACAAGTTTTGATTTTTATCTTCCTATACATTTAATTTTTATTGAAAAACTCCCAGTAAAACTGATTTTGAACATAAATCTTATTATGAGTTCATTTTTATTTTAACAGTTGAATTTGAACTACAGTTTTCATTATTATGTATTCTTTCTGTTTACTGAAAATTAATGAAGAAAATGTAAAACTATCCGAAGTTTCGTTTTATGTTATTTTGTCAGAAGTTCTCTTTTTTCTCGTTTGCTTTTACAAGTGTTTATTTCAAAGGATATAAGTCGAACCATTCTAAGATGAATCTATACGTGCAAGGTATTATGTAATATATAAGAAAATTAATAGTCTTGTATCATTACATCGCTGAAGGAGTCTTAGCTTATCCTGAACACCTTTTGTTAAAAAATTGCTCCACTTATTTTCTTTTACTATGAAGTTTTCTTTTTTTACAAATTACATAGAAAAGAGTATAATTTAAGAATATACATGAACACTAATGTAATTAATGTAAACAATATTGATACAGCCAAATACCCAAATAGCCCCGTAAGAAACCCAAATAGCCCCGTGATTTTTACTAGTCTCCAATTCCGCCATTTTTATTTTAAATTCGTATCCTGAATTTCAATGATTTAATAAATTCTTTATTCTTTAATATGTTGTACTATAATAATGTACGTAGATTATGGCCTAATTATTTAAGCTCTAAAGTGCGTCGTTTTTGGGAAATTTTGAGTTTTCCCTTACTATACTCAAATAGCCCCGGTCTCCCCTATGACTTTGCGGTCGAAATGCTATCACGTATTGAGGACGATAATGGTTATCTCAGACGAATTGCCTTTTCCGACGAAGCGACATTCTTTGTCAGTGGAGTAGTGAATCGCCATAATGTACGCATTTGGGGTTCACAACCCCCCAGGGAGGTCAGGGAGTTCACCAGAGTCGTTGCATCGATCCCTCCAGTGATGTTGGCTAATGTGTGGATGGAAATTGAATATCGCCTAGATGTGCTACGTGCTACCAAGAGTGCTCATGTGGAAGTGTACTGATGTGACCAAAACTTTTATAGTTTGTAAACAATTCAACACCAGTTTCATATTTCTATCTTATTTCTAGCCTGAGTTATCAATTTCTGTAATCAGGGAAGGACTTCTCGGACACCCTGTATGTTGCTGCTCCCAATCTAAAGTAGGAATTAAAATCTACACCTGGTTGAATTCACTACTTTCTGTGATCAGTTTTTAATGTATAATGCTCTTTCATATACAACTTGCATATACAACTCAAAGAAGCATGGAGAGATGTATGCTTGGAATAATCCGGACAGATAGAAAAAGAAATACATGGATCAGGAAGATGACAGGAGTGACCGACATAATCGGGAAAATAAAAGGACTCAAGTGTCATGGAACTGGACATATTGCAAGAAGAACTGACGATAGATAGACAAAAGCAATCCTTGACTGGATCCTAAGGGAACGAAACGACCCAGAAAACGTTGTAATACAATACGGTGTGACGAAATTGGGAAACAGTGTAGAGTAACGTGGAAACGAACTGCCGAAAACAGATACGTGAAAAAGAATTGGAGAGACCTTCGGGGGCGCGGTGGCTCAGTGGTAGAGCGTGCACTTCCGGTGCTTGGGGTCCCTGTTTCGATCTCAGCTCTCCCCGTGTGGACTTTGTTGTGGACAAACACCGTGCTCGTGGGTTTTCTCGAAGTTCTCCCGTTTCCTCCCACTTTCTTCATTCCCCCATTTCATTCATTTCTCATCTTCAACGTTTCCTTTAGCCTAACCGGCATAATCGTGGGACGTAAAACTCAAAGATTTCATTTCATTTCATTTATGGAGAGACCTTCCATCAGTGGTTCAACAAAGGTTGAGAATTACATATAAATATAGGGGAGGAACAAAAAAAATCTAAAAACACTTCATACAGGACACGTAAGTTTGGCCCTCCACTGTACAACACGTGTTGCGGTTGCCGGTTTTTTGCTTTCAATGTGTCATGTGGACCTTCCTCTTCCGTCAGCAGTAACCAGTTCACCTGTGAGTGTCGTGGTGTGAAAGTGGTGCGTTAAAATGGGCGACCTGACAGACTTCCAAAGAGGCATGATCGTTGGTGCCTGTCTGGTTGGAGCTTCAGTGGCAACAGTGGCGAACATTGTGAGGGTATCGAAAAGCACTGTGTCCAATGTCCCGAGGACATACACAATTCATGGGCAAACGACGTCCATAAAGTACAACAGTGGTCGAAAGAATCCTGTCAGATAGGGACCGGAGGGCATTAAAATAAATTGTAGCAGCTAAAAAGAAGACCAGTGCAGTGAAAATTACGTCTGAACTCAATTCCGGCCTACATAGCCCAGTTTCATCGAAAACAGTGGGACAGGAACTTCATAACATGAAAATTCATGGCAGGGCCGCTATCGCCAAACCCCTGGTCACAGCAGTAAATGCGAAGAGGCGTATCGAGTGGTGCAAGGACCACAAGGACTCATGAGCAGTGGAAACACGTAATGTGGTCCGATGAATCGACCTTCACCTTGTTTCCAACAACCAATCGATTTACATATGGAGAACACCGTCCCAGGCCTATGATACAGACTCTCTGCTCCCAGACTGTCTGCTCCCACAGTATGGGCAGTGATATCGTGGTTTTCTGCAGGTCCTATCATAGCCCTGCATGGAATGATGAATGCTTAGGCGTATGAGGTCATTTTGGGGGACCAGATTTTACCCATGGCCCAAATATTGTTTCCTGATGGTGATGGCATCTACCAAGATGATTTGGCACCCTGTCACGCTGCGAAAACGATGGAATCATGGTTTGAGGAGCATGACCAGGAGCTATCACACCTCACCTGGGTCCCATAATCACCAGATCTGAACATCATTGAGCCATTGTGGTCTGAGTTAGAAAGGCGTGTTCGGTCTCATTACCCACCACCAGCATCCCTTAATGAACTGGAGCATGCTTTGGAGGAACACTGGTATAAAATTCCACATACCACGATTCAGGAGCTGTATACGTTCATTCCACGTCGGATCCAAGCTGTTTTGGACACAAAAGGAGGCCTTATGCAATTGTCACACACACACACAGATGTATATATATATCTGTGTGTGTGTGACAATTGCATAAGCCCCCCCCCCAATCATATGGGCCAAGTTACGCTTATGCAATTGAATAATAGTAAATGGTGCTCCGAGCAACCTCAAGTTTTCAATACATTTGAAGTCTTGGGACTCTTGATTGATTGTCGAAATCAGATTCTCTCTATTTATTGTAGTTTTTACCCTATAGCAATCAGTGTCAAAACCCAAATTGGTTAATTTTCTCCCACTTCCGGATTTAAGTCGGTATAACTGGCAGGCCACTCCTTTCGCAGAATATCCTCTCGTTCCAAGACATCTGCCACTTGTGCTGTTCGATTCGGTCGAGTATTATCATCTATAAAAGTGGTTATAATAACGTTGATCGGTAAGTGTACAGCTTGCAACGTCAGTATGCCTTTGCAACATTACGCCTCCCCACATAAGAACACGTGGATCGGCAAAACGACAATATTCCTGGGCTCATTGTGTGTTCCTGGCTATTGCCTGATGTTTTTGACACAACCTTAAATGGTACCGCCGATGTGTAAGTGTCAACGGAACGCTGCAGTTCTCATAGATGTGTTTCCAATTGAACCCTCTGTTTGACGTCGGTCCCTTTTTGCCTGTTGCAGAAGGCAGCGGTCGTCCATTACTGTAGTTGACTCTGGTCGACCACCACCTCTCCTTCACACAGCATTAAATGTGGTTCAGAACACTCTCCACGAACGTGAAACAATCTTCTGGAAGATACCAAATCCTTAACGATAGTCCTCGCACTTCGTCCTTCTTCCACGCTCCCGATTATTCTTCCCCGTATCAATAAGGAATTATGTGGAAAATAATTTAGAATATGCAATTAAACTAATTAGGTCATCGATTGAAAAGAAATTTTATTCTGAAGGACATAATAGAAAATATGATGGAAAGGAAAGGAAGGAATAAGACAAAAATGATATTGTTGACAGTTGAGAAGAAGAAACAAACTAGCTAGGACATCGTTTAAGAAGAAATTGTATTTTAAGGAACATGGTTGAGGAGATGGTGGCCGGAAAGTGACAGAAGGGAAAGAGAATTAGAAAGAGATAATTAGAAAGAGAAAGGAAAAAATACAAGGACATAGTTTGAGAGAAAATTCCATTCTCAGGGACGTGATAGAAGGTATAGTGGAAGGGGAAAACTTGGAGAGAAATGTAAAACATTGTAGATATTTTTTTTTAAAAAATAAAATTGGTTAGAACATTGTTTGTGAAGAAAATGTACTTTGCGGGACGCGACAGCAAACATGAAGGAAGGAAAACGAGGGAGAAGGGATATTTCAATTAATAGACAGTATTAAGATGGTCAACTCAGTTTCGAAACAAATAAGTTTTTCAATACCATCAGTAAGTGACCTACAATTGATGGCAAATGTTTAAATGTGAATAATTATGAAAATCTTCACGCTAAAGATTTTTTATTTTATTTTTTTTTTTAGAAAATTTTAATTGTAACATTCATAATGAGTAATATTATTCATTACTAACTTCTGTTTCTTTGTTATACAGACATAAATATAAGCTTAATATAGACTTTATTTTTAGGGTGTGATTCTACATGGATTTCAAAGTTTGGATTACTGTGAAGAAAATAGCTGTGTAGCTGGAAAACGTTTCAGAATTCTTAGCTCTGAAGAATAAGAAGAATTTCATCATATCATTTGAGAAGTGTATCTTAGAAATGATATTGCCTGCAATAACTTTAAAAACGAAAAGTTATCGTAGTACTTAAATCTGCATTCGTTCGAAAACGAAATAATAATAAATTTAAATGTAATATAAATTACATTTTGAAGAAATTCAACAAGGAATTCTAGCAAAATGAAACAAAATTACACTTGTGACGAAAGTTTGAGAGACATACTAATTGCGTACAACGAAAACTATCACAAATGTGTAGCCATGGTTCTTTTAATATTTGGTTCAGTGTCAAATGTTATTAATATCATTGTACTTACACAAAAAAACATGCGAAGTTCCACAAGTTTCATCCTCACTGCTTTAGCTATTGCTGACTGTCTTTTATTAACGATAAAAATACCCTTCGAGGCATATTCTATAAAATACAAAGAAGGTAACACATTTACTTGCGTTGTTTATGGGATTATTGTAATTAATTTTAAGTGGTTATTTAACACAATTTCAACTTGGTTGACAGTTTTTGTTGGTATCTGGCGTAATCTTGTGGTCTTCTATCCTTTACGCAGCCACGTGTGGTGTACAATGAGAAGAGCTTATATCGGTGTGATAACTATATATATCTCATCTATCATAATGAATGTACCTTTAATGATGATGTATACTGTGGATAGTTATTCGGAAAATGATACATTTTATGATCCCGATAACGTTTATTATTTCATAACCCAAGCAGAATTCAGTTACAGTTATCAATTCATTCTTACGTACCTAATCATAATAACCTTTAATAAAGCAGTCCCTGTTGTACTTGTGACTATTCTTTGTTTGTTGCTGATTGTTGCCCTAAGAAAGGCTAAACAAAGACGCCGAACTCTAAGTCAACAAACAATTATAAAACGTTCTGCGATGGACGATGATGGGAAGTCTGCAAAGTTAACTTTAACCCTAACGTTGATTATTATGGTATACTTGGTGACACATTTAGTTATTGGTATCATATTTCTTGTATACCTGATAAAACCCGAAGTTCTATGCTGTTATGACTTGAGCTGTGTTGTAAATTTGCTTATGTACATAAACAGTGCTTCGAATTTTATTCTTTATAACTTCACCAGCGAAGAATATAGAAGAACACTAAGTAATATCTTTCACCTAAACAAAATGACTGAAATTGTGACATATATACTAGAAACTGCCACAAACTCTAAAAGAAAATCTACTCATCTATGACCCATCTATAGTGATGCAATTTCCAAATAGCTAAATGAACTATCTTTACCTGCGATCAAAATTTATGCACGAGCAGAAGTCAAATTAGTTGAGGAAAAGAGATTATCCTATCTTGTAAACATTTTATTTTTTTAGCTTCGTTATAGTTCAGACTCTGACTGTGGTTCTGTAGGAAACTTTGATGATTGAGAATTTTACACCAAAACTGTTTAGTAGGTGTCTTATTAATTATTTTTTACTTGAGTGGACATCCGACACCAGGTATGTTTTCCGGATGTGACGTCATCCAAGATGGCGAATACGTTAATATTTCGCCTAATATTGGACAGATTAACACGCAATTTCGTTCTTTTCTTTTAGAACTGCTTACCAGGGGTACTAGTACAATATGTTTTTACTAAGGTGAACACAAGAAACATTAGTATTGACGCTGCAACCACAATCTAGTATCATTAAACATTTGCCAGGGAGCTCATAATTTCTTAAGAACAGAAACGTATGTTTATACCTACATCAATCCTTGGAGTTTTTTGGAGAAGTGGTTGTTGTCACTCGGCAAGTAGCTGTCTACTTGCATAATAGTTATGAATTTCTACTCTTACCAGCGTCTCACTTAACTTTTCTCTCCCTGTTGAGCAACTGACAGGAGAGTACGAAGAAGGGGATCAATGGTTAAGGGAACTCAAATACGCTTTTCGTTAAAATAATCAAATATAAGAGTGGCTATGATGAATTACAATTTGATTCTTGTTTCTAAAAGGCAGAGAAAATGTTGTTTAAAATGTTCTGAGTTTGTTTTTAATTCTTGTGTAATATGTTGGGTAATATGTGTTGTTACGTTATTTTATTGCAAATGCGCCCGGAAAATGTAGTAATGTTTTAGCTTTTAACTTCATAAGATTAAAAGTCAAATATATACGATTATAAGATTAGTTGTCTCTAATGTAACATTTAGAAGAAAATGTTAATTGTTTTGTTGTGTTAAGAAAAAGTATATTTGAGGGCTGTATTAAAGTATTGGCAACAGTGTCAGAAGATAAGTACATACGACCTTGGGCTCGGAGGATATGGAAGTTAACTCACTGCCGAGGTGTAAAACGGTGGTTGTGATGCTGTACGTGGTTGAAGAAGTCAGTGTTATCTGGAATATCCTAAAAATATGTTAAGAAATTTCAACAGCATTTTTAAATGAAAATTCAAGTGATGTGTAAAAATTAAAATTTGTTCTCAAAGTGTGAGGTGTATCCGGAAAGAGTGATTGTAACGCTATTTTCATGTGGTAGAAACAGAGACTCCATCGTTGGCCAGGTTATATTGCGACAACCAGTTTTCCAAATGTTCTATCTTACAACAGATTGAAGGATGGTCTATCATCGAGAACAACCAAAACCGCCTTGCCAATGCAAAGAAAGGCTGACACACATTTGAGAAACACTGTAAAAGAGTGCAGATGTTATTTTACGATCAACAATATGTATGTACTAACGATTTTGGGGACTACTTTAGTTTTTGAAGGTTTCGTAGTTGATTCCCATGCTGAAAACTTGACCTTTATTTGCTACGATAATCCTATACAGTGAAACCTGTCTATGTTGGCCACCATCGGTTCCATCGAAAAGTGGCCAACTTAGACAGGTGGCCAACTTACAGAAAATAAGTGTGATTTGTGTATTTTTACAATAAGATTTCTAGTAGTATTACTTGATTGTAAAATTTTAATAAGCAGTGGCACGACAGATACTTATAAATAATGTATATAGAGTAATCATAAAAATATACAGTACTAGAAAATTTTACTATATTATGCAAGAGCGCCGATTTCTCTGTAAATTGGGGGGGGGTCCATTCAGATGCAGAAGGTATATATATGAAGATTTTAAGACAAATTGCACTCAAATTATACCAAATATTGTATACTCATAAATAAAATAGGGGCCACATGAGTTTGGGGTCCGGGCCCCCAGGATCGGCGCTCTTCATAGTATGTTTAATATATATATATGTATACCTTTCTCTTCCTGAAAACTAGTCTGGTACATTGGATTATTCAGATTGAAAACACAATAACACAAACAACCATGAAATAGAAGTGTATGTACGCAGTTTATTGAAATTGATATTATAGCACACTGAGTTATTCAGATTGAAAACAAGAAAAGCTAAGTTATAAATTGAGAAATTCATATGCAATTTATATGACTTCTTTTCAGTTGTTACTGAATGGTGGTTCATTCTAGACATATTTGTTTTATTCTTTTTGGCAGATATGCACATTCTAATATTGTAGTTAACTACCTCTTGTTAATGAGCTAGAAGTGTTTCCCTCGGAGCAAAAGAAGTTTTGAGAAAATCTTGAGGGAATTCATATCTCAAAACCTCCGCTACCTTTTGACATGCAGTCAGGTGCCAATAAATGACAATTGAGCTCTAACCTTGAGAATTTTCCAGAATTACTAAAGCTTCCCACTGATGAAAGGAGCCGATATAGCTAATGGTTTTACCAAAACAGACAGGGTAAACAAATACGTACAACCATTTCCTGAATTCCTGTACGTGCTTTTTCTTATTCACACCTTCCTTCACCACCCTTTTATGAGGGTAGTGTTCTGGACATTGACCTCCAAGAACAAATCGTGCGAATCTATGCGTCTTTGTGTCCAGTCACAAATACAGAACATTGTCTCTCATATGGGAATTCAAAAGAGTTAAGAAAAATAACAAAACTGTATTTTTCGTGGCCAAGATACGCAGGTAAATTTATCATTATCATCATAGGGTAAACATTGCTTCAGTGTGGCCAACTTCCAGGATAGACAGGTGGCCAACTTTTAGAGTAGTAAGTAACGAATGTCTTATGGGAAAATGCAGGTTCAAGACGAACTAGGCCAAGATAAGCAGGTGGCCAACTTAGAGAGGTGGCCAAGTTGACAGGTTTCACTGTACTATGTTTCCAGTATTTTATTTATTACAACCCTCGTGGTTGATTTTCTAAGTAGGTGTCTTTTAAGAGGAAATTATAAACTATATACCTAAAGACATACAAATGGCAATCAACGTCAATAATCCTGGTTCCTGTTAATTGTAAAAGGTGATGTGAAATTTAAAATTGGAATAAGTTTTAATAAATAAAAATCTGGTTATTTTGAAAAGCTAGAGGCTTCTTCCTCATTTTCTTCTCTAGTCAAACTAGTCACTCTAGTCACTGTAGTCACTTTTCCGAGTATCCTTTCCTTTAACCGACGTAAAAGAAGGAGGTTCTCAGTTTGACCTGTATATGTGTATGTTTGTCTATATGGATTGTTGTATGCGATTATCTTGAGAACCGTTGGTCATATTTCGATGCTGTTTTCACTAATCCAATAAGCTATTCCAAACAAAAGTTTATATATTTTTTAAAAATTTTGAAAAGTAATTATTATTTAATTACTTTTCTTTTAAAAAATCAAATAATTCCTACATCGCGTATAATAGTATTTACCCAACAGAAATGCAGTTCGGAAAACCTCCTTCAAGTCCAGATGCTGGTTTTTAGAACAGCATCCATTCCTCTTTTGGCCACATTTGAGGGGTTTCACCGTCTTAACAAACACTGTGTCTGTTCTTGCTTCCCAATACTATGGCTAATATGAAACAGATGTCAGGCAACGTTAGAACAAGGAAGCTGGTCTTGGGAACAGGGAATCGAGCACTAACTTAAAGGACAGTATTTGGAACAGTAGCAACTAAGACTGCATGTGGATTTGACAAGTGACAGTCAATTGTTTGAAATGAGGGTTCTGGAAATGAGAATATCTAAGTTTAAAAAAAAAGAACTTCAAGGACTTTTTGATATTGATATTTGTAATCCTAATAATAGCAATAAGACTTACTACTTGGCTTTCAAGGCACACTTGAATTTTACACTATTTTCTTTTTCGTTACGTTGGTCTACTTTACCTTTCAAATTTCATCCTATTTTCCACTAAAAAGTATCTGTAATTCAACAAGGAATTAATTATATATGATAATTAAATTGAGATCCATCGTAATATGATCCATGACAAACATTGCATTTTATATCGTAAAGGTCAGATCCACCGGTATTGTAACAAAACAGTGTTTGAACGATTGACCTTAGAAATTTAATCTCTGATTAGTGGTCTCACAGCCTTGTTTCATTGCAAGTGTAAACTCTGTAGTCAATGGAGAAGAGGGTATGGATCATGGGTCAGAGTTGATGACGATAAGTTTTGGGAGTGATGGATCAGAGTGATGAGTCACGGTGGGTGGTGAGTCATGGTAGGTTCTGGTCATTGTTGGGAAGTACCTAGGTACTAAACGCGTACCTAAGGTCCGTACCTAGGTACATTTAGTATTTAGTACCTAGTATCTGTACCTAGGTACGATTTTCCTGCACCTAAATCCTATTTTTAGGTTCATTTCTTAGGTACATTTTAAGGTAGGTCGCACACAAAACAAATATTGCAAATCTTCTTGTTTCTTTGAAAGAAATTTTTTGATCCATCTCGCACTCAATAATTTTCAGAGTATCATAATTTGTTACCTGCTTCGCCAATGATCAAAGTTCAGCTATATCATTATTTGTTAGCTCATGTTATTCTTGGTTTTAGTTTGAGCTAGTATCAAATTCAAAGCACAAGTAAGTCAAGACTTGTAATTTCACTTGGTTTGGTTGGTTATATTTGGTAAGAACTGGCATCGCTGCTTTGTTTTGCTCACGATGACGTGGCTTCAAACTACTCAATTTCTGTGCTTCAAATGTCGACTGTGATTCTGATGACTCAACATATTTTCCAAAGAAAATATTTTATATATCGAAAGATGTTTAAGAAATGAACCAGAAAATACAAATATGTTCACTAAACGCTAAAATGGGTATGCAATCTTAATCTACAAAACTCAAATGTCCTTATCTAATGTGCAATAAATCCCTCCCCATCGTCTATTACTATAATTAAATATCATATTCTTACTTCATTTGACAGACGACTGTTCATTTATGTATGAAAATTCTTAGGTAGCAACTTGTACCTAGAAAAGTAGTATTCTGTGATTCTCAGTACAATAGTAATGTGCCTGTATCCAGCAAGCTGTCATAAAGTAAAATAAGTTAACTCTAATTTCCAAAGAGGACAAATTATTAAAGCTCAGATATATGGTGTTAGCGTTGTGAAAGCCGTAAATATGCTGAGTGTGCCGCGAGTAACAACATTTAGGTGACGTTTAAATTGATGAAATCCTACAAAATTTACGGGGAAACCATATCCTCGAAGACGAACAGTGGTTAAAAGAAAATCCTCGGTGACAGGTCCCACGTACAACTGTGCGATATTTCGATATATCGATTGATAGATATTTTAAGTATCGAAAACTTTTAAGATCGATGTTTTTAATATTTCAATATTTTTCAATATTTCGGTATTTTTCAGTATTACGATATTACGATTCTTCGATACTTTTAATGCTTTAATATGTTCATGTTTCACAATATTTCGATATTTTCTATTTAACCTAATAAAGAAGAAATAATGGAGAAGAAAAGAACGTAATTGGAGACAAAAATAGGTTAGGCCATCACTGTATTGTATTGTGGAAGAGGCGGTAATACATGGGCGAGGTAAAGGGACAAATACTACAAATTATAGTGGTATTAAAGCTGACAATTCGCATATCAGGAGGGGACTGCGGTGGCTCAGTGGTACAGCGTTCACCTCTGGTGTTTGAGGTCCCAGCCCCCGCCCAGTGAACTTTGTGGTGGACAAACACGGTGTGCGTGGGTTTCCTCGGAGTTCTCCCGTTTCCTCACACTTTCTTCATTCCACCATTTCATTCATTACTCATCATCACCGTCTCTTTTAGCCTAACCGGCATAACCATGGGACGTAAAACTCAAAATTTTCATTTTTCATTTCGCATATCAGGACGATAAAATTGCTGAGAATCGCAACGATGAAAATTCGTTTCAAGTAGTCTACTTGGGATGGCAAATAGCTATAATAAATCATATAATACTGTAGTAGAGACAACAACCATATTTCGTTTGACAATGTGAACACGGTAGACTTCAAAACTATGAATATTCAATATTAAAACTGATTGCAGGAGATATGTAGCTTTCGATTACATTAGAGGAATAAGATTAGAGATAACATGTTCTTCGGACGCTGAATACACAACTCAAAATTCTATGTATTATCGTATTTGCTCTATGGAGATCAACAATGAAACAATGTATTCGGTTTTACTAGTTTCGCTTTTAGTGCCGAGATAAGAGTGAAAAAATATATCTTTGGGACGATGAATCGAATATAAAAAACAGCTTTTCCCTATTTATTTTCATTTTTGCTGTATGGAGATTAACGTTAAAACCAGAAATTGTCTACTTTGACCACTTCCTATTTAAATTGGTCAAAGAGGGGATGGATCCTTGGGACCTTGAATCGAGCACAGAAAACCGATTCTCATACATATCTTTCAGTTTTATCTCAATGCGAATGAATACTGACACTAGAAGCAGCAGTAATTTCTTTACCATTTCCGGTTTAATATATAGAGAGAGTGAAGTTGGTATATTTTCTTGAGATGCTCAATTAATTCTAGAAAACCGCCTGTCGCTATTTGTTACTGCGTTCTTTCTATTTTAATCAGTGTTGAAACCGTAAAAGGTTTATTTCTACTACTTCCGGTTTTAGAAAAGCGTTAACGGAGGAAATGGGACCTATTCTTGGAATGGCGAATCAATTTTAGAAAACCGCTTCTTGATACACCTTACGGTTTTCTTCCTGTAAGGAGATCGATATTGAAACGTTAATTGTAGCTCTATTCGAATGTCAAGTTAAGTAGTTTTGAGAAGGTTTTCTCCTTCTTCAATAGCAGTGAAGCGACGTTACCATCATTTAGGGACAGATGACAGTATACAGACACACGGAATTTCGTACTACAATGATTTTTGTCAATATCTGTCGCAGTACCTAGAAATATCGCGTATCATTGGCTACTGCTCATGTAGGTTCTCATCTGAAAAAAGGTATAGTAATAAATTTCTGGTTTTAGCAGACCCGTGTGATGTTATCTTTCCTTGACATGCTCAACCCATTCAAAGAAAAAAAAAACTTTTCGTTATATATTGCCGCTTTTATTCTATGGCAATTAATCTTGAAACAGAATACAGTTGACTTCTTCCAGTTTAGATAGACACTTATCAGAGCGGATTGAATATATTCTTCAGCCGCATAATAGATTCCAGAAATCGCACTTTCGATATCTTACTTTCGCTCTCTCTCTCTCTCTCTCCCTCTATGTAGATCAATATTAAAACCGGAAACAGTAGTAAAATATTACAATTTTGGATGGTAGTAAAGAAATACAGATTCTTCTTCTTTTTTTTTTTTTTTTTTTTTTTTGAGACATTGAATCAATTTCTGGAAACTATTGTTAATATCTAGTACAGCTTTTGTTATGCTTAATTTCTACCATTTCTGTTTGAACAGCATATTAACGGGGTAAAAAGGAATCTATCTTGGGACGCTGAAATGATTAAAAAGCTGGTTTTCGATATATCTTACCGTTTTCTCTATGAATATCAATATTGAAACCGGAAATAATAGTAAATGTATAATGCTTTAGGTTTTTAATACCATATGGATGAAGATTTTAAAATATTTCAAAAATTGAATTGATTCCCGGAAACAACAATGTGTTCTGCAGCTAATTTGAAGTGAGAAGTTACATGGCTGGTAGCCAATGATACGAGATGTTTCCAGGTAGCTCATCTAGCATTGACAATAATCATAGTAATGCGAAAAGTAATTATGTCTATATACCTGCCCCAAAATGATAACGACGCTTCACTGCTATTGGACGTAGCATAAAGTCCGCTCAAGGCCATGTACCTTGTCATTTGAAAAGATTTTTGATTATTACTGTTATTACTGTGTTAGTTTTAAGGCTATCGATGTTGAGACTACATACGGTTGACTTTTACTACTTAGGACTTCAATAGTGGATTAATGGAGGATAAGATGCTGCCTATTCTTGAGATGCTGATCGATTCGAAAACCACTTCTCGATATATCTTACCATTTTTGCTCTAATACCCGTTGACAAATGGAGGGACGGGTATAGCCGTTTTGTAAGACTTCCGATATTTATGTATAGCATAGTTTGAAAGTCTAAAAATTGAAACTCACTAGCTTTTAATTCAAATCTCCATCCAATTGCCTTACCATTTCAACATAACTTTACTTAAGTCTACAAGCATTATAATCCTTTTATTGTACCCATCAATTATAACATTCAAGAGACGCCCATGCTTATATGGAGTTATTCTGTGCCCCTCACAGATTCCTAATTTTAGTGTTTACAGGAATGTTTCCCTTTATCATAAAATGTTAGGTCATTATAAAACACAAGAATACCTAAGAAAAATGTATTTAAAAGTTTTGTTGATCATTTCGGTTTGGATAAAGTTGCAGTTACCTTTTTATCATAACTTAATCAACTGAGGTATCAGCAGATTTAGCTTCGTATCAGTATTCTATATCTCTCTATATATCTCTATATCTCTCTATCAGTATTCTATACGAGTATTCTATTAATATTTATCGTTCTACTCTGTTCTATATTCTTAAGAGGAGAATAAGGCTACTCCCGTCATTAATAACATATAAACGAAAATAATAATAAATGGTATCTATTAAGAATGCCAAATTTTTAAGTGACTTTATTAAAATTTAAGCTTCGTAAAAAAAATCGCGGTTTAGAAGACAAAAATCCTCACCACCAGGAACGACATTTTGAGCAGGGCATAGAGGATGTCACTCCTAGTTTTTACAAATACAGACCATTTAATAAATCGTATGCTAATATACTATATAAAACGTGAAATTCTTATGTCGATGACAGACCTTGCTCCACCCCTTCCCGCTAAAATCTTAACATGATCTGAAATGACGCCCCCGCTCACCACTGAAACATTGCATTTAGAGAATATTACAACATGAAGCTTTTGACATAGGTTACAGTAACCGTAACACTTGGATTAAAAGCAATTGTAGCATGATTACAAGACATTCTTCACTGTTTTATTTCTGTAAGGTTAAATCTTGCGTTCATATCATTTTGTATGGGATACTATTTTAACAGTTGTGTTTACCTTTATGTGTAGGTATGTATTTAATGAATGCTTTTATTTTTACTTTAAGTTCATGTACATGTTTTTACTTTAAGTTCATGTACCAAATT
The DNA here is from genome assembly GCF_964235325.1 of Thermobia domestica. Classification (NCBI taxonomy): domain Eukaryota; kingdom Metazoa; phylum Arthropoda; class Insecta; order Zygentoma; family Lepismatidae; genus Thermobia; species Thermobia domestica. Next base: position 37,247,439 of record NC_137471.1, read on the forward strand.
TTTAATCCTTTTAGAAAGTATAAGGAAAATAATACACTCGTGCCCCAAACTTAAAGTGACCTAAGACATTCATATGCCAGATTTCATCAATGTTGCTTAGGATCAGCAATAGAATACATGTGGTAACACTATAGTCATTTTATTCATGGAGTGTCTGTACTAAAACAGTGTATCAAATATCGCCAATATTTAAGGAAACCTTATCTTTTGTCGAACCTCATGTTCAGAATGCAAAAAAGACTAGGACAGTAGAGCATTCATATGCAGGACTCACTATCGAATATGCTCTCCTCGAAGAGAAATGCACTACTGACATCGACGTAGCATACTGGAAACGATTGGCAAGCAATTCTTGTTGCAAAGCCTGTCACTCTTGCGTGAGAGTTTGTCGAACGTCTGGAGGAGTACTTGGTGGAGGTATACGTTCAGCAACACGTCTCTCTAGAGCATCAGATGCACGCTCTATGGGTTGAACTCCAGGGAATAGGCTGGCCATCAGATTTAATGAATATCCTCTTCTTCAAGGAGGGCGGCCACGGCAGCTGTACGATGCGGACAAGCATTGACATTCATAAGACGAACCTTTGGTTGGATAGCTCCACGAAACAAACGAACATAACGGAGAATGACATCAATGCAACACCTAGACTCTGTTATAGTCCCTCCTTCTACGAACTGCAGTTCACTGAGTCCGTTAAATAACAAAATTGTATCTTTCGTGTCCTTGCCTAGTTGTAAACGAACTCGGAGACTGATTGTCGGCTGAGAGATAAAGTTTGGAATTTCACTATTAGCTGAGTCTAGGAATATTTTCACTATCTTTTTACAAGTAGCATTAACAACGTTTCAGCTGTTGTGTGTGATCTATTGGTCTTAACGGCAAGTTCGGATACCTTATAATTAGTTTTCTGTACTTTTTGTGAAACACGCACCGTAGGAACAGTGACGACACCAGCTTTACTTTCTTGGGGGAGCGGGTGTGTGTGAATAGGCAGATACATGTTTGGAAACCCAGTTATATTTTTGTGTACCGAAAAACTGCTGTATGATAATACAGCATACCGGGGAGAGTTGTCACGAGGACGGAAGACGGACGATGTGATCGGAAGGCGCCCGTTCCCCTGGTCCCTTCTAGTGTCGCCACTGCGTAGCAGTCATAAACGTCTTCATTTTTTGTTCCAACAACCGACGAAATTAATATATAGAGAATAAAATACGACAGAGAACGAAATACTGTACAAGCGTATGAAGCATAGTAACTGGAATAATAATAGACTAATAATAATAATCATAATAATAATAACTCCAAAAATAATTTCTTACGATGTGTAAAACTTTGCATCACATTTTTCGCCTTGCCATGGCACTTTAGCGCCACGGTACGCCGGTTGCAGTATATTTCTGTTTAATCTGAAGGATATACCGTATATATCGTATATAATACTCATTGTCAAAGCTGCTTCAAGATAGATTTCCGGCGACTTTCACCGCCAAACAGGTCAATTAGTAAGGCGAGGATTGTAACTCACACTGTAATGTATATTCGATAACTCTTTTTATTTTCAGTATAAAGTCGAAATCCCTAAATATATATCTTGGCTATGTCACTGATTTAGATACAATGAAAACCAACCAGTAGGATTTTATTGATTATAAATCTCACGACCGCGGCTGAAAATTACAACATGATTGCTTAATTTGATGCTTGATTATAAAAATAATGCTTAATGCTTATGAACTAAACCTTAAGAGAACAACAGAAACGGTAATGAAAATAATAAAATTATCGTCTTGTGTAACTAATAAGGACAGAATTCTGCTTTGATAAACAAGGAGTAGGGAGAAGTTATAGCCTTGAATTTTTATAAAGGTACGGGCCACCGCACTACACTTTGTCGCTCCAATTTCCTAAATTGTTAGGCCACAGTTCCTATTGAAACTTGTGTTTGGGAAACAGGAATAAAATAATTTGTCTTGGAAAACTCGATTGAATAAACTTCACCCTTCCTCCCAAAAAATGTACAACCCCTTCAGATATTTTCATTAGACGTATATCATACTGTATATTAGAGCAATTAACAAAATAATTGTTTTTGTAATATTAACAAAATCATCTGAGCCATTTTTTATAAAATCGTTAGAAATTTCACCCCAAGAGTAAACTACGTATTGTGGATCATTTTTAATCATGCGAGTTTAGCCATATTTTTAACTAATTAATGAAACATTTATTTACGAAACTTGAACAAAATAATCTGAGTTGTTTGAGAAAATTGTCAGGAAAAAACTAAGAACCTAGAGTAAACTAGTCCTTGTGGTTTTTACAGGAACAATGAGTTATTGCATGTTATTAAATTAGTAATAAAATACTTATTTATGAAATCGCTTGAGTTCTTTTATAAAACCAAAAGTAGCCGAGAAAATACAAGAATAAACTACCCCTAATAGGTTTTCCCAGGGAAATGATTTTTACCACCATATGGGGTTGTTAAAGAAATATTTATGAATTATCAACAAAATCGCCTGAGACATTTTTGAGAAAATCGTCGATAAACAACACACCCCCAATTCACAAACTGTCCCTCGTATATTTCTTCGCGTCAAGTGACATATGCCATATTGCCAGGTTATTTTTTGAAATACTTATTTATGAAATACGAATAAAATAGCCTGAGCCATTTTTGAGAAAAACATCGATAAAAAGCTCAACCCCAAGAATAAACTACCCCTCGCAGATTTTTCCCAGAGAAATGTCTTATACCACAATAAAGGGTTCTTAATTAAATATTGATTTATGAAATATATTTAAAAAAATTTTGGAGCCATTTTTGAGAAAATCGTGTTTTTCGATTTTTACTCTTCAGTAAACTACTCTAATTTGAAGAAAACATAGCGAACGGACGGACGGATCTATATCGAAAAATCACGTTTTCGATATGGAGGGTTCATGAAAGATGTAAATCCGTTGAGTTCTCGATTTTTTTTACGATCGCCATACTTTCTCTCCTTCGTCGTTCGAAAGTAAAAAGTAAAAAATGACCGTCTGAGATGGTTTTACACCGCGAATCGAAAGCTGAGAAAAGAAAAGTAATGAAATGGGCATAGAGAGAGATGGAAAAGAGAAGTAATTGCAAAGAACTGGGAGATACCTAAGTATAACCGATAATTATAATGAGGATGATGTCATAGAGCAGAACCTAGAAGTGTAATAGGTAAATTGCGGAGAAACCGGGAGGATGCTCATTAAAAGGAAAACTTCATATTAAAATGGAAAGTTGACATAAGTTTTCATGTAGAAGAGATTTTCTTTTTTAAGAAAAGAAGAAGTTAATTTAGGTGTTTGTATAACGATAAACGTCCTAACTAGTGTTGTAAAATTTCCGGAAATTTTGAAGCGGCTGGTAAAAAATCGTTTTTTCCGCTTTCTTTCCGGAAAAATTGGGAAAATAACAAAAATATTTGTATTAGGTTAGTTTTATTAGTAATGGAACCGTTTTTTTTTTCGAACGCATAAAAATGTAAATTGAGAAATTTCAATATTGTGAATATTTAAAAAAGAAGCATTTGGAAATAAAACTGTTGTAATTATTCTTGAAAATTAATAGTCTGCACTCATTTCCTTTAAATGCCTTTTTAGTCGTTTATTCCTGGTTGTGCATTAGTTACAGTTCCATGCACATATACCATCATGAAGCGTTTCTGTTGCAGCAAATAGAGCTCTTGAACGAAACTGAGTTCTTAGTGTGCTCTTTGATCTGGTGAAATTTTGTTGATTTTTAACCAAATTACATCTTAAAAGAAAGAGCAGTAGGCAAATTTCACTAATACTCATTCACTAAGACACATAATTAATATTATTTACTATTCAAATACAGATGTTAATATAAACTTTATGTACAAAATTTTGTATGCAAACAAATACCTGCTTTCTAGTGCGAGAAATTATCTACATATATAAAAATGAAAGTGACTATATTTGTAACTTAACAACTCTTGAACCATCAGACTGATCTCGATAAAAATTTTCAACGTAGATGAGGTTCGGACCTGGGATGGATTTTACCATTTCACTTTGAAAGTACAACTTGGAGGAAGGAAGTGCGGATATATATTGAAAGTACCGATCTTAGTGTCAAACCCATAGTTTTCGGAGTTGCTGAGATGAACAGGGACACTTCCGATGAAGCTTAAATTCAAATTAAACACTGCAACTTGGGGTAGGAGCGAGATATATATATAAATGATGCAAAATGATTGATATTAGTGTGAATCCATACTTTTCAGGGCCGCTGAGGTGAACAGTGACATTTTTGATGAAGTTTAAATCAAAATTCAACGCCGAAACTTTAGTGAGGGGGAAGGGGGTGATGTATAAAAAGTGATCGAAAATGACTGATAGTAGTGTCGAATCCAGTTTTCGGGGTCGCTGAGATGAACAGTGACACTTCTAATGCCATTTAAATCCACATTCAGCGCCATGACCTGGGGCGGGGGAGAGGAGAGTTATACAAATGATCGAAAATGATCGATATTAGTGTCGAATCCATAGTTTTTGAGATTGCTGTGATGAACAGTAAGTAACATTTCCGATGCCGTTTAAATCCGAATTCAGGCCCGCAACTTGGGTAGGAAGAGACATATAAAAATGGCTGAAAATGGCCGATATTAGTGTCAAATCCATAGTTTTCGGGGTCGCTCAGATGAGCAGTGACATTTAAGATGCTGTTTATATCCAAATTCATCCCCAAATTGGGAGCGGGGAGATATATAAATATGGTCGAAAATGACCGATATTAGTGCCAAATCCATGGCTTTTGGGATCCTGAAATGAACATTAACACATCCCGATGCTAATTAAATCCAAATTCAGCGCCGCAACTTTGGGGAGGGAGAAGGGGTGGATGTATAAAAATGATCCAAAGTGGCTTATATTAGTCTCGAACCCATAGTTTTCGGGGTGGCTGAGATGAACAGTGACACTTCCGATGCCGTTTAAATCCATATTCAACCCCATTAGTACTAATAAAGGGGAGGATGACATGTAAAAGTAATTGAAAATGACCGATACTAGTGACGAATTCCTAGTTTTTGGGGTCCCTAAGATCATTAGTGAAAGTTTTGGTGCCCATTATACCCAAAATGAAACGTATTCTCAACGTGCGAACAACAGATATTCTTCCAGTCTTTAATAATAATGAACGGAAATTTCACATGTTAAATTCTCGTATATTTATTGCTGCTTAAATTTACGCATTTGTGCGATGTATGTGTGTATATGTAAATAACATCATCTCCCTTTTTGAGTTGTACGAAAAATATAATTACAAATAATAAAGAGGGATTTTTATCAGAAACCAGAAAACTAAAAAGCAAAATTAAAAGATGTTGCTTAAGTGTTTTTCCCGCTAGCGAAATACGTTCTATATATGCTGCAGACACGTTACAGCAAATAAGATTAGTATCAGGCGAATAAATAGTTTTTAAATTATACTTTCCGGGTTTCGCCAATATTTCCGAATAAAAGATTTTTTCTAATGGGTTCAAAATTTCCGGAAATTTTACATAGCACAAGGAAGATACTTATCTCCATAAAATATATATTTGATTTCAACATACTTGTATTAACTAAAATGATTCTGACCCTGTTATTTTAACACTTCCCTGACATAAAACGGTAACTATAAGATTACTTAAATAATTTAAATGCGTCTATATTAATTAATCTAACCAGGATTATATTTTAGGATCTTTTGAAGTCATAACTCCATTCTATCATGGTGCTAACTTTAAAGGAGTGGTACAAATATATTTGTTGCCACAAAATTTCCCTATTCTAATACGAGAAACATAACTAGTCAATGATCTTAACCGTAAACTAGTAAATATAAAATAGTTTTCATTTTAAAAGCATACTGTAGTAAAATATTCGAAAATTTCAATTTTTCCGTTTTTTTTTCAAGCTCGGGAAAAAACTGTAAAAAAAAAGTTTTTTACCCAAAATTTCCGTTTTTTTTTTTTTTTTTTTTCAGGCCTTTACAACACTAGTTCTAACATTACAACCCACGAAGATTTACGGCAAGACAGAGGGCTTTTATAATGACTAGACTTCGGATTTTTGCATATTTGCATGTTTTTTCCTGATGTGATATTAATATGCTCTTTAAACAGAAATTCGTTTCAACTGTTTTGGGGTAAAATAGTAGAGTTTTATAGTGCATATATTTGCATATTTCGGAGGTTAGTGCATGTTTATGCCGTTATTGCATATAAATGCATATTTAAAGAAATGACCAAACTGATAATTTTTAACGTGCAATAACTTTCGTTGTAAATGGAATTCCAAGTTTCTAAAATAAATAGACTCAAGACCTTGAAATGGTTCTTTGTTATCGGCTTATTTATATCGTTAAGATACAAATAACGGTGTCAAATCACCTAGAAAAAAATTCCACGTCACTCATCTCGGAAGTTAAAGTTGCTACTGTTATGAGTGTGTAGATTTGAAATTGTGGGTCCTGTGGCACTATAAAAATACCGAAAGAAAAATCTTCTAGAAGTTATCTCCTGAAACAGGGTCCATTTAGTTGTAGTGTGACATCTTCAAATTGAATTTTAACTAGCTCAAAATTTTGTCCAATTTTTTCTATTTTTGTCCAACCTAGAACAAATTTTGAACCAATCAAATTAACAAAGGGGGAATATTTCAAAATTTGGGACACTTTGATGACCTGTAGTACCACATCTTCAAATCTGAAATTTAACTACCTCAGAATTTTGTTCAATTTTTGTCCATTCTTGTCCACCGATGAAAAACTTTACGTAAAATTCAAGTAAGCGAGGGAGGGATATTAAAAATTTGGCCACTTTGATGACCTGTACTGCGAGATCTTCAAATTCGAAATTTAACTAGCTAACACTTTTGTCCAATTTTCGTTCATTTTTGTCCACCCAAGAAAAAATTTGAAAATTCAAATAAACGAGGAAAGACCATTTAAAAATTTGGGCACTTTGATGACCTGTAGTGCATCTTCAAATCTGAATTTTAACTACCTCAGAATGTTGTCCAATTTTTTGTCCATTTTTGTCCACCCAAGAAATTCTTTTTATAAAACTCAAGTAAAAGAGGGAGGGCCATTTCAAAATTTGGCCACTTCGATCACCTATAGTGACAGATCTTCAAATTCGAAATTTAACTAGCTCACAATTTCGAAATTTAACTAGCGAAGGAGAAGGGATTGTTCAATTGATAGATAGTATTAAAACGTTCAACTCAACATCAAGACAAATCACAATTATTTACTAGTTGTAACCGACCTATAACTGACATAAATGATGACTAACATTAAACTCTTCACGCTAAAGGTTCTGATGTTTTTAGAAAATTTTAATTATAGCATTCATAATGAGTAAGTTACTTTATTGTACAGATATGAATATAAGCCTAATATAAATTTATTTTTTAGGGTGCAATTGTTCATGGATTTCAAAGTTGGGATTACTGGGAAAACTGTGTAACTCAGAAACTTCTCGGACTTCATTATAAAGGACCTGAATAAGAAGAACTTCATAACAATTTTAGAAATGTATCCTTAAGATGATACTGCTTACAAGAAATTTAAAAAAGGAAAGTTGTTGGAGTACAAATATCTGCATTCGTTCGAAAACGATATAATAATAAATTATATTCTAGAAGAAATTCAATACGGAATTCTAACAATATGGAAGGAAATTCTACTTGTGTTGAAAGTTGGAGAGACATACTAATTGCGTACAACAACAACTATCACTTTTATGTAGCTATGGTAGTTTTGATATTTGGTTCAGTGTCAAATGTTATCAATATTATTGTACTTACACAAAGAAACATGCGAAATTCCACTAGTGTCATCCTCACTGCTTTAGCGATTGCTGACTTTCTTTTGCTAACGATAATGATACCATATGTGGTATATTCTGGCATATACACCGAAGATGACACATTTGCTTTTATTATTATTAGCAAGTATTATTTTATTACGTTGAGTCCTTTTTTGATATTACACACAATTTCAACTTGGTTGACAGTTTTTCTTGGTATCTGGCGTAATCTTGTGGTCTTCTATCCTTTACGCAGCCACGTGTGGTGTTCAATGAGAAGAGCTTATATCGGTGTGATAACTATATATATCTCATCTATCATAATGAATGTACCTTCAATGATGATGTATACTGTGGATAGTTATTCAGAAAATTATACATTTTATGATCCTTATGACCCTTATATTCCTTACCATGGTAAACTGTTACTTGCGCAAGGTATCATACTAATATTTAATAAAATAGTCCCTGTTGTACTTGTCACTATTCTTTGTTTGTTGCTGATTGTTGCGCTCAGAAAGGCTAAACAAAGGCGTCGAAATCTAACTCAACAAACAATGAACAAAAGTTCTGCGATGGACAATGATGGGAAATCTATAAAGTTAACTTTAACACTTACATTGATTGTTATGGTATACTTTCTGACACATCTAGTTAGTGTTATCCTACTTCTAGCAGAGCAGACGGAATTTGAACGTGAGGAATGCCGTAACTGGGAACCTGTTACATATTTACTTATTTATATAAACAGTGCTTCGAATTTTATTCTTTATAACTTCACTTGCCAAGAATACAGGAGAACACTAAGTGATATCTTTCGCCTAAACAAAATGGCTGATTTTCTTACAAATACTTTAGAAAGTGCGACAAATTGTATCAGAAAATCTATTCATCTATGACTCATCAATAGTGATTGAATTTTAAAATAGGTAAAGGAACCATCCTTACCTGCGATCAAAATTCAGGTAACAGCAAAACTTAAATTAGTTGAGCAAGGAAGATTATCCTATCTTGTGAAAATTTTAATTTTTTAGCTTCTACTTTAGAACTTAGATTCTTCTCAGAGAACTTTTTCGTTTAGTTACGAGTCCAGATGAGTAATATACACTAAGTGCTCACTGAATTGCGATCATCCCTGCACATAAGGAAGTGTGGTCAGCATTCCCATATGACCATCCCGATTGGTAGTATTGCCGAGAAAGAACACACTCTACAATGCAAAACTTCGTAGGGTGTGTTCTTTCTGAAGAGTGTGTGTGGGAAGACGGCATTTTCCAGGACGATAATGCACTGTGTCACCAAGGACTGTACTTGCTTCGATTAACGGAGCAGCAGAACATTTATTTGATGTTGTTGATGGAGCTCTTTGCACCATAACTCCTGCACCGATATCTGTGCGCTCATTGCGGGATGCCATCAGGAATATGTAGTGTCAGATTCCAGTGGAAACATATCAGCAACTACTAGAATACATGTCTAAGTAGTCCTCTGAAGAAAAGGCGGACCATCAAAATATTAGGTAGGTGGTGTCAATTTATTGAGCACTCAGTGAACTTCGATAGATGGGAACGTTAAATAAAACTCATAAACTCAATATTGAATATAAGTGAAAGAAATTTGATGCATTAATAGATTACCATCTCCTCTTTGAATTGAAGTGAACATTAAATTACAAAGATTTCGACAAATCGGATGAAAAACCAGTTGTGAATGCTGACTAAGATTACATGGTTATGCAACGGTCTAATTTGTGATCTCAATGAAAACTTTGTTCCTCAGCGCAAAGAAATGGGTGTATCTCCCGAAAGTTTTTGTTTAAAAAACTAAAAGGAAAACAACAGCTAACATTTATAGCGTTGCATTCGCGCTGCAACCATATCAAACATCATTGAGCATATGACTGGAAGCTCATTTTCTCGTGTTGTCAACAAATGGTTGTACTCACTTGTCTACTTCCATAACAGCTAACGAATTTCTCCACTTACCAGCGCTTGACTCACATTTCTATCCCTTGTGGGCAAGTGACGGAGGAGTGGAAAGAAAGAAGAATTAATGCTTGATGAAACTTAAATACGAGTCTAAGAAAAACAATCAAATATAAGAGTGGCGGTGGTGGATTATAATTGGATTCCTGTTTCTAAAGGGCAAAAGAAAATTTGCTTGCTTAAAATGTGCAGTGTCTGCTTTAAGATCTTGTATAATATGTTGAGTACTATATGTTGTTATATTATTTCTTTGTAAGTGCGCCTGAAGAATGTGGTAATGGTTCTATTTTAATTCCATAAATGGAATTTTACATACATGCAAAACTGAAACTAAAATATGTACAATTGTAAAATATATTTATCTCTAATGTAAGACTTAGAAAAAAGTGTTAATTGTTTTCTTGCTGTTAAGAAAAAGTATATCCAAGGGTTGAAATTAAAGTATTGGCAACATTGTGAAAACGATTATGTGCGCGAAGGATCTGGAAATTTAATCAGTACGAAGTGTTCAAAGATAAAGTGAATAGTAGTGATGATGTAGTGATTACAGTAGTCAGTGTTATATGAAGTGCCCTAAAAGTACGTTAAGAAACGTTAAGAGCATTTTTTTTGGTCAAAATCCAAGAGGTTTGTAGAAATTAAAATTAGTCATCAAAGTCTGTACGTACTAGCGATGTTGGTACTATTTGATTTTCATGCTGAAAACTTGGCCTTCATTTTCTAGAACGTATCTTATACTATGTTGGCAGTACTTTATTTATTATAACCCTCGTGGTTGATTTCCGAAGGAACTATCTTTCAGAAAGAAGATATATTCGCTAATCCTGGTTCCTGTTTAATATAAAAGGTGATGTGAATGTTAAAATTAAAAAAAGTTTAAATAAATATAAATCTGATTATATTTAAACTCTTGAGACTTCTTTCTCATTAGTATGAATATTGAAATAGCAATGATTATACCTAAATGACTAGTCAAATTAGTCACTTTTCCGAGTATATTTTTTTTAATCCTTGACTACCAATGGGATACATGAGTCCCGTACGAATAATTTAAACATCGTTGGGAATTCGTTTTTAGAAAATTCTAAAAAAAAAAAATACATGTTGTTCTCCCATCAGGTCAGAAGAGACCAGAGGACTGTGTTTAATTTCCAAAACTGTGCACAGGTGTCAGTAATATCCCACAGTATATAATACATATAAAAGAATGTTTACATTTAAAAAATTGGTAGTCAAAGGGTTAACCGACTTCAAAAGAACAAAGATGGTTCTCAGGTTGACCTGTAAATGTGTATGCTTATATGGTTGTACAGTCCACAGCAAAAAACCTGCAACATGAACATGTAACATTTTTGTGAAAGTACGCCTAACAGCCCAGGGACTCAACATAACATCTAAGTGGCATGAATCACGCCAAGAGAAATCTCGTCGTTTACCCTGCACACTTATTTTGGAGCAAAGTACTTCGTCGTTTCACAATAAACTTACATGCTCATGTTGCATTTTTATTGCTGCGGACTGTACGTTTGTAAGTATGTACGCGATTATCTTGGGAACTTTGAGTCATATTTCGATGTTGTTTTCACTAGTCGAACAAGTCTTTCCCAAGGAATGTTTATACGTATAAAAACTTTGAAAAGAATATTTTTTTTTTCAAAAATCAAATAATTCTTGCAACACGTAATAAATAACACTACCCTAAATATTCTACAACCAGAAATTCAACAAAGTAAAGCGGGTTGCATATAATCAAAGGATAAACCCTTTTCAGCCAACTTTCTCTGAAATGACTTGAAACTGCTGATAGATATATAGGTCGTTGGCGATGTCATGACTGTTTAAATGCCGATTTTGTTCCACTTTTTTCAACACATTATCCACTTTTCCTGTGATTCGTCTTCAACTGCGAGGAGCATCTTGGGGATCGAAATTACCAGAAAGCGACTGTTTTATTGATTTTTGTCTTTCTGTTTAAAGTGACTAAATACCTGGAGACGACGGAAAAGAAACTTATAGAGGACATTTATAGAGGCTTGGATTTATTTTCGAACGTTTGATCCCGGGCCATGTGGGTTTGTGACAGACAACATTGAAAGAGAGAGAGAGAGAGAGAGAGAGGAGGAAGAGAAACTCAAATATGGGATCAGAGAGCTATACATTCACGTATGCAATCGAGAAACAAACGATCGAACAGCATCCGTATTTACGAGGAAAATTGTGATTTTCTGAAACTTCATAACAATCATACATTCTGAGCGAAACCTGTGAGCATCACATCCGCAGTTGCCGAAATAAGGTGAAGAAATTTTCTTTGAAGCATCAGATGATCGCACCGTGAGAGAAAGGACTTAACGTACGAAGAATAAAAAATTGAGAGCTCTCAGAGAGGGTTTCGAACCAGAAACCCTCCGGTTATGAAGCCATGACGTCAACCACTCACCCACGGAGAAAATTACTTGATAAACAACGTTTTTCTTGTATATCTCGAGAATAAAAACACTTCCGAGAGATGGAAATTCGAAATATAGTCTTACTTCTATTAGAAATTATTATTTATTATAAATATTCAAACAATTGTTACAATGTGTCGGAAAAACGATGTTTAAGATGTATGGTAGGTGAGAAAGTCCATTGTCTCAAGTACTACGCCTACGAGGTCTTACAAGTAAAAGTTCTCTCCCAACAATCGAGGATCTAGACATAGTATAGGCTATATAATAGTGGATTTGTAATGTAGATTAGTAAAAATACGAAATATGATGTGTAATTTGCCTCAACAATCAGCTATTAACTGATGTTAGGCCGGACCCGCTGCGATTGCTATATCTTGCGATTTGAGACACTAACGCCATCTCATGCTCAAAGTAATGACTACGTGATATTTTGTTGCGGTTTTCACCAAAGTAATGAGCTATTCTTAAGGGAAACTGTTACCTACAATTTAAAAAAGTATTTCAATAATTCGATAATTAATAATCACCCGTTTCTTCTGCATGTTTCGTAGGAAGACCCATTTTATAGGGAGTTGGTAATACTTTTTGTTTACGTATCTAACTAAACTACTGAGCAAAGAAAAATTTTTTAAAAAAATATTTTTAAAAATAAAAACTTAAAAGAAAAATAACTGACTTCAATAACGCACTAAAAACACAAAATAAAAACTTTCAGAAAGAGAAACAATCGACTTCAAAACCACACTAAAAAACAGGAGACTAAAACTTTTTAAAACAATATAAGAATCGACTTTTAAAAAGGTACTAAAACACACAAAAAAATAAAAGCGCTAAAATCAACTGTTTTTGAAATCGTGCCAAGTCAAGCACCTTTAATGAATCACAAAATAACCATGGAAATAATTTTGTATTAGAAAATAATTTGATCGGCTTTGCACGACTATAAATAATAGTAAAATAAATTATTTTCTGCTCTCAAGCGCTTTATTATTATTATTATTATTATTATTATTAGTAGTAGTAGTAGTAGTAGTAGTAGTAGTAGTAGTAGTAGTAGCAGTAGCTTTGAGCGCTTATTTTTTTTTTTTTATTTATTCTCACAATCTGGGCATCTAATACAGAAGCAGTGTTTAGGGAAAATACGCTAAATCAAATTCAAATGCATATTTTAAAAAAATATATACACGATTTTGAGTTTAATAATGTCTATTCGATCAAAATAGCTAAACAGCTACTGTATCTTGAGCCTGAATTCAACACTTATAAAGACAGGGCTTTGCTGAAGATTGAATCCCTAAACCCATGTGTGCTAAACTTGTCTTACGAGAAGTCCAACATATTATATTATATTAACTCTTACAGCTATTCAGACACAGTAGAGCAATATGGCAGAAAATTGAAATTACGTTTTTCCAGCTAAGTTACAAGTGCCAATATTTGTTACCATTGGTTTAAATTGGATTCGGATCTAATGGAGGCACTTGAGTTCTCAGTTCACATTTTTGTTTGTATTTTGTTCCACTGAAGGAGTAGCGTTAAGAAGCCAAGTCTGATTATTTTCATATCTCATGTATTCAATGGATCGTATTGCACTGAATTTAGATGCAGAGACTGATAGCCGCTTGATGTTAAATTAAACCGCCATCTATCTACAGAAAGCTGAACGTATATCTTTAAATTTGCACAAGGAGAACATAGTATAGATATTATGTTACTAAGGCTCTTATCTGATACTAGCAGCAAGGACAGTTTGTACTCAAAGAGAATATTTTGCAATGAAAGATCATATTCACATTCAGGGACAAAATGTGTACAGCATATATCATAAGAAGAATTCCGTTCATTGCTTCCTTTCAGTGAGCTAACTAGTTACTGAAAAAAAAAACTTTAAAAAAAACGGGAATACTTGTAGTGAACTGTGGCATCTGGTTTTACATACAACCTACGAAACCTGTAAGCAACCACGTTTGAAGCTACTTGCAAATTGAATTGTTTTTTTATTCAGGTGGGTATCTTTGATAATAATAATGTAAGTTATATAAGTGATAATTTATAATTTTAAGAATTAATGTGCTAGAACCGAAATATTACATAACACAGGCTATTTTTCAGTCACAAGATTTATGTAATTGTTAACTATAAGTCAGATGAAAATGAAATATTTCTGTTCAACGTCCCGAGGAAACAGGAGTAGGGGCCTACCCCGAAAAAAACCACAGACACGATGTTGTGAATTATTATTATTATTATTATTATTATTATTATTATTATTATTATTATTATTATTATTATTATTATTATTATTATTATTATTATTATTATTATAACTCCTTAACAGCCTTTCCGTACTTACTTAACCGAGCGTGCACATAGTTGTATATCTTAGTAAACGCCAGCTTTTTATTGGGTTCCGATCTATGCGCTAGTTGTCGAGTACATAACACATTGAGTGACGCCGTATATTAACTGTTCGTAGTTTTGACGAAAAAGCAATAATGAAGAAGTTGGAAGAACAGTTCATCTGTGTGAAATTTTGTATAAAACTGGGGAAACCTTCACAGAAACATTCCAAATGCATAACCAAGCATAAAATGATGATTACATGAACAGAATGCAGTGATATCGTTGATAGGTTTAAGCGTTTTAATATGGTGGGCAGAGGTTCGGTTGCCGAAGGTCCAAGGACTGGACTATCTTCCACTTCAATTGACGCCCAACATAGTGAGAATGTGCGCACGGAAATTGGTGAAAATTGACGTTTAACTGTTTGTTAAATTGCTGAAGACGTGTCTATAAGTGTAGAACCTTACCATCAAATCCTGAGTGAAAAAGTTACTAATTATCTGGTGAAACTCTCACTTCCGTTGTACTCCACTAACATCGTTCTGCGCACTTAGGCCCGGCAACTCATTTTCTACTTCCTAAACTTAAAACCACTTTGACAGGACGCCGTGCTCAGTTCACAGAGGAAATTCATAATAATGTGACAATACCGCATGTCATCGAAAAAAGTTGTTTCCAGTAGACGTTCAAGTATTGGAAGAAACAGTTGCAACGATGTATTAACAGTAGAAGGGAGTACTGTGAAGGCAATAGTAGAAATATACTTGAAAGTTTGTTTTTTTTTTTTAAAAAAAAAAAAAAAGCAATAAAACATGAACAGCAAAATTTTGGTCTTTCTTAACTCACCATGCATATTACTCTATTATTGTTAAAGGCCTGGGTTCGATTCCCGGCAGGAGCTCATGTGGTTCGGATTCCACGTTAATCCGTTAATCAGTAGGTACACGTCTCATATAGCCTCGCTGCTGTAAAGGGACATACGTTATTTGTATGCTACATAGGCGCTGCCCTTAGATGTTACATTATGCCCTTACAGGTGTTTCATACGGAAAGTACGTGTAGATGGAACACTTATACAGAAAGTATTATAAAACATTAGTTTTCAGTTATGCGTTTGCTGTACATTAAGACTAAAAACTACAGGACTTACAAATGTAACATACGATTTTACGTACGCCACGTATGATTTTTTTCAGTGTGGAAGATCAAAAATACAGTAGTCCCCATCAGCATCGACGACCTTCTGCCAACGTTCTGGAAATCCATGGATTCCATCGCGGTAGAATTTGGTGGGCCGTGAAGCGAAGAAAGTATCAAGTGCATTTTGCATCTCTACTAGGGATTTGAACTAGCGTCCTCTAAGGTGATTGTCCAAGGAATGGAACAGGTTGATAATTGAACGGTGCAATGTCCGGGAAGTATGGCGTATGCAAAAGTGTTTCCCATCCAAGGCGTAGAATGGTGTCCCGTTTCATTCTAGCCACATGAGGCTTAGCGTTGTCCTGTAACAGGAGGACCCCTTTGCGATTCAGAAGTGCTGGTTCCAGACTTTTGAAATTTCTTGAACACGGCAACACTGCTGACAGTACACAGTTGTATTAATGCTCTGACCAGCTAGTAGCAGTTCCCTATGCACGATGCCGCAAGTAGTCCACCAAACACACAGGAGGACCTTCTTCTGGCGCAGTGCAGGTTCCGGCTGTTTTGGAACCGGTTCATGGTATTCTAACCAATGTTGACGACGCCGTTGAGCTTCGTACAGGACCCACTTCTCATCATATTTCAACAACCTGTCCAGAAATGGCTCCTTCCTCAGATGAGACAGCAAAGAAACACAGGTGTTTGCTTGCGATGCCTTCTGGCCCGGAGTCAAATCATGTATTACCTGTCGACCCAACTTGTAGCGCTTCTCAAGTTGATGGATGTGCTGCCGAATGGTTTCTCCACTCACACTGAATTGTAGTCTCACGTCAGTCCCTCACATATCTGGCCACTGTTCGCTTCAATTGCTGCTTGAAGATCTTCATTTTGTACCTGTGTTGGTCTTCCGGCACGTGGTGTATCTTCAAGTGTTTCGTCACCGTCCTTAAACTTGTTAAACAGCCACTGCACTGTCTGCTTAGTCACAACACCCTCACCCAAGGTCTGGCATATCTTCTGCCCCGCTGCAGGGATGTTTGATCCCAGTTTGAACTCGTACAGCATACACGCTCTTATGACGCACTGTGTAAGTCCCATATTAAATCTGTCCTTACACAAGTTCACAGTGTAACTGAACTGCCACAACCAGGTAGTATGTTGGATATACCCACACCAACAATTGACCTCCGCCGTTTGTCCATTCGCATTCAACTCATAGTGTGAGTTACAATTGAAAACAAACCTCCACAAAATGTGACAGAACTTCCTTGGTTACCTTTATAAATAAATAGCAGTGCCACGTATACAAAACGTGAAAAGTTTGATTTGTATGATTCAGAGGCGGCTCGTGAGGGAAGTCATAAAAATTAAATTTTTAACACTTCAAATTAAGGGAAGAGAAGTAACCTAACATAATCATTATTGGATTCAACATTTTCGAAATTCTGTAACGTTTCTTTCT
Organism: Thermobia domestica; assembly: GCF_964235325.1. Lineage (NCBI taxonomy): Eukaryota > Metazoa > Arthropoda > Insecta > Zygentoma > Lepismatidae > Thermobia > Thermobia domestica. The sequence goes on from NC_137471.1 coordinate 37,264,679, forward strand.
GTAGTTTAAAGTGATAAAAGTTTCATTGTATTAGTGAGATTTCATTCATGAGCCGCGTCGGGTTTGATGTAATATTTTTAATTAATATTGAAACTGAAAATAGTAGTAAATTTCTACCACTTCCAGTTTTGCGAAGAGATTAAAATGAAGTATGTAAATACTTTTGTGACGGTTAATTGGTTGTAGAACTATGTACTAGTGAAATAGAGAGTAAGAAATAAATAAGGAATTTACCTTAATACGCACTAGTGCTATGGAGAATAAAAAACAAAGATCTTTGCCTAAGTACATGCTAATGCTATAGAAGATCAGAAACAAAGAAGGTCTTTATCTAAGTACACAATAATGCTATAGAAGATCAGAAACAAAGAAGGTTTTTATCTAAGTACACACTAATGCTATAGAGGATCAGAAACAAAGAAGGTTTTTATCTAAGTACACAATAATGCTATAGAGAATCAGAAACAAAGAAGGTCTTTATCTAAGTAAGCAATAATGCTATAGAGGATCAGAAACAAAGAAGGTCTTTATCTAAGTACACACTAATGCTATAGAGGATCAGAAACAAAGAAGGTCTTTATCTAAGTACACACTAATGCTATAGAGAATCAGAAACAAAGAAGGGTTTTTTTTTATCTAAGTACACACTAATGCTATAGAGAATCAGAAACAAAGAAGGTTTTTTTTTAATCTAAGTACACACTAATGCTATAGAGGATCAGAAACAAAGAAGGTTTTTATCTAAGTACACACTAATGCTATAGAGGATCAGAAACAAAGAAGGTTTTTTTTTTAATCTAAGTACACACTAATGCTATAGAGGATCAGAAACAAAGAAGGTTTTTATCTAAGTACACACTAATGCTATAGAGGATCAGGAATAAAGAAGGTCTTTATCTAAGTACACACTAATGCTATAGAGGATCAGGAACAAAGAAGGTCTTTATCTAAGTACACACTAATGCTTTAGAGGATAAGAAACAAAGAAGGTCTTTATCTAAGTACACACTAATGCTATAGAGGATAAGAGACAAAGAAGGTCTTTATCTAAGTACACACTAATGCTATAGAGGATCAGAAACAAAGAAGGTCTTTATCTAAGTACACACTAATGCTATAGTGGATCACAAACAAAGATCTTAGCCTCAGTACGTACTAATGTTATAGAGAGTAAGAAATAAATGAGGAATTTATTTTAATACATACTACTGCTATTGAGAATCAGAAAGGAAGGAGGTCTTATCTAATGTAACGACAACGAGTTTCCTGTCGGGATCGTTATGAGAGGTACCCACTAGGTGCGGGATAACTTGACTGATTTGATTTATTTGATTGAATGATTTGATTGAAATTTGGTTGAAATCAAACACATAATTCTGATTATATTGAATGGTAGCTATAAGGGCGTTAACCGCTAAAAGGAAACATAGGTAAAATTTCACCCAGATGAAAATAATTTATTTTTCTGCAGACTGGCAACACTGCGTTGAACTTTGCTCTCCATGCTATGTTTCTCCTTTGGGAGTAGCTTTATGATCGTTTTGCAAACCTGTTTATACTGATTTCTGTTTACTCTGTATACGTAATTGTAGGGTGAAAATTCCGTGTTTCCTTTCACGTGACTTTCTCACTGAATTATTTATGGAGAACATTGGGATGTTATTTACAAAAAATCCACCCCTTAATTAAGATTTGTAGATGTTTTCTTACCAGCTTTAAGGTGAACAATAAATAAAGTTCTCTGTTGGTAAGCATTAGCATTTTTCTACAAAATATATTTTTCAACTTTTATTCAGCTGTTAAAATTTAATACCTCAAATATGTAAGTACAAATCTTTTAGATTTATGTATTTATTTTTTACCATTTCTCTTGAATCTCTAAGGGAAAATATATTCTTAATTACTTCATAAATTCTCAAGAAAATACTTCAAAATATACAGTAATAATGTCGGTGCCGTGCCGCGGGGGAGTTGTGAGGGGGCCGATGGTCCCCAGCATCAAAGTAAGGGGACCCGAAATTCGGGAGAAAAATAAAAAAAGAAGAAAAGCAAAAAAGAGAGGAAAAAGGTTACTCACTTCAGGAAAATGCATGTGCAAAAATATAAAATGGAAGGAAAAAAGTTCTCAAAATCATGGAAAAGCAGATTTTATTTTTTATTTTTATTTTATTTATTTATTTATTTATTTATTTATTTTTACACTTCACGCTAATCATAGTGGCGCTTCGCAGAAGTTCTGCCGACGTTACTCATATGTACGGGGACGCTGTCGTATACTCTCGCCCTGGCGCTGATATTTTTTGGCACCGCAGTAAATGATGTAACACTTATGAGTCGTGGGTGAAAATTCACCCATGTTTCGTATGGCGTATGTAAAAAAAAATTTTTCCTTTTAAGGGTTAAAGAAATTGATGGTAGAACAAGGATTAGCAACTAATTTAGAACAGTCTCGCCCTATTTTGAAGTAGTTCCAATCTTCTCCCTCTTACACTTTGGTGATTATAGGCATAGACTTGTAGTTCGAGGCATCTTGAAAATCTCCATGATGAGGACTTGTCCAACAATCGACCATGGCATCGAACTCAGGACCGAAGACAGGGTGACGTCGATGTGTCTCCCGTAGGGGTTGAGATCCAAAGACCACAATCAAGCTTTCTCAAGTGTTTTTGTTTCGACTGATCCTCTGACGTCATGAAAGAAGCGAAGGTGATGACACTCACAAGATGACATGCACATGGTCGATTACCAAACTGACGCAACCAAAGTATATATGTCCTTATGTCGATGATACAACATAAAGCAGCTATAGTTCACACTAGGCTGCTAACGTTTACGCGTACAGGATGACATAGACCAAAAGCAGGAAGAGAGCGAGTTCCGAGAGTCAAAGTATCTACTGCTCAACAACAATACTTCCTTATTGTGTCAATGTATAACAAGTAGATGATCGGAGCAAGCCTTGATTCGATGTTGGTGGATGACAATGAGGGCTCAGTATAAACAAACTTATTGAGAAGGCATATGCTCTAAACAAGCTTGAGTTTCAAGCTAGCGCGTGTGAGACTTAAGTAATGCGTCGTAAGGGGAAAAAGGTAATGGGAAGTATTACAAATCATTTCCTTGTAGTAATGCAAACACTAATTAGTCATTTCCTTGTAAAACACGATGTCAGCTGGTGATATCGAAGGTCGGTGTAAATAACATCTAAAGGCGATGAACTCCAACAGCGAAGCCTGTTACTCTCTCAATAGATAACTGACTGACTTTTGATGTAAATGAAGTTGCCGGTTCTGAATTCGCATCCCGTAACACTAAGTACGTACTAGTGCTATGGAGAATCAGAAACAAAGAAGATCTTTGCCTAAACACATACTAATGATATAGAGGATCAGAAACAAAGAAGTTCTTTGCCCAAGTACATGTTAATGTTATAGAGAAAGAGAAACAAAGAAGGTCTTTATCTAACAATGTAAGTATGTACTAGTGCTATGGAGAATCAGAAGCAAAGAAGGTCTTTATCTAAGTACTAGCAATATGATATTAAAAATAAAAAAAAAAAGATTTTTGACTAAACACTTGTTATTAAGGATAAAAATCAAAGAAGGCCTTTATCTAAATACCTTGTGTTAACAATATTGATCAGTAATAGATATTCAGGGAATTTTAGGAAGGTAATAAAATAATTGTGTTACCCGTTTCCAAAACGTCTCTTGTCAATTTTACACGCCTTTCGGGAATTTGTTTTTCTTTCTTATCTTAATTAGGATATCTGAGAACGAGTAAAATAAAAAATGAAATATTTAAGTTTTACGTCCCAGGCTTATGCTGGTTAGGCTAAAGGAGACGTGACGATGAGAGATGAATGAAATGGTTGAATGAAGAAAATGGGAGGAAACGGGAGAACCACGGGAAAACCCACGAGCACGGTGTTTGTCCACCACACAGTTCACATTTTATTTTCACCTTTGCCAAGGTCTTCCGTGTTCAAATGCATGTTTTCACTTTCACCATTATTAGAAAGATGTTTTTCTAAATTTTATTTTAAAGTGTTTCGCTCTCACTTATTATTGTTTGATCTGACCTGTCCGAAGGATTAAGTAACTACTTGAGTTTTTATATCTCAAAATAAGCTGAATGTCTTATATGGCAGAAGAAAAGGAAACAAAAGTTAAGAAAAATTTAAGGATAATTAAGAAGAGGAAGAGAAACAAGTTATGACATCATTTAAGAACAAATTGTAATCTGAGGAATAGGGTGGAAGGGAAGTGAAGAAGAGAAAGAGAACAATTTGGAGGCAATTAAAACGAGAAATATAACCAAGTTAGGACATCGTTTAAGAAACATTATATTCCGAGGAACATGATAGAAGGTACAGCGGAAAGAAATTTAGAGGGAAAGAGAATAGCGTTAAAAATATTTAAAAATAAAATAGTGGTTAGGACATCGTTTAAGAAGAAATAGTATTTTAAGGGACATGATTCAAGACATGGTGGTAGAAGATGTGAGAACGTAAATACAATATTGGGATATTTAAAAAGAGAGAAGGAAATTTATAAGATCATTGTTTAATAGGAAATTACGTTATGAGGGACGTGATAGAAGATAGAGTGGAAGGAAAATTTTAAAGAAAGTCTAAAATATTGCAAATATTATGAAAGAGTAAAGGAAAATTGTTAGAATATTATTCAGCAAGAAATTGAATTTTGCAGGACGTTATAGAAGATATGGAAAAAAGAAAACGGAGAAGGGGTTATTTAATTGATATATAGTATTAAAGTGGTCAACTCAATATCAAACAAATAGGTTTTCGAAGATCACAATTATATCCTAGCAGTAAGTGAACTTCAACTGACGTCAAACGTTTACATGGTAGCATTATGAAAATCTTCACACTAAGGGTTTTTACTTTTCTAGAAAATTTTAACTGCAACATTCATAATGAGTAACATTATCAAATCTTTAATTCTAAGTTTTCCTGTTATATAGACATAAATATAAGCTTAATTTAGGTTTTATTTTTAGGTTGTGATTTTACATGGATTTCAAAGCTTGGATTACTGTGAAGATAATAGCTGTACAGCTCTAAAACTCCTCAGAATTCTTGGCTCTCAAGGACCCGAATAAGAATAATTTCATCACACAATTTGGGAAGTGCATTCTGAAAATGATACTGCCTACAAGAAGTTTTAAAACGATAAGTTTTCGGAATACTGAAATCTGCATTCCTTCGAAATGCAGCGCTAAACTTTCGAAATGACTTTTTAAATGTATATTCTCTTTTTTTTTAATAATGATAATAAGTTTAAAAGGTAATATAAATTACATTTTAAAGGAGCTCAACAAGGAATTCTAACAACATGGAACAAAACTACACTTGTGTTGAAAGTTTGAGACACTTACTAATTGTGTACAACGACAACTATCACACATATGTAGCCATGGTTCTTTTAATATTTGGTTCAGTGTCAAATATTATTAATATCATTGTACTTACACAAAGAAACATGCGAAATTCCACAACTGTCATCCTCACTGCCTTAGCGATTGCTGACTTTGTTTTACTAACAATAATGATTCCCTTCGAGGCATATTCTTGCAAATATACGGAAGATAACACATTTGCTTGGATTGTTTATATGATTATTACGGTGAATTTTAAGTGGTTATTCAGCACAATTTCAACTTGGTTGACAGTTTTTATTGGTATCTGGCGTAATCTTGTGGTCTTCTATCCTTTACGCAGCCACGTGTGGTGTACAATAAGAAAAGCTTATATCGGTGTGATAATTATATATCTCTCATCTATCATAATGAATATACCTTTAATGATGTTGTTTACTGTGGGTAGTTATTCAGAAAATTATACATTTTATGATCTTGACGATTCTTATTTTGTATCCCTACGAGGATTCCCTTACAAAGCTGAACTCGTACTTATGAGTGATATCATAGTAATATTTAATAAAACAGTCCCTGTTGTACTTGTCACTATTCTTTGTTTGTTGCTAATTGTTGCCCTCAGAATGGCTAGACAAAGGCGCCGAAATCTAAGTCAACAAACAATGACAAAAAGTTCTGCAATGGACGATGATGGAAAATCTGCAAAGTTAACTTTAACCTTGACGTTGATTGTTATGGTATACTTTGTGACACATTTAGTTATTGGTATCATATTTCTTGGAGATTTGATAGAATCTCAAGGTCTGTACTGTTTTGACGTCAGTCTTATTGTAAATCTGCTTATGTACATAAACAGCTCTTCGAATTTTATTCTTTATAATTTCACTTGCCATGAATATAGGAGAACACTAAGTAATATTTTTCGCCTAAACAAAATGACTAAATTTGTGACAAACATATTAGAAAGTGCAACAAATTCCATCAGAAATTCAATTCATCTATGAGCCATCTATTGTCATTCAATTTGCAAATTGTTAAATGAACCATCGTTACTTGCGATCAAAATTCAGGTAACAGCAGAAGTCAAATTAGCTGAGGAAGAGAGTATATCCTCTCGTGTCAAACTTTTATATTTAGCTTCGATGTTAGAACTTCCTTATCAAAAAAACACTCTTTGGACTACTTATGAGTATATTTTAAAGTCCAAGATGACCACTATAATTGGATAGACCAAAATGTTGAGTAAAACTCTTGAATACAATTCTGGATACAATTGAATGAAATTTGAAACAGAAATAGATTACCATCTTCTCTTTGAATTGAAGGAAACTTATATTGAAAAGCTCTCAACATGTATGGAAGTCAGTTGTAAATACTGGCTGATAATGTGATCTCAGAGAATATTTTTGAACACTAATGTGTTTGAGTGCAAAGGACATCAATCAACGGATATATACATATAAAAGATCTCCGTTGACTTCTGTCCTTAGCCACCTGGATCCAGTTTCTACTTCGTATTCCTATTTCTGCAAGATCCATCTTAATATTGTCCTCCCATCTGCGTGTAGGTCTACCTAATGGACGTTTTCCTATTGGGTTTCCAGTCAAAACTTTAAAGCATTCCTATTTTCTTTCATTTTGGCTCCATGACCTGCCCACCCGAACTTCCTAGACTGGACGACCCTAACAATGGTAAGCGGTACAAACTATGAACTTCCTCGTTATGAAGTCTCAGCCATTTCCCATTCCCGTTCCTCTTGGGTCCAACTACTTGTCTCATGATTTTATTCTCAAATACTTTCATTCTGCGCTGTTCCCTCAGAATAACCATACAGCAGAACAGGCATGATTCTATATTTTAAGCTTCACATTCTTCGACAGAATTCGCGACGACAAAATATTTTGAACTGAATAATAACACAAATTCCCTGTTTTCAGCAGATAATTAATTTCTCCGTGGATATGTTTTTCCTCTGTTAATGTTGATCCTAGATATTTGAAAGTATTCACTTTGTAGAAAGTATTATTTGATATTTTGACAAATCAATAATTTGCAGATGTTACGAACACGCTAAACATTGCAGTATTTAGTTTTCTCTGAGTTTACTTCTAAACCCATGTACTTGTAAGAAATCTACATTTCTTTATATTCTCCTCCTATCACCTTGTATTATATTTATGCCAGAATATGGTGAATAGCATTCAGTTCTTGGTCCTGGTTGCTATCATTGATTTTGCTTATAGGGTACTCGAGAACAAAGTTGAATAATAATTGAGAAAATCGTTTTGTTTCAGGCCATTCTCGATATGAAAGATCGGGGACAGGAATTTTTCTACTCGGACCTATTTATTTATTTATTTGTTTAACAATCACCAGATACATGTCAGAGGCCATTTTGTACTGGATATCTAACAACAACAATAACAATGGAAAGGATTTTGGAAGGCATAGGCCATGGCCTGTTTAATAGGTACCATCCCGGCATTTGTCTGATAGTACTGAGGAAAACACGGGAAACACCCAGTCAGAATGGTTCCCAGCGGGAATCGATTCCACGAACTCCAGAATGCGAAGCCAATGCTCTATCACTTGAGCAACTTCTCTTCGGGATTAATTTAAACACATCTCAATTAATCTAACTAGCTGTTTTGGTATTCCCAATTCTGTAAGAATGTCGTAAAGTGTTTCCCTCCTAAGTGAATTGTAGGTCTTTCTAAAATCAATAAAAAAAATTCAATTTGTGTATGAGGTGAATCTTGCTAATAGAATTTTTGAGAGAATTTTATAGGATGTTCAGAGAAGAGAGAGAGATGTCTAGATAATTATTCCATCAGTTTTATCGCCTTCTTTTGTGTAAATTGGAACAATTAATGAATTTTTCCACACTTGTGGTAATTCCTCCTTGTTGCAGATAAGGTAAATGGGTTTGTGCATCTTTATATATTTATTACACACTATATAAATTATTATGCTATTATTTACTAATACTCAATATACAAGGTATTTCAAAACCACACCGGCAACATTTGGGAGGTGATTCCTGACACCAAAATAAGACAAAAAGTATAGACCAACTTCAGTGCACAAATACTTCCTTTCGGAGTTATAGACTGCCGAAAACATGAAAAAATGAAAATTGGAAGTCTATAGCTCCCGAACTATGTGATCTACCGTAGTCAGGTCAAGACTTTCCTTAGCAACTAGTGTGTGCCCTATCCAAATATTCATGTTTCATAATCCTAAGATATTTTCGCAACAATTTTTATAAAGGTAATAGGTGAGTACTTCAAATTATATGCCCGTAGTCAAACTCCTTCTATAAAAATTGTTGCGTGAGTACTGTAAGATTCTGAAACATGTATTTTTGGAAAGGGCACATATTAGTTCCTAAGTGAAGAATTGACCCGACTACGGTAGATCCCATAGTCTTGGAGCTATGGACCTTCAAATTTCATTTTTTCCGGCAACGTATAACTCCGAAAGGAAGTATTTATGCTCCCAGGTTGGCCTATACCTTTGGCCTTATCTTACTGTCAGAAATGACCTCCCAAACGTTGTCGGTGTTGTTTTGAAACACCCTGTGTGTATATATAGTCAGAGCCGGCGAGAGCGGTCGCGGGCCCCGGGGTTGAGCAATCCCGGGCCCCTTACATATTCCCTTATGACTTTACGTACTTACCACTTTGGCCGGAGGTAAAGTAAAATGAACATTAAGACTTATTTTGAATTCTTTATTAGACCATTAATGCGTTTAATTTACATGTTAAACAGTATTGCTATATCTCCAAATAAGTGAATAATAAGAACTCTGAACCTAGCCTATGTTTACTGTTCGCTGAAAAAAAAAAAACTCATTAATTCACTATTTATGATTTTCTTTAGACCCCATACTTGTTGGTTCTAAGATTTTTGAAGGTTTCAAAACTAAAATGAATAAAATATTATATATTTAATACAATGGTATCAAAATACAGAAAAAAGTAACTTATCTATTTGTAATAGCAAAATTTCTCCCCCAATGCTCAATCAAATGCTCAAAACAAACTAATTTGTGAAGGAAATACAAAAAGAACGTATTAAATAGTTAATAAAAGTTGAGAAAGTAAAGGTTCTCAATCATCAAACCTACCCTGTACTGTGAATATCTTTGCACAAATTGTTGCTATAAATAATTATATAGAAGTAAGCTATGCAGTTAGTCTTCCTTAACTAGAGACATGAGGCATTAGGCCTCATTTAGTTATTTCAATAAAATATTGCTCAAATTAACTATAGTGTGATTAATAATGTGATATTAATAGTAATTGTTTGTAGGAGAAATTTATTATATGTATTACTACTAGACAACTGTTACAGTTACAATGTATCCTTTTCTACGTATAGTTACAACAAAATTCTCTTTCTGGCCTTTTACAGGGCGAATTCATCAATGATAGCATCCAGGTTGGTACACTTGACAAGTTCTGTCTCCACTGGCAACATGCCTAAGCTTGATAATCTATCTTGACACATTGTAGAGCGTGAAACATTTTTTACTCTATTTAACACAAAGAAAGAGAGCTCTGCACTAGCAACGGTAGCAGGGATTGTGGCGAATATACGAAGGGCCACTATCAGATTCGGAAATAAAGTTTCTAGATTCAAAGTTTTGATGTTATTTAGGAGATCCCATGGTGAAAGCGTTTTCCCACCAAAATTGGCCGAATATATCAATTTCAGGCTATGCAGTTCATCAGAAAGATCATCTAAATATTTTGGGTATCGCTGAACTAGTGCAGTTGCTTGTTCTTGGCTCTGGTCATCTGTCATTTCTTTGCAAGACCACAGTACACAAAAATTGTTACACAAAGAGCGCACTGATTGGAAGCGAATTGAGTAAGAATATACAACATTTAGTAACTCTTTATCCTCGGCCGCCGGGCCCCCTTTGGGGCCCTGGGCCCTAGGGCTCTGGCCCTTTCTGCCCTCCCCTCTCGCCGGCCCTGTATGTAGTGCTAATATACAGTGTTTTCTCTTTTGTCAACACAAATTGAAGCAAACTAAAGAGAAGAACATGTTAGTGTCGTAACTTTATTTAAATAAAAAAGTAATTATGAATTGTATTAAAGTTGCGAATTCAGGTATTCTTTTGTTAATAGCTAATCAGCGCCGCCAAGTGGTAAGTTGACGAACCAAACCAACAGGTATGTGAAAATATGTAAGTCATCGCTTCATGCTGAAGTTGATGATATCAAAGGTAGAACATGATATCAAGTGTAGAATTGGTTGCTAAGAGTAATACCATATTGTTACGACGAGTTCAGTAGATTTTGTAATGAAGTTGTGTTATTTTACTCCGCTTGTTTAATGTCAGTTGGATTACTAAATATACATAAGGTTGTGCTACGAATTATTAACGCTGAATAAGAAGACTATTGTGAAGTTTAATAGCTTTTCTGTGATTCTTTGCACGGTTTCATGTAAGGCGGTAAGTCGCATTTGATACATATGTTTGTGGTGGATAAAAACTCAATTGTTCCAGTTTTGTCAAGTTATTGTACATACATTTGTTTGAGTAGTTCCTATAAAGACATATCTATTCATAAGAGCTTATCATTTAACCTGAATGAAAAACTTAGTGAAATAATCGATTTATTACAGTTTGATATTTTTGTGGCGAATAATTAATTTTTCTGGTGAAAGAAAGTTTTGTGTTAGGTGGTCTATGGAATACTCCGATGGATTTCGTGAACACTTGTCTATTTCTTTCTGCTTTAGCTGCAAAATTTAATAAAACAGAACGTGGGGTGATTTCTCGACTGGGATCACCTTACCCTATGCGACTGTCCATACTTACTTCGGTAAGGTCACATGAGCACAGGGTAACAAACAGCATACTAAATAAACACACTTGCATATTGTTTACGGAAAATTAATAACATCATACTAAATAGACAAATAGACCCTCACGTGTCACATATATGTACTAAAGAATTATACATTACATACCTCTAATTATGAAAGAATATTAATATTTAAAATATTGTAGTAATACAAGTGCAGTGACTTACATTCTAATTGAACGGGTGCTGAAATACAATACTGGAAACTTGCTATCTACTAATTCGATGTTAATGTGAGTTGACAGTAAATTGTTCATTCTTCTGACCAATTACTTAACTCTATTCTTCTGGATGTCATTCTAGAAAAATTATTTATATCTTCTTATACATCAACCCTTCTTTCTTTATGAATAGTTCATAAAGCAGGATGATTTAATCGTTCTTTCGACATTGTATCACTAAAGTATATCTTTAGTAATCGTAACAGTTAAAACAGGTAAGGCAGCAAATAGTTGTAGAATGATTCTCATATTAGAATATAATTCGTCGCAGTGTTGTAATGCATTTTCCACAGTATCAGATGTCTCCTACTTCTCCTTTTCTGCCCTGTTTCACATTTTCCTCCCCAAAGTAAGTTCAGCATGCAACTCTAATTCATCTGAGTATTCATGTAAATTTTTGTCATATATTAACGCAGTATAGTGATCATAGCGGTGTCGATTTGCATACATTCAAGAGGTAAGATTTGTACTAATCCATTATCGAATTTACTTTTTAGCTGCTGATGAAATTATCAAGGAAAGGAATAAATATTATCATTTTGAAATACTATCAAGGGTTCTTTGACGTTTCCGGATCCTTCATCTACCACTGGTCCTTAGAACTTGGATTTCTTCCCTTACATCACCAACTCTTTTACAGACCAAATTAAATATGCTACATAAACATTTTCTCTCTGTTATTCGAACACTTGATGGACATTTCTCACGCTGGTAATTGCAGCCGGCAAATCTAATTCTGGATAGTACAGATTCTTACTTAGATGGCTGTGAAAAAACAGTGAGCTACAATATACAGTGATACACTAAAGTTACTACATTTTACCATAACACTGTAGCTCGAATACTTCATCATTGTACTCATTTTCTAAGCTGTTTTAATTGTTGCTACAATATGAGGAAACAATTCTACAAATATATTTACTGATTCATGTGTTCCTACCTAACGTATCATACGAAATGCGTTCAGTTTGGTTTTCATTGTACTAGAAATAACACTCAGAAATGACCTTTCTAAAGCATTAGCATGTTTTGGTGATTCCAAAAGGAAAGCACATGTACTACCAACCTTAGTTACAGCATTTTGAATGCGCTTAAGTTTTCATGACTTACCCACACATAGGCTTAAGGAGTGGATAAAACAATGTGTGTGTGTAAACTTCGAGAGGCTGTTCAGCTAAAATACGAGTTTCAACACCGTAAATGTTACTGTCATATTAACACCACGATCGTAGTCCTGACCACGAAAATGTACCGTACTTAAACCTAATCTCTGCACTTCCTCTGCCACAGCTTTCTCAACGGCTTCACCTGTTTTGGATGTCAGTTCTAAGAATCAGAGAAAATATCTTTGATTATAAAATCAGCCAAATCAATATACCTCACATATAGTCATTTGAGACTTATTACTAACATTAGTTGTTTCTTCACAGATAAAAGAATACATTTTGGATCTATTTACATCTTTCATAATTCAAAAAAGTATAATTTCACCAGCGCAAGATATGATTTCATTTTCGATAGTTTTGCTTACAAGAGTATAGTTTCCCCCTCCCCCACTCTTTCTAAATGCTTTAAAGAATTTTGTCCCCAGCATTAAATCTGAATGCTATCGCGCTTCTGAATTTATCTTCTTTACCAACTGAACAATTATCTCTTGTTCCTATATATAAGTCGTCCAGTTTCAAACGACTCCTGTCCATTTATAGAAAATCCTAGAAAACCTAGAAAAAAGTAGGATCGATACGTTTTCTAGAACTAGAAATATTTAAGGATATTCAGGTTTTCCACATGAACACACTGAAGTATTCCAAGTTCTATAAAACATGCAGATCCTTCATTTCCCCCCCCCCCCAAGTTTTCTTGAATTTTCTGTAAATAGAAAAGAGCGGTTTTGGAAGTGGACTACTTATATATAAGAAGCGTATAATCTTATCGTTCCGTTAATGGTAGGTTATTCGTAGCACAATATGGAATTGTCTTAATAATGGCTTTGAATCGACGTCTATTTGATGCTATTGTTTCCTTCTTTTTTTTCTATCTAGAATAACACTGACTGATCTGGTATGGTCTTCGAGGTGGATAAACAAAAAAACAAAAAAAAAAGTAGTGATTCACGTCCTTTCCTTCCTTGTTGTTTAAACTAATTAACTGTATGACTTTCCCAAAATTGATAGTTTACAGAAAATACAATAAAAGATAGTATTTTAATTTTTCTTCGTTCTTGTCGGTGCGACAAACATCAAACGTAATGAGATTTTTTTAAAAAAGCGATTCAAACAATACTTAAAAGAAAATTGCGTCGAAAATTCCTTAAAATATTATTAGTTTACTTTCAATAGAAAAGATATTGTTATACATTTACGTTGGCATTTTAATATTTACGGAGATATATTTTGAGAAATTTCGAACTAACAAAATTCATGAGGACACATTAGCTTTTTTGACATTGCTTGGTCTATTTGGTTTTGGCAGATGCCAATATTATTCAGTGAAAATTTGAGCCTCAGGTGGTAGAGATGAAATCTGCTATTTTTCTCATATGTAATGCGCTAAATTACCCATATGTAATGCGCTAAATTGCGTTCTGATCGTGTTTTCAAATAATAGCTACATTTTGCTTTCTTATGTAGTATAAAACACATGCATGATATTTTATCCAGTGTAAACTACGGTTAATGGTCATTTTATCCAGTGTATACCCGGAAGCCAAGGTGGCTATAGACACTATACCCCCTCCATGGATCCACACCTGTACATACATACATATATATATATATATATATATATATATATATATATATATATATATATATATATATATATATATATATATATATATATATCGGGTGTTGCAAAATAAGTGTTACAACTCTTGGGAGGTGACTCCTGCCACTGAGACAAGAAAAAAAAGTTCTCTTCAACTTTCTGCTATCGGACATAGTTTCAGATCTACAAGGTGCCGAAAGCGTGGGAAAATGACTTTCGGACGCCAATAGTTCAGAAACTATCCAACATAAAGAGGGCGGGTAAAAAATTCACTGAAGAAGTCATACCTGCTCTATTGAATTTTGCATGTTTTACAATCCTACCGTGCACGCGCAAGGGATTCCCCAAAGGAACATAGGGAGTCCCGGATAATCTGCCAAATGAAACTTGGTCTAAATGGATACGAATTGATAGGATTTCTACCGGATAACAATAATTCGTTTGTATTAAGTCGATATCTGGAACAAATACAAAATGGCGGACATCTTCATGCCCGTTGTGTGTGGTTGCATAATCGCCAGGTACGGATGCTGGTCAACAGTGACGTTCTGAGTATTAATTTTAGCGAATTTGTACTCAAATGCTCTAGAAAGACATTTGGAGTGTCGGTAGAGCATAACATATGAAGCAGGGTGATTCACATGTGTGGAAACACTTAACGAAAAATGCCCAGAAATGCACTCATACTCAGTAAACATGAGTTCAAAGCATCCGAAACGTAAGGATTAGCGTCAAGAACATGAAAGCCATTGCCAATTCACCAATAATATTCCTTCAAACCGATGCAATGTGATGTACACGGTTGCATACCAAGAAGGATGCAACAACGGAGGCCAAGTTCAAATTTTACAATTGGACTCACTAAGAAACTGGGTAAACTAAATGAATGTCACTAGTGGGATCGCATGATCGATTTTGAAATGTGGCCAATTTGTGCGTTGATATCAACATGTAGCTAATGGATAAATGTCAACATGTCCCACTACTGCTGGGACACCTTCTCACATGCGAAAACTAGGAAAATAACGTTGTACCTTCTGCTATTACATCTGGTGCACCTTTTGATAAAACTTAACTAGAACACGATTGTATCAATGTCCATCTTTGTTTTGGACATTGTCCCACAGTCGACACATATGAAAAGAAATCTCTTAATGCATGGTTCAAATTCTGATAGAGCGTGAAAATAACAAACTTGTATCATGTCCCACGTCTTCTGAGACATATGACGTACTCGAAATATAGGAAAATACCTCCAGAAATTCGTATCTTACACACAGTGTACATGCCAAGACAAAGACGAAAATGAACCGATTTGGCACATTTAACACTACAGCTGGAACACCATACATATGGAAAATAAAACGACATGAGAAATAGGAAGACACGTCTTAAAGCTCTGGTTGTTTACAACTGTGCAGTAAGAGTAACAAAATGAAACACACAAGCATGTCGGAAGGCTGTACAAGAGGGCTTGCCAAACAAAGTGGGTACTCGTCAAAGAAATGAATACAGAGAAAGTGAGGCTCCTTCCAACCTCAGGGCTAGAGCGCTCGCTTTTGCTCGCGTGGTCGCAGTTTCCAATTCTACTGGGAGCCCACGGCCTCAGATTCAAAACCCGAGTAGTTATTTTCCTATTTTTCGCACGTGGAACGATGTCCCAGGAGTAGTGGGACATGTTGACATTTGTTCATTAGCTACATGATGATATCAACACACACATTGGCCACATTTCAATATCGATCATGCAATCCCACTAGTGACATTCATTTAGTTTACCCAGTTTCTTAGTGAGTCCAATTGTAAAATTTGAACTTGGCCTCCGTTGTTGCATCCTTCTTGGTATGCAACCGTGCACATCACATTGCATCGGTTTGAAGGAATATTATTGGTGAATTGGCAATGGCTTTCATGTTCTTGACGCTAATCCTTACGTTTCGGACGCTTTGAACTCACGTTTACTGAGTATGAGTGCATTTCTGGGCATTTTTCGTTACGTGTTTCCACACATGTGAACCACCCTGCTTCATATGTTATGCTCTACCGACACTCCAGATGTCTTTCTAGAGCATTTGAGTACAAATTCGCTAAAATTAATACTCAGAACGTCACTGTTGACCAGCATCCGTACCTGGCGATTATGCAACCACACACAACGGGCATGAAGATGTCCGCCATTTTGTATTTGTTCCAGATATCGACTTAATACAAACGAATTATTGTTATCTGGTAGAAAGCCTATCAATTCATATCCATTTAGACCAAGTTTCATTTGGCAGATTATCCGGGACTCCCTATGTTCCTTTGGGGAATCCCTTGCGCGTGCACGGTAGGATTGTAAAACATGCAAAATTCAATAGAGCAGGTATGACTTCTTCGGTGAATTTTTTACCCGCCCTCTTTATGTTGGATAATTTCTGAACTATTGGCGACCGAAAGTCATTTTCCCACGCTTTCGACACCTTGTAGATCTGAAACTATGTCCGATAGCAGAAAGTTGAAGAGAACTTTTTTTCTTGTCTCAGTGGCAGGAGTCACCTCCCAAGAGTTGTAACAATTATTTTGCAACACCCGATATATATATATATATATTAGTTGCATTGGCGCTGCAACCACATCGAGTAGCATTAAGCATGTGGCCGGGAGATCATATTTCTTAACATAAAAGCATTATACTTATGTCGGCATCAATCCTATCTTCCGTATTGTCGACAAGTGGTTGTAGTCACCTCACAACTACCACCAGTCCAGTTCCAAAACACTTACGAATTTCTCCACTTACCAAAGCTTGACTGAACCTTTCTACCTTTTGAGCAAGCGGCGGAGGAACAGAAAGAAAGAAGTGTGTGAATGGTTGATGAAACTCAAATGCGTATTTCGGAAGAACAATCAAATACGAGAGTGGACGTGATAAATTACAATTGGATTTGTGTTTCTAAGGGGCAGAGGAAATGTTGCTTAAAATGTTTTGTCTGTTTTTATTTGTTGTATAAAATGTTGAGTACCATGTGTTGTTATGTTATTTCATTGCAAATGCGCCAAGGGATTGTGTTAATGTTTGTTTTAATTCCATAAATGAAATTTAGTGTACAGTACATGCAAAATTGAAAGTAAAATATTTACGATTGTAAAATCGAAAGTAAAATATTTACGATTGTCCCTAATGTAACACAAAAGAAAATGTTAATTGTTTTGTTGTTTTAAGAAAAATTACATCTGAGTGTTTTAATTAAAGTAATAATAACACTGACGGCAGGTGAGTACACACGACTGTAGGAGCAAAGGGTCTGAAAATGGAATCGTTGTCGAGGTGTACGGAAGTAAAGGGAGTAATTGTGGTCTTCCAAGGGTTGGAGTAATCAGCGTTGTCTGAAGTGCTCTAAAAAAACAATAAAAATATCAACAGCAATTTTTAAATGAAAACACAAGTGGTTTTTAGGAATTAAAATTAGTCATCTAAATGTGTGACATATCCTGAACGATCAATTCCAACGGTGTTGTATGTGACAGTGACATAGATCCAATTGATGGCCACGAGATATTGGGACATCCAGACTTCCAGATGTTCCATCCTTACAACATATTATAGGACAGTGCATCATCTTGCGAACGGCAATGACGGCTACCGCAAATTTGAAAAACATTGTATGACAGTGTAGATATTGAAAGCCTGTAATTTGACTGTCATTGTACGGTCAATAACATGAACGTACTAACGATGTTAGCACTACTTTAATTTTCAAGGGTTCGTAATTAATTTCCATGCTGAAAATTTTACCTTCATTTGCTATAACGTATCTTATACTATGTTAGCAGTACTTTATTTATTACAACACATGTAGTTGATTTCCATGCTGAAAACTCGACGTTCTTTTGCTACAATGTATCTGATACTACGTTGCCAGTGTGTTATTTATTATGACACTCCTAGTTAATTTCCATGTTGAAAACTTTATTGGCTACAAGATACCCTGTACTATGTTATACCTTATTTATTACAACCCTCATAGTTGATTTCACAAGGGACTATCTTTTAGAAAGAAGTTAATAATCATGGTTCCTGTTAAATGTAAAAAGTGATGTGAAAGTTAAAATTTTAATAAGTTTAAACAAATAAAATTCTGGTTATTTTAGAAAGCTTGAGACTTCTTTCTCATTAGCATGATCAACGAAATGAGAATGAAAATAACTTAGTGCCTAGTCAAATTTGCTCGCTTTTTCCGAGTAGTCTTTCTGTTAACCAATTTAAAAGAAAGAAGTTTCTCAGTTTGACCTGTATGTGTGTATGTTTGTATCCTTTTGTTTATATGTATTACCTGACCAGCGAACGAGTGCGGGCGGCCGGTTTTGGAACTAAAATGCAAGCAGCAGTGTTTCTAACCGGATTACTTGTAATCAATCTATCATAGTTCTTTTTGTCCTGTTCGTAATAAACCACTTCACGCATATGCTCAAGTCAGGGGCAGATCCATGGGGCGGGGCAATTGCCCCTCCCCCAGAATGGGATATTTTTTTATTTTAAAAATAAAACCTAAGAATTTTCACCTTTGTATTATAAATGTGAAATAAAACCTAAAATAGGTAGGCCTTACTTTTTTTGTTTTACGTTGCAGAAGTCAAATAAAGCAATAAATTGCAAGAAATTACTTACATTAGCGTTCTTGCTCAAAAAAATGTCCACCATCGAAATCGCAGGTGGCCATTTCTGTTCTAGAAATTGCAGACAATAGCTACTTCTCCTTTTCTAAAGTTGCTTTACTTTTTTTTTTTTTTTTTTTTTTTTTTGCAATACACTCTTACCTTGATTTAACTTCGAAACATTCAGCCTAAATCCGCCCCTGGCTCAAGTTAAGACAAACAGTTTCAAAAGTTATTGAAGTTATTTGCAGAACATCTTAAGTAACAAGCAAAAAAAAAAAAAAAAAAAAACTACAACAAAAATACACCCTCCATATTAACTTGCGAACAAACTAGCGAGCAGCGTTTTACAGGGTGCTCCTGTTTTATAATGACACCGAATAAAACGTAATCAAATTTTATACAATCTGCTTAATACACGATAGAAGCTCACTGAATTGTCAATTGTGCTATGTTGTTCTTAAATTGGTAATTTCCATTCATATATCACTATTCACAATACATCTGCATTACTGCAGGAATGGTTCACTACAACCATATAACTTACGGCGTTCTTTATTAAGCGGAAAGAGATTAGGCTATGCATAACATCCAAACTGCAACTTTTAAAAACCGTTGGATACACTGCAGAGTGAAACTTTCCGCTCCCCTGTCCCGCCGCGCTTGCCAAGAAGCTGATGTAAACACAACAGTAGCGCCATCCTCCCAAAACTGCACTGCTATCCTGGTCAGGTAATATGTATGGCTATAAGCGATTATCTCGGTAAAAAATTTGGAAAAGATAATAATTATTTAATAATTTAACTTTGTTAAAATTCAAATAATTCCTGTATCACATACTAAATAGCGACTCTAAAATATTCTGCAACCCGAAATTCAGCTAAGTAAGACGGGCTTGTACAACCAAGGGGATAATACCCTTTTCGGCGAACTTTCTGCGAATGAGTTAACACTGATGATCGATGTCTAGGTGATTGGCGATATCATGACTATTTACATGCCAGTCTTTCTCAATGTTTACTAGAATCATCCACTTTTATTGTGATTGGTCGCCCACTACGTGAACCACCTAGGAGATTGAAATTTCCAGAACGAAAGTGACTGTTTTACTGATTTCCGTGTTTATATTTTCTATTTGAAGTGCCTAAATATCCGCACCATATTAAACCTACTGGCCATCTGTAATGACTTACATCTGGTCTCAAGAGTCAAACGTTTGATCCCAGGCCGTATGAGTTCGTGTAGAACGACATTGAAAGAGAGAAGGGAGAGAAATTCAAATATACAGATAGAGAGGGATACATTCACGTATGAACGCGTAGAATGTGAGAAATAAAGGATCAGACGGTATCCGTATTCTGCGGAAAATTGTGATTTTCTTAAGCATAATAAGAATTATACATTCTCAGTCAAATCTGTGAGTCACACTCGTAGTTTTCGAAGTAAGTTAGAGAACTCTTTTTTTCGAAGCATTAGATGATTGTGCATTGAAAGAAAGATCCTAACATATGTGGAATTAAAAAATCACAACTCTCGGAAACGGGTTTCGAACCAAGAACCGTTTGGTTATGTACCCGTAACGTTAACAACTCACACGAAGAAAGGATATCTAATTTAAAAAATGTTTTTTTTTTTCATGGCTCGACAATGCCAACACTTTCGAGGCGAGAAAATTGGAAATAGATTCTTACTTATACTAGGAATGGTTATTATATATTTGATATACATATTTGACAAAAATTGTTAAAAATAAATTACCCCTATTTGGGAACAGTGGAATTAAATGTGTTAAGGAAACACGAGTAAACCAAAAAATGGGTACCAAACTATTATTGCGAAAAGTCCCACATATTACAGACACAGTATAGCAATATGACAGAAAGTGATAATTAGGACTTTCCAGCTAAATTCCAGTTCTAACATGTTTGTTACGGTTCGTTTGAATTACGAATTTTTAGTTATAAAACTTAAATTTGATCTCATTTGCAAATTCTCCGATCTAACGGAGACAGTTGACTTCACGGTTCACATTCACATTCATATTTTGTTCCACTAAATGCGCAGCGTTAAGAAACCACATCTGATAATTCATAATATCTCATGTACTCAGTGGGTCGTATTGCATTGAATCTAGATGCAGAGACTGACAACCGCTTCATGTTAAATCAAACCGTCATCTAGCTAAAGAAAGCTGAACGTATATCTTTGAATTTGAACAAGGAGAACATATATAGATATCATGTTACTACGCCTTTCATCTGATACTGGCAGCAAGGACAGCTTGTATTCAAAGAGCATGTTTTTTAGTGAAAGATCATATTCGCCTTCAGGATTAAAATGTGTACAGGATACATCATAAGAAGAATTCCATTCATTGGTTCCTTTTAGCGATCTGATTGGTTACTGAATAAATCTTAACGTAACGGGAACGTATGTAGTGAAGAATGGCATCTGGTATTACATACAACTTACGAAGTGTGTAAGCAACCACGCTTGGAGCTACTTGCAAATTGAATTATTTTTATTTAGGTGGGTTTCATTGATAATATTTAATGTAAGTTATATAAGTAATAATTTATAATTTTACGAATCAATCTGCCAGAACCGTAATATTTCGTAACACAGAGTAGTAGGGGTCCGCGTATATCTCGCCGAGTCAGCAAAAATTTTAGTGACGTCATAGGTCAAAGGTCAATGACCTTGGCCCGAGGTCAATGACCTAGGGGTACATAGGACCACCCCCTCTAAATTTTGGCAGGAGTACATTGGCCCACCCCCTAAATTTTGGCAGGGGTACATAGGACCACCCCCCTTAAATTTTGGAAATTGCCAAATCTAAAAATTTGGTATGGTAGCCTAGGACCATAGTATGTACCTCTATCAGTATTGGGGATCTATGTCGTTCCCTTTCATGGGTAAAAAATTGCCAAAAATTCAAATTTTGGGGGCTTTTGACCTAATTTACCCCCTTTGATGAGGTGTTATTACCTTATATAGTTATATGGGCGTATACAGGGGTCCATTACCTTTCATAAGACATGGGTACATTAATGCACCCCTTGAAAAATTTGGGAGGGGTACCTTGGCCCACCCCTTAAATTTTGGAAATTGACCAACTTAAACATTGGGTATTATAGTATAGGACCCTAATATGTATTATGATAAATTTGGATGGTCCACCTCGTTCCCTTTTAGGGGTATAAAATTGCCAAAATATAAACGTAAGCAATACGTTGTACCACGTGTTTGTTCTTTTGGCCCATTTATCCCCTTTGATGAGGTCCTATTACCTTATATAGTTATATGGTTATGTATAGGGGTCTATTTCCTATCATAAGACATAGGTACATTTGTGCACCCCTTTAAAAATTTGGTAGGGGTACCTTGGCCCACCCCTTCATTTTTAGAAATTGCCCATTTTACACATTTGGTATAATAGTATAGGACCCTAATATATATTACTATAAATTTGGATGGTCCACCTCGTTCCCCTTTAGGGGTACAAAATTGCCAAAATTTTAGTACAACCACGTGTTTCGTTTTGACCTAAGTTATTCCCTTGGATGAGGTCCTATTACCTTATATGGTTATATGGTCATGTATAGAGGTCCATTACCTATCATAACACATAGGTACATTTGTGCACCCCTTTAAATTTTTGGGAGGGGTACCTTGGCCCACCCCTTAAATTTTGGAAATTGTCCAATTTATATATTTGGTATTATAGTATAGGACCCTAATATGTATTATGATAAATTTGGATGGTCCACCTCGTTCCCTTTTAGGGGTATAAAATTGCCAAAAATATAAACGTAAGCAATACGTTGTACCACGTGTTTGTTCTTTTGGCCCATTTATCCCCTTTGATGAGGTGTTATTATCCTATATAGTTATATGGTCATGTATAGGGGTCCATTACCTTTCATAAGATATGGGTATATTTGTGCACCCCGGGAGGGGTACTTTGGCCCACCCCTTAAATTTTGGAAATTGACCAATTTAAACATTTGGTATTATAGTACCGGACCCTAACATGTATTATGATAAATTTGGGTGGTCCACCTCTTTCACTTTTAGGGGTATAAAATTGCCAAAATATAAACGTAAGCAATACGTTGTACCACGTGTTTGGTCTTTTGGCCCAATTTATCCTCTTGGATGAGGTTCTATTACCTTATATGGTTATATGGTTATGTATAGGGGTCTATTCCCTATCATAAGACATAGGTACATTTGTGCACTCCTTTAAAAATTTGGGAGGGGTACTTTGGCCCACCCCTTAAATTTTAGAAATTGCTCATTTTATATATTTGGTATTATAGTACTGGACCCTAACATGATAAATTTGAGTGGTTCACCTCGTTCCCTTTTAGGGGTACGAAATTGCCAAAATATAAACGTAAGCAATACGTTGTACCACGTGTTTGGTTTTGACCTAAGTTATCCCCTTGGATGAGGTCCTATTACCTTATATAGTTATATGGTTATGTATAGGGGTTTATTCCCTATCATAAGACATAGGTACATTTGTGCACTCCTTTTAAAATTTGTGAGGGGTACCTTGGCCCACCCCTTAAATTTTAGAAATTACTCATTTCATATATATTTGGTATTATAGTACTGGACCCTAACATGTATTATGATAAATTTGGGTGGTTCACCTCGTTCCCTTTTAGGGGTACGAAATTGCCAAATTTTAGTACAACCACGTGTTTGTTTTGGCTCAATTTATCCCCTTGGATGAGGTCCTATTACCTTATATAGTTATATGGTTACGTATATTGGTCCATTCCCTATTATAAGACATGGGTATATTAATGCACCCCCGGGAGGGGTACCTTGGCCCACCTCTTTATTTTTGGAAATTGCCCAATTTAAACATTTGGTATAATAGTATAAGACCCTAATATATATTACTATAAATTTGGATGGTCCACCTCGTTCCGTTGTAGGGGTACGAAATTGCCAAATTTTAGTACAACCACGTGTTTCGTTTTTTGACCTAATTTATCCCCTTGGATGAGGTCCTATTACCTTATATGATTATATGGTTATGTATATTGGTCCATTCCCTATTATAAGACATGGGTATATTAATGCACCCCTTTAAAAATTTGGGAGGGGTACCTTTGCCGTTTGATGCGGTCTTATTACCGTATATGTTTATATGGTCATGTATATAGGTTCATTTCATATCATAAGACGAGTACATTGATGCACCCTTTAAAATTTGGGAGGGGTATCTTGACTCATCCACTCAGTTTTAGAAATTGTTTAATATAAGCATTTGGCATCTTCGTACAGGTCTTCAATATGTACCACTATAAATTTGGATGGTCCACATCGTTCCCTTTCATGGGTAAAGAACTACCAAAAATCAAATTTCGGAGGTTATTGACCCTATTTAGCACGTTATATGGTTTATTACCTCTATATGTTTATGTTCTCTTTTAAATTTGGGAATTATCAAATAACAAAATTCGGTAAATGTTTTTCAGGACCCATTGGTATTCCTCTTATGGCCAAATATTCAAAATTTAAAGGTTATTGACACAGGTGTGTTTGTGTACCAATCTTAAATTTTGGGAGTGGTAAATTTCTTATTGTCATATCAATAATTGGTAATTGTTCTTAGAATTGGGTGGTATCTCTTTCTTTGGGTAAATCATTGTCAAATATGAGTATGATCACGTGATCAGTTATTGACCTATGATGTGATTAGGGGTCCAGGACAGTGGTACATTTAAACTTTGTGGGATAATTTGAGAATGCGTCATTGGTTTTGATTATTACAGCCAAATATAAACGTAAGCAATACGATGTACCATGTGATTGACCTTGATGAGGTAGTGTACAGGGATACATAGCTAACCTTATTGAATCTTATGACTCATAGTCTTAAGGAAATACATGCTACAACACTGGCAAAGTTATTGTTGATGCAATTTGATTGGTTGATCACTATCTTTCGCGCAATCTGATTGGCTGATCACTATATTTCGTGCAATCTGATTGGTTGCTGATTTTCAAATCTTTGCTGCATTCAGTTTTAAGTTTTGTTTAACATTTAAAAATCTTGGTTTCGTTCAACATTTTGCACTCACTGATAAATATAATCAAAACCGTTTATTTGTTAATCGAATAGTTAAAAACCGGATAAAGTTTGACGGTTAACCGTGAAACGTAAAATTCTTTTAGTTTGAAAATTTTTTGTTTAAAATTTTTTGTTCGAAATTTGTGTTTTGAAATTTTTGTTTGAAATTTTTTCGATTCAAAATTTTGTTTGAATTTTTCGTTTCAGAATTTTGTTTGAAATTTTTGTTTCAAAATTTTTTGTTTGAAACTTTGGTTTGAAATTTTTTCGTTTGAAATTTTTAGTTTGAAAATTTTGTTTCTAAAGTTTTGTTTAAAAAAATTTTGTTTGAAATTTTTGTTTTAAATTTTTTTGTTTGAAAATTTTTTGTTTGAAATTTTTTGTTTTGACATTTTTGTTTCAAAATTTCAAACAAAATTCTGAAACGAAAAATTCAAACAAAATTTTGAATCGAAAAAATTTCAAACAAAAATTTCAAAACAAAAATTTCGAACAAAAAATTTTAAACAAAAAATTTTCAAACTAAAAAAATTTTACGTTTCACGGTTAACCGTCAAACTTTATCCGGTTTTTAACTATTCGATTAAATAAACGGTTTTGATTATATTTATCAGTGAGTGCAAAATGTTGAACGAAACCAAGATTTTTAAATGTTAAACAAAACTTAAAACTGAATGCAGCAAAGATTTGAAAATCAGCAACCAATCAGATTGCACGAAATATAGTGATCAGCCAATCAGATTGCGCGAAAGATAGTGATCAACCAATCAAATTGCATCAACAATAACTTTGCCAGTGTTGTAGCATGTATTTCCTTAAGACTATGAGTCATAAGATTCAATAAGGTTAGCTATGTATCCCTGTACACTACCTCATCAAGGTCAATCACATGGTACATCGTATTGCTTACGTTTATATTTGGCTGTAATAATCAAAACCAATGACGCATTCTCAAATTATCCCACAAAGTTTAAATGTACCACTGTCCTGGACCCCTAATCACATCATAGGTCAATAACTGATCACGTGATCATACTCATATTTGACAATGATTTACCCAAAGAAAGAGATACCACCCAATTCTAAGAACAATTACCAATTATTGATATGACAATAAGAAATTTACCACTCCCAAAATTTAAGATTGGTACACAAACACACCTGTGTCAATAACCTTTAAATTTTGAATATTTGGCCATAAGAGGAATACCAATGGGTCCTGAAAAACATTTACCGAATTTTGTTATTTGATAATTCCCAAATTTAAAAGAGAACATAAACATATAGAGGTAATAAACCATATAACGTGCTAAATAGGGTCAATAACCTCCGAAATTTGATTTTTGGTAGTTCTTTACCCATGAAAGGGAACGATGTGGACCATCCAAATTTATAGTGGTACATATTGAAGACCTGTACGAAGATGCCAAATGCTTATATTAAACAATTTCTAAAACTGAGTGGATGAGTCAAGATACCCCTCCCAAATTTTAAAGGGTGCATCAATGTACTCGTCTTATGATATGAAATGAACCTATATACATGACCATATAAACATATACGGTAATAAGACCGCATCAAACGGCAAAGGTACCCCTCCCAAATTTTTAAAGGGGTGCATTAATATACCCATGTCTTATAATAGGGAATGGACCAATATACATAACCATATAATCATATAAGGTAATAGGACCTCATCCAAGGGGATAAATTAGGTCAAAAAACGAAACACGTGGTTGTACTAAAATTTGGCAATTTCGTACCCCTACAACGGAACGAGGTGGACCATCCAAATTTATAGTAATATATATTAGGGTCTTATACTATTATACCAAATGTTTAAATTGGGCAATTTCCAAAAATAAAGAGGTGGGCCAAGGTACCCCTCCCGGGGGTGCATTAATATACCCATGTCTTATAATAGGGAATGGACCAATATACGTAACCATATAACTATATAAGGTAATAGGACCTCATCCAAGGGGATTAATTGAGCCAAAACAAACACGTGGTTGTACTAAAATTTGGCAATTTCGTACCCCTAAAAGGGAACGAGGTGAACCACCCAAATTTATCATAATACATGTTAGGGTCCAGTACTATAATACCAAATATATATGAAATGAGTAATTTCTAAAATTTAAGGGGTGGGCCAAGGTACCCCTCACAAATTTTAAAAGGAGTGCACAAATGTACCTATGTCTTATGATAGGGAATAAACCCCTATACATAACCATATAACTATATAAGGTAATAGGACCTCATCCAAGGGGATAACTTAGGTCAAAACCAAACACGTGGTACAACGTATTGCTTACGTTTATATTTTGGCAATTTCGTACCCCTAAAAGGGAACGAGGTGAACCACTCAAATTTATCATGTTAGGGTCCAGTACTATAATACCAAATATATAAAATGAGCAATTTCTAAAATTTAAGGGGTGGGCCAAAGTACCCCTCCCAAATTTTTAAAGGAGTGCACAAATGTACCTATGTCTTATGATAGGGAATAGACCCCTATACATAACCATATAACCATATAAGGTAATAGAACCTCATCCAAGAGGATAAATTGGGCCAAAAGTACAAACACGTGGTACAACGTATTGCTTACGTTTATATTTTGGCAATTTTATACCCCTAAAAGGGAACGAGGTGGACCATCCAAATTTATCATAATACATATTAGGGTCCTATACTATAATACCCAATGTTTAAATTGGTCAATTTCCAAAATTTAAGGGGTGGGCCAAGGTACCCCTCCCAAATTTTTCAAGGGGTGCATTAATGTACCCATGTCTTATGAAAGGTAATGGACCCCTGTATACGCCCATATAACTATGTAAGGTAATAACACCTCATCAAAGGGGGTAAATTAGGTCAAAAGCCCCCAAAATTTGAATTTTTGGCAATTTTTTACCCATGAAAGGGAACGATATAGATCCCCAATACTGATAGAGGTACATACTATGGTCCTAGGCTACCATACCAAATTTTTAGATTTGGCAATTTCCAAAATTTAAGCGGGGTGGTCCTATGTACCCCTGCCAAAATTTAGGGGGTGGGCCAATGTACTCCTGCCAAAATTTAGAGGGGGTGGTCCTATGTACCCCTAGGTCATTGACCTTTGACCTATGACGTCACTAAAATTTTTGCTGACTCGGCGAGATATACGCGGACCCCTACTACTCACAGGCTATTTTTCAGTAACGAGATTTATGTAATTGAAGCGGTTAGGGAATAAAGATAGTATGTAACAAACTTTACATTTCGGGGAAAATTGACTTTCATAACTATATCTGTTAACATACACCTTTCGTCGGTTCCAGATCTCTTCACTGGGACGAGGACTTACTAAATGGTGTGTTACGTGGCATTACTAACATATAACACGTGTCTGTACCTCCAGAATTATATGTTTCGAAAAATGTAACGTAACACCTTTATCCTCTAAACTCTTAAATTGTTAACTATAAGTCAAATGAAAATGAAATATTTCAGTTTAACCCTTTAATTGGCAAGCATTGATAGTATTACATTTAAAATATTTAGTTTGCTTTTATGGTTGAATCATGTCTTCATGATCATAATTTCGTAATTTTTAAAGTATTTTTGTGCTTTGGTTACAAAATACAAGATATTTATTTCAAACCAATATAATCGCCTGGAGTTCGTGTCGCTGTTCGGGCTTCCATTTATTTGTAATCGCCAGGTTCGTGTCGCTGTTCGGGCGGTATTTATTTGTAATCGCTTCAGTTCGAGGTCTCTATTTGGGCTTCCATTTATTTGTAACCATTCCGTGTAATCTGGTCGCTGTTCTTGGTTCGTGGTCCTACCAATAAGTATTCTCCTGAGACTGGAACTTACCTGGACAGGACGATGAAGGACCTCTCCAAGAAGAGTTACAAACTGTTCCCAAATCGCTCGTCGGTCTCAATAATGAGATGAGCATTAGGCGCCGAGAGGTTCGGGTGTCTCGTCTCGAAAACCTCACGGACGATCAGACGGTCATCCAGACCATAACGCACACAAACATTACTCATACAAACAACGAAAACACACTGGATTAAGTTACACTATACTTATTTATTAAAACACTATCATATAAAAAAAATAGCGAAGAGGAATGAACACAACACTGAACACTGAATATGTATAATAATTTTCGTCACTGAAATCACACTTTGCCTTTTCAGTGCGCGATAGCTCTTTAAATATATAAGATTATAATTCGGATTTCACTGTAAATGCTTTTCTCACACCATTGACACACTTGGTGGATTAGCACTGGGGAAAAGTTGTCTGGATCGTCCCACGATGAATCCATTTCCTGCTTCGACAATCCTGCAGCATAAAGATGAATCTTCAGCAAATTAAACAAGAAATTCTCCAAAGTAGAATGCTGATGTTGGAGGGCGCGTATATAACATTTTAAACGCACAAAGTCTGCGGACCTGGGACTTCACTAGTTGGGGCTAGCCGTAAGAAAACGTCCTTCATCGGCTAATAGCTTGTGCCCCTTAACAAAAAGTCAGACTTGAAGTTCGACGCGAGATGCGTGGTTACGGCTTCTAAACCTGGAGTCAAACTCCCTAAGCACCGAAGCTCAATTTACGGGTTGCAATGGTCAACTAAAAGTGTTGGCAGTTCATTTCAAAATTCACTCAGTTAACTCACCTGTATGCACATACAAACAGAATATAGAAAACAATTTATGTTAATTTTAGTCAACTGCCCATAATGCACTAGACACGGCGATAACTTTGGCGTGAGAAAGTATAGATAACGAGTACGAAACAACGCAGTTGGTTCCACTTTGGTTACTGAACATCTGGTCAGCCCGTATTTCTCTAATCTATTATAATGTTCCCATAAGCGATTAAAGAAAGCACTTAATTCAGTTCCCAATAACTATAGAATATATACTGTGTATATAATGAGTCAGGGAGAAACACTGAAATGGTTAGTCATTCTCTGAAATGTTCTCAGCAAAAGCAATGTTTTAAATATATATATGAAAAAATGATGAAAGACTTCTTTGTCTAATTGTGTGGGAAAGAAGCAATTCCCACCGAAGAAAGAACTTATATGCGTTGCAGAATAAAGTATAAATCGAAAATAATGATCACTGTCTCTACGAAATATACAGAATGTCCACAAAAAATCATTCTATAACCTGGTAGCGGTTATACCAGTGGCGGCGATAACGGCCCCGCAGACCCCGCCGTGCGGGGGGACTCCGAGCTGAAGGGGCCCCCGTAAGAGACTGAGGGACAAGCTGGGATGTTATGCATAATAGTATATGTTGTTTTGGCAATATTTGTTTTGTCTTTCTTCTGGGTCGTATATGGATTGGGAAAAGTCGTCTTCGTTCATCCTCTTCTCTTTCCTCAGGGGGCTGACTGGCCAAACCGTTTCTTGCGGCTGAGGGATGTATTTGCGAGGTCATTGAACTGCTGAAGTTTATTCTAGGATCACGGACACTCGGAAACTTTCACTTTTGTCAGGGGGAAGTAGGTAGTTTGTTTTGTTTACGTTCATATTCAGTGCATTGTTCCGGTGTATATTTGGTACCGTCTATGGATAGTTTATCGTATTATCACGCGTGAAATCTGACAAGGGTTGAGATGGGATCAGAAGAGAACATCTGATACCGTACTGTCAAGAAAGTTATAATTGTTCAAGTGCAGTGCGGGGATCTACTGCAGAGACTTCCCTCATTCTCTATTTTTTTTTCTCTCTCTCTCTCACTTGCCGCTACCAGTCGAGTAGGGGCCTACGTGGAAACCCTGCACGAAGAGACTTTTTTTTTCTGTAGCCCCTCCCTTCGTTCAAACGCGTAGTCTTGTGTTTGAGTGAAGTCGATAGATTCCGCAGTGGTCAATGTTTGTACTTTCAAAAAGTGGACGATTGTTATATTCCCAGGGTTCTTTTACTTTTCTTTGTGAAAGGAATTGAATGTTTCCACATACAATGTCTGACAAGCGTAAATATTTAAGCGGGGCTAACAAACGCAAAATTCAACAGGAAAAAGAAACTGCTAATAAAAGACTAAAGAAAATAGATACAATTTTCTTGCCAGCAACGAAAACTTCGACGCATACTGGTAATGAAAACGCAGGAAGTAGTGCTAGTTCCGAACGAAAACCTCGAGATATTTCGATTTTGGATAATAATTATGGTGTTGTACGGGCCAGTGAATGTGATACTAGTGTAGTTAGTGCTCAAGGTACTTCCCAACGAGAAACATGGGATTTTTCAATTTCGGACAATAATAATGACGTTGCAAAGGCCAGTGAATGTGATACTAGTGCAAGTAGTGCCCAAGCTAGTTCCCAACAAGAAACAGAGGTATTTTCCATTTCACACAATAATAGTGCTGTAAAGGCCAGGGAATGTGATTCTAGTGTATGCACTGCTACAGTTTCAGATACTTCGAAACCTTTTTCTCCAAATTTTTCCAAACCCTTTCCTAGTAACAGAGGCCTTTACAAAGAAGCGCTTACCCCAGAGGCAAAAAGAGCTATTCTCGCATCTACACCGTGTCGACCCAAAGCTCCATTCCCGCGAGATTCGCAAACAAACAGATCTTTTAGTGAAAAGTATTACTTCATTAAAACTAAAAGCGGTCAAAAAGTAGAAAGATTTTGGTTGTGTTATTCAGTTATTTTGGATGCTGTTTATTGTGAACCCTGCTGGCTTTTCAACGAATCTTGCAGTGAGCGTTCATGGCAAAATGGCGTTATTCGGGATTGGAAAGGGCTCAGTAAGAAAATTAAGGTGCACGAAAAAGCAAATCTCATTTGCAAGCATGTGTTACGTATACTATATGGAAGAAAAATGGCACGGTAGAAGATCAAATAAATGAAGAACGGCGAAAATGGAGAGACATACTAACACGTATTGTTGATGTGCGAACTTTAGCTATGTGCGCGTTGCCCTTTCGAGGCCATAGGGAGGACAGTCAATTAATTGATCCCGGAAGTGGAAATTTTCTCAATATAATTGATTTGCTTTCAAGATATGATTCGTTACTAAGATCGCATGTAAGAAACAAGGAAACACGAATTAAGTATTTACATCATGATATTCAGAATGAGATGATAGAACTACTGTCAAATTCTGTTCTGAATGCGTTAACAACAGAAATAAATTTGGCCCCGTTCTTTTCCCTAATTGTAGATACCACACAAGATATTTCTAAAAAGGATCAACTCAGTCTTATCATTCGCTATGTTGTGTTTGATAATTCACCTGAAGGTCTGAAAGCTTCAAATAAAGAAATCTTTTCTAGGATTTTGGGAAATAATATCACAAACTAGTGAGTCATTTCAAAACAAAATTTTAGGAATTCTTGAGGAAAATGGAATAGACATTAATAAGTGCAGAGGCCAAGGTTACGATGGCGCAGCGAATATGAGTGGTAAATATAGTGGTCTTCAAACGAGAATAAACAAGAAAGTTCCTAATGCAGAATTTGTGCATTGTGCTGCTCATAATTTAAACCTTGTTCTGAACGATTCTGTGTCAAATGTTAATCAGGTGAAACAATTCTACGATATTCTTCAAGAAGTGTATATTTTTTTCAGTGAAAGCTTACCTCGATGGCAAGAGCTGAACAAAACATTAGCTGAAGATGGTCAATTTTGTATCACATTAAAGAAGTTGTGTCCAACAAGATGGCCATCTCGCTATGATTGTCTTTTAGCCATACGAAATAACTATCAATCCGTAATGAAATGTTTGACCAACGTACTATTGCGGAGCTCCAAAGGTCCAGAAAAACAGCAAGCAATGACTCTGAAAAAAAAAAAAAACTGGACAACTTTCAGTTCATTTTATTGCTTACATTACGAAGTAAAGTTCTGGAAAATATCAACATCACATCCAAGATGCTGCAAAGCGACAATGCTGACCTTGAAACAGCTCGTATTCTTCTGGGCCGACCAATTCCCAATCTCACTTCCCTGCGAGATAATTTTTCGGGATTTCTGGATGAAGCTAAAGAACTTGCCAGGTCGTGGCATGTAGATTCTAATATAAAGGGAAAGCGTGCCCGAAAAGTTAAAACATTTTTTGATGAAGTGGCAAGTGAACTTCCTGTTTCGGATCTGTTCAAGACATTCCAAATATCTGTTTTCAACGTTGTACTTGACATTGTGATTTGTCAAATTAAAAGCAGATTCAGCGGTTTGAGTGAGATACTTGAACACTTTTCATTTTTGACACCAAAGTGTTTAAAAGGACTTACCAATGAAGAAATTTCAGATAAAACTTCTTTATTTGTTGACAAATACAAGAATGACATTTCGGGAAACCTTTTAGAACAAGTGTTAGCGTTCCGTTGTTTATTTTCTGAGGAGATAGCTCAAAGGAAAACAATTCGAGACATAGCGATATTACTAATTGAAGAAAACAGTTGTCTTGTAAGTAGTTTACCGGACTTGACAACAGCCTTACAACTTTACCTCACACTCCCTGTTACAACTGCTACAGCAGAAAGAAGTCTCTCAAAACTAAAACTGATCAAGAATTATTTACGGAGCACAATGGCACAACAAAGATTACGTACACTGGCCATTTTGAGTATTGAACATGATCAAACAAAAAAGGATCAACTTGGATGCAATTGTGGATCAGTTCTTACTCCTGAAAAAGCGACGATTTTCTGAATAAACTCACTTCTGTATATAATGCGTGATAATATTGGATAGGGGACAGACAAGTATCTGGACTTGTAATTAACCTCTTGTGTAAGTGAAGATTGTGAAATGTGAACATTTTTCATTACTGAGAACCACTTTATCCTCGTATATAAGTGTTAAGTGAAGATTTTGAAGTGTAGTGAACAGTTTTTATTTATTGAGAACCAAAACACTCTTTTCGTTATCTTACGTACGTTTTATGAAGCTGGTGCAATCTAATAGTGGTACAAGAGGAGTGTCCCAAATGGTGTTTCAGACAAACTACGCGGAGTTAACGTAAGTACAAATTGGTCTATCTATATTTATCTACATTTTTCTACCACAGTGTTAATGTCTATGTAGTTATTGATTTATTTTTATTATTATTATTATTATTATTATTAAAATTAAAATGAAATCTTTGAGTTTTACGTCCCACGATTATGCCGGTTAGGTTAAAGGAGACGGTGAAGAGGAGAAATGAATGAAATGGTGGAAAGAAGAAAATGGGAGGAAACGGGAGAACCCCGAGGAAACCGACGCACACGGTGTTTGTCCACCACAAAGTTAACTTGGCGGGAGCAGAGTTTGAACCCGAGATCCGATACACCCCCGCTCTACCACTAAGCCAATAATAATAATAATAATAATAATAATAATAATAATAATAATAATAATAATAATAATAATAATAATAATAATAATAATAATAATACAGCTTTGTGTGTATTCAGTTCTCACCAAATTTCAACTAAAACCTATATGCTCAGTTTGTAAAATCAACCAGTATACTACGTTCATAATAATGGTATTATAGAAAACACTAGGAATCATGATTAACATAGGGCCCCTTTTAAATTACTGCGGGGGGGCCCCAAAGCCAGTTTCGCCGCCACTGGGTTATACCAACATTGCCATAAAATAGGTCTTATGTGTAGCTGCTGAACAGCATTGCTCTATTATGGTCAAATATCATAGGAATACTCTCAGTAATTAGAAACGGTTTCGTTGAAATATTTTCCTATAGAACAACAAACCACAAATAAAAATAAAAAAATAAAAGAATTTTCGGGGAACGTAGGAGATAGTAAAGCTTCTACAATATTAACTTTGACTGCCACCTGTTGACGAAGATTAGAAGTATCTAAAGAAGCGAACCGCAAAACATGTATATGAATATTATATGAAAGTAATAATGCCAATTAAATGATCACTGAAGTTATAATTCGTGTGGATAACGCAATAGAATGCGATGTTTCTTGAGAGCAACAGTGCCAAATAAAAGGTTAACGTCACACGATTATGTCCTTTAGACTAAAGTAGACGATGATTAAAGCAAGGGAATGATGATGGAATAATCAGTGGAATGGGTAAGTTGGAGGAAACAGAAGTACCCCGAAAAAAAACACGGACACGATGTTGCGTAAGTCAGTTATGGAAATGAACTCTGAACCAATCGCATAAATTATTCAAACACACATACGAGGTGCACATAGTTGTATATCTTAGTAAACGACAGCTTTTTATTGGATTCCGATCTATGTGCTAGCTGTCGAGTACAGAACACATTGAGTGACGCCGTACATTAACTGTTTGTTGGTTTGGCGAAAAAGCAATAATGAAGACGTTTGAGGACCAGTGTATCTGTATGAAATTTTGTGTAAAACTGGGGAAACCTTCACAGAAGCATTCCAAATGCATAACCAAACATAGAAAGATGACTGCATGAACCGAACGCAGTGCCATCATTGATAGGTTTAAGCGTTTTAATACGGTAGGCAGAACTTTGGTTGCCGAAGGTCCAAGGACTGGACGGTCTTCCACTTCAATTGACACCCAACATACTGAGAATGTGCGCACTGAAATTAGTGGATATTGACGTTTAACTGTTGGTGAAATTGCTGAAGACGTGTCTATATAAGTGTAGAACCTTACCATCAAATCCTGAGTGAAAAAGTTACTAATTATCTGGTGAAACTCTCACTTCCGTCGTACCCCATTCACATCGTTCTGCTTAAGTCCGGCAGGTCATTTTCTATTTTTCTAAACTTAAAACCACTTTGACACAACGCCGTACTCAGTCCACAGAGAAAATTCAGAAAAATGTGATGACAATTGTGCACGCCGTCAAAAAAAAAAAAAAAAAAAAAATGTGGTTTCCAGCAGACGTTCAAACATTAAAAGAAATAGTTGCAACGATGTATTAACAGTAGAGGAGAGTACTGTGAAGGTAATAGCAGTTGAAAGTTTATAAAAGAACAATAAAACATGAACAGCAAAATTTTCGTCTTTCTTAACACACCACGTGCTTCTACTCTATTATTGTTAATAATAATAATAATAATAATAATAATAATAATAATAATAATAATAATAATAATAATAATAATAATAATAATAATAATAATAATAAAGTATTTATATTGTAAACTTTCTTGGGTAGAGCAAATATAGTACTCGGGATTTGGACTTTTCCCATCACCTTTTTAGTATAAAAAGTTCCTCAAATACAGAAGTATGCGCAATAATAGTTTCCTTTAAATACTTTAGGTTAAAGTGTGGTAGGAACCCGATGACCAAGCGTCGTGGGCTTTGAGGTGAGGTAACTCTCCTTGACCGAGCGTCGTGAGAGGAATTAAGATTTGTATGATTTAGGTGTCTCCCTCGGTGACCGGGCGTCGTGAGAGAGAGAGAAGGAACCCAATGACCGTGCGTCTTAGGGCTTTAGGAATAGGTGTCTCTCAATTGACCAAGCGTCGTGAGAGGGTAGGGTAGCCCAATGGCCGGGCACCTTAGGGCTTTATGTGGTTTGATCAACCTGTGGAGATTGACGTTGGTAAAGGCCCTTTTATTCTGTAGTATCGGCTTCCTTCGGTGATCCTCATCCTTCCTACTGTTGGCGATGGTAGGCGAGTTCTCTTCGGGACCGTCGTCTGTTTGTTTTTATTTATGATTAACACATGTAGTACACACGTGGTTATTGCATGACGTGTAGACATGCGGAACCTTACACCCCCGGGTCGTAGAAAAAATAAGCCACAGGGTTAATTTTTGTTGTTTTTGGATGCCTGTATGGAATCTGTGAATTGGTCACTGTGTATACTGCACTAAAACACTTAGTGGAAATGCACTAAAACACTGAAACACAAATGCAAAGTAAAAAGCACTGGTTACTGATATCACTGTATGAGAAACTATCACACAAATAAAGTTTAAAATGAAAGTTGAAGTTGATGCACTGACAGTTTCTTAATCTAAGCAGGATCCGTATATTACGTCATCTCCCTCAAAGGAGAGGCTGTCGAAGCTCTGGCGGTAACAGTTAATATTTATAACTACGTCACTGATGGTAATGTCCGTCGTAGATTTTATGAAGTTCGCGCGTCAAAGAGTGCTATTATAGAAAAGTTTATAATATTGGTCTGGTTCTTACTAGTCGTAGTTAATAGATGACAGAACACACTTACAGAACGGTGAAAGTCATTACTTTGATAAAAGTAGTCACACCGGAAAAAAGTTTGCCAATCAAAAGTCCTGATTTGCTGAACACTCTGTATATGTGGGTCAATATATTAGCGACAGTTATATGATTCGCAGCGGAGAAGCGAACAGAGGAAAAAAATGATGTAGCTGGCTTTGTGAAGTTCGTTCGCTCGAAACGGAAAGAAAATGCTGGCTTGCAATTTTGTTCATTGTAGGAAATTGTGTCTGGATGCTTGTTTAAGTGACAGAATGCAGGAAGGTGAGGAATAATAAGAGTGAAAAAAGACAAGGGATCGATTGCAATGTGAAGACTATGGTACGTACTAGATGTGGTCACTTCAAATTGTTAACCTTATCGTATTTCATATCTTCTTTTCTGGTATTCAATGGTTTGTCTTCTTCTTCTTCTTTTTTGCCGGAATCGTGTTATTCTTGTTTTCCGCTCTTATCTCTTCTAATCTTCTCCCTAGCTGTTGTGTTCGTCATCATTATCCCTGTATATATATTCTTCGGCG
This sequence comes from Thermobia domestica, assembly GCF_964235325.1. Taxonomy (NCBI): domain Eukaryota; kingdom Metazoa; phylum Arthropoda; class Insecta; order Zygentoma; family Lepismatidae; genus Thermobia; species Thermobia domestica. The sequence continues at coordinate 37,302,363 of NC_137471.1, forward strand.
GCATGATATGGCTTAGACTTAGGCTACTTGAGAAAGCGTTACCCCCTGTAGCGAACGCGGCCAAAGTGGCTATTCAGTAATTTTACTTTCACCAGATGTGTAAATCATACTGTGAGCCAGTCAGAGTTTCCAGGTCTTTTTGCTAGGTCCAGGTGTATAATAGCAGAGTTCCAATACTCTGCACAAACCATCTTCCAAGCAGCTGTTTCTTGCTACAATCCCTTCGCCTGGCAACACGTCTTTCCTTTTTTCCCTTCCTTTTGAAATCTTTTAAATAGCAGGCGGTCTATTGTTCCTACCCGCACCAAATACGCTCGAGCTGACGTTTTCTCAGCGAATTTATTGCTTTCGCGTTTATGATTAGCCATCTACATTTAAATACATGGTCAGCGTATTCCAAGAGTACGTATGAGCAATAAATACGCTTTGCGATCGTCTCAAATAGCCGGGTACTTAATCCTGTCAATGGAAATATTCTGTTCTGTTTCTCTGAAATCATGAGGCATGCGGACTCGATAGAGATTATTATTTAGTTTCGAGATTATTGTAGCCGGTCCGCAGTATCTATCGGTCCATTGTGATTAATCTCCCACCCTTCGAAAGGGGGAGTAAGTGAGTACTTTATCTCCAGTGTGAAAAGTTTGTTGTTTATGTTTTTTAGTCGAAATACTTCTTTTGTTGTTCGTGAGCCTTCAGTAAGTTTTGCCGTGTCTTTTCTCGAAGTTTTACCAGTTGATCTCGTTCAAGCTGTAGCTGAGGAGCGGCCTGTAATTGACAATCGCTGATTGTCCTAGGCTGGCATCCGTACATTAAAAAGAAGCTTGATTCCTTCGTTTCCAATTGGACGAAACTGTTTAAACCAAAAGTGATGTGAGGTAACAGTCTTGGCCATGTTCCGTGATTTTGTTGGACGAAAAATTTTAAAGAATTCTGTATAGCTTTGTTCATGACCTCTACTAATCCTATATCCTGGTTATTAAAAGCAGGGCAGAACTTAAATTCAAACTTATATATTTCTGCTAATTTTTGAAGTTTCTTTGCTCTGTGGACTGGGTGGTTGTCCAGATGAAGGAAACAAAAGGAGCCGAATTTCAGTATTATTTCTTCCAATAAGAACTCTTCAATTGTGTCTGCAGTGATCCCTTTAACAGCCTTCGTCACTATATAACGTGTACTTGTTTCGATGGCGACTAAAACATATTTTGGTTTCCCTTCTTCGTGTGGATATGGTCCTAAACCGTCAAGCATCCTTCTTTCTCCTATGAGGTCTGGTGGGTGATGAAGGAGTTCTCCCTATGGCTTTCTCGGTTTTTTCAAGAGTTCACACTCCTTACAGTTCTTGATTCTAAATGCCAAGTATGATTTCATATTCGGGATATAGCATTTCTTAAGGGCTGTCTTGTATGTCTTTGAAAACCCAAAATGGGGCGCTGACGGGTCCTTATGAATAGATTCGAACCATGGCCCTGCCAAACTTTTCGTGATACACAAAAGATGAAGTAGCCCTAGTTCTGGATGTTTTAGTGTACGATACAATATGTTGTCTTTTAATCTAAAATACTTAGCTGCTCTCGTGGTAGAACTTTTTGCCGGTTCTCCCCCTTCCAAAACTGCAATTATATATCAGCGTATGTGTCATCCTTACGCTGCTCTTCCCGTAAGTTCTTCAAAGATCCTGAGCATTCTATTCGAAGAATGGGTTCCTCTAGAGAATTGGATCTGTATGCATGGAGATCTTCGGTCGCCTGATGTCGGTCCATGGGTTCTGTAGTATCCTCACTATTTTGTTCTAAGCGGCTGATAATGTCGGAAGGATGCTTCTTCCCTTCAATGTGACAGATATCAAAAATATAGTCAGCTAAGAAAAGTCCTGCCGATTATTTTATAGCTTTTGTATGCTATGAAGAAATAGAGTCGTGACAATCGGTATGCAAGGAGTGCAACCCACTAGAGTCTCCGGAATAGCTTTGAGCACAACACGAGTAATTTCTCGTTTCGTTTCAACATGATAGGTTGTATGGTAGAAGAAAGATGAAGAAAAAGAAACAAACATATTGAGGATAGCTAAAAAGAAAAAAGGGAAATGAAACTAGTTACGAAATCCTTTGAGAACAAATTATACTCTAAGGAACATGATAGAAATATGATAGAAGTGAAGAACTAAAAGAGAACAAACTGGAAGTAATTAAAACGAGAAAAATAAAACAGTTAGGATATCGTTTGAGAAAGAATTGCATTTTATGGTGGCTGGACAGTCAGAGAAGAGAAAGAGCATCTTGGAGAAATTAGAAACAGAATGGAAAGTGGTTAGGCCATCTTTGATAGCAATTTCATTCTAAGAACGTGATAAAAAGTATACTGAAAGAAAAATTTAGAAGGAAGGCTAAATTATTGCACATAATAATAATAAAAAAAAAGGAATGAAGAAACATTGTTAGGACATTGTTTGTAAGCAATTGACTTCGCAAGACGTGATAGAAGGAATGAAGGATGATAAAAGAGCGAAAAAGAATTAATCAATTGACAGACACTATTAAGGTACTCAACTCAGTACCAAAACAGATTTCTGAAGACCACAGCCCAAGGAAAGCGGAGGTTTATCATCACATCGTTGTATATACATACATAATACTATCGGTGTCGGAGTACAACACACGATCAAACCTTACAGCTATCAATAATTTGTAAAGTTTTAGATGTGCCCACGAGGTAATGAACGCGGCAAGGACAACATTCCAGAACTTCCATGGTTTGTTTGTGTTCTCAATGTGGTACTGAGTTGACCACCTTAATAGTGTCTGTCAATTGATTAATTCTTTTTCGCTCCTTTATCATCCTTCATTCCTTCTATCACGTCCTGCGAAGTCAATTGCTTACAAACAATGTCCTAACAATGTTTCTCCATTCCATACGTTAGAACGATATGTCGCTCTAGAATAGGTAATACAGTTTGCACCTTATATTGTGGTGCCATAGGTAACTCAAAAATTTTTCTTAAGTACCAACAATTACAGATTGTGACAAATCAGTTCGTTGTCCCCATTTCCCATAAAGTGAATTGAGGAATATTTTATAAATATACCTCAGGCCAGGGTTTGATTCAATGTTATCTTCCGTTAACTTATGCCTTTCTGGGCATAATTATCTACTATGTAATTCTGTTTATTTTCTTTAGTCTTACACCACGTATTAAATCCTGAAGATTCCTGCTTCATTTTCAGGAAGGAATTCACATAGTCTTTGAACAGACTATCTAAATGATCCTCTTTAAATTAAACAAGTTCGAATTCCCATACTTCAATAATTTGCAGAAATTCATATCCGGTTGGTAACGCTTCATGCACTTCTGGGGTACAATGCGTGTTTGTTAAGGCACGCTCGGCGTCGCAATGCGTGCATTTATTCATACTTTCCTCTATACACGTACGGTACAAATCAAACATAAGCCACCCATTGCACGGCGGCAATAAAATTTACTTGTGAAGTAGTATGAGCGAATGAAGATTTAACGGATTTACTCTTATGGCTATTGAGCTGGGAAATTTTCTTCTAATTTTCAGATTTGTATTAAATTGAAGTGAAAGTAAATAAATTCCTATATTCTTCAAATATGTTGTAGTGGCTTTTGGGGGGTTTTCTTTTGAATCATCTGTGGAAATACTGTCTTCTGAAAGGTTTGATCATCTTACTCCTCTCCCCCAGTAGCAAGAAAGCTTTTCTCCAGTTGACGTGTGCTTGGCTTTCGGATTTCTACGCTTGTCCTTTCAACGTGTGCTTTCATACAATCTGCCTTTTGTTGTACTTGCAAGCTATACTTTAGATCCTTCGCAGAGCGTCATAGCATCACTGGCCGTTCATTGCCTATTGACTTGCAGCCAGCGTAAAATGCTTGCGTCAAGCTTGAATGGAACACTGAATCCAAGATTGCTTTCATGTAAGTTCGTTATTGGAATCCAGTTTGTGGCATGTTTGCACGCTTTCCAATCAAACTGAATGCAAACTTGCCGCCTTCCAATGCAAGCTTACAGCAAGCAGTTTGCAAGTTGTCTCGGCTACTAGGACATAATAATAATGACTTTGAATATCTTTATATTAAAGGATTTGGTTCTAATTACAAAACTCATAAACCTTACTATTAATATTATATATAATCTTGATATTTTGTCGTCCTTGCATTAATACGAGCTCAATATAAATTTTATTTTCAGGTTGTGAATTCAACACGGATTTCAGAATCTGGTTTACTGTGAAGAAAATAGTTACGTAGATAGAAAACTCTTCAGAATTCTTGTCAGTGAAGAACTTGGAGGAGAAGAGAATTTTGTGAATTTAATCATATAATTTCATAAGCGGAACAAGAGGAAAAACAATACTACCTACTAGAAATTGAAAACAAGAGCTTGGAGACCAGAAAAAATTCAACAATGAATTCTACCAATATTGAACGAAATTATAGTTGTGTTGAAGGCTTTCAACAAATACTCAGTGCGTACAACGACAACTATCACTTATACGTAAATATAACCGTGTTAATATTTGGTTCAGTGTCAAACATTATTAATATCATTGTACTTACACAAAGAAACATGCGAAATTCCACAAGTGTTATCCTTACTGCCTTAGCAATTGCTGACTTTCTTTTGTTAACCATAATGGTACCTATTGAGGCCTATTTTATCAGATTTTCAGAAACAAACCTTTTTACATTTGGTTGGGGTGTCTATGTGATTGTTACGATGAATTCTTTGTGGTTATTTAACACAATTTCAACTTGGTTGACTGTTTTTATTGGTATCTGGCGTAATCTTGTGGTCTTCTATCCTTTACGCAGCCACGTGTGGTGTTCAGTAAGAAAAGCTTATATCGGTGTGATAACTATATATATATCATCTGTGATCATGACTATACCTCATATGATGTTATATGCTGTGGGTGGTGTTCCAGAGAATCATACATTTTATGATCCTGATAACCCTTACTTCGTATCCCCAACACGATTCGCTTACAATGCTAAACTCATACTTACGTATAAAATTATAATAACATTTAATAAAACAGTCCCTGTTGTACTTGTCACTGTTCTCTGTTTTTTGCTGATTGTGGCTCTCAGAAGAGCTAAACAAAGACGACAAAATTTAACTCAACAAACAATGAGCAGCGGTTCTGATGAGAAATCTGCAAAGCTGACTTTTACCCTGACGTTGATCGTAATGGTATACTTCGTGACACATTTAGTTATTGGTATCATATTTCTTGCAGTTTTGACGCAACCTCAAATTACAAAATGTTATGACTTCTCAAATTTTGTAAATTTGCTTATTTACATAAACAGTGCCTCGAATTTTATCCTTTATAACTTTACTAGCGAAGAATATAGAAAAACATTAAGCAATATTTTGCGATTGAACAAAATGACTAAAGTGAGGAGTATGTTAGAAAGTGTGATCACTTCTTTCAGGAAATCAAGTGATCTATGATATAAGTAGTCCGACGCAATTTCCATTTTTAAACTAAACAGTCCTTATAATTTCAGAGCCATAGTGAGACATCTTAAACCGCGAGCATAATTCAAATAACATACGAGTTTAATATAAGGCATAAATTCCTGTTCCCTATACATGTGAAATTGTTAAGTCAGCTATACACTATGAATCCAAATATCTTAGGATTTATACCCTTAACGAGTTTTCGTGACCATTTGGCTACACATTTTGTGATCTTGCCTACTGCGTTTGAAGAGTATTATTTTCACGTATTGTTCGTTGTGGATATTTGTGTACATACTTTCCGCGAAGGTAGAGCAGTTATTGCCCCCGAGTGACAACTCTGGTGAATGTTATGCGAGAAATAGTCTGTGGATATGTTGTTTTGTAAGCAGTGCCGGAAGCAGTCAGAAGAGGTAGTGAACCGTTAAGGGCTAAGGAAAAATGTTACGACATATCCCTGAAAAATCCTACCCTCTTATGCCATATATACTGCACATCCTACTAATGTTGATACCAGGCGCTATATTGTTATATTGCACACCTCTAAAAAAAACCAATAAAATCAGAAGATAAATTAGCAAAACATATATACTCAGTCCCTGCACCATTCTTCATTTTGTTGAGTATTTTTGCTCTTTCGCCCGCGTAAGGCTGGCGGGTAGAAGACAAATTTTTATTCATTTTCTCTTACCTGATGTTACTTAAATCGAAATCTTACGAATTTTCTTTCCGAAATATAGCGTGTTCTAAACAGGAGAAATATGATAGCATCGTTCAGAACATAAGAAATGATATGCTATCTGATGCCATGCACGTTGAGATTTTGACTTTAGAAAAAATCGTAAGAAATTTCTTAGGATCTATCCTATAGTGTACAACTTATAATAATAGGCCTAACATAAATCCTTGTTATAGTGGAGGGTATTTTGTCGTCGACATTGTCTCACACGTTCTAAATGTCGTAAGTGTTGTCAACTGACCGGTATTTTTGGCAGGCTCAATCATATATTTCAAGGTTTTAATTACAATTATTCTTCATTTGCTTTGAGGAATATGAGCAGGTGCTGGTAATTTTATTTCTCAGAGATGGCAACGTTATAATCATTTAATATTAAAGTACATGTATACAATAGAAATCTTCTTATCTGTATTTGTAGCCGCCATATTAGTAATATTGTTAATATCGCATAATATTAAGTAATGAATAAGTATTAACTTTAATGTTTGAGAAATCGAATGTTTTGTTTAAAATAAATTAGTA